>NW_028301605.1:11452500-12702500 GCF_987345545.1 Pholcus phalangioides
GTGATTTTTAAAAGTTGATTTTACGATTTCCAATCTGCAAAATTCAGCTTTGATCCTGGAAATGGGCTTGCAAATTGAAGATATATAATACAACATAGTAAAACCCTTTGACGCCGAAATACGTTGTATTTGATGACGTAAGCCGAGACAAATAACGTGAGAAATTCTGAGATACAACTCACCAGTTGTCACTGATGAACAACGTTTCGTAACACATTGACGATGCCATGCGAAATTTAATTGAAGAAAATATGGTTTAAGCGAAACTAGAATTTTTATTATTTTATTTTTTTTATTTGACAATAACACTACAAATACAATCTGATACAAAAACACAAACAAAAAAACACATATGAATACATAGATTAGGAACATTCACTCTGTGACCCCAAGGAGCCAAGGTGCCCTTCCAGTAGGTCTACAAAAATAATCTATTGTCTGTTGGCACATGGCAACCGTCATTAATTTTTTAATGATTTTTAAGACATTTTTTTACGATTTTTTATAATTTATATTATTTTTAAAATAATTTTTTTTATCTTTTTTACATCTTATATCTTATTTATATTTTAATATAAATAGGATAAAAAATTTTAAAGTAGCACAAAGAATTATTTAATATTAAGTTGTGTGTACCTCCACTTTCCATCTTATTTGCGAGTCGGTATTGCATAAGGTTACTGTTATCCATCAATTGTTAAGCATTTTATTACTGTTATCAATTATCTGCATTTATTGCATGATTTCTTCATAGTTTATATCTTTTGCAAATGAGTAAATATTGAAATTTGAGCTTATATTCGTACGGTTCATTGTATGAAAAAGATTTAGTATTTTAAGGACAATTTAACAGAAACTCTTTTTAAATTATGTTTTATTGACTCGTGTTACTTGATAAATATTCCTATATCGAGTAGATGTTCTATTGCTTTTCATGGTTAGCCTTATATTATTTGCTGTTACGTATTTTACAATTCTGTATATATAGATTTGCCTTTTATGTTTAGTGTGTGGCATTGTTATATTGTTGTTAGAGTTAGTACTTGTTATTGGTGATGTAATTTTATTGTAAGTGCTATTTAATCCTTGAATATTTGTATCATGCACATATGCCCCACCCCAGGCACAAATTCCATATATTATTATTGAATAAATCCACGCATAAAAGATGACTTTTAGAAAGTTTTTATCAATCGTGTTTTTGAGTATATATAGGATTGCTGCATAGATCCTAATTTTTTAAAACTATTTTTTCACTCTGCAGATTCCATTTAAGATCATCCTGTATTACTATTCCTAAATAGCTATAGTCATGACTCAATTTCTTGACAATTGCATTGCAAGCTCAATTGGTACAAGCAGTAATTGTGTATCTTTATGTGTATATCAGTTTCATGGTTGATAGTTTTAGTTTTTAAGCAAATGTATTTTGTTTTTCGAGCATTCAGTTTTAGTTTGTCAATATTTAGCCATATATTTATCTTAAATAGGTCCTCTTCAACTTTTTCTTTTAGACATCATTTCTGATTCTTCAACATAAAGGATAGTGTTATCTGCGAATGATATTGATTTACCATTTAAACTCATTTTACATAAATCATTGATATAAACAAGAAATAATGATGGCCCTCAGGAACGATCCTTGCGGGACCACCTTTCATTACCTTTTGGAATGTGCTTATTTCACCGTTTATCATAACAGCTTATTGTGCTTATCATAATAGTATGTTTTAAACCAGTTTAGTACATTTCCTCCTATGCCTGCTGAAAAGAGGTTTTTGTGAGACTATTCAAATCAATTTGCGATAAATATGCGGAATTATTCAAGCTTTTATAAAAAGACGAAAAATGCTATTTGTCAACCGATTCTAGACTGTTTCATTAAGAAGAGTTAGCCTATATATCAAAGCACAGACTCTTCGCGAGAGAAAACATCCACACTCTCTAGAATCAGTCAAAGGTAGTGCAGACCGAAAAAGTATTAACTCAATTCATTAATATTGGCTAAATTCGCGGGATCTATTCATAAGTTTGAATAATTAATTCATTAAAAAAGTTCCTTTGCTGTTGGCTTAATTTTTTAGTCATTCTAAAGAAAACCAACTCCCTATCCCAATCTTTCCCATGTCAAATTCAACTCATTTTACGCGACTAGTTTACGGAACTATGCGAAGGGCACCTGTACTGTATATCCAGCAGAACTTCACCGAGTATACCTCCTCCTAAACAGATCATGGCCCGCCGCTCTGTCTCAACGAAGAGATTTTAGCAGGTTGTAGAAGAAGACTTGGGTAGTACTGAAAGAAAGAGAGAGAGAGAGAGAGCTGTGCGTGCATGTATTGTGAATCTGTTTCTATGTAATGCTTGTTATGTGTAATACTGCCAACTGCCGGAAATTTTCAAAGCTATGAGCGAAGTGTAATGATTGAATAATTGTAGGCCTTTTGCTCGCTGTAGCGGGCCTTTTCGACGGAGAGATCAGCTCGAAGTTGGGAAGCACAGAAAATCCAACTTTGGCCTACCACCACTGTGTCAGCGGTGGGGTTTGAACCCGGGTCCGAGCGACACGAGTTTGTCATTATGACCACTCGACCACTACAGTGATACGGACTATAGACTACCTGGAACGTTCCCGAACTTTCGATAGAATTTACTAATCGATTCTGTGGGTCCAACTAATAAAGGCAAAGTTTTTACGATTAATATAGTGCATTTCTTTTATTTTTGTTTTCTAGGCATTTTGAATCCGCTGAGTTGCAGCAGCTGAGGAATCAAACGCTGAATCTTTTGGAAGATTGTACTTGGGAAACGTTCGTCATCAGCTCATCTATGCAGGATTTTATACTTACATTGGCGTTGATAAAAACAAAAACATTAAAAACTGAAAATTTGAGCATTTTGTTAGACAAGTTAAAGCAGTAAGTACAATTACTGAGTGTGTATCGAATTCAATCCTAGCAGTATGTACGAAAACGGAGATCCGGTTGCTCGTAATACAAATGCAGTACCTCGCTTACGGGATATAGCCATAATAAATCTAGCCGCCAAAATATGGAAAGCATCTGATCTGAGGGACGTGATAGAACGTCACGTGAAAAAGAAAGGACGCGAATTTTATCGTTCTGACGAACTGCACAAGAAAGTTGTCGAGAAACTGTCCCTCCTGCAGTTACCAAAGTCTCTGCACGTTGAAGTTGGAAATGCTTCGATATGTTTAGGTCGAGACGTTTTGAAATTGGCGGCATGCACGGATACGATTACCTCTCATCTTCACTCGTTCCTCCAGAAGTATCTTACACTTGAACAACGCGTGCAGCTCATAGGATCTGTAAATCTCGATAAGAGGGGATTAGTAAATGTATCGAAAGTGCTCGAGTTGCTGCTGGTGGAAGAGTGTCCAGAGAAAACGGATAAGTTCATTGAAGACGCGTACGAGTTAGCGTGTACATACAGTCGAGAGCCTGTAGCAGATTTGCTGTGGAAAAAGCATCTATCAAATGAACTGAGGTCGAAAATACGAGCGACACCGGGCAACGATTTCGTTAGGTATTGGACACGTTCGTTGGATAGTCGGCGTCGTACATTCACGGGCGAGGAATGTAACGATTTCGGAACTGCTGCATACTCTCATATGATGGCATTGTCTATTGACGAAGGTGTTTTCCACTCGGTGGTATATTTCTGGTCGAAAATGGAAAACGAAGAGATAAGTCGGGGACTGAAGGACTGGATACACAAAGCCGAAAAACGCCTGATATTCGAAAGAAACATGCACGATGGCATAAGCAACGAGGCAACGTGCTTGTTTCTTTTCTTGTTTTCGAAATTGAGCGCAAATCAGAAAATGACTACGGTAACCAATTTGTTCCTCGAAAGTAAATTATTTGAATGGCAACACTGCCACAAATTAGCATCTTTGTTCCACAGCTGGCATTTACGATCTTTCTTCGTGCCGATGTTCCAAGTCGTTCGCGACATGATGAGTAACTATCAGTACCGTCATTTCATGGTGACGATCCACGACGAAATAAATTGCAGCAATTCTTTCACCACTTCCATACTAGTCGATATTTGGAGCGCGAGTTCTGCTAAATTGAAAGAATCTTTCATCGACGGAGAAGAATGGATATCGAATTTTCTTTTGAATGTCAACGACATCACCATTCCGTGTCTGATATTGCGCGATGCTAGCGACGATTTGAAAGGGAAAGGCATACGAAAAACCCTATCGGATACGTCATCCATTTGCAGAATACTCAAACTCGACAAGCTGCAGCTTCTGGAGGAACTCATGGTGGAAACATTGCGATCGGCAACTGATGTCACGGGACATAAAAAATTAGCAGCGGCAGCGTTCACTGTCTCCGTCGACGAAAATTGCTCGGGATGGAGCTGCTGTCACCCTACGGAACGATCGTGGCTGAAATCGCTGGAACTGCTCAGCTGGAGCTTCGGGAACCAAGACGACGACATAGACACATTCAAATCAGAAATAGAAACAGACTGTATCATTAAGAAAGTAGCTTTATATGCTAAATGTGTGTACAGCGATTCCGAAGATGCTGCGGAACATTCGAGACATGAATGTCACGTGGACAGTATCGATATCGGGAGGCATTATGGATGCACGCGTAAATTTCTGGACTGGTACTTCGATAATTTCGAAGAAAATAAGTATGAGATAATGCGATACTACGCCATAAGCGATCCAAGTTCGTTCGTGAAAGGTTTCTACGATTGGAAATCGTTCGAGTCTTTCCTACGTGATTGTTTCGCATCTTACCTTGACGAGATGAAACATTTAAGAGCCGTCATCGGGACCAAGGAAGTGATCTGCGATATCATATTAAAAAGCAGAAACTTGGAAGAAATTCTGGACTTTGCGGATGAAGTTTTAACTTGGTGTTTCTACTCTGACAGGAGTGAAATCAAGAAGTTCAAACGCGATCTTCTACTGTCCGAATGTGGGCGGGAATTGATAGAGGAATCTCTACGGTCTAGAAACCTGCATCTACGAAAAAATTTCTCTGAGCAACTCGCAAAATGGTTCAGACCGGTTCCAAAATGGGTGGTTGACGACTTTGCGGGCCGATGTACATATACAAAACACTTCGTAGAAGCGTTAGCCGACGAATCAAGTTTTCAACTTGGCAAAAAAGTGGGGTTTTTTTTTTGATCATATCGTCAAAAAATAACTTCAAATTATGTTGCATGTTTCAACATCTATATTTTGAACACCTTTTTTCTTTTTTTTTGACAAAGCTGGCTTAAATTCTCAATTTTTACTGCGCAAGAAACAATTTGTATTATAATTCGTAGCAAGTGTCCGTTATGTTGAAATTTTGTTTTCTTTTCTATCCAGCTCAAACCTGAGCCAAAACTGACTATTAAAATTTTTTTTTTTTTTGATTTATTTGTGCTTATTGTACGTCAAAATGTCACTTTCAAATGAGATTGGAAACATGTGGAAATTGTGGAAATTCATGCAAAATTTTGTAGAAAATAACCAATCACATAAAACTAACAAAGCGAGCAATAAATCTGGCAACAACAATGCAATTTCCCATTTCTGAGAAATCCTAAAAAGGTGGCATAAACAAGTGTCATTAGATAAGGATCGTTTTCAGGCACGGAAAAAGAATAAAGTTTGCAAACAAAGAATCCGTAAATCGTCCTAAACGATAGTCCACCTCTCTATCGTCGTTTCGAGTAATTTGTAAATATTATCGTATTGTATATTTGTTTATCTTATGTCGTTATTATATTATATATATTTTATTGTGTTATTTATTATGTTACTGATTGAAGTTGTTTTTGTGGAACGGATTATCCGAGTTTTCATTATTTGCTACAGGGAAGTTTGATTCGATGTACGAGTGATTTGGATAACGAGAACGTTGGCTTAACGAATTAAGCTCGTTAACCGAAGTTCCACTGTACTGGAACGGCTCTCACATTTGCGTCTTCAGCTCACCACCATTGTGCACGACCACCTAGATAAAGGTTATATAGGAGGTCGTGCACTGTGTCGTCTGGTTTTCGAGTTTATGTTGAATACGGGGTCTAAACCTAGGCCCTCTAGCAGTGTTGCCAACTTAGTTGTTTTCCAATTAAATCTGGTATTTTTCCCCGATCATTTAGTTGGAAAAATATCCATCTATAAAAAAAATAGTTGCTAGTTGTTTTTCTGTTCTTTTGCAAAAAAATGTATTTTTCGGCAGTCGTTAAAATTGCGTGAAAATACGGAAATTCAGTTTTTTTTATGAAGGAATCTAGTTGGAAAAGTTTTTGACTGTTAGTAACACTGATGCCCTTTTACAGTAAAAATAAAGGCTCTTATATTCAAATAAATGCATGCTTCCAAGACATGGAGGTATTATGGGGATAATACGTCCATGATAATACCTCCATGTTCCAAGAGTCCCACCGGGCCTACCGTGCTCGGCCCATGCGTTACGACGTCCCTGCCTGTTGCAAGGCAATTTTTCAATTGTTAAGAAAGGCCTATTCTGAAAATATGATCAATTTTCTTTAATTCTCTCGAAATATTTTTTGGTCTAGTTTTTAAATATCATCATAGATGGCAGCACACAACGGCGGTCGGATTTGAATAGTTGAATAACAGGAGTAGGGTTACCAACCGTCCTCTTTTAGAAGACACGTCTTTCTTTTCGATGTCATTTCAAGCGTCCTCCTACGCATGGAGTTACGGGAGGGAGGGGTGGCACCTCCCCCAGCGTCAAAAGTGGAGTCGACTGATCTAATGTATATATCAATTGACATCATCATCATCCCCCCCCCCCAGACTTCCAAGTCTATCTCCACCTTTGCTCCTACGTTCCGGAAAGTTCACCCTTTTGTCCTCTTTTCAGGTTTCCGGAATTATTCTTTTTTTCTGGAGAAATTTTTTTCTCCACTTTAAAACACATATTTCTTCATTGATACATATATATATATACACACACACACACACATATACACATTATATATATATATATATATCATAGCTGCCAACTTTTGAAAATGAAAATTCGGGAGATTTTCGCGCAAACCCGCATTTTATGCTAAAACCACTCCCTAATAAATACAATAGGGATTTTTCCAAATAAAATAGGGATTTTCCAAACATAAAAGTTAAAGCGTAGGGAATAAAATCCCTACTCAAAAACTGAAGTCAAATTAAAATAGGGATTTTACACACATGGAAGTTAAACCCTTGGGAATAAAATTCCTACGCAAAAAACAAGAAATTGGAGGCCAAAACTTCAATAATATAAAAATAAATATTGTGTTCAATCAGAAACGCTGTGAACAAACATTCTGCGCGAATGACCCCAAAATCATCGGAAGATGAAGGAAAACACCGTCAATTTTTGAAGAACACTGACTTTTTGTAACGCTTGCTTGATGGTTTTTTTTTTCATTTCACGAGTGATGATGGCAGTCTTTCCATTCCAAAAAAAATTAAGCAGATTAACTCTGTTTTCACGTGTAAATGCAGGAATAGCACCAAATAATAATAATGATATGGAAAAGTTTAGAATTTTTTTACTCACTTTTCTTGCCGAAATTTCCGTCGCTCGACCTCCCCCTTCCCTAGGGTGACCATACGTCCCGTATTTCCCGGGACAGTCCCGGTATTTTCTGTATTTTTGGTCGTCCCGACTTTTTCGCAAAAGTGTCCCGGTTTTTCCCGTATTTTTCACGACGCTTACTTGAAGTTTTATTCTTTATTCAAGTCAAAAATTGAAATCATTTCTCAACTAATAAACTATATTATGATAATTACAACTATAAATGAGAATATTTATCTCCCACATTTGTCTTGGTGAACGTTTTTTTCGTGAAATTCATTTTAATCCACTGCAATTTGCAGTAACGCTTCATTTCCCGCCATTGTGATTTTACCGTAATTTTAACAATATTTGGCAACTTTGCCCAGTTTTGGCGTCATTTTTGGCGATAATTGGCGATGTCCCGTATTTTCCCGTATTTGGAATCTCAATGTCCCGTATTTCTCTCGAGGAAATATGGTCAGCCTGCCCTTCCCCGAACGGTATACACAGATGACACTTGTTTTCATGACAGTTTTAGACTTTGTTACGATTACGGTGACCATACGTCCCGGGACAGTCCCGGTATTTTCGGCTTTTTTGGCTGTCCCGACTTTTTAGCAAAAGTGTCCCGGTTTTTCCCGTATTTTGCACGAAGCCTACTTGAATTTTTATTCTTTATTGAAGTCAAAGATTGAAATTATTTTGACTTATAAATTATATTATGATAACTACAATTATAAATGAGTATATGAATCCCCCACATTTGTCTTAGTAAAAATTTTTTTTCGTGGAATTCATTTTAATCCACTGCAATTAGCTGTAATGCTGCATTTCCCGCCATTGTGATTTCTCCGTTATTTCAACAATATTTGGCGACTTTGTTCGGTTTTGGCGTCATTTTTGGCGATAATTGGCGATGTCCCGTATTTTCCCGTATTTGGAATCCCGATGTCCCCGTATTTCTCTCTAGGAAATATGGTCAGCCTAGTTATTACGGATGATTCTTATCGAGATTTGTTTATAGCGGGTATTCAAACACCAAAAATATATTATTTAGGAATGGAAGAGCAGAGAACCTTAGCGTGGCTATCTCTGGTGAAAATAAAGATGCAACTGTCACATAGAAGATGAAGGCCAAAAACCACTGTGGACCCCCCCCCCCCCTCATTTTTATTTTATCTGAAGAGACACTAAAGGCAAGGGGCATCTGGAAAAACAGGTGGGCTGTATCGTTATGGAAAATTCAACTAAAAAAATAACGATATAGAAAAATATATATACAGTACATAATTGTATAACGAAAAAAACACGACAATGATATTGGCGAGGAAAATTTCTAGAATATCGCGCCAGAATGTTGTTTCCGTTGATATGGATTTTTGATAATGGTAACCAATATTTTTTATAATTTAAAAATTTTGAACAAATAAACATCGGTTCAAAACGATATTTTTTTCAGTATTTTTTTCAAAATCATAGAAAAATTTGAAATATTCTGTATAGAGGATCATCGTAAACCTCCGATATACCGATATATGAGAACTATATTTTGCGGCGAAGGAATACACTATCTACCTTTCTCTTCACTGCCAAGTTAACCTGAAACAAACTCGAAACTCGGAAAGGATTTTTGGCAGTGCCTACCCGTTTGCGGGCATTAGCTGCCTTCTAAACCGGCCCGCGGGGGGCCACTATGAAGGGAAGGGCAAGGGTGCTAATGTATGTGGATTGTGAAGTGCATGTGGTATGTCAGAATTAGGGAGCCTGTCTACGTCAATTAATTTAAATTAATTAACCAGGAAAAAATCAACATGTCTTTCAGAACTTGTTAGTCATATTACTTATTAATATTTTCGGCAGGAAAAGTGAACTGCTTCAGCGACGCCATCTTGGTTCGTCGTGCCTCTTCCTCATTGGTCGGAAGAGTAGCTTGTCAGGGATTGGCTGAAATGAAGAAAAATACACAAAAATACAATTTATTAAAAAATTATTAATTTGAAGGTGAAGAAAAAGAAGAATAGAGTTAGTCTTTTTAAAAAGTTCGTAGCGATAGATGGAGAAGAGAAAAAACAAAATATATATTTTTTTTTTTGATAGTTTTTTAAAATTTTTATGGGATTTTTTAGAAAATATTCTCGAAAAAGATGGGTAGATGAAATGAAGAAAAAGATAGAATGTGCAACGCTAATGTTGCTAAATATGGGAGCTGCTTCTCGGCTCCTTTATTCTCTTCAGTTATCTGCCGAGAATGCGACCTGCCTCTTTCAGAAATTTCTGCAGGGTTGCTCGTCTCTCTTTCTTTGAGCATTGCTGGACAGAGTCCTGAATGCATGCCTTGGCAAAGTCGAACAAGTCCCGTGCTGAATCAGGGCTGGCTGACGATTCAGAGTCAGAGTCCGAAGACGTTGATGACGCCGAGGACGAGTAGACAGAGGCCGGGGAGGCGGGCTTACGAGCTTCGTCAGCTTCTACTTGGTCGGAGGTGGTGGCACTTGCGCCGCCGTCACTAGGTCCGGTTGGGCCCGGGGAGCGCTCATGCCCAGTGCCATCGGTTCTGGGTCGGGGCGGAGTCTTTTCCTTCTCGCCTTGGAGCCTCGAGTGGTCTTCCTTCTCGATGAGGTGGCTAAAGTCCGTAGGCTGGGACTTGTGTTTTTTTGCTCCGCTGGGTTCCTTCACCAAGTCCGTAGATGCAGGTGGCTTGACATCACTGCTGTCCGCGGGAAGGTTCGAGTTGCCTGTGGCAGCTTTTTTCTGAAAGTTCGAGTTCTTGTGGTTCAGGAAGCTTTCCCAAACTTTTCTCGGGATATATTTAGGATTTTTGAAATTTTTCCCTGATCTTCGAAAAATCGCGGGATGTATGGTCTCAGCGTCTGATGTGGAATTTTCCTGGTGTTCAAGATTCCCCTTCATTTTTGCAAGTTCACTTTTGAACACTTGGCACTTCCGTGAGGTGCTTGGATGGTTTTCACCACAATTGCAGCATTCAGGGGGATCAATTCCACGCTTTTTGGGGCATTGCTTCCCACCTGAAACAGACTATAGGTTATAGCTTCTTGAATAGCGAATAGGTTAGAAATTACCCAAGGTTGAAAATACGGTGACTGGGTTAGCAGTTTCGAAACTGAGAAAGGACGATGTCTGCGCACGCACCCTTGGTGGCGGCGCTTCTAATTTTCACAACAGATGGCGCTACTATTCCGTCAAAAAACCAGCCAAGGCACACACAATAACTTTTCTCAATTAAACCAGAACCGCTTAAAAAAAATTTAAAAATGGAAATTTAATACACGCTGATTCATCTCCCTTTGCTTATAATTAGAGCCCGGATTATATGCACTAAAAAATGGCGAAATACGATCTGAAAATATGGGAATATGCATTTTAAAATGCCAAAATCTGCACTTAAAAAGCCTGAAATAATTAAAAATTCCAAAAAGTGTACCAAAAATGAGAAAATCTGCATTAAAAAAATTACTATGAAATTTCTAGCTTGTTGTAGCGGCTCACAGTAACGAAAAACCAGTAACAAAAAAAAATTGACTCTCTTTCTAAAAAAAATTGAGCATTTTAGACATGTCTCTGAAATAGCATTGTAATAAAACGGTTGATATTTGGAAAATACTGTATGACAAACATCTCTATTAATTCAATCAATCCCACCTGCGGGGAGAAAAAACTAATGTTATGAAAATTTTATGAGCAATATTTATTTGCTCTATGAAAAGGTGATTGAGCTTATCAAATAAACCTTCAAAAATATGCAGTTATTCTGAAAATTCTTTTATGTTATGTATTTATATGCATTAACGGGGGCGGCTTGAGCGAGGGTGCAAGAGATGCGGGGCACCCGGGTGGCAGGTTGCAAGGGGCGGCAGCGAGGACTTTGATGTCATGTGAATTTTTACTGTGTTGAATTTTGAGATCTTAATCAAACTTTTGAGTCATACCTCGACAATGGGAAACGTTGAGAAAATAGAGCCTTTGATCGTAATACCAGAAACAAGAATGTAAGCTATAGGGTGGCTCGAGACCAAATCTGTACCCGTGCGGGACTCATTTTTTCCGTCTCGTGCCTATTCTCCCCCTAGGCTGGAATCTTTCGCGGAACACAAGCCAGATTTTCCATTTCTACAGTTAATTTACAGTGTGAAAAAAAAAGTTTATAAGGATTTAGAGTCCCGGAAATTATAAGGAATTAGGGTCCCCAAGCTGGAGCCCTGTCAGCCCTACCCTTGGGGGACTAACCCAAACAATTCCTAACAAAAAAAATTTTTTTTCGTCATTTCATCTCGGATTTTGAGCTCCTCTAGAGTATAAACAGAAAACATTTTCTTTGATTTTTTTTTCGGCTAATGGAACGGTTTTTCTACCTATTCACCTCGGATTTAGCATCCTCTCGAGCGGCGCCCCTTACGGCCGCAATGGGTCGCATGGCCAAGTGTCGCCCCTGTACTCTATCACAAGGGGCAAGTGTGGATTTTGGTTCCTTCACCCAGAATTTGTTCCGGAATAGTCAAATGACAGCAAAGAGAAAATTGGGCTTCTCACTTGTCCTCACTCAAAAATAACTTCGTTATATATCATCTATAGCGGATAAGTAATGATGGCTTACAAAAATAAGTGCTGTTTCAAGGATTAAGTTATCGGGCATTATTAAGAATGGTAAAATAATTCTGGAACAAAGAAAAAAAAAAAAAAAAACTACTTCGAAAGGGGGACGTATAATCACGCACATTTTGCACGGTAAACAATGGTGTGCAGCTTTCTTCTGAAAAAAAGTCAGGTTTATCTCGATGCCACCTTCACCCGTGTCCTGCGAGCATCCCGCCAGTTTCTCCATTAGGGGCGGCATATGAGGCTTCCCGCCCGGGCGGCGGGTAAGCTCGAGCCGCCCTTGTGCATTAATGCAAAAAGTCCAAAATATGCAAATACATATGCACTTGCATATAATCCGGGCTCTACTTATAATAAATTGTTCCCGAACCGTCTGGATAGTTTTAATGCTTTGCGGGTCTTTTACTGGAGCATCTTTACCATGCTCCAGGGCTACAAAATATTTAGGCTCGTCAGCTCTAAAATAAGAGGCTTCCGAGGAAGTGAGATGAATGCCGCTTAAAAGGGTTGAGGGAACTTTTGTTAGAAATGTTTTTAAGGGCATAAATATCAATGTTATGCTTTGGAATATTTGTGACTTTTTGTAAAAAAGATATGAAAATTAAATATACGTACTCGTACTGTGATAAAGTATTTTATATATATATATTTCTTCTTATTCTCTTATACAGTACTTAATATTAAGTACTGTAAGAGACTGTACTTACAGTGCTTAATATTAAATTAGTATCAGTCTTTTGAATGCATTCTCCGTGAACCTTGTTGAACCTCGCTTTTTCCGGCACGTTGGGAACGGATCAGACTCCCAACGTTCAAAAAGCTGGTGTGCATGCGGGATGCCGGGTAATGAGGGGGAATACGGTAACTAATTATTTTTGTGACTGTGGTTCATATAATTATATTTATATGTTAATATGTAGTATATAAAATATAACAACATATCATTTTTGGTGCCCGAAATTGTTGAGACGCACCTGGCCACGCTAATATTTTCTCACCGGGCCCCCCACGTCTGGTAAGAGCGGCCCTGATTTATACGACCCATCTCAGAAGCTCTCCGGCCCAAATTCAGGTCGCGATCCATAGGCCAAGACCCGCTGGGCCTAAGACGGAAGAAAGTTTTGTCTTGCATTCTTTTTCTATGACTGATACGAGAGCATAAAAAAAGATCATAAAAGAAGATCATTTCACTAAAATAATACGACGCATATTTTTCTTGCCACTTATCGTTTCTTATCGCATTGAACTGCACTCAATTGTTATTTTTGACGATATTATCAGCCAAAATCGATCGACGAATATCCCCTCGCCACATGAAAAATTTTCAAACATTCTATTTTGTTTTGAGAACAGCCAATAAAAAATTATCAAAACTGAAACTAAAACTAAACCATTGCAATGAATATCGATAAATAAGTGTCAGAGTACGTGTCACACGTGCACAGTTTGAGGCTATGATAAGAACCGTATAACTTTAGTTTTGACATCTATCTAAGCAAGAGGTGATCGTCATCTTTCCCAGGAAGGAATTGTTGCTTAGGTGTATCCATCTAAAATTGAGGTAAAATATGTATATCATTCATATTATATCGTGTTCTTTTAATTTAACCCTTGCCAGTCCGTATGAAAAGTTAATTTTTTTTTATTTCAATAACTATACAACCCCCTTGCGGTAAAAATGATGTATCTGAGGGTGCACACGTTATTTGGATACTTTTTTCTAATTGGAAGTATGCTTCTAGGATCAACGAATCTACGGTAAAATTCACTGCTAGATGTTAGCTATGCACCATGTGCAGAGGGGTGTGTCCCACCCAAGGGGTGTGCGACAGGTGCGGTCGCACGGGCCCCCAGAAGGTAGTAGATTACGGTAGCAGAATTGAAAAAAAAAAACCAAACATATAGGCCCTAGATGAAATATATTTTAAATTTGGGGATTTTTCTCTCATTGAGATTTCATTAATTCAGGATTTCTCTCTTATTAATTCTGAATTTTCATCTTATTTCTGCCATTTTCCTCTCATCAATTCTGAATTTTCCTCACATTTCTTGGGATTTTTTCCTCATTAATTTTGAATATACATCAATTCTGGAACATTTTCTTTCATTGATTCTGAATTTTTATCTAAATTCTGAGATTTTTTTATTGATGAGTAGATATTTTTCAGCATTCTTGTCAATTCTGTGTTGATGCACGAATTTTTGGATGCCGATTCCCTCCCCCTAAATATATAAAATAGGGGCAAAGGAGCCCCGAAATTATTTTCTCACCGGGTCCCGCGTCTGGTGGCCCTGACACTGTCGAGTGAAAAAATACATGCTCAACCCATGCTCCAGCGAGCCAAATGTGGCGCTCGGAGGAACTCTTGCCCCCTCAAACCTAATTTTGTAAAAATGAACACTAAATCATTGTTCATACAAGTATTATTCGGTCGAAACGCGTTTATCCCACATTGGCGCTATTTCGCTGTGAATGTCAACGTGCTTGTGGATATTTTGAAATGACACTTGAAATGATATTAAATTTCAGCCTAGTAGTACAGCACCTACTAGAGATAGAAGGCCTCCGCACGCTGCTTGTGAAGTCGGTAAGTAGTCCATTTTCCCTCAGAATATTCGGGGGAAAATATTCCATGCTCGTGACAGTATCATCGTTGTGCGGAAAAGAACTTATCGGCCTCACAATTGGTGATTTCTATGTCAAATATCAAATCACTATGCGGTATTTGTGAGCCAACCAGGAAGATTTTACGCTAAAATAAGAAGAAACGAAATAGGATGCTGTGTTTCAAAATGTGGCAAACTTGCTAGGTAGTCTGAATTGCGTTAATGGCAACCTGTACGGAGGCCTTCTAGAACCAGGAGGTACTGAGTAGTCCCATGTAAAAAGATTATCCCGTTTTTCAAAATTTTCAAAATTGATGTATAGAAGAGAGTATAAGAAATCGAAAATCGTGAAAAATTCGATTGTGAGCCGGCGACTGTCTACCAAACCACTTAAGTAGCTCCACGAAAGATTACCAGATGACTTGAGTGATCCGCGAAATGTTTACAGATCACTCAAGTGACACACGGAGCAACTCCTGATCACAAAAGTGGCCGCGTTACGGTTCAGATCACTTAAGTGACCAGGACTATATTTGCAGATTATTTAAAGCAGACATCTTCAATCTCTCGCTCCGAGAACCATGGTGCTTCCTGAAATACCCATAGTGCTCGATGTTCGTCCCCGATTTCGTGATCACGATCACTTACCTCGTTAACATACCAATTAAAAATTGGTACTACCATACCAATTAAAAATTGTACAAATTGCATTATAAGATTAAAATCATATTGAGTTTCAGGCTTACGTATTTCTAACTTACACTGAGGGTGCTTTTCTTTTGATGATGGATACTGACAGTGCTCGCGACTAGGAAAAGGTTGAAGACCTCTGATTCGAAGTGACCAGGAACACATCTGCAGATCGTTTAAGTGACCTGCGTCTTAGTTCCTGATAACTTCGGTGACCAGTGGCGTGTCTGCAGATCACTTAAGCGGCCCGCGACACAACTCCAGATTAAGTGACACTCAAGTGACCCACTTTATATTTGCATTTCACTTGAGCGATCCGCGGAGCAGCTTCACAGATCATTTAAGTGATCCCCTCTACAGTTCCAAATGATTTAAAGCAGCTTGCGGCTCATGTACAGATCGCTTAAGTCAGTGGTTGTCAACCGGTGCCATATGGCCTCAGGGAGCCCCCCTAGGATATTCCAGGGAGCCACGGATGAAAATCTGGCAAAAGGGGAGCCACGACTACTGATACGGGAGCCACGAAGAAGTTTGTGGAATTAAATTTTTTTTAGTCACTCTGACTGAAAAAAATTTAATTTCAAACAAAAAATGCATAGAATATATTTTTCGCAATTTTTCCGCTATTCAAGTACCATTAACGTGAGGAAGGAAATAAAAAAAAGCGTTGCATGTAATCTCGGTAGGTTTACGACTTGGGGGGGTGTGTGACAGTAGGCCCTGACACAAACTATAGAAGAGGTTTAAAGCAAAACGGAGTAACTGTAAAGACAGAAAGTTGTGTGTGTTCGAAGACTTTTCATTCAAAGAGGGCTGCCATAAAATTTGTTGACCATTCATTGACATTCTTTTGAGTGCTGGTAGTAAATGCAATCCAAGAAGTAGATGGGTGAAAAATGAAAGCTTGTTTGTAAAAAAACCCCATCGTTTTCATGCAATTACAGACGGATAGCCATCTAGTTTAGCACAAAGCTATCTTCAACCTTCACTGTGGTGGTCTGATGGACTGGTCTGATCATTGATAATTTTTGTCGCACCGCGGTCATTTTCTGCACACGAGGGCTAATTAGACCGGGACCTACAATTTATTGCCGATTCCGAACGGCAGGCTTGTTTCTTATACTCATCGAGAGGTTGGTGCATAACCCCCTCGATGGGACGTGCGTCTGCAGCCTGCGGTAGACCCAAAACCAGCAACCAATCAAAAAGCATCATTTTGACGTCACCAAAAAGGGAGATCCCCCTCCCTTCCTCGCTTAGCGGTGACTTGTCCTGCTTGGCGACTTGTATCAAGGTTTCTAGAATATATAAAGGACTTGTATGTCATGTTGGCGAGAGAAATTTGTGGCGTCTGTAAAAAAGGATTTCAAAAGTAAATCCCCCCCCCCCCCCCCCCCATTAAGGAAACACGTGAGAAATGTCCACAAAATTTTATGTGAAGGTTCCATTTCTTGCTTTGAAGAGAACTGTTCTGTGTGCAAAGTTTAGAACATTTTGTGATTACAGAGAACATTTGAAAGAAGTGCATTCTGTTACGTAAACTTAACATAACATTTCTGTTACGAGGATATAATACATCAAGAATAAATGAGTTTTCTTTCAAAAAAATTATAAACATGGATTTCATACTCGCTATTCATGCAAGATCTGCGTTAAAACCCTTACTTTTTTAGTTTATTAATCACCTTTGCAATTTAAATATTGAAACAATTAAGTTTTATGTTTTTTCTATTTGTATTTTTTCTGCTTTAACGGGGGTTTGATCCTTAAAATTTCTTGGGCTGCGTGTACTATTGACAATAACTTAATATGATTTTTAAAGAAACAAGTAAGATTCATCCTGTTTTGATTCTATCATGTCAGACATAATATAAATAGAACATTTATTTATAAAAGCATGTTTATTTTGATTGGATACTGGTGATATGAATGAATCACATTTAATCATACATTAAAAAAACGAAGATTGTAATGAGAAAAACAAAAAAAACCTCAGTCGAGTTAGTGGGATTCGAACCCACAACCTTCGCAATGCGTGTCTTAGGCCGGTATTACACTATGAAAGTTCTTTGTCAAAGATCATTTATAAAATACGTTTGACAAAAAATTTCATAGTGTAATGGGCAACTTCGATAAAAGTCGCTCTTTATCAAGTTGTATTTTATCAAAGTTAGCCTCCTCGTCCTATATTTGAAAAAAGATTAATGCTGATGCTTTCTATACTGCAGTTTCAATTGCTGAAGTTTATGTATAGGCTGTACTTTATGATTTCATAAAGGAATTAGAAAATGAGTTGTAAGGTAGTCAGTGGGAGCTACAAATATCTTAATGCCGTATATGTGAACATCAGCCTACAAAAACAGAAACAAACAATTGGATGCTTATCGGTTATAACGAATTCAATTCCGTCCTAGTGAACCTGCAATGCAATACTAAAATAATGTGGAATATATCGTTATAACGAATGGTCATATTTATATATATGGAATACAAGGGGTCCCATATTTTCAAGTAATATCACCACTCGTGGTGGTGGTGGTGGGGGTTCGCGTTTGCTAACTTTAATGACAAGGTGGGGGGGGGGGGAGTTCGAGTGATGATTGTTTGAGAAATAGAGGGGTAAGAAAATATGAAATTGGGTTATGGTATTTGGTTGGTATATATGAAATGGTAATATGAAATGGTAATGATATATTTCCGAAAGTAAAGTATTTATATGTAAATTAGGCCCTATACTTCTGGTACATGCAATCAGGTAGTGGGAGCCCTATAATATCGCTTGGTCTGGGGCCGTGGCCCCCACAAGGGGTAGGCTGACAAGGCTCCAGCCCTGGGGCCCGGGATGATTTTCATCATTTTTTTGTTTTTTCAACTATAAATTCATCATAAAGGGGAACGTGAAAGATCCCAGCCTAGGGGCCCTGCTTCAGGATGTGAGGGCCATGCCCGGGGCCTTATGATGATCTTAAGTTTTACAGACATGGGTTATAGCAAGATTGGGGTTGGATGGGTCAATGAATGTTACATGTCGTGGGTGACAATCTACGAGTCCGCAAATTTTAGGGGGCGGGGTTGTTTCCAAGTTTTTCTTAGGGGAGCCACACTGGAGGATCGATTTTTTTTTCAATGGATTAAGTTCCATAAAATCGAAAGTTGTATTTCAAGAAAAAAGCCCGAATATCTCTCTGAAGCACTACCGTACTATTGCGAGAATCGACTTCAGGTGTGTTTTGTCAACGCGATAGCTAGATGGCGATCTCTAGCTTTAGATAACGCTCTGATTCTGTTCATTCCCATATAACCACTCAAAGAAGGATCGACGTAACTACAGATTTGTGTCAGAGTTCCTCACTCTTCGTAAGCCAATGCGCCACAGCGTTGGTTGATTTTCAACTTTGAGCCCTGAAGGCTAGTCGATCTCACGTTAAAAAGTCGCGCCACTGAGAGCAACAGTCCTACAACAGTACAGATATTCAATCATTACGCTTCACTCACAATTTAAAATATCGATGGCAGCACTGGAAAATCAGACAACACTAGATAAGCAATCAGACTGTTAGGTACACTCCCACATTTCCGGCACAACTCATTCGGTAGTAACTTGCCCATGACGATAGACCGCAGTTTTGCTAGGTTTGAAAGAAAGTCTTTGTAAACGTTAGAACCATTGAAATATTGATAACAATTCAATTCTTACAGCCATGATTCCATGGCTCCCTTGTCTCAGTCAACGGTTTACCCACGGCTCTCTTAATACTTTAAGTACTACTTCAAATTACTGAACAGTTACACATCAATATAGATAGCTTGGCTCTGATAAAGGCTGGTGACTCACCCATAGAAGCTGCGACTCACACTTTGAGAACAACTGACTTGCAGTACACGGGTATTAACATTTTATTCAAAAGCTACGTGAACATCTTTAATGTTTGTGATACATAAGTAAATAATTTTAATTTTTAAGAATTTTTAACTCTGTTCGAGGACCACCTCTTCCATCATCGCGAATAGGTTGAGGACTCAGTTTTCTTCATTAAACTCGAATATTTAAGTTGTATCGGTTTTTACGAATATCGGATCTGTCGAATTTTTTTCACGTGGCACTTCGCTATATCCGGGCTCGACTGACACATCACTGGATTTGTTGGTTCATATTGATGATACATTTATTTCATTATCATCTGAGATACTTGACAGTAAACCAATATCAGGTGGGAAATCTTTTATCAAATAATGCCTCCTCATCAATGTTTGATAAAAAAGTTATGCTGATGCACTTCCTATCCTGCACTGTGACGTATTAACTCTTCAAAAACCTGTTATTTCTACGCAGGGCCGCAACTAGATAGGGGCAAGTCGGCATTTTGGCGCTCCTTGTAATGTAGAAGCAGTTAAAGGGTGAATTCGGCACCCCCTTCTGGTTCAGCGCCCGGGACACCAGACCCGCCTGCTACCCCCTATTTGCGGCCCTGTTGCTACGTTACCTTCTCCTCTGACTTGTCACTCCCTTCTCTGGGGAGAAAAAAAGATTCTTTTCCGTGTGCATTTCTTGGATTAAAAAAAAACAACTTGATTTTCTATCATATTTATTGTTGAAAAAAAAAAATACGCAAGAACCTATAACTAGGCGGAGGCAATCGGGGCACTGTCCCAGGTCTCCTAGCCGAATGTGGCGCACAAAAATTTACTGTTCATCCAAAATTTGGGTCCGCTTTCCGGACCCTTCACAAAATTCCGTATCCGAAAAACGAACCCTTCACGAAATAATAAATAATGAATCCATAAATTTGAAATTTCATTTCTTTTGCTATAGAAGATCATTTCGCTTCTCACAAAATTACTCATTTCATCCAGGTTTAGGTTCACTTGTATTCAAGGCCATTAGTTAGGGTCCCGACATTTCCAGAGGGGTGTGGGGTCATCATGGGCTCAATGCGTGGAGAGGTGGATCAGTGGGCAAAGCGCACTCGGCATCATAGCTGGAGATAGACTTGGAAGTCTGGGGGGGGGGGGGGGGCACGATGATGATGATGTGTCAATTAATCTATACATATATGGATTAGATCAGTCGACTTCATCTTTAATGCTGGGGGGCAATGACCCCCATGCCCCCCAAACCCCGTATCTCCGCCCATGCTCGGGTGCTAGCAAGCAATAGGCGAGATGAGTTTTAAATTATTAATCTATAGAGAAATTCAAAGGCATCTCGTTACAGCCTTCGACCCCATGGTGTCAGAAGTGTTTCAACATGTCTTGAGCTTCACATAGGACATTTTTTGTTTCTGAATCGATTCTGGAATTATTTATTCTAATAATTCAGGATTCTCATCAATTTTGGAATTATCTCTATCATTAATTCTGAATTTTCGATTAGTTTTGGAATAATTTCTTAACTAAATATTAGATTTCTTCAATTCATTGCTAGAATTATTTCCTTCATTTATTCTAGAATTATTTCCTTCATTTATTCTAGAATTATTTCTTTTATAAATTCCGAAATTACAGTATTTATTTCTTCTTGCATAAATTCTGAAATTACTTTTTTCATTGATTTCGAAATTATTTCTTCAATTAATTCTCTGGAATAAATCGTTTTTCAATGTTTCCAACTATTTTCAGAAAATGATCAGCGTTGACCACACGTTGAAGACCCCTGGTATAACGGAAAGGCTATAAAGTCAATTCCATAGCGGTTTCTTTGTTTGTCACATCTTTTACTCTAAAACCAACGATTTTTCTCTCCTCGTCATTTCTAATTACTTTATAACAGTAATTACTAGGAAGCTCCTCCATTGCGATCAATGTGATTTGGTCCTGAGAAGCGCCTTTTGTTAAATTAATAAAATTAAGCGTAAGATTAAAAATTTAAAAGATAAAAATCGAAAAGGGGAAAAATAAAGCGAGAAAATTTTCCGAGAGAAATGTATAAAGAACGTGATGGTAACCTCTCCCAGCAAAATTTCTCGCAAAAATTTCCCTTTTGACTAAATTTTTCCCACTCATTCCAAAAAACTGTGCTGCCATCTACCGGTGAAAATTAGTCAAATATTTTACAATAGAAAAATATTGCACTGCATTAATATTTTTTTTTTTCAAAAAATTCTTTTGCTTGATGAACTCTCAAAATTTCCCACAAATGCTAAGAAATTTCCCACTTGGCCAAATTTTGGCCAATTTTTCCCACGAATATGGGAAATTTCCCACGAGTTACCATCACTGATAAAGAATGACACGACATGGGAAGAAAAACTAGCTAAGCAAAGGGAAAGTAGCCAAACAGACAGCGCTCCGGCAGCCTTCGTTTCGCCCAATCAGGGCGCAGAATCTGGACTCTCGAACATTTTGTGTGTAGATATGGTGAACTTGCGTCTCTCGATGGGGGACTCCCTGCGGTAGCAATTTTTCGCTGCGGTCAAGTCGCCATTTTTTGTTGTACTCTGTATGTCAGGAAAGTTTTCTGACAAGGACGAACCGGGTATCGAACTCGCGGCAACTCTAAACTTGAGTGGTCTGATGGGGAATATATTTATAAAAATTGAATAAAGAACGATTGCTCTGGGGTATTTTTTTATGAATTTTTGGGGAGGGGTGTGCCAACCCATTGCGCCCCACTTAAAAGAAATAAAGTCGAATTCAGTTATAACGAACTCCATCCAAGAGACCAAATCATACATGAGGAAAAATACCACGAAATTAAATTTTTTAAAACTACATTGCTGTATAACTCAAGAAACCGTAAAGGGCCGTTCAAGTATTACGTAAGAAAATTTTTAGCCATTTTTGTCCCCCCCCCCACCTTGTCAGCAAAATTTCGTTATCAGCTCTGCTCCTCTGAAACCTAACGCATATTGGTGGGATCAGAGACGTATACGGGGGGGGGGGGCGCTCTCTCGTGCCCCCTTCCCAAGATCAAAAATTTATTTTTTTAAAGAAAAAATAATAATTTTTTTTGTAATTGAAATTTCAGAAGAAAATACCTTTATATGTTATTACAATCAATTTCGTTTAATTTCAATGTTATTTGAAGGCTATGAACTCAAAATTTATCTTTAATAAATTCATTGCGACCCACCCTCTAAGCCATATAATGATAAATCACATAAAGTTCCTTGGCCTGCGGCCCTGGGAGTTACTTGATGCGGCCTGCCCTCTTCAAACCTAATTTTGTAAAAATGAACTAAGCGGCACGTTTACAGATCACTTAAGTGTCCCGTGGTACAATTCCAGAACATTTAAGCCGCCCGTGGCATATTTTCAGATCACTTAAACGACCCGAGACACAGTTCCAGAACATTTAAGCGATCCGTGACACATTCAGAGATCCCTTGAGTGACATGTGACGTAGTTTTAGAGCACTTAAGTGGCCCCCAGTGCGGTTCTACATCACTCAAGTTACCCGCGGCACATTCTCAGATTATTTAAGTGATGCGTGGCACATTTCCAGAGCACTCAAGCGGCCCGGACATTTTCCTATCCTGCAAGAACAATGTTGTGGTCATTAGAAAAAAAAAATCTAAAATAGCGTATGACGACATTTAAAGCAATTTAAAATCCGTTTATTTGAGACTCAATGCATCTGCTGATTTCACAGAAAAGTTCAATAAATTCTCACGTCTTCACTTTGAAATGTCCACAACCCGCTCAATGCGTATCTTTGTATAATATTTTTTTCCGTTATAACGGTATTCGTTAAAACGAGAGTCGACTGTATTTCGTCTCAAACTATTTTTTGACGTGCATATGCAGACTGAATGGGTAACAGCGCGTATGGCACTTTACTGGCGAGCCGTTAGTCATTGAGACATACCCATTGGGTATTACCCAACTAGAAAAAGTACCCGAATCACGTGCCCAACTCAGATATGTCATTCATGTTGTAAGGGGTTGTATAGTTATAAAATAAAAATAAAAAACTTTTTATACCATCCCCGTGTGCCAAAGAACCCAATTAACAAGTTGTTGCTCTGTCTTTCCCGATGGCAACTAAAATAATTTCACGTTTCTAAGAGCAATATTCACCGAGATATGCTAATTCGAAAAATTGAGGAAATTCGGGACAAAAAACAGCATTTAATGCGGGTAAAATGGTTTCCTCGCATTTAATGGTTTTTTTCCAACCTTCTTCGAATATCTCAGTGAATATCTCACTTAGAAACGATGAATTTTTTTGTTGGAGACCAAGAAACAACTTTCCAATTGGGTTTTTGGGCCACAGGGTGTGTTAATTAAATTACGTGAGAATTTATTACACGTTTCTGAGAAATCAGCAGATGCAGTGAGTCTCAAATAAACGGATTTAAATTGCTTTAAATGCGGTCATACGCCATTTTAGAATTTGAACATGAAAAGTTGATATTTTCATTTTAATAACTATGTAACCCCTGCTAACATGAATCAAATATCTGAGTTTGGTTACTTTTTCCAACTGGAAGTATGCCTCTAGGACCAATGGTTCTCCATTAAAATGCCATATGCCCCGTTACCTATGCGCCCTGTATATTAAATATAGTACAGACTATTATGTGAAAAATATTGTGTTGTGTTTTTAAGCCAACTCGCACGTTGCTTCGTTCGCCTGCGAGAGAGCGGCCACATTACGAACCAAAAAGCCACTTGAAGGTAACTTGTCATCCAACGAAATATCAGATTTTCACCGTATCGAAAAATTGAAGTCAACAAACTGCTAAGGGCAAGGGCGGGTTTCGGATTTGCTGACTTTTGATGACAAGGTGGGGGGGGGGGGGGGGTTGAAGGTTGCTTATGTCATCAAACCCCCCCCCCCCCCATTTTTGAAGATATGAAATATTCTAAGCTGCTGACAAAATTTTGCTGACAGGGGAGGGAGGGCGATCAGTGTTTTGTTGACGGGGACGGGGGAAGGGCGTCAAAAATGGCTGAAAATCTGCTTACGTAATACTTGAATGGCCCCTTCTAAATATTAATACATTTATATTTCCCGATGGGCTTGAAATCCTGATAATGAATCATCATTATATTCACATGAACAGTTTTGTCACTGCGTTACGCAATGACAAAAACCGTATATACCGGCTAAAACTCGAACTGTTACGCCGTCCGCCAATAGCAGTTTTTTTTTTGCCTTGTAGCATTTGCCGCGAATTCACAATGGCACTAACAATTTTAAAAGGGAATTAAAATTAATATTTAATACTATAGAATACACTACAAGACATTCAGTTTAAAAATATTGTTGGTGCTGCTACCTACTTTCAAAATCAGAAGTGCCTTATGTGGTGATGACGAAGCTCTGGTATAAAAAACTAAATTCTTCATTCAGCTACGCTCCTTATAAACAAAGGTTATAAACTGGCCTGAAAGATCAAAATTCCAGTTCAGTAATTTTTTCAAGACCCAAAGAGACATCCAAAATAAAGGTCCTCCACACAAGCAAACGACAGGTAAGATCGTAAAAAGTGAATTTTTCTACGCTGCACTTTACTATGGCAGCACATTACTATAATGTGCTGCCATCTAATGTCGAATTTAAAAGCGACTCATGTGGTGATGATGAAGTTTAAAGTAAAAAAAACTAACTATATTCTTTATTCCGCTCAGTTCCTTATAAACGAAGCTCGTGAACTGAACTGGAAATTCAAACTATAATTTCGGTTATTTTATTTGAGCATAAGGAGACGTCCAAAACAAAGAGCCTCTTAATGAGCAGACGACAGACAAGAAGTCGGTTCCCTACAAGCTAAAGCTCACAAACAGAACTGGAAGTTCAAACTGCCAGTTCAGTAATTTTTTCAGGACACAAGGAGACGCCCAAAACAAGTAACCTGTAGAGAAGCAGACGACGGAGATTATATATTACTGGAGGGAGCATCCAGCCACCGCGACTGCAGCGACATCAAATGCAAAGAAATTACGGGACTCGGTGAAAACAAACTTCCCGCCTGGCAATTTGCACATAGAAATGTACAGTTCGGTCTCTAAATATTGGGTTTTAAAGATTTAAAAAAAGGATAGAGAGAAGAACTCATCTAAAGAGAGATGAAAAAAGATTAAATTATTTTCATTCAATACCGGAATCCCATTACTTTCATTATTTCTTGAATTTTCCTCCATTATTTCTTGAATATTCTTTCATTATTTCTTAAATATTCTTTCATTAATGCTGAAGTTATTTCTTTTATTAATGCTGGAATTATTTCTGTCATTGATTCTGAAATTATATCTCATTAATTCTGGAATTTTCCTTCATTATTACTTGAATATTCTTTCATTAGTTCTGGAATTTTCTCTTTTTCATTAATTTTGGAATTATCTCTTTCCTTCATTCTGAAATTATCTTTCATTAATTTTATTATTATCTCTTTCATTAATTCTTTCACTAATTTTGGAATTATCACTTTTGTCAATGCTGTAATTATCTCTTACATTAATGCTAGAATATTTTTTTCCATTAATGCTGAAATTATCTTTCTTTCATGCCGAAATTATATTTTAATTTATTGTTTTAAACTCTTATTTGTGCCATAAGAAAATAACAGTGGGGGGTCGTGTTTGTTTTCGCCGAGTCACGTGATGTTCCGACGAAAGATGTTGGGGAGGGCAGTTCTCAGCACTGCCAAGGTAGAGAACTCCTTAAGCCGGGTTTTCCTAGGAGCTGTGGCGTGCGCAACGTGATTCGCCCAGCGCGACACGCCGTCCACTCACCAGTAAGAAAATCAGCACGGCTGTTTTCCTACAGAGCGCAATACGCCTGACGACAGCGCTTTGGGCGTGATTGGCCGACTTCGGGCGTGATTGGCCGACTGCTTCTGGAGGAGTCAAATGCGTCGTTCGCCGCGCTTTTGCCGATATTCTCTTCACTCTTCTGTGTTTTCTTTTCCTCCCCTTCAAACCGGAGCATGCAGACGACAGAGTAACCGATGCCAAAGTCATATACTTTATATAGTCGCCCTGATCTGATGCGCCTCGCTAGGAAAACACAAACGCGTAGCGTGATTATGTAACTCGTTTCCGTCGGCGCGAAATAGTCTAATTCGGTTCACGCTGCGCAACAAACCTATTCTTAGGAAAACCCGGCTTTAATACGTATATGAAGTCGTCTTATGCCAAGGCGGAGACCGCTGACGTCATACTCTCTCCAGAGGCTTGATTTATATACTGTTGGTGCTGCCATTTAATCTCGAAATTTCAGGCAACTCATGAGATGATGAAAGAGAGATAGGGAAGAGTTATTTTTGTCATTTTTTGGCATGAAATTTTTTTATGGGACGAAAATTTCGGTAACAAAATTCGTACATTTGCAATAATCGATTTTATGTAGAAAAAATAATTATTTCTTTCCACAAAAACATTCGGACAATATGGATGATCGAACAAATAAGTGAAAACACGGATTATGTGGTCTTCAGATAGGGTTACTAGATTAAATTTACGAATTTTTCGATAATTTTTCAGGTAGGGCCTATGATGCTATTACGACGATCCTGCCTGTCAGCCCCACTCTTGTGAGGGTCATGGAATTCCAGTACTTGATTCCTTTACTTCTATTAATTTACATTAATTACGCAAAAATAGCAATAAAAAATTCGAAAAATGATCAAAGTTATCGAATTGCAACGTATATTTGATAAAGGGATGATGATGAAGCGCTTTAAAAGTATGACAAAACTTCATGTCTGTTCAATACGATTCGAGCCACGATGAAGTGTCAGCAGGTGGACCACGTGCTAATTATTATTAATAATCTATGAATTTTGTAAATTTAATTTAAATGTCGTTCTCTCTCAACGGATCGTGCTTGATTACGATCCAGACCATCAACGCGTTCCTGAAATAATGAAAAAAAAAATGAGTGTGATAGAATTCGTTATTTTCGTGAAAACAAAATTTCCCCTTCAAGATTTATGTTCGTAACTCGAAAAGTTTGTAAGTCGGGGAGCAACTACATAAAAATTTAGAGGAGGCCGCACTTTTTCTTTTTTTGCATTTAGTCGTGAAATTCTCTTAAGCCCGGACTTGTCTCCGATTTTTGAATTTAAATATCTCAGGGTATAAAGCAGTTAAAAACATGTAATTTGTTTGTTGGGCCCAGAAGAGACAGAGCAACAACTGTCTGATTGGAAGTTAGAGGACGGGGGCGGGGGGAGGGATCGTATAAAAATTTCATTTTTTTATTTTGTGTACACTGTAATTTCATCCTAAAAACTCATACAGGGTGATTTCTGGTCGTATTTTGAGAATTTTTAAAATTAGAACCATACCACTACGACGAACGGTTGATGAGATAAAGGATGTAACAACACTCCAAGGAGAAACCATTGAATCTTAGAACGGCCATAATATTACCAATAGGCAGGGCCGCAAGTAGTTGGGGGGGGGGGGGCAGGCGAGTCTGGATGCCCCGCGCGCATCAAAAAGGGGGGCGCAGATTTAACCATTCAACCTATCCTTCAGCATTATGGGGGGGGGGGGGTGCCTAAGTGAGTGGTTGCCCCGGCTAACCAAGTATCTAGTTGCGGCCCTGCCAGTAGGTATCTTATTTCTGACGAATCACCGTTATATATATATTGGGTATTCTTTCTTTTTAGATACATTCTCAAGTTCCTAATTTACACATGGTAGCATTTCTTTTACTTATATAGATCAAACTGCACAGTTGATCCACTAATGACCCACAAAAATCATGTCCTTATTCTGTAGAACTTGGTTTACTGCATGGGGCCCATCTGGTCACTTCTGGCAACCAAGTGACAATTAGATCTGGTTCCGATTTTCAAGAGTAAATATGCAAATAGGTAGGTAGGTAGGAATTTTTAGCTGTAGGTAGTAGTGCCTCTTCCAGAAAAGTCGCTTTATATGTGGGCGTGTGATAATGTTAAGAGACAGCGCTGGGCGTACTTTATGAAAATTGCGAAAAGCTAATCGAAAAACTTGGCAATAATGTGAAGTCTAGTTTGCAATATTATTAGATTCTCATCTTTCGTGCCATTCTTGTGATAATGATCTTCAACTATACAATCAAGTGTTCTTACAATTTTAGGATCTCCTATCGGATGATCGATATTGAACAAAAAATCCGTGCATTAAAAAGAAAATACCATATGATATCTTTTTGGTGGTGCCCCTTTAGTACTGATGCCCTAAGCACGTACTTATTTTGCTTAATGGTTAATCCGGCCTTGTGACTGCGCACATGATTTCTCTGGAATATGAATGTTTCAAACAAATATTTAAAAACTTTTCACACGTATTTTGGTTCATTTTTTTAAGTTTATAGTAGGGCTTCAACATGAACCTATATCCTTGATACATTATTTAAAACGATGTGAAAGGTTGAACTTTTCAATTGTGATTCATTTCTGTGTGGCTACTCCCTCATTATATACTACTTTTATCCACATGAAGAGAATAAAATTGATAAAACTGCTTGCTACCACTTTTTGCGATTTTTATCACTACAAGAATGCGTATTTTGGAAGCTACAACTGACATTTTGTCAACGAAACCATAATCATTTACACAAAAATAAATTAATTTGAAGTAATACAAATTTCATCCATGATGAATTCTCCTACATGTGTAAGCGTAAGAGGGTTCTCATACTAGGGTTTTCAATTACCCAGGTATTGATTGGGTGAACCTTTCATCTAGAGATCAGTATGGAAGATACTTTCTTAAGTTGGTGCTCGAAAATTTTTTGTATCAGCATGTATCAGAAGCCACTAGGGGTACTGCTATTTTGAATTTAGTTCTTACTAGTTCTGAGGATCTTGAAGAACATGTTTCGGTGGGGGAAGAGTTTTCTCGAACATGCTCGGTGGGGGAAGATCATCGTATAATCAGATTTCCCTAACTTTTCCTTGGGTAAGGTTGATAACAAAAGACTGGTTCCTTGTTTTCGAAGAACCAACTTTGATGTTTTGAGAGGAAGTTTTCAAAGACCGGTTGGAATCAGTAGGGGTGGTAAGTCAATGGGAAGAATTTAGTACGAAGCTGTCCCCTGTTTTGCACGACGTCATACCCTTTGTTCGAAAAAAGCGTATTTGTACATCGCACCCTCTATGGTTCACGGATAGCGTGCGTAACCTTTATCTTGAAAAGAAAAGAGCATTCAGAGAGTATAAAAGTGGACGAGGTGACCTATCATTGTTTACTGATAAAAGAAGAGTGTTGAAGAGAGTGATAAGGGATAGTAAAAAGGAAGTTGAATCTAGGTTGGCAGATAACATTGTCTTTGACCCAAAATAATTTTTTCGATACATCAATAATGGATGTAAGGGGACGGTTGGCCCCTCTCGATAGGATTCTCTAGGTTAGAGATCAATGGTTGCATGTTTAGTGTTTTCAATGACTTTTTCGCGTCGGTTTTTAATGGAAATAATGATATTCGATATACGGGTGTTGCCTGGGGTAATAAAACCCTCAACGATATTCAAGTAGAAGACGTGGATGTCCTAAATCTTCAAAGAAATGTATGTGCAAGCAAAGCACCAGGACCAGATGATATCTATCCCAGGGTTCTCAGGGAATGTGTTAATAAATTGTTGGGGCCAGTCGCACAGATATATAGGAGCATTGTTGCTGAGGGTATCGTCCCAAGGGATTGGAAACTTGCTAATGTTGTTCCGATATTTAAGAAGGATAGTAGAGAAGCGGTGTCCAATTATCGTCCAGTGAGTTTGATGAGCTTCATCTCGAAAATTTTGGAAATTATCATCAAAAGGCAGTTTGTGAAGTGGATATACGAGAATGTATTGTCGGAAAATCGGCATGGGTTCAGGAAGGGGGAAGTCATGTGTAACTAACCTCGTTTGCTTCTATGATCACGTGACTAAGGCTTTGGGTAAGAGCAAAAATGTAGATGTTGTTTACCTTGATTTCCAGAAGGCATTCGATCGGGTCCAACGTGGTAAACTATTGAAGCGTTTACACGAGATTGGAATTGGGGGCAACTTGCTGAATTGGATAGAATCATGGTTAAGAGATAGGTCGCAACGAGTTATGGTGAACGGGGAATTCTCTGGTTGGACACACGTCACAAGTGGAGTTCCTCTAGGAAGTGTCCTTGGCCCCATACTTTTTTCACTTTTTATCGATAAGATTACTAGCAAATTCACAAATGCTGTGAAGCTAATGGGAGTAATCGGAAATCAATACGATAGGGAGTTGCTCCAGACCAACTTAAACAGGATTGCAGAATGGGCAAATGAATGAAGTCACCGATCTGGGAATTCTCATTGACGAGCGGCTTAGGTTTTCTGAACATTGTTCAGCGGTGGTCAAAAAATCGAACAGAATACTAGGTTTCATTGCAAAGAAGGTCTCTTCGCATTCACCTAAAGTCATTCTTCCGCTTTTTCGAGGCTAAGTTCGTCCTGGACTGGAGTATGCTGTAAGGTTTTGGGGACCATATCTACAGAGGGACATAGATTGGTTGAAGGGGTGCAGAGAACAGCTACGCGTGTCCTTATTGGCACACGGGGCTTAAGTTATGAAGAGAGACTTCATTTTTTGAATATGTTTATATTGGATGAACGCAGGTGTCGATGAGATATGATCGAAGTGTTCAAAATTTTCAGTGGGATGGATAGGATGGACCATGAACTTTTAGTACACCGCCAATCGACTGCTTTTACAAGGGGACACCAGTATCGATTGGTGAGGGACAATGCAAGGTTATGGTGTCGCAGGGAATTTTTCTCTAATAGGGTTGTTAATAAATGGAATAGCTTACCCCCCGGAGGTAGTAAATTGTAACACAATTGACACGTTTAAAAAGAAATACGATAAGCATGTTGGGGTAAATCGAGAATCTATCCATACTTAGAATAAGACAACCATAAGTATTCTTTATGGGCATTGTATAGTATTTTAGCATATATTGTTTATAATTGCATTTTTAATTTTGTTGCTGTATTCTTGAAATATATGACATCCATATTTTTTATGGGCATCTTTTTCTCAGCCACCTCGTTGGACATTTTGTCTGTTGTGGCGTTGTATTTGTATTTACAGTAACTTGATGACATTGTGTCGTCTTCAAGCGCAGAATTTATCATTGATTGAAAATAATTTATTCTATTTTTTTTTTTACTGTATTCTATTACGTTCATTTTGCTCTTTCGTTATTTTCATAAATTAAAAATTAATCAAATTAAATTCAAACATATTTATATACTTCAGGCTATTAATGGAAAAACGGGTGAGGGGGGGGGGGTGGTAGAAAATTATTCGTGTTCGCAAGAGGGGGTGCCATAGGAATGAGAAATGGTTGAAGGGGGGGGCCATGGACGAAAAAAAGGATGAGAACCACTGGCTTAAGTGACCCATGGCCCATTTGCAGGTCACTTAAGCGGCCCCCGGTACGTTTCCAAGCTTATGAAAAATGACCCACACTCTCTAAAGTAAAGATGCACAACTTCCGTTCCGGGGAAAAATTAGGCACGCCAAGGGTCCCCATTCGGCCACAGAAAGGTGTTCCTGTAGAAAGGCATCATAAGTATACACAACACGATATATGCATATCTTGGATGACCACATATATATACCGGTTACTAAACCAATTAAGTGACCCCAGAAAGATTACCAGATCATTTTAAGTGATCCCCGGCACAGTCCCAGATTGTGCGCAGTATCATATGGTCACTTTTTATATTCCAGTCTCTGGTCTCGGATGCGTGATTACAATCCTTTCACTCTTAGAATAACATGAGGCATTAGTACGAATTGATTGGTTACTACGAGCAAGAAAGATAGCAAGACGTCACGAGGGGCGAAGCTTTTGGTGAAACTGGATTACGCCCAAAAACTCGCCAGATCCATTTTAACCTCTTCACTTGCAAGCGATTGGCAAGAAATTCGGAGGCTCTTTATTTGACGAATCGGTAAATATAGTAACCTTGTGCTAACCTAACCGCACGCTAGAAAAGGAAGAGGAAAAATAACATATGAAAGAGTAAAACAATATAACAGATAAGTTGAAAAGAGAATGTAGGTACACAAAGTAGGTTTTTCTTTTCACCCTCAGGGTCATCTTAAAGGCATGATGAGCCCCCCGGGCCAAGCGATTTTTCTGAGGCCTTACCTGGTAAATTCTAGAAAATTTCAAGCAGGTCTCATTTTTGTGGGAAGCCCCTCTTCTCTTGAGGGCCCCGGGCCATGCTCGTGTGGTCCCGTGCGTTAAGACGGTACTGTCAAAGTAAACGGTAGGGCCTATTTTTCACTCTCCCCTGAGTGGTCCCACGAGCACTGTCAAAGTGAAAGGTAGGGCCTACCTTTTCACTCATAAGAAAGATACATCATATGTAGAAGAAAAATCACTATCAGGATATACAAAAAACCAAGAAAGAAAATTATAGGGTTGCAAGAAAGCTTCGCAATGATGAAGAGAGAGGAAAGAAACACGACCAATCATGCGAGGAGCTAAATTCGTCATAACGTATCTAGGAATGTAAAGTTTGTTTATACGTGCCCCGAATCTAACAATACCGCATGAGTGGCTCTCGGACTGAAAAGGTTGCGCACTTCCTACTCCAAAAGACTGAGCACCGTTTAACAAACTATGGGACAGCTGTAAGAGCTGACACGCTTGCATGTAGTATGTATCTCTATGTAATTATTTATCTATGTTTTTTTTAATCCTAGGTATCAGCGATGCCTGTGCGGGAGTCTATTTTACTTCATTTCATTTCTCTGGCCCATTCAAAGAATTACATCAATTTTCGTTGGTTAGACAGAAATCAAGGGATATTCGAGATCGACTGCTTACCAAAAAATAACAGATCGTTCACTGAAGAACATGAAAGAATCTTCACGGTATGTCAGTGCTTTTCGTTATCATTCCTTCTCACATGCCATGAACTCACGCACCGTACAGTAAAAATAGGTATAAGTTACATAATAGTTATAATGGCTACGCATTAATGCGACCAGTTCGTTGAATATATATAATTCGTTCCAAAATAATGACCCATAAAAACCCAATACAACGGCTAGACTCAGCTTTGTCCTGCCTCTTCTTTTTTAATGAAGGTATTTAAATCCGTGTTCTCAAAATTCTGTTTGACCATGACCCTTCAGTATATAGCTAGCTGCAAGAATGATTATTACAATTTTGTAACCCACTGCATTTTGATTGCAACTGCTTAGATTATAGCAAAATGAACCCCCCCCCCCTTATAAATCGACTTCTGATATGTGTTTTGTGTATTTTTATTAAGACAGTGCGCATAAACAACTTACTTTTACATCATACTACGATCGAAAAATCACGTAATTTTACGTCATGTTATGACTGAAAAATCACGTAATTTCATGATATGCATACTTACGATATAAAATGACGTCGAAACGTAAATATTTTTTGATGGACATCATTTGGTCAAAAATTATCCAATTTTCCCGTCATATATGATGTCGCGTTACTACTCGTGGGCAGTAAGTTTCATATGAATCAATGTGATAACTCGATGGTTTGCGATTCGAACCATCTCTAAAGCAAGGCCGTAGCGAGCTTTCACCCCCACTCCCAGAAATGTCAAAATGACTGATTTTTATGGAAGAACATGGTTAAATTTATTGTTCTATCACTTCGGTCCCCCCCCCCCCCCCACTTACGAAATACTAGTCACCCCTCCGAAATAAATTTTTAGCCATTGCCCGTTCTAAACTTAGGGCCACATTCATGTCTAGCCTGGTCCAATGGTCATTCACAAATATCTGCTTCCAATGTTCTCCCCCCCCCCGTTGGAATGAAGCACCAGCGGCATAAGCTGGCAACACACTGGTCCAGCCTGTCTCAAATGTTCTTTGGCGAATGTTTACATACTCCGATACTAATATGCTAACGCATGCTGTGACTGTTGACATTCTTCGACCAATGTGTGGGATGGAAGGGCTGGTCGTTCCCTTCAGGGGGTTTTCTAGCTCTACAGGGCTTCCAGCCTCTAACATTTGACGAATTTTACGATCATTACCAATGGTGGAGTGGCCACACTACTCGCCCATGAACAGACATGGAAGAAAGCTGGTTGAAAGTACAATATCTTTAAAGCCGAGGCCGTACTTGTGTCCAGATTCGCCGAATATGTTCCAAGGTTGGTTATGGTCGAGTAATGTGGCTGCTTTACCATTGGCGATATCGTCAAATGTTCTTCTAAACCGTACATGCACCTCGTACACATTCAACACTCACTTCGGAATTTCTAACGAATCTACTATAAAACCACACATGTACCTCGTCCATATTCCTCTGCGGAGCTTCTAACGAATTGCTACATGTTGGGATATGCGTGTCCATGCTGTGAACCTGACATGAAGCTTGTTTCTGTGTAAAGCAGTTTCAAACATTACACTTCACTCATGTTTGAAAATTTTACCGTTGTAGTCGCATAGGCTGGCTACACGCTGGACTAGCCTAATGTTCCTTGGTGAACATTTGCTTCCAGAACACTTTGCCCTGGAACGTATTGAGCTAGGATAGACTAGGGTGTGGCCCTAATGATTAATCCTAAGATTTCCTTTCGAGCTGAAACAGCTGGGTACATTTACAAGCCAGTTGTTCGGTCTCGGGTAACTAGCTTTATTGATTGTGATTATTTATTATCAGGAATGATTAAATGAATTGATGATCGTCAACTTCTCAGTTTTTTAATGGAGGATGAGCGTAGTTTTGTAGTTTTGCAACTTCTGTTTTTTTTGTTCTTCCAGGATTACGTGAAATCGTGCAAGAGAAAAGGCAATGAAAGATCCGATCCTAGAAGACGACTCATTGCCGCTCTAGACGGATCAGAATTTCTAAAAAAACTTCCTCGTGAACGACATAAAAGATCTTACAGAATCAAGGAAAAATATATTGAGAGTATGTTCACACTTATTTATATTAAATTTCACTATATTTTTCAACAACTATGAAGCAGGGGTCCTTCTTTTCCTACATTTTGGTAAAATGTGCCCTACTTTTCCACCAAATCCTGTCAAAAAAATTCACTTAACTGTTTTTAAACGAAGAGGAAATCATAGATGTATTGCCAAATATTTAATAGTGCAAATGCAGTAGACTGCGCTTGTGATTATGATTCTGCCAAAGCAGAAATTTCATAGTTTTTTTTCAGGTTTTTTGGAGATGTATGCGGACCATTTGGCTCTTATTAAATTTTTATACATATAATTTATATATTATATTCGGATACTTTTTTCCTAATTGGAAGTATGCCTCTAAGATCAAGGGTTCGACAGTAATTTGCTGCGAGAGGAGTTAGATATGCACCTAAGCGCGTATCCAGAGAGAGGCGACGGGGGACGATCGCCCCTTCCAAGAACTGAATAATATGAACAAGTTTGTCTGTCCCGTAAAATGCAGGACAATCCAATAAAGCTACAGAATAAAATGCTCCCTCGCGACACATCATCCCAGATCCACGCATGCCCCGTTTCATTCGCTGCTGAAAGTGTCTGATTCGGCCTCCTTCGCAGCTGAAGATATTTTCCTCTGCTTCATGCAAGGCTGAAGGTGCGTGCTTACGCTCTATTCGAGGCTGAAGACGTGTGCTTCCGATCTATTCGAAGCTGAAGATATTTGTCCTCTACTCCGTTCACTGTTAAAGATGTCAAATACCCCGTCATTTTCAGCTGAAGATGTCTGCCTCCACTCCATTCACAGTGGAAGATGTTTGTCTCTGCTTTATTACAGGCTGAAGATGTCTGCTTGCGCGAAGCTGAAGGTGTATCTGCCCCTACTCCATTCCCAGCTAAAAATATATGTCTCGGCCTCATTTTCAGCTGAAAATGACTGTAACTACTCCATTCACATTGAATATTTAAGGACCGCACGCAACCCGCTTCACGTCTCGGTGAGACATCGAAGTGTTCCCGAAGGATAGGGGGTGTATTCGGAAACCTTTTCCATTCACAGCTAAAATATCTGTTTCGGCTTCATTCTCAGCTAAAGATGTCTGAAACGGTTTTCACTCACAGCTGAAGATGCCTGCTTCCACTTCATTCGTAGCTGAAGATGAGTTTGCCTCCACTCTGTTTGAAGTTAAAGCTGGCTGAATAGCTTTGATTTGCAGGTTGAGATGTCTGCCTCCACTTAGGCACTGATCCCGAAAGGATCGCCTTCCCAAGAGCCGAATGATACGGGGAAATTCGTCAGTCCCGTGAAATACGGGAAGCTGCGAAACGAGTCACCTTCCCTTTCTCCCCGACACATCACATTGGATCTACGCCAGTATACACCCTGTATATGTTGATGTTTATACAGGGTGGGCAAGAAGTACGTAGAAACTTTAAAAATTCATAAAACCGGAAAAATAACAGAAAAAAAAAAACGACTTGCAGGGTTAGCATCGCTAGGTCAAGGGAATTTTTTTAAGACAGGAAAAAAAACAGCCGATAGGTGGCACTGACATACACAAGTCAAAGAAGAGATACGCAAATAACGAACATAATGCCCGCAAATCCCTTATTACAGCAGTATGTGTTCGACATGACCACCACCACCACAGTGGATAACACATTGCAGGCGAGTCACTAATCCAGCAACGGCAGAGTGCAGCAGGTCCACATACACGGTTTACCACGGTGGTTGTGGATTAGGAGTGCTAGTTCTTGTAACCGTCTCATTTTCATATTTCCACCGAAGTCGCACGTATCAGCGCCACTTATCGGCTGTTTTTTTAGTTTTTTTTTTTCCTGTCAAAAAAATTCCCGTGACCAAGCGATGCTAACCCTGCAAGTCGTTTTTTATTTCGGTTATTTTTTAGGTTTTTATTTACTTTTAAAGTTTCTACGGACTTTTTGCCCATCCTGTACATGGCATTGTTAACTGGCATTTCTTTATGTGAATTTTTTAAAGTAATTCTTCAACTTCTTTTCACAGAATATCTTTGGCGTATCAAGTCTCTTGAGTTTAAGGATTCCCCTGTTGAAAGTGACATCCTTCCTGATGACGTTCACCTCAACGGAAATTTACGGGCTGAAACCCCGTCATCAACGGCATCATTATCATCAGGTTCCTCTGAATGTAAGTAAAATTGTGCGTCAATTTTAAAATTTTCGTTTGGAAAACTCACCGCCAGCAATTCGCCGAATAGAAAATTCATTGCTGAAGAAATTCACTGCCGAACAATTCACCGACATCAGTGTTCGACACGAGTTCCACGTTCGACATGAGTGAATGAATGAACGAGTGGGCAAGTAAATGAGTGAGTAGTGAATGAATGAGAACGAAACCAGCCTTTCACTAGGCTAGATCTCCCTCCCTCGCTCATTCACCAGGTCACTCAGTCAATCACTGAGGTAGCTCATTCTATCAATCACGCACTGGGTCGCTCCCTGTCACTCCCTCACTAGGTCGCTCATTATATCACTCACTCGCTCTAACCGAGTCATTCATTTATTCACCAGGCCACTCCCAATGTCGCTCACTCTGTCACTCGATCACTATCAGTAGGCCGGCCATTCACTTGATCTCTTGGTCGCTCATTTACTCCCTAGGTCAGTCAGTCACTCACTCACTAGGTCGCTCATTGACACCCTAGGTCACTTACTTTTTAGGTCGCTCACCTACTAGGTTGCTCATTCTGTTACACACTCAATCATCTGGTTGCTCGCTCTGTCACTCGTTCACTCACTAACTACGTCACTCACTCTGTTACTCCCTTGACTAGGTCGCTCACTCTGTCACACACTCAATCAGCAGATCACGCACTTATTCACTGGGTTAATCATTTTGTTACTCGCTCACTCTCTATAGATCACTTAGTCTACCACTGAGTCGCTCACTCTCTATAGATCACTTAGTCTACCACTGAGTCGCTCACTATGACACTGAATCACTAGGTCGCCCACTCATCACTAGATCACTTACTCTTTCTCTAAGTTGCTCATTCTGCCAATCGCTTACTCACTAGTTTGCTCACTCACCAACACTAACGACTCTGTCACTCACTCACAAACTACTGTCAGGGCCGTCTAAAGAGCATCATGGGCCCCCGGGCCAAGTGGTTTTTCTGAGTCCTTACCTGATAAATTCTTGAAAATTTTTACTGGATCTCATTTTTGTGAGGCCCCTTTTCCTCTTGAGGCCCCCGGGCCGTGCCCGGCATGCCGTTAAATAGGGGGACACCGGTATTTTCCGGCATGCCGTAATATTCGAGTCACGCAAAAATTCTTTTATAAATGCCGTATCTTTATTTTAAAAATTCATTGAATTGGCTAAATGCTTATAGTCCTTATTAACCCCTTTGCGATTAGGGACGTGATATTGATTGCGTCCAAATGCCTGTGAAATAAATTAAATCCAGTTGACTGTTCTTCCACCTCTTTTTTTCCCCTCGGAGCTTTATTGCAACCCTATAAAACAGTTGTGTGTGTGTGTTTTCTCCCCCTCTCTGTTCTCCTCAGCTTCCCCCCCCCCTTGTTCTTCACGGCACCCCCATATAATGTATCTTTCTCAGAACTAATTCTTAACACATAGGAGACGGCAAAAAAGCACGTTCCTGTATATTCCTTATCTCTCTAACTTTCTCATCTCATTATCTACTGTCTGTACTGTTCTTCCCTACCCTACTTTCTTTCTTTCTCTTTTTGACGTGTGAACAAGGCTACCATATTTATCGCCTACATGTCTAATACAGACATGTAGGCGAATACAAATTTATCTCCAACAGCTTGTATGCGAAGTTGTCAAACCTCGCTTTTCCCGGCATGCCGGGAACAGACTAGACACTAACATTCGAAAAGCTGATGTCCCTCGAGTTTCACGGCATGCCGGGACAATGTGGAGAGAACACGGTATGAATCAACGTCCGAATGTTTCTTTTGCGTCGAATTTTTTTTGTTTTGTTTTCGGCCGCTTCTAAGAAAGTTTGCCCATCACTGGATTAGGTCAACATTCGAGCAACCAATTGGTTGAATTTTTCAAGTTTTATAAAAGAAGTTTCATAAACTTTCATAGTGTAATACAGTTTTCACATTACAACGAGATTTTCGCTATAACGGTATTCGTTAAAACACGATTCGACTGTATTTGAATTTTGTTTTTGAAAAAGTTATTCTCACGAAGAGGGGGGATGAAGCAAATTCTTGGTAAACTAACCATATTGAATAATGTAATGATACCAACAACCAAATTTTATTTCGGTATCTGGCCTCAAAGAAAACCATTTATATAGACCTACTCAAATATAGTTTTTCCGTGTCCTTTTAGGGTTGACGTACCGTTACCGTGAACAGTGTTTCGAAGCGCCGGCTATTCGTCGCATCTTCTCCATCTTGGGAACTCTTTTGAGTTTTTAATGCAATCAACATGGCTGTACACCCATTGCTATTTTCATAAATGGGCATAGGAATGGGTTGACATAGCTAAAGCTCTTGTGTAGTTATAAGGTAGTATAAAAAGTAGCTCAGAATCTTTAATGTAGATGGCACCACTAAAAATTCACACACAACACTCTTATATACGCACTCATACTGTTAGGTACACATACTCAATCTGTAGTAAATTGTCCGTGAATTGACCGGAGTTGTGTTTGAATAAAAGAAAAAAAGTATGAAAAGTAGCCAAATTCATTATTGAGAATTCGCCAACTTGGCGCCTACGTATGTTTTTTTCCACAATTATTACCGTAATTGCGAGGCCATGTGTCATCGCTCCTTTCGTACATCTTTAATTGGGGCTCAGACTAAAATCATTATAATGAGTCCTACAGGCGACAAAACTCAGAATTTGAAATCCTGCGTACCACCAAACTCACAAAATTTCAAATCCCACGGGCCGCAAAACTAAAAAAAAGTGAATCCCACGGGATTAAAAAAAAAAAAGAAATTAAAAAACAAACAAACTCAAACTTAAATACTTAAGAGAGGCACACACGACTAAACTCACAGTTCTACATCTTGCTGTCCGCACCAAACTTATAACTAGAAATCCCGCGGGCCACTGATCTCACTATAATGACTTCAGATTAAAGGTACAGGTAATTGATGTATATTAACATATCATAATCAAAAATGTGATTTCTGATACATGTGTCTATCAATAGGTTTGGATATCTCTGATTCGGAGCTGTGTGAAGATGATCCATTCAAGGTTAGTATTCTCTTTCACTTTGAATTGCCATAACATTTGTTTTTTCCATGTTATTTACAACCACCCCAGAAGGCATGAAATGCACTTACACTGGGAAAGTAATAATAAATATTTGTATTGTGGAGCCAGGTCGAAATTTTCCGTTAACGGGAACAGGACTCTACCGTGGCCAAGCTAGGTCCCGGACCATGTCTACTCTTCTCGGCTTGTGGCTCGGGTAAGCCCTTCGTGTCGCAGTGGCCAGCCCAGGTTATGGGCCACATCTCTCCTCTCAGCTTGGTGGCTCCAGTGAGCCCTCTACCATGGCCAGGTCCTGGACCAAGTCTACTCTTCTCAGCTTGTGGCTCGGGTGAGGTCCTTCGTGTTGCGGTGGCTAGCTCAGGTGTTGTGCCACATCTCTTCCCTCGGCTTGGTAAGGCCAGCTAAAAGCTTTTACACACTCTTTTGGTCACTCTATTGATCGTTCACATGCTTACATATACTCTAGGTCACTCTTTTGGTCACTATTGATCGTTCACATGCTTACATATACTCTAGGTCACTCTTTTGGTCACTCACTGATCCAGTCCTTTGTTCTCTATTTCACTCTTTTGGTCAGTTCCGTGCTCACACATACTCAAGGTCAAAGGTCACTTGATGATTCACTTGTTTGCGCCCACCCCACTCTAGGTCACTCTTATCGCCATTCACATGCGTGTACATGCTCTATAGGTCACTCTTTTGCTCATCCCTTATATGCTTGCACACTTTCTAGGCTACTCACTGACCTATCCTTCGCTCTCCGGCAAAGGTGGATTTGTGGTAGGTCATACAAAATTTGCCACCCCTCTGAACTTTCCGCTTTGGGCTATAGCCCGCTAACCCCCCCCCCCCCCGCCCCAAATACGCCACAGATTCTACGCCATTCCAGAGAGGGCAAACCCAGAAATTCAAGCCTCTCGCAATAAGACCAGCCACTCCTGCCAGCTATTGGTTTGGTTCGATTAATTCATTATGTATCCCGGTAGCTCTCAAACATTTGTGATCCGTGGCTCCTTTGCCACGACAACGTTTACCCCTCAGCTTCCCAGAATAGTAAAAAAAAAAAACTATTTCAAAGCACTGAACATGTCAACTCCCATGACAAAGGTTGGCGCAGCACAATTTGAGAACCATTGACTTACACACATGATAGCAAACACAAATAAAGTTGCAAATAACGGCAGCACATATCAAACGTCCGCTAATATTTTGCGGCATGGTTCGGCCGCACGTTCCTTCCCTGTCCAGGGTTAGCCCTGTTTTTGAGCTTACAGGTAGGATGGGCGTTTGGATTCAATCAAATCCCTTCAACCTTGAGCATCTCATTATTTTTCACAACCATTGAAAGCAACAGTGACAACCTTGCGGCATATGCATATTATCAAGCTACTGTTAAGATTTGAGCATTCCTGCACCTTGTTTGTAATCAAAATAAACACTACAGAAACACTTGTTTGATCTTTAAAAAGCATTGGTGTTGTTTTTCCTTCAATTTTAGTCATCTTCCAGTGTTAAACATTTTTTTAATTTGGCCTTCATGTCAGTAAATAGTGGAACTTCCACAACTCTGGCGTGTCCATTAACGTGTTGACACAAAGCAGATGTTAAGTTAGCGGGGTTTTGTTTCATCTCGCCCTCACTAACGTTGATGTATGCATGCATAATTATGTGTATGTGTACAGTTCTATCTCATCATCAAATAAACAAAATGATATATATTTTTTTTTGCAAAAAGTTTCCAAATAATCTGAAATTGGAGTGAAAAAAACATGGCATGTGACAATAATTGTGTTTAAAAAAAATCGAACTACTTATTTGTGACTTGTAGTCCACAGGTTTATTTTTCAGGTTCAAAACAGTGGGAAGTGACCCTATTCCCAGGTGTGAAGAATATCAATGCAAACAACAGGGGCGTCAGAAGTGTTTCAAACCTGTGGGTGCTCGCCTTGAGCTTTACACAGGAAATTTTAATTTTTGAATAAATTTTGTCGGTGCTAGGATCCAGGCCATATATTATCGTGAGTGATGGAATACCCACAGCACTCCCAGCTCCGACGCCACTGCGTGTAAACACAATGAAACCAATGCACAGGTAATTTGAAAAATTAATGGTAATAATACAGCACAAAGTTTAGTTGACTTAAACAGGGTTTAAGCATCTTGTGTTGAGTATATATAGAGAGGTTTCTCCCCATTGAATTCAGTTTTGTGCCAACTATAAGAATGTCATCACAAATATTGAGTTATCAGGGTAGTCACTTATCGAGGACCTACTGAATTTATTTTTAAACACATTAATATAATAAAAAAGGGCTGGGATTTCTAAAAACATTTTAAGAAAATGTAACGAGGAAATTGTTATGCCCACCTAATTCATTTATCAAATCATTAAAGTAAAAAATCACATTTAAAAAATTTTTAGCGAAAAATTTAATGACGATAACATTGCATACAAGCACGTGCTTTAGGCCCCCTCCCGGCTGGAATTTCTCTCACGGACTGCCATCAAAAACAAAGCCTACTTTCTTAAGCCAAAAAATAAATAAAAATTCATCCCATGCTGACTGAATGTCATGAAGATATGTCCAGTTTTCATCATGTTCATATACAGGGTGATCAGCGAATAAACCCTTATTTTAAAATTAAATATCTCTACAACAAAGATCAATAGAATTATGCGGTAAACGGTACGTTTATTAGCAAAACTGTAAGAATGTTGTACAGAAATTTCGAAAATTTAGTTTTTTTAAATTTTTTGAAATTTAAAAAAAAAAAACTGGAGATTTTGTTGTTCCTAAAATCCTCATTTGTGTGAAGAGAAACCACTGCATTCGCTTAGAGTTACTGCATGGGCTGCGGTATGCGCCAGAGGCATTATCGGCCCCTTCTTCGTGCGAGGAACGATTACTACTGAACGTTACGTTACAATTTTGGAACAATTTGTCAGCACACATGGCGCATACCACTACTACTTAACCGAACATGTACCTCGTACACATTCCTTTTCGGAATTTCTAACGAATCGGCACATGCCGGAATGCGTGGTCTGAGTGTATGCTTGGCCCTAACGTATTTATGTTGTTGAGTTGCACCTGTTTCGTGTTCATCTCAACGACATAAATAGGCGCAACTCAACATGGCGCATACCGCAGCCCATGCAGTAACTTTAGGCGAATGCAGTGGTTTCTCTTCACACAAATGAGGATTTTCGGAACAACACAATCTCCAGTTTTGCTTTATTTTTTTAAATTTTGAAAAATTGAAAAAAAAACTAAATTTTCGAAATTTCTGTACAACATTCTTACAGTTTTGCTAATAAACGTACCGTTTACCGCATAATTCTATTGATCTTTGTTGTAGAGATATTTAATTTTGAAATAAGGGTTTATTCGCTGATCACCCTGTATGTAAACAATGAAAAAACAGCTTCACTGCGATGATTAAGTATTGTTTATTATATGAAAAAAAAATGCTACATACCTGGCAAATTTACTTCCTTGCCTATTTTGCTCCAGGCTTTCTCAACAGCATCCTTCCTGGAGTAACTGGGCCTTGTGTAGTCATATAATTCTGGATACCTCTGAAGAAGTTCAGATTGAAAACCTCCATTTTTTTCCTGACGATTTGGGTGATTCGATTAGAATCGTACTTCTTTTCACGTCGCTCGAAACACCAATCACTCGCTCGGCAATCGCCAAGCGTAAAAATTGCCAAGCAATCTCGCCGTTAGCGATCTCCGACTCATTTAGTTGAGAAGTGAGTGAGAGGATCGTGGTTCGCTCGCTAAGGAATCGCTCCGTGTGTAGAGGGCCTAAGAATTACCCCGATAGCTCTGGATAGTTCTGTTATCCGCTTCGTCAATAAGTCCCTGAAGAGTTTTTAGTAGTACATATAAGGAAGTTTTCGACAAGTAAGCAAGATTCTGAATCGTTTCTAGGGGTGACCGAGTCTCGAACACATGCCTGAAAGAGTCAGAAAGTTTCCTACGCGTTTCTAAGAATATGGAAACCTTCTACACATTTTAATGGGTACGCAAAACCGATATATTTTCACGCAAGTCTGGCCATTTCTAGTGATATGAAATCCTGCTCTACATTTCGAGATTGCCCGCATATACGCATTTTTTAGAATAAGGAAGCCTCCGACGTATTTCGGATAGGGAAGCCTTCTACACATTTTTATAGACATGGAAACCTCCTTCTACACATTTTTAGAGACATGGGGAAGCTTTCTACATATTTCTATAGACATGGGGAAGCTTTCTACATATTTCTATAGACATGGGGAAGCTTTCTACATATTTCTATAGACATGGAAACCTCCTTCTACACATTTTTTCTATAGACATGGAAACCTCCTTCTACACATATTTCTATAGACATGGAAACCTCCTTCTACACATTTTTAGAGACATGGGGAAGCTTTCTGCACATTTCTATAGACATGGAAGCCTTCTACACATTTCTAGAGACATGGAAGCCTTCTACACATTTCTAGAGACATGGAAGCCTTCTACACATTTCAAGAGTGCGTACATCTGCGTATTCCGAGAAGTAAGCAAGCCTCCGATCCATTTCGAGGAATGTGAAAGTCTCCCATCTATTTCTGGGGATGTGAAAGTCTCCCATCTATTTCTGGGGATGTGAAAGTCTCCCATCTATTTCTGGGGATGTGGAAGTGTCTGATGCATTTCTAGCAATATGGTAGCCTCTTACACATGTCTAGAGTGCGCAGAAGAAATGCATAGGTGTGTGTGCACTCTTGAAATGCCAATACCTACGCATATGATGGAGTAAGCAAGTCTCCGACGCATTTCTAGTAATATGGAAGACTCCCACACATTTCGAGAAACGTAAGGAACATAACCACACCCTAGCATTTCTAGGAGCAAGCAGGCCTCCGTTGAAATTTTAGGAAAATAGAAGTCTCCTACACATTTCAAGAGTGAGCAGAAGATGCGTAGATGTGCGTGCTCCTGAAAGTGTAGAAAAAGCTTCCATATCTATAGAAATGCATCGGAGGCTTATTTTACTCCTCGAAATGCTTGGGTGGAAGAAGCATTCGCCTACGTATTTCTATGGGTATTTGAAGTAAGAGAGAGAACCAAGTTGCATACTTAAGTCAAGGTTATTTCTTAAAATAATCCATGGATTTTTATATCGTTTTATAGGACATATCACCCTTATGCCATTATTCACCTGTGAGCAATAATGGTATCAAGATGGATATACTGGATGGATATAATGCTATCGAAGAGATGATGAACGATTACGTAGTGTCAAGTTCGGATACATTCGACGAGAAATTGGATTCAAATCCTGATGTGAGCTCGAACGTTTCTTACCTTTCCTCAATAACTCAACGAATAATAATGCAGTCGGCCCCGCTTAATCGGATAACGGATAAACGGATAAAATCCTCTGCAACCAAAATTTATTCCTTACGCTTCACGCGTCAACTGTTAATACACATCAACCACTACACATGTTTTCATTGAATGAAACATTTGGAATTAATGGGAAAATATGTTACACTAAGTTAAGATGAATGCACACATATAATTTGAGAGCAGGTGCAGTGTAGGCCTCCAAATATTCAAGTTGCCTTCAATTCGTTTATTTAATTATTGTATTTTTGTCATTTGTTGAGCCGGTAGAGGGCGCTAACTTTCTTAACGAAAAGTAAAACTTTTAGGGGTATTGTGATCATTGTAATTGAATATAATTTTCATTTTATTTTTGGTTCCCGTGATTTATTCGAAAAGCTCTTTATTAATATTGATCTTCCATCAGTTTTCAATGTACAAACTATACCAACGTTGTGAAATGGCAATTCAATTGTTCCCCTCATAATAAGATACCGCGTTTAATCGGATATTGTGTGCTGGAATCGTTGATGTCCGATTAAGCGTGGCCGACTGTGGTTAATTTTCTTCTACGATATCTCGTAAAACTATTTGTATAAAATTACTACTAAAAGTATACGGATTTCTGCATGGTCCCCACATCCTATAGCGGGGCCTAGGATCTAGGCTGGGATCTTTTGCGGGCAACTCGGTCAGACTTTTAACGGGCCCATTCTGTAGTTAATTTATAGCGTGAAAAAGCAAAATAAGGATGATAATCGTCCCGGTCCCCAGGGCTAGAGCCCTGTCATCCCCCCCCCCCTATGCTCTGTGGGGGCCATGGATTTATGTAATTTAACATTTATTTCACATGATACACACACACACATTTATTCATTGTTACTGCAATATACGTTTAGTACAAGGAGTTTTCAACTTCTTTGCGAATCACGAGCACCATCTGTGCCCACCATCACCAGCGGAGCACCCATACATATTGGAGTGGTACCCCCCCCCCCCACGCTCTAATACCCCCTCTCTCTCTTATAAGTACGAAATCGGTGACAAGTATCGGGTAATCAAAAGCCGGATCCCCACCAGCCAGCGCTACGCAGCTTCAACCAGTGGAAAAATCGGTTTTAAGGTGTGGCTACTGCAATGCGAACAGTTTTAATGGTCGAGTTTGCGTAGCTATTCTTCTAAAACCGATTTTGCGCAGATTTGCTCAGAGTCCGAGGCCGATGTGGACTCGGTTTTAGGTCAGAGGTTCAAAACTTTTTGATCCTACCGCCCCCACCTTCTTCAATTTTTTTTCTTAATACTTCTCCCCCAAAATTTGATCTAACCCATAAGATCCTGTATTGTATCCACAGCTACTCCATCCCCCTGGCCATTTCATACCCCATATAGGGGTCGATTTTATCTTTATATTTTGGGAAACACTTTTAAACTCGAATTTATATAATTTAAAATTTTCTAATGAAATTATACTTAATTTCTTTCTGAAATTATCTCACTCATTAATTCTGAATTTTCACAGACCTTTTTTTGGATGTCAGCTCCTTCCCAAATGTTTTAAATCGGAGCTCTGGGGGCCCCGGACGTCCGAACTCGTTAAGACAGCACTATTTACTGGCAAAATGAAGCTCTGGGGGGGGGGGGTTCATACCAGTCAAAGACTACCCACCAACCAGTAAACGTACTTACTCTAGGACAGCGGTTCTCAATCGGTTCTCCGTGGAACCCTTGGGGCCCCGCAACCGCTCGAGGAAAATAAAAAAGCTGTAGATTAAAAAAAATAATTATAAATATTTTTAAATAATAAAAATAAATCATTAACTTTGATGAATAATTAAAAAACAGGCCTTCGGAGCTCCGTCATAGAATTTTTTTCACTAAAAAGGGCTCCGCCAGTCAAAAAAGGTTGAGAACCGCACCGCTGTACGCACTGGTGGTCGGCTGAAGTTGGTTTTCTGCGGTTCCCAACTTCGAGGCGCGAATGCAAGCCCATCTCCCCGTTAAAAAGCCTCGCCGCAGAGAGGAACAGCCCTTCAACGGTACAATTATTCATTCATTACACTTCACTCACTATGAGTTGAGAAAAAAACTCATCGTTTGATTGCAGATGGCAGCTTTACACATAACAAGAATTACACATAACAAGCATTACACAGAAACAAACTTCACTGAAGGTTCACTATACGTACACCCACATTCCAACATGAACCAATTCGTTAGGCGTTCCGTAGAGGAATATGGACGAGGTGCATGTGTGTGTTAGTAGTAGTACTCTAGATATACAGATATACTATAGACCACCCGATAATTATGCACGTGATTCCTTGTGAAAACTAATATGGAAAAGTGTTTTCCGTTTTAGGATCCGACGAATATTGAGGGAGTTATAGCATTTCGAAATTTTGTGACGTGTCAGTTTTCTAACTCGCCAAACACCCACCGAACTCGCCAAATTTTCCCCCGTGCAGCGGGTTGCCGCTAATTGCAAATGGACTGAAATATTCAACTCCCCCCCCCCCCCCCCATTAGAAGTTCAGTTATTTTCTTTCACGATTGGTGCTTTCTCCTCTTGCTAACCGTGATGCTAACCTTGCTATTACAGGTTACGTTCGCCCCACTATATTGGCAAATTTATCGCCAGATTTGTGAAGTGGTAGCCAAACGTGATCTACTATCTTGCCAAAATATGGTGATTTTCTTTCCTTCACTGTTAAGTCAAATCTTTCGACGAGGGGAAAGGGCAAGGAAAAGGAACTGGTTTGCACAGCTTTTGCTTTTTTGATTATTTTAGGGTTACAACATTGCTATCAGCTTAAAAACGCCGAGTTATACGTTTGGTGAATTTAGCAGGATTCGAAAGTGATGTCATAAGTTTTTAATGTGTTATAACTTCACAATTATTGGTCAAGTCGAAAAACTGAAAACACTGTTCTATATTAGTTTTTCCAAGGAATCACGTGTGTAATCATTGGGCGGTCGATAGTATCCATCTTGTACCTGCTCCTATCATTTATTTCGAAGATTTATGTAGACACGCAAATTACTGATTAATTTTACGCAATTTCAATTTCCAGATGAAAGATGCGTGTGGGCAAATACGTAGTTGTGAAGCATCACACGTCTTAGGTACGTATACACGTCAGCACACTGGTACTGTATGTAATTTTACAGTGCATAATTTCCTATATACTGTATATCGGAATGCAAAACGGGCCAGTAAGTTGATACAGTATGTATTATTTTATTCGTAAATGCATAATTCTTTGTACGAACGTATCGTCCTCGCACTAAACAGCATGTCATCGATTCGGGACAAAATTTAAGACAGTACTGCGTGGAACGGGACGTATGGTCAAACATTGAAGTGAAGCGCATATATTTTCTCATAAAAGGACCTCGATTACCCGTAATTTTCCCAAAGAAATCTCATAGCATCTCGCTAATATCTCCTTAAGTGGGGACTATACGTAGGATGATCACAAGTTTCGTATCTCCCGCTTACCCCATGTTCACCTAATTTTGGTCATCCCGACATTTTTTTGTAAAAATGTCTCGTTTTTAGCTTATTTTCAACGAAGCCAACTAGTATACTTTATTGAAATCGAGGATTAAAATTATCTTCCCAACGCATAAATTTTTTATGATAATTACGACTGTGATAATTATGACTAAACAAGAATATAAGAGGAATCTCACACATTTGTTTATGTTACGTTTTATTTCGTAGAATTCATTTCAATCCACTGAAATTGTAAGCAATGCTTCATTCCCTTCCATTGGCGATTTTTGCAGTGATTCTGCCACTTTTGCTTATGTTTTTGGCGTCATTTTTGGCATAAGTTTGCGATGTCCAGCGTTTTGAATCCCAATATCCCGTATTTTTTCTCGAGGAAAATGGTCAACGCAGGCATATACTGTAAAACAGTAATGGGCAAACTTTTTTGGAACGGGCCAAAAAAATAAAAGATGAAAAAATGAAAAAAAATTTTGGACTCAATGTTATTTTGAAAATTCCCTCTTTCTTTTAAAAGTTTATAGTATAATTATTATATTTTATTGCTATATATATACAGGGCGCCCATAATTAAAAGACCCTATTTTAAAGTGGCCTACAGGCGAAACCAGTCATCAGAAATTGTGAAATTTTGTGGATGAGTTCATGAAGGGATGGGAATTTGTTTGGGGAGAGGATTAGTTGTACATGTTGCCACCAGAGGGTGTTTTATTAAGAAATGACACATTTAGGCAAGCGTTTACAATTTTAGCAATAATACACTTTTACAATTGTTACTGCAACAAAACATGTTGCACATGATGGCCATCATTTTCGGATACCATGTGAAATCGCAGGAAGGCATGTTCCACAACTGACCGAAGTGTGTGCGCGGAGAAATGTTCAGCACGTGGCGTGCAATGCTGCACTTAAGGTCACGTAAAGATCTTGGATTGTCACGACTTACCAGACGTTTCAAATGTCCCCAAAGCCAAAAATCGCATGGGTTAAGGTCCGGGGATCGGGGAGGCCATAGATTAGGGAAGTGCCGGCTGTTCTTCTGTAAAATGTGTTTTAAGAGCATTTTCTTAACACACTGCAATGTGTGGAGGAGCCCTGTCTTGAATAAAGATTGTGCCTGCAAGAGCCGGAACAATTTCGTTCTGTAACAGCAATGCATATCGCTTCCCGGTGATCGAACATGTCGCTGGACCTGTTGAACGTAACTCCTCGTGGAAGTAGGGACCGAGAATAAATGATGCAGTAAATCCACACCATACCGTCACTTTTGGTGAAAGCAACGGAACCTCTAAGAAAGCGAGCGGATTTTCTGGTTCCCAAATTCGGCAGTTGTGAGTATTGACTGCACCATCCAAGTGAAAATGCGCTTCGTCTGTCCAGAGGATATTCCAAGGCCATTCTGAATCGACCTCAACGCGAGCTAGAAACTGCAATGAGAACCGGAATCGAGCGTCACAATCATGTGGAAGCAACTGCTGCACAAGTGAAAGAGTTTGTACGGATAATATCGGTGAATATTCCGCATGATCTTGTGGAAAGTTTAACGAAGCCTATCCAACGCCTGTGCTACACGCCTAACACTAGTGCTACCACGAGAATTTGAAGCTCTTTACTGTTACACCTGAAGCGAAACCTCCTGTACTGCGTCTATAGAAACGGATTTTATTCCTCTTCCGGGATGAACAGCCAACGATCCTGTCGTTTCAAATTTCGTTACCATACTCAGAAGGTTTTTAACATTCATTTTACCTTTTCGAATCCTCTTCCAAGTCCTATATTTCCGTACAGCACTTACTGCGGAACTGCTATTTTGGTAAAACAATTTGACCGAGAAAGCGCGATTTCGTAAACTTATCGTCATTGTGAGCAGCAAACACATTGAGAAACAAGATCTCCGCGAATGTTTCTAGGTTTTATAACAGCTGCTGCGTGACATCACATAAATTTACATGTTTACTACAGGTATTCAAAGTGAAACGAACTCTGGTGGCGACATGTGCAACTAATGTTTTTCCCCCGAAACAAATTCCCATCGCTTAGTGAGGTCCTCCACAAAATTTCACACTTTTCTGATGACTGGTTTCACCTGTAGGTTACTTTAAAATCGGGTATTTTAATTATGGATGCCCTGCATGTATACACAACTATTATAATTATTTTAAATCCGCTGCGGACCGTATAGAACCTCTAAGTGGGCCGCATCTAACTCTCACGGGCCGTAGTTTTCTGTTACTAAAACTAAACATTAATTTAATCTTTTAACCCCTTCATGATCACGGACGTAATATTGCGTCCAAACGCCAGTGGAATAAATTAGAACAAGTTCTCTGTGTTTTCTTTCCTCGCTCTTTCTTCACCATCATGAAGCTTTATAGTAACCCTGTACAACTGAATTTTTTTTGCTTTCACTCCTTTCTTTCTATATTCTTGTTAATGATCCCCCCCCCCCACGCACACATATATATTGTATCTTTCTACTATATATATATATGCAAGAGTGAAAGAGAACACGTATGGTGAAAGTGAAAAGAGACTGACGTAACTCCTTTATCTACCTTCTCTATTATACTTTTCCTTCCTCCTTCCTTTTTCTAACGTTGTTTCCAACGTGGTTAAGTTAGTACGAGGTTACCAGATTTATCGCTGATTCGTCAAACAGAGATAGTTCAAATTTGTTCTCAAGTGCTCGTACGTGAAGCGGTTGATATGCATTCGACTTCCTTTTTATATTACATAAATGAATTTAATCTATAATTTTTTTTTACCTCTCGTGACATGTGCTTCTTTTATTTCAGTTGGCGATCCTGAACAGCAGAGCAGCGACATGAATATGGTGCAACCTCCCAAATTTTACATCATTTCGAGTATTCTGTTGCTCTTACCTGGTTGCATGCATTTGCAACAATAAGTTCAGGATCCCAAACCTGACAGTCTTAACAGATCATATAATCAACTAATGCATGGTATACCAATATAGATAAAACACATTTTATGAAGCTACCATATTGGTATTTCATCGCGTGCCAATACTAGTCACTCAGCATTACATCTGAGACTGAGCAGGTTCACAGCGAGTGCTTGATAAGTTGAAATTTTGGAACACATTAATTTGTTTTTCCTCATTGATGAACTTTGTTTGGGGAAATTCATTCTTGACAATATTTTTTTCGGTGGTCCCCCTGGCCATTCACTCTCTAGTGGTCTTGTTTGACGTCTTGCTTAGATTAGCGTGATCTATGTTACACAATATCTTCCGCTATCAACAAGCTATTCCGATAAGCGATTAGTTGATGCACTAATATAACATACGATTAATCTTCCACAACCTTCTTGGAGATAAGCAAGCTATTTAGATCACCGAGTTCATCCACGCGATGCTACACAATCACCTTCGAAATGAGCAATATGTTTTGATCACAATAATCCCCCCCCCCCCTCCCTTAGAGATTGCAGACAGCAAGTCTTTTGATTAGCCAAGTTGATCCGTCGTCAATGGTAAACAATCTATCGTTTGAGATCAACAAGCTATTTCGATCAGTCAATTCGTCTACACAATGTCCATTACACAATTTCCTTTGAGATCAGTGACCTGTTTCGATCCTGTTTTGATCCGCACAATATTAAACAATCTTTTTTGAGATTGAGCAAGCTGTTTCGATCAGTGACTTGATCCACGAAATGTTGCACAATCACCTTTTAGATCAAGCAAGCTGTATCAATCAGTGAGTTTATTCACTTAACGTTACGCCATCTCCTTAGACATCAGCAAGTTTATCCATCCCTAAAGGGAAATAATCTTCGTTTGAAATCTCAGCAAGAGCTGTTTCGCTCACAATCCCCTTCGAAATCATCAAGCTGTTTCAATCGCAATCCCTCTTCGAGATCAACTTTTTTCGATCAGCGTTTTTATCCACGCAATGTTACGCAATCTTCTTTGAAATCTGCAAGCTGTTTCGATCACAATATATTTTTTGGCAATAGCAAGCTGTTTCGATCGCAAAATCTTTTCGACATCAGCAAGCTGTTTTGTGTGTGTGTGTGATCATCATATCTTCTTTTAAATCAGTGACCTGTTTCGATCAGCGTTTGATTCACGTAATGTTACACGATCTCCTTTGAAATCAACAAGCTGTTTCGATCACTATATATATATTTTTTTTGACATCAGCGAGCTGTTTCGATCTTAATATATTTTTTGACAACAGCAAGTTGTGTTGATTCCCATATATCCTTTGAAATCAGCAACCTGTTTCTATCAGCTAGTTGAATCACGCAATGCTACGCAATCTCCTTTTATATCAAGTAGGTTAAGTTGTTTCGATTACAATCCCTCTTCGAGTTTGAGAAGAACAAGCTATTTTGATCAGCGTTTGATCCACGCGATGTTACACAACCTTCTTTGAAATCAGCAAATTGTTTCATTCACAATATATTTTTTGACATCAGCAAACTTTTTCGATCACATTCTCTCTTCGAGAGCAGTAAGCTGTTTCAATATTATTTCCGTTGCAAGCTGTTTCTATCAGCGAGTTGATCCACTTAATATTACGCAATTTTCTTTGACATCAAACAAGCTGTTTTGATGAGCGAGTTTACCCATCATAACCCAATGGTAAACAATCTGGAGCGGCGGATGTGTTTCAACCTTCGTTGAGTTTTGAGTTTTATGTAGGAAATTTTGATTTCTGAATTAATTCTGGGTCGCTCAAACTCTTGCCACAAATTATTGTTGGTGCTCCAGCTCCCCACAGCCTCCGACACCACTGAAACAATCCATCGTTTGAGATTTTCAAATTAGTTCGATGTGAATCCTCCTTCCACATCACCAAGCTGTTCGAACGAGCTCATCCATGCAACGTAGCAACGGGGGGTACTTCGAGATCAGCAATTTGTTTCGATCATAGTCTCCCTTCGGGATCACACAGCAGTTTGTTTCGTTCACAATCCCCCCCCCCCCCTTTTGGATCAGCAAGCTGTTTTATTATTTCGACACTATAACTTCATTCATACAACGTTAAACAATCCGTACACACACAAGACATTTAGATAACCAAGTTGATTCAACCAAATGCTATATATGTTACTGCCAAATCCCGAAGTGCGGCTCATGGTGGGCGGTCAATTCGCGAAATGGTTGAGAGGTTTGGCCAAAGTCTGATTTTCAGAAATTATTCGGGCTTTGGCAGGCCAATTCGCGAAGCGGTCGAAGATCCCTGGAAAAAGTTCGATGTGCTGATGTAAGATAGTCCGGTAAGTGCTAAATCCACTTTTTTCATCGCCAGCGTGTGATATCTGGCTGTATTAGATTAGCTCCATGTGACAAGAGAAGTTTGAGAGAAAAAACTATATAATAATAATAGGTCAATATTCAACGGCAGTAACATATACAACCTCGTTTATTAAGATCAAGACCGTGTGTGGCCAGGGAAGGGGAGTGGGGGTGGAATTTTTTATAAACTTCGTAAAAGGAACTGAAGAGTTCCAATCCAATCCGTAAATGCATCTGCAGACAGACAGACAAGACCGCTGACCGCCCGGCTTCTACAGTCAAACTCGGTTATAATGACCTTGGTTGTAACGACACCTTGGCTATCTATAACGTCCGTAATCGGCTGTACTAACTGATTCTCATAGAGAATAATGTTAATTGACCTTGCTTATAACATCGATGAAAAGCAATTAATTCGGATATAACGACAATTTTTTTGTCACTTGCTTCCATTTCACACAATGTTTTTTCCCCAACAAAACCCCAAGATTTAAGCTGATCTTATCTGGGGAATGTTAGGTGAGAAAGCTAATCTCATGTGTATTTTCTAACGTGTTATATTCTCATAATAGCAACAACAACAATACACCCGACTTCAAAAACTTTCATTAAATAATTGCATAAAGGAAAACACCGGCATCTAAAATTCGTTCGATTTGGTAGCTTCCCAAAATCCAACTTATCTTGAACTCGCTGTATTCAGGGCATGCGTTTTGAAACCTCTCTATTTTTGGAATCCTTCGATTTGCTTAACCTTGCCCTGAAAAACCCCTTACCAATCGCAGGACAATGCGAGATGTTACGAATACGTAACAAAAACTGAGAACATTCTGATTATATTATCATGGCTAACAATCGTTCAGAATTTCGATTGGCTAGTGCTTGTATATTTTTTGAAGTGCCTGAAATTATAATTTATTAGATATTTTTTGTCATCAGGAGGATGCAAACTCTCCGTAAAATTACTAGTCTTTTAATTATTTGTCAAATTAAAAAAAAAAATGTGGTAATTATTTATGTGTGTGTGTTCGGTACAACTAACAAGGTGACGTCTTCAAAAAATTACGAAAAAATTCAAGTACATTCATCTCACCCAGAAACACATAAAAACAGAAAAAAAAGTTAGCGGCGGAATGTAATTATGAAAGCCAAAAATAATTATTAAAATGATAATAGCTGGCTACTCATTGCCTCTTGTGCCGCTTGGCGATATCTATCTTTTCACTTTCTTTTCGTTTCTTTAATTCAGCTTCTCTGTTCTAAAACAGTTTACATACAGTAACTTTCTTTTTCTCTGTCTTTGTGCTGTACTTGACCGTGTTTTGTTTGAATGACTTCACTCTAACACTCTAGGGTTTGCAGGTTGTTAACCACTTTAGGATCAAGGACGTAATACTGCGTCAAAACGCCAGTGGAATAAATTCAAACAGGTTCTCTCTGTATTCTTTCCTCTCTCCTTAGAAGCTTTGTAGCAACCCTATATTTTTCCCTTTTCGGTTTTTTGAATACTCTGATAGTGATATGATGTATCTTTCTACTATATACACAAGAGTGAAACAGAACTGGTAGGGGTGAGGGTGAAAAGAGAAATCTACTTTATCTACTACTACTCTCTTAGTCTACTACTCTCTCCTACCTGCACATCTATTATACTGTTTTACACTTTCTTGTTTTTTTTCTTTCTTTTTTTTTCTCTTTTTTTCCCTTTTCTAACGTGCGGTTAGGTTAGGACAAGGCTACCATATATACGTCACCTATTCGTCAAAGAGAGATCATCCGAATGTCGTGCCAATTTTGGCCTCTATTGGCGTTCAAAATATATTTACATTTTGATTTTTGAGTGACCCAAAGTAATTCCACCAGATTTTTTTTTAAATATTTTAGTGCATATTTTAATGAGTAGGATCAGTGGTAATTTTTTCAAAACTTTTTTGAAGACGTCCCCTCGGGACCCTTTCCTTGTAAATGTACATTTATATTTCTGATTCCGAACCCAGACCTGCAGACCGTGTTTTTTTCAAACCATGATGTTCTTTTGTACAGTACTGTATACGTATTTAGAAATGATTTGTATTTGATTTCTCGATTGTATGCTTTGTATTAGACTGATTCGTCAATGCTCTAATTCAGTGGTTGCGATAATTGTACTGTACACGTTATATTTTCTATCGTTAATAAAATTCTTCTAACGTTTTTTTGTGAAGTGTTTTCGAAGAATGATGTTAATTATCATAAAATTCTTCTGGAGCAGAGGTTTTTTCAACGCATGGCCCGCATTTGGCCCTCGAAGCTGTTTGCCGTGGCCCGCCGATCATTCTTTTATTGATTGGAAACATTGAATGACGAAATTCTAGAATTAGCAGAAGAAATAATTCTAGAATTAATGAAAGAAATAATTTTAGAATTAATGAAAGAAATAATTCTAGAATTAATGAAAGAAATAATTCTAGAATTAATGAAAGAAATAATTCTAGAATTAATGAAAGAAATAATTAAACAGAATTGGTGAGAGGTCTTTCTTCTTACGGCCGCCTTAAGAGCATCATGGGCCCCCGGGAAAGTTGAATTTTTCCGAGCGCCCCTACCCTCTTAACTAGAAATGCCTGTCTACCAATTCACATGCTTAATCTCGAAAATCCTAATCAGATCTCATTATCAGAGCACCCCTACCCACGACTGAAGCCCCGGTACGTGCCAAATCCTCCTAGATAGTAGTAACTAGGAGGCTTTGTAAGTGCCCCGGGTGAGTCCATGCGTTGAGATGTCATTATGTTTTCTCGAAAAAAAAAATGTGGCATTTTACCGAGGGTATACTTATATCCACTTTGCCATTATATGGTAAAATTTAACTATGACTACAGTGTGAAATTTGTAAAATCATGCATCACGATGCAAATCGGAAGCTGATTAAAATTTATCACATAAAAGAAAAGTTAAATATGTAAAATATTAGAAAAAAATCTGAAATTATGCAGGGCTGCTTCCGTAATTCCCCTTGTTGCATTTTACTGGCGAACAGTTGGTCCTAGAGGTATACTTCTAATTAGAAAAGTATCCGAATAACGTGTAGAACTCAGACACGTCATTCATGTTACAAGGGATTGTGTAGTTACTAAAATATAGAAATAAAATTTTTATATACAAACACTGGAAGTATACCTCTAAGATCAACGGTTTGCCAGTAAAATGGGGCAAGAGAAATGAACTCTTCAAGCGGTTTTTTTCAAAATTTTCCTCATCTACCACTCTACAGGAAGATTATATCTTCCTGTAGTTAGGACTTCCTGTTGTATAGGACTATTAAGCAACGTATAATAACAAAGTAAACGAAAAGTTACTTTGTAACTTTGTTGATGCAAAATCTTTAGTACTGCAATAAAGAGTACTAAAAAAAAAGTGAAGTGCTCTGCATGTATTCTGCGTTATGACAGCGCAGCCAATCAGGAGCTCGCACTGTGACGTCACCAAGCTTGCATTCGCGTGCGAAATATGCAAGGGGTGCGGCATCACGGTGGGTTTGAAAAGGCAATAAGCTGTAACAAAGGCAATAAGGCAACAAACCTCTCCGCACAACTTCATTTTCCTATACGACCGAATGTCTACTGACACCACCCCAGCACTACCACAACCACAATCCATCTGTTTCTAGGAACTTAGTCACACATAATCAGTTATTCTATGGAACGGGTTTCTAGGGAAAAAAGAAAGCGTTTCACTTTTTGTGATGAATTTCCTTTCCCTCACAAAAATTCACTACCCCTGGATAAACTAACTATTTGTAGTTTCAGCATCCTTCTACGTTCAGGTCTAATTTTTATGACCATTCGTTTCTCAAATTTTCAGCCCACACAGTCCCTGCCCCTATAAATACGGATCTGTTTTTTAGTCACTCACATGCTTGTACACCCTTTTGCTTACCCACTGAACCATTACCACCGTGAGTCACGGTGGCAATGACTGAACCCCTCACTCTTCAGGTCAGTGGTGCGCAAACCGTGGGTCACGTCAATGAACGTGGGGGGGGGGGGGGGTCGCGAGAGATTCCTCAAAATAAGAACTTACAAATAGGAAATTCATTTTTATTTAAAAATATGTCAAAACTAAAGAATGCCGTTATTCAGCGGAGCTAACTACCATGTATGTTATTGCCAATGTAATTTTATCAAATTATTGTGCAATTATCAATACATCAGCTCCGTCGTGCCAGCATCGCGAATGTGCAATGAAAAAAAAGAACGTGAAAAAAAAGAAAAGAACGTGGCAAAAAAGAACGTGGGAAATGACGCTTGAATGTTTACTCTACTCATATTATACTCTATGGAAGTTATTTTCCTAAAATGTTTTTTAGCGTGTGTTTCATTAGCGATGCACATTCGCGTTTCAGGCACAACTTAGATAGCAAAACAAGGTATCAAAACAGCTGATAAAAAAAAGGGAAATTTGTACATTTGTGCTTCTGGCAGGCGATGGGCGATATCAAGTTAGTACTGGTGACTTGGAGAGAATCACCTGATTTCAAACTATTTTTTTCTATATATTTCTTAAAAATTAAATGAATTCACAGATAATAGAATGATAAGTAATATGTGAATATACGGGGGAAATTATGTTTACGTTTTATGGACAATTTTTGTTAATGGTCGATTTCAAGTAGATTCATTTTGAAATCGGATGATTGTTTCTTAATATAAAAATGAAGGAGCATACACCTCGCTACCATTGCATCTTGCATAAGGGACACTAAGGGCCGTATTCACACGGACATGGTTTAAACTGTAGTCACAATTTTTGGATAGGAGATCAACTTAGATTGGTTAAAAACCTGAATTTAACCAATCCGTGTCGATCTCTTATCAAAAAATTGTGACTATAGTTTAAACCATGTCTTAAAACCTTAAAGTTTATGTCTTTAAACCTTAGTAGTACATCGAAAAACAAAGTAAATATTCATATGATATTAAAAATAATTGAATATCTTTGGAAGTCAATATCGCCTAATTAAGATCGAAACAATCGTTCCGAAAAGTGCTTTTGGGGCAGCACATTTATTGGCAAAAAAAATCAGAGTTCCAGAAAACCGGTACATATGGTCAACCCATGTAGGGGATCGCCAATAAATTTTTTGGTTAAAAGGGGGTCGCGCTTCAAAAAGTTTGCGCACCACTGCTCTAGGTCTCTGTTTTGGTCATTTACACGCTTGCAAACTGTTCTGCTAACCCACATGTTTGCACGCTCTCTAGAGTAGACCGAAGAGTACCTAGACCACTCTTTTCGTCGCTCACCTGCCTGGTTTCTTGCTCTCTAAACCAAAATAGTGACCTAGAGGGTCACTATTTTGGTCAATCATTGATCTGGGCCCTTACTATTTATTTCGGTCATTCTCATGTTTGAAAACTCGCTAGGTAAAACTCACTGAAATAATCTTTCGCTCTCCAGGCAGAGGTGGGTTTGGTTTTACCGCCTGTGAGGCTACACAAATTTTGCCGCCCTTCTCCCGTTCTGCGAATTTATTTTGTTGAGCACTCATCTCTTAAATTTGCCGCTCTGGGCTAGAGCCCACTAAGATCACTGTAACTGCAGCCAACTAAATACTGTAAATAATGTTATTTACCGAATTCTTCTCACTTTATATCGGAATAAATCATTATGTATAGCAAATAATAATGTACCTTTGCGACGACCAACTTAAATTTTCATTATACCACACTGTCGAAAAAAAATTTCTGGAAACATTTTTACTACTTGGCTCCTAAATTTTTTGTAATGCATTACCTTTAGAAATTCAAAATTTACCTACCTACACAAAATTTAAAATAGCCATTTTCAAATTAACCTTATCAATAGGATGATATTGACGTATATTTTAATATCCAATAGCGAAATTCTTATCACTTGTATGCCAGCGCGTGCGCCATAATTTTAACTCACCATCAGATAAGAAACTAATTTGAATGTATTATATGAGAAAATTGCATTTAAATATAATTAATGTACTGTATTTGTAAATGTATATAGTTACGAATGTGTGTATATATTTATAATTATTATTTATACTGATTGATGCTAAATGTATTTTCTGAATACTGAAAGTGCTACTTCTTTAACACAGTTAGCACTGTTCTTTTATTTACAGTTTGATCATAGAAAATTGTCTAAGGTCGACTATACAGGCCCCGGCCTCTTGTCGACTAATAATATGTTATATGTTGTAATTTTATGACATATATCTTAAACTAAAATAAAAAAATATAAATAAATAAATACCTTTCTATAAGCCCCCCCCCCCCCCAAAAAAAAAAAAAAAAACGCCAATTAGTGAAGTCTACGACTTTTGTACTGCTATAAAAGTAATATTTGGATAAAAATCCACCAAGAGATAACGGATATCGAAGTTTATAATTTAACTCTGTTTTTTTAAAGTGTAAATAACTAAAGGTATTTGAAATAAACATTGAAATGTTTAAAAAAAAATAAGAAAAATAATTTTAAAATCGTGATATTTCGGTGAATTTTCATCCAAATGTTACAGGGTAAATATTTTGCAAATTGAAATTTTTTAAATAGCGGGTTGTATATACACATTTCAATTTATGACGTAAGTAATTATATGACATATCATTAAATTCGAAATATACCAGAACACTTCAAATAATGTTTTTTTTTTTGTTATAAGCCCTTTTATTTCAGAAAATAATGATTGCACTATTTCTAACAAATCATTTTTATCGATCTACATTAGTTCTAGAATTTCACACCAGTTAACAATACGATACATACCTATCATTACATGAATCTTCAGAAACAAAAATTTTTACTCAAACCCAGCTATAACAAAGGACATTGTTACCGAATCAAGATAAGAATAAAGCTTGCTGCATCTGATACGCTTTGAGTTTTGCTATTGCAGTGTAAAATTACACCAAGCATATAAGAAATCTGGCAGGAGCAAAATATTGGGATGTTATTTAGTATAGAAAGGCCTGCTAACTTTGTTATAGGTTTCCCAGGTCGCAATAGAAGGGGAGAGGGAGGAAATCCTTTACGGGCAGAAAAAAACCCATTTTGGGCCACTCCTTGAATAACAGTAGCTGATGGCAGGCAGCATGGGAGCACGCCAAAGTCGAATTGACCATTAAATAGTCAAGTGAAACGAACTAATATCGCTCTCGTACCCTTTGGTAGCAAAAAACTGAAACCCTCAAAAATATTAATAGATCATCCATTTTTGTAATTTTGCGTCCTCGTGTTGGCCACGTATAGCCAACTACTACTGCTTGCTACTTAACCGCACATGCAACTCGTAAACATTCCTCTGAACAGATTCTAACAAATTGGTACACTCTGGTAAGTGTGTTCCAAGTGTATGTGTAACCCTAATTGTATCTATGTTGTCACAGTTATTCGTGTGGTTTCTAAAGGTGCTGCCATCTGCCTAGCATATTTTGAAGTGAAGATGTCAAATGCCCGAATTTTCATATTACAGTCGAATCCCGTTATAACGAACTCCAAGAGACCGGATGAATCACTTCGTTATAACGAAATTTCGTTATAAAGGAATTTCAGGTTGTTTGCATTGTATGCAAACTTATTTGAGGGATTGGAAAAGTGTTCATTACAACGAGATTTTCGCTATAACGGTATTCGTTGAAACGGGATTCTACTGTATGTGAGTAGCATGTTGAAGATCTGTCTGCAGGAAGATGAGAAATTTAAAATGGGAGATCGCCTTCAAGTTTGAAAACAGCATACAGAGCCTACAGCTTGGACATCCCTGCTATAGCGAGATATGACTATATCAAGACATTGCAACACAGAAATAAACACACACATATATATATATTCCGTAAGCAACAAATTACAGTAAAAACACGTTTCCCTTGATAGCATTGACAAAGAGTTCAAACTAGTATCAATCGAAGCAAAGTCCAAGTTCACACGATTTTTACATATAATCGATGATCAAATCATCGTAAATACGATGTATTTAGTTAAATAAGATTATATCTGATTTTTTTATCAAGCAAATACTTGACCATACTATTTCCTCAGCAATCAAAATGTTCTATGTGATATCCTTCAAACCTTCAAACACAAGCTTGATCTTTGATTTTAAATAATAATTATTCTATAATATGTGGTCAACACATAATGACCACACATAAATGTGTGGTCAAGAGTTAACCAGAGCCATCTTAAGAGCATTGTGGACCCTTTTTTCTGGGCCCTCCATACCTGACTAGAAATTCCTATCTTCTAATTTATATGCTTACTATGAAAAATTTCAATCAGACCTAGTTTGCATGAGGTCTCCCCTCTGCATTGGCAGCCCCATGCAATGCTGGTAGGCCTATGCTTTTAAGACGGCGCTGGTGTTAAGACTAAGTTAAGACTGTCGGTGTCTGGGGTCCCCGCAGGACCTACACTCATTGCCAGGCATTATATTAATGATATATATGTTACAGATAGCCCTCTGGTTATTTGCAGCAGTTTGAGCCTCAGGAATTGTCGGTTCCAGGGTCGATGTAGGAACTGCTTGCACCTTATCGATTTGGACATCAGAATTACTGGCTGAAAAACGAAAGAAAATAGCACGTTATATATATAAGTATTTCTTTTTTCAAATAAATTCAAGATAATTTACAGTGATACCGAAAACAATTCCTTCCAAAACCACATCCGCCAGCCGAAACGCGATTTTGCATATGTTTCTATAGAAAAGCGTTTAATTCGTTAAAGAAATCGCCCTAAATTTCAAAATAACTTTCATCAAACACCAAAAGAAACACTAAAAAAACACAAGAAACCAAGATAATAGTAACCAAATAATAATAATAATAACCAAACCATAAACAACTTCACAACTGGATGAAGGAGAATTCAAAAGAAGATGGAGAATCGAACAAATCATTTGGTTTTACATTACGTATGCTTTGCAATTCGTGAAACACAGCAGAGAAGAAGTGGTGTGCTATAATATATACTGGGCGATCCCATAATTCCCCTCGTCGCATTTTATTGGCGGCGAACCGTTAATCCTGGTAGCAAGCATACTTCCAATCATGAAAAAAGTATTCAAATAACGCGTAGACATCAAATCAGTGGTAGTACCCTCTCCATAATTTTAAGGAGTAATTTTGTGAAATGAGGGGTATTTTTTTTATTTTTAAAAACAGAGTAAAATACTACAGTAAAACCCGTCTATAACGGTACTGTTTTGATCTAGAAAATATATTGTTAGACAGGTTATCGTTGTAGACAGTTTGAGCATCCAATGTCTATGTACATATAATGTGTGCATGTGATACAACATATATGTAGTACTAACTAATTTTATTGCGCTTATTTTGATTCATCTCACAAATACTCGCTTATTTAAAACAGTATTTTTAAATTTTTTGAGATCTTACTTTCAATGATTTGAACTTTTTTTTTAATAACTTCAAAGTGAAAATTGTAGTTTAAATTTTTTACTAACGGTATACTGTACATAAAATAAAATTACAGGAATTTTTTTTTTGTAATTTTGTTTGTTTACTTGTTGGTGCAAATGACACTTGCACACATACACATGTTTGAGCCCATCTAATGAGTTCAGATGCACATCGGAAACGTTTGTTTATGTTGATTCGAACTCCTGAAGAGTGTTTATTAGGGATATGACATCCTTAAAAGGGGGCACAGGACTGTTGAACCAACAAAAGATTGCAAAAACTGTTGCATCAACAAAAGATTGCAGCAGCACATGAGCTCTGCTATCTCATATTCTGGACCATGGGGTGTTATTTTTCAACACAAAAAAATCAGGATATAATGTTCTACTAGCTTTCTAAAGAGGTAAAATTATCGTTATAGGTGCGTCTAAAAGGAGATTGTCACTGTAGGCAGATTCAAAATACACTGAGTATTCCACCGGGACCGAAGAAAATATCGTTATAGACAGTATCGTTATACACAGGTTTCACTGTATATTAAAAAAAATACACACACTTCAAATTTTAAAGAGTATTTTTTCACCGCTATATGAAATTTGAAAGGGTAAAATTGAACTTTGATGCGTGAATCACACACGCCAAGATGAGTATTGGCAAACACTGCATCAGATACGTCATTTATATCGCAAGGGGTTGCATAGTTATTGACAGAGACAGGAAGTTATGTAAGACAAAATGCCATAAATACCTTTTTTTGCCTATTCCAATTTTTCAGTCTGTAAATACAAATACAACGCCACAACAGGCAAATTGCCCAACGAGGTGGCTGACTTAAGAACATCATGGATCCCCGAGCCATTTTTTGGAGGCCCTACCTACTACTGCTACACCACACATGCACCCCGCCCACACCCTTATAATTAACACCAAATTAATTTTTTATTTTAATAGCATACAATTCCTTACAACATCAATGAACTATCTGAGTTGCAGATACTTTTTCTAATTAAAAGTATTTCTTTAAGACCAACCAACGGTTTGCCAATGAAAGGCTCCATGGAGAATTATGAAACCACGCTGTATAGTCAGCTAAACAAGTAAAATGGAATAGATAAGTTCCTATAATGTCCAGACTGTTCAGTACGGCGTTAAGGTCCTTACCATACTCTAACCATTCAAATCTGTATGAGGATTTTTCTTATTTTTTTTTAATACATTTTTCTTTTAGCATAATAGTTAATTTTACATGAAATGGCTCAAAACTTTTCCAAAAGACAAAGAGAGGTGTATCTGGAAAGCAATTCCGAGATGGAAATAAATTAATCTTTGCTCAAGTAACAGTTACTCATTGGACTCTTTTTATTAGTACGATAATTTAGCTCACGACATGACTGTTTTGTGTTAGCTCGTGCATCCACATCCACCAAAATATTCGTCAGCTGAATCTGCATTCATAAGCCGTGGCAGGAAGACGTCGAAAAAAAATATTCCTTAGAAGCAAAATTCGTAAACCGAGGTGTTCGTTAGCCAAGGTATGATTTCATTTACTTTTAAGCAACAATCTATGCCAGTAACCCTCTAGGGCTGTGTTACTGAGTTCAGAAGCCTAACCCCAATCGCATTTTACGCATTAAAAATCTTAATAATGATTTCCAATAATCTTAAGATTATTAATAACCTTTAAAAAAAAATGTTCAAAAATAAGTGTTTTTATCAATTCTATTATTTTTGTAACTGAATTACATTCCAAGTCTGTTATGCTTATAATTAGTGCCTCAGTCGCATGCAACTGCATATGCAGCAAATGCATATGTGATATGGATTTTTATATTTTGGTCTTTTTTTAGCATTAATGCATATAAATGAATGAAATCAAAAAATTTTCAGAATAAGTGCAAATTATTGAAAGTTCATTAAAAAGCTCAATCTCACTGTTTTTTTTATAATTTTTCAAATAAATATTGCTCATAATATTTTCATAACATCGGTTTTTTTGGGGGATTTAGTGAATTAGTAACCTTAGTAGAAATGTTTGTAATACAATATTTTCAACAATATATCAACCGTTTTATTGTAAGGCTATTTCTAGAGAAACTAATTTTCTTAGAAATAAGTGTCAAAATTATTTTGTTTACTTGTATTTTGTTGCTGAGCAGCTACAACAAACTGGAAATTGAAAATGCCACAGAAAGACACATGTAGAAGTTATTTGCATATATGCGGTATATACATACTATGTGGGAGATATTTTTTTTATAAATGAATATGAATATATATACACTAAGAAATGGGTAATAATGCATTTGAAAATATATGTTTTTTTTTTGTATGGTGATTTTTTGCTATTTTCTCATATTTCATGCATATTCCGGAATTTTTAATTTTTTAGGATTTTTTTTATAGTGTATATTTTTAGTTTTTTTATGCATAATTTGTGGTTTCTTTAATATATGCTTTGGTCTTTTTCAGTGCCTATTTTTGCCTTCAGTGCATATTTTGGCATTCTAAGTGCATATTTTGGTATTCTAAGTGCATATTTTGGCATTTTTTTAGTGCATATTTTGGCATTTTTTTAGTGCATATTTTGGCATTTTTAGTGCATATTTTGGCATTTTTAGTGCATATTTTTGGAGCATATTTCGTAATTTTTTAGTGCATATAATTATAATATTATATGCGCTATAGGGATCTAATTGTAATATTCAGAGGACGTGAAGGGAGCACACTAAAAGTCAAATGCACTGACATACCTTTCACATGAGTTGAAATTTCACTTGCACAGGGTTTCTCGAGAATAGAATTCGTCTGAAAAATATGAAATTTTGTTAATTAATTGTATTAATCTCAGCATGAAGTTTATTAAAAAATACACAAGTTCATTCCATTGAGTAAAATGGTGGAAACACAAGAAGTGATCGAAAAGAAATCATACCTTACTAATTCTTTTATATATTCATATTCGTTTAATTAATTGAAGCGTTCGACTGAACAACGGTCTATGTTGTTTTTTCAAGCCTCCTATGGATTCTAGCTGTATATTTCTTGGTTTCTACTACTACTACTACTACTTCTTAACTGTACATGCACCTCGCACACATTTCTTTGCGGAATTTCTAACGAATAGGTCGTTAACATGTTGGAACATGTTGTGTGAGTGTATGCAAAAGCATGGCCCTTACATATTTATGTTGTTAGAGTTGTGCTGGTTTCGTGTATGCCATCTATGTGCCATACTGGTGCTGCCATCTCAGTTCCACATTTTGAAGTAAAAATGATAAATGCTTGATTTTTTTTTTTTCTTTTCATGCTATGAAGGCCTAAGTATCATGTTTAGGTAGGTCCTCAGGTCTGCCTGCTTTCTGCGGAGAGAATTTTTTGAATGACAGACCGGCTCGCATTAACATCTCAACGTTGGGAAACCGCAAAACACCAACTTCACCCGACCACCACTGTGCTTCCAACAGGGTCTGAACTTGGATTCTCATGATGAGAGTTCAAAACGATGCCCACACGACCGCACAGCGGCTCTGTCTCTGCCTGCTGGTTTCTGTAAGACCTTACTTTAGAACCATGCGATGGATGCAGAACCACCCTTATAGGTGTGCGACAAGTGCGGTCGTTCCGGGCCCCAGCCCTTACGTCAATGGTAATTTCTTTCGGAAATTCTAAATGTTAGTGAATTCTGGAATTCTGAATTTTCATCAATTGTGGAACTACTTCTTTCATTTATTCTGAATTTTCTTCAATTCCAGAATTCTAAATTTTCATCAGGTCTGAGAAATTATTTTTTTCTTTATTCTGAATTTACATTAGTTCTCAGGCAATTTCTTTCATTAGGCCTCAATTTCAATTGGTTTTGAAATTATTTCGTTCATCAATTTGAAATTTTGTTCTGTAAGAAAATTTCATTAAATTATTTTGTTTATTCAAATTAAACTGTGCCTACAATTTTTTGTACGGAAATTTTTCAGCATTCCTGTATACTTTGTATTAATTTGTATTTGAATGTATTAATTTTCTGCGTATTCTGTTTGGATTTCCCCCCCCCCCTTCCCGTAGAATATATAAAATCTGGGCTAAGGGCCCTAAATTCATTAACATGCCTCTGGGGCCCAGCTATCATTCCCACACAGGGCTTCGCGTCTGGTAAGGGCGGCTCTGAATGGAAGGTGTATGGAATGTTAGAAAACCAATTTCGCAAAAATGCAACATAGACCGTTATTTGACCGGACGCTTTAATTGGTGAGGTATATTATTTAAGAAAGGATGCAACCCCACACTTTATTCCACTTTCTGCCCAGGGTGAACACTTTCCTCCCTAGCACGATCCAACTCACACGGGTAAAAGGCTTACATCCCGGAAGGGACAGATAGCCCGGGTCATTTCTGGTCTGATAGGGTGAACACTTTACATTGCTATAGTATTTGAAAACAAAAAAAAAGTCAGGCTCATGTATGCCAGGGTTGCAACGCAAAACTGTATGGGAAAAAATATAGGCAGTAATACGATCTAAAGTGTTTACACATTTTCTGGGTTTATTTTTTATGGGAATCATTCTAACTCAGGGGTCTTCAACCCATGTCCCATGGGCCAAATAGGGCCCTTCGAGCTCCTTTGCTGTAGCCCGTCAACCATTTTCAGAAATCAGTCACTTTACATAGAAAAACGATTAAATTCGAAAAAAAAAATTCATTGAAGAGAGAGCTCTGGCCAACTGAAATCTATACTTAGAGCTGTGAGATGCTTCCCAGATTCAATATTAATGCTGTGCATTAAATACATTTTAAGGGCCGTTGTAACAAATTCGGGAGACCCGGAGCCAAAACAGTTTCTGAGGCCAAAGTTTTCTTTTTTGACTATATGTCGAGAGACCAAATTCGGCATCCGAAAGGTATACATAATTACAAAATTTACAGAAACACATTGAAAAAACAATTATTGAAAAAGTGTTTTTATAATTGATATAAAAATTTATAATATATGAAAAACTAGTTACAGAATTACTGATATAAATAATTTCCGAATTGCTGAGAATAATATCAGTATCGCCAAGACTAATTTCAAAGTCATTGAAATTAGACCGTAAATTGTATTTACGGTATTGTCAAGATTAATTCCAGAAACATCAAGAGTACTTTCGGATTCGTAAAGTGCAATTTCAGAATCATCGAGTGTAATTTCAGAATCATCGAGTGTAATTTCAGAATTGTGAAGAATAATTTCAGAATGGTTAAAGGTAATAATTCGGAATAAAAATTAACAATTTTTGAAAGTAATAATATGGTAATAAATGAAAATTTTTAAAATTATATATCGAAAAAATAATTTTAGAATAATTGGGACAAATTTTAGGTTCAATAAAAGAAACAATTTATTAAAAAGAATTAACTAATTAAAAGGATCAATTTTATTAAAAGAATAAATAAATAAATTAATAAAAGGAAGCTATTTGCAAATGAATAAAAATTCAAATTCAACGAAATGAATTCATAGTAAATAAAAGTTCAGCAAATTTTGGGAACCTGGTTTAACAACTAAGAATATCACCGTATGAAATTACTGGCCCCCGTGCTTCGTGGAAAGTTCAATTTGGACCGCAATGTCTGAAACGTTGAAGACCCTTGTTCTAAAAACTTACCAAAGTACTTCAAAATCACTTTTGAAGCTTCAAACTTACCCGATTTCCTTCATCGTGAGGAAAATTATCGATAGCAGGCATTGGATTTTCATCCAAAACATCGTAGAAATCCATATATTCTTCAATGCCGTAATTACTGGTGTCTGGGCCCCATTTGAACTGGTCCATCTGAGGGAGATCACCGCAACCACAAGACCCTTCATCAACCTGAAAGCAAGGAAAAAAGAGCGAAAGTAAAATTTAAAAAACACAAAACAGGCGTGAAAAACTAATTTGATATAGTTGAAACTGTGCGTTTATGTACTCTACCATAAAATATGGATGAAATGCATAACAATAATCACCAGTTACCCTAATTCAGGGGTTCCTAACATTTTTCAGCCGCTACCCCAAATTCAACAGCAAGATAAGCTTCGCGACCCATGGAACTGCTTGTTTTTTTGCGAAATTAGAGAAACCAGTGACGCAACAAGTGCATTTATAACTGGACTGTATGTGGACTTCAACGACCCATCTAGGTTTTCCCTGCGAATTAAGTTTGGGTACTGACCTTCAGCTCAAGAATCCTTGGCAGTTAGTGTATTTGTACGACCCATCTCGGAAGCCCCTGAGAATTAAGTTTTGATCGGAACTACTCATAGCTCAAGAGACCCTGCCTGTGGATTTGAATGGCCCTTCTCGGAAACCCCCCGCAAATCAAGTTTGGGCTGTAACCCATAGCTCAAGAATCCCTCGCTGTCAGTGCCGTCTTAACGCATGGGCCCACCCGGGCACGGCCCGCGGGCCTCAAGAGAAGAAAGGCCCCCCCACAAAAATGAGATTTGGTTGAAATTTTCTAGAATTTACCTGGTAGAGCTTCAGAAAAACCACTTTGCCCGGGGGCCCATGATCCTCTTAAGACGGCCCTGCTCGCTGTAAATATATTTGTAAGACTCTTTTCGGAAGCTCTGCGAATCAAGCTCGGGTTGTGACCCATAGCTCAAGAATCTCTAGCTGTATGAGGATTCGTACTACCCTTCTCGGAAACCCATGCAAATCAAGTTTTAGTTGGGACTCATAGCTCAAGAGCTGTTAGTGGATTTGAATGACCCATCTCGGAAACACCTACGAACCAAGCTCGGGCTATTATCAATAGTTCAACCCCCCCCCCCCCCCAGCTGTAAGAGGTTTTGTACGACCTGCGAATCAAGCTCGGGTTGTGACTCATAGGTCAAGAATCTTTAGCTGCAAGAGAACTTGTACGACCCATCTCGGAGGACCCTGCGAATCAAGTTTTGTCGGTATCCATAGCTCAAGAGCCCATGACTGTTAATGGATTTGAACGACCCATCTCGGAAGCCCTGCGACTCGAGTTTGGGTCGCGATCCATAGGTTAAGAACCCTTATCCTAATTCTTGAAGTAAACAGAGTCCCAAAAGCCATCAAACTGAGAGGATTGATTGACAAAATTTCAAGAGACAAAAATTTTCTCTGATGGAAAACCTAAGGTAGCAAATGACTACTTTTTTTTTATCGTATGCTGACATGTAATTTGAGCCACTGGTGCCAAAACGGGGGAGGGGAGAGCTATTCTTGGGGGGCTATTCTTGAGCTTATACTCCGAGAAATACCTATACCTAGAATTTCATTCGCATTAGTTGATTTTCGCGGCTGATAGAAGCTTGTAAATCGGCAGTTATTTCATGACCACCCTATATATATTGCAGTGAAATGAAATAGGTACACACCAGAGGCAGATTTTTGCAAAATTCATCGAATCCTTCTTCTAAACTAATTGAAAAGCAATCGCCAGTGAAGTTTCCCGGAGCTAAAAGTATACAACGATACAATGTGAGAATAATCAAGTAGAGCAATTTCACAATAAAAACAATACGTTGAATCGATTTATGAATATAAGTCAAGAACTTCAGCTGTACCATACTTCTGTATACCATTTCTATACGTTTCGTGAGTCAAAATGCCAAGCAAGTGCTATACAGGATTAAGAAAATGTTCTCGATGACCACTCAAATGGCTCTCTGATTTGGCTCTAAACCAACACCTTTTAGATTGTGAAACATGTAAAGGCACATATTAAACAAAACTGTATAAAAGTTGAGAGATAGGTCACAACGGATGTGGTGAACAGGAAATTTCCGATTGGACAAGTGTCAAAAGTGGAGTCCCTCAAGGAAGTGTCCTTGGTCCAATACCTTTTCCACTTTTTATCGATAAACTTGATCAGGGTATCGATGGGATTTTTAGCAAATTCGCGGATGATGCAAAGATAACGGGACTAGTGGAGAATCGAAGCGATAGAGAGATCCCCCAGACGTGAACTTGAACATGATTGTAGCATGGGCTAATGAATAGAGTATGACCTCTAGTGTTGATAAGTGCATGGTCGCTCATTTTGGTTCGAACAACTCAAGTTTTACTTAGGAATTGAATGGAAATACTATCCTGGATTCAACTAGGGTCATCGATTTGGGAATGCTCATTGACGAGCGGCTTAGGTTTTCTGAATATTGTTCAGCGGTGGTCAAAAAATCGAATAGAATGCAAAGTTTCATTCTTGAAATTGTTTCTTCGCGTTTTCCTAAAGTCATTCTTCCGCTTTTCTCAGGCTTAGTTCGTTCTGAACTGGAGGATTCCGTAAGGTTTTCGAGACCACATATCTACAGAGGAACATAGACTTGGTTGAGGAGGTATAGAGAAAAGCTACGAGTGATCTTGTTGGAACACGGGGCTTGAGCTTGAAGAAAGACTCGATTTCCTGAATATGTTTATATTCAAGCCACCTCGTTGGGCATTTTGCCTGTTGTGGCGTTGTATTTGTATTTGAAGGAACACGGGCCTTGAAAAATGGTGCGAAATGGTGCGTTTTGCAAAAAATCGTGGTGAAAACCCCCCAAAGAAATGTTTTGCTGTTCAACCTCGATTTTCTTCACAGGTGAAAAGCGAATAAATCCCAGCATCTCGACGCATGTTTTTTTTTCGCTCATCAACTCTTAGTTTTTGTCCAGAAGGAGCTCTAATGTTGTGAATCTGGTAGCGGTGTGTATCGCACATCAATCTAAACCTCGTACAAAACCGCTGTCGTTCAGAAATTTCGTAGCTCTTCAGAGAATTTTAGATGTGAAATTCATTTCTTAACAGACTTTAGTATGGTTTAGTTTGTGAAAAAGTTAAATAATTAGCTACCAATATCTGCTACTCAGCTTACCGCAGCGATTTTTCTTCGACATACCATAGCTGAGGCTTACGTAAACAAACGCAGAATAGATTTGAAAATACGAAAACTTCTTCAAAAATGGCAGATTATTGGTCAGAACTTTTAACCGTTTCGCTTGAAAGTGATCGACAAGAAATTTTACTTCCTCTATTTGACGAATCGGTGATAAATATAGTAAAAATGGAAAAAGAGAAGGAAAAAAAAAGAAATAAGAGTAAAGCAATATAATAGATAAGTTGATAAGAGAATGCAGGTACGCACAAAGTAGATTTCTCTTTTCTTTTCCACCCTCACCCTACCTGTGGGAAAATATATGTGGAAAAAAATTGCTATCACACAGGGTATACAGAAAACCAAGAGGGGAAAAAATAAAAAAATAAACATAGCGTTGCAACAAAGCTTTACGATGATGAGGAGAGAGGAAAGAAAAAGACAGAACTTGTTTGAATTTTATTCCACTGGCGTTTCGACGCAATATTACGTTCTTGACCGTAAAGTGGTAATGGGGATCACATACCTCTTATATAACATGGGGAAAAGTTAAAATATCAATAAAAATACTATTTAACCATTGATTTATTAGAAATGATTTTCACATATTTTTGATTGAATATGCCATCCTATGCTAGTGTAAAATTTTACATATTTTCAATACCTTATTTTTTGAAAATTTTCAAAAAAATACAGTGAAAACAGCTCGCGCATGATAAAATGACATGACATTAATGTAACCATTCAATATTGAAATTAAAATGAAGAAAATGTTTCATTTCATAAAATGAACTAATAGATTGAAATTGCATTGACTCATTCTTATTTGTAATTTAATTTAAAATTTAAATTTTAAAAAATTAAAAAATTTTTTTTTTTCATAAATCAAATATTTATAGATGGATCTGAAACCTTTTAGTTCATTTTATGAAATGAACCGTTTTCTTCATTTTAATTTCAATATTGTATGGTTATATTGATGTCATGTCATTTTATCATGCACGCACGCTGTTTTTAATGTATTTTTCTGAAAATTGAAAAAAAAATCAAGTATAAGAGACATGTAAAATTTTATACCAGCATAGGATGGCATATTTAATCAAAAATATGTGAAAAAATTTCTAATAAATCAATGGTTAAATGGTATTTTTAATGGTATTTTAATTTTTCTCCCACATTAAGAGGTATGTGATTCCTTAAATGAAAAACTGCAAAACATGTTTCAGATTTTTTTTTTTCTTGTTTTTTTAGTTTAAAACTCAAGGTCCTTCACTCTGAAAAAATAAAAAAAAGAAAGGAGAGCTTTTTGACCGAAGTACTTGAAAACGATCAAGTTTCAAATTATAAAATTAAGTAAAAAAAGGTGAACAGAAAACGCAAAAAAAGTAATAAACTGCAAATCCAGTTGGTATCAACAAACATTCTCATTTTCTATGAAGTACACGCAAGCAAGCGGTGGTGAGCCTATATTAGAATTTGCCGAGACTAATAAGAGAACAAAAAAAAGATGAAAAATAACTGATTCATTAATACAAATACAACGCCACAACAGGCAAATCGCCCAACGAGGTGGCTGACTTAAGAACATCATGGATCCCCGAGCCATTTTTTGGAGGCCCTAACTACTACTGCTACACAACCCCCCCCCCCCGCCGCCCCCAACGAATCGGTACATGCGGGAATGTGCGTGTACGTGTAGTGGAACCTGACGTGAAGTTTTTTTGTTTCTCTGTAATGCTTGTTATGTGTAGTGCTGCCATCTGCCACCAGTTTTTCTAACTATGAGTGAAGTGTTATGATTGAATGATTTATCGTTGTAGGACTGTTGCACTCTGTGGCGAGACTTTTTAACGGGGAGATCGGCTCGCATTTGCGCCTTGAAGTTGGGAACCACAGAAAACCAACTTCAGCCGACCACCACTGTGGGGTTCGAACCCGGATCCTCGCATCGCGAGTCCGTCACTCTAACCACTCGACCACCACAGCGGCAAAAGTAGTTTCCTGGAGGTGGAGGAATTTGAACTCATGTACCCTGCACTCTTCCCATCTCTAACTCCGTATCTTACCAACCCACCACTACAGCACTACATAACCAATATAAGACCCCAAGGAAACCTCAAATACCTTAAAAACTTGTATCTGAAATGCTTCTTGCAAAAATTCTCAACATGTACTGCATCAATGAAATTTTCTTTGATCCATTCATGTCTAGCATAAGGAAACAACTTAGAAAAGTCTAAGATTTCCGAAAAACGTCTTCAATAACACAAAACAGGTTTTGAATATTTAAGTTGAGCGATATGGTAAATAAATCATAATCATGTGATCATAATAGTATTATGAAAATACAATCATAATAGTCGTGACCATAAGACCACCAAGACCTCGACCTGGAAATTTTTTTCTCCATCCATTCCGAACTTTCTATTTCTGTGTTTAATGTACGCTTTATGCTTATTTTAACTTACTGTTTTTCACTTCTTACTTAAATGCGAATTCTCTATGAATTCTTGATAAATTCTTTTGTATGCAACCTTCCTATATTATTTTACGTTTTTAATGCCATGCCAGCAGTATTCTAACATGCTACTCCAATTCAAACATTATATAAGTGACCATGGGATTATCCTGAACAAATAAATGCTATTTTTTTCGCAATGCTATCAATAGACATAATACAAACGTATCCTTTTTCCTCCATTTCACTTCCTTAACCCATATAAGCTTAAATCAGTGTTACTCGGCAGTCTATGAGACTAGTAGTTTATAGTTGTCAAGGGTTAACCAATTACCTGATGGGTTTTAAATTTTTTTTCTGCGCAGAAAAATGTCAGGTATTTCATTTTTTCAATTTCATTCATATGTCTACGATTAGGAATAACAGACAAGTTCAGAAAGGGGTATATACTTAATTTCCCTATTCAGAAATCTTAAAATTTGATTCACTTATTACTTTTTTATTTTAATTAAATTCTTTTTTTCTTCGGAAAAGCTCTTATTCGAGTTGTTTTAGCATGGAATATAAATAATCTAGTTTTTAGGGGTTACTGAACTAGATTGTGTGTCTATTTATTTATTTACGCAATATTGTTTGCCCTGGGATCCTATACAAAGTGAATGCGATTGAAAATGACAAAGATATTGTTTGATATTGGACAAAAAAACTAGTGATAGAGAGCGGGGATTCGACAATAGAGCTTGGGAGTTTGTACTAATTAGATTAAAAGATTATATATCTCGATATCATTATGTTGCGGTTGCATGCAGCCGCATTGTGCAGATTTAAGGCCCCGTTTACACGCGATAAGTGATTAAGTGGGTAACTAAATTTGAGGTTGTCAAATACTACTTTAAAATTTATGCAGATGGTAAGGACCGTTTACACGTCGTTTAGTTGGTAAGTGACAAGTGATTAAGTAATTTAAAATCAATCCGATTTTTTCCCCCCGAAGTAGACCTATGCGTATGTGCCAGTGGGCGTGGCCAACCACTCTTGGAGGGGTCTTTATAAAGGAAATATAAAGCCCACCTCTCACGACGTGTCGTGGTTACCAGACCTAGTGTGAGATAATAAGGTAAAAGATAATAGAAAAAGTATTCTTTCGACACAAACCGCAAAATGCTTCCGGCAACCTCAGCCGGCGGGAAGAAAAAAATCCCGTACTTGTTCGGAAATTTCTTCACGCCGAAAAAAAACCCCGCAATTAGCACGCTGTTCTTTCCCAAATTTCCTCCGTTTTCCGAATTAGAATGTCTCTGTGAATATTGCACTTGAAAAACATGGAATATTTTTTTGTTGGCATCAGGAGAGATAGGGCAACAACTTTCTAACTGGGAGTTAGAGCGCAGGGGGGACCGTATAAAAATTTAGATTTTTTTTTTAATTTTCTTACACACTGTATTTTCACTCTCAAAACTGGTGCAGGTGATTTTTAAACGAATTTTGAGCATTTTTTTTTTTTTTAAATCGGAATCACACCTCTTCGACGGACGGCTGATGAGATAAGGCCGTGCTAAGCACTTACAGAACACTCTGTATAAAAAAAAAAATGTTTCAGATTTCAAATTCGAGTCAGCAATTTTTCATGATGTTTTTACTTACTGCCTGATGCTGTTGGTATCACTTGATTTGATGTTGACGCCACTTCAACTGATATTGGCGTCAGTGGATTCGATGCTGTCAAAAGTGCAATTTCTTTGGTAAAGCAATCGTTAAAAGGTGGTGAATCAACACTCATGGGTGAATCATTGAATTCTGCAAAGCCTGCATTAGTCGAAGGCGATGATGAATTTTCCAAACAAAAATTGTCACTGGAGACATACATCGGTGAGCTCAAGTTTGCATAGTTATGATCTGAATGATCACTTTGGGTTGAATCAGATTCAACGCTTCCGACAACTGATTGTGCAATGAGTTTTTTCTGAAATTTTGCAATGTATTCTGAAAATATTCAAGAGCAAAATATATAGAGGTGGAAAATTCAATAAGATATTTGCATAACGGTTGCTACGATAACACACATTGGATTGTATATTTAGCTTATTACATTTTGCGAGTATCATGTTGTGGGTCTGTTGAAAGTATAGGCAGGAATTCGTATTAGACCCCATTGACTTGAGTTTCCCCCCTTCGAATATTTGCTACATCTTCATAATATCTACTGAGAAATTGGGCCTGAGCTCAGGCGTGGATCCAGGGCATTATGATGGGAGAGGTGAATTGTGCAAGTTCTTTTGATCGTCACGTATTTTACGGGACACACAAAATTTTCCATTTTATTCGCCTCTTGGGAGGGGGGATCATTCCCATCGCACTCCCACCCCCGTCTTCTTGATCAACGCCTGAGTGAAGGCAGACATCTTAAGCCCAAAGTAGAAAAAGACATCTTCGGCTGCGAATGGAGCTGAAGTAGACATCTTTAGCTGTGAATGGAGTGGAGGCAGGCATCTTCAGCTCGAATGAGCCAGGGCAGATATTTTCAGCTGTGAATAGACAGTGTCAACCTGGTCGTTTTGACCACCTGATCATCCCGTATTTTACGGGCCGACGAATTTTCCCCATATTTACTGTATTCGGCTCTTGGGAGTGGATCCGTGCTTGCCGGAGCTCCACTCCAATATTCTCAATTATTTTACGTCTATGATGGAGAGATTTTCCAAATGGAAGATCAGCTTGTATTGGCAAATCCAAATGTTTTCCCCCAAAGATGTATGGGTAGCATTATATAGGCCTATAATTTTAACGGGCTTTCCAACGGGTTGATGAATATTTTACACCATCCTCTAGAAAATGTGATAAAGTCTCTTAGTTCTTTCAGGTAATCACTGTCGATAACCCTTTTAGGCTTCCACGCTTCCCTGAAAGACGATATCCAGGCGAGTCCATCCGAACTGGTGCATGACTCAACCATTCGACTTTCGGAGGAATCCCTCGAGATTCCAACACAACTGAGAGATCCGAAAACCTACGAGTAAAGGTAGAGGCGAACGTTTTTCAAGATTTCCGACCAAAAACCGCGGTGTCATTTCACGATTCTACATATATCTTCATCCTCAAGAACCTCGCAAGGTGCTCTCATGTGTTCTTGCAGATCGACCTAGTGTCGACCTAGTCTCTCGGACTCACAGTATGAAGGCCCTTATCAGGTGCTACAGCGAATGAAAGACGTCTTCAAGCTCCTGAAGAAGGGAAAGCCGTTCGCGTCGTATCAAGGCCTCTTTCATGCCTCAAGATACTGAAGACCAACATTCAAGAAACACGCACCAGTGAAGGACGTTCGAAAGACGCAGTCCGGTCGCAAAGTCAAATGTGTGGACAGGGCCAGGCCTTAACGTGCTCAAGAACACTGAGACGAGGGTACTGAGGTGCCGCATACACCAATACCTATAGCCACTTTAAATAGCAAATCCTTATCAAGTCACCTTACCAATGCCGACCAAAAGCTGTGACATCACGGACCATCTGTGTGTGCGTGAGGGAAAAGCAGCATAAAATTATGATATTTTAATTCAGCAATTATTTCATAAATAATCAAAGAATAAATTGCCTGCCTGCAGTTAGCGCACTACCACTACTTAACCATGCATTTAACTTGCAAACATTCCTCTGGAGAATGTCCAACAGATTATTACATGCCGGAAGCGCATGGTGTTACATTCTAAGTGTATGGTATGAGTGTTTATGTTCTTTCTTTTAAACCGAACATGGTCCATGCTCTTTCGCCGTCGGGCAATTTTAGCCTATCCCCAATTAGGCTGCACCGTGGTGGACTTTGTTATACGAGAATAACAATAATAATACATAAAATATATAGGAAATAAAATAACATAACGCACAGATACAGTGGCATATAGATAGATACATATACATATAAGTGTTTATGTTCTAGTAGTGTTGCCATCTGTCTCACATATTTGGAAGTGAAATGACGAATACTTGAATCTCCGTGATATGTAAGTATCATATTAAAGGCCTGTCTACTGTTGAGAGAGCCATTACTAAAAGCCGCTGTGGTGGTGACGGACTCGTATCGCGAGGACCCGAAACCAACCATGACCCCCGCTCCGTCCCATAGGGATGTAAGCTGGTCACCCAGAGGGTTTGGGCCATGGTGGAAGAGCGATGTAACGTTCGGAGCACTAAGCACCACAAGACCACCACCAGTGGGCAAGAAAACAAAAAGTCCCTGGTTCGAACCCCCCACCGTTGCCCCAATGGTTGGTCGGCTGAAGTTGGTTTTCTGTGGTTCGAGGCGTGAATGGGGGCCTATCTCCCCGTTGGAAGTCTTGCCATAGAAAGTAACAGGCCTACAACGATATCAGTCATTACACTTCAATCATAGTTTGACGGCATATGGCAGCACTACACATAGCAAGCATTGCACAGAAGCAGACTTCATGCCAGGCTCACAACGCTCACACGCACGCCCGGGAATTCTCTTCATTGAGACAGAGCGGCGGGCCATGATCCGGTTAGGAAGAGGAGGAGCCATTACTAAAGGAAGACTAATAAAATAAAGAGGGCATCGTACTGGACCCTCATCAACTTCACTTCAAAGTACAGAAGACTGATGGCAGCCCCAACAAGAACAAGAAACAAGCACAACTTTTATAAAATAAATATCTTAAGGGCCTACACACATGCAAACTCAGAACGCACATTCCGGATTGTACGGATTCATTAAAAATTCCGCGGAGGAATGCGTACAAGGTGTATGTACGGTAAAGTAGTAGTAGTATAACAAAGAGAGTTGTCTAAGAAAGTCTTTTGAAAGTCTCCCCGCATGCAGCAGGCAGACCCCCAGCATCTCCCAACTCAACTGAGTAAACCGATTACATCCCGCCTGTTTCTTCAGCAGGCAGACCTACAACACGATACTAACATAACACGAAAATTCAAGCATTTCCATCTTTACTTCAGAAAATGTAAGATAGATGGCAGCACGAATACGAACAAGCGCAATTCGACAACATAAATACGTTAGGGCCACACATGGACTCAGAACACACATTCTGGCATATGCCGATTCGTTAGAGGAAACACTGTTGAGGAATGTGCACGAAGTGCATGCACGGTTAAGTAGTAGTAGTATAGCAGTAGTAAAACAACGATATTATAATATTTCAATGATGGGAAAATTTATGCAAGCACGCATTTTTTTATTGTTGCAATGTATGAGTATGCGGCGGCTCACCAAAGACTGTCGCCAACAGTGGCCAAGTGGGAAGACTGCGCGACACGATGACTTGACTCATCAGACCGGAGCAGAGTGCTCGATCAACGCGTTGTGTGACTTGAAGCTGATTTGTTTTATATCATAAAATAAATATTATAAAAGAAAATTATATTGTAAGGCCGGTATTACACTATAAAAGTTTGATAAAATCCCTTTTATAGAACTCAAAAAATTCAACCAATAAAGCTCATAAGTTACATTTGAGCAAATGCAACCGATAATCTTATTGGTTGAATTTTTCAAGTTTTATAAAAGGACTTTTAGAAAACTTTTATAGTGTAATACCGGTCTAAGAGAAAAAAGTAATACATTAAATAGTAAAAACATCATTTTTGGTCGGTCTATGATGCATCAAAAAAGAACCTGCAGATGTTATTCTTCATCTATATATACAAATAAAATTGGGATTTTCTCTGTATTTATATGTTCTCTATATACATCTAGAATTTTAGACTGATTGTCACCAAATTTTGCGTATATACCAAACGGGCCCCGACTTGAACGATAGGCTACTTTGTTAGAGTTGGGCAAATACCCGAAATGGGCAAAAAACTGTCAAGCAACAATGGTTTCTAGGCCTCAACAATGATTTTTTAGAATGCTTACTTTATTACCGTGGTTCCCTAACAATGCGTTTCAGACATGTATTTATGCCTTTACAATAGTTTGTCACCTCTTCAATTTGTGGGAGGATTCAAATAGGGGCAAACCATTGTAAAAGGCATATGCATGTCCGAAACGCATTGATAGGGAAACCACGGTTCCGAAAGTGGTTGTTGAGGCCTAAGATCCATTGTTGCCCCACAGAGAGAGAGAGAGAGAGAGAGAGAGAGAGAAAAAATCAGTTTTACATGTATAGATTAAATAAAAATATTTGGGAATTGAATGCCACCAATTCAAATCAACGTATTATTATGTAAACGTTTGTTACCTCTCAACGAATCTTCGTTTATCTTATAAACCCTGTGGGTTTTTGGAATTTCTCTTGAGCCATAGATCTTTTCCAAATGTTTTAAGTCTGTGATCCTTTCTAAATATTTTGCGCCATCCAACGCTGCAATAAACCTCTTCCGAGGAGGAGTACAAACGGTGTTTTGTTTCTTGCAAGATTTTGCATAGTTCTATCATTAAAAAAAACAAAAAACAGTTATAAACGAATTTAAAAAGAAAAGAAAGGAAAGGAGAACAGAGATAGGAATAACAGATAATTACAGGAAATCATACTTAACTTTTCAATTTAAAAATCTTAAAATTTTGCTGATTCACTTATTACTTTTTTCTGAAATGATTTCTTTTTCAAAAGCTGTTATTTGAATTTTTTTTTTTTGCATGGAATTTTTAGATACAATTTTTACCTAAAATAGTATGTATTTTACGTAAAAATTAGAGATTAATTTTTTTAATTATTAATTTAAATTTATAGATTATGTATCTGTGTAATTAGATTACTCTGTGGCGGATTAAAGTCGGTCGGGGCCCCGGTCGCAGAAGAAGATATTGGGGCCCCCCAAATTAGAAAAAAAATGTGTGAAGTTAGTGTTTTTCGGGGCCCTTTAGAAGTCGGGGCGCCCGGTGCGCCCGCAGTTAAATCCTCCTCTGAAGTTACTGGAGATTATGTTATCTAGATATAATTATTTCTTGATTACGTACCTATGAAAATTATGTACCTATTAATGAAAAAATAAGGATATATATAGTTATAAAAAAAAAAAATTTCCATTCACTAGTGTGCAGTATGCTATAGACACCTTCTGGGTGCCCCTTGTATGTAATGTTATAGATCACTTCCAAAAGCACAGTGCAAAATGTGCCAATTACAAGGTCCAATGCAAATAAGTCAAGGTGAACAGGATGGTTTTACGGCGTTTTCCATCCTTTTTTCGAGGAGTTTTTTTTTACATTTTCTGTTCAATACCAGTGTAATCGTTTTTGACAAATGAAGCATTTTCATTTCTAGCTCCTTGCTGAGCATTGTAAATATTGTTTATGCCTAGTCATGCCTTAAAAATACAGAAGATAATTGAATGCTATTGGGCAGCATCAGAATCACCAAACCTAGAATGGGCCGATGTATTCAACTGCTTTGTAAAGCAAACTGTTGTTTCACCTACACACAAAATGTGGACTATAATTATTTTCAATGATGTGAATAATGTTAGTTACTGTACAATGAAAATTATTTTTTCCATCCGGACAGAAGTTTTGAATGACTACTCCACTAGTTGAACCCTCAAACTAAGCAAATGAAAATTTAATAAACCAAATGGTCCACATACACTCCGAAATAACCTTAAAAACATTTCAATTGCGATCTACAAAATTTTTAATATTTGGCAATATTGATGATTCTCTGCTTAATTAAAATAAATTACATGAATTTTGTTAATAGGATTTGGTAAGAAAGTAGAAAAAGTAGGACAAGGCCGAGAACTTAGGGTAAAAGAAGTAAATTTTACCAAAAAGTAGGAAAAGTAGGACGATTAGGAGCTCTATAAATATAATTTTGTGTCCCGCGGGTTTTGTATGCAGTTTCAATTTGGCCCGCGGTGCCTGGAAGGTTGAAGATCCCTGGAGTAGAGGGACATAGAATTTGTTTTTTAAATCACTCTCGAGATATTTTATTCATAATGTATAAAATTAATTTAACGGTACTTACCACAAAGACGTCGCAATGAGCAGGAGTCCATTTCTCGTCATTTATATGCAGATTATCAAATACAAATATCAGTTTGTCTTTAACGATCCAAAATAAATTCGGATAAACAGGCATTCTTTTCAGAGCATCCAGAAGGTAATTAAGGAGGTTTCGCTCTCTAGGAGTCATTTTTATTATCTGTGGAAAGAGGATAAAAGATGTAGATGCAGAGGACTGCTCTAGCTTAGCAGTCATCCGGGTGGCGTTATTCCATTCTATACATAGGATTTCAACATGGGGTTAAGCTCATTGGCTAAGATCACTATTACGTCACTGAAACATGAGGCGGGGCTAAAGAGGCAACGGGTTTAAAATGTTTTAGTATCTTGTGTATAATGTTATATCGAACCACTGGAAGAATATATATATATGTAATTATCAGATTAACCCAGGCTCCTCGTGGTCCAATATACATTTAGAATAAAACGATGACTCATGAAAAGAAGGAATCAGTTAAATTTCATTAGTATTTAATATTTACTCAAATGATCATATGAAAAGAACGAGTTATATTTACACAAAATAAAAGTCAATTAGAAAAATCCATTTCCACGATAGCAAATTCTGCATAATACATAAACAAAATACTGTATGTTCAAATATAATAATTTTAACTTGATGTTGGAATATCTCTCTTTAATCACATTTTATACCTAATTTCACCATCTCTGCCCCCGGTTAATTCCTCCTAATTTAGATCTTAACTAAACATCTATAATTTACTAAAATTGTGGTAAGAATTTCTTCCCTACCTTTTCCTCCATCCCTTTCATCACGGATGATCGCCCCTCCTGATGCTACAGTTGAAAAATGTGTTTTCAAAAAAATTCTCCCCTTTCTACATTTTTTTTCCAACTTGATTTCTAGTTTTCACTAATCAATCTGCACTAATTTTTCAAAGATTCCAAAAAGTAAAGTTTTGAGGGGTACCAACCCCCTATTTCTAATTGGTAGTCCGGCTTCAAAGAAAGATCCTTCCATTGGGTGATGAGGATTACGTTGGTACAAATAGTATTAAATTGACATCATTGGTCAAGGTTCACCCCCTACGATCTTTCGAAGCATATGGGAGGAAGACGTTTTCTGTGGGGGGGGGGGGAAGTTGTACAAAAAAAAGAGAAGGAAAAGAAAAGAAGAGAGGAAGCAAGAAAGTCAGAAGGCACATATTCCCAAGAAGGGATGCGTACAATAGATGAAATAAAGTCAATCGCCTGCAGGTGGCAATTACAAAGGTCAAGAGGCTTCAGTATATAGGGAAGAGAGAGAGAAAAGAAGAATACGGAGCGGCTATTACGCAAACTTTGAAGGGGCCCTTTAAGTAAGTGGCCATAAAATTAAGGAGTGTTGATGGAGGTGAAAGAGCATGTTTTTTACAATTTAAATGGCTCAAGTCCCCTTTTCCCTTTTCTCTTATTATTATATTATATTGGGCTGGAAATTGGACCTCTCCCGCTTCATCTGATAGCGATGGCTATTGACGCCATAGCAATGCACATCCATCTTGCGGAAAAAGAAAAAAAAACGAAAAAAAAAAGAAAAAGAAAATATAAGTCGGGAGATTACAATACTGGCAATAAAATTATGTTTGCTCTTCAAAACATGAATGAAAATCTGGTATGTACAAATGTACATCACTTGACACAAAGGTAAGCAATGTAGGAATGCATGGAAAAGAATACTCGTACCTAGATATACTTATACATATGCGAAAAGAAAAAAAAAAATATATGTAATATAAAAATTAGAAGTGAATATACATTATGTGTTGTAGATATATACATGTGCTTCGATATTGTCGTAAGTGAATTGCAGATAGATAATATAAGCAGAAATAAAATAATATACAAAAGAGCTTTGCAAAAATCGCTGAGCATGAAATACACAGAAGCTTTTAAAAAATTTCATGAATTCATAACGTAGATTACGTATCATCCCTTTCGATGATTTATCGGAAGTACTTTTTTTTTTTCTCGGAATAGCGAAGATACATATAATTTCTTCGGATAACGTCACAAAAATATATCAATAATACGTTTAGACATAGCAACAAGAAAATCACTGTCGCATTTATCACTGAAATAAATGTAACATTAAGTGTCGCAGAACATGTCTCCCTGAAAATGCTGCGCATTGATACTATATATGTAATATAAAAATTAGAAGTGAATATACATTATGTGTTGTAGATATATACATGTGCTTCGATATTGTCGTAAGTGAATTGCAGATAGATAATATAAGCAGAAATAAAATAATATACAAAAGAGCTTTGCAAAAATCGCTGAGCATGAAATACACAGAAGCTTTTAAAAAATTTCATGAATTCATAACGTAGATTACGTATCATCCCTTTCGATGATTTATCGGAAGTACTTTTTTTTTTCTCGGAATAGCGAAGATACATATAATTTCTTCGGATAACGTCACAAAAATATATCAATAATACGTTTAGACATAGCAACAAGAAAATCACTGTCGCATTTATCACTGAAATAAATGTAACATTAAGTGTCGCAGAACATGTCTCCCTGAAAATGCTGCGCATTGATACTACAAAAGTTACAGCACATTCATTACTCTGAACTTCAACATACTTGTTCAGTGCCTCGAGAGTTATTAGTTCGAAAGTGTAAATTTTCAAAATCCAGCTGTACAGGAAACAAATTGGCTTGTTGTGGCTCAATCCGCACTAGACCCAATGTCAGGAATCAGTCCTCATGATGTTCAGCGTGGGTTGCACTTTGCAGCGAATGTGTATCGTAGAGAGCGTCGAATGTGTTTGTTCTTTTCACATGTCAGTCACTGAATAGAGGACGACGCTGGAGTACTGTCGAAGCGAAAATTATTAAACGAAATTATTACGAAGAGAATTATTCGACCGTTCGTTCGTGTTCAGACGTGCAGTCAGTCCCGAACACTATTTGTTACACAGACTACTGAGGACAACCAAAGTGCGACACCGGCGAAGCATCTCGTTCCGTAGGCGTATCCAAGAGAAATTGCACGTAAACAATTTCAGTGTATGGTGTCTGGAAATGGCAGTTCAATGTGAAGTTTTGAACACATTAGTGAAGTTAGCAAATTTCTTTGCTTGAAGATATCACTGCCACATTACTCGGTGAACCATCGCATCAACGAGTCTGAGTGATCGATGTCGTTGTCTGCTGAAAAGGAATTTGCATCGTTCGAAGGGAAAGTTTGAAACAGTTGATAACTGTCTCCTCTAAGCAGAGATAATTGAAATTTGTGAGCGGTGTCCTGAGAGTACGGGCACATTTCACTTATGAATTATGAACGTTGAAGGGATATAGAAACATAGTATATAAACCATTTGGCAGAGAAAGAAAAAATCTTACCACAGTGTGATCATTTATAATCATTCCCAAATTAAACTTGTTTAAATGCTCAATATAAATATTAAAACCCTAATAACTCTGAGGGATTATAGATTCCAACATCAAATTATACTACACTAATACGCAGTATGTTGTATTCTTAACACAAAATTGCATATATGCTATATGTGGATATTTACATGAAAGTACTTGCATGCATAAGTGTACAACATTAATACTTTTGTTCCTCATGCACATTTTTAACATTTTGACAAAAAATTTTTTCTTTTTCTTCACTTCCATTTTTTTCTTCTTTCATAATTTAATTTTTTTTTTTCTTAATTTCATTTTTTTCATCCTTATTTTGTTTTTGTCTTTTTTTGTATACTTTCATTTCCCCCTTTTTTTTTATACTTTCATCTTTTTTCTATACGTTCAATTTTCCTTTTATAATTTCATTTTTTTTTTCTTTCATCTTTTTTTTTTTCTCATAGTCTCATTTTTTCTCACACTTTCATAATAACTTTTTTTTCATAATTCCATTATAACTCTACTTTGTTTTCAAGGTTTTAACAATTTTTTCTCAAATATAATAGTGCGAAATTGATTACGCATAGAAATGAACAATGTAAATGCATCCATTAAACATATAGTTTTCAATATAAACATAATTTGACAGTCATTGTTGCTGAATGCTTCATCTTCTGCTTCTTCAAAAATAGAGATATGTACATATATGAATTTTTTTTTTTTTTTTTTTTTTAAATAAGGTGGGACTTGATCAAACTTGCAGTGCACTTCAATGTCTACCTCAAATTTAATTTGTGAAGGAGAGATAGTGAGTTTGAAGAAAAATTTTGCATGAAAAAAAAGAAAAGAAAATTGGAAACAAATAAGCGTTCACCGTCCAATGAGGGGCCCTTCTCACTGAACAATCAACAGCATATTTGTATCCACGACGGAATTCCAGTAATAAAAAAAAAACTTATCACTGAATACGATTATAAAATTCGATGAATTAATTTTCGAATAATCGTTATAGAAATTTAAAAAAAAATTTATATTTTCAAGTCCCATATTATTTACGTATTTACATACACAACACTTGATTAATATGTTCCAAAAGTGAAAGTGTTAATTTGTGCCGGCCGGTTAGAGCGCAAATTGTATGGATGACCAACGGAACGCTGAGGCAATAAATTACGGGACATATTATCCAGAGCAGGGGGTGCATCACTTGCTGTACTTGTGGAAGGCCTTTGGGCTTGACATCCTTGAATAGAAGATTGTGGTATTATAACGGCAGGGTTATCTGTGTTTCGAGAAGGCTCCTCGGAATAGTGCCCAGGGCTACTGCTGGGTGGGCTCCCCACCGAACGTGCGGCACTAGGAGAAATACATTGAAGCCATTGAAGGTCAGACAATTCATCGAAACTAGCGTGTGGCCTTTGTTGTACAATGGAGTCTGTCGGATTTCTACTATTCCTGTTTTCCCTAATAGTACTGTGCATATAATCCAATTCTTGACGTCTTTCTTTGAATGGGATCAACCTGTTTGCATGTACTTTAATAGGTTTGCTTTTGGATTTCTTGTATCAATTATTGTAAAATTTACAGGATTGTGAACTGTGAGAATTCTGTAGGGACCGACGAAATTTCTTCGCTTAGGAAGCGAAGCGTGTCTATCAGCGTCGGGTTGATGCAAGAATACTAATTGACCTGGGTGAAAATTCCTATCTTTCGCGAATTTTCGTTGGTAATTTTCCTGCCTCTCTGCTGATGTAATTAGACTTTCACGCACTTTGTTTAATGTGTACTGCAGTTGTGTTGTTTTTTGTGTGACAAAATCAGAATATGAGACACGTGTATGTGGAGTTGTCTGATTAAGAATGTCTGTTGGAAGTGTAGGGTCGTAGGAAAGATGTAAATATGCTGGCTTTTCCTGTGTTGCTTGATGAATAGTTGAATTATAAATTAATTCATAGTAATTAATGTATGCATCCCAATCAGTTGTTCCTAGTGCAAATATAGAGAGGGACTTCTTCAAGTTAGAATTTATCCTTTCACTTTGACCATTGGATTGTGGGCACATCGCCGTTGTTTGCAATTTCGTTACCCCTAGGCGACTACAAAGTGTTTTAAAAAGGTCACTCACAAAATTTGAACCTTTGTCTGATAATAATTTCTCAGGAAATCCAAAAGTGCAAGCAAAGTCGAGGAATTTCTCTGCTGTTGTTTTTGATGTTTAGTCGGGAACTGCGTACAGTTTCACAAATTTTGTGAAATGATCAATGAACGTAAGTATGTAGCAGTTTCCACGTGAGGTGTTAGGCAATCTTCCGACAAAATCGCAAGAGACATATTCCATTGGTCGAGATGGAATAAAATGACGTTGCAATGGAACAGGTGGTACTCTACGAGGAGATCGGAAAGATATGCAATGTGTGCAAGATTCTACGTAATGTTTTGTATCTGTGTATAAATTATCCCAGAAATACTTCTCTTTAATGGCGTGGTATGTTTTTAAGTGTCCAAAGTGTGTCAAGTGGTTGGCTGCAAGAATGTGTGGCTTGAACTTGTTAGGTATAACTATTTGTAGTATGATCTTCTGACCCCCTGAGCGAGTGATAATCCCTTTGTGCATAAGAAGACCATTCGATAGGACATACTTAATCCTGAGCTTTGAGTGTTGAGTGTTATCGTCTTCTAATGTAGAGATTATGGTTGACAATTTAGGATCTTCGCGCTGAGCCAACTTTATCTCCTCTATGGTAGGTAAAGTGATCTGTACTGTATTCACATGAAAGTCGCGTGAAAAAATATCGGCGACTTGGTTTTCCGAAGATTTGATTAATTCAAAATCATAATTAAATTCTGAGAGAAATGCAAACCATCGAGTGACTCTGCTTCCTGGTGAATCCCATTTCGATAATTTGGTCAAAGCAGCATTATCACACCTAATAGTGAAATGTCTACCATACAAATAGTACTTGAATGCTTTTACAGATTCCACAATGGCCATTAATTCTTTTTCCATAATAGTGTATCGAATTTGTGTGGGATTTAACTTCTTGGAAAAATATGCAATTGGATGTATGACATTAGAATTGTCTATTCTCTGCCCAATCATTGCACCTAATGCAACGTCACTGCTGTCAGTAGAAAGGATAAATTCCTTGTTGAAATCCGGATGAATCAAAATTGGAGGTTGCGAAAGTTTTTGTTTTAGAATGTCAAAAGCATTCTGGGCCTCTTGAGTCCAATGAAATTTTCTACTCTTTCTAGTGAGGTTAGTAATAGGTGCCGTAATATCTGAAAAATTTTGTATGAAACGCCTGTAATACCCAACCAGCCCAATAAAACGGCGAATTTTCCGTACGGTGTTGGGAACTGGAAAGTCTTGTATCTTTCTAATGTTTGTTTCAATGGGGGCGAATGCCTGAACTGTTCAAAGTATGACCTAGGAATTCGATCTGAGGAACAAGAAATGAACATTTAGCTGGATTAAGTGTCAAACCAAAATAGCGGAACCTCTCGAATAGTTTTCTCAATTTGTAGAGCATTTGTGAGACATTGTCGGCACCCAAGCAAAAATCATCAATATAGTTGGCAATTTTCAAATCCGAAAGAGGAGCTAAAAGTTGATCTGAAAGATTGGAAAATGTTTCCGGACTAGCATTCAAGCCTTGAGGCATAGTTTTGTAACGGAACGAGCCAAATGGAGAGCTAAATGTCGTCATGTCACGATCCTCGGGTTTCAAAGGAATCTGCCAAAAAGATGATGATAGATCAAGGGAGCAAAAAAGATTAGATCCCCGTAGCATTTCCAGTAAGTGATGAATGATTGGTAGAGGATATCTTGGATATTTTAAATGAGCGTTCAATTTTCTATAGTCTACTACCAATCGCCATTTCTGTTGCTTCGGGTCTCCTGAAGGATTTTTCTTCTTTATCATGATCAAAGGGAAGCTTATGTGACTGTCTGATTTTTCAATCAAATTTGCTTGTTCTAATTCATTTAACTGACATTTTAATTCGTCTCTCAAAGCGTAGGGAACATTGTAGGGGCGAGTAGATGGTAGTTTTGATGAATTTACTTGTAAAATAGGAGTGATTTTATCTGTACAACCTATGGTGTATAAGCGTTTACTAAATATATCACCAAATTCAAAAAGTAATTTCAATAGCTTCGAACGAGTTGGAACGTCCAAGTGGCTCAGCTCAAAATCATTTTCCGACAATTCCTGCCTGCGTAACTGTTTGATTTCCTCCATGTCTCTGATTTCTACGTCATTCGTGATTGTACCTACACGAGTGTTTTTGTTTAGAGCCACTTTTCGAGCGGTCAAGTTCGAAAGCATAATGGGGATCGTTTTATCTTTAGAGATGGAGCACACAGCTCTATGTACTTCTATAGCATCGTTTTGTAGTGTAGGTGTCAACATTATATCATCCCCTTCACTAGCCAAAATGTCAGTTTTCAAATACACTACCCTGGATTCGTGTGGCAAAAGTGTGATTTTCGTTGCTAGTCGGGCGTACTCTGTGGATAATGTGTTACAAGTTGGAGAATTGGCGTCTCGTATTTTAATTTTTGTATTACCAGCTTCTAATATGTCATTATCGAGGTTGAGTGTGAATTTGTGGGCCTTCAAAAGGTCATAGCCAATTATTGCTTGGTATTGTGTAGCCAAATCATTTCTGACTATAAAAAATGGATGAATAATGCATTTATTTCCCAATGTGAGAGGGATTTTGAATGACCCCAAAATATCTAGTGGCTCTCCTGAAATAGATTTAACTCTGACATCAGTGTTAGCTTTTTTTATCCGTGCATCATTTCTGATTTTCTGAAAAACAGAATACTGAAGTAATGAGACTGAGGCGCCAGAATCAATCAAACTGGTTGTTTGGCAACCAGCAAATTTGACATCAGCAACAGGAAGGTAGAAGTCATTTTCTTGTGAATCCAGAATCTGTGTGTTTATCGTTTTAACTTGTATAATACATGTATCTTGTTGCGGCTCTGTAGAAGTTGAAGTGGTATTCATGTTAGGGGAACGGACTCTAGCCGCGGAAGTGGAAGCACTTTCGTTCGTTCCCCTAATTAGTTTAAATTACCGGAATGAGATGTGTTGTTGTTCTCAAATCTTACTGATCTGCCTCTACTGCTTCTTCGAGGATGTGGTGAATGATTGCGTGTATTAAAACGTCCTCGATTAGAATGAAATGTCTGATGAAAATTTTGAGTGCGTGGTGCGTGTGAACGTTGGTTGAAACGGTGCTCAGGATTATAAGCATAGCATTCTGAAGTTGTATGATTGTTTCGACCACAGTTTTCACAAAAATTCTGAGCATAATGAGGGTATCTGTGACCTTCAAATTCATTGAGTGGAAATCTGTGTGAAATTGTTTCGTTGCAGCAAGTGTCTCCACCGCAACCTGCGGTCCACGCCTGTGTGTGAGTATGTGGCTGTGGGGGTCCAGAAAATACTTGAGTTGTGTAGGGGTTATTTTGAAAATGATGTTGTGTATTGGTTTCGTGCCTGGGCACGGAGTGCAATTGAAGATTTTCCACCTGCTTTTGGATTGCTGCAATTGTTTCATGAGTCTGCTTCGCATGTGACTCTATCAAGTTGACCATTTCCTTATCCGTGCTCCCTACATTGCAAATGGTTTCGTGTTGGGTTGTTGATTCATTAACTTGTAAAGTTTCAATGAAATTCACAGCATCTTGAAACGATTGGGGGGTCTTTCACTAAAATAGAACTTTTGTATTTTGGTAGGAGGCCTTCCAAGAATTTGGCTAGTCGTGTTTGTTCGTAAAGTGATTTCACTTCGGGTTTACTGATATCGGCATTGCCGAAAAAATTTTGTGTATTTGTGGAAACACGAGCAGCGTAGATTTTGACCCCTTCGTCGGAGGACATGCGACAATTCGAGAAAAGTTGCTGTCGTGTAGCAAGGCTTGTTTTGGTGGAGAAAAATTCCAAAAATTTTTGTTTAAAGTTTTCATAATTCTGCTCATTTTCCAAATCAACATTGTTAATGATCTGTGTCAACGCATCTCCCCTAACTCTGGATTTCAGCAACAATAATTTCTCTGATTCAGTACAATTTGCGGTTTTTGCGATTGCCTCTAACGTATCAACAAAATATCGGGGAGTGACAGCGGATACGTTGTCAAAATGGGGAATTAATGCCTGGCACCCCGCTAACTTATTAAAATTGCTAGGATCTTCAGCCATAGTGCAATATATTCAAAAGATTTCACAAATTATAAAATCAAAATTCAATGAAAGTAAATGTAGAAATTCCCAAAACACACAAAGTTTCCATACAATAATAAATCTCAACACCAACTTAATGTTGCTTTTTTTCCTTTTAAATTATCATTATGACCATATCAATTTGAACATTCTCTCAAGAGTCATCATTTGTTCATGTTTTAGCATTTTTATCTGAAGGTGATAAAAGGGTAAATTTATGAATTAAGAACAGTATTACAAAAATAAAGTTTGGAATAATACTGTAAGGGAATGGTCACGGCACCATTGTTATATCGAACCACTGGAAGAATATATATATATGTAATTATCAGATTAACCCAGGCTCCTCGTGGTCCAATATACATTTAGAATAAAACGATGACTCATGAAAAGAAGGAATCAGTTAAATTTCATTAGTATTTAATATTTACTCAAATGATCATATGAAAAGAACGAGTTATATTTACACAAAATAAAAGTCAATTAGAAAAATCCATTTCCACGATAGCAAATTCTGCATAATACATAAACAAAATACTGTATGTTCAAATATAATAATTTTAACTTGATGTTGGAATATCTCTCTTTAATCACATTTTATACCTAATTTCACCATCTCTGCCCCCGGTTAATTCCTCCTAATTTAGATCTTAACTAAACATCTATAATTTACTAAAATTGTGGTAAGAATTTCTTCCCTACCTTTTCCTCCATCCCTTTCATCACGGATGATCGCCCCTCCTGATGCTACAGTTGAAAAATGTGTTTTCAAAAAAATTCTCCTCTTTCTACATTTTTTTTCCAACTTGATTTCTAGTTTTCACTAATCAATCTGCACTAATTTTTCAAAGATTCCAAAAAGTAAAGTTTTGAGGGGTACCAACCCCCTATTTCTAATTGGTAGTCCGGCTTCAAAGAAAGATCCTTCCATTGGGTGATGAGGATTACGTTGGTACAAATAGTATTAAATTGACATCATTGGTCAAGGTTCACCCCCTACGATCTTTCGAAGCATATGGGAGGAAGACGTTTTCTGTGGGGGGGGGGGGAAGTTGTACAAAAAAAAGAGAAGGAAAAGAAAAGAAGAGAGGAAGCAAGAAAGTCAGAAGGCACATATTCCCAAGAAGGGATGCGTACAATAGATGAAATAAAGTCAATCGCCTGCAGGTGGCAATTACAAAGGTCAAGAGGCTTCAGTATATAGGGAAGAGAGAGAGAAAAGAAGAATACGGAGCGGCTATTACGCAAACTTTGAAGGGGCCCTTTAAGTAAGTGGCCATAAAATTAAGGAGTGTTGATGGAGGTGAAAGAGCATGTTTTTTACAATTTAAATGGCTCAAGTCCCCTTTTCCCTTTTCTCTTATTATTATATTATATTGGGCTGGAAATTGGACCTCTCCCGCTTCATCTGATAGCGATGGCTATTGACGCCATAGCAATAAGAATTAAGCTCACTGAACTCTAGCCCAGGATACGTGCAGACCCAGGGTACAGGCATCGAAATGAAAAAAAAAATCATTGAGGGTGGTGGGCTGAAAGTTGCCAATTGCCTCGTATATACAGGACTTAGTGAGAGCTTAAGGGGTAGACAACTGTAGTAAAACTGTTGTTTGCAAACTTATTCTGTTTGCGTGACTTTCAAAAATAATCTTATCCTATATTATCTTATCTTATATTAATAGATTTCTGGGAAATGGTAAATTGCAGTGTTCGTTGGAGAGATTGCACATTTCTACACAACTTTATTTGGGTGGTTATATTCTACAGAGTTTTGTACAGATTCCCACATTCTACACATCTCTCTAATCTTATTTTAAGTGAGGGACTCCACCTGACTTCTCTCTTCCTCAGACGAGATACCGTCCATATACTCTTGCTGGTGCGTCCAAAAGAGATCCATCCCTTCATCTACCGTCAACTTCCAGACCACCTTTTCACCCACTAGCTCTTGAATATCATCCTCATGCACCTCCAGTTCATGTTTCTTCTCCCAAGCGCACACAATCTCTTCAACAAGTAGTGGCTCCTGTTTATGGGCTGGCCCCTCAAAGTTACGTTCAATAATGCAACCAGCGCACAGTTTTCTCGAAGCAGAATTTAAAAAAAACTTCGTACGCATGGCTACATCTAGTATCGTATCGTAAATATTCGCACTCGCACGTGTGTTAATTTTCCAACTGAAGCACGCTTACCCAAGAAAGTAGGGAAGAATATTACCCAAAAATTTCATAACACGTCTGTGATCGAAAGCAAAACACCATCAGCTCAGTCGTGATAACGTGAAAATAAATGAAAAAAAAGCGCAAAATTTTATCGATCGTTAACCGAAGTTCCACTGTATTTTGTTAAATATTTTATAATATTAATAACTATTATTGAGTGACTGTAACAATGCCGGATACAGTCGATTCTGGACTATCCGGCCTAATGTGGTGGAAGCGCAGGCCGACTAACAAAAAAAGCCAGATAGGCCGAAGTTATATAAAAATGCTCACTTCCTACCTCTCAACCATAACAATAAAACCACATTTTTTATATCAAAACTAGGGCTGGTCCGATCAATCAATTAATCGGGTAGGTTAATCGATCAATTGTTAATCGCAGTTACAAATTTTAGTTTATAGTTAATCGACTCGATTAAAATTTCTATTATAAGTTCGTAAATTAACTCGATTTTTTTTTTGAAAAGACCGATTAGATAAATAATATTAATATTATAAATCATGTTCTATACAGAATATTTTAGATAAGTGACCGTATTTAAAAATATTTTAATCAATATTTCGATCAAATTAGATTCAACGAAAACTGATGAGATTTCAGTTTCAAGTTGAGTTAGATGGAAGTTTCAGAAGACAACCGAAATTTATTGTCTCACACAGTGTTATTATTTCAAAATCAGTGAATAATAACCAAAAATAACCGATTTTTCTTTAAAAAAAAGACGAGATCCAAGAGAAGAAATTATAGGTTTTGACAAGTGTGTTCAGCATATTAAATTGCTAAAAGTGAACAGCCTTGATTTCTTAACCTATTCTTATATTTGATATATTTTTACTGCATCTATTAATATTATATGGTCGCAAAATATATTCGATTGAAATTCGATTAATCGACTAAAAACTTTTGATTAAAAATTTTAATCTATTCCCAGCCCTAACCAAAACCCATTCTTAGGCCGGGATTACACTATAAAAGTTTTGTAAAAGCTGTTTGATAAAACTCGCAAAAATTCAACCAATAATATCACCTGTTGCATTTGCTCGGATGTAACCGATGCACTTATTGGTTGAATTTTTCCAGTTTTATAAAAGATCTTTTATCAAAATTTTATAGTGTAATCCCGGCCTTATTCATATTTTCTAACCTCTAAGTGCAGACCAGTAGGCCTACTTTATTTACTGTATTGTACGATAGAGGAGAAAATATTTTCTTGGGGGGGGGGGGATTAGTTTTATTTATTATTTTCCAGTGTTCTGTTTTTCTATTGCAAAAATACACCATAATCTCGGGGTCTAATCCCCTCTCCCTACAATACGCCTATGTTATTATAAGTTTTAAACAATTATTACAGAAAAAGGAAATTCAAGAATAAAAATATCGTACAGATTTTAGCAATTAGAAATCACTAAACTTCCTTTCAAAAAATGCCATATCTTATAAATGAAGTAGGCTCCCGATTTTCAGTTAAAAGGGTTATAGGGCCAAGTTTTCCCATCGAGAAATCAACTTTTACAAAATATCTGGGATTGTCAATGCTAAAATAAAGAGGCATCTATCGAGGCGAGACATCCCGTCATTGCCGGTTAAAGATAAATTTGATAATATATCTAACCTATTTTCGCAGGGAAAACAAAAATCGTGTGAAACTGCACGGTATTATTATATGAACACGTAAACTTTTAAAGTAAACAAAATTTAAGAAATATATATATTCAAATTTATTTTACTGTTCATTGATAAGTGATTACACAAATTGATAATACTTGGAACGCCTTGGTACGCACGCACACACAAAGTAAACTACTCCCCCCATTTTATCACGGGGAATTATTATTGCTTTACTAGGCCAGATAGTCGCGAGCCGGATAATCGAGAGTGACTGACGTCGCAAAATACAGAAGACAGAAAAAGGGGAAAAATCCCCGTTGTCTGATGCAACAATGTAGCTTCTTTTTGAAATCGCCGAAGAGAACGTTAATATGAACGTTATCATCAATTTTTCTCGCATTTTTTCAATCAATATTCTTCTCGATTCAAAGAAAAATATAAATAAATTCTAACCAATTTTAAGTTCCTAAATAGCATTACAATCCCTCATTGCCATATCAAAAAATAGAGAGAAAGGTACTCATATATCACAAATACGTAATTCGGTAAGTATAGTGATTATTTAGATGTCTTCCTAGACCCCTTTAATAGAAAGTTTTTCGTGTAAAACAAATCCAAATAATTATCGATTATAATACCAATAGTCACTGGTAGGGGAGGGGGTGTTAAACATAGGCATGAGATTGATTATGTCCATGTTAATATGTAAATATAAGTGTTATATTAACATGGGGTTAAAGGAGAAAAAACAGGGAGGAAAAATTGAATCAACTGAAATTTAACACAAAATGTTTTACCAGTAGCGTTTCCGAAATAGCGATATCAAGTGTATTCCCGTAAAAAGGATAAAATTCCTACTTTTTTTTTCAGTAAAAATGTATATATGTTACGGTAAATATCATAAATCGGGTATTATACATAATAACCGGTTGCTATGCATGCTTTACAAATCTTGGTAAGTTTGTACCCCTATTTAACGATATAACATGTATAGCATACCACATAGTACGATTTATCATGTTTACCAACGACGCGATGCTTGGGTACTATGCATAATCACCGGTGAAAGTGATAATTTTTTTAGAATTTTTTACATTTACCAGCGACGCTCGCATAACTACATTGCATAATCACCTTTAAGAAAAGTAATTAATTTAGTGAAATTTTTAAAATTTACCAACGATGCTTGGATACTATGCATCGCCGGTAAAAGTCATAAATTTAGAGAAATTCATCAAACTTACCAAAATGCACGGCAATTATTCATAATAACCGGACTTATCACATTTACCGTAACATATATATCAAATAATAATTGAAAAATATTGTGTAAAAAAAATATATTCTACAGTCGAATCCCGTTTTAACGAATACCGTTATAATGAAAATCTGGTTTTATTGAACACTTTTCTAATCCCCCCGATACGTTTACATGGGAACAATGCGAAAACGTCAGTATTACTTTACAACGAAATTTCGTTATAACGAAGTGATTTCTCCGCTCTCTTGGAGTTTGTTAAAACGGGATTCGACTGTACTGTTTTTCTTTTTTTTTTTCAAAGAAAATATGGTCAGCCTAGGTATATATATATATCGAGTTGCAGTTTGAATTGAACCCGTTCGCGGGCCGGAGTTTGTGCACCCCTGGATTAAATTATTTATTCTTAAATTACAAGAAATAAAAAAATTATCAGATTATTTAACTTACCGTTAAATCGAATGGAGCGAATTAAAGAGAGACGTCCGAACGCGTCGCGAGCAAACGCACGAATGCAATTATTAGCCGGGTCAAAGCATATTAATAATATTAAGAGCATCTTTAATACGCTTTGAGCCGGGTTTTCCTTGGAGCAGGTTTTCTACGGTGCTTGCAGCGTGAAAACGCCGATTGGTCAAAAAATACTAAAAAAAACCCTGAATTTCCGGTTTTTAACCAATCAGATTTTCCAAGCTACACCTGGCACCGAAATTCTACTCCTATAGGAAAACTCGGCGTTGCGTCATTAGTTTCCGTTTACTTGCGCAGCCACACTGGTTACTTTTTTTTTCTTCTCTGTTTACTTTCCTTTCTCCCAGGCAACTCGCAGATACTGACAAATTTCAGTCCAATGTTTTTGCGCATAGAATGTTGTGTTTTTTATCGTTATTTTTCCATTCTATTATATATATATATATATATATATTCTTATTTGTTCTTATTTTTCTTATTTGTTCTGTTTCAATGATTCGCGTGTGACGATGACGATGTTATTTTTCTGGAATACGATTTATGGATTTTGAAAATGCAAATGAATTCGGAGCCCGTCTCAAGAGCGGCTCTGAATATGCTCACATAAGAGAAATTGTTGATTACAATGAAAAAGGCCTAGACCAAGAACATCTGGGAAAAAAGGTGTATTTTTCACCTCCCTTGGGGAAATTTGTAAATACCTTGGCACCTATTTATCATTTTGTTTTCTCTTTTCTGTTGTGGTGGCATTTGCAAAAAAAAAAAAAAAAAAAAAAAGGACTCTTTACCAGGCATAAATTTTGAAATGCCAGTGGACTTGACAAATTCTTTTTCTCATTCATAACACAATGATGCATGCACATACTGACTTTCAAAAACACAGTCTCTCTCCTCTTTCCCCCATCTTCATAGGCTAACCTGGCCCATTTTTAATCCCACAATCGGCCCCTTGGGCTGGGCATGGGAGGAAAAGTTAGATGCTGGTCTGGTCTGGTCAAGATCTCCATGCTCTGACTAGAGATGGGAGCAAAGTAATTCTTCTGAAGCCCCCATACTACTATGGTTGGCTGTCCACACGTCAATTTAAGGCCTCCTTTCACACGGAGTGGATGTGGACGCGGGTTCGGAAGAAGTTTTACAATTGGTATATACTGAGCCTCTTTCGACGAGGCGAAATTCGCCCGCCACTTCGAAGTGTTCATGCGGGTCCGGACGTCGTCCGCATGTGTCAAAACCTAAGTGCGGGCTCCGCATCCGCACATACAAGTTTTGTACATCAGGTTATTTCGAGCTATTCCCACGACGCGGGTCGAATTCGTCCGCATCTTTGGCTACTTTTTAAAAATGATTTTTTGCGCGGAATTTTTTTAATTATTTGCCATAAATGCCCTTAAATACACCATATGAAGTTTCCTGTTCATCAATAGGATGTACACACATACGTTTATCCCTCCGTTTCTTTCTGAGATGAAGGAGATATAGCAACTTTACCTGCCTTTTGTCCATACTTTACAATTTTATACAATAAAACCTGTCAACAACGGCCACTGACGGGACCAAAATTATAAAAAGTTCTGTAATTCATTACGAATATTTAATTGACTGAATGTTTTAATAACTTTTATATATATTTATATATAAATTTAATTTAAAAAATTTAATTTTTTTTTCTTTTAAATATTTAAAATTATTTCAAATATTTATTTTTTAATAAATTATAATTATACTTTTTTAATAAATAATAAAATAAATTAAAAAAAAATACTTTTATTAAACAACGTTATCCACGTACGGCGTTCACTCAGGGCCGGATTAAGACGTTTGAAGGCCCTAAGTACTTGAATAGTTTTGGTGCTCCCCACCCCGATACCTACATATATATTTTACACGATATGTTGAGCCTATAAACTAAAAAAAAGTAAAATTTTATATTTCAGAAGTGACTAATATAAGGATGGGATTTCGCTCTAAAAGGTTTATGAAATTTATTTTATAAAACTTGAAAAAAGCAGCCAATAAATTTATCGGTTGCATTCGAGCAAATGCAACCGGGGATCTTATTGGTTGAATTTTTCACGTTTTATTAAAAAGAGATTTTACAAAACTTTGATAGTGTAATCCCGGCCTAAGACAGAATTGTGATGTGAATATTTCTAAGCACAGGCATTTTGAAATTCTCCACCCCTCCCCTTTTTTTCTACTTGCAAATTCTTTGATATCTCCTGAATTTTTTTTGGAACATCACTGGATGTGTGGTGTTTTTGGAATTTTTCTTTCATATTTTCCAAAAAGACAGATCTTAGATTTTTTTTTCAAAATCTTTTGTGTGTGTGAAAATATTTTAAGACATTTGCTCCCATCGACTACTTGTGAAGATCGGAATGACGGCATATTCTATGGGGGCTCTAGACTAAACCACCAAAGAATGACTCTAAGCTGCCTATGGGCACTGAATCAGGGGTGAAGGAGAAAAATAATTACAAAAATTGTGAAAAAAATTGTTTTTATGCAGGAATTCCAGACTAATCTTTAGTCTGGACATTTCTTATGCCGACAGTTGGCCCCACAGGGCCAGGAATCGTCTAAAACTTTAATTCTGGTCTGGTCTGATGCTGGCACGAGCACGGTTTTTTTTTCTCCCTGAATATTCTGACGGAAAATGGACTACTTGCTGAGGTCATGAGCATCGTGCGGGGAGGCCTTCTATCCCTAGGAGGTGCTGGTACCACACTTTTTTCTAATTGGAAGTATGCGTATAGGATCAGCGGTTGCCAGAAAAATGCCATAACCCCGTTTGCTATGCACCCGGTATGTTTTAATAACAAGGGAAAAAAAAGTGGTTATCATATTTCTAATGTCGGAGAAGAAAGCGCGGGAGGAGAGATAGGATAAAAAGTCCATAAACGTGTTCCGAAATGTCACGCGAAGTGTCAAGAGACAAAGTTCGCAATCTTTCGCTCGACTTTGTGTATTAGTGTGTACGCGTACCCTTTACATAAACAAAAATGGCGTACATTTTTTTCTCTTATCGCTTCTGCTTCTGTATTCAAGCTCCACTCAATCGTTATCTAGAATATTATATCAGCCAAAAAAGCGCAGTCGATGAATATCTTTCATACACATGGAAAACAAATATAATGATATCGAAGTTTCTAGAACAAATAATGGAAAATAGTTAAAGAAAAAAAACAAAACTGGAAACTAAAAAGCAACCAATTAAAATGAAGTATCAGTAAACACGTGTCGTAATCCCAGGTTACGATCGCATAAGTTTAGTTTATTAAACATCGAAGAGGTGGGAAGTGATCATCACGGTTTCTTGGGAAGGAATTATTGTTCTTTTTTCCAATGGTGAGTATTTCCCATGTAAATGAGGTAAAATTCTTCATTTATTTTACCGTTTTATCGCGTTTAATTTAGCGCAGTGATTCTTATATACCCCTTTGATAAGTCCCGGTTTCATTGGAGTTAAAAAAGAAGATTATATTAGGCCTTTGGGTTCGATTACTGAAAAAATGCCAGACTATAAATACACTAAGCAATAGCAGTTGCTTCCGGTTGACCGAAAATGCGGAAAATCCATCCAACTCCTGACCCACGAACTGGCTGAACTCCGCATGGTGAATTTTGGATGAAAGCGGCTTTTCATTTTCCTAAGGGTGTGAACATGGTGAGTCCGTATTTCAGATTCTGGAAACCCGCGTCGTCTCCGATTGCTTAAAAACCCGAATTTCAAGTTTAAAAAAAAGTTGACTTATTTTTCGAACTAAGAGCGAAGTGTAATGTTTGAAGATTTTACCGTTGTAGGCCTATTGGTCTGTGCGGCGAGACTTTTCTAAGGGTGTTGGTTATACTGTATGATGGAATCACACCTAAGTCTATTGTGCCGTCAGTTGTTCCCCCCAGAACCTATTCTGTTGAAAAATGAAGCACTCTTGGGGCATTTTCTTTTATCACCTCCAAGACCTCTAATAGTAATTAGCAATTAGTGAACATACTACATAAAACGTATAATACATATTTCTGTTTCTATTCCTAGGTGTTAGCGATGCCTATCCGAGGGAGTCTGTTACTTCGTTTCATTATTTATGCGCTTTCGCGAAATTATATCAATTTTCAGTGGTTGGAAATAAGACAAGGTATATTCACACTGAATTGTTTGCCCAGAAATGACAAGAGGTACACCAAAGAACATCATAAAATTTATGAGGTACGTCAGTGTTTCCTATAATAATTTCAATCATTATTCCAAAAAAAAAAAAATCTTATCCTTTGTGTGTGTGTGCGCCTGATACATGTATAACCCTTTCAGGCCCGAGCATTCATTTTTTGGAATTTTCAAAATGTTTTTTTTTTTGCATTCTTGATACTCAGAAAATGCATTGAAAACATAAATGTCAGCAAATCTTTATTTTTTCTAATTTTCAATTTTTTTTATTTTTTTTTGTGAAGAAATAATTTATTTCGTGCAAATTTTTTCAGCCAAGATGACGCTCACGGTATATTCATCTTCACATACTATTTTTTTTCCAGAATTTTATTTATAAAAAATTTTATGTAATAAATCACTCTTTTTCCGGGGGCACATTCTCCTGGAGGCCATCTTGAAAATACCCTGAAAATTCAGCTTTAAGTGCTAGACTCTCTGATGAAAGCCACCCCCAAAATTGATATTCATCATATTTTTAACTCGAAACTTTCACAATCTTTTAAGTCAGGGTCTAACTCCCTGGGGTCAATTCTACAGTAAGAAAAAAAAGCAACACGCATTTTTGTGGTACCAGGGTCTGAAAGGGTTAATCACAAAAACACGACCAATGAAAAAACAAAGACAAACGCACCGAAAAATACGAAATTCCTGATGCATTTCGATACACTACGGGTACCGCCTCTTCAGAGGACTTATGTAGCGAGAGCATTTATTATCTATTCATATCGCAACACATTAGACTTGAAAACATCAGAGCAAATTACTAAAGACAGGGAAAATTCGTGAAACCAGCACGAGAGGGAGGGGGACCATTCAAAAAAAGTTACAGAGAGGCCACTCAAAGAAAGTGTAGTCATACCCTGCGATTCAATAATTTCACTCAAGATCAAATCGATTCCTCAAAAAGTTTAAAAACTTAACAAACAATGGATATACCAACAGTACTAGAAACACAAGTTTCAAGCTCCTTAAAGATGCTATACCACAGAAATAAACAATTTCATTTTAAGGCATTTATTGCATTCCATGTGGTGATTGACCTCTCAAGAGTGTGAGAAATCGACCATCGATTCTTACTGTTGGCGAAAGAGGGCCACAAATTCAAATTCTATGAAGCGGGAGTTTTTCACGAAGTTCGCGGTTGATCGAGACTTCTACGAAAGCACATATATCTGTAGCTTCTTCGTGGATAATGTTGTGGTTATACAGTATTATATTTATCCTCTGAAAGCGCTCATAGTGTGTCGAAATGCATTAGGAATTTAATATTTTTCGGTGCATTTGCTTTCTTTTTTTTTTGCTGGTCTTGTTTTCGTGAAACCCTAACCAGTTTTTGAAGGGATTCCATTTCGTACCAATTACACAGTAACAAAGAAAAAAAAACCATACAAATACTACCTAGTCTTTTCCTTCATAAGGGCCCCCAATGAGGCCCAATTCTGAAGCCGGCGCACAGCCCCAACGGGCAGGGCCCCGGCATAAACTATTTACGATACGATGCGCCGTAACCCCCACTTCTCCGTTCATCATGACCCTGCCTATCACGATTAGTCAAGGAGGATTGAAGAATAATATTCATAGCTCCATAACGAGCAGTAGTACGATAATACTGGACCCCCCCACCTGAAATATCAACGGGGGGTCCAATATCAAACTATATATATGTTACTACCAAAGCCCGGTGGCCTACCAACATTCCTAACCTTACATTCCTAGATATATTATAAGGAATTTAGCGCATCGTGATTGGTCGCAATGAGTGATGAACCATTACGTCACTCATAGTGAAATACTTGGCGAAATTTACATTTGGCGAAGTTGTTGAGTGGTGTTTTTTTTTTTCTCTCTATCGTTTTATTCTCTCACGTGGTTGCAACTGGTTTTTCCGATTCTTGTTTTAAATCTCTATGTTTTATTTTATTAATTTCAAAAAGCCTCTTTTAAGGGACAAAATTAATTTTTTCAATATAGTTGCCATCCAGGGGCGTAGCCAGAAATTTCGTTCGGGGGGGGGGACCAAAGTGATAGAACAGTAGATTTGGCCATCTTTTCCCCTTTTTCGGTCATTTTCTCACATTTTGGGGGGGGGGCAGACCCCCAAGTCCTCCCCCCCAACTCGCTACGCCCTTGTTCACGACCTCCTATATAACTTGGTTATCGAGGTGGTCGTGCCTTGTTGCCATCATCTTTCGTGAATAAGATCGTGGAAGACGAGCAGATCTACTGCAGCGTCAACTAAAAAGCGCTTAGCGAGTTATTTGGCGAAATTCAGTTTCGCCAAAAGCTCCACCCCTTGTGAGGTCTTGCTATCTTTCTCTGCTCCTAGTAAGACACCTTCATAGAGTTATAATAGTATATCTTTAGTCTATGGACGCCCTCATATATACGTATATAGGGGTTCTAGCTCGTAGTAACCAATCACTGCGTGCTAATGCCTCTTGTGCTACCAAGAATGTAAGGATTGTAATTACACAGACACACAAACCTACTGGTTATTGTGAGATAGAATGCTAACAGTCACTTGGTGGATTGCAATTACTCATTTACCAGAACTCATAAAAATGGCAATCGCGTCACCTTATATGCTTCCACATCCTGCAGCGAGGTCACTAGAATGTAATCTTTGGTGGGCCCTCACGTCAGATTTTTGATAGCCCTCCCATACTGAATTTATAGTGTGAAAAATAAAAAAAGGGGGGAGGGGTAAGAATTGTCCGGGGCAAGAGCCCAGTCTGCCTCACCATTGGGGGGGGGGGGCATGTTTTTTAATAAATTATAGTTTTGAGCTTTTTTTTTGTTTTCGTTCCAGGACTATGTGAAATCGTGTAAACGAAAAGGGACAAAAAATTTCAATCCTAAGAAACGACTCGTCGAAGCTTTGAAAAGTTCAAAATTTCTTATAATATTCCCTCTTGAAGGATATAGAAGATATTATAGGATCAAGGCAGTGTATGTCAAAAGTATGTCCACTTATTCAAAGCTACTTAAGTCACCTGTACCAGTTATACAGGATGTCTTGTAAGTCCTAATTCATCTTTTATTTACTTCATCAACCGTTCGTCGTAGGGGTATGGTTCTTTCTCATTTAAAAAATGCTCAAAATTTAAAGTCTACGACAGTTCAGCGCGAGACAATTTAGCGCAGTGATTGCGTTTTGTAAATAAAAATTCCCTTCCCACTTTTTATACACTTAGGATTTGCATACTTTCAAAGTATGATGATATACATGATACTGTAAATTATTTCGAAGACACCTGGATTGGAAGGCCAACACGAAGAAGAGATTCAAAATTTTCTATAGAACCATAGAATCAGTTCGATGGCTTAGCAAAGACCAATAATAATATTGAGGACTGGGGGCACATAATTCATTCAGCAGCACTTTTAAGTTCATCATCCCACAATGTTCGCTTCATACAACGCCTCTGCAGAAAGAAAAGAAACTGACAGAAATTAGATTAGAGCAGTTCATCTTCGGTCAAGAAATACTAAGCGTCGTAAAAGAGCTATGGACTATAAAAGAATTTTAGAAATAGTTACAAATTATATGAGAATCGCACGTCAGATGAATTTCTACGAGGAATAGCACATAATTTTCAGCTGCAAGTGTTAACTACTTTTTATGACAAGATAATACATTTCTCATGACGGCGACATATTTGGGTCAAAAAAAAAAAAAAAATCTAACCACACCTTATTTTCAAAATCATTTCAAAGCATTTTGAAGGTATGCCAGTCCTATGGAAAAAGTGGGAAGGTAATTTTTATTTACAAAATACAATCACTGCGCTGAATTGTCACGGCGCTGAATTGTTGCTGCACCAAATTGTCTCGTGCTGAACTGTCACGGCGCTGAACTGTCGGCATTGAATTGTCTCGCGCTGAACTGTCGTGACACCAAAATTTGCTCAGAAATCACTCTGTAACAGTATTGATATACAATGGAAATTCAGTGTATCATAAAATAAAAAAAAATCTAAATTTCTACACGGTCCCCTCTTTTCTCTAACTTCCAATTAGCATAGTCTCCCAAACTTTTTGTTCCATCACCCCCTTCACCACAAATTTTTTCCGCCCCCAACTCAAGTAAACCCATATGATCCTATGTTAAATCAGTATGTTCTATCGTCCCCTTGGAGCATTCCATCGCCCACTTTGGGAAACACTGAATTAGAGTATTGTTGTCCCGTCTCTCTTGAGTAAAAAAAATCCACGTTTCTAACAAGGAATGGGTCCCAGGTGACATCTTCAAAAAGTTTTGAAAAAAATCCCACACCATTTAAATGTGCACAAAACTATTTCAAAAAATCCAATGAAATTATTATGTCATTCAAAAAATGTAGATATTATTTTGAACGCTAATAGAGGCCAAGCGTGACTTTAAAAATCGAGCAACCTTAGAGTGTTAGGGTGACGTCATTCGGAAAACACATGCTGAAATACAGCACAAAGAAATAGGGAAAAAAAGAGAAGCTATATATAGAAAGAGAGAAAAGAAAATTAATAGTTTTTTTGTAGATAAAATCGCCAAGAGAGAAGCGTGAGAGAGAGAGAGAGAGAGAGAGAGGCGATGAGTAGCCAACTGTTTTCGTGTTTAATAATTTTTCGCGGCTTTGATAATGGCATTCCGCCGCTAATTTTTTGGTTTTCATGTGTTTCAGGGTGAGGTGAAAGTAATTGAATTTTTTGCATAATTTTTGGAGGAAGACACCTTGGGACCCTTTCTTGTAATTTTTTGTGTTGTGTGTGTTAGCCTCTCAGGAGAGATAACAACGTTCAAACTGGAAGTTAGAGGACGGAGAGATAATATAAAATTTTAGATTTTTTACTTTATTTTATGTCACTGTTTTCACTCCCGAAACTGGTACAGTGATTTTTGAACACACATTTTGAGCATTTTTTAAATCAGAACTGTACCTCTACGATGAACGGTTGATGAAATAGAGACCGAATTAGGACTTTCAGGACACCCCGTATAACCACTTTTCAGGTTCTTTGCATTGATGTTTCAATACCTTTTCAACGACCATAAAGACAACACTATATGTATATTTCAACTTTGCTGACTTTTGATGACAAGGGGGGGGGGGTTGGGGGAGAGTGGTTTGAGTGATGCTTATGTCATGAACCACGCTTTATCAAAATATGAAATATTCTTAATGGAATCTTCGCTGGAAATGCTAAAAACGACTAATAGTCACGACGCACACTTTGCGAAACGCTGACTTAGAGCCATCACAGCCTATCACACTATATCACACATATTTATGCAGTTTTATAGTATGATTTACACTAATACATACCCAATGGCTAAAGACGTGTTGACTTGGTCATTTTTGGTTTTCTGGGGCATATGTGTCAAGTTTTGCGGCACCTACGTGGAAAAAACTGCAATCACAGAGGTTTATATATGGGTATTCTTTAACCATTTTATGATCAAGGACGAAATATTGCGTCCAAGTATCAGTGGAATAAACTCAAACAAGTTCCATCTGTTGTCTTCCCCTCTCTACTCATCATCGCGAAGCTTTATTGTAACCTTATGAAGAAAATCTGTTTTTTTTTTACCTCCGTTTATTTCTATACTCCTATTGTTGATTTTTTTTCTCTCTCATGTGGCGTATCCTTCCTTCTACTCTATACATGTAAGAGCGAAATATAACAGATAGGGCGAAGAGTGGAGAGACAAATCTATTTCGTACGTACTCTTTTATCAATTTATCTAGTATAATACTGTTTTCTTTTCATCTGTTTTTTTCTTCCTTTCTTTCTACTTTTTCCCTTCTCCTCCTTTCCCCTTTTTCTAACGTGCGGTTAGGTTAAGACAAGGTTACCATATTTATTACAGATTCGTATAATAAAGACCATCCGAATTTCTTGCCAATAACCTGTGAGCTAAGGGGTTAATTGGCATATCTTTTTATGGTTCTTTTTGGAAGTGAATCTTTAGTACTTGCGAGCCGATTTCTCCGTTAAAAAGTCTCACCAGAGAGTGCAACAGGTCCACAACGATACAATTATTCAATCATTACACTTCACTCATAGTTAGAGAAAACTGATGATAGATAACAGCGCAACAACCATTACACAGAAACAAACTCCACGTTAGGCTCATAACAAGTACACGCACATTCCAACGTGTACCAATTCATTAAAGCTCTGCAGAGTAATGTGGACGAGGTGCATGTGTGGTTTACTGGTCGTAATTACTCTTTATTAAAAAAAACCTTTTTTTCCCCGCAGAATACTTCCGTCTCATCAAGTTCCTTTATGCGCTAACTGATTCGGTTTCCTGCGTATTTCCTGATGAAATATACCTTCTCAATAATTTACGTGCTGACACTCCGGCTACGGCATCGTCATCATTGTCACCTGGTTATTCCGAATGTAATTATAAAATTTACAGTTTTTTGCTATTTTTTTTATAATCACATTAAGTGTACAGTCGATATTTTACCATTTTCTCTCGCTGAGGTAATGTTTGATTTTTTTTTGTTTCTTTTGTAAACAAGGGCTAACTAGGAAAACTGTCAAAAACTGAACACAAATAAATTCGAACTTGGACCTGTTGAACTGGGGGCTGCTGCTTTACCTAATTACCGTTGTTTCCTGAACGGAATCCAAGGATTTTCTATATCGGGGCGTCTTCAACGCATGGCCCGGAGGCCATATTTGGCCCTCGGAGCTTTTTGTCGTGGCCCACCTATCATTTTGAGAAAACATAGGAAAAAGATTGATTCTAGAATTGATAAAAGAAATAATTCTAGAATAAATGAAAGAAATAATTTTTTCTCGAATAAATAGGAGAAATAATTCTCGAACAAACTGTAAAAAACTCATAATTAATGAAACAAATAATTTTAGAGCTAGTGAAAAAAAACATAAATTAAATAAGAGAAATGATTTCGTAAACTAAGGTATAGAAATATTTTCCACTATCAATGACAGAATAATTCCATAATAATTGAAAGAAGCTTCATTTCAGAATCATTTAAAATTATTTCAGATTTAAATTAATCTCAGAAATAATTAATTTAATCAATAGTTAATCAAAAAATTTTAAGAATTATTGAAAAAATTTGTTTCAGAATTAATAAAAATTGATAATTAATAAAATAAATAATTTCAGAATAAATAAGTCCTCAATTATTTTCGTCCCATTAAGATGTCACTAAATTACGCGAGTAGGCGGCCCGCGGTCTTCGTGGGAAGTTTCAATTTGGACACTAAACTAACAATAAGGCTTCCCACGGGATGGCAATTTGAAATCCGTTGGGCAACTAAAATCATAATGAGAAATAACCACGGGATCCACAAAAATATGGATGACTAAACTCACAATTTAGTGACTTCAAATATTTCACTAGAAAATTGATGTTTTAACACATTGTAAATGAAAAACTTCATGTCTGATACATGCTGCTCTCAACAGGTTTGGATAACTCCGACTCCGAGCCTTGTAAAGATGATCCATTCAAGGTTAGTTTTGTCTTTCATTTACAATTAATATAACACAGCTTGTAACAAAATTTATGGTTCTGAGGGCTAGGCATTTTGCGGCCATTTACTATAAGCACATGACTCCCCACTAATTTAATAACTAACTAAATTTGCAGTAACCCAATAAATAATTACACACTAAATTACCTCTAATTACCCACTAAATTTGCATGATACCCAACTAAGGAGAGGCTGACAGATTTTCATTGATGGCTCTGGACAGAGTTCTGTTATCAGAGTGGTCAGTAGGACTTTGCCGAGTATTTTTTTTTTTCAACTCTCTGATGCATAATGGGGATATGTAGGAAGCCGGCAGCACGTTTCAAATGGATCCTCAAACCTACGCATTTCCAGCAAGCTTCCGAAGCATTTCTAGGAATAAGCAAGTCTCTGGCGCATTTTTAAGAATAAGCAAAGCTCATTTCTGGGGGACATGCAGAAAGTCGCCTGTACATTTTAACGAGCACTGAAACCTACCTATGCATTTCCAGCAAGGTTTCGACGGATTTCTGGGAATAAGCTAGCTTGCCTCAGAGACGCATGTTTAAGAGTCAATAAGTTCTCCTCGCATTTGTAACAAGTTCTCCACACATTTCTATCAAGAGTTCGACGCATTTAGTAGAGTAAGGAAGCCTCCTACACGCATTTCTGGGAATATGAAGGAAATCGCCCACACATGTTAACCTATTCTTGACCAAATTCTTAACCATATATTGCACAGTTTTTATAAATATGATGATTGGTACTTTTTTTTTTTCTTTATATAATTTTTTTTAAAATAATTTTTTTTGCATGGCGGTTTTTATATATATTTCCTCATTTCTGGTACATATTTTGGAATTTTTAACTTTCTCAGGATTTTTTAGTGCATATTTTGGCATTTTAATTGCATATTTTTAGATCATATATTGCCACTTTTTCCGGTGCATATTATCTGGGCTCTAACAATAAGAGTAAGCAAGTACCCATTTCTAAGGGACACCCAAAGTTTTGTCCGCTTACGGGGAGCATCCGTTAATAATGTATATAGCGTCTGTGAACTGGAGGTATTCGTTATGGTAAGTTTTATTGTATAATCTAGAAATTTGTGTAATCTAGAAATTTTTGGTATCGTTTTGTAGGGCATATCACCCTTCCGCCCTCACCCACCTAATTTGGAGGTCGAAGAAAGGTATCAAGATGGTACCAAGATGGATATGGATCCATCCATCGAAGATATGATGAATACTTATGGCGTATCAAGTGATGATACTTTCGATGAGAAATATGATTTGAATCCTGATGTAGGTCAAATTGTTATTATTTTTCCTAAATAGTTTAACAAATAATAATTTTTCATGTATTCTTTTACGATATCTCGTTGAAATTGCACCTGTTGCAATTCAACTGGCGTGCTTCCTCGGGGGGGGGGGGGGGGCATACATTTCTTTAGGCCCCTTAAAAGGGAAAAAATTATAAAAAATAATTGTACAGTATTTATTACCCCACCCCCACCCCCCACCCATTCGGCTCGGGGCCCCGGTTGCCCCAACCTAGTTATGGACCTGATAGTATTATCTGTAATGAACAGGGTGTCCAATAAATTCGTAAATAGTTTAAAAATTTGATAAAAATTGAAGGAATTGGCATATTTGAATGCCGTGTTTACAAAAAAGTAATCGTAAATCGCGCGTTTCAATAGAGGGCGCTGCAAAAGGGCAAATCACTGGAAATGTGTAAACCAGAGTCCCATAAAATGATTAGCATCTCATTTTTGAATTTTCCTGTTAAGGGCACTTTCATAAGGTTTTTATTGCGAGACAAAAAGCACTGTGGGTGAAGTTGTTTTATGCTTTACTAGAGTTATTGATACGAAAACAGTAAAAACATCAAATACAGTATTACTGTATTTGATCCTGTCGTTTACTTTGTAGAATTAATGGAACTTTATAAAGTTATTGATTAATTTTGTGCAATTCCAATTTTCAGAATGAACGTGTGTATGGACGGCATAGTGCTGAAACATGGCACGTTCAAGGTATGTATACCACACGTCAGTACTGTAAGTTGCTATTCATGGCCCCTAAATCCTGGAACCGTGCCCATAGGCTGAGACTTTCGGCAGGCTCCAGGCCAGGATTTTCTACGCGTCACTCTGGAGTAAATTTTTTGTGCAAAAAAATTAAAAAAACTGGATTAACCATGTTACTAGTATCATATCAGGTATCATATTAGTAGTATTTGTTTGAATTACAGAAGACAGGTGGCGGCGGTACTTAAACACGAAACATGCATAACTCTAACAACATAAATTACGCTAGAACCCCGCATTCACTCAGAGCATTCATTCCGGCGTGTACCAATTGGTTAGAAATTCCCCTGAGGAATGTTCACGAGGTGTGAGTGTGGTTGAGTTGTTCCTTGTTCAGATCTACTTTCGACTGTACAAAATAATTTATTATTACACAGTTCTGTTTGACCAAAACAGTGTGAAAGAATGTGAATGAACAAAAAAAGTGACGTGAAGAGGACCAGTGGACCAGGTTGGGGAGTGACCAAAAAAATTGACCTATAGAGTGTGTGAGCATGTTAGTGACCAAATGAGTGTGTTAGATTATGAGTTACTTACAGAGTTTTAAAACACCACGGCCACACACAAGAGAGTTACATAGAGAGTCAGAGACCAGATCAGTGGTTGACCAAAAGTGATCAAAACAAGAACAATGACCAAAAGAGTGACCTAGAGCAGTGGTTCTCAACTGGGGGCCATATGGTCCCCTACCCCTAGCGGTACTGGGATACTTCAACGGGGACACGGAAGAAAATTTAGAAAGTGGCCGTGACAGGTGGTTTGGAGGGCTGCAGAGAGCTGAGAAGAAAAATTAAGGTGTGAAGAAATAATGCTTTTACATTAGTGACTATACACTTACAGAATCCAACAAAACCACCCACAAAACCAGGGCCGTCTTAGGGCATGGACCCACCCAGGCCTCACCGCCTACATTTTGCAGCAGGTTCCCTAGGATGGGGTTTTTCGCAGTCCTCCGGCTAGATTTTTCACACACCCCTCTGTATTAAATTTATAGCGTGAAAAACAAAAAATGATGAAAACCATATCAGGCCCTGGGATGCAGCTCTGTCAGTCCCACTCTTGTGAGGGGTCATGCCCGGGGGTCTCATGTCCATAAGTGACTCCACCTTATGATATTTTGTACAGTACAATAAATTTTGAAAATAAGTAGAAAATATGTAGGCTGTTTATTTCCGGCTAAGTATGGGACTACCATAGTTGATTAGGGGGGACCCATGATGTTGAGACGGTCCTGAATAGAACTCGGACTAGCGGGAGCTCAATAAATTCTAGGCCAGTGGCCTGGAGGCCAATCTTATTTGCAAAATTTTCATTCAGTATAAATTCCCTGAAAAAATCAATTCAATACGTATAAAGGATTTTGCTTCTAGATGAGGGTCGAAGACTCTGGGTAAGACAGGGGAGCCACGAGATAAAAATATGATTCAAAATAGGCCACGGGCAAGAAAAGGTCAAGAAACGCTGACCTAGAATGTGTACCATCGTGTGAGTGACTGAAACAGTGTGTCAGAATGTTAATGAGCAAGCGAACTGAAAAGAGTGACGTAGAGAGTGTGTGTGAGCGCGAGAGTGACCAAAAGAGTGACCTAGAGAGTGAGGTACCAGGTCAGTGAATGGCCAAAAGAGTGACCAAGAAAGTGTGAAAACATGTAGATGACAATAAAACCAACTTAGGCCTGGATGGCGCTGTAAAAATTCGATAAAATATCTTTTACAAAACTTTTATAGTATAATGCCAGCATTAGAGCTGTGCCGGTCGCTGTGGTGGTCGAGTGGTTATAGTGACGGACTCGCGATGCGAGGATCCGGGTTCGAACCCCACAGTTGTGGTCGGCTTAAGTTGGTTTTCTGTGGTTCCCAACTTCAAGGCGCAAATGCGAGCCGATCTCCCCGTTAAAAAGTCTCGCCACAGAGAGCAACAGTCCTACAACGATAAATCATTCAATCATAACACTTCACTCATAGTTAGAAAAACTAGTGGCAGATGGCAGCACTACACATAACAAGCATTACAGAGAAACAACAAAAACTTCACGTCAGGTTTCACTACACGTACACGCACATTCCCGCATGTACAGATTCGTTGGGGGGTTCCGAGGGGGGGGGGTGTGGTGTAGTAGTAGTAGGTAGGGCCCCCAAAAAATGGCTCGGGGATCCATGATGTTCTTAAGTCAGCCACCTCGTTGGGCAATTTGCCTGTTGTGGCGTTGTATTTGTATTATAGACAGGGACGTATTTACTGGGACGGGAGATAAGCGGGCTATAGCCCAGGGCGGCAAATTCGAGCAATGAGTGGTGGTATATTTTGAGATCGGAGCAATGAGTGGTCAAGAAAATTAATGGGAGAAGGGTAATAATTAATGGAGAACTGTAATGGGAGAATGGCGGTAAAACTTGTGTAGCGCCTTCACTCTGCAAAACCATAAATCAGCTAATGTATTCATGTCCTAACTTTCTTATGTTTTGAATGTTTTGATTATAAATAAACTAACACTACTCGGATGTAGGTAGCTCCCATATGGATATTTGGACCATAGGAGAAAAAGATTCAATAAAAAATAGTTGAGGTTTTTACTGCCAGGTGAAAAAGTGGCGCTGTTTCATCACAATTATCTTTTTCCCATGGTCCAAATAACATACATACCAAGTTTAAATGAAATACGTGTACCACAACGGGCACTACATAGGTAGGAAGTAGTGTCAATATAATCGAACTCAGCTTAATTATACTGACACTACTCCGACCTATGTAGTGCCCGTTGTGGTGGACGTATTTAATCGAAACTTTTACCACGAGAAAAAAGTAACTGCATGAAACAACGCCACTTTTTTCACCTGGTGTTAAAAAATTTAACTTTTTTTTTTATTGAATCTTTCTTTTCCCCCGTGGTCCATATATCCTATATACCAAGTTTCATCAAAATACCTCCATCAGAATAGGCGCTACATACGTCTGAGTAGTGTCAGTTTATTTATAATAACCCTGTACAAATACTAAATTCAACCTGTATTTTTTTAATCTCATATGCGCTTCTTTTTTTTCAGTCGGCGATCCTGAACCACAGAGCAGCGGCATGAATATGGCGCAGCCGATGCCGCTGGACGTGCAGCCTCCTGAAAGTCGCAATATCTTGATTATTGTGATGCCCTCAAGTGGTTGCGCGCCTTTGCAACTATGAGTTGTTCAGGATCCCAAACCTGACAGTCTTAACGGAATCTTACAAACGCATGTAATACCAATCCAGATTGATCAAATCATATGAAGCTACGTATTGGTATTTCATAGCGTTGCGATCAAAAACTCAGTATAGTTACCTAAAGGAGGCTACACACTACTCTGACGTGGCGTGGTCCCACATCACGTCAGAGTAGTGTGTAGGCACCTTAAAACTGAGCAGGTAAACAGCGAGTGCACGATAAGTTGAAATTTTTTGAAACACGAGTTTTGTGTATGTTTTTTTCTTATTAAGTGAACTTGAAATTCGTTCTCGACAATATTCTTCTTCGATGATAAGCCATAAACTATCAATTAATCTTGTTTGACATCTTAGCAAGCTATTTATGTACATTAACATGATCCATGTTACGCAATATCTTTTGTGATCAAACAAGCTGTTTCGATCTGGAGGGATGAATTTTTTTATAAAATTAATAGAAGGATTTGCAATTCAATTTCTAAATGCATTTACAGTCAAACTTGGTCATAACGATGTTCAAAATTCCATGAAATTTTGTTGTTGTAACCAAAGTTGTCGTTTTTGAGAACTTTTTTTTGACGAAAATGTAATCAGATGGAATAAAGAAGCTGTTACTTCATTATGGTCAGGGTGACCATATTTGATATCGAGAGAAAACGGTATAAATATGAGATAATCACCAATAAAGAAGAAAACGTTACAACGGTATCCGTGCTCCTCAATGCGGAAATGAGAGGGCTATAAGAACCCGAGATATTTCGGTATTGCCAAAATAAAACAGGTCAAATTAGACGAGATTCCTCGGGATTGCCACTGTAAGGATTAAAATGTATTTCACGGGGGAAAAGTTAACATATGGAAGATGAATATTTAATTAAGTGAGAATAAGTGAAGAATTGATGAATTTGACTAACATTATTCTCTACAGGGATAAGCCCAGACCGCCAATTATTGTCGTTATAACAGAGTTTGACTGCATTTTATTAAAATGAACTTGCTCAATATAAATGAGGGGGAAATATCGTTAAAGAGGATCTCTCTCTGGTAGCTACTCAGAATTCAACTTATCTTGTACTCGTTGCATTCAGGGCATGCGTTTTGGAAAATCTCTCCGTTTCTGGAATCCTTTATTTGTTCAACCTTGCCCTGAAGAATACCTTACCAATCGCAGGACAATGCGAGACGTTACAAATATGTAACGAAAAACTGCAAAAAAATTCTGATTATTATCATGGCTAACAATCGTTCAGAATTTCAATTTGCTGATGTTTGTATAATTTTTAAAGTGTCTGAAATTATAATTAATATTTAGCTTTTTTTAAGATATGCCATTTTCGTGTAATTATCAGTCATTTTAATTATTTATGCAATAAAAATGCGAGCATTTTATGGTTCGGTACAACTGAAGGAACGTTTATTTCTGGGCCCGAACCTGCAAAATGATTTTTTAAACCCGTTATATATTCGTATTTATTATATGTTTATAAATGACTTGTATTTGGTTTCTGAATTGTGTTTTGTATTAGATTGATTCGTCGATGCTCTAATTAACCCAGTGCGGTTGTGATAATTGTACTTGCATATGTTATATTTCCAATTGCTAATAAAAATTTTTCTGTTGTGTGAGCTGTTTTCAAAAAACTGTTATTACCTTAAGCCTTCTATGCGGGCAAATTTCAGCTGTAATGGTAAAAGTGTGATATCGTTTCATTTAGGACAGCACTGTCACGACTAATCCGCCATGGTACCCTGTCGAGGACGGCATTTATCCTCATGGCCGTTTCTGTACATTTTTCCAGCGAATGATATTTTCGTGATAAAAAATCACATCTTCCCCCTTTAGTTGGTGGCCTAAAAAAACATCATCTCCTTTCAGTTGGCGTCTTCTGCGGCCGCGTAGTCCGCAGGATTCAAGCCCTATTTATCCTCATAAACACCCTAAAATCTCTATCTTACATTTTCGCCCTCTTCAGCAGAAACAGCATTTCTCTTCTAGGTTTATATGTTACGGTAAGTGTGATAAATCTGTTATTTTACAGGGTGTTTCAAAAAGAATCACCCGATTTCAAATACGTATATTACGAAAAATATTGAACATAGACACTTAAGATTAACATGACTAATAAAATTGTTTTACAAACCAAATTAAAGAAGCCCAATATGTCCACCTTGGGATGTACGGCATATGTCTATATGGTATTCAAATTCGTCCCAAACTTTTGCGAGCATGTTTGCATCCACTGCTGCTGTTATGCGTATCTTCAGTTCGGCTAATGTAGCTGGAAGAGGAGGCACATAAACGTATTCTTTTATTAACTCCCACAAGAAGAAATCGCACACTGTGAGGTCCGGTGATCTTGCAGGCCAGTGATGATTAACTGAATCGTCAGTTCCCGTACTGCCGATCCATCGTTTAGGAATGCGATTGTTTTATAATTCTCTCCAGTGTTGAGTTGGCGCTTGAGTTCCGTTATGGAGACAGATGAAGACCAACAGTTAAAAATGAAACGAGTGGACTTATTTTGGATAGATTCTAATTTGTTTATGTTGATTTGGGTGTGGGGATCCCAGGCTTCACAGGCATAGGGAGGGCAGGGAGAATATATGTTTGGTAGCACAAGTGACGAACATGACGGGTGGAGTATTTTAGGTTACGGAGAAGGAAAAAGAATTTTTGGAGGCATTTATTAAAGATATAATCAACGTGAAGGTTCTAGCGGAGATCGGAAGAGATTATAATGCTCAGGTATTTATAATGGGAAACCTCAAAGATCAAAGAGTCGTTTATAGAATAGGGGAAGTCGTGGGGGATTTTTTACGGGTAACTTTCATAAAAACAGTTTTTGAGAAATTGAGGGGTAATTCTCAGGTTGAGCACCATTTGGAAATAATGTTAAGGTTGTGTTGGAGAGATTCTTGGTCGGAAAGATTGGACACTGTTTTATAGATGACACAGTCATCGGCGAAGAGTCTGATGCGGCAGTTTATGGAGTCGGGTAGATCATTTATGTAAATTAGAAATAATAATCGTGAGAGGACCGAGCCCTGGGGTGTGCCAGATTTGACATGAAGGAAAGGGAGTTCTGGCTCTTGTACGGGACAAACTGGCTACGGTTAATAAGGAAGGCCAATTCAGCAGTTGAACATTTTGACCAAGGGTTGAAAGTTTTAGTAAAGTTTATTATGGGGCACCATGTCAAATGCTTTGGAAAAATCTAGGAAAATGATATCGGATTGGAGGTTTTTGTCAATGGAGTCTGTTAAGTCATGTATGAAAAGTGTTAATTGGGTAGATACAGATAACGATAATCGAAATCCATGTTGGGGGTCAGGGAAGAAAAAGTTAATCGAATCGAGGTGGGTACGGATATTCTTGGCAATTATGTGTTCAAAGAGCTTGCAGCAAGAGGAGGTGATTGCGATAGGTCTGAAATTGAGAGGGTGGGACAGTGAACCAGTTTTGTGGATGGGAATTATGGTCTGGCGGCAGATCCGCACGGTGCATTTCCGCATAGGGGAGATTTTGTACACATTTCCGCACAATCAAGCCCCTTCCCAAGTATCTTCTTTTTTTTTCTTTCTAACCCCTACTTTCTTTTATTGCTTTCCTGAAGTAGACAGGAGTTGTATAGGGGCTGTATCCACATTACATTAGTGTAATTTACTTCAACTATTTTTTTTTATCACTCGAGAGAATGTCGATTTTTTGGAATATTTCACTCCAAACTATTTTTTACCCATAAATGTTACGGGAAGTTGCTAAAGTTGTGATTATGCATAATCACTGATCGCCTCGGTAAATTGAATGAATTTTAATGTGTTTATCATTTTACCGGCGATTATTCATAATTCCTAATTGAAGTCTGTATATTTGATAAATGTAAAAAAAATTATCACTTCTCTTGTTTTCATTTAACCTGTTTATTAGTTTGCGATACGTCCACGACACGTATTTTTCCATAAAAATTAAATTAAAATAAGTGTCGACAGATTTTCTTCACACACATAATTACGTACAAATAAAACCAGCATTACCGATCGAATGCATAATTTTTGGTAAATTCAATTAATTCGTTGACGATTTATTGTATTTACCAATACGACCTTACGAACTGGAGAACATACATAACCACCGATAAATGTGACGAAGTCTTGGTATATGAACAGAATCTATTAAACTAACCAAAATGGTTAAGCATAATGGATCAAAATTTGAACATTTACAAAAAGGTCTCTTCGCACTCTCTTAGAGTCATTCTTCCGCTTTTCTGAGTCTTATTTCGTCCTGCACTGGAGTATGCCGTAAGGTTTTGGACACTATACCTACAGAGAGACATAGACTTGGTTGATGGCGTGCAGAGAAGTGCTGTGCGTGCCCTTGTTGGCACACAAGGCTTGAGCTATGAAAAAAAAAACTTAATTTCTTGAATGTGTTTACGTTGGAGAAACGCAGTTGGTGGGAGTATGTAATCAAAGTGTTTATATAAAATTTTCATTGGGATGGATAGGATGGATTTTGAGTTATTAATACACCGTCAATCAACTGCTTCAACAAGGGGACGCAATATCATTTATTAAGGAAAAATTCCAGATTGTGTGGTGACACAGGGAGTTTTTCTCTAGTAGGGCTGTCAATGAAATAGCTTACCTCCGGGGTTGTGAATTCTAACACAAAGGAAATACGATAGACATAGTGGGATAGATCGAGAAGCTATTCATACTTAAATAAGATAACCATAATCTTTTTATGTGGGCAGTGTATTATATACAGTATTATTATTAATTTTTTTTTGGTGACATATGCTTTTATATTGGGTATTTTAGTTATATTTCACATCCATATTTTTTATGGGCATAATGTTTTCAGCCATCTCTTCGGGCAATTTGCCTGTCGTGGCCTTTGTATGTTTACATAATTACCGAATTTTTCACTTTTACCGTAACCTGTGTATGAATATTAGATATAATACGTTGTACACGTGTGTGTTAATCACTATGCTTTCTTTGATCCAGCCCACACGATGCCTCAGTTGTTGGCAGGAGAGAGAGAGAGATAGGCCACATGAAAAACAAATCTTCCTAAAATAGCTTGTCGTCTAGCTGGACATCAGTCATGTTGAAAACACATTTTAGGACATCAGGATAAACTCATAAAATAAATCAATAATTTACCGATTTGAAATCTGAATATTTATGCTAATAAAGAATCATCATTGTTTACAAAATATTTAAACCCTTTTCTTTCTTCAAATTAACAGTTTTGTCCCTCCACCCATTTCCTCTGGAAAAAATCGTCCGGAGGTGTACGTCCTAAAATTTATCACACGTATTGATTTAGCGTGTAAAATTAATTTGAATCCTCAACATAAATATTATAATTGAAAATAGTGTGAAATGCAAAATTTTTACTTTCTTGTCTGAAAAAACCTTGTTTTAAAATTTTTCAAAAGCACATTTACATGATGCAGGAAAAAAAAGCGGACCTCCAAATAAGAAATAATTCTTAAATAATAACCGCGCGCACGCGTGAATTTGCCTGCAAAACATTTTTTTTATGTAGAAAATATAGTTTATTAAGAAAGAAAAGAAAAAAAACACAATATATATAAATATTGTGTTTTTTTATTATAGAAATAAAAATAATTTTTATTTTTATAATTATTTTACAATTAAGAAAAAAAATTTATATATACAATAAATTTCATTTATTAATTCAAAAATACTTCTGTGCTATAATGAAAAAGCATGAAGAATATTTCGGGTGAAAAAGAGAAACATGGTTAATAAAATCTAATTAGCTATGAAGTATTGTGATCATTTTTTCTTTGAATATTTTTTTTATTTCCCGGTTATACATGTTAAAACACATACTAAACTTCTGTTGCAAAAGTTTACTCCAATTTTGCAATATAAGCTAGACACTCCAAACATTTTTTGATACCTTTCGTGCTTGCATAATTAAGCAGAATATGTGAGATACGTCTGTCCAGTTTAGCGTACCTTGCGCATCTTTTTTGCCCTCTAAATCCACCTCTGCTCGACTCATGCAGAAGTCACTGTATTTAGATTCCTCTTTCATACCCAGGATCAGTATTCTGATATTTGGATTTGGTTTAGCCATAATGGAATTGAATCTCTTATGCCATCCTTCTAAGGCGTTGTTTGTTCTGTGTTTTCTTTTATTACAATTCCAAATATTGTTTTCAACACCAAATTTTCGGCCCACTCTTTTACAAAGTAATCATAAAATTCTTGCAATTTCGGGTTTGTAGGAGAGTTTTCCTGGATGGATAGGCACCCGTTATCTACATCTTCCAATGGTAGATGTGCTAATACTGCAGACATACGCACATGTAATCTTACTTCATCATTGCTCTTGTAATAATTTACGAGCCCTAAGGACTGTACGTGCCACCATAGACATTGGTTGAAATGGAAATTGCATCCGAAAATTTTGGTTAGTGGGAAGAGTCTTTCTAGAGCCTTTATTGATGCAATTTCAAAATCTACAGTCACTGACTGAGGATTCCATCTGGCTTCTTTTAAAACAGTAAATAGTTTTGCATAAGAATCCTCCGGTTTTTTTTTTCAAGCAAAGCAAAAACTATAGGAACTATTGTGACTTCTTCATCATTCCTACTTATGTCTGCATGAATCGTATACAACTGATAAAACTGCTTACTACAACTTTTAAAAGTCCCATCTGCGAAAAAGTTCTTGAAGCTTTGAAGACCATTTCGGCCTTTGTCCTAGCAAATACTATAAATCTACAACAAACGTGATGGTGACAAGCGTGCGACACTGTCTGTACAGCAGCCATCTACAATTTTTTGCACGCGAGCGTCATGGTGCTCAAGAGTTCTCGATCCTTTGTGACGTGGCAACGTCTTCGACTATCGAACCTTCCAAGTTTCGTTAATGGATGTATTTCGAACTTTTGCAGATATTTCCTGTATATATACCGTATATTGTGGATTGAAATACAGTACTCTTGCTAATCCGACACATATCAAACCGGAGAGTTTGCCGGATTACCGAAATCACCCGAATACCGAAAGTTAATTGAAAAAATCCATTTAAATAATATAAAATTCTTTGCAAAGACATGCAGTGACATGATTTCCTCATCTGTGCACGAAGAAACCACTCGTAAAAACGCCGGATTACTGGACCGGCTGGACTAGCACACCGCCGGAGTCTATTGTAAAAATTTTGCAAACAAATCAAAACCCCTGAATGAATGAACGCCAGGGTCTCTGCCACCGGACTTATCCCGTTGCAGAGATCTCTTCCAGCCCAGCTTCGTGGCAGAGTCTGGAACAAAGTGAGTGTGTACACCTAACAGTCTGAGTGTGTAGCTAGTGTTGTGTATGATATTTCAGTGCTGCCATCTATACTTCTAATTGTGAGTGAAGTGTAATGATTGAATATTTGTAACGTTGTAGGCCTGTTGCTCTCTGTGGCGAGACTTTTTAACGGGGAGATCGGCTCGCATTCGCGCCTTGAAGTTGGGAACCACAGAAAACCAACTTCAGCCGACCACCACTGTGGGGTTCGAACCCGGATCCTCGCATCGTGAGTCCGTCACTATAACCACTCGACCACCACAGCGGCAAAAAAAAAAAAAAAAAAAAAATCAAAACCCCTAAAATATCAGTGAAATTTTCAGTTTTAGAGGTACAAATAGAACTCATCTCGATTTGAAGAGAAATGTGTCCATGTGTCAAATTTGAAAACATGCTATGGATATTGCTAAGCCAATAAAGAACGGGAAGAGGGGGGGGGATTATATAGTGAACAGGGGGGGGGGGCGATTATTCACCTACACCCTTTTGCCTATTGAAGAATTTATTGAAGAATCAATTTCATGTAGTACATTGCGTAGGAAAAAAGGTAAGAAAAATTTTTTTCTGCGCCTACTGTGCAAGCCTCAGAAGGAAACGTTGTGATTTGGAGTTTTTTCTGTTGTTCTGATCTACGGTAAAAAATAAAGTGAATATATGTTTTAATATATACAATAATGATGTATCCACCTATTAAAGGTTGTTTTCTTTTATTTATATATTGAAATTATGAGAAATTGGTTGAAAAAGCACGAGTCAAAGATTATTTCAGTGGCACAATTTTTCATGAGGATACAACCCCCTTATAACTTCAGGCCATTTATGGTAGGGAAGAAAAGAGGAAGAGACAGGAATAAAAAAACAAAAAGAGAGACAAGAAGGACCTTTGTTTTCGCAAGTGCGGGAATGGGCTGTGCGGAATCGTCCCCAAATTCCCCATGCGCGGAAATGCACCGTGCGGAACTGTCGATACACCGGGAATTATCTTATTAAATTTCCAGTCGTTGGGTTGATTAGAAGTATTCAGTGAGACGTATGAATATCGTTAGAAGAGGAGATGAAGTCTGGAAAGTGGGTACGAAGGATATTTTGCATGAGAGGGTAGTTGGTCTTGTTAAAGTTGAATTTTCTGGCGCGATTAAAATAAGGGATGGTATGATGAAGAAAGAAATCTAAAAATGGGATTTTGTGATTGGAACAGCCACCTCTGAAAGAACGCAAGAAAGTCAAATTTCCATTTTAAATTATTAAGCAGAGACCTATTCTACTTATATTTTTCATTGATGTTTCTTTTTTACAGTTTTGTCAAGCCTATTGCATATATTTCATTGTTTTCATTCAATATCTTGGATATCTTGGTGGACCCTTAATGGTACATGTGCTGCAAATATTATTTTATTTATATAATTCCTAGCAGTAAAATTTCATCTAGTACAATAACAGATGAGTTTGAATTATGATAAAAAAAATTATTATACAAATAATTACTTCAAATATTAAGAATAACTAATTAAATATTTCGAACTGGTCCACTATTTTTACATTTACCTTTTGTAACAGTAATGGGCAGTATATGGAACACACTAAAGTTCTTTTTTTACGTTCAGAAAATAAGTGTTTTATACAGTGGTATTCATAAACGGAATTCTGAACTTAACTAGAATTTCACTTATAGTGGTATACTTCCAGTTAGAAAAACTTTTGAAATAGCGTGTACTCCTCAGATACGTCATTCACGTTGCAAGGGGTTGTATGGTTATTTAAAAAAAAAAAATTATACACTCCCCGTGTGCCCGAAAACCCAATTAGAAAGTTATTGCCCTGTCTCTTCTGATGCCAACTAAAAAATTCCATGCTTCTAAGTGCAATATTCACTAAGATATTCGAAAAACGGTGAAAAATTTGGAAAAAAAACAGCTCTAAATGCGGAAAACCCGTTTTACCTGCATTTAACACTGTTTCCCCCCCCCCCCAACTTTTGATACTCTATTGGTATTTCGAATATATCAGTGGATATTGCACTTATAAATGTGAAATTCTTTGTGTTGGCATCAAGAGAGACAGAGCAATAACTTTCTAATTGGGTTTTGGGCACACGAAGGCAGAATAAAAAGTTAATTTTTCCAATAACTACACAACCCGTTGAATGAAACATGAATGACATATCTGAGTACTACACATTATTTGGAAACTTTTTCTAATTGGAAGTATGCCAACGGCGAACCGTGATCTAGGATCAACGGAATATGAAATTCTCAGATATACAACTCATCGGATCTCACTGATGGGCGCAACGTTTGGTAATACATTGACAATGTCATGAGAAATCCAATCGCAAAAAAAGCGGTTCCAGTTAAACTGTAATTTTTATATTTTTGCGAGAAAAATGCGGAGAATTATCTGGCTTCGCTACTAAAGTTTTTATAAGGAGACGAAAAATACTGCTTGTCAGCGAAATGTTTTATCGAATGTTTTATTAAGAAGAGTTTCATTAAAAAGAGCCATAAGCCCATCATAGCAGGCTCTTCAGGAGAGAAAACAGCCACATACACACATTGGAATCAATGAGAAGTACAGTGAAGACGGAAAAAGTATTAATTTAATTCATTCGTATTGCCTAAATTCATTCATAAGTTTAGAATAAATAATCCATTAAATAAAGATCCTTTGCTTTTGGGTTCAGTTTTTTTAAAAAATCTTTTTGAAGAAAACTAAGTCCCATACCCATCTTCTCCATGATAAATTCAACTCGACACGATTTCGTCTTACGCATCTATTTTGCGGAACCATAGTTATAATAGTATATCTTTAGTTTATATGCGGAACCAATTGATCGCGTAAAACCAATACCTTCTACTTTGGGTGGTGTTGGTAAAACGAGGGATGCCTGTGACTTGGATGAAAATCCGCCGAGATAACGGATATTGTAGTTTTTTGATGTAATCTATTTTTTTAAAAGTATTTAATAATTAAAATACCGTATTTAAAAGAAACACGAAAAAGTTGTAAGAAGTGTCAGAAATAAAATAATCAAGAAATGAATTTTTAAATCACCAATGTTTCGGCAAAATTTCATCCAAAAGTAACAACAAGGGTAAACATTTTGCTTATTAATACTTTTTTTTTAGATTGCCGACTGTATATAAATTGCAATCTTTATATTCCTGCCATAGGTGACGGAACCTGGGGAATGAGGCCAATTTGCTCCCCCCCCCCTCCCGAATTCATGAATATCACAATTTCGCCTAACGCTGCGGGCATGAATCCCATATATACGGGACGAATGGCGATTTCCAGGCCCCCCCCCCCCCATGTTTTCTTCATGTCGGCGCCTCTGATTCCCTCTATATAACTAAGATAGGTAAGTCTACTACTTAATACAAAATAAACCAGCATTTCAAACAAAATAATTTTTTTTATTACAAGCAACTATTCAGAAAACAGTACGGTTACATAATTCCTAATAAGCCACTACAATTAATACATTTAGTTCTAAAATTTCACACCGGATAATATCATAAATACCCATTAATACATTTAAACATGAATCTTCACAGATAAAAATTTACGTATAGTCAAACCCGGCTATAACAAGGTCACTGTCGCCGAATCAAGCTTGCTGTATATCCGATTGCATAATTACATTTTGGGGCACGGTAGCCCGCAGGTCGATAAGATACTCGCCTAAAGTACCAAAGGATGTCAGAGGTGTCACGAGTTCGATACCCGGTTCGTCCTTGTCAGAAAACTTTCCTGACACAGGGGTACAACAAAAAACGGCGACTTGACTGCAGCAACAAATTGCTACCGCAAGGAGTCCCCCATCGAGGGGTTAGCGCACCAATCTCTCGATGAGTATAAGAAAAAAAAAACAAGCCTGCCGTTCGGAATTGGCAATAAATTGTAGGCCTGGTCTAATTAGCCCTTGTGTGCAAGTAAACACAAATTTTGTGTAAAATTGCATAAAATGAGTGGAAAATCTGAAAGGACTAAAATATTGGAATGTTATAGGGCAGAGGCTTACTATTTCTTCATCGGTTACTGCCTCAAATGTGGGAACAGCATATATATATATATATATATATATATATATATATATATATAGCTAACTCTTAATAATCTTCATCCCAAGCCTCAAAAGCAGAGGGAAAAAAGGTTCTGGACCACATCTGCAGAAGAATCAATTTGGGCCATTTCTTCAACAGCTGATAAGAGCACTCCAAAGCCAAATCTATCATTGTTAGTCAAATAAAATGAATTGCACTGAATATTGCACTCTTTTGCGGCAAAAAACTGAAACCCTCAAAAATGTTGATGGATCCATTTTTGAGAATGCATACTGGCAGGGCATTCCTCTGTGGGGAATTCCCCACGAACTGGTGTGTGCAAGAAATTATGTTCAGAGTGTGTGTGCACACACATGCACTATTTCCAGATCATGTAAGTACTGTGTTAAAAGTCTGCATGCTCTCTGCAGAGTGAAAATGAAGTTTCAAATGGGAGACTGCCTCGAAGGTGGGACGTGAAGTTTCAAATGGGAGACTGCCTCGAAGGTGGGAAACAGCATAGAGCCCTGCTATACCAATTATATTAAGACATTGCAACATAGAAATTAAGCGCACATACATATATATATATATATATATATATATATTCCATAAGCAACAAAGTACAGCACATATTGATTTTGAAACATGTGTTTCGCTTGATGGCATAGTCCAATGAGTTCAAATTAGTATCAATTGAAGCATAGTCTAAGTTCACACGATTCTTCATAAACAATCAATATAATATCTAACATTGACTAAATACTCTACTATTATAACTACTGACAATTTTATTTTACAATATCATGGATTTCAACAACTTGAAGTCCTTAATCAAAGGAATTCAACATGGAATCATTAGTCAGAATCAAGATATTGTTCAAAACGACACAATACAATTATTGTGTAAACACTTGACCATACCATTTGCTCAGCAATTGAAATTTTTTATGCTACATCCTTCAAACACAGGATCGGTCTTTGATTTTGAATAATGTATTCGATAGATTTACCAATTTGTTTCTCTCTTGCATGCGTGGGCAGCATGCAACCTAAATATGTACATCATGACACCTTTTAGGTCAGAATGAACCTCACAAATGCCTCCGCATAAATGTGTGGTCAAGTGTTAACGTTAAGACTGTCAATGCCTGGGGTCCTGGCTGGACCTTGGAACATTGCTGGGCACCACATAAATGTGACAGATAGGTCTTTGGCTATTTGCAGCAGTTTCAGCTGCAGTAATTGTCAGTACCATGGTCGATGCAGTAACTGCCTGTACCGTGATTAGTGCAGGAACTGCTGGTAACATGGTTGATGCTGGAACTACCTGCATCTGGTTGCTTGGAACATCAGAATCGCTGACTAAAAAAACAAAAGAAAGTAGCACATGTTACATAAATATTTTTTTTCAAATAATTCAACACAAAAAATTTACTTTCAGGCACTAACTTATACCAAACTTTTGTACTGGGAAGCCAAACATGCCAGAGGGGAAATATCAGAGGCAAAATTACTGGTTCCTGTGATGCACAGGGCTGTCTTATCGAACTCAGCTGCCCATTTCAGGCATTAAAAATCTTGTATATGGTATATTCATGAAAGTCTTCAATAATTTGCACCCCCCCTCCCCCTCCATGTGAATCATAGGCTCTGTTAGGATTTTTCTGTTTGGTATCTACATTCATATAGTTATTTAATCATTAAATTACTTAAATAATTATATACAGTAGACACTTGTTACAACGAACCTAATAGTATCATTGAGAACAGACATTATGAAAACATTTAGGACTTATCGCCTACCATTATTGTAATAGAATGGTTTCTATAACGTGTGGTCGTTATATATATATAACAAGCATCGAAATTCAAATGTGATCGCTGCCATCCAGCACTGTGAACGGGGGCTGTGTTTGATTGTTCCCGCCGCACTTTTATAATATGATAGTAATTTTGTAACCTTGAATATATATATATTTGTATGAGCTCAGGGTGATATTTGTACCCAATACTACCTTCATAATAATGTTTATGTGCATTCCCAATAGTATAAAAAAGGGAAATTTTTGTAAAGTAAATAATGTATGCATGTAATTCAAATGTGAATGCCCAGCACTGTCAACGGAGGCTCTGTTTGATTGTTCCCGTCGCAGTGCGGGCTATGTGTGTATTTTGTGTTGTATATATTGCATGTTCTGTAAGGGGAAGAGCGAGCAGAACATACTGTTCAGCGCTGTGGACGGAGGTTTTGTTTCTTCGTTTCCCGTCACAGTCGAGGCGCTGTATATATGTAATTTGTATGCATTGTGTATTTAGACCATTCTCAAATCTCTCCCACTTCAACATGCCAGCTTCTTTTTCTTCTTTCTTGTCCACAAGTCTTTTCCACCCTTCTTTTGAAATCCCAGGCTGCGGTCTCCGGCCCTTATGTGCCACTGGGCGCACGTGCAATTTTTCTCCCTAGTCATTGGATTCAGTCACCCATTTTAGTCAAATGGCTTGTACGTTGCATCGAGTTGATGGCTGTCTTCATGGGGAGAACGACGAGAGTAATTCGAAACTTGCGAGCACGGGGCAAGGGGAGCCACCACTATAAATCTTTGCGAACTTTTCCGACACAACTCTGCCTCTTTTGAGGTAACGGAAGTAAGGTGCTTTGCATCAGTCCGGGGCTGTGAGCGGTTCTATCTATCTATCTATAACAAGCATCGACTGTATATATAACAAAAATCAAATGCACTAACATACCTTTTCCATGAATTTGAATTTCACTTCCAAAGGATTCCTCGAGAAAAGAATTCTTCTGAAAAACATAAAAATGCTAATTAACTGTATTATCTCAGCATGAAGCTTGTTGCAAAAATTTACAAGACAATTTCATCAAGGACGGAACTAGAGGAGGGTGGGCAAAAATCTCTCCTAGTTACAGCCCTGCATTTCATTGAGTAAAGTGATGAAAAACGAGAAGTGGTCGGTAGAAATAATACCCAATTCTTGTGTGATACAAGGATAAATATAGAATTAAATACAGTACGGTGTCTTGTGATTCACTGTCCCACAATTACACCACTAAATTTTTGGAAGATGATGTCACTCTTCGCTATTACTATCAAGGTTTCAACAAATGGCTGATGCAATGCAAAGATAAATCTAGAGAAAATTCAACGACCCCCCCCCCCCCCCCCCGCAGGGAATCAAACCCAAATCTTTATTTACACTTGCCGTATGAGAAATCGAGACCAATAGACTGCAAAGGTAACAAATTCTATTTCCTTTGAGCTTGCGTGAGCTGAATGAGCCAGATGAGTGCCCCACACCTAGATGGGTGCATTGTGTTTGGATGCTGTCATTTGGACGTAGCTCATTGGAGGGGAGACATTTGAACTCTTTCTGTTCAAATAACTGAAGCGAGACTGTGCTTACACAGTCTCGCTTCAGAACATCTTACTCATCGATACAATGATGATTTGAACTTTGCTCTATGCTGAACGGCTTAAATGATTCCTGCTTTGGCTTTTTGTAGCCATGGTTAATATCAAGGGTGTGTAATTGATGTTTTTACGAGTAGTGAAGATGATAAGAAGATTGCAATGTGCCAAATATCGATGAAAGTCTGATACTAATTACTTTGAAGACAATTGCATAGGAAGATTTAACCCAAACAACGCTGCAGTTGGCCACTGTTGTAGCCAGTACATTGGTCCTGTTCTAAACACACTGTACAGGCCCGCACAAATAATTACATAGAAGCAGCTGCTGGACGTGTGCAAACAAGTTCGTGCTGACCACCCGACTTCGTAGAAAACTCATAATTGTTTTTAAATTTTGTTTTTTAAACTTGAATATCTTTAAAAAAGTTTTAAAAATTTTTAAATTAAATTTTTTTTATTTTTGATCATTATTTTTATTTTTTTTAAATTAAAATTTTTCAAATTTTTAATATTTTTTCATTCAAATATTTTAAATTTTGAACTTTTTCAAATTTCCAAAATTTTTCAAATTCTAATTTTTCAAACTTTTTAAATTTAAGTCTTTTAATTGATTGCAATGATCTGGCCGATTACCCGGTGCCGAACGGTATGCATCCAAGTGTCTACCATCCAAATATATGTGCTGAACGAGGCCATACATGCAGTGACATATTTACGGCGGGGCCCTTAGCAGACTATAGCCCAGGGCAGTAAGTTCAAAGGGGCAGCAAATTTGAGGAGTGAGTGGCCAAGAAAATTAGTAGAATGAGAGAAGGGTGGAAAAATTTGTATAAAGCCCTCAATAAATCCACCTCTGCTCAGACAGCTAGGGAACAGGTGAGAGAGTGACCAAAAATGTGGTCTAGAGAGTTTACAAAAGAGTGACCCAGAGAGCGAAGAACCAGACTAGTGATTGGCTTAGAGCGTATGCAAGCATATAAATACCCAAACGAGTGATATAGAGTATGTGCAAGCTTGTGAATGACCAAAATATTGACCTGAAGTGCATGCAAGCACGTGAATGACAAAAAGAATGACCTAGAGCATGTGTAAACATGTAAATTATCAAAAGAATGACCCATAAAGCAAGGAACCATATCAGTCAGCAACCAAGAGAGTGTGACCCAGAGTGCGTGTATGCAAGCATGGGAGTGACCAAAAACAGAGGGCAATCACGGGAGTGACCAAAAACAGAGTGCAATCACGTGTGACCAAAACAGTATACAAGCATGTGAATGACTAATAGAGTGACTTAGAGACACAAGTGTGTAAGTGCTGGGAAGACACTACATTATCTTCCCAGCACTTACAAGTGTATTTGCAATAAGTGGGGAGGGAGGCAAGCAGGAACAGGGTGGCGAATTTAAGGAAAAAGTAGTCAAGAAAATTAGACTAGAAAGGGAGAAGGGCAGCAAAACCATAAATACACCTTTGTGTGAAGCCACACATAAGGCCGTGCTCATAGTGAGACGACACAGGAGTGCATAATAGAGACTAGCAACGTAAACAATTGCATTGTTTTGTTCTACACAATACATACTCGAGAAGTGATGCGAAGGTCACTTCTCACTTGCTCGTTTTGATATCTGCGGATTGGTTCGTTACTCTTTTTTTCTTTTCCCTCTTCTATCATCATCATCATCACACTCTTACATTTAACAACCCCTTCGGCTATTTTCTCTATCTTCCTAATCTTTTGCTAGTCGCAATTCTTGGAACTCATACCACTTCGCTCCACTATGAGCGCAGCCCAACTCAGGCCGAAGCTTACATTGCTGACGAATCATCCAGGCTTGGACTGGAGCCCTGTCAGCCTTGTAAGGCCATGGACTGGCATTCACCAATGTATGTGTGTGTGTATGCTCTCAGTGGCATTAACAAGATATATCACCCCCTTTTTAAAAAACCTTATCTTTTAGTAATAATAAACCATTTTCAATGAAACACTTTTCCCTATAACCCCCTTTTTTGCACCTGCTGAAAATCGGAAGAAACAGGCCTGTAACTAGGCTGAAGCAATGGGGGCCTCACACACACACACAAAAATTCACTTATTTAGCATAATAAGCATAAAAAAGATGCCCCCTTTTTTTCAAGGAGGCGCTCCAAGAAAAAGTCTGTCCTGGGGTGCTGAGATGGGAAGAAAGCCCATTTTGTAAAAAAAAAAAAGACATGGTATTTTACTGGGAATTTTGCGATTTCTATGTTGCAAAAAGGGTCAATGTAAAGGTTTCATAAGAGTCCTTGGCTGTGTAGGTCTGCCTTTACATCCTGGTAGGAGCAAAGATTTCTCTTCGACTATTATCAGGTTATCTTCAAAGTTATTTAAAATAATGTTATTTTTGGAAGTATTCATTCACATACTGCATAAAATAATCAACTTGAATTCATATTCAGTGAATTAATTCGTGAGGTTTATTAACAAGCTAGTTAGGAATTAGGTAAGGAGGCAAGTCCATTTTGACAAAGTATGATCAGTAAAAATAATTACACCACCTATTCCACTGTTTTTTTAATTTTACTTCAAGTACTAATGTCGAGTTGTAAGGTACAACTTTTTGTACAAAATAAAAAATATGGGTATTAATATGACCTAAAGCAGATGTTTTGGCATTTTTTGAGTTCCATTTTTTGAAGAATCATCATTTAACTTATCGAAGCATGGCCCCCACATCCTGGAGTAGGGCCCTAGGCTGGGATCTTTTGCGGGCCCCCAGACCAGACATTCACGGGCCCTCTTATGATGTATTTACAGCGTGAAAAAACAAAAAATAATGAAAATCGTCACGGGCCCCCAGGGCTGGAGCCTTGCCAGCCCACCCCTTGTGGGGGCCATGTATCGACGTGATTAAAAATTATTATTGGATTGGCCCAAGCTTACCAAATTTTTATTATCAACAGTAGAGTTTGGATTTTCATCCAAAACGCCACCACCAAACTTCATGAATGCTTCCATGACGACACCATCAATGTCAGAAAAATCACCGCCCCATTCGCTTTCTTTCACCTGAAGGGGATCACCATCATCATGTGAACTTTCATTAACCTGAAATGAAAGGAAAAAGAGCGAAAGTAAAACTTATAAAACACAAGACATCCATAAAAAACTAGTTACTTTTCGTTTAAACTGTGCATTGGTGCCATCTTAAGGCATGGGCCTGGGGGGGAGGGGTAGGACTCACAAAATGAGATCTGGATGAACTTTTTGAGAATTTCGCCTGGTAGGACCTCAGAAAAATCACTTGGCTCAGAGGCCCATGATGCTCTTAAGATGGACCTGCCATGCATTTATGTACTTATACCATGTGCATGATAACTAACCATATATGGATGAAATTCATAAAAAGTCACTAATAACCATAATTTTTGAAGAGCATGGCCTTACACAGGGTGTCCAAGAATTCTTCTGCTAGAATATGAGAGGTTTGATAATGCACATAGAAATAAATAACTTTTGCAATGAAAGCCTATGGTCTCAAATGACTTTTTTCATCACATGTTAACATACAGTTGTACAATCTAAGCCATAGTCTCCAAAATAGAGAGAAAAAAATCCTAAAGGGGAAGTGGGAGGGAAGTGTATTTTCCACACAACATAATAACCTTAACCAGGTCTCCGTGAAACCACTTGGGAGTCCTTGGGGAGGTTTCAGGAATCTGTGAAAGGTGCCTGTGACTTACATTTAATTGGTTCAGGGGGTCTGCTAACTTCATGTTATTGATGTAAAAGTTAGGTATAATACAAAAGGTTGAGAAACCCTGAGTTAAATAGAGAGAGAGAAAGAAGGGAATTTTTTTCCCCTGCGTAACTGACTCCACATCATGTAAACCATGTATATATACAGTGAAACCTTGATAAATCATCACTCAAGTTAATCGAGACATTACGACAGCTTAAGTGGAGTGCCAACTTAAATTAAATGCAGTCAATTAAATGCAGTCGGTTTCAATGTTTATGAATTCAAAATATTATTATAAATTTAAAATGATACAACATTTATCAAAATAGGAATTAAAACTACAATATTAGTAAAATTTATAGATAATACAAAAAAATTGAACTTTTTAAGCATTTAGTATTCAACTTACTGTATTATGGTTAAATACACTGGCAAACTTAGAATTTATACCAGTATTTTTTTCAATCTGCATTAGAATGCAATGCTAGAATAGTTAACATTTCTCTGCAACACACACACACAGTTTAATGCTCATTCATTTCATATGTACATGACACATTTAATTTTTATTGATTTGAATTTTTTATCAGAAGTTCATGTTACACAAATATGAAGTAATCTCTAACACAGGGTGAAATTTTGACTTGAGGGTTCCCTGGGTAGAGCAGGGCAAAGCAAACATTATGGAGCCATCTGAAGTAGGGAAAAAACGTCTGATTTATCAACAAAATTATTTTGTTTAAATTTGTAACCCAAGATTAATGGGAGCCATGCAGAAATTAGGTCCAGCTCGAACAGTCCCTAATGCTTCAAGAACTTCCGTCTTTTTAGTTGGTAAATGAACTTCCTCTGCATCATCCTTCTTTATTTAAGCTGTTCCATTTTGACACATAAGGCTTTTATGGTCCCTTTTGAACATACAGCAGTGTTGCTATCAAGCTTTTTCTTCAAAGGAAGCCATATAAATAATCTACTCCTCTCTCTTGAACTTTTCCATATTGACGAGTAACTGAGGGTTTAATAACATTGTTATCTATGTAAGCTAGACGAGACTGAACAAAAATGATGACTTAATTAAAGTGACAATGTATTAGGGTGAAGACTACCAGGGTTTTACTGTATTGAATTTAATCTTCCATTAAATCATAATCAATCCTTAAATAACGTATTGCTGTCTAACCATTGATCGTTGTCATATTTGTCACTTACCAAATTGCTTCAGTTCCTATCAGGGTATCTAAACATCTCCAGCTAAGCCATTTCCATTCCAGCTGAACTATTCTGGATGATGTTAGCTATTACAGTTTGAAATGTGGATGCGAGCGTCAATCTCCCATCGAAAAGTCTCACCACTAAGAGCTAGGTTCATTACATGTACACGCACATTCTAACATGTACCAATTCGTTAAGTTCCGCAGAGGAGTATGGACGAGGCTCATGTGTGGTTTAGTAGTAGCAGTTTGAAATGTGAACAACACCATATCTTACTATAAATATATTCAATATATTTGCCTTTAATAGAGGCTTCAAACAAGAGGCATATTTACAGGGAAATGCTAATTGGGCTATCGTCCAGGGCCACAAGCTCTGTGGGATGGCAAATATTAGCAGTTGGTGGTCAAGAACATTAAATTAAAACAGGAGAAGGACTGCAGAGCTTTACGGTGTTGCCGCATGTGGGCTACACAAATTTTGCCATCCTTATCTCATTCTATTCTGATTTTCTTCACCCCTCTTTCCTAGAATTTGACTCCCTGTGCTATAACTCCCTAGGTCACGATCCCTGTAAATATGCCTGCATCTATGCGTGCATGCGCACGCGCACACACAATGGATCACTCTTTTTGTTGCTCACTGATCTGGTTCTTTGCTCTCCACATCACTCTTCTGGTAATTCACATGGGTGCACACTGTTTCAATGACTCATGTGATTGCATACAGCTTTGGTCACTTCCATGCTCACCCATTCTCTATGTTCACTCTAAATCATTCACTGGCCTGGTTTCGTTGCTGCATAGGTCATGCTTTTCATGTGCGATGTGCGTGCATTCTTGTGTTCACTCACATGCTTGCAAACTCTCTAAGTAACTTGTTTGGCCATTGTGGGGGGGGGGCTGAAAACTGACATTCCTCCCCATATATGTAAGATTCAAGCCTGTATGCAGGAAGTGGAATGGTGTGTTGTATCCCAATATTCATGAATTATTGGGGAGGGGCACTTCAGTCCCATGGGCGGAAACAGGAAGGAAATGTTAGGGGTGACCCCTCTCATTCTCTTAAAAAAAATTTATTATTAAAATAGTTGGGAGGGATGAGGGGAGAAAATCCATCCCCCAATTCACTGTTGATTCCCATGTTCGAAGAGCCTGTAATCCGCTTATGCTCAGCCCCTCACAAAAATTATTGGGGGGGGGGGCTGCCTCAAATTGCCTCAGCCTCCAAGGTTCTGGTGACCATTAATGGGCCACTTGTGGGGTATACAAAATTTCCTACCCTTCTCTCATTCTACTAATTATTTTCTTGACCACTCATTCCTCTAACTTCCCGTCCTGGACCATCACGGAATGCAACATAGCCTGCTAAGCCCCTCCCTACTAAATACACCACTGGCTTTAAGCGATGAGAGTAATATTGTCATCTACTGGGAAACTAGCAAAGAGTGTTTTTGTTTAGCCACTGAAGATTCCACATGAACCCATCTATATCCTGTCTCTTAATTTTATACCTATCCCATATCCTACTCAAAGCTTAAGCTGAACACCCGCAGGCAAGGTCAAGCTTAAGAAGATCATTATGGGTCCAGGGCAAGGTAATTTTCTAAGGCTCCTCTCTCTGGCTGGAAGCACCAGAGACCACTAATTTGCATATTTATTAATAAAAAAAATCTTAGCATCAGGTATCATTATCATGGCTTTCCAGGACCATGCTTGCATAGGCCTAAACATTAAAAACAGTCCTGATGACAGATCTGAAACACTTCCGATGCTCCTTGCACATGTCAATAGATTCTATATTGGTTGTTTGATACTGTTGTTGTTAAATACCAATTCATATATACTGTTGTTAAATACAAATTCAACGATTGTTAGATAATAATCTATATCACCAACTGTGTGTACACATAATTTATGTAGTGAAATGAAATTGATACACACCGGAGGCAGATCTTTGCAAAGCCTATTCAATTCGTCCTCTAAGAAAATTGCAGAGCAATCACTAATCAAATTTTCCAAAGCTGAAAGTATAAAATCGATACAGTGTAAAAACTGAGTTAATAAATTTAAGACTAAAAACAATACATAGCATTGAATTTATGATTATCCATCAAGAACTTAAGTTTCTAACAAAGAAAGGTTTATAATTGGTGGATGTGTCTTAGAAGAATTTTTTTTTCATAAATAAATTAATAAATGGTAACTGTATATAATATGTGTTATGAAATTATAAATATATTGATAACTTTATGAAATGTATTGCAATACTAATTTCAGTCACAATGTTGCACTCCTTGTTTTTAATGTGGCAGAATGCAAGGAATAGTTCATTTAGAGCGGGGTTCTTAACCTATGGGTCACAACAAAAACTTGGGTTGCAGAAGCTTCTGAAAAGGGTAGTACAAATAAATTTACAGTCAGGATTCTTGAGCTATGGGTAGCAAATCAAACTTGATTTGCAAGGAGCTTCCGAGATGAGTCATACAAATACACATACAGTCCTTACAGATATAAAATTAACACAAAAATTTCTCATGTCATTTTGAGTATGATATTTCACTTACAGTCTGATGTTTCAATCTCTTGATCCAATGTTGAACACACTTGAACAGATGCTGGTGCCATTGGATTCAATGTTGCCAAAAGGTCATCATCTTTGGTAAAGCCTTCATTGAAAGACGACAAATCAACATTCATGAACGAGTTATCATTATAAGATTCTGTGGAGTCTGTATCAGTCAAAGGCGATGGGGAATTTTCCAACGAGAGCGTGTCACTGGAGGCATCCGATGGTGAGCTCATGTTTGCATAGTCATGATCTGAATGATCAAGTAATTGAGCAGAATCTGGTCCAAACATTGCGACGACTGATTGCATACTAAGATGGTTTTGAACTTTTTCCCTGTATTCTGAAAATATTCAAGCACAAAATAAAGAAGCGAGTTACAAAAAAACTGTAGAATTTCGAAGAAATTGGTATATGTCAGAGTGTGTCCTCTCCAGTGTATGAATTCCTGCATATGCCTCGGTTAAGGCCGATTTATATGAGTTAAAGTGATTTAGTAGTTAACTAAATTTAAAGCCCTCAAGCCCTTTAGAATGAATACCAACATAATGGTTGTTAAGTTGGTAAGTGTTATAAGTAGATAAGTAGAATAGAGTCTGGACAATTTTTTCCATTAAAAAGGCACTATGCACATGCGCCAGTGAGTGTGGCCTCATATTCAATGATCTTTTTTTACCTTGATTACTTACATAAGAACCAGGGACGCGCCTAAATATTTAGCCGCCCGATGCAATAATAGCTTTGCGGCCCGCCCTCTAAAACAGGTTTTCCCCCCCATTCCATTGGTATCCTGGCGCATGCCAGCTTTACATTGTCACCCGAGAATGATTATCAAACTACTATTTACTTCATTATGATTAAAAAAGCCTTTCTTTAATGAATTTAGACAATAGGGTTAATACTGCCCAGCAAAGCAAAAAAATTTCAAGTATGCCCCTGGAACCACTGCTCTACAATATCTGTATACAGAGAACCATGAGAAAGGACTGCTGGGCTGAAGAACCAATTATCTACCCAGGGTCAGAGCTAGACTCTCTTCCCGCCGTAGTAAGCATTCATTTTGGCTCCCTTGTGTAATTTTGAATTAATTGATTAAAGGAAGAATTCAGCATCCCATTTGGGCCAACACCCAGGATACCTATATCCCGGCATAAAGAGGAGGATCTGTCAAAACCCTAGGTCTGCGGGTTCAATGTCTGAATATTAGGGGGTTCCCTGTATTGAACAGAGATTCAAGCCATACTTTTTAAAGAAATTAAATAAAGTCAAAGTGTGGAATCAAAGCATTTTTATCCCGTTTTGTGGCCCCTAAAATTTAGCGGTCCAGTGCAGCAGTACCCTTCGCACTTGCTTAAGTCCAACTCTGATAAGAACACACATTTTAAAACACTCAGCAACTTAAAATTTAGTTAACTGCCAAATCACTGAACTTGTGTAAACAGGCCTTCAGATATGCAAGACATTTCGACATGCACCAATTCGTTAGAAATTTCTCATAGAAATGTTCATGAGGTGCATGTATGGTTTAGTAGTAGATATAGAGTAGGACTTCTCAAATCCAGACTCCTGGAGACTTAGATGATTCCAGAAAGGGGGAATCTTCCGGATTATGAATCCAGTTTCATTTGCTCCCTAATTTTTCATATTTAAAGCAGTAACATGTCTTTTCGAGCATTTCTATTCATATTTTCATTTAAATAAAAAATTAATGAAGCATATATATGCAAATAGAGTAACAGATAATTTAATAAAAATCATAATTTCTAATTTAAATATTGTTAACCATTGAAAAAAATCACTTATTAATTAAATATTTTTTTTGTAGTCATTGCTTGGATTGGGGGGGGGGGGAAGAAAAATATAATTATTTTTGTTTTTGAAGATAACTTGACAATTCAAGTGTTGTCAATACATGTTATATTCACAGAAAATACAAATATCATCATCTTCAGAAAAATTTTCTCTGAATAATTGCACATATTGACAATAATATTTGAATTGTCAAGAGTGAGTTGAAGGATTTTGAAATATTTAGTGAGGCAGTACTCCTCAACATACATAAACCATACAGAGTAGAATGCCTATTATAATTTTTTTTTCAGAAGTCTGCAGCTTTTCCCATTTGACTAGTGACCACACATCCTGTATTTGCCGGGACAGTCCAAGTTTTTTCTGTTTGTCTGGCTGTCCTGATTTTTTTGCAAAAATGTCCCAGTTTTTCACGTATTTTCAACGAAGCCAACTTGACTTTTATTCTTCAAATCAATGATTAAAATTATCTTAGATAATAAAAAAAATTAAGAGCATCGCACTACATTAAAAAAATATTCAAATTATTTGTTTGTTTGATGAAATCTCAAAATTTCCTATGACGCTAAGAAATTTCTTACGCAGACCAATTTTGGAAAATATTTTCCCCATAGTTGGATTAGGGATGGCCACCAAGTCCAAGGCTGTGTGAGATATTACACTAATCTTGACAAATGCAACCAATGCAGTTACACTCAATCAAATACAGCCAATAAGTTCATTGCTTGTATTTGTTAAGTTTTGCAAAAGAACTGTCATAAAACTTTTATAGTGTGGCCTAATGAAATTTCCCTTTTCATAATATTCCCCCCCCCACTTCGCACATTCAAAACAAATGTGTTGCCATCTATTGATGAAAACACTTACTGAAGATTTTAAATGACAAATTATTTCTAGATCTATATTTGCATTTCTCATTTTTTTTAACACAAAATTTCCAAAAAACCCTAAACAATTTTTCCCCATTTTTTGGATCTCTGGCAATAGCGCCCTGTGAGACAGTTGTAGTATTCACACTCACAGTTGCCATCATTATTTCCCAGAAGCTCAAAAACCGCAGGGGACACCAACAATAAGGGGTACCAAAAAGAAATAAAATGACAATGTACTAGACAATGGGCCAAAACAGAATTTGGGTGAAGAAAAAATATCGAAAGTCCTCGGTTAAAATAAAAAACTCGACCAGAGTGTCTGGATTTGGGAGGTCCTACTGTACAACAAAGATATATATTTCAATGATGGAAAGTTGAAAATAACACATACATCATGTTTTATCATTGCAATGCATGAGTAGATGTTATTCAATCTTTATATTAAACAGGAATATTTGGAATTGAACCCCACCAATTCAAGCAAATGGCATTTAAAATATTGAACAAAAAACTCCCTCTAAACCTATTAAATGGTTGTCAAAGTTTGTTACCTCTCAATGCATATTCTTTTATCTGGTAAACTCTGTAGGTTCCCGGAAATTTTTCGGAGTCATGGATCTTTTTCAAATATTCGGATCTCTCTAACGCTGAAATAAACCTTTGCCGAGGATCACAGCGATCATTTTCTTTTTTGCGACAAGATTTCACATAGTCCTATCATGGAAAACAATTAAGTTAGATAAAAAATTAATATCAACAAATTTTTTTCACAAAGTGATTGTTATCATATCTCACTCATATTTAGTTATAGAATATATGAGCTCAAATCCTTTAACAATGAAACTTTGATTTCAATAAAACCTTGGTACAGCGATATTCGATATAACTCTAAAAGGATATTTTGCCAAATCTTGTTTGGAATTATCTATAGTATAATGTTAAATTTCTCCTGATACAATGATATATATCCTTCACTATGAAAAATCCCTCTACGACACATGGGCGGAGGTACAGGGGGGGCGTGGGGGGCATTGCCTCAATCTAACGATATTCTGAGGACCAAGAAAAAATATTGTTGCAGAAGAGTTATCGTAATATAAAGAGGTAGCATTATCATCTATCACCACCAAATCTATGCTGTTGTTGGTATCGCTTCTGAGTGAACGTTGTTATTACCACCATAAAATGCATTTGTAAGTATTTATTCGCAAAATAATTCTAATTGTTTGGTTGATGAATTGCTGGTCGTTTCACCACCTGTAAACTAGTTTATCTCACATTACTCTCTTGTACTACACCGGAAGTAGCTTCATGACAACTTCATTAACAATTTCAGGGGATAGATAGTGGAAATACCAAGGTTATTAACTGTTTAAAAGTTTTGCCTGAACACCATTGGGATGCTAGGCAAGACTTGACAAAAATGAAAAATTTGTGCCAGGGCTATTTGCCGGCTTACAAACTGGGCCCTTCTTGGAGGACCCATATGAAGGAAAAGATGAGATCATAGTTGTGTATGACAGTGTAAATGCACGTATGTCTGTAAGAGAGAAGAATGTCAAATTCTGGGAAAAGTTTTTGGCGTGGCTCAAAAAATTTTTGCCTGATGTAAAAACCATGAAAAATTGCATTTGGGTGCTGTGAAAGGGAACTTCCCTGATTTGCCTGTCCACCACTCATGTGGTGAAATATATGTTGGTGTTTTGTAAATTGTTATTTGCCCTCATCACATTGTCAATATTCTGCTATAGTTTCGGGCAAAGGTATTCTTTTTGATGAAAGTGTAGACCTACACAGGTTTCAAGATAAAGTTTTATTTCCTTACGTTTATGTGAGGGAAAAAGGAGTGAATCTTGTTTGCACTTGTTCAGTGTGTCACATGGTGCAAATATTGTTTCTTTTCAATTTTGTGCTAAAATAAAGAAGAAAGTGACAGCGAGTGCCTCATAACACTTCATGTTACCAGGCACCCGTGTTCAGTTAGTTCTCTGGAAAAAAAGCCAACTTTAAGTAAAAATTACATTTTGTTTGCTGTAATAAAAAAAAGAATGACCATAAATAAATAAATTCAATACTTGCAAAAGGTTTGACTGCTAATCTGAACTTATGCAATCGATTTGAATACAATGAATGAATGAATGCCAGAACTTATCTCGTTGCAGAGATCTCTTCCAGCCCAGCAAAATTTGATACAAAACTGTTTACCAAAAATGTGCTTATTTTTGGGCACACAATATGGCAGCAAAAAGAAACTGTTGAGTGCTTTACACTAGAAGGATGGGAACTTTGAGAAATCGACATAGAACGGCGGAAGGAATAAGGATAAGGACCCTAATAGGAAAATTTAAATATTTTTTTTACCACTGAAACTTTTAAAACTCGCATACATTCAGTTTCTCAGTCATATTTTTATGACAGACCTTATTCACCATTTATAAAAAAAAATTTCTTGGAATTCTGGGACAAAATGGCTTGTGTGATTAACACACTGATGTATTTTGATATCTTGATAAAAGTTTTGAATGTTATTCTTTGAGCTCTAATCATTTTTTGCTTAATTTTCTCTTGACAGTCCACTGACAAGGTTTGAAGAATAATATGCTTGAGGAGTTTGCGAAGAGATTGCATGTGCAGAATGAAAAAAACATAAACAGCCACCAAATCCTGAGCAATGTAAAATACACGTAAGACAGCTTTTTAGTGCAGATTGCATTGTGCATTGAATGAATTAATTTAATCGAAAATATCAATGATACTCATTATTAGAGTAACAAAATTTCTTCTGGCAGAAATGTTCACTTTCCCCGCAATTTCAATTTTGTGTGTGCATAGTACACGCAAGACCTAGATTTTCTTACCAACTGCAGAACTATTTCTTTGCTCAAGGCAAAAGCTTGATATATGGTAAAATAAGGGCTTCACACATCATCCAGCAGGGCCCCTTAGGCTGGGATATTTGGTGGGGCCCCCCAGAGAAACAAAAAACGATGAGAATCTTCCAGTTCCCCCTCCTCCCAAATTCTAGAGATGTATCCATGGATAAAATCATGGAAATTTTTATTTATTTCATTGTGCGACATTATACCAGAAAATGAAGTGCAGTAAAAGTGCAAAGATCCAGAGAAACGCTAAATGTATTGAATAGTGTACGACAACAAGCTCTTCTTCAAAAGTGTACCCTTAAATGATATGAATTGGGTACTGGAGAAAAGCAAACACCATGATAGAACATCTGTTTCCTCAATACTGATGTTCACACAAGAAGACCCTTCATTTCAGCATGTTTTGCAATCATATTAGGAATTCACAAATATATTGAAGGTGATTTTGAATAAAGTAAAAAAAATATTGTAACGAGTTCGAAATATCCTCAAGAAATATTTCTATCGAGGAATTTCTCATGGTAAAGAATATTGTTATATCAAAGTAAGTTTAAAATGATTTCATTGTATTTTGTCTGTCGTCTTGAATTTAATTTTAAGTTCGTCATTTGTATTTGTTCTTCCGAGGGCAACTGAAAACATCAGTATTTTACACCACACGATCACAGAGAGTATCAATAAAGCCAGGGGTGGCTTTAGCTCACCTGCTACCTGGGTGTAAAATCTCATGTGCTCCCCCCTAAAGAGAACCTTGGTGGGAGTCTGAAAGGGCTTTATCCAAGGAGGAATCATGTCTGCTTTTTTTGGTCCAGAATAATTTCACTGTTTTTAATTATGTCAGACAACTTTTTCCATATTTCAGCTCTTATTGATGAGCCATCATATTTCACATCCTTTTTAGATTTGAATTTTTCAATTAATATAATTTTTTTAAATACAGTTGAACCTTGTAAATTCCAAAATACCTATTTCAAGGTTCTCATGGTGGAAACTGGGGGGATCGCAAAGGATTTCTTGGTTCTCCAGGCTCTTGACAGGTGAGAACTCAAATTCTTTCTTAGCCTTTAGTTGACCGCTCCTGCAAAATTACTTGACGGGGGGGGGGGGGGGAGTAGCATATATTTGAGTGCAGTGGGGTTCTTGGTGGCTTATAGCTCAGAGTGGCAAGTTCGGTGGAGCAGCAAATTTGAAGAATGAGTGGTCAAGAAAATGAGTGGAATGGGGGAAAGGGCTGCAAAATGTGTACAGTCCACAGGGTACAAAAACGGCGCATCCACTTCTGCAGAGGGTGTGGGTACTAGGTCAGTGAGTGACAAAAAAGAGACCTAGAGTGTCTGTGAGAGTATGAGAGTGACTAAAACAGTATGCAAGCATATGAGTGACCAAATGAGTAACTTGGAGGCACAGGCAAATGTATGGGGGGGGGGGAGAGCAACCTGGTTATAGCACAGGGCAACTAATTGGAGGAATGAGTGGCCAAAAAAAATAGACTTTCTTTTTATTGGACTAAAAGGGCGGTGAAGCAGTTAATCCGCCTCTGAATGGGGGAACCAAATGCACACTCACCCCATGTGATAGAGTCTATTCCTGTTTCTGATATTGCCTCAAGGCCTGCTTGTTCTCTGTAGTTTCCTTAACATTTTCATCATCAAGAGTGGACAGCATGTGGTGTAGTGACTTTTTATTAGTGGAAAATGTGAGAAATTTGTATTTTTGAACGAAAGCTTAGGCTGCCACCCCTTACAACTTGCCACTCGAGTACACCCTCACCTAAGCTGCCCCTGAATAAAGCTGTGACGAGATACTATATTGCCTCTCGACATAACGATAACCTGTACAACAATATTTTTTCTTGGACTGCACGGTATTGTTACATTGAGGTTTCACTGTATTTATCTGTATGACCAGCACATAAATAGGTGGTCGTGCATTGAATAAGGGCTTTAGAGTAGGATATGCAGCAATTTCTTTTCATTTTTTTTTAATCACTCTAGAGACGCTTTATTCATATACGCATGAAAATTGATTTAACTATACTTACCAAATAGATGTTCAAATGATCAGGTGTCCAATGCCTATTCCTTTTGTTTAAACAAATTAGTGCAAATATTCCTTTGTCTTCATCTATCCAACAGAAATTTGAATAGGCAGGAATTCTGCTCAGAGCAACCAGAGCGAAGAAAACTAGGTTTGACCCTTTCACTGGCATTTTTACTATCTGTGAAAAAAGGGATAAAAAATATAGATGACTTTTTATTTATTTTTTCTGATGTACTTTAATTTACCTATTTATGTTGCGAAGATACAGCTGAATATTCACAATATAAATAGGTCAATATACTGTTACAATCTGTGTCCAAAGTCTAACATCTTTGCAAACTGGCCAGCCACCGGTGAGTCACTTTGAAGAATTGCTATTGTTTGAAGTCTGGGCAATGCACAAAGTATCCGGTCACTATACGAGGATGCGACACAGGGGTACAACAAAAAACGGCGACTTGACCGCAGCAAAAATGCTACCGCAGGGAGTCCCCCATCGAGGGATTAGCGCACCAACCTCTCGATGAGTATGAAAAACAAGCCTGCCGTTCGGAATCGGCAATAAATTGTAGGTCCCGGTCTAATTAGCCCTCGTGTGCAGAAAATGACCGTGGTGCGACAAAAATGATCAAATACGAGGATGCTAGACTTTAGACTGGAATCATTTATATAAATGTGAAGAAGTGGTATTAACTAAGGAGCGTAGCAGGTTATGGCATGAAGGCAGCAAGTTTGGAGAGACAGCAAAAATCAAAGGATTTTTCAAAATAAAAAATTCTAAATAAGAAATTCATTTTTATTTTAAAATACGTCTAAACCAGCGGTTCTCAACCGGTGCTCCGCAGAGCCCTTGGGGCTCCGTGTGCACTTCTTAGGGGCTCCGCGGTGACTTGAGGAAAACAAAATAAATAAGTAAATTTGATAGATATATATAAAATGAAAAAAAGAGGCCTACAGGGTTCCACCATAAAAATTATATACAAAAAGGGCTCCTCAAGTCAAACAGGGCTCCGATATAAAAGTTATGTACTGAAAAGGGCTCCGCAAGTCAAAAGAGGTTGAGAACCGCTGATCTATATCATCTAAGTTGTTCCTGAAACGCGGATGTGTATCCCTTTTGAAGCACACGTTAACATCTTAGGAAAATAGCTTCCATTGAGTAACATGGCTAGAGAATCCATTCAAATGTCATTTCCCATGTTCTTTTTTTTTTTTTTTTTGCGAGGACATTGCACATTCTTGATTCTGGCATGACGTAGCCGATATATTGGTTATTGTACAAGCAGAATTTGACAAAATTCTTTGTTACAAAACAAATTACAGTATGATACATGGTAATTAGCTCAGCTGAATAAAGGCATTTTTTAGTTTTGACATATTTTTTAATAAAAATTTCTTATTTGAAAGTTTTTATTTTGGAGAATCTCTCATGACCCCCCCCCCCCCCCCCAGTTCATTGACACGACCCACGGTTCGCGCACCACGGTTCGCTCTTACCATGGTTGAATAACAATGTGTTTCAACAAATGAATTACTTTCTCGCTCATTATTGAGCAACGGAATCTCCTAAAAATACATTTTGGAGGTGTTGAAACGTCTGTTGAAAATCATTCGTGTTGGAGATTCCATTCTGGTAAGACGTGTTTGCGTCTAATCTCGAAGGAAGGCCTCTGTATGAGGCTTAATCTATATTCAGGTAAGAATCACAGTTTTTAGGGCTTCGGTCGTGGGCATTGACACGGTTAGGTAGCTCTGGGAAGGGTTCCCAATGTCTTCGCTTGATGTTTTTGTGGTTCGTTGTTCTTTCTCCCCTGTTATTTTGGCTTAGCTCTGTGGACCAGAGAGGTACCGAGCATCGTGACCCCCGGCAGTTTGAGTGAGCGAACCCTTTGCATTCGTCCTCTCTGCATTTGGAGGTCAGTTGCTCAGCCACTTACACTCAACATCATCGTGGCAATGGTATCACTGGCTCGTGTTTCGAGTCACTGTGCCAATGGTGCCGGGTTTTGAGGTGGTGGGCTAAGGGTTCGCAGAGCAGAGCAGAAACCATTTCATTCAAGACAACTGCAGTCAAACGTAGGTATGCACACTAAACCACTGTGGTGGTCGAATGCAAGAACCCGGGTTCGAACTCTACCGTCATCACAGTGGTGGTGAAGTTGGTTCATCTGAAGTTGGTTTTCTGTGGTTCCTGTAAAATTTTCATCGGGATGGATAGGATTGACTACAAGTTATCAATACACCGTTAATCGACTGCTTCGACAAGAGGACACTAGTACCGTTTAAACAGTCTGAGCGGAATGGGGTGCTCCATCCCTCTGTCATGTAATCCTTGATCGATCAAACTTTTGATTGCTCCTGTGATATGATTTTACACAACTTTCTATAATTTATTATTGGTGCCCGTTGCACTTTAACTTTCACTTGATTTATTTGATTCTTCGATTTACATAATGTTCATTACGATGCACTGCATTTAATCTTTGGCGTATCAATAAATTCTGGTTTTACCTGAGATACCCGGTTTCTCCCTCCCCCGGGGGGGGGCGAAGTGCTTACATTGATTTTTGTGTCAGTCTGGGTGTCTCGCGGTTTCTCCAGTTATAACCCAAGTGACTCCACGCTGATCCAAGGAAAGCCGCCCATTAAGTAAAGCCACCCATTTGCTTAGCTTAAGAGATTTAGAAAGTATTAATTTGTTTAATAGCGTAAATAATGAGATGATTAAGTACAGTAAAACCTCTATTTTGCAGTCACTGGTGGGACGAAAATAAAATTCGTCCGTAAAAAATGGGTGGCCGTTTATCAAGGATTTCAATGGTATACTTTGAAATGAAGGGAAAATATTATTTGGTCGTAAAAGAGGGGTGACTCCATCAGTGGAGTGTCCCCATTAAGAGGGGTTTCACCGTACTACTTAACCGCACATGTGCATCTCGTAAACATTTCTCTGGGAAATTTCTAAGGAATTTGTGCATGCAGAACGTGTGTGTGCATATGCGTGACTTCCAACGTACAGTCAAACTAATGACTTCGGTTGTAACGACACCTCGGCTGTAATTATTGACTGTTCGTACTCATTCCCATAAAGAATAATGTTAATGAACATTGCTTATAGCGTCGATAAAATGCAACCACCTCGGATACAACGGTGAATTAAATTATTAAATTAAATTTGTGATCCTCACGTATTCCCAAGGGATCAGCATGATCCGTCCAGCGACTTTGCAGGACCCAGACATGCACAGTGAGAGGCTAGCTTCCTAATGGCTCGACTGCCAGGCGGCAAGCGTCACTTTTATTTCCATGCTGATGACGTTTTCTCAAGAAATTGTTGAGATTAGAGCTGATTACATCCAGGGAATGTTCGTCTGTTTTTTATACCTAACGTTGGGGGAAAAAGATTCATTGCATGTAAATCGTAACAATCGTAAAATTTGTCAAACAGGCGATTGTTATATCGAGGTCAGGTTTCAGAATTCGTCATATATGAGCTAATTACAGGTGTTATTTCGAAGATGTTCGGAAAAATTCGCTAAATCAGAGTTCATTATATCTGATTCCGATAGTCATCTGGATAATAAAATGTTACCACGGAAATGAGACCGATTTATCCCACTTACCAATACGAAATGTCGATTACGCATAATAACCGGCAAATGTGATGAATTCAGCACGATTCATCATGTCATGGACGACGCTTGGGTATTATGCATAATCGACGGTAAAAGTGATAAATTTAGGGAAGTTTATCAAACTTACAAAAATGGTAGGGGATTACGCAAAATAAACGTATTTATCACATCTACCGTAACATTATCACCCTAATTATTATAAAGAACACTGATTAACGGGGGGGGGGAAACGAGTCGCTATAACCGCTGGGTTGTTGCATTTTCATTGACAATAATGTGGGATGAATATATTTATGTGATTATAATTAATTATAGTCATACTGAGTCATAATTATCATGATATAATTTATAAGTCATGTAAATAATCTTAATTATTGATTTCAAAACTTCAACTAAGCCTTGTTGAAAATAGAGAAAAATAAAAGGGGCAAGGTTCGTTAACATTATTCTCTATGAGAATTAGTTAGAACCGCCACTTATTGACGTTATAAGTTGTCGTAACAACCGTGGTCGTTCTAAGAAGGTCGTTGAGCGAAAATATTGGAAGTAATATTGAAAAATTATGCAAATCAGTCATTATTGAAGATTCGATATATCTTATATCCTCGATTCATGGGAAAATTCGCCGACAGCAATTCATCTCGCCAAGCAATTCACCAATATGAAAATTTCACGGACAAACAGTTTGTCACGAGTGAATGAGTGAGCGAGCGAGTGATTGAGCAAGTGAGGGAATGTGTGAGCGAGTGATCGAGCAAGTAAGTGAATGCGTGAGAGAGTGATTGAGCAAGTGAGTGAATATGTGAGCAAGTGAATGAATGTGTGAGTGAGTGATTGAGGAAGTGAGTGAATATGTGAGCAAGTGAATGAATGTGTGAGCGAGTGATCGAGCAAGAGAAGAGTGAATGTGCGAGCGAGTGATTGAGCAAGTGAGTGAATATGTGAGCGAGTGAGGGACAGAATGAGAGAGAGAGTTGGTGAATCAGCCAGTGAACAAGCTAGTAAGTCACTAAAGTGTTCATGTGCTCACCAGCTCACTCACTCGCTCACCTGCCCACTCACTTGTTCACTTGCTCTTTCACACGCTCATATATTTACTTACTTGCTCACAAGGGCGTAGCGAGGGGGGGGGGACTTGGGGGTCTGCCCCCCCCGAAATGTGAGAAAATGGCCGCAAAAAAGGGAAAAAGATGGCCAAATCCATTGTTCTGTCACTTTGGTCCCCCTCCGAAATGAAAGTGGTCCCCCCCCCCGAACGAAATTTCTGTCTACGCCCCTGCTTGCTCACCCACCCACTAACTCTCACTCACTCACCTACTTATTTTTCCACTCACTTGCTAAGCACTCCTTCACTTATTCTTATTTCTCATTAACCGTCACTCGCTCAACCGTCATTTTCTGTTATCCGTCATCGTTTTAAAAAAAATGCATGAGTATGAACCGAAACAAACAGATATCTTTAAAATTATCCACGGATTACTTTTACACCCTACTGCAGCGGTTCTCAACCGATGCTCCGCGGAGCAGTTGGGGCTCCTTGTGTGCTTCTCAAAGGCTCCGCGGCCACTCCAGGGAAATATAAAAAAACAGTTATTTGAAAAAAAAAATTATAATTACTTTAGAATAATAAAAATTAATCAGTAATTTTGCTAAATAAGTAAAAAATAGGTCTACGGGGCTCCGCCATAGAAATTATATGCCAAAAGGGCTCCGCGAGTCCAAAAAGGTTGAGAACCGCTGGTCTAAACTAAAGAATGTCTTTATTCAGCTGAGCTAATTACAGTGTATTGTACAATACAATTTTATGAAATTCTACTTGTACAGTAATCAATATATCGGCTCCGTCACGCAAAAATCACGAATGTGTAATATGTCCCTGCAAAAAAAAAAAAGAATGTGCGAAATGACGTTTGAATGTTTATTCTACCCATGTTACTGTATGGAAGTTAATTTTCCTAAAATATTTTGTATCATGTATTTTAATAGGCATACCCATTCACGTTTCTGACACAACTTACTTAGAGAGCAAAACAAGGTATCCAAACAGTTGATAAGAGAAAATAAAATTTGTACATTCCTGCTTCTGGCGCATGCGGCGGACAATATCAAGTTGGCACTTTTATAGGGTGACTTGGACAGAATCTCCCAATTTCAAAATTGTACATTTCTTAAAAATTAAAGACACAGAAGAATATAGGAGAATTCTTCTTCTATATTCACATATTACAGATTCACCCTGTATATTCACACATTACAGATTCACCCTGTATATTCACACATTACAGATTCACCCTGTATATTCACACATTACAGATTCACCCTGTATATTCACACATTACAGATTCACCCTGTATATTCACACATTACAGATTCACCCTGTATATTCACACATTACAGATTCACCCTGTATATTCACATATTACAGAAAAGTAATATGTGATATACAGGGGCAAATGTGTCTACGTTGTATGAACAGTTTTTGTCAATGGTCGATTTCAAGTGTAGAATCATTTTGAAATAGAATGATTCTTTCTTAACCACCCTATACACGAAAATCAAGGACCATACATTTCGCTACACTTTCATCTTGCATAAGGGCATGGGCGGAGATACGGGGGGGGGGCGTCGAAGGTGGAGTCGACTGATCTAATGTATATATGAATTGACATCATCATCATCGTGCCCCCCCAGCAATAATGACCTTGCCCCCCACCCCCAGATTTCCAAGTCGATCTCCCCCTATGCATAAGGGACACCAAGTATACCATTACTAAACCACACATGAACCTTGTCTATGTTCCTCTGCAGAATGTCTAAGGAATCGGTACATGTTGGAATGTGCATGTCCGTGTTATAAACCTAATGTGAAGCTAGTTTCTGTGTAATGGTTGTTATAGTGCTGCCATCTACCACATATTCTCCGAACTATGAGTGAAGTGTAATGTTTGAAGATTTTATCGTTGTAGGCGTGTTGCTCTCTGCGGCGAGACGCTTTAACGGGGATATTGGTTCGCATTCGCACCTCGAAGTTGGGAAGTTTTGGAGTACACCAAAAAATTAAGTAAATGTTTATATGATATTTAAAAAAAAATGAATATCTTTGAAAGTCAATATCACCTAATTAAATTCAAAACAAGCGTTCCGAAAAGTGCTTTCAAGATAGCACATTTACTGGCTAAAAATCGAAATATCCCGGAAATCCGGGATGTATGGTCGGCCTATGTAAGGGATCGCCGATAATTTTTTATAGGGGGGCCATTAAAGTATTACGTAAGCAGATTTTCAGCCATTTTTGACCCCCCCCCCTTGTCAGCAAAACACTGACCCCCCCCCCCCCCCCCCCGTCAGCAAAATTTCGTCAGCAACTTAGAATATTTCATATCTTCAAAAAGGAGTGGTTGATGACGTAAGCAACCTTCAAACCCCCTCCCCCCTTGTCATCAAAAGTCAGCAAATCCGAAACCCCCCCCCCCGATGCTCACGTAATACTTGAATGACCCCCTAGTCGAAAGGGGGTCGTACTTCAAAAAGTTTGCGCAACCACTGTCCTACGTTATGGTCACCCATGGATATGTTATTTTTTTTATTTTCAAGTCAACTTTTTTTTCTTCTTGATTATCATGAACATGCGGAAGCGCGTGACGTCACTCGACGGGAAAAGGGGAAAAATCCCTTTTCATCTGCGCACCGGACACAGTGTTGGACCTCAGCCAACACCGGCTATAGAAATATATGCTCTAGAACAGTTTCCCAACTTTTTTGTCCCATCGCCCCCTTCTTCAGAAATTTTTTTCTCCCATCGCCCCCAACGCAATCGAACCCATGGAATCCTATGTTATACCTGTAGCTTCCACCGCCTCCTGGAACATTCCATCGCCCCCAAGGGGGCGTTAACGCCCACGGTAGGAATCACTGCTCTAGAACAGCTTCCCAACCATTTTCTTCTTCCATTGCCCCCTTCTTCAGAAATATTTTTGTCCCATCGTCCCCAACGTAATCTAATAATCTATAACCCATAGGATCCTATGTTACACCCGTAGCTGATGCGTCAGCCGACCTGATACAACAGCCTGATTTCTGCCTGTTGATTGTAGCTTTTTAGTGTTCTTGCTTTTTTTTAAAAAAATTCTTTTTCCTTCCCTCTCTCCAACTGTACGCAATAATTGAATTTTCCGTTGTTGGAATGATCAATTAATAAATAAACGAACCACTTAATAAAAAAATAATGAAACATTTTTTTCCTTCCAATTTTTACCCATTTTTGACCAATTCATGGTCAAATTACATTTTTGTTAATGTGTGATAACTGGTTACTTAAAAAAAGTAAATTTGAGAAATATCAAAAAATCGGATATTAATTGAGAATGTTTTTCTTTGCAGTGGATGTAAATTTCCAATCACTGTAATTGACTTTTTTTTTATTTATTTAAATTAATTAAGTTAATTTAAAATGATTATGATTTTGGAAAAAAAACGCATTTGCTATGTGACAATATACAGTATATAAAAAAAATTTAAGAATAAACTTTTTTTTCCTATAAAAAAAAATATATTTCTGTTCATGGTCATAGAAAAAAAATTTTCCAAAAATTTCATTTTTGAAAAATCTAAAACTAAGCAATTTTTTTTTAAAATTCCTCTATTTTAGAAGAATCGACACGAAATTTTTTTGCATTCGATTTGTAATTAAATGAAATATTTTTTTTTAAAGTAATTTTTTGAAAAATCGACATTTTGAAGCCTCATATTTCATGACAACCCCCACCCCCCCCCCCCCCCCCCCCCATGGAACATCGGTTATGAATCCTCTTTTTCACCGCTTTTCAAATTTTTAACTGAATTTGCGGACCCCTCTCTTGCGGATAAAAGCGGAACAAAAAATTTCGTCCGCAAAAGAGGGGCGATCGTTAATCAGGGGTTTGAAATGCATACTTTTATTATACACTTGATGTCACTGATATACACATAGGTATATGAGTATATATGAACTGACATCGTCATGCCCCCTTAGCAATCACCATCATAGACTATTATTTACAAGGGGAAATCATTATTTGGCAGTAAAAGAGGTGCGACCGCATCTGAGGAGTGTTCGTTAAGAGGGGTTTTACTGTATTATGTTATTTAAGCAACAAGTCACCATTTATAGTAAAACCCCACTTAACGGACACCCCCCCCCCCCGAACCAGATGTGATCATCCCTCTTTTACGGCCAAATAATAATTTCTCCCTGTTATGTGAAAGTATGCATTTCAGACCCCTAATTAACCGTCATCCTCCTTTTTACGGACGAATTTTTCTGTCCCGCCGGTGTCCGCAAAAGAAAGATTTTACTGTATTTGAAAAGCTTAAAAAACTTTTTTTCTTTGTAATTAATGTAAATTTCCAATTAACTAGCTTTTCAATTAATATAAATTAACTTAATAAAAATGGTAAATTATACATTAAAACCTCTCTTTTGCGGTCACCGGGGGGACAAAAGAATCCGTCCGTAAAACAGGGCTGACAGTAAATCAGGGGTTTGAAATGCATATTTACAAGAATAAAATATTATTTGGCCGTAAAAGAGGGGTGACACATCTGAGGGGTGTCCGTTAAGACGGGTTTTACAGTATATAACTTCGGGAAAAAAATTTGGGGGAAAAAAAACCGATCTTTTTAAAAAATCATTGCCGTTCATGGCCATATAAAAAAATTGATTGTGAAAATCAGAATAAAATTTATGAAAATTTAATTTTTCAAAAGTGTCACAAGAAATCACAAATTGCTTTGTAAAGATTCTTTAAAGTAATAATAGAGTTGTTTATGTCATGAGAGTGTTTATGACACTCATTAAACTTTTCTAAAAATTCCCGAAAATATGAACACTTTTCTAATCTCCCAGATAAGATTAAATAGGAATAATTCAAATATTTAGAATTCCTTTAATAACGAAATTTCGTTATAACGAAGTGATTTCTCTGGTTTCTTGGAGTTCGTTATAACAGGATTCGACTGTATATTAATATAATTTAAATAAAATTTTAAACAAAGCTTGCGCAAACGAAAAATCAGTCAAAAGTGGGTTTAAGGGGGGAAAAAAATTAACCTAAAAAAAGAGTTAAAAACTCATAGAATTATTAAATATTTTTAGTAATGATAAATATTATTCTCCGGCATATATAAAAATGAAAAATATGAGATTATTCAACTTACCATTGAAATAAAAGAGAGCCGATTAAAGAGAGACGTCCGAACGCATCAAGTGCGAGCGCAAAAATGAATGCCTTGCCTTGAGCGAATGTAGAGGTATGATAAGGTGACGTCATTAGTTTCAGTTTTGTTGCGCAGCCGCACTCGTTACTTTTTGTATATTTCCCGTTTCCCTGTCAGTCGAAAGTTTTTATCATTACTTTTTCCAATCTATTCTACAATTTTTTTTTTCTAGTTTACTTTGATTCCCATGATTTTCATGTGACGATGACTATGTTATTTCTCTGGGATACGATTTCTAGATTAAGGTATGTCCAGGTGTTGGATTAACCCATGTGAAGGCCCTAAGCCATAGGTGCCAATGCTTCCGATTTACCCCGGAAGCCCCTTCCGATTTTCCGGCCTTATTCAAATTTTCCGGTTGGAAATCCGATTTTTCGTATTTTCGTAGAAAAATCTCTAAAAGTTCTAAAATTGTGCTTTGTTTGAATAGAAAAAAATCCAGATACTCTTCCAGTCCATACAATTTCAGGCTGACTCCGGTTTCTCAGGAAAAATATTTGGGAATGAAGATTTCAAGTACGAGAAATCAGTAATTGTCGGCAAATATGATGCCAAAAGCATGTAAAAGGGACCAATTATTGCTAAAAAAAATCCAGGGCAGAGAAAGTTCGGCCCGGAAAAACGGGATTTGTATATGGTCACCTGCTGAAATTAAAAAGAAAAAGTCCCCAGGTTTTCTCCTTTTATTTGCGTGACGTGTTTTCTTCGATGCGGAATGTGCCATCACGTGATACTTCACTACAAATTTTTCAAGTCTGTGAATTGGCACCTACGCCCTAAGCACTCAGGTGAATTTGGTTGCCCCCCAACCCCGGTTCCCTTTAGGGTTCATTCAAGTATTACATCAGCATCGATAGGGGGAAAAGGGGTTTCAGGTTTACTGACTTTTGACGAAGGGGTGGGGGGGGGATTTGAATGATGCTTAAGTCATTCTTCTTAATGGAATGTCCATGATCTTAATGGAATCTTACTGAGTGTGTCAAAAAAAAAAAAAAAACCGAGAAAAACGTTTCCATAGTTTGTGGCACCTGAACTAACATTCTCCCTACTGATAAGTCCTCTACAGAGACATTTCAGTGATTTCTAAATGTTCCACGGATCCTTCAAATTATCGGGAAATGTGTCTGGACCACTTAAGTGTTCTAGAAATGGGACTTAAGTGCTCTGAAACTGTGCCGCGCGTCACTCAAGTGATCGTAAATATACCCCGGATCACTTAAGTAATCTGGGAAAGCGCCGCGGGTAACTTGAATGGTTTAGAACTTAAGTGCTCTGAAACTGTTGCACGTGCCACTTAAGAGATCTCAAAATGTGCCACGGATTTCTTGAATGTTCTGGAACTGTGCCGCGGGTCACTTGAGTGATCTGTGAACGTGCCACGGGTCGCTTAAATGCTCCGGAATTGTGTCAAGGGTCACTTAAGTGATCTGGAACTGTGTCGCGGGTCACTTGAGTGATCTGTGAATGTGCCACGGGCCGCTTAAATGCTCCGGAATTGTGTCAAGGGTCACTTAAGTGATCTGTCAATGTGCCGCTTATAGTTCACTTTTACAAAATTAGGTTTGAGGTGGCGGGCGACATCAGATATCCCTGGAAGCCATATATGGCCCTCCGGTTACAGCATACATGGCTTAGAATGTGGATCGCAATGCATTTCTTAAAGAGAAATATTGAGTTCTTAGCCTTCAAATAGCATTTGAAATTAACAGAAATTTATTATAATAATATATAAAGGTATATTTTCTTGACAATTTAATTTTTTTTAATATTTATTTTGCATCAAAAAAATAAATTTTGATCTTTGGAGGGGTTCACGCATCCCCCCTCTTCCGCGTAATGTCTCTGATCTCAATATGCGTTGGGGGGGGGGCACAGCTGACAAAATTTTTCTGACAAGTGTGGGGGGGGGAGGTTGAAAACATTTTTAGATCTGTTCCCAATTTTCGAGAATAAGTACAGTAAAACCTCATTAAGTCGTCACCCTGATAAGTCGTCATTTTTTTCAAGCCCTTCCAGCTCTCATAGACAACAATGTTATTAAACCCTCGTTTACTCGTCGCTAATTTCGGTTAAGTCGTCATTATGAAAAAGTTTGAGAAAGAGGAACAGACTATTTTTATGGCTCCCATTAAACAAAGAGCTTATATATTAAAAACATTGCCATATGCTTATAAGTCACCATAAAATTCTATATACCCAAACGGAACAGTTTAAGTAACGAAAGTTACGCTGGAGAAGTTAGGTCCGACCGATCATCGCACACAAGTTCCAAGGAAAAATTGCGATATTCGTTGCCTTTGTAGTCTAGTACGCTCACCCAGAGAGCCCGAGAACGTGGGTTCGATTCCTGGCAAGAGCAGTTGAATTTTTCTTTCCTAAATTCATCTCGCATCAGCCAACCGTTGAAAGCTTCGTATGGATAGCGGAAAGGGATATCATCCTCTGAAAATACAGTGTGTCACAAAATAAGAAATCTAAATTTTTCTTCGATTTCCCGTCCTTTAACTTCCAATTAGAAAGTTGTTGCATTGTCTCTCCTTTTTTTTTTTTTTCAAGCCGAGCACAACTCAGGTCTATCGCCATGGGCAATTTACTACCTAGTGAGTTGTGCCGGAAGTGTACGTGTGTGTACCTAACAGTCTGAGTGCGTATCCAGTGTTGTGTATGATTTTTCAGTGCTGCCATCTACACTGCTGGCCACCGTAAATGCAACACCCTGAAGGAAGCATGCAAATAATATGAAATTTACAACATGCATTAGCGGAGGTGAAATATGCAAATGATTAGAATTTCAGCGCAGACGCACATCACGCGCGCCTGTGGCGCCACTTCAAAGCGCTATTTAAGGCTTGGAGATTTCGACGATTTGAAGTAGGGCAATTGTGTTTTTCTTGTGGTTTTTTCAAAACAACGATCAATTATGCCTCGTAGAAAACAGCGATCATCTTTTCATCAAGTATCCGAGTTCGACAGAAGAAGGATAGCGGCCTACCGAGATTGTGGATTATCTTTCAGGGAAATCGGTAGTCGTGTTGGACGAAACCAAACAACTGTAATGCGGATATGTGATCGTTGGATGCAGGAGGGTACGACGGACCGACGTGTTCGATCGCATCCACCTCAGTGCATCACTTCACGTGATGACAGGCGTATTGTGCGTATGGCAGTGACGGATCGCTCAGCCACATCACGAACCATAGCACAGCACATTCAGTCTGTACCGCATCATCCAGTGTCTGCGCGTACCATTCGACGCCGTTTACAGCAGAGTGGTCTGTCCGCAAGACGTCCATTGCTTCGTCTACCCTTGACGCAGAACCACAGACGTCTCCGCCGCCAATGGTGCGATGAAAGAAGGATGTGGACGGCACAATGGAATGAAATTGTCTTTATTGACGAGTCACGCTTCTGTCTGCAACACCACGATGGTCGGATTCGAGTCTGGAGACACCGTGGAGAGAGGATGCTGAACAGCTGCGTTATGCACCGCCACACTGGTCCTGCACCGGGTATTATGGTATGGGGCGGTATTGGATATCACTCTCGCACTCCTCTAGTACGCATTGCCGGTACTTTAAAAAGCCAGCGCTACATCTCTGAGGTGTTGGAGCCAGTTGTCCTTCCTTACCTTCAGGGCTTGCCCACAACCATATTTCAACAGGATAATGCGCGACCACACGTGGTACGCATTGCCCAAAGGTTCTTCGTCAATCGCCAGATTGAATTGGTTCCCTGGCCAGCTCGCTCTCCGGATCTTTCTCCGATAGAAAACATGTGGTCCATGGTTGCTCAACGATTGACCCAGATTACATCCCCAGCTGCCACACCAGATCAACTTTGGCAACGCGTGGAAGCTGCTTGGTCTGCTGTACCCCAAGAACACATCCAAAGTCTCTTTGAATCAATGCCGAGGCGTGTGGCAGCGGTGATCTCCAACAATGGCGGCTACTCTGGCTACTGATTTTGGCAGGAACCACACTTCACAGAAGTCTATAAATTTAATCATTTGATGCTTGGTCAACATTTTATCTACAAAATAAATATTGTTGCGATATCTCTTGTCTTTCTTGGTGTTGCAATTTGGGTGGCCAGCAGTGTATATCTCTCCTGGTGCCTGGTGAGCATTGTCTCTCCTGGTACCAACAGAAAAAATTGCATGCTTCTAAGTGCAAAGATATGCGCTAAGATATTTGAATTCAAAAACTGAAGAAAGAGAAAAGTTATGAAAGGACAGCAAAAACTAATAGGCCATTAAAAATTTAGATTTTTTTTATTTTGTTACACACTGTGTTTTCACTCTCAAAACTGGTACAGGGTAATTTTGAACGCCTTTTGAGTATTTTTGGGGACAAGGTTTTAGGAGACTGTTCAAGCTAGATCTCATTTCTGCATGGGCTCTACTGGAGAAACTGCAAGACACCCAGGCTCTGTCGCAAGAAGCAACGTAAGCACTTCGCCCCCCCTCCCCAGGGGGGGTGGACCAGGGTATCTCCGGCAAAACCAAAATTTATTGATATGTCAAAGGTTACATATAGTGCAAGAAAATCAAAAATTATGTCAAATATTAAAAGTCATATATAAAATTTATATATCAAAATTAAAAGTCAAAGTGCAACGCGCGGGCACGAGTAATACAGTAAATAATCATAGAAAGCATGGACTCTACTAATTTAGGGCTTGAAATTTAAACAAAATATCTTTGTTGAAAAAAATTAGACATTCTTTCCCAAGTTGAGATCTTCTGTTTACTTTACCCTGCCCAGGGCCCCTCCACCAAGTCAAAAGTGTTCGAGATTACTTTGTAGTTGCATCATGAACTACTGATGAAGAATTCGAACACTAAAATTAAATTTGATGTATGTGTAAAATTAATGTGCAATAGAGAGTTTCTATTATGAAGAAAAGCTACTAATTCAAATAGATGCTCTGTTAGTCTAAATTAAAAATTACTACTATAAATCAAAGTGTACAGTACATTTCACCACAATAATTTAAGTAATAAGAGGTAAAAAGTTGCTATTATTTTTTCTTTCGCAATCTATAAATTTTATTAACATTGTTATTTTGATTCATACTTTAATAAATGCCATATTACTTTAAATTTATACGATTTTTACGATGGAACTCCGCTTAAGCCGTCATAATTTTTCGATAACTTGAGGTGACGACTTATCGAGGTTTTACTGTATATATTTTATAACTTTATCATAGAACGCCTTTTAAATTATAGTAATTCAGGGGTCTGTTCAGACCTTTTTTTTTGTAGGGTCTTGTTTTTGTGAAAATTTCAAATTTATATTTTTATTTTGTGAATGTCCGTTTTTCAGGTCCAGAATTTTGTAAAGGGTCTGTCTTTCAGATCCGGAATTTTGTGAAGGTTCCAGGAAATACGGGCCTAAATTTTGGCTGGACAGACCCCCTGATATTGGAAGAAGAGTATGAATTTTCACGATTTTCAAAAATCCATTGCCGAAGGCAACTGCTAAACTTAAATTACGATTTTCGACGTTGTTAAGACATCAATTAAACAACAGGTTACAAATAGCCTTTCTGAGGTGTTGTGAAGGAGAAAGACAAGTGTGTACATGTATGTGTAAAGCATGAGTGTGTGTTTGTGTAAACAAAAATCCAGTCCAACGTCATGTCCAAAGTACAAATGTATTATGCGCTCTAAAAGGTCACAATAAGGGGGAAAAATTAAAATATTCAACATTTAAAAAAAAGAATCGTTGGTAGACAAAAACCACATATAACACATACAATACGTATAAGATATAGAGATAACACATACGGATACACAAGAATGAGTACAATATACCAGTGGCAAAGTAGATAAAGTGGGATATAATAAGATGACTTAAATACAGAACAATAAAAATAGAAATGCACAATATAAATATTATTTTTTCCAATCTATCCCATACTACATATATAGTATATTGTTCTCTGTAATGGGTCGTAATCCATTATCTCATTGAGATGGCCATAATCAGAGTTCTCTAGTTTGTCATAGTGGGTTGTAGATATATAGTACCTTGATGAAGTCCAGTATAAGGGGTATACCCAGGTCTTTCCTGATGTCAGCTCCACGTTTAAATTTAGGTGCCCTCACAAGAGACCGTAGGATGTTGTTTTGCTGAGATTGTAGTTTTTGCATGTTGCTATGACTTGCGTAGGCCCAGACCGGGGCTGCATATGCCATAATTGGTCAAAGATAGATTTAGATAGTTAGAAGATATAGATAGTTAGACGATATAGATTTATATAGTACGACTTTATTCTTTAAGGAGAGACGAGCTTGAGGAAATGTCATTATGGAGAGCATGCCTATAGGGCTTGGGTGACCTCGTTCCTGACATAGTCAATCTGCGGAACAAAAGTCATTGGCCGGGTCAGAATACAGCCTAGGTATTATACTTTTCTTACTGATTTTACGGCTGCTCAGATATCAATTAAATTTACTTCGAAAACGATTTATGTAAATGTTTTTTCTTTGATAGAGCATTACTATTTTTTGTACTGCGTTGATATACAGATAATGTGAAAAATAATTTGGAGACAAAAATGAAAGTTTTCGATGCGGTGCAAAAATTTACTAATTGCAAATACATGTACTAGATACGTGTATTATCTCGCTCCTAAATATCTTCATCGATAGATGACAGTACATTCTTGGAAATCTTGTCCCCTAAAATATCCGATCACTGCTATATGTCTCCCGGATTCGGAATCAACAACGGGTTTATTGGAAAATATGAGAATCCTCCTCATCTTCTTGTAGATCAATAAATTCTTGGTCACTCGTAAACTTGTACAATGATCTTCCCTGGCCATGCCAATCTTCTGCCCTCTTATAAAAGATATCTTCCTTGTAGAGCGGCAAGGCTTCTCTGATTTCTATTGCCGCTTTTTTAACTTCATCAAGATTATTTGTGTCCCTTGTGTAGAAACATATGCATCCATCGTGGGGAAAAGACGCATTTTCAGGATGCCCAGTCGAGCATATGATTCTGAAAACAACGACGGTCGGAAAGCACTCTTTTATATTTAACCAAAACTTATCAATATCTGTTAGTCCATGATTCTTCTCGCTCCTGTATCTTTTATCGAAAAACACCATCCATCTGCCGCATCCTGGGGGACAACAAGAAGTTCCGCGACATGTCCATTTCTTGTCGGTTATGCGTGTGGGCATTTCTTTGATAGGAACCATTTCATCGTAGAAAACGCCGTTGGCATCTATAGAAATGAAAGTTCGTATTAGCTGGTGTTATGAAAAATAGACTCTATACGAACTCATGTCAATTTTGAGTCACTGCGGCAGGGGCGCACAACCTTTTGAGTCTGCGAGCCAGATATGCGGTATTTCTGCCGATCGCAGGCCAGAAACTGGTATACAGGGTGTCCTATAAGTCTTGACTCGGCATTTATCTTATCAACTCTTCATCGTAGAGGTATAGTCCCAATTTAAAAAATGCTCAAAATCGGAAATCACTCTTTACCAGTTCTGACAGCGAAAATACTGTACAGTGCGTCACCAAATGAAAAATCTAAGTTTTTATATGGGCAGCCCATCCAGAAAACCAATTAGAAATTTATTGCCCCTTGAGGATGAAAAAAAATATTCTAAGAGCAATATTTGCTAAGATATTTGAATTCGAAACTAGAGATAAAATTGGAAAGAACAGTATAATCAACTTGTCCGTTAGTTCACGCTGCTCTTCTCCCTTTTTTATCCGATATTGGAAATTCAAATATCTCAGCGAGTATACCATTTATAAACATGGATTTTTTTTGTTGGCCTCACGAGAGACGGGGCAAAAAATTTCTATTTAGTTTTTGAGCTCAGGGTGTCCGTATAAGAATTTAATATTTCTTTATTTTGTGACACACTGTACATTCACTCTGAAAACTGGTTGAGGGACATTTCTGAACACATTTTGAGCATTTCTTAAATTGGAACCATACATCTAGGACGAATGGTTGATGAGAAAAAGGCTGCATTAGGACTTACAGGACACCCTGAATAACAGTGGTTCTGAAATTTTTACATATATGTTATTGCCAACATTCGCGAATTGGCTAATCTTGTTAAATATTGATTCGCGAAGTGGCCCGTGCTCTCCGAAAAGTTGAAACACCCTTAGGCTAAAGCATTTTCAGAACCTCCAACCCCCCCCCCCCCCCAATGCATGCATGTGGGCATCATGCTCTTAGGCACAGCGCAGATTTCAATATAAATTCTACACACCAAAGGTATCCAATATGTAAAGTTCTTCGTTTTCATCCATCTTATACAGACCATCGCTATCTTCTGAGTCAAATCCACATTCAGCTGTCAAGCATGACTCCGATGGAATCAATTTAATTTCAAGAGGTAAATTTTGTAAATCCTCCCATGCTCTAGTTAAGAGCTGGTGATCAGAAAATTTCAGAATCCACATTCCACCTTCATCTGAAAAAAATAAAATGATGGAATGCGCAGATTTGCTGGGGAAAGGCAAAAAAGGAAAAAGGAAATTCAAACAAATGGTCCATGGTCCTTCTGCTATGAACATCTCGTGATAGAGTATAGTTCCTGTGGTCCTTCTGATTCATACATTTCGCGATAGATACAATGTTGCTCTCATGATACTTCTGCTACGTACATCTCGCGACATAGAATGTGTATAGAATAGCACATCTCGTGGTCCTTCTCTACATTTTCATCTTGCGATAGATAGAGTATGGGTGCCGTGGTCTTTCTGATGCATGCATTTCGCTATAGGTACAATGTGGCTCTCCTGATACTTCTGATACATGTACATCTCACGATATAATAGGGTTCCCGTGGTCCTTCTGTTTTGTACAACTCGTGATAGATAGAATACGGTTCCCGTGGTCCTTCTGATACATTTCGGGATAGTGGATCTCGTGATACGTCTGCTATGTACATCTCACGACATAGAGTGTGGTTCCCGTTTCTGATATGAAAATTTCGCGATAGATACAATGTGGTTCTCGTGATCCTTCTGCTATATTTACCTCTCGCGATAGATATAATTCCCGTGGTCCTTCTGATGCATATATTTCGGGATAGATACAATTTGGCTCTCGTGATGCTTCTGCTACGTACATCTCGCGACATAGAATGGTTCTCGTGGTCCTTCTGCTATATAAATCTCGCCATATAGTAGGGTTCGCGTGGTCGTTCTAATATGTATCTTGCAATAGAGTACGGATGAACATCTCGTGGTCCTTCTGCTATGATCATTTGATCATTTTTGTCGCAGCACGGTCATTTTCTGCAAGCGAGGGTTAATTATACCGTGACCTACAATTTATTGCCGATTCCGAACGACAGCCTTCTTTGTACCACGCAAGTTCGTGGGAAGTTCGGGGGTGGTGCTGCCATCATTCCATTGGAGGAATGATCGGCAACAAAAAGATGTCGGTTTTCGCTCCATTCGCAACTAAATATGTCTGCCTAGGCTGCAGATGCCTGCCTCCACTTACATTCGCAGCTGATTTAGCTATGATCTTACTCGGCTTCATTCATAGCTGAAGATGCCTGCATTCGGTCAGGCGCGGATGGGGGGGGGGAGGGGTAGGAACGATTGCCCTTTCCATGAGCCAAATAATATGGGAAAACTTGTCTGTCCCGTAAAATACGGGATAATGCAAAAAAACTCACACAATTCGCCCCTCTCAACGCATCGTCCTGTATCCGCTCCTGCCTGAAGGTGTTTCACAGTCCATCGCTAGTCAAGATATGCGCTAAAATTCTACACCGCAAAGAGATAATGTCGCATTATTAGTAGCAGTAAAATGTGGGAGAGTGAGCAACGCTGTGCTGCCATTTCTGTTTCAAATTAGCAGTGAAAAATTACATTTTTTTTTTAAACGAAAGAGAAAACGCACCTGCTCGTTAAGTCTTCGCCAACTTCCAGGAACACAGATGGTGAACTTCATCAAGAAGATCTGGTTGATCACGACTTCCATAGATCCATTCACGCTATAAATCATTGGTTACCAAGAAAGAGTCGTCCGAAGCAATCGAAAGATGTGGAATTCAGGAATCCATTTCTCAATGAAGATGGCAGACAAACGCGCCATGTGTTGGTGGATTGTACGAAGATCATGAAGTCGAGTCCACTGTATGAGCCAGAGACCTATTTCTAGAAAGAGATATACTAAAAGAGAGAAAAAAAGAAAAACAGCATCATGGGTTACTGTCAGATAATAACATCATGAGTTTCATAAGTCATCGGAGGACTGTCCTGGATAGCCTTGACCGCAATTCAGGATTATAAAAACTGAATTTTTTTCAAAATGTTATACACAAACAACACAGTTGGCGGATTTATGGTTTGGTTTGCGTGAGAAAAGTATCAGTAAACACAGTATATATCATTGAACATAAATATCATAGCCATGATTGCCAATATTGCTCATGAAGGGTGCGATTGTGAGCATGCATGCATGCATGTGCCATAACGTAATAGCATATACCGTTACTGAAGCAGTTCTGAAGTCGCTCTTCGTTACCGACCTTGGTCACGAACGTGTTTGGACTCGAGAACCCGAGGTTGGACAGATCCTCGCAGGACTCGGCCGTGTCCTTGTAGAATGCTGCCAATGACAATAACGATAAACTGTAGATGGCTTTGGAGAAATTAACAGAATTCAATTTAGATTTCGATGCATAATACGGTGTAGCACTCAAATTAATCGCCAATTATGGCAGCCCAATTTCTCTGGTAACTTTACAGTATGGTCAAATTCTTGTTAACGTACATATAGGTTGCCTCGAGATCTAGGACGGCAATGGTAATGGTCTCGATGAAGAAGCTTTTCGTTAAAATAACCCATGATGTCAAACAAGGGGGCCTTATTCAGCATTATACATATATTAGCATTGTATATAAGCATTTTTACCCCTTTTTTATGGATAGATTATTAGAGAAAACGTACTCAGGTTGTAGATAGTGATGTAGTCCTTGTTGCCACAGTGTTGCCCCTGGCACAGTCCGGAGCATTTCATTCTTTGTGCCGTCTTGAGGTTCTTCATCTTTTCGGCTCCGAGGCAGAAGCATTTGTTCGGTACCAGACCGGCTAATGGGAACGACAACGCTCTGCAGTGCTCTAAGCACTCCGTCACCGATATGTCTTTCCTTTCCAGCACCTGGCTGTTAGATGGCCGACCCTTGAAACAGTTCATCGAACCATCTGCAATGATAAGAGTTAATATTAGTCAAGGTCCTTGATATTTACAGTAATGTGGTCATCGAATTGTAAAGACACCACGTGATATAAAAAAATGCCAATAAAACGGAACGAAACTGTGAAAAAACTGTCGTCTTTTTGAACTGACAGTGTCATCATCATTGTTCAAAAAGACGACATTGATGATGACACTGGAATGTGTGATCAATGTCATCCTGCTGGATTGTGTGGAAAATGCCATCTTCTTAGATTATGTGTGCAATGTCGTCTTCCTGGATTGCGTGATCAATGGAGGCTACCTGTGTGGAAAATGGAGTCTTCCTGAAATGTGTCGACAATGTCGTCTTCCTGAATTGTGTCGACGATGTTATCCTCCTGGAATATGTGATCTTTGTGAAATGTGTGGAGAATAAACCTTTCGGAAATGTGTGATTTTCACCTTTCGGAAATGTGTGATTTTCACCTTTCGGAAATGTGCGGAGAATTTCACTTTTCGGAAATGTGTGGAGAATTTCACTTTTCGGAAATGTGTGGAAAATGCAGTCTTCCTAAATTATGTGAACAACGGTCTTCCTAAAATGTTTGGACAATGAAGTCTTCCTAAAGTGTTTGGACAATGAAGTCTTCCTAAAGTGTTTGGACAACGAAGTCTTCCTAAAATGTTTGGACAATGAAGTCTTCCTAAAATGTTTGGACAATGAAGTCTTCCTGGATTGTGTGGACAATGCCGTCTAGAATGTGTTACAAATGCCGTCTTTCTGAAATGTTTGTTGACCAACGTCGTCTTTCTGAAATGTTTGTTGACCAACGTCGTCTTTCTGAAATGTTTGTTGACCAACGTCGTCTTTCTGAAATGTTTGTTGACCAACGTCGTCTTCCTGGAATGCGTTATCAATATCGTTTTTCTAGAATGTGTTACAAATGTCACCTTTCTGAAACGTGTTATGAAATGTGTGGGCAGTGTCATCTTCCTGAAATGCGTGGAGAATGTCATCTTTCTGAAATGTGTGACCAATGTTGACAAACGTGTTGATCAAATGTGTGACCAATGTTGACAAACGTGTTGATCAAATGCGTGACCAATGTTGACAAACGTGTTGATCAAATGCGTGACCAATGTTGACAAACGTGTTGATCAAATGCGTGACCAATGTAGTCTGTGAAATGCGTGGAGAATGTCATCTTCCTGAAATGCGTGGAGAATGTCATCTTTTTCAAATGCGTGGGGAATGTCATCGTTTTCAAATGCGTGGAGAATGTCATCGTTCTGAAACGTGTGACCAATGTCGTCCTCCTGGCTCTTGGAATGTGTGACCAATGTAGCTGAAAATGTCTGCCTCCGCTCTATTCATAGCTAAAGATGTCTGCCTCCGCTCTATTCATAGCTAAAGATGTCTGCCTATGCTTCATTCGCAGCTGAAGATGCCTGCATTTTGCTCAGGCGATGATCAAAGAAAAAAATTATGTGGGAAAATTTGTCTGTTCCATAAAATACGGGACTAGACCACGATCCTACTTAATAAGTCATAATTCTCGACATATTACCCTGGATTCACTGCTGAACTGGATAGACGACACAGTGGCCAGCTATTCCGAAATGGGATACCATGACAAAATAACTAAGAGTTATGAGAACCTTAACCATTAAACAAACCTTTTTCCAAGTCTTTCCTGCAGATAAACAGTGACCTGTGGGTGCAGACTTCGTCGCGCCACTGGAACCCGTTGCTGCCGTCGATTTGTGCGCATCTCTCGTAGACGGAATTCGGCTGGGTGCTCATCCAGTTGCGGAAGCCGGATACGCTACCGTCCAACCAGCGGTAGGCGTTGTTGTCTCGAGCGTCGTGCTGGTACAAGCCGATGAACCAACGGACCCTCTGGAACGAGGAGCCCATTCCCTGTATGGTCTGCAGGAGAAAAAAAATTGTTGATCGGGTTTGCTACCTGTTATATATATATATATATATTTCTTTATTTAAGATTTTTAAAACACAACTACAAGTTTTTTTGTCAAGTCTTATTCCGGGTTTTAGTGACCGATCGAACTGACATGTACGATGAATCCGTTCTCGGCACTGTTCCTTATGCTGGCCAGGAAACCGTCTCGCTTGAAGCAGAACTCCTGGGCCTCCTTGTACTTCTGGGAATTGGTGTCCGAGAAGAGGAAGCAAACGTTGTGGAACGTCCTCCATGGGCTCTCGCACTTGCTCGCTTTCTTCACCCCGTCTTCATCCGAGAAGGACAAAAAATAATGATTAATGGATGGTCAGACGTAACTATTTATAGCAGTAATCGTCTCATCTATAGATGACGAAACACTTGGCCTCTGAGATACACTACAACTACTACTTAACCGTATATACACCTCGTCCACATTCCTCTGCGGAACTTCTGACGAACTGGTACACGTGTTGGAATGCGCGTGCTGTGAACCTGACGTGAAGCTTGTTTCTGTGTGATGCTTGATATGTGTTGCGCCGCCATCTGCCATCAGTTTTTATAACAGTTAGTGAAGTGTAGTGATTGTTGAATAATTGTGTGGTTGTAGCCCTGGCTGTCTGTGGCAATACTTTTTAGCGGAGAGATCAGTCCGCGTTTGCGTCTCAAAGTTGGGAACCACAGGAAACCAACTTCCGACCACCACGGTGATGATGGTGGGATTCGAACCTGGGTCTTCGCAATGCGAGTTCGTCACTATGACCACTCGACCACCACAGTGGCTGTTACAACTAAACCACACATGCACCTCGTCCACATTCCTCTGCGGAACTTCCAACGTATTTGTACATGTTGGAATGTGGGTGAACCTTCCGTCAAGTTTGTTATGTGTAATGCTTGTTATAGTGCTGCCACCTGCAATCAATTTTTTAAACTATGCGTTTTTTCCCTCAACTCATAGAGCATGAAGTGTAATGAATGAATAATTATAACGTTGTAGGCCTGTTGCTCTCTGCGGCAAGACTTTTTAACGGGGAGATCGCCTCGAAGTTGGGAACCGCAGAAAATGTATGTACGCACTGGTTTCCAATTCTTGAAGTCGCCGCCTTCAGGTTTCTTCGGAAACCAGCGAGCACTATGTTCACTGAAACAGCACCCTGAAACAGGAATCAAGGGCGTACCAGGAATCACCTGGAGTTGTATAGGGGATTGAAGGGTGCACGTTGCATTATATATGCATGAATTGTTGGAATGGGAGCTCAGCTCCCAAGTCGCCAGTTGCCAAGTGGACAGTTGCATCAAATCGATATCATTTCATGGGAAATCTCGACAAAATAATAATAATAACAACAATAATACCCTTACCCAAGGGGGCCAACAGACTAAACAGCAGGCACAATACGGTAGGAAAAGCTTTTCTATTCACGATATGTTCGTGATCCACCTTAACCTGAGGAAGCATAAAAAAACAATATGGATGTCCATTATAAAATATGCAAAATATGATAATAATCACAAATTATACGTAACAGAGAGACTTGAAATGCGTTTTTCTCTATCAGTATTTAACCCTTACTACGGCAATGACGAGATATCTCGTCTAACTTGATGCCTTTCATTTCGGCAATCCCGAAATATAAACTCTCTTCTTTAAAAACCTCGGCAATGAAGAGCCCACACAGCCTTGCAAAGGTCTCTCAACCGTGAAACATGTTTTCCATCTCTTCCCTCCCTCAACCTGTCGATCAACTGCCAGGAGGCGGAGTCAGTTTTGTTCAAAGTCTGATAACGGAAGTGGAAAAGACAATATTTTCCTTTCCGTTTGAGGTAGCAAAAGATTATGTGCCTATACACCATAAATAATAGAAAATTATACAGTTTTTCTCTTCCTTTTTTTTTCTTTTGGCGATCCAACGAAGAAGGAAAGTGACGAAAACGGCCATGCCACACCAGAACCAAGAAGATCCGAAAGATAATATTTCATTTTCAGTGATGGGGGGGAAGCATTTATCAGCTCACGCAATTGAAAAAAATATTCTTCTTGAAAATAGGTAGCAATTTCTAGAAGGTTTGGTGATTTTCACTGTGGCAGTTAAAATGCGGATCAGGAAAATTTTGAAAATCGCTATAGGGGGTTAATATAGTACAGGTTGTGAAGTCTAACCCTTATACAGCCTTTATATTTTGAACTGTTGGTGATAAAAGAAAAAATTATATACCTCTGTACCTAAAATTGGCAAGTCATTTGGGTACCTTTTCTTCTAGACCACCCTTAAAATAATATCTACGTTTTAGGGAACCCTTGAAGCAATCACCCATACTTTAAGAAACCCTTGAAATCATTTCTAAATTTTAGGTTGATCTACTGAATTACCAGGCAGGGTCCTGGCTCTGTCCCGCTAGGGATATAAGCCATTTGCTCAGCTGCGTTGGTCCATGCTGGAGAGTATGAGAGTAGGTTGATCTACTGTAATTTCTATGCACAAAACTTTGAAGTGATACGTCAGCTTACGAACTTTTTGGCTAACGAAGTTTTTTTTTCGTGATTTTTCTTCTTCGGATAACGAATACGGATTCGGCTAACGAACATTTTCATTGATATGTACGCACGGGGCTAATAATGTATGCAACGTGCTGAATTTTAGCGCCGATCATAATCAGAATCATTGTCACACTAGCCCGATCAACTCATATGCAATTGGGAATTTTTTTCCAGATGTACCTTCAATTCTCTTTCTGAGAGTTTTTGTGTAACTATATCATGTAAATAGTTGATAAGATTTTTCTTTTCATTTCTATTAGCTGAATCTCTCATTTTATATCATATAAAATGAGAGATTCAGCTAATAGAAAATGCATCGAAAGAAAGAGCCTATGTTTTTTCAGAGCACGTGTTTTCTCAGTGCAGGCTCTTAGGAGCATATCTTTTTCATCTGCGCAATGTCAGACATAGAAATGAGCTGACAAAATCACAAATGGGTAGGCGACAGATCCTCACGGTGCATTTCAGCATAGGGGAGAATTCAAACACATTTCCGCACAATCAAATATCTTCTTTTTTTCCCCCTTCTACCCCTACATTCTTTTATTCCCATCTTGAAATAGATAGGGGCTGTATCCACATTACATTGTTAAAGTTAAACTACTTTTACATCACTAGACGTCACTACTTCACAAACACCAACTCTGGCCATATCGCTATATTGCAATTTACTGCGATGGGTTGGAAGTGAAGGCGCTGTCTATCAGTAATCGCCTCGAGTTCGTTAGGAAAATATCTTATCTATATCCTCCCTTGGGTTCGAACCCGGGACCCAGACAACAACCTTCACGATGGTAGACGAGTATCGTACCACCATGCCACTCGGGCACACTAGACGTCACTAGAATGCCGAATTATTTTTTGGAATATTTCACTCCACACTATTTTTTTACACTTAAACGTTACGGAAAAGTTACTGATTATGCATAATCACTGATCTCCTCGGTAAATTCGATGAATTTTAATGTGTTTCACCGGAGATTATCCCTAATTCCTAATTGAAGTCGGTATATTTGATAAATGTAAAAAAAAAATCCCTTCTGTTCTTTTCATTTAACCAGTTTATTAGTTTGCGATATGTCCACGACACGTATTTTGCTGAAAAATCAAATTAAAATAAGTGTCAGCCATGTTGAATGCACATTTTAGCACATCAGAATTAACTCATAACCAATAATTTACCAGTTTGAAATCTGAATATTTATGCTGATAAAGAGTCTTTCATCATTGTTTACAAAATATTTATACACTTTTTTCCCCTTTCAAATGAACAGTTTTGTCGGTCCGCTCATTTCTTGTGGAATTTGAAAAGGTGTACGTCGTAAAATTTATCTCACTTATTGATTTAGCGTATAACATGAATTTGAATCCTCAACATAAATATTATAATTAAAAATAGTGTGAAGTGCAAAATTTTAACTTTCTCGTCTGAAAAAAAAAATCTTGCTTTAAAATTTTCATTACATGATGTGGGGGGGGGGGGGGAGAAATCAGAGCTTCAAATAAGAAATAACGCGTTAAATAATAACCGAAAATTTGCCTGCAAAATATTTCGTTTATTAATTCGACAATAATTCGGTGCTGTAATGAAAAAGCATTAATAGCAAAAGAGAATTTCGGTTGGAAATGAGAAACATATGGTTGATAAAATCTAATTAGCTATGAAGTATTGTAATAATTTTTTCATTTCCCGGTTATACATGATCAAACACGTACTAAAATTCTGATGCAAAAGTTCACTATAATTTTTCAATATAAGCTAAAAGGATTCCGAAAATGTTTTAATATCTTTCGCTTTTCTCATAATTAAACAGAATGGTTTAAATGTGTTTGTCCAGTTCAGCGTAACTTTTACATTTTGTTTTGCCCTCACATCTCTGCTGTACTCATGAGGAAGTGTCACTGTATTTAGATTCTTCTTCCATACCCAGGATAAGCATTCTGCTCAAAATCCACAAGATTAGCTTTGCGACCCATGGGACCGTTTGTTTTTCGAAATTAGTGAAACTAGTGACGAATAAGTGGATTTATAACACACTGTAAGTGGATTCGGTTTACTCATCATACGAAGTCCCATGCGAAAAAACTTTGAGTCGTGACCTATAGCTAAAGATTCCCTGACTGTAAGTGGATTTGTACCACCCATCTCGAAAACTCCGAATCAAGTTTATGTCGGGACCCATAGCTCAAGAGCCCCTGGCTGTAAATAGAATTGAACGACCCATCTCAAAAGTCCCTACGACCCAGGTTTGGGTCATGAGCCATAGGTTAAGAACCCCAGCTCTAAGGGATCTGTAAATGAGCTGTGGGACACTTGAGTGATTTTGAACTGTGTCGCGGATTACTCAAGTGATCCTTGTAAATGTGCCGCGGGCTTCTTTTGTGATCTGGAACTGTGTCGTGAGTTACTCAAGTCATTTATCTGTAAATATGATGCGCAGGGGGGTCCCATCCTGCGCATTTTTCAAGTGTAAGCGAGTCATGTTTTGGTGATGAAAAATAGCCTCTCCCCCTTCATTTGGCACCCTAAAAAATCACTCTTCTTCATTTGGTGCCGTAAAAAATCACCCCTCTTTCAGTTAGGGCCGCGTAATTCGCAGAATTCAAGATCCGGCCCTGATGCAAAGGGTTATTTACGTTATCAGCAAATATGCCGCGGGGCGCTTGAGTGATCTGGAACTGTGTCGCGGGTTACTAAAGCAGGGACGGCTGGAGAAAGTCTCTACCCGTACGGGACCTGTTTTTGGCGCACTCTAAAAACGTTTTTTTGGTCGAAAGAGTTTTTTTTTGCCCTTCAACTCGGATTTGGCTCCCCGTCCTAGAGCAGCGCCTCTGCCACGAGTCACTTTAGCGATCTGGAAATGTGCCGTGGGTCACTCAAGTGATCTGTAAATATGCCGCGGACCCCTTGTGATCTAGCAATGTGCCGCTTAGTTCATTCTTACAAAATTAGGTCTGACATATCGCGGATAAGACATTGCATCAGATAACTCAGAGAGCCACATTAGGCCCGCGGGCAATTGGTTGAGCGTATATGCCGTAAGAAGCGCTTACTTACGCACTTGCCATAGAGGCGATATCAAGCCACTGCCGCATCAGGAATAAGCTCAATGGACAAATTATAATAACGTAGATCAACAAGGGTCGCTTATACTCACCATCAGGCCGAAATTTTTAAAATTCCGATGACGTTCGACCGATCGGGCATCTCTTTGAGAACGTCTGTCTCTCCTTTTTGGGTGCCTTCAGACCAGACTTGTGTCCACCAATATCCTCATCAAAATAATAGGACGCATAACAAAGTGAACCACAGGTGCCGCTGTACTTGTTTTCCGGAAGCGTCATTGATCCGCACATTCACGACCATGTAACACGAAGAGTACACAAAACCGTAGCCCCGGGTAACTGCCGATAAATAAATAAATAATAAATTAATTTGGCCTTTCACTTTTTTCTTCTGTTTGCAGTGGCGTACCCATGCATAATTGAGGAACCTACGAACCGGATCCGACTCCAATTTGTCAAAATTGACGCCCTATGCTTTTGACATGAAGGAAGGGATTCTAACCAATCCAGCGAGCCATCAAACGCTTCGATGCGTTTGATGAATGCCTGGATCAGATTCGTATCATCTAGTTAATGGACGATTGAGAATTTTTTTATCCTTCGAAAGATGTCTTAACGCACAGGGCCCATCCGAATACGGCTGGCGCCTCCCCTGGTGGCCCAATGGGATGTAATACTATGATTTTTTTGAGGGATCCGGAAAATTCGTCTCTAACATTTTATTCCGGGACGTTTCGCCCCCTCCCCCGGCCAAGCTAGTGACCGTCATGGCGCCCCGAATCGAGAGAGAGTTTCTAGGTTGGGAGAGACTTTTCACGGGCCCTTCTGTGAATTTATTGCATTAAAAAACAACCGGAAAATAAGGATAATTTTCCCGGGCTAGATCCCTGTCAGCCCCGCCTTTGTGGCCAGGTGAGCTTTTCAGATCATGCACTCGCTGAATCGCTCACTTAGTCGGTAGCTCACTCGGTCATTCATACTGTTACTCCCGCACTTCGTCACTCATACTATCTCTCCTCGGCCCTCCCAAGACGCAATATCGAAGGCGGAATATCACTCGAACATTTGGTCACTCCTCCTCACTCACTTGACCCCGTGCGGGGATGAAATGTCAGGAGTGAAATATCACCCGGAAATTTGGTCACTCGTACAGTCACCCATTCATTTGGTGAACAGGGGGGTCCTGGTTCTATGGGCATTTCTGCTTGATTGTGAGTCAATTTTTCAAACTCTAGGCCTATTTCATTAAAGAAATTGAACTTTTTATCAAGGCTCTGTGGTTCCCTTAACTACTTTTTTTGCCTTGACGACTCCTTCCACTTTATTTTCAACCATAGCCATCTTAAAAGGAAGCCCATATGACCCACAAGATGAGGAACATTATGACAGTGAAACATCGATGTAACGATGCCAAGAAAAAAATATATCGTTGTAAAAGGATTTATCGTTATATCGAGTATCGTTGTAGTGGGGTTTCACCGCGAACCTCGTAAAAACCATGAGGTTTTTAACCTCTTCTCATCCGCGACCCAACATCAGCTTCGTGACATATATGGGAATGTTTGTTTTTAAAAATTAGTGAAACCAGTAACGCAACAAGTGCATTTATAACAGAACTGTAAGTGGATTGGTACGACCCATCTTGGAAACCCCTGTGACCCAAGTTCGGCTCGTAAACCGTAGGCTGAGAACCCCTGTCCCAAACATTTCTCTGGGGAATTTCTAACGAATTGGTTACACACAGAAACGTGTATGCATGGCCTTAACGCATTTATGTTGTCAGGGTTACACTTGTTTTGTGTTATAGTGTTGCTGCCATTTAACTTCCAAATTTTAAAGTGAAACTGGCAAATATCTGAATTTTCATGTTATGTAATAATTGTGTTGGGGGGGGGGGGGTCTGCCCAGTCGAAATTTTCTGGACCCTAGATATAAAATTCCCTATCTGAAACCATTTTACAAAATACAAATTAACGAAATCATCTCTGGCATTTTTTTTGTAATAAAAATTAACTATATTGCTTCGCATTTCACAAAATGAGAAAATTTTTCCAAAAAAACAGGACCTTACAAAAACTCTGGACGCACACCCCCCTGCCTGCTACCTGTGAAATACTGCATTACAGGACTCTGAATTTGCTCATAAAAAAAAGGGGGGGGCTGCCATAAATCCCTTCTTCTGCGATGAATTCAAACCATTGAAACAAAGCTAATAAAAATGAAGCAAAGCAACATTCACTGACAAAATACATTTTTGATTACATGCTTTATTTAATTCATGACACAAAATAAATTTAAAATATCGAATAATCGTACAATATAATAAAATATATGTATTTTTGGGTTTTTATATATAAATATTGCACAAGAAAAAACAGAATTTGTACTTTGGAGTTCGAAAAAAAGATACAAATCTTTTTAAAACAGAAAAAAAATCCAGTAGATGCCACTTATTAGAATCAAGAATAATGGTATCATTCGAGTACTGTTATCATTTTCACTAACTATGGAATGGACCAATATTACATTTATAGTTATCAGGACTTCGGTTTATGTTATCAATTTATTTTTTTTCCCCTTGCATATTTTGAGGATTCAATCATGCTCATTTTTATCCCCTATAAGTTATTATTACCAATCTGCAGGATTATGTAGGAGGTTAGAAGGTTCCATTATTAACAAAAATTTCCATACAAGTCATACAGTCAGGTTCACAATTTCCTAATTGGACTGTAATAGCTGCTATGATCCATGTACATCTAGTGCTTCTTTTGTAATTTCTTTCCTATATCGAAGCCAGTGTACGGTTAGAAAGGTAAAAAAAAGTCCCTACCCCCAGTTTGTGGCGTTTTTTTCCTCGACTGATCGCATTCACAGTTTCTTGGTCGCAGAAGACTTTAACAAAAGCATCTGGGGGGGGGGGGGGGACACATACCGTATACTACAAAAATCATCGTAATTCATAATACACATTAGACAAGTTCTATTATAACTCCTTATTTTTTCTGAATAATCTCTTTGCTCCAGAGATACGCATATGCATACCTCCGTTTTTAATGATTCTTTTTTCAAGTTAAGACTTAAGGTAGGCGTAAGGGCACACAACTCAAATAGTAATAGTAAAGATATCGACCCAAATCAATTTTTCAAACATTTTTTTTTCTTTTTAAAGGGTATTTTAATATATAATTAACATAAATTAATCTAAAATTTTTTTTTTAATGGTTAGTTTTGTCTCAGGTTTGAAGAGGATAATAAAAAGGATTTTAGCTTATTAAGGATTCAGCTTAACGGATGGGGGGGGGGGGGGAAAGAATCCTATTTTAGAACAATAGAAAAATATAATACATGATTTAACATTTTGAAACCTGTTACATTGGAAATAAAAACTAAGCTGTCTCATTTCCCATACGTCCCGTTTGTTAAAATGGGACATATAATCTTCATACATACAACTGGTTTTTTTTTTTCAGATATAGTTATCAATCAGTTATTTTTAACAGAAACCTGAGTCCCGATGTGATCACACTAAGCCGAGTAACATGAAATAAGAAGAAAAATTATCAGTTCACAAATTAATGTTTGAAAATGCAAAAAAAAAAAAAAAAAAAAAATTACATTTAAAGTAAAATGTAATTTTTCAAATAGATCAATAATGATTCAGTCTTGACACACTTAAATACAGACTTTCCTCATTAAATGATGTTCAATATAATGGGTGTATTCTTATGTCGTTAAGAAATGTGACTGGACATTGATAACTTCTTGCAGATCTTTGCACAATAGCAACAACATGGGGAAAAAACAGGAATAAAAATGAGCATGTTACATCAATCACAGATATCATTAAGGCCCGGGCTCACACTGAACAGATTCGACAAGCAATGAGATCCGCGATCAGAAATGAAATCTACAGCAATTGGTTAGAAAATGGTACTGATTTCACATTTTCAACCAATCTGGGCAGATTCCTTACTCGTCACAGACTGCATTGCTTGTCGTATCGTGGCCTGGCGTAATAGACCAAACTAACATTCAACTCCATAGATAAACTTCAACTCCAGATATATCCAAAAAGATCTTCATACGTGATTATCGACGATAACAAAAATTTGCAGTCTAACAATTTAACAAGTCGCAAGTTTAACAATTGAAGGGAAAAAAAAGTGTGAGCAATTGCCGGAAATTTTTCAACACAGTGCATATTAATGACAAAACTCTTGAAACGAGTGAAAATACTTAACTTTATTATAAAAAATATACAGAATTGTTATCGGAAACGTGTGAATTATAACATGAAATACAGCTAACGAAAACATTCAAGAAAGTATAAGGCACTATGATATACACGAATATAATACACAAATGGAAAATTAGACATTTCATATATATTATACACATATTTAACACACACATTCAATGCACATGCTTAAAACGAGTGAAGTAACACAATGTATACTTTGGGCAGTGATAAGCATATATCAACGAATACAAACAAAACTCATGATTTGTTATACAAGAGAAATTTCATGACAAAACGAACAAATTTACATTAAACAGATGTAAATACCTGTATTAGAACTAACGTCAACTTGATCCCACTAGTCAGTGATTCTATAAAGTTTGAGAAACTGTGGTCCCTTGCCCCAGTGATCAACACTCTGGTGCATTCATAGTATAAGTCCGATAAGTTGCATCTGATCCCAGAGTAGTCACATGTCAATACTCTTTTCTTGTTTTGGTGCCCTCTGCGGTTGAAATATGACCAGAAGTTTCTTACGGACACATGCTATCATCAATATAGATACAGGCCTAGTGTACACAGATCTACAGAAAACATTGTCTTGATTAAATTACTTCTGGACGCTAACACATTAAACATAATAGTATTTCCTGGACCCATAAACTCGAAATGATATAACCTTATAGGGTGTGCGACAGGTGAGATCCCACACTTACAGTTTTGATTCTGATTTTTTCATTCATTCTGGAACTATTTCTTTCATTTATTCTGAATTTTCGTGGATGCTACAATTATCTCTATCAACTATTATTTTTTTCAAAATTGGGGCTAAGGGGGACCCCAGAAATGATTAATATGCCTCTGGCCCTACTATTAGGGGTAATTCATGTATTACGTCAGCATCGATAAGGGTGGAAAGGGGGGGGGGTTGAGTTTGCTGACTTCTGATAACACAAGGAGGGAAGGGGTTTGAATGATACTTATATGCCATCACCCACATCCTTTATAAAAATATGAAATGTTCTTGATGGCAACTGACTGGCCACTTTCAAAAATGAGAAAAACCTTTCCCTAGTTTGTGGGCACCTGAACTAACATTCTCACTATTGATAAATGCTCTGTAGAGCCACTTTAGTGTGATCTTTAAATGTTCCACGGATCCTTCAAGTGATTTGGAAATGTGTCCGGGCTGCTCAAGTGCTCTGGAAAAAAGAAATGGTCACCAGTATGGGGGAGAAATAAACCGTAAAACCATTCAGGCTTGGAACAGGGGACGTTGGACTTCAGTGATAAATGAATATCACCAGCTAACCACAAGCTGCTTTGAGAACCATTGCGTAGGATAAATGCTGTGAATGCATGGCTCCCCAAATATCGCACACAGCTAGGTCTTGAAACCAGGGTTTCTTTTTGCGGACACCTCTACTGTAGATTTGCTATATGAAAAACACAGCACCAGCAAGTACACGAAACAAGCATAACTCTGACAATATAAATATGTTAAGGCTGCACATGCATTCAGAACACGCATTCCAGCATGAACAGATTACGCACGAGTGGCATGGTGGTAAGATGATCATCTACCACCATGAAGGTTGCTGTCTGGTTCTGGGTTCGAATCAAGAGAGAGCATATAGATAAGATATTTTCCCTAACAAAGTTGACGCGACCACCGATAGACAGCACCTTACTTTCCAACCCATCTCATTAATGGCAGTAAATTGCAATATAGCGATATGGCCAGCGTTGGTGTTTGGTGAAGTAGTAGCATGTACAGATTCATTAGAAGTTCCGCAGAGGAATGTGTACAAGTGCATGCATGGTTAAAAGTAGTAGTAGTAGTCCTACCCTGAAAGAGACCATGTGTAAATGGATGAATGCACAGCTAGGTAATTGATCCAAACATTATGGTGGTTAGATCTAGGGCAGTTGCTAGAAAATTTCTTATAGGAAGGGACTGAACGGGTATTAGAAGTCCAACGGGGCATAAACAAGGGCGCAAGGAGTCTGGTGCACTTAGACGCCGGTTTAAGCTTTAGTTAGGCATCAAAATGTTTTAAAAATTCTTGATAGTAAACATTCACATGACATCACGCTTTCGAGCCAAGCCGTACCTTGATGACGAAGATATTGAAGAAAACTTTGGGGAACAGACAAGGCCTGGAACTGTAATACCAAAAACAAGAATGTGCCCTTGCCCAGTAATTTTTCTGGAAAGGTGAAGGAAAAATTAAGCTTTTCACTTGCCTTTTGAAGTAAATTTCTTAATAAAAGTTGCCTCGTTATATTTGCTCTTAACAGGATAAGGGTAAGTAATAATGGCTCATCACTAAGAGCTGTAATGCAGATAAATAATCCTGGACTAAAGAGCAAGACAGTTTCTTTAAAAGAGGGACATAGGATCATGAACAATTTTGCTCAGTAAACAATAACGTGTGGCTCAATACTAACAAAAACAGTTTAATTAGGGCCTCGAAGCAGAATGTTTTTCATCGTTCTGTAACGAGCCCTCAGCTGGAAATGTTCTGAGGTAAAAATCCAAATAATAGTGTTTTCCTCACTTGCAGATGGTTCTGCAGTAGCACTAATGTTGCAGATTTCGGCATATTCTGCTTTGGAGAATTGGTAAGTTTAAGCCCTTGGTAAGTTTAAGCCACCCGATTTGATGAACAAACTAAGCTGACATTACAGAAAACTGTTTGCATCAATAATTTTCTAGCATTACAAGGAGGACAAAAAATATCTCCTCTGGCTACTGTTAGATGTGTCTGTCTATGATAAACATAAAAGCAGGCAGGAAAATGTCCAGAAGGTAGCCATAGAGGCAAGGATCCAAGTTCAAACCCTTTTCTGGGTTCGAACCCTATACCCTTTCCTGGGGAAAAATCCTTTGCAAATGATGTCAACATGCAGCAGAGACACATGCACAGACTTTTATAAAGAATTCACAATCTTCACTGCCAGGCCAGAGCATTTGCATAACAATGAGGGATTACTTTGAAGGGATATCGGTATGTGACATTCACTGCTTTGTTTCTGACAATCAAAAACAGCCAGAATGTTTTCCAGTTAGTTACTGATGAGTGCACCGCAATATGAAATTGCATGTTAAAAAATACAAATGTTAATAAACCGAAACACATCCAAAACAAAACTCAAAATTTGTACGACAAAGAAAAAATGTGTCATTACATACAAGTATATATACATATTCGAATAATTCTCTGATTTTGATGAGCGATTATATAAAATACACACAAATATATTCACATTTATATTCATTGAACAAATATATCTTTAGATTGAGCGATATAAACCTCTAGCGAGCGATATAATCTCTTTAAATGCCAAGCTTCGAGGTTCAACACAACAGATTCTGATCCCGCAGAATAATAACATATTATATGTACAATATATATATATATATTTCTTTTTTCGAATGGCACTTCAATTTGGAATAAAAGTGTTACAATTTCCATGGAGAAGATTGATTTTCCCAGAGCATGCATAGTACTCATCGAATATGTTTTCATACCCATGTCTCCGCCACCACTGACATAACTGTCGGTTCCACGTGCAAGGCAACACATAAAAAAGCTCTTCGTGCTCGAAACTGAGAAGAGAATAAAAGTCTTGGTCCCCTAAATGACCCTTGAACATGTATTTTTCAACAAGCTTGTGGATAGCGGATACATTTAGAGACTCTCTATACGATTGGGAGATACGCATCTTTTCCAAGTGCAGGAGCAGTACGCCACTGTTGAAGCCCGTCAGTCCATTAGGAGGAGGAGCACCAGCTCTCGTATCATTATGTGCGCTTCTGTAAGAGTGGAGGATATGCCTGTACACTGGTTGCTGTTCCCTGGCTATGCCCACCACTGCCTCAGATCGGAAATGCTTGAAGTGAGCGTATAAGTTACGGATGTCATCAATGAACTTGACATCTACATCGAGCATTATAACTTTCTCCACTGGTAGCACTTGGAATAGCCCAGTCGAAACATAAAACAGGGCATCGCTGTAATATGCTCCCAACTTGTAGCTAAAATGAGGCTGCATGGAAGCGATAAGAGTCTTTAAAGGATCCGTGATGTTGACCACATCATACAATGTCACCTGCAATAGAAAATCCATATCAACAGAGAAACACGGTTATTAATATTTACACAGTAGGCTATAGACCAGCTTCCCAAACTTTTTGTTCCAACGCCCCCCTTCTTCAGAAATGTTTTTCTCTCATCTACAGACAACAATTTTTGAGGATGAAGAGGTGCCCATCAAATTGTCAACTCTTTTTTTTACAAAATTGCTATTTAGAGATATAATAATAAATTGGCTAACGAGCACCCCTGCTTATGTGTGTGTGTGTGAACACGGTTAGTTTACAATGTATAGTATACACACTTAATCCTCAAGTTTTAGACTAGGGTGGCACATGTTTTAGCCACCTTTAGTCTCCAAAAAAAAAGAAGTCACCCTGGCCCTCATTCCATTGCATCATCAAATTCAACAGCAACAATTATTTCGTCACTAACACAGCGTATATTTAGGTGGTGTGGAGTTTAGATACCCTTCAGAAAGTCGCCAAATGTGGCGACTTTCACCTTGAGTTATGTTTATTTTTCCTGTGCTTACCTGCTACACTGGATCACTGTTTCTCCAGGGTTTGTGCTGCTGATCAGCACTACGGCAATATATTTCATTTGACGAAGAAATAAGAAATATCTAATTAGCCAAATCGAGAGTGCTCATTTGCCCACTTTATGGTCGAATAAGCCGTTTGACGCAGTTTTGGAATTCCCGTTTTGAACTATGTCTCAATTTGGCTTAGGTTCTCTCTCATTTGACAACAACATTTTCCATCTGATTATCCAAATTGTTACAATTGATAAAAAGTCAGGGAGAACCCTACGTTTATCACAAATATTCCAACACATTTGCATTGCAGAAAGCAGCAGCATTTCTTAATTTTTTACTGCAGTTAAGCCTTGATATAACGATATTCTACAGACCAAGATAAAATATTGTTGTAGAGATTTATCATTCTAGTGAGGTTTCAATGTAGCCTATTTATTTATATTCAGGGATGAGAAGGACATGAGACATCATAACAAAATAAAAGCAAAATCACCATGGTTGCAACTGTAGCAATTTTACCATATGTTCCCACTTTTATGTCACATTAAGTGCTAGCGAGTACGAAATCTGGAGCACAGTGATGCTCATGAGCAACAGGTTTAAGATGTCTGCGCTGAACGCTAGTGAACACATTAATTGTGCATCTTGCCCTACCAGCGCTGAACTGGCAGAATTGCAGCATCCGTTTCCTGTATGCCCTTATAGGAGGTTTGGTAATGGAATCCATGGAAAATATCATATTTCATTGTGCATTATTTTATTAAAGCTTCCAAACATTAAAAGATCCTTCATGGCATGAACTGATGAACAACAGGGTAATGAACTTATCCGATCACATTAATAGAGAAATCTGAAATGGTAATAGAAGGCAGGCATGGATCCAGGATGGTGTATTGAGAGTGACAAATTGTGTAAGTTTATTGCATCGTCCTGCATTTTATGGGACATACAAATTTTCCCATTTTATTCTACTCTTGGGAGGGGTGATCGTACCTTTTGCCCACTCTCTGGATCCATGCTTAGGTGAATGCAGGCACCTTTATCTGTGAATAAAGTAGAGACTGGCATCTTCAGATTTGAATAGAGCGAAGGCAGACATCTCCAGCTATGAATGGAATGCAGGAAAACAGGTTAAGCTGTGAATGAGTTGAGGCAGATATCTTCTGCCGCAAAAGAAGCTGAGGTAGACATGTTCAGATTTGAACATACTCGGCTGCGAGTAGAGCGGATGACAGGAGGATCCAGGGTGACGAGTTCTGAGAAGCGACCCATCATGTAATTGGATTGCATTGCATTGGATCATTCCATATTAAACGGGACAGAAAAATTTACCATATATTATTCAGCTCTTGAGAGGGGTGACCTTCCCCCCATCCTCGGGTTTGGTGCTCGACTTAAGCTTTGTATGATTGATTTTAATTTCTGAATGAATTCAGGGGGGGGGGGGGGGTGCTCAGGCGCTCAGTTGCACCGGTGGCACAGAATACAGGTGATGCAGAATACTGTAGGTGCTCGAGCACCCACTGCACATTATAGCACTGCATTTGCGACTTACCTCAACAAAAGATTTGGAGCCCTCCGATGAATCTCTCAGAACTTTCAAAGCATGCTGGACACTGGAGTTATCAGTGATGACATGGAGGTGTAGGGGCGAGAAGGTGTGCGTAAACAGGGACTTCAAACACGCCGAGAACTTATTTCTGAGCTCCGGATTCTCATCGACGTGAGCGAAAAGAAACAGCACGTCGATGACTTCATCATTCGTGGGTTCTTGCTTAAACGTTATGGTGAAATGGATCGGCAAGGAATGCTGCTGCTGCTGCAAGGAATTCGCATTGGCTTCGTCCCCGTAGACCGTGGACACGCTCCGAGGATGGCACTGGCGGCCTCCACCACATCTCAACTTGTTGATTGTCAACAACGTGTCATCATCTTGCAACAGGAGTACCACGAACACTATGGAGATCGCAACGAGTCCCAAAGCAATTTTCGGTCTCAACGAGACATTCACTGCCATATGTAGAAGTGTGAACAATTTCGAGCTTTGTACAGCTATTCAATGGAGATATGACATTTGAATTCAGTTTCCCTTGCATCGCGGATCAAAACAGTAAACTCGCATCACATAGAAAAAGTATAAAAAGCAAATTCATAAACAAATCAGCTTTGTTGCCTTGGACCACCATGCAAATTGACACTTATTGACAATTCTACTGACTTGGTCATCAAGGTTACGTGAACCCTCTATCATTCGTTAAAGTTCATCACGGATAGCTGTGTGATTCGATGAAAATATGACGTCATATATAAAAAACAGCGGATAGAAACAAGATTGAATGACTTCGTCTGAGAAGTCAGTAGAGTCAAGGAGATTGTTATTGTGGGAAGAAGAATGCTCCGTTTCTGTGAGCGGCTCAAAACCGTTCCAATCGCTTCTCCGCTCTTTTAAATATCTCGTCTGCAGGTAGACATTGACCATATGACCCGTATGATCACTGTGATTTTGCACAGCCCTTTATTTTTCCCCTTTCTGTATTTTTTAAGCAAGTTTGAACATAATTGGAAAGTGTTTTTCAATTTAAGAACGTTTTGGTAAGAATCAGATATGTTTGATGTGGAATCTCTATCAATCTTATTTTTTTGACAAAGTATGGTCAAGTAAATATTTCTCCAGTGCTTCAGATGAGCTGCAAATGAGATAAACCGGCTCTTTCAGACAATTCACGAACGAACTTCATGTACTCAGTTGTTTACATGCTTCATAACGACAACAATCATTTTCGGTGTCAAAAGAGATCATGCTCAGGCTGTGTTACACAAATCTGTGCGACGGATTTATTCGCAAACATAGTTTTGCATCTCGCGTGGGCGCCGGAAATTTCTGTAAATTGTGCGCGGGGGGATTCTCAACAAAAGCCGAGCCTTCGGTGACGATACCTATTCTAGGACGCGAGTACGAACGCGACGGACAAACCAATGTTACCTCTCACATCCTATCCTACGTCGGACGCGACCTCCACCACAAGCGGAAGCATCCGCTGTGTTTCATTAAACAAAGAATCGCCAATTTCATGTATAAGAAATACGTGAATAGTAGGGGCAACGCCATCTTCTCTGTCCACGATAACCTATCCCCCTTGGTCACCACGGAGCAAAACTTTGACAGCTTGCTCATACCCAAGCACCACGTGAGCTGGAAGAAAACCGACACTTATTACGTCAATTCGAAGTATTTACTGAGGACTCATACATCGGCTCATCAACGGGATCTCATACTCAGCGGATTGAACAACTTCCTAGTCATCGGTGATGTGTATAGGAGGGATGAAATTGACTCTACTCATTTCCCTATCTTCCACCAAGCGGAAGGAGTTCGCTTAGTTACCAAAGATGAGGTGAATATTTTGAAGTTATATCATTTAAATATTTATGTAATCACCATGAAATAGTCATTAATTTAATGAATTTCTCTGTGACAAGGGTGCCCATTATCAAGAGATTCTACTATGAAGATTCGCCTTTTTGTTCAAGTTTTTGGCCGCGTCAAAACAGTGATGCATAGCTAACAGTATCCTCTTTGGCATATCTTCAAATGCATTGAGTGTTTCTATCATCCCACCGTAATCCTTGCAAATAGTCGCCAAACAGCAATATACATGGGCTATATAGAGAATTTACTAATTTCTTTGTGTTGAATGTGCATTCATTTTTTTATATTGCATGCACAAAACCAAGACTACTTCATCACATACCAACTCTGGTCATATCGCTAAATTGCAATTTACTGCCATTATAACCCCCTTGACTGCTGATGAAATCTTCCACAATCTGCTCCCCAATGTCAGTTTTTTTTATCACAAAGAGTAAAGACATATATATACACCCGTGACAATTAATGCACTGACCTTAAAGCATATATATACAGTCAAATCCTGTTTCAACCAATACCATTATAGGGAAAAAAATCTAACTTTAATGAGCATTTTTCTAAGTTTACTATTTAGAACAATTTTTCTATTCCCCTAAGTTTACTTAGGAACAATGCAAAAACCTGGAATTCCTTTTATAATAAAAAAATTTTATAAGGAAGTGATTTCTCTGATTTCTTCGAGTTCTTCATAATATATAGTTCTTATATTCGACTGCATATACGCCCATGGAAGTTAGTTATATTCTTCCTTTGGCTCAAACCTGGGACCTGACAGCAACAACCTTTAATCTCAAATTATAGCCAAAGACTTGAAGTTTAACGTTTCATAAATATTTTTCACTTTTATTTTGTAATAACATTTTATTTTTTGGGTTTTATGACTGCATAGGCGGAGATAGACTTGGAAGTCTGGGGGACACGATGGGATATATATACATTAGATCAGTCGCCGATCTCCACCTTTGACGCTGGCCCCCCCTCCCCCCGTATTGCCACCCATGTATGACTGAAAGTCATGGATTTTTTGTCCATTCCGTTACGAAAACAAATATCGCTGGAAAAAAATAATTATTATTGCTGCTGTTTTTATCTCTTAAAATAATGAAATCCGCTTATTTCATACACACACATATGCAGAGAGAAAAAAAAAATGATTTAAAAAAAAAAAATTGAGATTTTTACTTCATTGTTTTGATAATGTTTCATGATTTTTTTAAAACACCACGTAAGATCCCATGCTGTCTTGGTCACTCAAAGCCTGCACACTTATTTTCGTCAATCTTTTAGGCATTCACTGACCTGTCACTCTTTGGTCATTTACATGCTTGTAAATTATTGTAGGCAATTCATTTGGTCACTGGCTGACCTAGCCTCTTGCTCTCTAGCAGAGGCATATTTATGGTTTTACCACCCGTGAGCAAAAAAAAAAAAACAAAATTACAGATTTTCTTCCATTCTACTACTTTTCTTGCTCACTCATCACTAAAAATTTACTGTCCTGGGCTATAGTCCCCCATGTAAATACACCACTGATACCAAAGATATACAATTTTCAACATCAGTTTGAGGATTGAATAAATGTTTCAAGGGTTGCAAATACATATATTTAAATACTTTTTAAGCTTTTTCAGTTGCAACCACTTAGTGAGAAATTAAAGCTGTTTGCCAACTGCACGCGGACGTCCGAGAAACAAGAATCCCATACAATAGAGACTGTGAAACTACTCGAAGAGGAATTGAAAGACTGTCTATCTTCCCTGGTGAAAGCTTTATTCGGAGAAGGTCTGTATTAATTCTATTCCTTTTAATACAAATAGGATTATCGATACCTACAATTCAAATTCGAAAATTGAATTCTTTTTTTTTATTATTGCATTTAGATACCAAATACAGGTGGACTGATTCGTACTTCCCTTTCACGCATCCATCATGGGAAGTGGAAGTTTTCCATAAAGGAGATTGGCTCGAAGTACTCGGTTGTGGTATCATGGAGCAGAAGATCCTTCAGAACAGTAAATCCTTTTTTTTTTTTGTAAATTTTTTTGTACAGTATGAAATATTTTATGCAAAAAGAAAATAATTTATACATGCTCAACCCATAGCCTACTGCTGCATGGCAAATGTGGCTTCCCGAGTCACTGATGTAGTCTGACCTCAAACCTAATTGTGGAAAAATCAGATAAGCTGCACATTAGCAGACCACTTAAATGAAATGTAGTGAAGTTCCACACCACTTAAGTGGTCTGCAGCATATTTTCAGATTACTTGAGCGATCCAGGGCACATTTACAGATTACTCAAGTCACCTGGAGTACATTTACACATAAGTCAGTGTTTCCTAACCTTTTTTCACCCATGGCTTTTCCTTAGGCCTTTTGTTTTTCTCGTGAGCCCCATATAAAAGAGCAAGACCCTTCTTATTATTGAACTAATTTTTTGAATAAATTGATGCACCCCTGATTCAGTGAGGGTTTGGAGGGGTTGTAGTTCTATGCAGTACTGTCTCACCTCCCTGGGCCCTCGGGCAAAAAAAATGTTTAGCCCCCTTAGCTAGAAATAACAGCTTAGGTATTTACTTATTCTTGCAAATAATTTTACCAGAGCTCATCATATAGGTCCTCCGTACTGATATCAGGGCCATGCCTAGATTGACCCCCTTCCCCTATGTTTTAAGATGGCCCTAGTTCTATGCAGCACCGTTTTAGCAGCATCAGTGCCTGTATTTGTATACAAATTCACATACTTATTCCAGGAAAAAAAATAGTGTCAAATCTCATAAGTGGGTTCTCCTACACACGCAGGGCCCGAGCTGTGCCTGACTGGGCACATGTGTTAAGACGGCCCTAACTCTATGGGCAGTTCTGCTTCATTTGAAAGCAGTCACACTTTTTCCCACCCATACTTCACTTGAAGCTTAATTTCTTTGTATATGATTTTTTTTCACACTGCTTTCTTTACGGCTCCCGTAGCAGCCCATCATGACTCGCTCCCTTCAACTTGATTTTCACTCGTAGCCCCAGGTTGAGGAACATTGACTTAAGTGATCTGCAGTGTAGTTCCACATTATTCAAGTGGTCCATAACACAGTCACAGATAATTTTGATTAAGTGACTCGCAGCTCATTTGCAGATCACTTAAGTGACCTGCAGACACATTTCTGTGTCCCTGAAAATTATTTGTTCGATGAGGAAATACCTCTTAAAAGAGTAAGAAAGCTGGCATTTCCATTTAAAATCTGGAAAAACCGGAGAGAATCAACTCGGTCAATTGGAGGTCAACTGGCAAATATATGCCAAGTTGCATTAATTTTTTTTTTACCATTTTCATAAGCAATGACCACCCCCCCCCCCTTCCCTCTTTTGCAGGTGGAGCTGGAGACAAAGTAGGTTGGGCATTCGGATTAGGACTGGAACGGCTTGCAATGATGCTTTATTCGATACCTGATATACGCATATTTTGGAGCGAGGACTCAGGTTTCCTTAGTCAGTTTGATGTGGAGGATGTTAATGCCCCTATTCATTATAAGGTATTCTTCTATTTTGGGTTATTTTTTTGTACAGTTTCAGGCCTAAATTGTGACAATTTATATTTTTGTTGATTGGGCATGTTTAAAAATTTTCATGCGGGTGCGCATTCCCAAACCAATACTCAATAAAGGAACCTATATAGCTTGATTTCCCTTTTTTTTGGGTGATCGATAATTTGTTGCATGTTTTATTTTAGAATCGACTGCAGAATGTTTATTCTATTTAGACACGCTGCATCTAGTCCTTCAACCATGAGATGAGACTTGGTTATGCATGGTACATCATGCCATGTCGGACAATTCTATTCCTTTCTAGAAGGACGAGTCGATTATGAAAGCTCAGTTGCTGGTGAACTATTCTCGATGCGCAATCGTTTTACCTAAAAGAATTGAATAAAATCATCTGATTTGACATGAAATGACTTAGTCAAATACGGTTTGTTAAGTTCAGTGTCGAATTGCAAACTTACTATGCGGAAATACTATGTAATTACTTTGCATGGGCATAAAGTACGGCGAAATCTCACTACAACGATATTCAATATAACAATAAATCCCTTCACAATGATATTTTTCGAAGTCTTGTTTGGAAATGTCCATACTGTAATATTAAACTCCTGCCTCTCAATATAACAACAATCTCTCTACAACAATATTTTTCTTAGTGTCTGCAGAGTATCGCTATATCAGGGTTTCATGGTAATTGAAGATATTGGGGGGTGAGCTGCTATATATACTGCTATGTTCAAAAAGTTTGAAACACATTTTATTACGGAAAAAATGAGTACAGATAGAACCTGTTTTTCTGATGTTTCCATGAAAGTGACTACCGCTATGCAATTATACATTTTCGCCATTTTACATACAAAGATGTAAATGCAGATTGCAAGCCTTTTTTTGTCATATCCTCCAGTGCTTTTGTCGCTGCACTTTTTTGGAACCTGAGAATCATTGCTTCGTTAAGCAAATTCTTTATCCGAGGAAAAAGTCATATGGGGGAGAATGGTTGTGGAAGTATTGGAATGTGATGTTTTTACTGTTAATCTGACACCAGGAGGGACCCACGAGTCCCTAAATGTCTGCATGATTGGATGAGACATAAGCGACCAGATCTTTGGAAGTCTGGGTGCTCCGTCATGATAATGCGCTAGCTCACAGGTTCCTCCTGGTGTCAGACTACCTTATTAAAACATCACATTCCGATACTTCCACAACCAGCTTATTCCCTTGATCTTGCCTCATGTGACTTTTTCCTAGAAGAATTTTATAAAGAATTTGCTTAAGGGGGCAACGATTCTCAGGTTCTGAAGAAAGGTAGTGAGCAGCGATGAAGGCAATAGAGGATGTGCCAAAAAAAAAGTTTGCAATCTGCATTTACATCTTTGTATGGAACAATGGCAAAAATGTATAATTTTGCAGGGTAGTTACTTTGAAATAAAAACCAAATAAACAGGTTCTATCAGTACTCATTCTTCCGTAATTAGACCCCAAACCTTTTGAACGTACTAGTATATTTTCGAGACATCAGAAGACACCACATCTCAAATACATATTCAAGTTTTAGCAAAAGCAGCCCATACGGTGCGCAAAAGATGCAACTGCACTTGTTATAATAGAAAATATTAATTGAGAAAAGTAGTTTTGTGCAACAAAACAAGTTGGCTGTTTTAAAACTATGAAAATTCTCAGAATATTCTGAATATTGTAATGAATTATTGAAAATCAAATTTGTTTGATGAAGGAAATGAGATTATATTTGTCACACAGGGTCCCGCATCTGATATGGGTTGCACCAAGTTGGCCACTCTTTAAATATAGTTTTATTTAAAACAAAATTAACATTGCAAACATTCCATCACAAATTGCAACTGTGTTGATTACAGTCCACCGGGTTCGGAGCCAAAAAAACATGTGGGTAACTTGAAATTTCATAATAAAACAGTTTTGCCAACCAAATATTGAAAAATTATTTAACTTACACAATCAAGACAAACAGGCATCCTGAAAGCACTTTTCAGGACATCGGGCTACCCTAGTCCAGAGTCACCTCAAAAGATTCTTTGTTAACAGATCGGTCCTCAAAATAATATGGAGTCTGCCGATCACGGGTAAATTTTATTTTTATGAACAAAAAAAACACACAAACCTTATAATTTTTTTATTGGCAAATATAAGCTGACTTCCATATCGGCAAGTAGGGCATCAGCAGTTTTGTGCTCCAAATTTAACAGTTATTTACAGTTGTGAATTTGTTTTTATGTATAGGAGAATTTTCTACTTGAGTAATAATTTTTCTCACCACCAAAAAAAAAACTCACTGAGGGAACTGATATCGGTTATTAGTTTTCAGATAAATGAGTGTTGGACAATCAAGGTTCTACTGTACTCATAATTTAAACATATGTACCAGTTCATAATCTTGTTTCATTATTTTGGTAACTCATAGCGATGGACAAATCTCGTCCATAAAATTACTAAAAGAAATATTTCATAGTAAAAAACATTTTTCTTCTCATTTAACAGCCAATCAGCAAGTATCCTCAATGTATCAACGACATATCATTTTGGATTCCTGAGAATTTCCACCCTAATGATTTTTACGATATCGTCAGGACAGTGGGAGGCGATATTGTGGAACAAGTGTACAAAGTCGATGAGTTTTTTCATCCAAAGCACAAAAAAACAAGCCTGTGTTTCCGGATTGTTTATAGGCACATGGAAAAGACTCTCACCCAAGAAGAAGTCAACAAGATCCATTCTAATATTGGAAACATAGCCTCCAATGAACTTGGTATTGAAATTAGACAATGAAGAAATATTAAAATTGTAACAGACTGTGTGTATAGCGAAATCTACCAAACTGTATAGAGCTCTCCACATGTTGTACCTTCTTTTTTTCCTTCACACTTCACTTCTGCTATTTCACCAAACACCAACTCTGGCCATATCGCTATATTGCAATTTACTGCAATTAATGAGATAGGTTGGAAATGAAGGCACTGTCTATTGGTGGTCACCTCAAGCTCATAAGGGAAAATATCTAACTTCCTCTCAGACCATAACAGCAATCTTCACAGTCGTAGACGAGCATCTTACCACCATGCCACTTTACTTCTGCTAGTACTTAGGAACCCATTCAAGATTTCATTGTTGATGAGTAATGAGTTTTTCAAACATGGATATTTATTAATATGCACCATGGTGTCAATCAAGGGTGGCAATGTACGTACAAGAAGGGAAAACAACATAGAACAGAAATGAAACACAAACATATAGAAAAAATTAATCACAATCAGGACAAAATAAATGACTTATTGAGGCGGGAGTGACAAAGTTGTAGGGGGCAGGGGAAAAACCACGCAAATGCAGAAAATAAAAATAGGTACAGTATTACAAAATGGGCCAATATCAAATGGTCGAGGGGGAGAATCACGTAGATTTAAATAAAAAAGGGGAGGGATTAATAAATAAACATTCTTATTGGAAAAAAATAAACATCATGTAATGACCGGGACCGGCCTGGGACAACATGGGAGATGGGGGGAAATTAATTGTGGACTTTGATGAACATGATTATTTTCATGATATTTTTGATGTAGAAGATGTCACGACAGAAGGGTTCGAAAAGAGTCTCCGAAAATAAAGTGTGGAAGATATCACTGCAGCTATGTATGAATTTGCAGAATGAACACAGATCTTCATATGACAATTTGAACTGGAGACCTTTGGATGTATAGAGCACAAAACGGGAGATTCTTAGTCTAGCAAAGTTTCTACGAAAGCGTAAAGGATCAAACATGGATTATATGTAGTAAATTACGGTACAGTCAACATCACTTATTAGAATCAGAGATAACGTTATCATTCGTGTATTGGCGTAATGTTTGCAAAATATGGAACAGACCAATATAGCATAGGAAAAAATTCATAGTGGTCAGACTTTGGTTTATGTTATAAATTTTTCCCCTATTTGAAAGGGTTTCTTCTTTTGCATATTTTGAAGCTAAGGTTGAACAAGACTCATTCCCTTCCCACAAGTTATTATCAATCTGCAAAACTATGCTGGATGTCCGAAGTCTCCCTTGTTGACAAAAATGTACGTACTTGGTTTGCTATGTCCTAATCAAGCCATAATAGTTGCTATGATCCAAGTATGTGTAGCATTGCTTTTGCAACAATATCAAAAAGGAAGGAGAGTGGGGATTCAACATTGTGAAACTAGTTTGGTGGAAAAAAATAAGAGTATGCCCCTTTTGACCAAAATAGGACATATGGTCATGGTACTCATTACCAGGATTTTCTTCTTTTTTTTAATATATAATCATCAGTTGGTTATTGTTGTCAGAAATCCAGAGTCCTGATATCATCACATTAAGTACAGACCTGCCAACCTTAAAAAAGCAAAAGTCCTGTAATTTCCGCACAAAAATCCTTCAATTTCTTGCAAAATTCCCTGCGAAAATCCTGCAAGCATACGATAGCATAACTTCCAACTGTGGGGAATTAGAATTTGGGAGGTTTATACGCAGATCCAAATTCTGTGTATAAAAATCAATACAATTCTAAAATTTTTTAGAAAACAATGTAGGGATTTCTCCTTTTGCAAAAAACGTGACATCGTGCAAAGACATCGCACCAAGTCACCAATCATTGCCAACCAGTAAGTTAAATTACCTGTCATTACTGCTTTCATCAAATCGCGCCAACAAAACAATTGCCATCGGGCTCTAACAGGGGCGAATAGAAACGGGCCATACAGACGCAACTGGAAATAAAGTCAAAGCAAATACGAGTCATCTCGCCAATTTCGGATGTTACAAGGCCAAGACTCTGGCTGTTTAGCGAATTTTCTCTTTTCTCCCTGAAAATGAAATACAGCCGAATCCCGTTTTAACGAATAGCGAAAATCTCGTTTTAACGAACACTTTTCTAATCCCCAAATAATTTTACCTAGGGACAATGCTAGGTAACCTAGAATTCCTTTATAACGAAATTTCGTTTTAACGGAGTGATTCCTCCGGTCTCTTGGCGTTCGTTATAACGGGATTCGACTGTACTTTTTTTGTTATTTTACGCAGTGGTGACAATTTACACTACGCTTGTGACGTCATTTCGGAGGATTAAAACTGAAAGTATGTCTTTCTCTTCCAAGTAAATTCTTTGGGAACACTTTTACAGTGTAATACCTCCCTTACCCAGAGTCTTCGACCCTCATCTAGAAGCACAATCCTTTATACGTATTGAATTGATTTTTTTTCAGTCAATTTATACTGAATGGAAACTTTGCAAATAAGATTGGCTTCCAGACCACTGGCCTAGAATTTATTGAGCTCCCAGCCAGTCCAAGTTCTATTCAGGGCCGTGTCAACATCATGAGCCCTCCCCCACTAGGCAAAGTGATGCAATGGTAGTCCCAATACTTATAGCTGGAAATAAACAGCCTACTTATTTTCAAAATTGACTGTACTATACAAAATATCATAAGGTGGGGTCACTTATGGACATAAGACCCCTGGGCAGGGCCGTCTTAAGAGCATCATGGGCCCCCGGGCCAAGTGGTTTTTCTGAGGACCTACCAGGTAAATTACAGAAAATTTCAACCAAATCTAATTTTTGTGAGGCCCCCGGGTAGGCCCATGCGTTAAGACGGCACTGCCCCTGGGCATGACTCTTGACAAGAGTGGGACTGACAGACCTGCAGCGCGGAGCCTGATATGGTTTTGATCTTTTTTTTTTTGTTTTTCACACTATATTAATATAGTTGAGGGGGGTCCTGCGAAAAAACCCCATCCTAGCGAACCTGCTGCAAAATGTAGGAGGTGAGGCCCGGATGGGTCCATTCCCTAAGACGGCCTTGTAATGTATAGTCACTACATTACAGACGATTCTGTGATGTATAGTCACTCTGATATATATAAAAGCTTTATTTCTTCACACATTAATTTTTCTTCTTAGCCCTCTGCAGCCCTCCAAACTACCTGTTATGGCCCCTTTCTATATTTTCTTCCGTAGCCCCCTTAAAGTATCTATTTGGATGTTTGAATCCACGGTTCCCCTATTTTTTCGGTACATAAGGAGGTGACCAAAACAAATAGCTCTGGTAGAAGCAAACGACAGGCGAAAAGTTATTTTTTATTTTACTACTGCTGCTGTCATCTTATCTTGAAAATAGTAGCTATTCATCAGGTGAAGCGCAAATTTTAAGAAAAGCAGAATACATCATTCAGTCAAGTTCCTTGTGGTAGAAGCCTGAGAATTGAACTTGATATTCTAATACACGGTTCAGTTATTTTTCGGGTACATACGGAGGCGTATAAAATAAATAGCTTTGGTGGAAGCAGACGACACGTGAAAAGTATGTTTTCCTCTTTTCTATTCTACTACTGCTGCTGCCATCTTACACAACAAATAATAACAATTTATAAGGTGAAGCACATTCAAGAAAAAAGCAGACGACCTCATTCAGTCTGGTTCCTTATAGATTAAGCCAAGGAACTGAACTGAATGTTGCAATTCACAGTTCAGTTATTTTGTAGGTATATAAGGAGATGCAAACAAACGATCTTGGTAGAAGCAGACGACCATCGAGATTAAATTATAATTAAACTGACCATATTTTCTCAAGAGAAATACTAAAATTGATACTTCAAATACGGGACATCACTAATTATTGCCAAAAATGGCAAACCCGAACAAAGTTGCCAAATATTGCTGAAATTACGGAAAAATCGCAACGGCGGGAAATGAAAAATTACTGCAAATTGTAGTATATTAAAATGGATTCCACGGTAAAAAAACGTTCACCAAGACAAATGTGGGAGATTAATATTCTTATTTATAGTTATTATTATATAATTTATGAGTTGAAAAATGATTTCAATCTTTTACTTTAATAAAGAAAAAAAATTCAAATAGGCTTCTTGTAAAATACGGAAAAAACCGGGACACGTTCGCCAAAAAGTCGGGACGGCCAGAAAAACATAAAATACCGGAACTGTCCCGGGGAATACGCGACGTATGGTCACTTATTATAATGATAGTTATAATTCCAGAATTAATGAGATATAATTTCAGAATCAAGGAAATAAATAATTCCAGCATTAATAAAAGAAATAATTTCAGAATTAATCAAAGAAAACTCCAGAATTAATGGAGGAAAATTCCAGAATTGATGAAATTTTTCAGCATTAACGAAAGAAATTATTCTCTATCCTTTTTTTTTTAATCTTTGAAATGCAATATTTAGAGACCGAATTGTACATTTCCATGGGCAAATTGTCAGGCATGAACCGTGTTTTCGCAGAGTCACGTGACTTCCTTGCATTCGATGTGTCAGCCGTCGCGGTGGTTGGATGCTTCCTCCAGTAATGTAAGCTCGATGGTTTTGACTTATTGTCATCCAGCTTATATTTCTGGAGAGAGTATGACGTCAGCGGTCTCCACCTTGGCAATGCTGAGAATGGTGTCCCACAACATCATTCATCGGAAGAGCGCGTTAAAACACACACAATCCCCCGTTATTTTCTTACTGCATAAATAGGAGTTTAAAACAATGAACGAAAGAAATAATTTCAGCATCGGTGAGATAATTCCAAAATTAATGAGAGATATGATTTCAGTATTAATGAAAGGCAATTCCAGAATTAACGAAAGAAAATATTTTAGAATAAATGTGAGATAATTTCAGCATTAATGAAAGAGATAATTCCAGAATGAAGAAAGAGATAATTTTAAAATTTTAATGAAAGCGATAATATCAGCATTAATAAAAGTTAATTAAAAAATTAATGAGTGCGAGAATTCCAGAATTAAGGAAAGAGATAATTCCAAAATTAATGAAAGAAAAATTCTAGAATCAAAGAGAAAATTTCAAATTAATGAAAGAGATAATTCCAAAATCAATGAAAAATAATTTCATTTTTTCTCATCAAACCCCGGCAATATGTAATTAAAATCCGGAAACCCTGTAAACGTTCAAAAAATCCGGCATTGCCGGACCAAATCCGGAGAGTTGGCAGGTCTGTAAGTAGCATGTACTGCACACATTTGGGTAAGGGGGATTTGGATCTCTAATTTTATATCCTAATACTAAGTATCTACACACTGCAGATGAAATTTTTGTGGAAGTCACAATGAATTACATTATTTTAATGTGTACATGAAAACTGATTTTTTGAGATTTTTGGAAAAAGTTCGAAAGATAAATATCTGTAATAATGTATAAGGAAACCCATACTTTTTTTTGGGGACCCAATTTTTGTCAAAAAAGGGGGTTCCTTATACACATTAAAGTATGGCATTCAAAACAAGTAAATATTGGAAATAAGAAAAAATATTAGTATATAGATTACTGGTAAAAATATTAGTATATAGATTACTGGTAAAAATATTAGTATATAGATTACTGGTAAAAATATTAGTATATAGATTACTGGTAAAAATATTATAGGTATAGATGACTGGACACCAAGCGAAGATAATTGGAAAGTTACATTCCTCTGTGAGGAATTGAACCTTTGACGACCGGGCACACCCCGCTTCCCATCTCAGAGAGATATCGAAGCATTCCCGAAAGATAGGTGTGTCCGGAAAGTTTTATTAAAAGCAACATAACATGACCACCTCCGACAAAGGCAGCGAAATAAAATAATTTACATAAAAATTGATCGTCAACTCCTGAAGTCATATAACGAATAAATAAAATCTAAACAATCAACGCCAATGGGCAATCAAAATTATAAACGGGATTATAAGATGGCGGTGTATAGCCGTCCATCCCATAAGGATATAAGTAATCGTCAATTGATCGAATGATTGCCGATAATCTTGGAATATAAAATTTTGAATCATGGTGAATTATTCGCAGATCATCGTCTAGGCCGCAAGTCGTTACCAGAATCGTCACCAGGTGAACTAAGATCAGCACAATTCACTATATAGCCGAGTAAATAACCCTTAATTCGTCCTTGCCGTCAATGACTTGATTCATCTCGTTGCAGATGAACTTGCTTCTGTTTTCCATTTATCGGTTACTTTTGTTGACGCCGACGTGGTCGAAGATCATATTTCCTCTTGAAATCAGTCACTGGGGCTCTTGCCAGTTTGAACTCGACATCACTCCCATTGCTCAGACGCGCACTTCCAGTTTTCTTAGTATGTATGCGGTGTAAGTTGTTATCGAGGAATGATATAATCCACCGCACCCGAGCAAGGCCCATAGGGCTTGTTGAAGAGGTTCGCCGGACGCGGCCGGAGATGTAGACGAACTAGTTTCGTAGCACGACATATTATATATTACTAGGCATTATAAACAGGACATTGCGAAAATGATAATAATAACCTTTTCAATTAGCGAATTACAATTTAATTTTATTCATTCATTGAAAATACTTCGACACCGTGAATTGGAAACTAAACTCGATACAATTTACATGAAACATTGGACACTCTCACTCCACCAAATTAAACACACAATAATTATATATATAGTTTGAATCACTCACCGTCATCTCGGGGCAAGGTTTCCTGCGTCCCCTACATTGAGGGATCTCGACCCGGGGTTAGGAGGGGAGAGAGAGTAAATTAACGACTCTTCAAGCGCGACATGTTGGTCGTCCAACCTCCAGCAATACCTCTCTGTGGCAAAAGCCTCGTGTGTTCCCAAACCAAGTTGGTGAAGACCTCTGCTATTGGTCGAAGGCAATCGCCTAATTTCTGTAAGGGGTTTCATTGGCCCAGAGGCACAATGTCTGTCTGCAGAGTTGTGATGATGTTATGTAATACGTACTTATTCGGTGCTCAAGTGCGTCTTAGAAATACCTGGTGAGGGAAAGGAGAGCACACGTGTTGCATCCCATGTATGTATGAATATGTATGTATGTATGATGTGTGGTTTCTCTATGAGAAGGCGAGAGGGGGAGAGAGAGTGTGTGTAAGGTGCACTCGTGACAGGCTCTTCAAAACTCTTCTTTTGAAACACAGTCGACCGTTTTCGGGAATAGCACCAAAATGAAATTTTTTTGTATATGGGCAAGATGTCAGGTAATGCCATAAAGATCCAATCTCACCACAAGCACACATGGTGTTGTCCGACTTCTTGAAACGTTCTAGATAAGTCGTAATGGGCCGTGCTCGGTTATCATAATCACTTTCTCTCTAGACTAAGTGGTACTATTCCAATGGACGCGTTTATGTATCTTATAGGCATCTTTATGTGCATTCTTGTCCCATAGCTGTTGCCACTTTTGTAACAGGTCACTTTTTAGCGCCTGTTTGATGTGACTGCGTGGTAGCAAGACTTGTTCTTCCGTTGGGAGATTAAGAGCATCTTTGGCCAATCTGTCCGCAATTTCATTCCCCGCTATTCCTGGGGGAATTGAACCACTAAACTCACACTTTTTGGGTGGGTGCTCTACCACCCACACAAGACAGAAATTTTCTTTCCTAAGAGCGGTGCTCCTTTCTGAACAAGGGTATGCATACACATTAAAAAAAAAACCAAATGCACCTGAATGAATCCAAAGGCATAAAATACACAGGACTTTTTTTTTTTTGTTAGAAAGTCTTTTATTTTTCAAACAATGAAAGGAAGAAAAAGAAAATATGAAAAAAAAAAGTTAAATCACATTATCACATTATCAATGAAACGAGGAACTTTATCACCCGACACCATCCTGCGTTCTATTCCATCCTTGGTTATGATGGCAAGGTTAATCATACCACCGCTAGCTCCATCTCTTCCCATTGCCAAAGCCAGTGCTGAAATTGAAAATTTGAATACATGATACACAGCGAAATATATTGAATTTAACTTTCAATGAATAGTCTAAAAAAAGCAGAATCTGCCAACTATTTTTTCCTAAGGAAAAATATAATTTAAATAAAATTTTATACAAGATTTTTTATTATAACATAGGTGGCAATTTTGACTTGAAAAATCCGTATGTCGCTTGGAAAAAATATTTTGCTGCCGCAGAAAACATATACAAATAAAAGAGAAAACCAGGGATTTTATAGAATGACCATATTAACCCCCCCCCCCCCCCTGTAATTTTGGCGGTTGCACTTTTTAAAAATATAAAATAATCACATTTTCATTCTTCACCGAGTTACTTTTGGCATCATATTTGGCAAAAATTAGTGATTTCTTGTATTTCTCTTGAGGACAAATTGATTGCCAGCACTGAGAAGATTTTTCATTTATGCCAAGCCACAATTTGAGGATTTTGCTACATATATAGGAGAAATCAGAAGAAACTGGTTTCAGACCAGAAGAGTTTAACCCTCAATGATCAGGTATGATATCTCGGCCTGATGCAAATGGAAGAGATACATGCCAGCCTCACCGTTTTCTTTACTTCTTCCCCCCCCCCCCCCCATCATTGCAGAGCATCATTGTAACACTATGAACAGAAGTTTTTATCCCTATCTTTCTATACTCCTGTACAGTGATCACACACCATATAATATATTTTTCTACTACATGTACCAGGGGTAGCCCCAAAAGCAGAATGTTTGGCATTGTTCTGAAACGAGTCTTTAGCTGACTGGAAATGTCTCGTCAAACCGAGAATTACCAATATTCAGGTTAAGAAGGTAGTTCATGTACAGTAGTGTCAGAGCCGAGGTGCTCGAGCACCCATGGTAATTTGTGGCACAAATTCAAGCAAATCAGAACTGATTCAGAAATCAAAATTTTCTACATAAATTTCAAGACGAGCACCTACAGGTTTGAAACTTCCAAATGCCCCAGATCACATAAAAAGAATACATGTATTGCACATCCGGTTTCGTCTGAAAACTCAGTCTGACTCAAAATATGAATGTTGATACATTCATATAATAATTTACAATCATACAATCAAATAATTTGCAGAAGAAACTGAAATTTTTGATGCATTGCATCTAGCTGAGAATGCAACCAAATAAGTGTCAAGTTTGTGCAGAAGGGGAGGAATACAAAGCCATGGGTAAAAATTGAGCGACTAAAGTACCAGTGTTTCACCATATTACTTATGGAGTACAAAAAAATCTGAGTTTTGCAGTTGTGGCTTATGTGCATCCCAACTCCAAGGCGTGAATGCGAGCCGATCTCTCCATTAAAAAGTTTCGTCACAGAGAGCAACAGACCTACAAACAGCACAAATGTAATTCAATCATAACATATCACTTACTTCTCTTCTAAAATATAGATGGTAGCACTGAAAAAATAAAACAATGCAACAACATATGCACTCAGACTGTTAGGTACACACACAGTTACACCTCCAGTAACAACTCACTAGGTAGTAAATGGTAGACCTGAGTTGTGCTCGGTTTGGAAGAAAGAAAAAGAAAGGCTTATGTGCAGTACTGGTGCCAATTGGTACAGCCCACAATGCTGTAGCCGACCATAATGTTAGCCATTGAACAAACAGAATTTGGCCACCCCAATATGTGAGTACAGTTGAGTACACCTTTAACATCACATATAATGGACAATCTCTTTTTTCAGAAAATCGTTTGCAGGAGTTGGAAGAACCGGGAAGAATAAATTTCCCAATTTATTCCCATCCTAGGGCCCCAATAGGAGCTTTTCATATCCTAGGTATCTGTGAAGTAAGAAGAAAAAGAGAGGTGAAAATCAAACTTGCCAGTGGACATGTATTTTACTACACAAGAACAGATAATGGAAGAACTAGTGGAGTAGGATTTCTCATTCATAAAAGTGGAAAAATCACATCATTGAGTTGGATAGTACATCTGATAGAGTTGAAAAGTTGGTTATGCAAATATCAAGCATACATACCGTGAATATAATGTACAGTTTTGTAATCCGATTTTTGACCCATTCACTTCCATATATTTTCACCTCTGCTATTACATACCCTGCTTAAAACATACACTACGGATATAACATACCAGAAATCCTTTCCCTTTCTTAATCTAGAAAAATAATTCGGATATAACATAGTGCAGAGACAAAAATTTGGACGATTAAAAAAAACTTTTGACGGGCTCTGCGGCTGCTCCAAGACAATAAAATAAATCAGTAAATCTGATAAATAAAAAAAAGGCTGCTGGGCTCTGCCAAGGAAATTATATGCTGAAAGGGGCTCCGCGAGACAAAAAAGGTTGAGACCGCTGGTCTACAGATAAAAAGCGCCACCCGCTGAAAACATATATCTATTCAATATTAAAATCATGCTCATTTAAAAAAAATATCTTTCTATGCATTTCTGTGAAAAAACAGCATGAAACATGCTCTTCAAATTATTGAATTCTCACTTTTTCTGTTACTTTTGGATCACTTGGTAGATGGCAGTGATTGGTGAAAGTGGAAACGTTTTAAGAGCATTAAATCACTACCAATCGAAAGACTATGCAAAAGCATGCTGTGTGTGTGTGATTGATAAGTAAAATTCTTAAACATTTGTTGTTGTTTTTTCAAATTTATTGTATAAATGCTGACAACTTTGAATGAAAATCATTAGCATAAACTCAAATGATACCACTGAAATCAATTAAACTAAGTAAATGTATGCATCCTGTATGTCCTATACTTCAAAAAATTTTCAAAACTCCTTAGGAGATATTGACCAAAAAAGAATATTCATTCCATCCAAGACATTCTCAATAATACACTTTATACATATATACAGCTGCTATACATGATAATTTCAAGAACTCGCTTAAATAACATGCATATCGATTATATATGTATAACATACACTTCTCGAATCACCTAGGTGGTATGTTATAAGCAAACTCAACTGTACATATGAAAGAGGAAAAGAAAAAAAAATACACAGGGGAGGGTGAAAACAACACAAAGGATTTGGTTGATTACGAAAGAGAAATCGACTACAAATACAGATTGTCCAAATGCCTGTATGAGCTGGGGATGAAAATCAGGTAGAAAAGTTGGATGGCTTAAATTGGAAATCAAGATATTCAAGAATATTTTCCTTTCGGAAAAACATGATATCACTCCAGCCATCAATAAACAGCACGATGAATTGCTTGCTATAACTGCATTCAAATCAAAATCATAGCAACAAAAAGTCACCATTGGCCAAAAAACTGGATGTATGGTTATCCAGGTCATCTCACTGATTCAACTGTGAAGAGTGAAAAACTGACACTGGCTGTTTGGTAACATGTCTTTTCCTTGCTAAAATGAAACATTTATTTGATTTGATGCAATTGATGCTATCTACTTTACGCATGCAAGCCCTGTTTATATGGGGAAATGAAAAAGCTGGTTTTCTTCACTTTGCAATAGGGAAAAATCATAAAGGATTATGAGAATGGGGCATGGTCGTGAAAAAATCCACCAAAGAAGAGGGTGTAAATCTTTCTTCCACTTTTTTCCCTATGAGACAAAAAAGTAGCTAAGCCGCCAAAATATTCACCAAACCATCCGCATTCAAACCCTAATCTTATGCATGCAAAACAAAGCAGTGATGTAATTTTCAAAAAATAAAAAAATGCAAATTGACTTTTTAAGTTCTTTAGGAATGATCTGTTTTGAAGCCCTGTTTATACATGATCAGGGTTTGAATGGGAGTATGGTGAATATAAACCTGCTTGGTAAATTTTTTTGCCCTCTTAGGGAAAAAAAGAGAAAGGGGGATTAACACCCCCCCCCTCTTCTTTGGTGAATTTTTGCAGTTTCGTGCTCCTTTCCCATATTCATTTTTTTTTTATTTTTCCCTATTGCTAAGTAAAAGATACCAGCTCCTTTATTTCCCCTATGAAGGGATGATCAAAAGTAAGGATTTTTTTTCAATGACGGTCAAAATTTGGAACAGAATTTTTCAAGAGTCTGAGGGATGCAGTGAAAATTCAGGAGACCTGGCAGCTATGAAATTTTATCAAATTGATATAATCTCAAATAAATTTCATAAAAAAATGTAAGGCCAAAACTGAAGTGGTTTTTTGGTGAACTTTGTGGAGCCTAGAACAATCCTTCTATTTGAAGCTTGTTGGCAAACTGTTCAATTCAGAAATGATAATGAACTGTCAGGAATTTTGTGTAGAACATTTCAAAAGGGTTTGTTTTATGGTATGACAAATGTGTGGAAAAAAAAATCGTAATCATGTAGAAAAGAGATGGAGGGCCCAGTACACAAGCGAAGAAAGTCCAGTTTTTTCACTATGTGGAGGTTTTTCGTGCCAAATACATGCCACAGTATATTTTTCAGTGCTATCAAAATCAAGTTCTCAGTTCATTCTAATGTCATAGAAAGCAGCATTAGAATGAGCATGCACCATAGAGTTCAATGGAACAGAGTTAAAAAAAACCTTTGGAGAGCCAATTTCTTGAAATCAGGTTTAATGGAATTGGTTCACTTGCGCTCTGAACCCTCCATATGTGTTTGAAATCATCAATACAATATCATTTCCCATTGACATATCATGGCCCATTTCCCATATAACATATTAAGCATAAGACATACCATCAGAAACAAACTGTGCACATTCATCCTTATCCATGTTCGCCTTGAAGTTTTTATCAATATGACCGTATATGAATTCACTTCCTGATCCACCAATGGAGATTTTCTGACGCATAATCATGCCACCCAATGGAATGGAATAGACCTTAAAAAATACAAAAGCAACATTTAATGAATACAATAATTTCAACATGACTTGGATAAATTAACGTTTATCTTGATGGGAATTATTTAAACACCAAAAACATTTTGCTACAGACTTTTCCACGAGAGTGACCGTTATTTAATGTTTGGTCATGGTGCTACTTTATGATAAAACTTTCAATAAATCACACAATACCTGTCCACCCTCTCGGTTATCCCAGCCAGCGCATATAATACCTGCACTGATACTATCTCTGTAGTTGTAGCAGATTTGCCTGAAATCCTGAGCAACAATCTTCACGGGTAATGGCTCACCCATTTCCATCCTGAAAGAAAAATTATTTTTTGTTCATCAATTTTTTTTCTTCTCATAATCAATTTATTGAGATAGACAACAGCCGCCCCGAATGCATAATGTACAATAAAATACAATGCTCGAACAGATTTTGGAATTTATTGAGCGACTTAGTATTATTTTATAAAAGAAAATTCACAGAGAGATGAGTGAATCAGTTAGTGGATGACTGAGTCAGAGAACAAGTGAGTGAATGATCAAACATGTAAATGAGCAAGTTAGTTAGAGAGAGCAATTTATACAGTGAGCAAGTGACTTGCTAATTCTTTTTCTCACTCAGTCACTTACCTCAAAGCAGAATGTAAAATGCAGTTGAATTTTGCTGTAATGAGTCTTCAGTTGCCTAAAAATGTTCTGCGGGGAGAGTTCTAATAACAGAGTTTTTCTACACAGTAGAGTTCTTCTTCCTCCTTTTCATAAAATCCTTCCTAAGATTGTTCTGCGATGGTACGGCACAGTTTTATGTACATTCTTGCTTTGGGAGTCCTTTTCTCATGAACTCGCTTGCTCACTATATTTCTTAGATGCACAAGCGCTTGCTCACTGACTCACTGTCGTTTGCTCACTTTCTTGGTCACCCGCTAACTTACCCATTTGCTCATGGATTTGTCACTCATTCTGGTAGCAAACTGTCGTCTTAGAACATTTCCTTTCGGTGAATTTTTGAAACACAATCCAATGTTATGTGGGTGTGGCTATTTTTCTTTCGACAGTGGAACTTCTTGAAAGTGGACACCCCAATGTGTTTTACGTGACATTCCAATATTTTTCATCATTTGCTTCTGACAATCCTGAAGGAATGCCCATTTTTTCCAACAATGCTTCCTTGAATGATTATTAACTGTAAAACCAAGCATGGCTCGGGTGCTCTCCCATGGGAATGAATGATATACTTACTGGTTATTTTCATTGTTAAATGTTTTTCTTTTGTGAAAAATTTTTAATTCACAGATATATGGAAGCCCTCCGGGGAGGGGGGGGGGGATTAGGGATTTCACCAAAAAAAATTGATGTCCGGTACATAGATCCTGATTTGCCATAATTTAGCTGTAAAATATGGCCAGCCTATTATGTAGTACCTACTAAATTATCTATCAGCTGTTTTTTTTCAAAAAAAAAAACCCCACCCTGCTTTCAATGCAAACGGGTTGCCACATTTGTTAACAATTGGACAGCTTTGACACTATTCATATAAGGTAACATTCAGGTGATGCAATGTTTCAAGAGCTTTTTTCATGTTAAGGGGAATGGGAATCACTATCTAAAGAAAAGAAACAGTGCAGGGATCATTTCCAGACTTTTTTTGGTAGAGTCATGTTTTTGTGAAAAAATTTCTTATTTATGAGGAAAGGGTGATTAATTTTGTGAAAAGTAATTCAGTGGGAAGCAAAATACTCTAGTTAATTTATCACAAAAGAAATGAAATGTCAAATTTCATCAATAAAAATGGTTTCATTAATTTGTATTTTGTGAAGGGTCCATTTTTAAAATTCAGATTTTTGAGAAGGGTCTGTTTTTCAGATCTAAAAGTTTGTGAAAGGTCGGGAAAACTGACCCAAATTTTGGTTGGACAGACCCCTGCAGTGGCAAACAGCCAACTTGATGTTTCTTTTCTCTATTCTTAAAGTTTCTATTTTTTTTTTTCATGTAGATGGCAGTAATTGAAATCTGGCAATATGAATTCAAAATTCAGAAGTCCTATAAACATTATTCGGCATTGCCAGGCTAAATCCAGAAAGCTGGTGGTCTGTGTAAGCCTTACTGATTATTCAACACATTTTCATACACTAACTTCCCTCTAAAAGAGTTGTAGGATCCAATCCAAAAATGTAGACTACATGCTCAAAAATTAAAAAACATTTTGAAGGTCAGTGAAAATTTCAAAGTTCAGCGAATGAAGAGCTGAAGAGGTCAGATGAAATTTTTTTATTCAATTAGATTAATATAATGAACTAGTCACCTGAGAAGATCCAATCGGTATGAAACAGCTTCAGCAACAGCCTGGGTATCGGCAGAAGCTCCAGATCTGGCACAACAGACGTATGGTGTCATGACAGTTATCTTGTCTGCTGAACGATCTGATATGTAAGCCCTTGAATTAAAAAAAAAGCATTAAAGATGATACATGAAAAAAAAATGGTTCTTTACTTTTCGAGAAACAAAATTTTGTTGAGAACGATTTTGTTTCTCAACAAGAAAGTAATCTCTTCCTCCATACAAGGCAGAGTTGGGTTTTTGACATGACAAGCATCAAAAACCTAAATGGATAATGTTTTGAACACAATAGGCATATAACATGATGAAAAACTTACTTTTTTTGTACATTACAATGTTTTATTTTTAAACAGTGCAGTGTTCCGCAGAGCCCTAAGGGATCTGTGTGAACTCTCAGGGGCTGGGCGGCCACTCGAGGAAAATAAAAAACCCCATTAAATTTGAAAAAAATAATTATTAATATTTTTGAATAAAAATAGGTCAGTAAATTTGATGAATAAATAAAAATTGGCATACAGGGCTCCGTCATAGCAAATATATGCCAGAAAAAGCTCAGCGGGTCAAAAAAAGGTCGAGAACCGCTGGTCTAGAACATATAAAATATAATTTTGTGGTTTATCTAAATTTGGAACTCATTCAATTCGGAACTGTGTTCAATTCGCTAAGAGAAATAGAGCTGTTTAATCAAAATATTATTACAAATTATGTTTTCCTTTGATTAATTTTGGTTCACTATCAGGGCTTGACAAATCCTAGGTGTCAGGTTACTTTGGCCAAAAGTGTATTAAGCTTACAAGGGGAACTTATAGCTCAGAACGGCAAGTTTGAAGGGGCAGCAAATTTTATGATTCACAGATCAAGAAAATTAGAATGAAAGGAGGATAGAAAAACTACACGTGAGTGAGTGACTAAAAGAGTGACTTAGAGAGCACTGAGCAGGTCAGTGAGTGGCCAATAGAGTGTGCACATATATGGGTGAAATATGCGTAGTACCCAAGAAGTAGTTTACCATTGACCAAGTGGTCAATGGTAAATTTAATAGGTACTAAAAATATTATCACTATTATGCATAACAGTGATTATGCATTATACGCATGCATTGCGTATTTGGTTGAACATGATAAATCAAATACAAATACAATGCCACAACATGCAAATTGCCCAACGAGGTGGCTGACTTAAGAACATCATGGATCCCCGAGCCATTTTTTGGAGGCCCTACCTACTACTGCTACACCCCCTCCTCCCCGCGGGAACCCCCAACGAATTGGTACATGCGGGAATGTGCGTGTACGTGTAGTGAAACCTGACGTGAAGTTTTTTTTTTGTTTCTCTGTAATGCTTGTTATGTGCAGTGCTACCATCTGCCACCAGTTTTTCTAACTATGAGTGAAGTGTTATGATTGAATGATTTATCGTTGTAGGACTGTTGCTCTCTGTGGCGAGACTTTTTAACGGGGAGATCGGCTCGCATTTTTGCTTTGAAGTTGGGAACCACAGAAAACCAACTTCAGCCGACCACCACTGTGGGGTTCTAACCCGGATCCTCGCATCGCGAGTCCGTCACTATAACCACTCGACCACCACAGCGGCTCCACATGATATAATTCACATACATTTATTATATCAGGGTAGGATTGTAAAATTAATTATTATTATATAGGGATCTGACTATATTTATCATACATGCTCATTTGGAAATTCTTTTACTACATTTATCACTATTACTGTGGAAATATAAGACATCCATATTTGTGTTATAGGCATATTTTTCTCAGCCACATCGTTGGGCATTTTGTCTGTTGTGGTCTTGTATTTGTATTTTTGTAAATTCTACAATTACACTTCGTATTATGCGAAATCGTAAAGACAACAAATTTCAGATATTTATCAAAAATTTACCATAAGGTACTTGCTATTCAGCATTGCAAGTGATAAATTTATCAAACTTACCAGTTATTGTGCATAGCCTACTTACCAGTTACACAAAAAGTGGTTATTATGCATAGTAACCTTTTTTTTCATGTTTACGGCAACATATATTTATATATTTTATTTGTCAAACCCTGTTCATTATTTAATTTGGTTACTAATGAGGAAGTCCCAAAATGTGTGTGTGTGCAAAGTAGGTATTAGGCCTACTTCTCTATTTCGGGCTGAACCATTTTCTTCAATGGAACAAAACAATTTCATTATACGGACACACTCGATTGCATTCTTATGCGACCCAACTTTGTAAAAAAAAAAGCGAGGAAAAAGAGGGAGAATAGAAACTACATTACCCCATTGATGTTCTGGAGTCTGCGCCAATAACGACACCTCCATTGAATTCTGCTGCCACAAGTGACGTCTGAAATACACAAAATTATTTCTGTGAGAGGAAAAGAATTGTTGATAATGCCAAAACAGTGACATGCCTTGCCAACATTATTTTTTTTTCTACTGAAAAAAATTGAAAAGTTAAACATTTTTAGGTCATACACACTTTGCCCGTGGGCCATCTGGTCTTTGAGTTTGAGGCCTAAAACCCAAGTTTGTAGAAGCGAACTAAAGGCTGAAATGCACTACACTAATGTGCCGTGATTTCACAAAGTAAGTTAAAAATTTTCAAATTTCGCCACTGGAAAAAATTATTTTTGCCAGGGTGGTTTTTTTTCCACCACGGCAAAAAAAAAAAAACTTGCCAACCCTGATTCCCATGAATTGGAATTCCATAGGTGGCAATTCAAAGACTTGAAAAATCTGTAGTTTATCCTGTGATGACACATTTCACATCAAAGAAAGCATGTCAAACAGTTAAAAGGGAAAACCGGGGACTTTTTTGAAATTGTAATGGGTGACCATATATGAATCCCATTTTCCTGGGATGCATTTTTCCCTGTCCTGAATTTTTTAGCAATAATTACCAATTTTGCTTGCTTTAATCATCATATTTGGTGACAATTACCGGTTTTTATTACTTGAAATCCTGATTCCCCACATTTTTCCCGAGAAAAAGGAGTCGGCCTGAAATTGCAAGGACTGTGAGAGCATTCTTTAGGGATTTTCTATTCAAACAAAGCTCAATTTGAGGACTTTTAGGGATTTTTATACAAAGATACGAAAAATCTGAAGAATTAGATTTCCGACCGGAAGATTTTAATAAGGCTCAAAAATCGGAAGGCTTCTGGGTAAAACGAAAGCACTGGCACCTATAATATTCACATTGTCTCTGACATTACATCAGTACAGTATGTTTCAGCCTTATGTCAGAGGTTCCAACATGAAGGAAATATTGATTTGGGGTTGAAAGTTGTCACTCATCCAGCCCCCCATCTGAAATTCTTCTAGCCTCAGCAGCCAGGTTACAGTGAATATGAACCAAGTGGCACATTTACAGATCACTTGAGTAACCTGCAGCGTTAATCCAGATTAATTAAGCCTGCTACATGTTTTCAAATCAATGAAGTGGCCCACACTCTCCCGAAGATTGAACATCCTAGTTTTAGATGCCCCATCTTGTCTGAAACCTTAGTAAATAGCACCACATCGGGTCTGGCATTGAAATATGTCACGAAACAGTGATATATACCATACACAATATTGTGAATTCCTCAACAAGACATAAGCTTTGAAGATTGATCTGAGCAAATATTAACTGCATGTTTCCCATGACTCACTTAAGCGAACTGGAAATGGGCAGAGGGTCACTGTGAAACATTACCAGATCACTTAGGTCAGGGGTTCTTAACCTTTTTCAGGCTGCGACTTACAATCACCAACACTGCCAACTTCGTGCGGTGCTATTAAACATTACTCGTTACCAAAATGTTTTATTTGATGTAAGACACATCGTGGAAGCCCTAGCGACCCAAACTTGAGTAACGACCCATAGGTTAAGAACCCTTGACTTAAGCGATATAGGAACTGCCCCACGGGTGAATTAAGCGATTTGGAACTGTGCCGCGGTCACTTAATTAATCTGGTAAAGTGCCCCTTTGTTCCTTTTTGGAAAACCAGGTATGAGGTCGCGGGATCCATGACTTCGAGGGCCACATATGACCCGAGGGAAATGGCTTCGCACGTATGGTTCAGAGCAAATGTAAACAATTCAGGGGATGACACTGGGAACAAATCATTTGGATTTTAATTAATGGACAAAGGGGAAAAAGAAGTCCATGGACTAATTCAAAATGGCTTTAGTACATTCACGGACTTACCCCAGTTGATTCAACAGCGTTCATCCAATCAGTGTTGTCCATTTCAGTTTACAAAACGGGAAACAAAATCACAACTGAATTCAACTTGAATGACCAAGCAAATTTCTTCAGAAATTATGACGCAAGTTCCGTTAGACACTGCCGGACACAAGGAGCAAGTTCACGCAACTGGACGCAGATGGGTCTTGAAATCACTGAAATCGAACTGACCATATAATCTGTTAATTACGGGACAGTGTCGAATTTTCCAGAGATTGAATTCGCAGTCTTCACTAAAATCATGAATGTAGATCAGTGGTTCTCAACCGGGGGCCATATGACCTCAGGGGGGCCCTAGGACATTCCAGGGGGCCATAGATGGAAATCTGGTGAAAGGGGAGCCACGGCTACTGATACGGGGGCCACAAAGAAGTTTGTGAAATTAAATTTTTCTAGTCACTCTGACTAAAAAAAATTTAATTTCAAACAAAAAAATGCATAGAATATATTTTTCGCAATTTTTCCCCATTCAAGTAACATTAAAATGAGGAAGGAAATAAAAAAAGCGTTGCATGTAATCTCGGTGGGTTTACGACTTGGCCCTTGACAGTAGCCCCTGACAAAAACTATATAAGAGGTATAAAGGAAAATGAAGTAACTGTAAAGACGGAAAGTTGTGTGTGTTCGAAGACTTTTCATTCAAAGAGGGCTGCCATAAAGAAAGCAGACAAAGATTTGTTGACCATTCATTGACATTCTTTTGAGTGCTGGTGCAATCCAAGAAGTAGATGGGTGAAAAATGAAAACTTGTAAAAAAACCCCATCGTTTTCATGCAATTACAGACAGATAGATAGCCATCTAGTTTAGCACAAAGCTATCTTCAACCGGCACTGAGTGGTCTGATCATTGATCATTTTTGTCGTACCACGGTCATTTTCTGCACACGAGGGCTAATTAGAACCCGGGACCTACAATTTATTGCGGATTCCGAACGGCAGGCTTTTTTCTTATACTCATCGAGAGGTTGATGCGCTAACCCCCTCAATGGGAGACTCCCTACGGTAGAAATTTTTCGCTGCGGTCAAGTTGCCATTTTTTGTTGTACCCCTGTGTCAATAAAGTTTTCTGACAAGGACGAACCGGGTATCGAACTCGCGACACCTCTAAACCTGAGTGGTCCGATGGGGAATATATTTATAAAAATCGAATAAAGAACGATTGCTCTGGGGTATTTTTTAATGAATTTTTGGGGAGGGGTGTGTCAACACCCACTGCCTCCACTGAAAAGAAATAAAGTTGAATTCAGTTATAACGAACTCCATCCAAGAGACCAAATAATACATGAGGAAAAATACCCGCGAAATTAAATTTTTTAGAACTACATTGCTGTATAACTTAAGAAACTGTAAATGCATAAATTTGCTGTTGTTTCAAAATCGCAAGTGTTCATATGTCATTCCTTTCAATTTAACAGGAAAAACGTGATTTTGAACATATTTAAGACGATCTTAACGTCATTTGGTTTGCTGATTGGTTACTATATGCAATCCAAGCAGATAATGCATTGGGACTTAGTAGGACTAAGATTGACACCACATCTTTAAAGTTTTTTTAATCTATACTGTAATGCTTCCTATTAACTGCCCTACTACGTAAGCCTGCTGCTGGCCTGCAACATCCCAAATAATTTCAATACAATTTTCCTATCCTGCAAGAACAATGTTGTGGGCATTAGAAAAAAAAAAAATCTAAAATGGCGTATGACCACATTTAAAGCTATTTAAATCCGTTTATTTCAGACTCACTGCATCTGCTGATTTCTCAGAAAAGTGCAATAAATTCTCACGCAAATCTTCATTTTGAAATGTCCATAACCCGCTCAATGCGTATCTTTGTATCTGTCAACCTAAAATTTGTGGTTTTTACTGTTGATAATACGCATGCAAAACCAATTCAGCGACGCATTTTTCATAATCTGCAAAAACATCGTGGATTTGATAGTTGGAAATCATGTCTAAATGCCAAAGATTTGGAGTTCGAGTCAAAATGAAAATGCCAAATAATTGAAATTGTGCTTCGTATAAATGAAATATTTTAATATTGAAAGAGCTATGTATAGAGGTTAATCGTAATCGTAGTCAAACGTCTCATAAATGTGAAATTTTGTCATAAAACTGAGAGTGAGGCCCGAATCCCCTTGCGTGCAAGTAGAATTTCAAGTCATTTACGCACAACCGAGCCCCCCTGGCCATTTTTCTTTTTTTCTCCCCACCCTTTCTTTCTTTTGTTTCTTTCTTAAATTTATAAAAGTAAAATGACATAATCATTATAAAAAGGACTGCTTTCACATCAAAAATTGCAAAAGTATCAGATTTTTTTGGTGGGAATACAGTCAACCCCCATTATAATGAACTCCAAGAGACCGGAGTAATAAAGCAATTTCGTTAAATTTCAGATTTTTATATTGTTCCTATGTAAACTTATCCGGGGGGATTAGAAAAGTTTTCGTTAAAACGATATTTTTTCCGTTATAACGGTATTCGTTAAAAGAAGAGTCGACTGTATTTTTTTACGTGTATATGCAGACTGCATGGGTAACAGGGCGTATGGCACTACTTGCCAGCCGTTAGTCTTAAAGACATACCCAACTAGGAAAAGTATCCGAATCACGTGCCCAACTCAGATATGTCATTCATGTTGTAAGGGGTTGTGTAATTATAAAATGAAAATAAAATCCTTTTTATACCATCCCAGTGTGCCGAAGAACCCAATTAAGAAGTTGTTGCTCTGTCTTTTCCGATGGCAACTAAAATAATTTCACGTTTCTAAATGCAATATTCACCGAGATATGCGAATCCGAAAAATTGAGGAAATTTGGGGGGGGGGGGGAACAGCATTAAATGCGGGTAAAATAGTTTCCCCGCATTTAATGATTTTTTTTCCAACTTTCTTCGAATATCTCAGTGAATATTGCACATAGACACGATGAATTTTTTTCAACATGAATCAAATATCTGAGTACTACACATTATTCGGGTACTTTTTCCAACTGGAAGTATTCCTCTAGAACCAATGGTTCGGCAGTAAAATGCCGTATGCCCTGTTACCTATGTGCCTTGTATATTAAATATAGTACAGACTATTATGTCAAATATTGTGTTGTGTTTAAGCCAACACGCACGTTGCTTCGTTCGCCTGCGAGAGAGCGGCCACATTACGAACCAAAAAGCCACTTGAAGGAAGCTTGTCATCCAACGAAATATCAGATTTTCACCGTATCGAAATTTGAGTGAACAAACTGATGAGGGGTTTCGGATTAGCTGACTTTTGATGACAAGGGGGAAGGGGGGGTTAAGGTTGCTTACGTCATCAACCATCCCTTTTTGAAGATATGAAATATTCTAAGCTGCTGACGAAATTTTGCTGACAGGGGGATCAGTGTTTTGCTGACAGGGGGGGGGGGCAGGGGGTCAAAAATGGCTGAAAATCTGCGTACGTAATATTTGAATAGCCCCTTATTTATATTTTCCGATGGGCTTGAAATCCTGATAATGAATCATTATTATGTTCACATGAACAGTTTTGTCACTGCGTTACGCAATGACAAAACCCGTATATACCGGGTTACTCGAACTGCTACGCCATCCGCCAATAGCATTTTTTTTTTTGCCTTGTAGCATTTGCCGTGAATTCACAATGGCACTAACAATTTTAAACGGGAATTAAAATTAATTTAATACTCTAGAGTACTTTAAGAAATTCATTTTTAAAAATATTGTTGGTGCTGCTACCTACTTTCAAAATAAGAAATGCCTTATGTGGTGATGACGAAGCTCAGGTACAAAAAACTAAATTCTTCATTCAGCTACGCTTCTTATAAACAAAGCTTACAAACTGACCTGAAAGATCAAAATTCCAGTTCAGTAATTTTTTCAAGACCCAAGGAGACATCCAAAACAAAGGTCCTCCACACAAGCAGACGACAGGTAAGATCGTAAAAAGTGAATTTCTCCACACTGCACTTTATAGTAATGTGCTGCCATCTAATGTCAAATTTAAAGGCGACTCATGTGGTGAAGATGAAGTTCAAGTGAAAAAAACGATATTCTTTATTCGGCTCAGTTCCTTATAAACAAAGCTTGTGAACTGAACTGGAAATTGAAACTATAAGTTCGGTTATTTTATTTGAGCATAAGGAGACGTCCAAAACAAAGAGCCTCTTAATGAGCAGACGACAGAGAAGAAGTCGGTTCCCTACAAGCTAAGCTCACAAACAGCACTGGAAGTTCAAACTGCCAGTTCAGTAATTTTTTCAGGACACAAGGAGACGCCCAAAACAAGTAAACTGGAGAGAAGCAGACGACATTACTGGTCGGACTCATTACTTGAGGGCGCATCCAGCCACCGCGACTGCAGCGACATCAAATGCAAGGAAATTACGGGACTCGGTGAAAACAAACTTCCCGCCTGGCGATTTGTCCATAGAAATAAATGTACAGTTCGGTCTCTAAATATTTGGTTTTAAAGATTTAAAAACAGGATAGAGAAGAACTCATCTAAAGAGAGATGAAAAAAGATTAAATTATTTTCATTTAATACCGGAATCTCATTACTTTCATCATTTCTTGAATTTTCCTTCATCAATTATGGATTTACCTTCATTAATTCTGGAATTTTCCTTCATTATTTTTTAATATTCTTTCATTAATTCTGGAATTTTATTTCCTTTATTAATTATTATTTCTTTCATTACTTCTGAAATAATTGCTTTCATCAATTCTGGATTTGTTTTTTGCATTAATGCTGAAATTATTTTTTTTATTAATGCTGGAATTATTTCTTTCATTGATTCTGAAATTATATCTCATGAATTCTGGAATTGTCTCTTTCATTAATTTTATTATTACCGCTTTCATTAATTCTTTCACTAATTTTGGAATTATCACTTTTATCAATGCTGTAATTATCTCTTACATTAATTCTAAAATATTTTCTTCCGTTAATGCTGAAATTATCTTTCTTTAATGCTGAAATTATTTTTTTAATTTATTGTTTTAAACTCCTATTGATGCCATAAGAAAATAAGGGGGGAGGGTCGTGTTTGTTTTCACGTGATGTTCCGACGAAAGATATTGGGGGACACAGTTCTCAGTACTGCCAAGGCGGCGACCGCTGACGTGCTACTCTCTCCAGAGGCTTGATTTAAATAATGTTGGTGCTGCCATTTAATCTCGAAATTTCAGGCAACTCATGAGATGATGAAAGAGAGATAGAGAGTTCTTTGTTATTTTTTGGCATAAAATTTTTTTATGAGACGAAAATTTCGGCAACAAAATTCGTGCATTTGCAAGAATCGATTTTATGTAGAAAAAATAATTATTTCTTTCCACAAAAACATTCGGACAATATGGATGATCGAACAAATAAGTGAAAACACGGATTATGTGGTCTTCAGATAGGGTTACCAGATTCAAAACTGAAAAAGGAGGGCACCTGGTGCGAACCTTAGGCAGTGCCGTCTTAACGCATGCTTCCCCCACCCCGGGTAAATTAATTAATTAATTAATTAATTTACATTAGTTACACGAAAACAGCAATAAAAAATTCGAAAAATGATCAAAGTTATCGAATTGCAACGTATATTTGATAAAGAGATGATGAAGCGCTTTAAAAGTATGACAAAACTTTATGTCTGTTCAATATGATTCGAGCCACGATGAAGTGTCAGCAGGTGGACCACGCGCTAATTATTATTAATAATCTATGAATTTTGTAAAATTAATTTAAATGTCATTCCCTGGGCGTACTTTATGAAAATTGCGAAAAGCTAATCGAAAAACTTGGCAATAATATGAAGTCTAGTTTGCAATATTATTAGATTCTCATCTTTCGTGCCATTCTTGTGATAATGATCTTCAACTATACAATCAAGTGTACTTTAAATTTTAGGATCTTCTATCGGATGATGGATGTTGAAAAAAAATCGTGCATTAAAAGGAAAATACCATATGATATCTTTTTGGTGGTGCCCCTTCAGTACTGATGCCCTAAGCACGTGCTTATTTTGGTTAATGGTTAATCCGGCCCTGTGACTGCGCACATGATTTCTCTGGAATGAATGTTTCAAACAAATATTTTTCACACGTATTTTGGTTCGTTTTTTTAAGTTTGTAGTAGGACTACAACATGAACCTATATCCTTGATACATTGTTGAAAACGATGCGAAAGGTTGAACTTTTCAATTGTGATTCATTTCTGTGTGGCTGCTCCCTCATTATATACTACTTTTATCCGCGTGAAAGGAATAAAATTAATAAAACTGCTTGCTACCACTTTTTGCGATTTTTATCACTACAAAAATGCGTATTTTGGAAGCTACAACTGACATTTTTTCAACGAAACCATAATCACATTTACACAAAAATAAACTAATTTGAAATAATACAAATTTCATCCAGTACAAGTAACATGATGACTTTGTGTCGTCTTCAAGCGCAGAATTTATCATTGATTGAAAATAATTTATTCTATTTTTTTTTACTATATTCCTATTACGTTTATTTTGCTCTTTCGTTATTTTCATAAATTAGAAATTAATCAAATTAAATTCAAACATATTTCAACATATACTTCAGTCAAACATATACTTCAGACAATTTTTGAATAACTATCGTCTAATGGAAAAACGGGGGTTAGAAAATTATTAATGTTCGCAAGAGGGAGCCATAGGAATGAGAAATGGTTGAAAGGGGGCCATGGACAAAACAAGGTTGAGAACCACTGGTCTATGACGTTCACCCGGAAAGTGAAAGGGCGTTGGTTCGATTCCCCCCAGGGGCAGTTGAATTTTCTCTCTTTCCAAAATATATCTTCGCAACAGCCAGCTGTTAAATCCTGCGTATATGGTAGCGGAGAGTGACGTGATCCTTGCATGATTATGTTAATTGCATAAGTAACAGCATGCACGGCATTTTTAATCGTAAACCGTTGATTCTAGAGGCATACTTCGAATTAGAACAGTGTTTCTCAACGTGGGCGATGGAATAGTAGGGGGGGGGGGAATAGAAGCCACACTGATTAACATAGGATCCTATGGATTCACTTGAGTTAGGGACGATGAAACCGAAGAAGGGGGACGATGGAATGAAAAGTTTGGGAAACTATGAATTAGAAGAATCCAAATAACATGTAAAACTTAGATACGCCAGTCATGTTGCAAGGGGTTGTATTGTTATTAAAATAACTTTTATACGGGCAATCTGTGCCCTAAAATCAAATTAGCAAGTTGTCGCCTTGTCTCTCTTGATGCAAAAAAAAAATATAAAAAAATCCACGTTTCTAAGTGCAATATTCACTGAGATATTCGAATTCGAAAAACTGAGGAAAGTTGGAAAAAAAACATTAAATGTGTGTGAGGAAAACGGTTCACCCTGCGGTTTACCTTGATGAAAATTAAGAATTAATGCAAGAAAAAGTTTCAAAATTGAGGTGAAAGCCTTCAATAGTTTACCGTGAGTTGGAGCCCCCCCCCCAACAAAGCGTGGGGCTAGGTACGGCAGCACCTGTCGCATACCCATAAGGGCGGATCTGTTTGAGATCGGCTTCATACCCTCAGTTGAAAAAGAGGCAACAATGTGTGTATAGGTTTGTAAAACTTTTTTATTTACGTTCTCGAGAAACGCCTTATCCATCTCATTAAGTTCCCAACTTTCGTATAGACTGAATATATCTTGCCACATTCTTCGCTGACACCGAAGCTAACGATGCCTTCAACTACCTGTCCACTGCTCTGTATCCGGATCGAAAAACACGACGGGTCCGCCGCTGTCGCCATTGCAAGTGTCCATGCCGCCTTCCATGTAGCCCAGAGGTCTTTTGCTAGTCACGAGCGCTGCCTGTACCAATCATCAAAAGGAGAGCAGCCTCACGGAAATTTGACATACGAATGCACGAAAACACCGGATGATTTCAATCCTTGAATGCAATTTGTACAAGGTGTTCAATTGGAACGTTGATCAAGTGCTCGCGAGCACCAAATCGGAAACGAGCATCGAGCACTCTGGGTGCTTCGTAGAGCACTATGGTGCTCGCGAACAACGGGTTGAAGATGCTTGATGTAGCCCAAGAAGAACGTGCTCGGCGTTTTGCTGTGATGTTCCCCATTTCTTTTTGGCAGGAATTAATGGGAGTGGAAATTTCAGAATTGATGAAAATTCTGAATTAATGGAAATGGTAATTTCAGAATTGACGAAAATGATAATTCACCAGAATTGATGAAAAAACAGAATTAACTGAAGAAAAAAAAACCAGAATTGATGAAAATTAAGAATTAGTACGAGAAATAGTTCCAGAATTGGTGAAAGCTTTCAGTAATTTACCGTGAGTGTGGGGGGGGGGGCCCAACAAAACGTGGGGGGTTACGTGCGACAGCACCTGCCGCTCACCCATATAAGGGCGATTCTGTTTGAGATCGGCTTCATACCATTAATTGAAAAAGAGGCAAACAATGAGTGTGTGTAGTTTTGAAAAACTTCTTTATTTATGTTCTCGTGAAACGCCTTATCCATCTCATCAAGTTCCCAACTTTCGTATAGACTGAATATATCTTGCCGCATTCTTCGCTGACACCGAAGCTAACGATGCCTTCAACTGTCCACTGCTCTGTATCCGGATCGAAAAACACGACGGGTCCGCCGCTGTCGCCATTGCAAGTGTCCATGCCGCCTTCCTTGTAGCCCGCACAGAACATGTTCGGTGTTATGGTGATGTTCTCCATATCGTTTTGGCACTCTCGAGTCGACACCACAGGAATCCTAGCCATCATCAGAACGTCCGGGATTTTATTGAAGTGATCCAAGCCCCATCCTGTGGTCTTCATAGGAAAAGAAAAAAACGAAAAATTTAAACATCAATACTATATAAGATATCTAAATCTATTTCTACGTATGCAACCCTTCATTTGTCCTCAATCACATTATTTTCTTATATTTTTTTCATGTAAAGACATTTTATATTTTGAGCTCGTTTTCGGCATTGATGCTACTCTAAGCAACTCTTAAACATTCAATTTGTACTTGTGAGCTGTTCATAAAGTCGACATAATTACCAGCGGAATGGCTCAAAGGTACCCAAGTCAAGCGGGGACGGACATGGGTAGGTGCAAAGGGTGCGATCGCATAGAGCCCATATAACTGGATTTTATTTCATTGATCACGCACAATATTTTACCATAATTGCTTTAAAAAGCCAAAACTTGAAATTCCATTGATTTATTAATTAAGGAAATGTATCGATTTATATTAACAGACATACATATCGTAATGAATCTGCCCCCACCCAGATCCTTGAATTTTACCACCGTCATTTTTTTGCGATTATTAATAGTTTTTACACTTGTTTACTCTCTCTCTCTCTCTGGCGATATGTACGAAAGGCCAATGCTATGAAAGGTCCTATGTATATAGATTTGTTCAGGCTGCAATAAATGGCTAGGTTTCCCGGAGGCAACCGAGTTCTCCCGGGGCATCATCAACTTATGTTATGGCAAAAGTCCGTATGACCGGTAAAACCTAGGTTTTACTGGCAAGGCCGGGATTCTTATATATAAATGTGAAAGTATGTATGTCTGTTCCTTATACAAATCTACAGTTTTAGGCCGATCGCCGCCAGATTTTGCATACATACCAAACAGGACCGGGAATGAACCGTAGGCTATTTTAAAAGTTCGTGAGAGCTGGGCAAATGTCCGAAATGGGCGGAAAACATTATTATAACAGTTTATTCCTTTATAACGGTTTGTAACTTTCCAATCCTCCCAGTAATTGAAGAAAACCCAGGAAGAGTGCCGAGTATTTCTGCTAGCCTATATACAGGGTATCCTGTATATAGGCTAGCCTTTATCTCATCAACCGCCCATCGTAGAGGTATAGTTTCAATTTAAAAAATGCTTAAAAGGCGTTTGAATAATATTCGCTGCACAAGCTGGACGTATGACCTCGCTAACAACAGAGAACAACAACTACGCTGACAAAACTGGGAATAAAAATGTTTAACGCCAGCTGATGAACTCAATGCTTGCCTCAAATCATTAACACTCTGGCACGAAGTTAAAAAATTATCATTATCCACTAACATGCGAGTTCAACTGAAAAATGACTCAGCAGTGCTATCATTTTCACATCAGTTGACCAACCAGTAGACCCAAGCACTGGACTGATTATGTTCCCAAATGGATTTTGCCAGTTGTTAAACTCAGTTCAAGAACTTGCAGACAAGATCTTCCCAAACATTCAACAAAATCACCGAAACCAAGAGTGGCTTTGTCAGAGAGCGATTCTGGCACCGAAAAATGACAATGTGAACAAGATCAACGAAAAAATCCTAAAAATTATTCCAGGAGATTCCACATCTTAAAATCGGTTGACACTGTCACAGACTCAGCGCAGACAGTTCTGTATCCTGCAGAATTTCTGAACTCTTTTGGATATTCCGGGTGTGCCACCCAGGGCCGCAACTAGATGCTTGGTCACCCGGGGCAAGCGCGCATTTTGATGCCTTTGTAATGTTGAAGGAGAGGTTTCAGAATGAAATTTGCGCCCCCTCGGGTCTAGCGGCCGGGGCACGGGATCCGCCTGCTCCCCCTTAGTTTCAGTCTTGGTGCCACCACACAACTTGACCCTCCAAGTCGGAGCACTTATAAGGCTTTTAAGAAATTGGGAGACACCGAGATTCTGCAATGGCATCAGACTTTGCGTGAAGAAATTGCACAATTACATCATTGAAGCAACGATTCTAACTGGATGTGCCAAAGGAGTAGAGGTCTTCATTCCACGTATCTCAATTATCACTGCAGAAATGAAATTCACTTTCAAGCGATTACAGTTCCAGATTCATTTAGCTTTTTCCTTGGCAATCAACAAAGCGCAAGACCAGTCATTAGCAGTGGCAGGTATCAACCTACTTGAGCCCTGTATTTCTCACGGACAGCTCTTCGTTGCCTGTTCGCGTGTTGGTAACCCCAAAAATTTGTACATCTACACACACCAGGAGGAAAAACAAAAAATATTGTGTATCCACAAGCGATTGCCTGAAGTTTTTAATTAAAATATTTAAAAATAAAAGTAATTTTTTCTTACTTGATGCAGAAATTTTTTCATTAAGAAATAATTAATAAGCTATACATTTTTTACGGGGCGGACAACGTCGCCGGGTATCAGCTAGTACACTATAAAAGTTTGATAAAATCCCTTTATTGATTGGATTTTTTAAGTTTTGTAAAATTTTATCAAACTTTTACAGTGTAATACCGGCCTTAGACCTAGGTTTTACCAAGGCGAGTTAGTAAAAGCCTGAAATACGCTTGAAAACGTTTTCATTTCAGACTTTTACCAAGTCAAAGTACATTTTTAATGGATAAATTAACCATTATGAATTTATTAGTTCCTGACTCTCATTAATTAATTATTATACTATTTTAATAATCATAATAACTTAATACTTAACTACTTATTGAATTAATCAACCACGCGGAACTCCAGTTTCTGACGCTAACGAAATAATGACCAATTATCATTAATTAATTAATCGATTTATTTAAACTTTTTCATACTGTTCGGAGAAAATTAATTTGAACAGTTAAAACCTGTTTTCAATGAACCAATTCACCATTGATGGTCATGATGGTTATGGTCGGAGTATTGATTAATTAGGTAATTAATAATATGACGAATAATTGCTTCAATGTCAGGAGTAAATAATTTTAACAATTTTTTAATTAGTGTCAGGAACGAATAGGTTCAGGGCAGTTAATTAATTTATTTGTTTATTATTAAATAATTATACATATAATTATTAATTAATAAGGAACTAATGAGTTCATGATGATTCGGGCTTCGACCTAGTAAATTTCTGAAATGAAGACGTTTAAAAACATATTTCGGTCATTTATCAACCTGCCTTGGTGAATTGATGAAACCTAGGTGTTACCAGCATTTCGGGCTTTTACCGTAACATACGCTGGTGAAATAAATTAAGAGAATTTGCATATTTTATCGAATTTTATGAAAAGAACTGAACTGAATGTAAAACCACTGCTTCTAGACAAAAATGCAAACCTTGTACGTCAAATACGTAAGCGTACACGTGTGTGTAGGCGGAGCCAGTAGAGAAACAGGCTTTATAAGCGCGCGTAAGTTAAGACGCATTTCGTTCGCTAGCACACCTCGGCGAATTTATTGGTGTTATTTTGCAGCAATCGGTTAATTTCAAATTGTAACAGTAAAAATAAGTAACCACCAACGTTTAGATGATGGAATGAGGTGGCGAATTGTGGGGAAGCTAGAAGTAGGCCAATCTCAAGTCCAGATTTGTAGAGAGTTCAATTTAACGCCCAGCGTCGTGTGTAACTTATGGAAACAGTTCCAGGATACCGGATCCATCGAGAGAAAGCCTGGGCAAGGTCATCCAAGAGCCATGACGGCCAGAGAAGGTCGCCATTTGTCGATTATAACGAGGCGTAACAGGAGTGCTACAGCTTCTCAGCTCTCTCGTGACTTGTATGCACCCACAGGAACCCGTGTATCAAGGGTGACTATTTCCAAAAGACTTCATGAGAGAGGGTTGTTTGGAAGAAGACCTGCTGTTTGCGTCCCGCTGTCTCCCGCTGTCCGTTTACCATGGTGCAGAGAGCATACAGATTGGAGTATGGATCAATGGGCGACCGTTCTATTTACTGATGAGTCCCGGTTCAGCCTAAGCACCGATTCTCGCCGTACGTTCATATGGAGAGAACCAGCGACCTGCTACCTACCCTCCAATGTCCGCGAAATCGACCATTATGGCGGAGGAGGTTTAATGGTCTGGGCAGGCATCATGTTGGATAGACGCACAACTCTCCAGTTCTTTGAAAGAGGCACTGTGACTGGTGTGAGGTATAGGGATGAGGTCTTGGAGCCCTATGTTCGCATTTTCAAGGGTGCAGTTGGCCCTGAGTTCATTTTAATGGACGATAACGCGAGGCCACATAGAGCTCTTCTGCTCAACGATTTTCTAGAGAGTGAAGATATTCGCCGGATGGATTGGCCAGCCAGATCTCCAGACCTTAACCCTATAGAGCATGTTTGGGACGCTCTGGGAAGGGCAATTGCAACTCGCAACCCCCCTCCGGGAACCATCCAGGAAATGAAAACAGCGTTGCTGAACGAGTGGGACCACTTGCCACAGGAAATGATAAACTGCCTTATTTCAAGTATGAAATCATGCTGCGAGACCTGTATATCTGTAAGAGGGGAACCATACCCCCTATTAACCCATCTATTAACCCATTTTTTTGTTTATTCTGCAACCGCTGTTTCATACCTTCCGACTCCAACGAGTGTTACGCACGATCATGCGTGTGTATTACAATTATTGAATGGCTATTTTTTTGTATTGCATCAATGTATGTACATATCGAATTTCATCAAAATCGGTACAGTAGTTCTAGAGATAATCGACCAGGTCTGCAAATTCTCTTAATTTCTTACGCCAGTGTATATACACTGACGTGCCAAAAGTCACGGGGAACCTCTTAATATTGCTGCACTTCGCCGGGTAAAAGGAGGTCCCACACGATATGACGAAGTATCCCATGACTTCAGTGCCAAAAGTCATGGGATACCTATTAATATCGTGTGGGACCTCCTTTTACCCGGCGAAGTGCAGTAATATTAAGAGGTATTCCATGACGTTTGGCACTTCAGTGTATATATGCGTGATTATACCTGTATAATATTATATCAGAGCACTCGACCGGCATTCGAGGGTCCTTTCCTTGTTTGTTCGTTTTTTGCTCTTCCGAGAATACGATAATCCACGAGTGGATGAAGTAAAGTCAAATAAAATTTTTCTTCTTAGACTGTGGACTTACGATTCCAATTTCTCCAGGAACTATATTCTTCCTTGTACTCTCGATAGTGGGTAGGCATACCGGGTATATAAATTCGCTGAGTTTCAATGGCCGCGAGAACCTGATGATGCCTAGATCGTAGTTCACCGTCATGGAATTATATTCCGGATGCATTACGAATTGCGAAGGCTTTTGAAGAAACAAAAAATAAATAATTAGTAACGTAAAATGAAAGGAAAAGTAAAACGATAAAGCTACAGGGTAGGGTTCTTAACCATTTGTGATCCAAAGGCTTTTTTCGGTTCTTCGTTGGTACAGTCCGTACTCTGTGGCCCCCCTCCCACCCCACCCGAGGGTTAGGTCTTGTGTGTTTTGGACAGCTTATAAGTTCTGCTAAAAAAAGCCGAATTCACAGGGACCTTCCTGAAATTGTGAGGGTCCGTCATAACAATGAAGCGTCGCGTTTCCTGGTGTCGAGTCCGCCTCGGCACAGAACCGCAAAAGATTAACTTTTTCAGCCGCGATTCCAAAATAAACAACAAGAACAACTCCGCTACCCATGGACAGTGCCGTCTTAACGCATGGGTCCGGGGGCCTCGAGAGAAGAGGGCCTCACAAAAATGAGATCCGGTTGAAATTTTCTAGCATTTACCAGGTAGGGCCTCCGAAAAACCACTTGGCCCGGGGGCTCATGATACTATTAAGAACTCTAAGCCCATGGAATTTTTTTTCGAAATTAGTGAAACCTTAACGCATAATAAGTGCATTTATAACATTACTTAGTGCTTCTGTGGAAACGCCCTGGCTGGTTCACCCGCCATATTTTTCTGCGAGAAGTTTAACGCCAATATTATTATCAACTGACAACAGCTGTTACGCTGTTCTAGTGGCGGTCAGACGTCACTTTGAACAGAAAACTGCTTTTGACACTCTAAGATGGTGGGGGAGGGGGGGGGGGTGAATCCGTTAAGGTGCAATATATTCAAGGTACCGTAACAGAACTGCAAGTGGATTTTCATGACTCATCTAGGAAGTCCCTGCTAATCAAGTTTGGGTCGTGACGCAAAGCTTAAGAATCCCCCGCAGAGAGCAACAGGCCTACAACGATACAGTTATTTAATCATTATACATCACTCAGGGTTAGAAAAATTGGCGGCAGATGCCAGCACTACACATAACAAGCATTAGACAGAAACAAACTTCACGTGTTAGGTTCACAATACGTACACACACACATTCCGGCATGTACTAATTCGTTAGAAATTCCGTAGAGAAATGTGTACGAGGTGCATGTACGGTTAAATAGTAGTTGTAGTAGTAGTGGATTTATGCAACCCAATTTCGGAAGTCTGTACGAATAAAATTTAGGTCAAGAACCCCTGTGGCGTTTGGTAGGTGGATTTGTACGACCCATCTCTGAAGCCTATGCGAATCAGGTTTAAGTCGTGACCCATAGTTCAAGAATCCATGGCTGTGAGTGGATTGGTACGACCAATCTTGGAAGCTCCTGCGAATTAGGTTTGGGTCGTGACCCATAGCTCAAGAATCCCTGACTGTAAGTAGATTCGTACGATTCATATCGGAAACCAGGCCCGTCATTTGGGGGGGGGGGTGGCTTTTGAAAATACACTAAAAATGGTGTATATATATACACACAAATATATATATACATACATTGAGTACATGTGTTTTGCCCCCCCCCCCCCCCCGGAAAAGGTTGAAATGACGGCCCTGTGTCGGAAACCCCTGTGATTCAAGTTCAGGTCGTGATGCGTAGCTTAAGAATCCCTAGATGTAAGTTGATTCATATAACCATCTCAGAAGTTCCTGCCAATTAAGTTTGGACTGTAACGCATACAGCTCAAGAATCCCTAGCTGTCAGTGGATTTGTAAAACTCATTTATAAAGTCCCTTCGAATCAGGTTTGGGCCGCGACCCTTCGCGCAAGAATTCGTGGCTGAAAATGGATTCGTACGACCTATTTCGGAAGCCCCTGAGAAGTAAGTTTGGATTGTGACGCATAGAAGAATCCTTAGCTGTGAATTTGTACTTATTTAGAGAGTCCTTTCTAATCAGGTTTGGACCGTGACCCCTTAGCACAAAACACCCCTGCGAATCAAATTTGGGTCTTGATCCAAAGAGGGGATTTGAAGGCAGGGGCCAAACATTTTGACGCTTCCTTGTAATGTTGAAAGAGAGGTTAATGGGTGAAATTTGCCCCCCCCCCCCGGTCAGAAGCACCAGAATCATTTGCTCTCTTCTCCTAGTTGTGGCCCTGATCGATCGACCCATCTCGGAAGCCTCTTCGAATCAAATTTGTCACGTGACTCATAGCTCAAGGGTCTCGAGCTGTAATTCGATTCGTAAGACCATTCTCGGAAGCCCCTGCAAATTAGGTTTGAGTCGTGGTGCACAGCTCAAGAATCTCTAGCTATATGTTGATTAAAATGACCCATTAAGGAAGCCACTGCGAATCAAGTTCGCGTGGTACCCATGGCTGAAGAATCCCTGACTGCAAGTGGATTCGTACGATCCATCTCGGAAATCCCCTGCGAATCAACTTCTTGCCATGACCCATAGCCTAGGAATCACTGAATGTAAGTGCATTTGTGCGACCCATTTCGGAAGCCCCTACGAATAAAGTTTGGGTCGTTACCCATAGCTCAAGAATTCCTGGCTGCGAGTGGATTTATATAACTCAATTAGAAACCTCCTGTGACCAAAGTTTGGCACGTGACCCGTAGGTTAAGAACCGCTGAACCATGTTTCCCAAAGTAGACAATATCGTCTACTGGTGGGCGATGGAAGGGTCCAGGGGCAAATAGAAACTACGGATTTAACATAGGATACTATGAGTTCACTTGAGGTGGTGGCGATGAGAGAGAAAAATTTATGAAGGAGGGGGCGATGTGTGAAATAAAAAGTTTAGGAAACTACGCACTGAACTGAACAAACAAAAAAGAACGGCAACAACAGCATTTTCGATAGCGTACAAAAGTTTAAAAATTGCATCACAAGTTGGTATAGCTTGTTGGACACCTTGAAACCCTAGCGGAGTACGAACATAGTGCGTGCTGGTTTTCTGATTCTGCGAATCGGTTTCGTTACGGATGGGTTGAAAACCTGGATTTCAAGTTTTTTAACCAATCCGAAACCTCACAGACTTGCAGAATCGGAAAAGCGTGCACTATGTTCGTACCGGAAGGCACTAAAACCAGTTTTTTGTTCAAAGTGACGTCTGATCGTTCAGTTATTGGTTATAGTGATAATACTGACGTCACAGTGCTCAGCAATGGCGGATGATGTGTCGGCCTGAATCTTTCAAGGGGCTACAGTGTAGCTCAATCTTCCGTTCTTCATTCGTCCAAAGCGATTACGACCTCATCCGCTTTAGATTTCCGCTTTCCTAAAAATACCAATTGACAATCGTTTACGTAACTACCGGAATTATTTTCCTCAACACTGTGCAAAAAGCAAGTTTCTTACCCAGTGTTGTAAAATCCTGCAGTTCAATGAACGGTGGAAGAAAAAAAAAAACAGCTGTTGTTTGCTTTTAGGACTCGCGGAAAAAGTAAGTGTGATCATAAAGCCTGGTTTTCCTAGAAGGAGAACTTCTGCGCCATGTGCAGCGTGAAAACGCTGATTGGTTAAAAACCTGAAATTCAGGTTTTTTTGATCAATCAGCACTTTTACGCGGCGCGCGCTGTAGAAACCTGCTCCTAGGAAAACCCGGCTAAAGTTCATTTTGGCAACATCAGTTACTTCTGATGCCAACTGAGCATCTAATTGCGAAACCTGCATTTGTCCTAAAATTGACGGGCCCAAGCGGGGGAAAAAATCAACGTGAGAATCTCCAGCGATAGAAGTGAAACTTCTAGGTTTGACAAGTGACTAGATTCACCTCAATTACATTCAATTTTAATTATGTAAAATTTAATTTAGAAATTTTAAATTTAATTTTAAAATAAGATTTGTTCTTGTTGACCTCTTATCTTTCTTAATCCTCTCCCTCCCCTTTTAACTTGACCCACTTAATCTAACTGACCCCTTAAATCTCAAACACCATCTGCCCCGTAGAATTCTTATGAGTTTGGCGTCATGTGGGATCATAATCATCAAGCCGTTGTAAATACAATATGTGGCAGATTTGTTTGTTCACTAAAAATTTCTGGCGATAATCAGGGGCGGAGGGGGCGGGGTAGCTCTGAACGGAGATCATTTTGCAGGGGGGAGAACGTAATCGCTCCCTCTACAGAGAAAGAAAATTAACCCCGCTCCCCCCGATAAAATCCTGCGTACACCTATCGTTGCGACCATAGGTTCCATCGTAAATGCTGTTCGTCTTGATGGGTACTATCACCCCTCCAACTTTTTAGAGTGGATCTAGTAAAGCTTGAGCTATATTCCAAAAAAAGTACAAATGTGAGCCAAGTTACCTTGCGAATCTCGACTTCGGAACTGTCGTTTTCTGTAGAATAGTGGTACTTCCCGAAGTACAAGAGCGTTCTGTTTAAATTCCGCCCATCGAGGCAATGTGCAGCCGTCAAGACGGTCCTTCTATTGATGAGCACTCCTGCACAGTTCATCACCACGCCGTCGGCTATTCCCACTTGCCACGGCCACTCTTTAGGAGATGTCCGCTTACCATGAGTTATTCGGTAGGGATCACCGTGAAAAGATATACCACATCCTATCGGATATAACCATAGCTTTAAATATTTGAAGTAAAAACAAAACAAAAAAAAAACACTTTTAAACCAGGTCCACACCCGCAGCACTACGCAGCTTCGACCCGGGGAAGAAACCGGTTTTGGGGTGTGGCTACACAAAATCGACCATTAAAACTGCTCGTGCTTTGTGCTAGTAACACCCCAAGACAGGTTTTGCCGCTGGTCGAAGCTGCGTAGCACTGTGGATATGGATCCTACTCAAGGGGCATGGATTTTACGATACCTTCATTGCACTCTGGAAGAGTATTGCTGTTCCACTCCCCAGTTTCCAAACAAGTCAGGGTATCCTGTCCCCTAAGGAGGTATCCATTTTGACATGTATATTCGATTGTCACTCCCGGTGGGTACTCGTCGGCTTCCTTCGGTCTTTGTCCACGGCGTGCATTTACAGGGTACATGATGTTCCTCATTCCGTTCTCAACGAATCCGGGATCACGACAGTATCTCTGGTTGCTACGGTCATCTGAAAAAACGAGAGATCCGAAATGAAATACGTTTCGGATAGGGAGCACACAACCTCATGTCCGCGGGCCAAATCTGGCCCACCAAGGGTGGGTTTCATCCTGCCCGTGAAAAGTTTTCCCGGAAGAAAAGTATCTATCAGTAGTAAAAGTCGGACCACATTTTCTTCATAAAAATACGGAAACCTCGGGATCCATATAAGACATCGCCAATTATCACCAAGAAATTGTCGGAGGTATAGTTGCCAACTATCGCGAAAATTGCTGATAATGCTGATTGATAAATTATATTATGATGATTATGACAGTGAGTATGAATATCCATCTTTCATTTATGCCATGTTGAAAGGTTTTCAACAAAATCACTATTGGCCGGATATAGAGCAATGTTCATACACAAGCATTGCAAGTCACAATCGATTAGAGGGTAATTCAATTAAGCGAGTTATTCACCATTAAAAGTATGACAAATATATGAATTGAATAGGGTGACCTCGTATATCCCAGGACATTACCGTATTCTCCTGTAATTTTGTGTGTCTCGGCTTTTAATGCAAAAATATCCCGTTTTTTTCAACGGAGCCTACTTTTATTCTTTACTGAAAAGACAGAGATTATACAATTATTTTTTCCAACTTTATAAATTATATTATGATGATTATGACAGTGAGTATGAATATCCATCTTTCATTTATGCCATGTTGAAAGGTTTTATTGCACTCATTCTATTCACTGTGATTTGCAGTAGTTCCCCATTTCCCGTCATTGGTGATTTTAGCAATAATTAGCTTTTATCTCTGGCATCAATGGTTGTCACAGTAGGCGATTTCCCACTACACTGCACACGAACTCGGATCATATCACCGTACAGCAATTCACTGCTGATTGAAATGAAGGCACAATCTATAGTGGTCGCCCTAGGTTCGGTAGGGAAAGAACTTGTTATCAATGTTCTTCCGCGGGATAGAACCCGTGGACCCGATGGTAGCTTTCATGGTTGTGGACCAGCATCTTACCACCTTATCACTCCAGTATTCTGGTGATTTCCCGTATTCGGATCATAGGCGGAGATAGACTTGGAAGTCTGGGGGGGGGGCACGGTCATTATTGCTGGGGGGGGGCAAGATGATGATGATGATGTCGATTCATCTAGACATATATGCATTAGATCTGTCGACTTCACCTTTGATGCCCCCCCCGTATCTCCGTCCATGATTCGGATACCAGTTTCCGTATTTTTCCGGGGAAAATATGGTCTCGGAGATGAATATATTTATACAAGTTGGACGACCGAAATTACCCGTATGCCTTGTGACATACCGGTCATATGGTCACCCATCCCCATTGTTTCTGGACCGAGGACTTAAAAGGTTGTGCACCCTTTTGTAGCTCCACTGAATGTCCGACGCATCATCGGACTGTCCACTTACCTTCGAAAGTCGACGCGCAAGTCGGGGTTCGGTCCGACCAAGTCCCATCGAAATGGCAGGTAAGGAGATATGGGCCTTGTAACGAGTAGCCTTCGCTGCACTCGAAGACCATTCTTGTACCTTCCGGGTATTCGTCCGGTTGACGGTTTGTGTTCCTTCTTCTCGGATCTATATAGGGTACCAAGATCCTCTGTCCATTTTCGATGTTCCCTGGATCTCTACAGTAAGCCATTTGAACTTCTGTGTTGCAAAAAATAGAAAAGAATAAATCATTGTATAAAAGCAATCTCCTACTAGCAGTTCCGCGGGTTAAAAAAGGGTGCGAATCGCACACTTTTCACCCCCCTCGGATTCGAATATAATTTAATATATTGATTACGTATTTCGACTTCAGAAAACTGCTCAACAAAGAACCATGGCTTGAAAGTATGTCTATAAATGCGCCGTATGAAAAATATGTGACTTAAGCCTTCTCAGCAGGACACAATGCATGGTCTTGGATGGGAGCCCTGATTTTTAAAACAGGATTCAGGCTAAGCAGGAGTTGACTAAGATTATTAGTTTATCATCAGGACACCAATCCGTGGCCTTGGATCAGGCCTTGACTTTTATAACAGGATCCCAGTCGAAGATTTTTAATTCACTAACAGGACTTGCTTTGCCTTTTTTTAAGCACGCAGAGATTTTTAGATCATCAACGAAACACCAAACCGTGGCCTTGGATGGGGGGGGGGGGGGGGGGGCCTTGATTTCCAAAGCAAGACTTCCATTCTAAGATTTTTAGTTTATTATCCGGACACCACACAATCCATGGCCTTGGATCGGGACAAGATTTTTTACAGCAGCATCCCAGGCAAAGTTTTTCATTTCATCAACAGCACATCAAACCATAGCCTTGCTTTTTTCTAAGCAGACCGCCATGCAGAGATTTTCAGATCATCAACAGGACATCATTCCATGTTTATGAATTGAAAATCTCTTGCTTTAAAAGAAAAAGCAAGGTTATGGATTGATGTAATGTGGATGGATCAGGTACTGTTCCTGCTTTAAAAATCAGGGCTCCCATTCAAGACTATGCATTGTGTCCTGCTGAGAAGGCGTATTTGTACATGTACTGAAGTCATATTTTATCAGAGACTTTTTTCAGCTCATCAACAGGACATCAATCCATAGCCTTGGATGAGGACCTTGATTGTCAAAACAGAACTCCAAGCTATGATTTTTAGTTTATTATGAGGACACGATTTTTTTTTCAAAGCAGGATCACGGGCAGATATTTTCATTTTATCAAAAGGATACCGTTTCCTGAACTTGGATTAGGCCTTGATTTTAAAACAGGATCCCAGGCCAAGAATTAACGTTTATCAACTGGATACCAACCTATGGCCTTGGATCGTACATTAATTTTCAGAGCATGACCACAGGCTCAGATTTTTAATTTGTTATTATGACATTAATCCGTTGCCTTGGATCGGCCATGATTTCTATGGCAGGATACCAGGCTAAGATTTAAAGTTTATCAACAGGACACTAATAAAGCGCCTTACTTTTTTGAAGCAGGACTCCAGGCTGAGATTTTCAGTTCATTAACAAGGACACAAATCCATGGCCTTGAGTTGGGTTTTGATTTTTAAAGCAGGATCCCAGGCTAGATAAGATTTTTAGTTTATCGACAGGACACCAATTATATTTTTAAGCAGGAACCCAGGCTAAGATATTCAGTCTAACTAAAGCCCTATCACGATATGTTGTACAGAGACTAGATATCGTAGAATTATTCACAAAATGTCTGTAAGGTCGTGCCTCTGACACATCTGATCATACTGTAAAAGGAGTAAGTGCATACCTTCTGGAGGTGGAATGGTTACCGGGACCATCCTCTTGCATCGAGGTAGGTTCCGCGACCATCGCCCACTCGATAAGCACCTGAGCAAACTGAGTCCTTCAAGAGCGAAACCTTCCATGCACGAGAAGGCGACAGACGCTCCTTCCAGAAAAGACTGAGATGTCGTCAATGGTAGGCCGGCTGAATCGAGTCTGAAACCGTTCTCGATGAAACCGGGATCACGACATCGTATCCTTGATCTAGGTGTCGCAGGTGGTGCTGCAATTGAGCAATAAAATGCATTTTGGAAGAGTTTCGACAAAGAAAAACTATGTAAAGCAGTCATCGTAGTACCTAAAGTAAAGTGATTTAAATTACCTCTCGTGGTTGTCGTCGTAGTTGAGGTTGTGGTGATCCTCAAACAATAAGGGACTGATGAAGTCCAGGAACCTGAAGACTCACAGGTCAGCACGGATTGACCGATGCGTTCAAAACCCGGGTGGCAATGATAGATTATCTCGGTTCCTACCGAGAAAAGCCCGGATACCCCGTGGGTGTCACCTCGGGAAGCGACTATCACGCCGTTTGATATGACACCTGGAAACTTACAGACTGGTCTTATCATGGGGCTGTTTCTTTCATTTGCTAGAAAAATAAATGATAAATTTTAGAATTTTCAAACCCTTTATTCATTTTCGTCTATAATGCCTAACGAGTGACTGCATCTCAAACAGGTAGGAAAGTTACCTTTCGGTCGAACACAGTCAGGCAATGACGGCCTCCAAGAGGTATCGGGATGACAAGAGTACCTTCTCTGGCGTTTGTTGGTGCATCTGATGTCACAAACTTTGCCATTCTTGTCGATGGTGCAGTTGTAGGAACCGTCCATGATATCGATTTCGCAATATCCACCGGCTTCAGGGAGAAGACACAAATGCCATTGTATTATTGGATAATAAGGGAATGAAAAAAATTACGTAAAATTTTCTGATTGCGGCGATTTCAGCATTCAGGGACATTTCTGTAGTTTTGGTTGTGCCGACTTTCTTTTAAATACATTTTTCTCGTTTGTTCAACAATACTTTTTTGTACAAAAATTGACACGTTTTCAAGACAAATAAATTCAATTGGTCGAATGGTCGACGCGTTTTGGCTCTTCAATGGAGAGCCGAAACGCGTCGACCATTCGACCAATTGAATTTATTTGTCTTGAAAACTTGTCAATTTTTGTATAAATTAAAACTAGGCAAAGTTTCTAATTTTTGTGATAATACTTATTTGAATTTTTAATAATATCGTGAATAAACAGTGTTCACATTTATAACTTTATAAATTATATTATAATATAATTATGGCTATAAATATAAATATTCATCTCATATATTTGTCAGGCTCAACGTTTTTTCAGTAATTTTAACAAATCACTTCCGAACAATGACTTTCAACAAAGCTCTTCTGATCAATGGCTCTGAACAACGCTGTCATGGCTGTTCTGAACAATGGCTCTGAACAACGCTGTCATGGCTGTTCTGAACAATGGCTCTGAACAAAGCTCTTCTTGAATGGGGTTTGAACAAATCTCTAGTTAAAGCATGCGGAGGGGGGGGGGGGGGCATTATCTTCCCAGCGTCAATGGTGGAACCGACTGATCTAGTCTATATGCATATATATATATATAAATTGGCATAATCATCATCATTCATGCCCCCTTTAGCCATCGTCATAGTGCCTACCCCCTCCCCGACTTTCAACTATATCGCCGCCTACGAGTTAAAGATGGTATTTGAACAGAGATTTAGTCAATAGTAGTTTTCAAGCAAGCTGTTGTTCACAGCTGCACATGTAGTATAGTGAAAGAAAGGATTTCAACATGACTCACATTGGCATTCCGGGAACTTCGGCATCGGTTCCCAGCCTCTGCCGTAGCAGGTCAAAGTCAGCTCACTGGCTTCTGTCGTTTCAAAGTGATATCCAGGGACACATTGGCTTTTGCACTGTCTTTATAAAAGTAAATTACCTGAATATTATAACATTATATATAAACACTTTATGGAATAATACTTAAAAGAAGCATGTAAGGCAGTCTAGGTCGTCATAGACTGAAGTTGGCGGTTCAACACACTCCAATACTTCCCCCTCAACTATAATAGTTGGCTTGGCATAGTCAGGAGATGTTTCTAGAGTTGTCTGGTGGGAGCGCTACCATCATACTCCTGATCATGCACCCGTGTTTTCTGTCACTCTTTTGGATACTCCCATGCTCATACTCTCTTCAAGTCACTCTTTTAGTCATTCACATTCTTGCACACTATTTTCCTCACTCCCGTGCTTGCACGCTCTAGGCCATTCTTTTGATTGCTCACTCACACCGTTCCTTGCTTTGTCACTCGTTTGATCACACATGCTCTAGGCCATTCTTTTGATTGCTCACTCACACCGTTCCTTGCTTTGTCACTCGTTTGATCACACATGCTCTAGGCCATTCTTTTGATTGCTCACTCACACCGTTCCTTTCTTTGTCACTCGTTTGATCACACATGCTCTAGGTCATTCTTTTGATCATTCATATGCTTGTTAACGCTTCAAAGCCCTCTTTTGCTTACTCACCTGCTTAAAAACTCCCTTTTGCCTTCTCCCACTCTACTAGTTTTCTTGGCCAATCATTAATCAAATTTTCCGTTCTGGGCTACACCCCGCTAATCCCCTTTCCCGGTAAATACACCACTGCATAGTTGGGGAAATGTTGAGCACAAACTCCGATCCATCACGGCCCCAAAAAAATGTAATTCGTCAGAAAATTTCATGTTTTACGTTTCCAGTTCATCGCTATCAGATGCTGTTGCCATTTATATGATGGCAACAGCATCTGATGGTAACCAGGCTCTTTACCAAATCATATAAATGGCCCACAGCAAATTTCCAGATAGCTTTACTGACCCGTGGCATCATGGTTGAAGAACAGGACCATATCAAGAAAGGCCACAAGGGACAGCACAAATGAAAGACTCCATTGGCTTTCATAACAGCCGGCCAGCAAATTTGAAAAACGAGTTGACACTCGAATTGTCGAATCATGCCAGTGCAGGGCCCTTCTGGGGTCCTACAATGTAGACGGAGGAGAGGACCAAGAAGACTGTCAGGGGCGCCCGTAGATATCGAAGACCAGTTGGCCGGCATAATAGAAGGCTGCTAAGCCTGAAACACGAAAGCCTAGACGACTAATTCTCTGAGAGCAAGGTCCACCTAGGGGTCCTGAACGAAGATGGAGAAGTGGACTATGAAGAAGGACCATGGGGGGGGGGGGCACAGAGACCAAAGAGATGGGTCAAGGAGACCCATCGGCTTGCGCAAAAACCGGATGGAAAGGTTGAAACTGAACTGTTAGTCAAGACGACAGGCTCTGTGAGTGTGGGGGAGGGCACCTAGAGGCCTAGACGAAGGAGAAGACCATAAAGGGGGGGGGAGACTCCTGGAGGGAAATAATGGAGGGAGAACTATATTACGGATCCAGTTGATATGGAACATATCAGACAACAGCCGACTACCGCATATCGGAACATAAGCGGATACAGGCTCTTCGAACGAGGGGGGGGGGGGTGGATGGATTTTCCACTTTCACCCTTCCCCAATGCTAGTAATACAAATCTTTTGGGGAACGGGGGCAGGGGTGACCTGCCTTCGACCTCCCTCTATGTCCGCCTATGTATCGGAGGGAGTGAACGCTGGTCTGGTGCAGCGAATGGTGCTACTCCGTCCTGTTTTGTGGCACTGGATGGGCGCCGAATGGGCGACGCCAATTTGGGAGCCTTCGGGTGGCGGTGCGATGGGAGGGGGCACTGTGGAGGGCTCTGAGAGAGGGCGGAGCCAGGCTCAGGATCCGGTGCTTGCTCCTTTTGGTAGGTGGTGGCTGACTCTCCCGGACCCGGAGAGGCCCCGCCAAGGAGACTCGAGTTCCAGGAGTTACGGGGGAACCCCGGGATTCAGGGGAGGAAGGACACTCATGCTTCCGGCACAATTCAACCGGTAGTAAATTTCCCATTACAATAGACCGGAGTTGTGCTCAGGTTAAATTAAGGAATGGACGGCGGCGTAATTCCAGATCAATTAAGAGATATGAAGCACGTTTCCAGATCATTTAGCCGGTGGCACATTTCTGGTTCACTTAAGCGGCCCGCGGCACATCTCCAGATCACCGGAGTGGCCTGCGGCACACTTCCAGTTCAGTAAAGTGGCCCACGACCCATTTTATATAACTGCGGAACATTTTCACAGTATCTAAGTGGTTCGCGGAACATTTTCGGATCACACAGTTGGTCCGCGACACGATTCCAAACCAATGAAGTCACTCGTACTCTCCAAAAGGCGGAGCACCTCTGGTTTAAATCAAGGGTGCTCAATCACTTGTGCTAGAACCGTAGGTCTCTAAATGTATCGCGGGTCAATTAAGTAATCTGTAAATGACTCTCACAGTTGATTTTTGCAAAATTAGTTTTAAGTCCACGAGTCACATCAGATGATTCCGAGGGGCCACATTTGGCGCGCGGGTCATAGGTTGAGCATGTATGGTTTAAAGCATAGTCTCCCAAACTTTTTGTTCCATCGCCCCCTTCATCAGAATTTTTTTTTTCCTCTCACCTCCCCCCAACTCAAGTTAACCCATAGGATCCTATGTTAAATCAGTAGGTTCTATCGCCCCCTTGGACCATTCCATCGCCCACCAGGGGGCGATATTGCCCACTTTGGGAAACACTGGTTTAAACGAAGTCGTATCAAGATGTTTCATCGGCTGAAAAAGCATAAGCCACGTAATACTGTAATTACGTGAATAATACGGTATTATATTCACGTAATATAGTTCTGTTTGTGTATTTTTGTATTCGGGAAACGTTTTCTGTGTGTGACGCTCAATGATTCCGAAAAGAAACTTTTATTCGGTTAAGTGGTTCCATGAGAAACGAACACCTATTTGAGACAAGGGTTCGCGCGTGCGATCACGAAAACATACGAATTACGGATGACACTCTCTCTCCCATGGGAACCACCATCGCTTGTATAAACTGTATTAAGAGATACTGAATGATGATGGTATTTTAAATACCATGGTTATGGGATAAATGTTCTTCGAAGATGCACATGAACACTTTTCGTGTATATTTTGTGTCTACGAGCCGTCCATGTCACGAATGATAATGTAGAATCTCTTTAAAAATACACAAAAAAGAAGTTGGTATTCATACTTTTCTCGGCTGCTTGTCACGCATCTCATCGAGGCCAATTCCGGTGCTCTAAGATGCGGACAACTATCTATCAAACCTGAAAGAAAAAATTCCATTCGAATTTCGTGACGTGAAAAATTGATAGTTTTAATCATGTAATTGTCAATAAATATTGAGACAAAATTTCATATGATAAGGAATTATACATTTTTCTGGATATTATGCCGATGTGAATTCGGAAAGAAAAGCCATCTGCTTTCCTCCAGGACTCTAACTAGGTCCTCTTGCAAACCGGAAAAGTGAACCACTCCCCCCAGTAGCACAACGATAGCGTTAGGATATCGCACCGATACCGGTCCAACGTCGAATGAATTCCGAACGTCGGAAAGAGGTCGAAAATTTCTATGTGTCCGATATCGAACGATATAGTAAAAATGTAAAAAAACTCTCATTTTTACAGCATTTGGTTTCTAAAAAGAATATTTTGTATGATAATTAGTCTCTTGAAATAATCCACAAATTTCTCTGTCGAACTACGCCGAACGATATCGAAATCTCTACGTCGTTATATATCGGTGTGCTATGGGGACTACCTACACCACTGGAGACACGATCTTGAGTTCCTTATTTCACACACTGTGTGAAGCGCTAAAGTTGAGACGTTATACAGGATACACTATCGACCGTCCAATAATTCTCACGTGATTCCTTGTGAAAAACTAATGCAGAAAAGTGTTTTCCATTTCTTAGGATCGGACGAATATTAAGAGACTTATAACGTTTTGAAATTTTGCGACGCGTCAGTTTTTCTAACGGTCAGATAAGTGATAAACACCCAATGAAAAAAAAATGTCTCCATGCAAAATTGAGTTGCCTCGAATTGAAAATGAACTAAAATATTCAACCTCGTTAGAAGCCAGGTTCAAATTATTTTCTTTCACTATTGGTGCTTTCTCCCATTTGTGTAGAGTGATGCTGGCCTTGTTATTACGTGTAACCTTTGCCCCACAATATTGGCAAATTAATCACCAGATTTGTGTGCAAAGTGTTAGCCAAACGAGATCTATCGGGAACGTTTTTTTCCCCCAAAAAATCAACAATTTTAGCCAAAATGTGGTATATAATTTTATTTTTTTCACTGTTACGTCAAATCTTTTCAGGGAAAAAGGCAAGGGAAAGATTTACACAACTTTCGGCCGTATTCACCAAGACAGTTTAAACTGTAATCGCAGGTGAAAGGATTGAAAATCGAAACGGATTGGTTAAACTGAGGATATTAACCAATCCGTGTCGATCGCTAATCCTAACCTGCGATTATAGTTTAAACTCTGTCGGTGAATACAGCCATTTTGCTTTTGTGATTGCATCAGGGTTATAGCATTGCTATTAGCTTTAAAAACGCTAAGTTACACGTTTGGCGCACGTTCGGTGAATTTGGCAGTATTCGAAAGTGACGTCATCAATTTTTAAAGCGTTAAAGTTCCATAATTATTGGTCAAATCAAAAAACCGAAAACACCTTTCCTCATTAGTATTTCACAAGGAATCACGTGTGAAATTAATGGGCGGTAGATAATATGCACCCTCTATATTAGTTTCCCTTAACTTCAGGAAATGGTTCCCAAGTGGGACAGTAGAGAAACATCTTTTTTCTCAGCCCATAATATCCAGAGGATATTATGGGCCTCTGATTATATATCCTCTGGATATTATGGGCCTCTGATTATATATCCTCTGGATATTATGGGCCTCTGATTATATATCCTCTGGATATTATGGGCCTCTGATTATATATCCTCTGGATATTATGGGCCTCTGATTATATATCCTCTGGATATTATGGGCCTCTGATTATATATCCTCTGGATATTCTGCCAAGATGAACTCGTAACGAAAAGCCATCTGGTCTCCGCCGGGACTCGAACCCAGATTCCCTCTCCACTGGCCCACCTGGGGGCAATTTCTTAAAGTTAAGGGGGGTCTACTAGTCTTTACTTCAGTGTCTCAAGCTATAGTGCGTGAAATAAGGAAGGCAGGATCGTATCTTCAGTAGTGTATGTGGTAGCGTGCTTGCCCGGTTTCAAGGAGGACTTGGGTTTCAGTGGAGACCAGATGGGGTTTCTTGCCGAATTCACCTTGGCATTGTATCCAGAAAAATGTCTAATTCTTTGAACATTGGGATGAAAGAATCCGTCTCGAATATCATATGCTTTTTGCGATTTACAATTAATAACATTTTGACTGCTGTGTGAGGAATTTTAAACTAGCTACAAAGAAAATTTTTACATAGTACTATATCGGGTGTCAGGCCATTTTACAAGTAATTCGTACTGGCGGGTCACATAAAAGGGGGGAGGGGCATCTGAAGAAAGCTGACTCTGAGACTAAGAACTTAAACATTCCAAAATTTTCAAGTTTGCGGCACCCTTGGAAATTCTAAGAAATTTTGCGGCACTACTATCTGATCTACAGACACTTATGGTGGTTATCTAAAGTGTCGCGACGAAGTTTTAGTAACAGAGCCATTTCATTAATTAATACAAAGTACGGGTGCCTTTTTTGGTCCACCAATTAGCATGCTAATAAAAAGGGTTGTCGGTTATTTCATTAAAAGTGTCGGATTCTACGGTTAATTAAAAAATTCTTATGAAAAATTATCAGCAAATATAACAGAATTGTTCCATAGCAGTTGGATACAAACTGTTTTTGGTGAAATACGAAAACTAAAATTGCCCTCCCACCGATCAAAAAATATCAGCTAACCCATTGAGCGACTGACCCCCTTTTAAATGTCATATATATATATATATATATATATTTTTTTTTTTTTAAATAAAGTAGGGTTTCTTCCGATTTGGGAAACGTGTTTCATCTTTCATTGAGAAATAAATTCTACAAAATACTCGGGCTTGTCAATGTTAAAACAAGAAACTTTTAAGAAGGCCAGATATTTCGCCAATGCCGCCTAAGGGGTTAACATAATTTCCATTCGCCCCCATCTCTCTCTTATACAGAATAAAAAAAAGCTCATTATAATTCAGCTGCATTATAATTTGCTGCATTCACCTGCTAAAATAATCAAAAAAAAAAAAAAAAAAAAAAGACACGTGAAAAGTGACTAAATGAAGAATTTTTCACCGAAGCATCAGTGATGAAAATTCTTAATTTTTTTTTTGCTGCATGTCAAGTGCTAAAATTATCGAAAGAAGAGAAAAGAATCGAAAAATTCTCTGATATTTGCTTCTTGTCACGTGACAAAATAATAAGAGTGGCAAAAAAATTAAGAATTCCATTCATTTCGTGTGAATTTCCATTTCATCGTTGCTGGATAAATTTATTTTAGTATATTTAATTTATATAGTATATTAAATTTATTTTATTATATTTTAGTATAATAGAGATGTGGGGACAAATTTTACTAACTTATAATTTATTGATTGAGGCCGTGCACAAATTTTCAATTTTTACATTTCCCTTAACAATCATTTTTGGAAGGTTTTAAAATCTGATTATTTTTTTTTTGTTTTAAATTTTTTCTTGAAATTTCGAATGAAGCTTAGAATTTCTTTTCCTTCGTACCCTTTTGATGAAATATATGTCATCTGTACTCCTTTTTCCCCCTTTTAAGGTTTTTTTTACACCTCCATAGTAATCCATTAAAAATGAATTACTATGGACGGGTGGATTAGCATGGCTTTAAATGGAATATCATGATATGTATTTTTCTATGAACAATCTGATCTATTATTTTTGGATTATCACACTGTTTCATCTTCTAGAACAATGTTTTTCAACCGCCGGGCAGCGGCCCGGTTCTGGGCTTTGACATCATTCATACCGGGCCGCGAGTTATTAACCGTTTAAGTTTTCCTCAATCATTTTTCGTTGGTCGTGTGCTTGACCGGGCCTTCGACTCACCAAAAGTGAACGAAATCGGGCCGCGGGCTGGAAAAAGGTCGAGAACCACTGTTCTCGAACACTTCGGAACAGTGACTCCCAATTTGCCGAGTGCGTACCTCTGAGGTGTTGTTTAGGAAGATAATCATTAATGTTTTCGGATAAACAAGTAAAGTGATGAAAAAAATCGTAGAACTTCGATGACAGTTCGATCGAAAGTAGTTTCAAAATCAGCGACTATATATAACCTACAAAATAATGTGTTTTTTTCGTTTTTCATAATAAACATCAAGATCCAAGTGAAGAAATTCCACGATTTGACAAATACGTTCAGCATATTGCATTGCTTCAAGTGGGCAGCTTCAAAAGTTTTCAATCTATTTTAATTATATCTGTTTAAATCTAGCGAATAGGTGCGTGAAATGAATAAAATATATTTTTACAACATCAATTTAATATCATGTAGTTACGAAAAATATTCGATTAAAATTCGGTTAATCGTTCGATTAATCGATTAAAAAATTTTCATTAACTAGTTAAAAATTTTAATCGATTCCCAGTCCTAGTTATTATACATCCATTTTGAATATAAATTCCATAAATTTTTACCTCTAACATGACGACTTAAAATGATTTCATTTCTCGGATGAATTTCGGCAACACCAGAAGGTACGTCTACTATGGAAGCTGTGGATTGAAAAAAAAACGGCAAAAATAGATACACGCATGTACAGGGTGGGCAAAAAGTCCGTAGAAACTTTAAAATTAAAAAAAAAAAAAAAAAAAAACTGGAAAAATAACAGAAATAAAAAACGGTTTGCAGGGTTAGCATCGCTAGGTCACCGAAATTTTTTCAAGACAGGAAAAACTCCCCTAAAAACAGCCGATAGGTGGCGCTGGTACAATGGATTCGGTGGAAATATGCAAATGTGACGGTAATAAGAACTTGCGCGCGCTCCTAATCCACAATCAGTTCACCGTTGTAAACCGTGTATGTGGACCTGCTGCACTCTGCCGTTGCTGTACTTGTGACTCGCCTGCAATGTGTTATCTCCTGTGGTGGTGGTCACGTGGAACACATACTGCTGTAACAAACGATTTGGGAACATTCTGTTCGTTATTTTCGTACCTTTTCTTTCACTTGTGTACGTCCGTCCCAGCTATCGGAAAATTGTGGTAATATGTTTTTTGAGTATTTTTTTCCTGTCAAAAAAATTCCCGTGACCTAACCCTGCAAACCACTTTTTATTTCGGTTATTTTTCCAGTTTTTATGAATTTTCAAAGATTCTACGGACTTTTTGCCCACCCTGTATATAATACTGAATATTGTTACTCTTTCTAAATCAGTCAGTTCCAAAATTATTTCTGGACATTGATTACCTTCAGTGCATAGCGGTCCAGTGAATCCTTCAAAACACGACGAACACCTCGGTGACCCATCTTCACAGCTTTCGCAGAAAGCATAGATTTCACACAGATTCACTTCGGAAACTAGATCCTCCGACCTGTGTATTGGGAGGAATTATTATCATTTTACACGGGTGAATGCGCAGTTTGTTACATAATTGCCAAAGGCAATAAATTAAATTGATATCAAAAAGACTCGTGTTTCTCACGTTAAGGGGGTCGGTGCACGTAAATTTTCCAATAAAAAAACCATTTTCGAATTTTTAAATACTATGGAATTTTCTGCGTCTATGTTCAAGTTTTTGTTCTATCCCCCTGTACTAGAAATATTTTAAAAATACTTTAATATAAACTGCTGGCAGCCATTACATATGCTAATGTCCAAGAAATATCTTGGTTACAAATTTTAGAAAGGAGTTTTAATTGTTAGAAGAACAAGTAATAATGGTTAATCATACTGAAGTTATGATGTTGAAAATATCGTGCACTTTTTATTGATAATGTACCAACAGTATAGTATAGACAAATATTACGTTAAATAAATTGCATTATTTTTTTTGTAAATTACTGCAAATAATAGCAATGTTAATCACTACAGATCGATTTTTTTTTGACATAGTAGAGTGAGAATGTTTTATGCAAATACATTTATATTCACTAAATTGATCATTGTAATATTTGAAAGGTATACAGTATAATATGAACGCTTTGTGAATTATATAACCATTTGTTATATGGCCTATATCAGCATGTATTTTTTAAATCTAGTATAATTGACAGATGTGCAAAAGTAAAATCAAATGAATCTGATTGTATGGGGGGGGGGGGGTCTATTAATGTTCTGTAAAAATTGTAATAACCATTTGTAACCTTTCACTCTATTTTATTTATTTAATTATTTTAATATGTTTGTCAAATGCGCAAAAGTCACATTAAATGGTTCTGATGTCTTTGTTGGGGTTTTCATGTATATAAACACATCACCTTACTTTGAAATATACTGTAAAAGATGTTGTAAACTTATGTTGTAAAAGATTGTTAAATTTTGCAATTTGTGGCAAAGTGAATCACTTTAGTGAAATTATATTTAATATTGTAGATATTGAGGATGTTTGTAATGATCGATATTTATTAAAAAAAAAATATGAATAATCTGAGAGAAGTAGTAAAAGATGTTCTAATTTTTCCAAATTGTTGAGAATGTAAATCAATATAATAATATTGTATTGTAGTAGTGAGAATATTATATGTATAAGGGTTTTAGATAATTATATATAAAAAAAAATCACCGATGGGTTGTTTTTAAGCAATCATTTTGCCATTGACTGATCAATATCTCCACTCTCATTGGGTTTGTCTCTCAACATTATTGTGTTACATACTTTAACAGGAGGATTTTTTATTTAAATTATTTTGAAATTTTTTATGGCAAAAAATAAGGGTAAATTTTGGTGATTTTTGAAAAAGTTGCATGTGTAAAATTCGAGAAAAAATACATAATTCGCCCCTTCCGTCACATCGTCCTGGACCCGCACCTGTGAGAGGGTTAATAAATCCACTAATAACAGGCTCCATTCGATTTATTCTTATATCAGTCTCGAATTCATTGCAATACATTGAAGAAGTTACGCTAAAATTTTGAGACCATGCTCGTCTACAACAATGCTCGTTTAAAAACAATCAACAAAGTGATTATTCTTTGAGATATGTTTCGTTGCAATTATTGAAATACCAATTTTTCTCAATTGGAAAGACTCGACTTACACGGATACGTTGCTTCCAGTGCTGCCACATGGACAGATGACCAATCTTTGGGCTGTACTATCACCGCAAACATCTTGCAGCCAAACTACGACATTTAGACAGAAGAGAACTGAAGAAGATAAACAAAAGCTTAAACATATTGTGATTTAGTTTCTGAAAAAAAAAACAGGGGTTCTCAAACTTCTTACACCCGCGGCGCCCCTTTCCCTAATCAACGCTTATCCGCTGCTCCACAGAGCAGTTTAACAAAAAATCTCTTGGAAAAAAACTTTTGTCGGTGTCGTCGTACCCCTAACAAAAGTTGGAGGCGCACTAGGGCTCCACGAAGCACAGTTTGAGAACCCCGTATAATAAAGAATATAAGTAATACTAATTACTGAAGTGATATATGTTCGGAGAGTAAATGTGTATAACGGTACTGTATAATATTATAATGTGTATATTGATGATTTTATTGCTATTATTATTACACAGTGTTTCCTCCCCGTTAGTGGATATATTTTCTTTTCGAATCCCATTGACAGAGGCGGCTCGAGTAAAACATCTCTACCCGTGTGGGAACTATTCTTAGCATTCCTCCCAGACCACGTTTTCCTGGTCCGCAATCCTTTTTTTTTTTGCCCTTTCAACTCAGATTTAGCGCCCCTTCTTGGAGCGAAGCTCCATGCTGCCGCATGGTCCCAAGGGAGTCCGTTATCGAGAAGTTTTGAGTACCTTTGTTAATTGGTTACGCATTAGGATGGCCCTGCATGCAGAACCCTACCTCTCTCTTCTTCTTGGGACAGGGACGGGATGATACGTGTATCCCCCGCCTATCTTGGGACAGGGATCATCCCGCCCCCTGTCCCAAGAAGAAGAAGAGAGGGATCATCCAAGAAGAAGAAGAGAGGGATCATCCAAGAAGAAGAAGAGAGGGATCATCCCGTCCCCTGTCCCAAGAAGAAGAGAGAGGTAGGGTTCTGCACGCAGGGCCATCCTAATGCGTGACCTACCGGGTAGTGGGGGTGAACATGAGTGGGGGAAGTCTTATATTGAAGTGATTAAGCATTTAATAAAACAACGAACGTAGACATATGACCATATATGATGATCTACATATGATTTTCATATAAGATCCTGAATTCGGGTTGGGTTGGAGCTTTCAAGTCAATGTTTCGCAAAGTGGGCAATATCACCCCCTGGGAGCAATGGAATGGTCCGTGGAGCGATAGAAGCCACAGGTATAACATAGAGTCCTATGGGTTGGCTTGAGTTAGGGGGAGGGGAATGATGAGGAAAGAAAAATTCTGAAGAAGGGGGCAATGGAATCAAAAGTTTGGGAAACTGGCTCTAGAGCGAAGGTTTTGTAAATATTCAGTTCATGTGGAATCAATCCCTGGTAGTTCACGGGAATGTTTCTCGGAACCCTCGATGGTTACAAGACGGTTCTACACGGAACCCAAACAAATATGAATGTTTCTCCAGTATAGCTATTTTTATTAAAAAACCGATGAAAAATTTTAAAAATTTTGAAACCACTGAACTCTTGAAAGGATCTTGCCGAACCCCAGCTGAAAATTTGTGCTTCAAAGAATCACTTTGTCTGGAGGCTAATGATAATCCTCACAAAGGAGAATCTAACAGGGCTCTAGATTGGAGACGTGCCCAGGGATCAATTTCATGCACTTTTATTTTTTTTAGACTATAAACTTCTTTTATGAAATTTCAATATAAGGAGGAAGTCATAAATGTTAACTTCGGGTCCTGTTATAAAAAGGACCCATTCAAAGAATAATAATTTGTTTGCGTCCATACGTGTGTCTATCAAAAGGCGTGTGACGCATATTTTTGGTGTATCACATATACGACGATCGTTTGATATATAGAAAAATTCTATTTTATTTCTCAACATAATCTCCTTCAATCTCCACATATTTTATTCAATGATGTCCAAATTTTTATCAGAAAATTATATTTTCTCTAACTCTTCTAAAAAAAAGTCATTGACAGCTCTGCAATGGTCTCCTCATTTGATGAAGTTTTTTTCAAAAAGCTAAATTTTCAATATTGGGAGCAGGAAAAAGTCACGTGGTGCCAAATCCGTAGAATTCGATGAATGGTGCGTTGCTTAATTAATGCAATCTGGCTATTGCAGTGGTGTATCTGTTAGATGGGGGGGGGGGGGGTATGGGTTTGGTGAGATAGGGCTTTTTTCGTGCGTCAGTTTTGAACGTTTTATCTCCAGTTGTTAATTCAAATTTTCTAGAAGTATGGCATAATGTCCCCCAACTATTTTCTGACCCTCCTGGAAGTAGTCTATAACATGGACTACTTCCAGAAGGGTCCATTAATTGTCTAAATCACAGACAATGTCTTGAGAATCCCAGAAAATGAGGCCAACACTTTTTAGCAGACAAGATAGCCTTTGCCTCTTTTGGTGTCGTTTCACCATGCTCCATGCACTTTTTTGACTTCCAGGGTGGTGGCTTAAACCGGGCACCCAGGACGACGTTATTCTTCTTAGGTGGATGTAAGGCCCGTTTAAATTCATTGATCCAAAAATAAATGTAGTTAAATGATTGAGAATCCCAATGAACTTATTCCGATTAGGATTTGATCTGGGCAGCTTACGACTGCTTTGGATAAAAATGTTTTTTCACCGGCAGGGTACATATAATCATCCATTTCCAAAGTATAACTGCTACAAACCATTTATCCACTCACTATCCAATCCATATCCCAATCACCCACTCCAATAAAACGTAAGAATGACGAAACAATGGAATTCAAAATGTTCTCGATGATCGCAATAACAGAGAACACTTAAATTTTTAAATCATAAAGCAATGTTATGAGTATGTAATATATGATATGAAAAGGCAATGATGAGTGTGAAATGTAAACACAATGCCGTAGAAGAGGAACGAACTTGAGACGACACCAAAAAATAAACCACAAAGCTATTTGTGCTCAAACTTGTTGTCAGGTTTTGGAGAGCGATAAAGTTGTATAATAATTTGAAAGCGACCGTGCTGCTGTCTCATACAGATGTGTAGATTAGTGTTTCCCAAAGTGGACAATATCACCCCTAGGGGCAATGGAATGGTCCGGGGGGGGGGGTTGATAGAAACCACAGGTATAATATAAGATCGTATGGGTTAGCTTGAGTTGGAGGAGGGAAATTATGAGAAAAAAAAATTGCTGAAGAAAAATGGGCAAAGGAATCAAAAGTTTGGGAAACTCTGCTCTAGAGCAAAGGTTTCTAACGGTTCAATTCGTGTGGAACCAACCCTTGGTAGTTTACTGGAATGTTCCACGGAACCCAACTCTTGATATGGTTACAAGACTGTTCTACACGGAACCCAAACAATTATGAATATTTATTCAGTATAGCTATTCTTATTAAAACACCGATGAAAAATTCTACAGCTTTCGATACCACGGAATCCCTTGAAAGGCTGTTGCGGAACACCAGTTGGAATTCGTGCCTAATTTACCTCACTTATCAAACGACCCTCGTACATTGATATACAGTTCGATAGAATTTCAAGATATAGTTTTATAAAGCAGTTACAGTCAAAAATGTTAGAATGTAATTCAGTTTCACGGTCTCTTAATATGTATTATACGGCTATACAAACGGCTAGACATAATAATGCAGCTCTGCGTATAGAGCGTATGTCATCACTACAATTTCCTGTAAGGTTCGCAATCTGATTGGATTTCATACATTGGCAACCCCAGGGTTTCAAGTGAATCATTCGCTGCATATATTTAGACTCGTAATTCTAGAACATTTAGAGCGGCAATTTCAAGCAAATGTAATCAATATACACTCAAAATAAACATGGAGTAATTACTACCTGAGGCTATACTGGTCTTGAAATTCAACATGTCCCACGACAACGACTAATCATCGACGACACGTGACAACAACAAAAAAGGGGACAAGGAACGCAAACAAAAATGAAAACACGTCGATAAAACCCCCTTTATCGATGGTGCGGATGGTGACCTTCGGTAAGAAAATGTTTGGTGCTCGTCGCAAATGACCTCAACGTGAAAAGCATCTTTTTTCTCGTCTACTTAAACTAGTATATGATGATGATAATAATTTTTCTCCATCACCACCAGAAGCCGTTCACTCGGAGCTCACGGTTTCCGGCTTTCCGACTTCGTTTTTCGTCAACGCGTTATCAAGCGGAATATCATAATTTTTGTTTTTTACGAAATCTCTGTCGTCACTACCGGAATTGTAACTGATTAAATTCCGGTGCCGAAACCGTCATTAGACTAACACACACACACACACTGAAGAAATATACCATTTTTTGTGTTGTGCATGAGGAAATGCATGAAAGAGAAGGAAAAAAAATGCCCGACTTGCACGACTTGTTTCATGCCAAAAAACAGAAAAAAATAGTCTTTTAAAACATTAGGGGGGGGGGAAGATTACGAGGGGAGGAAAAGTATGACCTAAAGTAACTTGTGATGTAAATTGGCGAGCTCTCCACAGAAATGATGTCTGAATAACTCACAGGCAAAAGCTCTTCTTTGTTATGGTGGCCTTGACTTAGCTGTTGATGAATATTTCATTCATTACCGTGCATTATACTAGGAATGAGCTGCAGTGAGGTCACGTGTTTTAACGTCATTCGTTTTACTTTGAGGAGATTGCAAGTTAGGGAGATTGACGCGTTTAGAAGGGCGTCCGTTATCTGCGTATGGCTCTTCAAAGTCAGTAGCAAGACCTCACTAGCTTTGTTCAAGTGGTTCTCAAATTTTTTGGGCTTCGGTCTCCTTGCCCCACTAACTCTCACGAGCCCAGCAGTCTGAAGCCCCGTTCACATGTACAATAAAACATCCCGCGAAGTTTCCGGTAACGGGGATTTTCGCTACAAACCATTCACATGACGTTCAGTTCATGCCGGTAATCCCCCTCTTCTTTCTGGAAGTCGTCACTGGTTACGCGGGATTAACGGAAGTGGTTGATTCAAGATGGCTGACGGAGGAACTTGCAGTAGTTTTCGCGGTGCAAAGGGGATTATGGGAGAGAAGGTCGGTGTCGACCACCAATCCACCCCAAGAAAGATGGGCTTTTTTTGATGAGCTACTCTCCCACTTTTTTTTTCCCTGCGAGGGGAAAAAAGTTGCCATGCCGGTAATTATCACCAAAGCGACCCCCAATCTTGCACATGTGAACGGGGCTTAAGATTCATTCACCCACGGAACCCCACCCTCTTTGTCCTGTTATTAATCTTTCCATGGGTCTTTGCGGGGCTATATAGTAAGGGCTGTTTCATTCCTTTGAAGTCGCGCTTGCCGCCTTGGTCCAGTGGGCGTGTTCTTGCGTGACGCCGCTGCTCTGATATTCTTAGTTATAGTCAGTGGATAAATCCACGCCGACTTATCATCGTCCATTATGCGCATTGTGACGTCAGTATTATCGCACAAATAATAGCTGTCCTCTAAGCCGTCTTTTTTTTAACGATCATTCTGACGTCACATTGAGCAGAAAAGTGGTTTCCTCCTTATAAGCTTTGAAACATTAGCAGGCTCATAGAGGCTCCACCGCTCCACGGCACCCCTGACAAAGTTTGGAAGCGCAGAGTTTGAGAATCCCTGGCTTAGCATATATGGTTTAGAGAGTGGATCGTAATGAAATTAAAAATAAATTTTCGAGTTCTTCGTTTTCAAATAGCATCGAAATAAACAGAAATCGATTAGAATTACATATGAAGGGTATTTTCTTACGAAATTTAATTTGTTTTAAATATTTTTTGCATAGATGTCATCTGCCCCCCCCCCTCCACGTACGTCTCTGATTCCAATATGCATTAAGAGGTGGGGGATCAGAGTTTTTCTGACTTTTGCTGACAAGGAGACGGGATCAAAAACAGCTAAAAATCTACTGACGTAATATTTGAACGTCCTATTTTGCTCACACCATATTCTAATAGATCATAGTTTCCCAAACTTTTCATTCCATCTCCCCCATTGTAGGTCCCTGTCTAATTATCCCCATGGAGGAAAGAATAACAGGAGGTGACGCGACCAGCGCCTCCGTTGAGAAAGCATGGGGAATCTGGGTTGCCAGATGAAGCCAGTGATCGCTCTATTAAAGGGACCAAGTAAGCCCAAACAAACCGTGGCTTCCCATGCTTTCCTATGAGAAACATCCCCGTTTTTAAAAATCATTTAAAAATTTACTATTCACTTTAGGAACTCGATTTTTTCCCATCAAATTCTTTGGATATATTTATACAATTGAACGAGAGCTTTTACAATTTTAGTTGTTATTTGTTTTCGAATATTAACTTCAACAACATGGAACCTTTTGCAAAAATAACCAAAATTTACTCATATCTTGTGCCACAAAATTTCTTCTCGGCATTTTAATTTAAAAAAAATTATGCCAAAGTATGTAACACCTCAGTGCTGAGAGAAAGACAATGTTTAAAGACACTTGAACAAGCGGTGTTTGAAAAAATCTGACTTTTTTTGCGAAAAACATTATATATGCAAAACATTAGCATATATAATGCCTTTCAGCTGTTTATATTAAAATATTGTAGAAATATTTCTCCATTCCAAGCAAAAACTCGAACACAGACACAATTTTAGATTTCAAATTCAATTCGAACCTTTTTTGTCAAATTTTCGTACACATACCACTTTAAAAGCAAAGTAATTGGTACAAAATGAAGAGAAAAAAAAACAGCCCAGATTATTTTTCTAAATACTATAGGCCAGAGAGAGATGACTTATCGCGGCTCGTAATAAAAAGTTTTTTATTTGTTAATATTTTTTTCTCAATACTACATCTACATAGCGGAAAGTTCGGCATATATTTAAAGTGATACGTATTCAAGAATATGACAGTGGAACGGAAGAAGGGTGGCGAAATTTGTACAGCCTACAGGCAGCAAAACCATAAATACACAGTGGCGGACGACGTTTGAGCACTTCCAGTACTTTGAGGCACGGGGGCGGCAAAATGCTGTTTGCCCCGGACGGCTGAATAATGTTTGCCCTGGGTGGCAAAAATCCTAGCTACGGCCCTGTCAGAAAGTGCTCGAGCACCTCAGAACTGATTCAGAAATCAAAATTCCTCATGTAAAGCTTAAGATGAGCGCCTACGGGCCTGAAACACTTTCGAAATGTCCCGGATCTATCATAATGATGAACGAAACAAAAAGGCAAGATAAACAGTTAAAAGAATAAAATTATGAAAATTGCATTTTATTGGAGCTTCATGGTATTTTAATTAATCATATTCCCATAGACATTAATGTGATGCATCAAATTTTAAAAATAAATTGAAGCACTGAACTAAAACTTATGACGAGTCGAGAGTGAAAAATGATTTCAAAAATGATTTTGATCCCCTTTTCAAAAATAAATTAAAAATATAACAACCCCTTATATAAGGATAAGATTTTATTTTTCCCCTTTATTGGATCATGTAGATTACCTGAAGTCGCATTAAATAGTCATGGTGCTTAAATTTATTTAGTTATTAATATTTTAAGAGAATTTGATCCGGCAAAACACATGTTAAGTATAGGGAAAAGAGCGGTTTGTTTGGGCTTACTTTCAGACCATAGGGTTGCCACAACGGCTTCAATTTTCGTTCCTGATGTCACCTCCTGTTATTCTTTCCTCCATGAATTATCTCTCTTGTGCAGAAAATGGCCGTAGTGCGACAAAAATGATCAAATGACCATCCGCCCCTTCCGTCGGTAATTTTTTTTCTCTCTCATTACCAGGACCGTCTTAAGAGCATCATGGGCACCCGGACCAAGTGATTTTTCTGGGGCCCTACCTTTCAAATTCTCGAAAAAGTCAACTACTTCTCGTTTTTCTGAGGGGCCCTCTTCCCTTGGGGCCGTGCCCGGGTGGGACCATGCGTAAGGCACCCCTCCCAAGACAAGAGAAACCGTAGGATCTTATGTTTAGCTCCTATCGCCCCCTTGGACCCTTCCATTGCCTCCCCCTCCCCAGTGGGTGGTATTGCCCACTTTAGCAAACGCTGTAATAGATCAATACCTTCAATTTTTACGAATTCTTAAACTACTTACGGAATTATGGGACACCTTGTACCATGATAACATCAAGTAACGACATCAGATATCGATAAATATCTTTGAATTATATAGAAACCTTTTTGTTCTTTACATAAACGTGTTCGATATCACGGAATCAATTGAACCAGAAAAAATTAGCATATACTTTCATTTATTTTGGATCAGTTCCGCTCGGAGGCGAAATACCTGTGACTGGGCCCCATTCATTTCCCAGATCCTTTCACTTCTCAAAAAGAAATCTTTCGATCGGTTTAAGAAACCTAAATAGTCCCAAGGGACTTCTATTATTATTATTTCTCGTTGATGAAAGTCCTGCACCAGCAGCGAAATTTGACGGACGAGAAAAACCAGTTTGGTCATAGAAATAAAAATGAATACCTGCGTCCCTTATGAATATAATAATATTCATAGATATTCCGAGCACATACAAGCGTCAAGGTGCTCAGGGAGTCTCCTTGTCAGGGCCCGCAAAAAAAAAAAAGGTCTTGGCATCTGGAATGTCTGCTCTATCGTGTAGATTCGGCAAGGGGAAAAAAAAACATTGCCCCCCCCCCAAATGATTTCTGGTTCTTTTCCTCTCTCTTTGGTTACAAAGTGGTTATTAATTGCGTAATCTATTCATTAAGGACTTTCTCATTCAGTTCTTAACCCTTGGCCTTGAAGGAAATGCCCGTCATCTTGACCTTGATCCCGTACCGAAACGGCTTCAACGGTGGTTTTATGGCCGAATGGATTATATGGATATGAATAATTTTCGATTTTGAATGTTTTTTCCCGATGGGATTGACCATACGACCCCGTATTTCACGGGACGTACCTGTAAGTTCACCTACACGTGAAACGAATGGCAACATTTTTGTGAGGCGCACAATTGGTGATTTAAGTATTTTTCTGTATGAAATATGGCCTGCTTAGATCAGAGGTGGCCGACCCGTGGCACGCGTGTCACAAGTGTAACGGCATGTTATCAGGAATGGCACGCGAACGCTTTTCAAAAATTATAGAAATTTTATACAGTCGAATCCCGTTTTAACGAATACCGTTATAGCGAAAATCTCGTTTTAACGCGAACACTTTTCTAATCCTCCAAATAAGTTTACATCGGAACAATGCTAGGTAACCTGGAATTCCTTTTTAACGAAATTTCGTTTCAACGAAATAATTCCTTCGGTCTCTTGGCGTTCGTTATAACGGGATTCGACTGTATTACATTTTTCGATCAAAAAGAAATTCTCACCGATTTTTGACCCCCTTCGCGTACAAGCTGGAGATTAATTTGAATGATCTGTGTTGGACGAATAGGTGATAAATACGATAGCCTTGTTCGCTCGTTAAAATGAGAAAGGAAGTAAGGGAAAGAAAGAAAAAAAGCGATGGGGGGGGGGAACAGTATACAGACCAGTGATTCCCTACGTGGGCGTTAACGCCCCATGGTGGCGGGAGCTGGAATGTTCCAGGGGAGGTAGAAGCTACGGGTTTAACATAGGATCCTATGGGTTAGATTGCGTTGGGGGGCGATGGGAGAAAAAAATTTCTGAAGAAGGGCCGATGGGACAAAAAAGGTTGGGAAACTATGGTATGGAGGTATATATAGACGGTAGATAATTAGATAAGAGAGTTACAGAGAGATAAGAAAGGTAGACTACCTTGGTTTTTCACCTTCCACTAAGTGTTCTCTTTCTCACTTTCATATGCAGTATACAATAGAAGGATTATTCTAAGAAAGATACATTATGTGTGTGTGTGGGGGGGGGGAGTGGGGATTTTCCGTGTAGAACGAGAAAAACACACACACAACTTTGTTTCATAGGGTTACAATAAAACTTCGATATGAGAAAAAAAAGAGGTTAAAGAAACAATCGGCAGGACTGAATTTATTCTACTGGAATTTGGATGCAATATTACGTCCCTGATCGTAAAGACAATCCTTTTCTTATGAATGATGGTCTTGTAGGCTGCAACATCTATATTTAGTATGGTGGGCGCATTTGAAATAATAATTGTGACGTCTTCTATATTCAATGCGATTCTGTTTGGTTTTTCGGACATCCAACGTGTGTGAGATTTAATCGTAGGTATAGGGACACATGCATTGTATAACACAATTACAACGTATTTCCATGGATTCTTGGCGGGGGGGGGGGATTTAGCCCTTTTTGCTCATATTGGGAGAGGACTGCAAAAAAAGTTTTAGTCTAGTTTCTAAACTGATATGAAGAAAAGGTGCCAGAAACAGCTGTTAACCATAGGCCAAAGGAATCAAATTTGACGTGTGTAAGGGCCATGAAGAAAGTTGGCAAATTTTACTCATGGCCTGACCCAACCGAGGAAATTTGGTATCCGAGGAGCCGGATCATAATGAAAATCAAGAAACCTCGGCCATATTGGCAGTGATAACAAGTTTGTAGTGGATTTGAGGAAATGAATGCTATATTTATATGTTATTTTTTCCAAGAAGAGCCTTATACACTGAAGAGCCAAAAAAAACTGGTACATCTGCCTAATATCGTGTAGGGCCCCCGCGAGCCCGCAGAAGTGCCGCAACACGAAGTGGCATGGACTCGACTAATATCTGAAGTAGTGCTGGAGGTAATTGACACCATGAATCCTGCAAGGCTGTCCATAAATCCGTAGGAGTAAGAGGGGGTGAAGATTTCTTCTGAACAGCACGTTGCAAGGCATCCCAGATATGTTCAATAATGTTCATGTCTGGGGATTTAGGTGGTCAGCGGAAGTGTCTAAAGTCAGAAGAGTGTTCCTGGAGTCACTTTGTAGCAATTCTGGGCATGTGAGGTGTCGCATTGTGCTGCTGAAATTGTCCAAGTCCGTCGGAATGCACAATGGACATGAATGGGTGCAGGTGATCAGACAGGATGCTTACGTACCTGTCACCTGTCAGAGTCGTATCTAGACGTATCAGGGGTCCCATATCACGCCAACTGCACACGCCCCATACCATCACAGAGCCTCCACCAGCTTGAACAGTCCCCTGTTGACACGTAGGGTCAATGGATTCATGAGGTTGTCTCCATACGCGTACACGTCCATCAGCTCGAAGCAATTGGAACCGAGACTCGTCAGACCAGGCAACGTGTTTCCAGTCCTCAAACAGTCCAATGTCGGTGTTGTCGGGCCCAGGCGAGGCGTAAAGCTTTGTGTCGTGCAGTCATTAAGTGTACACGAGTGGGCCTTCGGCTCCGAAAGCCCATATCGATGATGTTTCGTTGAATGGTTCGCACGCTGACACTTGTTGATGGCCCAGCATTGAAATCTGCAGCAATTTGCGGAAGGGTTGCACGTCTGTCACGTTTAGTGATTCTCGTCAGTCGTCGTTGGTCCCGTTCTTGCATGATCTTTTTCAGGCCGAAGCGATGTTGTAGATTTAATTTTTTACCGGTTTCCCGATATTCACGGAACACTCGTGAAATGGTCGTACGTGAAAATCCAAATTTCATCGCTACCTCGGAGATGCTATGTCGTTCCCATCTCTCGTGTGCCGACTGTAACACCACGTTCAAACTCACTTAAATCTCGATAACCTGCCATTGTAGCAGCAGTAACCGATCTAACAACTATGCCAGACACTTGTTGTGTTATATAGGCGTTGCCGACCGCAGCGCCGTACTCTGATTGGTTCCATATCTCTTTATTTGCATACGCATGCCTGCACCATTTTTTTTGGCTCTTCAGTTTATTTTCAAGTTTTGAGTCTTCTTTATGTTTCAGCAAATTAGAGTGTTTCAAAAAAGTAGAAATAAATGTTTTCTTCATATAAAAATGTCTATAAGCTTGTTTTATTTTTAGAGTTCAGAGACTTATTTTATTTAAAAGTTTAAAAATGAGCTTATTTGGGCAGAAATAATTTTTTCAAAGGGTTCCTAGTAAAGTTAACATTCAGAATTCAATAAAACTGGGCGTGTCAGTGTGGCGTGATTTGTTTCCGGGTAGTTGGTTATAGGCGAGAAAAAGTGATTGGACAGTCGCCTCCTGATGGAGGAGGTGGCGACCATGTGCCCCGCGAAAAAAAAAATTCCTTGTTCCATCCTTGTCATCATAAATTTTTTTTTAAACCTTAAATCGAAAGCTGAGATGTGAGGCTACCTTAAATGAAATCCCCAGCCGCCTAGGCAAAGTACAGTATAAGGGGAAATATCAAGGAAAAACCTCAAAAAGTGGCACAAAGTTAACCCAGTTTACGGTACATTAATTATACAATTTTTATAAATTTTTTATCGTTTTTGATTCCTTTGGCCTATGGTTAACAGCTGGTTTTGGCTCCTATTTTTCATATCATGTTTAGACTAAAAATTTTCCTGTCGGCTCTCCTTATAGTGATCCTCGTCGTTCCGTCGAAAATTGACGTCATATCGGGTGACGATGATATCGAAAGGAAAACATATATGACAGTTGCTATATGAAAACATTTCCGTTTGTTTCCGTTTAATGCGTGTTATTTGTAGTGCTGCCATCTCCAATCAATTTTTTTTTATTTATGAGTTTTTTCTCATAGTGAGTGAAGTGAAATTATACCGTTGTAGGCCTATTGCTCTCTGCGGCAAGACTGTTTAACGGGGACATCGGCTCGCATTCGCACCTCGAAGTTGCGAACCGCATAAAACCAACTTCAGCCGACTACCACTGCGGCGACGGTGGGGTTTGAATCCGGATCTTCTTTACACTGAGCTATTTGTTTTCAAAATGCATCTTCGTTGCTTTTTATATTTGTGTGTGTGTATATATACACATATATATCATTTCTAGAGTATTTTTTAAAGCCAGATGACGGGCCTGCTTTATACAATATACAATATACAAATACAAAGCCACAACAGGCAAATTGCCCAACGAGGTGGCTGACTTAAGAACATCATGGATCCCCGAGCCCCTACCTACTACTGCTACACCACACATGAACCCCCCCACGGAACCCCCCAACGAATCGGTACATGCGGGAATGTGCGTGTACGTGTAGTGCAACCTGACGTAAAGTTTGTTTCTGTTTAATGCTTGTTATGTGTAGTGCTGTCATCTGCCCCCAGTTTTACTAACTATGAGTGAAGTGTTATGGTTGAATGATTTACCGTTGTAGGACTGTTGCTCTCTGTGGCGAGACTTTTTAACGGGGAGATCGGCTCGCATTTGCGCCTTGAAGTTGGAAACCACAGAAAACCAACTTCAGCCGACCACCACTGTGGGGTTCGAACCCGGATCCTCGCATCACGAGTCCGGCACTATAACCACTCGACCACCACAGCGGCAGCTTTGAGCATGGTCAGGAAATTCCGCAGTGATGCTGATTCCAGAACGATCCCACCGCTGCCAGGAAACTTTGGTTCCAAACTTTGAGGGGCGAATGCGAGCCGATCCCCATGTTAAAAAGTCTCGCCACAGAGAGCAACCGGCCTACAAGCGGTATAAATATTCAATCATTACACTACACTCACTTCGTTTCTGAAATGTAGATGGCAGCGCTGAAAAATCAGACACGGCACTGAGACTATTAGGCGCACACACATACCCTCCTTCCGGCACAACTCACTAGGTAGTAAATTGCCCATTGCGATGGACCTGAGTTGTTCTCGGTTTGAGGATTCGGAACCACGTGACGATCAGGGAAATGACTAACAAATTTCTAGTTCACATTTTATCATGTCTTGTCTCATATTGCTGTTGGCCAGTGGCAGGGCCGCAACTAGGGGGGAGCAGGCGGGTCTCGTGCCTCGGGTGCTGGACCAGAGAGGGTGCAAATTTTATTTTGTAACCACTCCTTCAACATCACTAGGAGGCGCCAAAATGCGCAGTTGCAGGGTGACCAAGCATCTAGTTGCGGCCCTGGCCACTGGAGGACATTGATTTCCTCGCAGGTTCTCTTTTGGCCAAACTTCTTCTCTCGGATCGGAGCCTCCTTCATCCCCGAAATCTTCGTTATGCCGTTTGTCGTACGCGATTCTGCGGGTTTCCTGGAACCTCTGTCATAGACGTTCCTAAAGACCTGCCACAATTAATGATAATCGCAATGAAATATCAACATAAATAAATGAAATGGACATGTAATGAAACAAAAAAGTGATATTTTATTTCTGAAATTCAGTTCATTTTTTTTGTTATAGGAGATTCACTAGCAAGAGCTGCTTAGGGACCATGAGGAAATGTCCAACACATTTACTACAAGTATTCAGAATAGAGGACATCAGACCTCCAGAGTCTTTGCGTAAAACGGCAACCGATGGCATTCTCCACAGGGCTTCTAGACGAAGGAGGTCGGCACTCCGGACTCGAACCAGCAATCACAGTATGGTTTTTGTTATCACACGGTGTCTCTAAAGAATCCGCAGACATCTGGCTCGGTGGGACATCGGGTGTCGCTGAAGTATTACTGGAAAAGCCATCGACGACGTACGCACAAATATGCGCAGGATTCGGAATCGCATGACGATCGGGGAAATGACTAACGAATTTCTGGTTCACACTCTCGCGTGTCTTGTTGTTGTTGTTGGCCATTGGAGGACTTTGATTTCTTCGCAGGTTCTTGTGGGCCAACTTTTTCCCTCTGATCGGGACCTCCTTGGTCCCTGAAATCTTAGTCACGCCGTTTGTCTTGCGCGTTTTTTTGTCACTTACATCTTTTTTAGGTGCAGGAGAATGTTCACGTTTGTGTCCTTCCACCAGGTCGCCGGAGACGGTCTTTATGTGAGCTGGAACGGCCTCGCTTACCTTCCCGCCAAGGAACTCAAAGTCATCCAACGCATTGGTGGTGATGGAAGCTCCGTCCGATTGGTCGCAGTCCGCTTCGTTCTGCTCGGCGGACGTCGGCGTTGCCGTATCCTGGGACCGCGATTTGAAGCTGAGCATCGTGTAGCAACTGCTCCCCAGAGTCGAATAAGTGTCGTGACTGTACGCTGCTGAAGGAGTCATATACCCCTCGTAGGATTCCTTCGTCTGGTCTGTCGAACCGTAAGAGACGGGGGATTGGCTCTTGCTGGCGTCTTGGCCGAAGGACTGGAGGCTCGGCAAGCTTGTTGGCGTCCACCGGAGCTTATGCGGCATGTGCAGCAGAGAGGTTTGGAACGGGAGGAATCTCGGTGACGGATACATGAAAATTGGTGAAATTCTCTGTTTGGCGTCTTGCAATTGCTTTTGGAATGCACCTCCATCTGCAGGAAAGCATAAAATCGAAAAATTAATCACTTTTATTTTCTTAAATTATACGAATATTATAAATGTCTGAACTTTGAAAAAGTTTTAAGACCAGTATTATTCGAAAATCGTCATTGGGGGCGCGCAATAGGTTGCTACGGGATTCGCGGACGTGTTTTAAGACACATAGCGGCTCAATGTATATTCATTTCGTTTGGGGTCGCCGATTCCTGTCTACGATCTGTCTAAGTTTCATCTCAATTCCTTCCTATAATCGCTTTTTACTTACCAATTCCATTCTGATACAATTTTTCTTCCTAAAACCGTTTTCACTCACCGATTCCCTTTATCGAATAGTATTTTTTTACCCCACTTATCTCTCTTTCTATACTTCCATTTCAGTCACCGATTCCACTCTGGAACCTTTTCCCCCTCACTGATTCCATTCTAGAGCTTTCGTCACTCACCAATTATATTCTATAGCCTTTTCCACACACTGACTCCATTCTGAAAAATATTTTCTCAGTCGTCGAATTTTCTTTAAACCTTACTGTGTACAATTTCAATTGTTTTTAGATTATGATTAGGCTTCAGTTCTTGTAGGTTATGTAATTTGTATTGCTTGTGTAATCCATTTGTTTCCTTAACACGCGCCAAACAGTAGGTTGAGAAACATGGGTAATTACCAACTAACATCCTGCAATCGAAATAGCTTTCTGAAAACTAGTCATCATTTCACCGAAAGAGCTTCATAAACGATACACTAACGTCATCGATTGTTCATGTTCTAAAAACTTGAACTTTTTTTTCCTTTGCATTCATGTATTACTTACACTTATGCTCAAAAGTTAAGCAAGAGAATCAAAAATACTTATAGAAGCAAATTTTTTAATTATTTTGTTAGACTTTACATAGATAATAAGATAAAGCAAAAGGCCCTCTCTGGTGAAATTACAAAGAAAATAGAAGAGAACTGGCGTAGAAAAGAACAAGTTTCAAAAAGGTCGGTACACAGGCTCCACAACGTCGATCCATACCAATAATAAGATCATCAATGACGTTTGCGGTATCGGCTCATTTACGCGAAAGACTTGTTCGCAGTTCACCGAGGCTTTGGGAAGGGTCATGGAGATCAGTTAAATGTTTTCCATGGATGTCTAATATATAATCTATTTGGTTCAAGTCGAAAGAAATAGATGGCTAATCCCTACGAGTCAGCGTTTCAGATCGACATCGCAAACTTTTGCATCATCGTCCACAAACATTGCGTCACGTCCCGCTACAGAAATAAATGGTGCGAGCATCTGGTGCAGTGCAAGTGTGTCAGTAGTGCGTTTCCGTCTCCGAACCTCCAGTGAAGACATTAAGGACGATGCGGGAAATTGCAACACCAACACCAGTTTCCGTCCAGATCATCATACCGTTTCAATGGAGAATTATCAGTTTGTTGCTTAACTTTTAAGCATGGGACCTACCGTATGATATCGAACGTCTAATTTTGAAAATATATAGCAATTGAAATCGGGTGGTTCTTTCTGAAGACAGATTGTTCCATTTCGATCCCTGAAAATCTGCAACTCAAAACTGAAGCTCTTTCGATAATTCCCAATCACTATGTCACATCATTTTAGGTGCCAACAAAGAACTTTGAGATCAGACAGAGATGACGCGCGATATTTAAAACTTCATTCGTAAGGTGCTACATAGGCTACGAGAAAATGTTTGAGAATCCCAACTTTAGCCGATACTCTTACCTAAGTCTGTGAACCTGGATTTTGACATATTTATTAAATATTAATACATGACTGTAAGACAATAAACAGCCAATTTATATTTATAATGTAAGCAAAATTATATTCAACACAATTCATTTAATATACACGGTCAGCAAAATGTCCCGTACACAGTTTAAACCTGATAAAAAATCAACCAACCGACACAAAAAGGTGCGTTCGGCACTAAAATACTTATCATGGCTCAAAGTATTGTGTTTTTTCTTTTCTTAATAAATCAAAAATAGTTAAAAATTTCACTCACAGATGACGCTGTACCACAAAACACTCCACTAACACATAAAACTACACAAACATTACATAATTAATATTTATGACAATGTCCGTTAACATAAAGCTACCATATTTCCCCATAAGTAACCCTTTCACCCATTAGTTCTAGCACGAACTGCATACAGCAGTAGGAGGGTAGGACTGCGAAGGTGCAATGTGTCATAAACTATAATTATGTCAATTTTTTCGTTTTACAGTACCATCTGTGAGTGAAACTTTTTTAACGTAACAGAAAAAAAAAACCAACGGGATCAGCAGTTCCCAAACACTTTCAACCGTGGAACCCCAGAAATTATGGTGTCTGCCTCCCCCTCCTTTTAGTCAAGGACCCCGGGAAATACTGGACCGTAATCTTCGTATACTGGATACGTAGTAACTGGACCGTAGTCTTCCATGGACCACCATTTGTTGCAGCAGAAGCTACAGCCATCTAACAACGGTAAAATCATCAAAAACATTACACTTCACTCATAGTTCGAAAAATATGCGGTAGATGGCGGCACTATAACAAGTTTCACGTTAGGTTCACAACACGGACACGCACATCCCAACGGGTACCAATTCGTTAGAAGTTCCGCTGAAGAATATGGATGAGGTAAATGTACGGTTTAGTAGTAGTAGTAGCCATCTAACAGCGAGAATGTTCTCGAACAATAGAGTACATTCCATCTAGTAATAGCAAATGTGAGGCGATAGTAATGGCATCCACTAGACTGCAAAAGAACTAAAATAATGTTTCATACTCCTATCGAGGGATGTCACCACAAGTACAATTTTTGGCCAAATCATAACAATATTACTACCGCAATCTATCAACGCCGCAGGGGTGGTTTTGCGTGCAAATTTAACTAACACCAAGTATTTTTAAGTAATTTGTTTATACAGTAAAACCTGTCTTTAACGGAACCTGTATTAAGCGGGGAAACCTGTGTTCAATGGAAAAAATCTTGGTCCCGTGATTTCAATGCCAAAATAAACATTAAAAAACTCGGATTAAACGGAACCTGTCTAACGCGGAAACGGAAGGGAAAAGTTGTACCATTAACGGAAAATTTCTCGCAAATAATGTGAGTGTTTGGTGACGGAAGGATCACACAAAACGTTAAAGTGCTCCACCGAAGTTTTTACACAATTTTTGCTTGCAAATGTGAGTTCTACATCCTTCCTTACATTAGCAAAAACCGTTTCAGTACTTGATACTGTGGATTTGATAAGCCATGTGTAATAAAGCAGTTGCTAACACAGTAACAAACTGTAACGACAGTAACAAAAGTTTTCGGAAAAGCAGGCTTGTCTACTTGAGAAATCAGCAAAGTTGAATTTACAAATGATATATGCAAGACTTACAAAATAGTATGCAAGCTGTGTGCATTCTGTGATCGCAAGGCTGCGTTGGGCAGGAATTAATTGAGGAGAGGCAAAGAGGGTGACTGCTCTGGCGACAAAATTTAGAGGGCGGAAAATTTTAGGTGGGAACAAAAACACCATTACAAAATCATCGAATTTTACAGTGTTAGTGGTGGCAAAATCATGTTGCTGTGTGTGTGTGTGTTTCCCTCACAAAATTCTTAGTTACGGCCCAGATGTTGAGAATTACATAAACATAGACGATAATGTACAAACTGCACCTGACACGAGACAGACACTGACACACCAAAATTGAAAAATTGTTGAAGAAGTTTAAAAGAACGTAATGTCGTTATTGTCGAAGAAAAACAATGTAGATTGGAATTTTATATAGATGCTGCCAAAACCTAAATACAGTTAATAAATACTAAATAATACTAAATAAATTATTTTATGTGTTTTTATATCACTTAATATATCATATTAAATCAATTAGTTTCTTTGTGCTGTTACACGTAAACAAGCTACATGCGTTCACAAATGCATGGAACATTGGCCTCTCAAGAGAGCGGGATTCTAAGGAATCTAATGTGAAGTGTGCTACTTTAATTTTCCCGTTCGAACCACAGGGTGTTGTCATCATTTGACATGTGTATAGGAGTGAATACTGAGTAGTAAGACACAGAGGAGTATGCTTTCTGGGGTAGATTGTTTATATTGGATGAGTGCTTTTCTATTCTTGCATTCTTAGAAATGCATGTTTTCGCAAACCGCAGTCTAAACTGAGATCGGCAATTGGAGATGGTCTTGTTATGTTTAGCTGTGTGTAACCATGTTGAAAAGATATCTCACATTAGAAGAAGCTGTAGGATATTAGAAACTCTTTCAGATTCCAAATTAGAGGACATAGATACAGGGTGATTATAAAAAAACTATCCCGACATATGGGCCCCTAACTATCATACCATTCACAGAAACTGAATGAAATTCTGGCATAAGGTATTTAGATGTATGCGCTCAAGAATGATATGGAAAACAACAGTGTCACTCTAACAGTTACAGTGAGAAAATTTCGAAAATATCAAATGGCAACACCAAGTTTTTTGTATTGGAATGTGATCTCCATTGTGAAAAACCCTAAATAGCGTTCGAACGGCAACTGTAGCATGAAAATCACCGGCGGTAGATAGGCTAAAAGTGAGGACAACCAATAAGGACAGAGAAGCAGCATAAAATAAAGCATTTTATTGCGTTTCACAAATTTCCCACATGACCTTGTGGAGGACTAATCAGGCTGGGATCTCAGCCGAAGAAACGGTGTGACGAATGAAACGAACATTAATGCTCTGGTGCACGGCAAAGTCCTTTTTCCTTGCCTAGCTCCGGGGATTTTCGTGCTACAGGTGCCATTCCAACGCTATTTAGTGTTTTTCAGTATGGGAATCGCATTTCAATACAAAAGACTTGGTGTTGCCATCTGATATTTTCGAAATTTTCTCACTGTAACTGTTAGAGTGACACTGTTGTTTTCCATATCATTCTTGAGCGCATACCTCAAAATACCTTATGCCAAAATTTCATTCAGTTTCTGTGAATGGTATGATAGTTAGGGGCCCATATGTCGGGATAGTTTTTTTATAATCACCCCGTATATCCTCTATAAGTGCCAATCACCTGCTGATGGACCTGGGAACATCACGGATGAAGAGGACATTGTTGAAAATGATCTAGTGACAATAATTCCGGCTGATATATATGGAATGGTAGATACATTTTTCAACAACGAGGATGAGGAGTTAGGAAACTCCTGAAAAGTATTCTTCAAAAAATGTAGGAAAGAAAGCAGGAGCAAAACGTAAGTCCCCGCGTCCGATGTGGAGTCGACTGATTTAATGTATATATGTATATAAGAATTGACATCATCATCATCGTGCCCCCCCCAGCAATAATGACCTTGCCCCTCCCCCCCAGACTTCCAAGTCAATCTCCGCCTAATTATGTTCTGCTCCTTCCTCTTGCAGCCTTTCTGAATCTATACGCCCTTCTCTCTTGCTACACTTTCTACACTTTTCTGAATTTCTGTTCTCCATCTTATCCCTTTCTGAATTTACACCCTCCCCCCCCCCATTGCCCCCTTACGGAATTTCTGTCTCCCTTCCTCTTCATTCCCAATTTCAGAATCCCCCCTCTTGTCTCCTTCTGAATTTGTACTTGGCCCCTTTCTGAATTCCTGCTCCACCTCTTGTCCTTCTCTGAGAATATCTGTCGCTTCCCAATACCCATTTTGGCTTCCGGCACATCCCTATCCATTATTTATTTTTCCCCCTACTTACCAGCCAGGTCACTGTAGAACTTCCCAGGGCGCCTCAGAATAGCCTTCATCGCCCGACGATACGGTACATCCACGGTCATGAGTGCCAGCGGGACCAAGAACCCCTGGGCGAGACCCATCCAGACGGTAGCATTATCGACCCAAGAAGTCCAGAAATCAGGATGTAAGATCCCCATGAAGCTCATCACCTAAAAAAAAAAACAGGAAAAAGTAGCGCAATGCTATTAAACAACAGATTTACTTCATAGTCCTCTTCAAAGAAACTTAATGGAACTGTAAAATTAAGTATTAGCTTAATGTTAGAACCTGAAAAATGATTCTACAAGGTAAAAAAGAAATCCGGTGATTGATGAGGTACCGGCCTGACTGGGGTCAAGGACCCTTCAGAAAAACAAGAACCTATCATTACCGTTTGGAGAGATTCGATAACACATTGAAAAAAAAAAAAAAGTTAAATATATGCAAATAAGTACAGGAATTTTCCGAATAATAATTTTGGCATTTAATTTAATTTAAAATTCAAAAAAGATAAATATTATTATGGAAACGCTCACCCTTTTGACAAGAGGTTAACGCTCTTCATTATAAGGAACCCGAAAAAAAAAAAGACTATAATTTCAGTCATCGTCATCATTGAATCATTTCTTATAATCAAAATGTTTTATATGTTTATTTTTTTAATTTTTGTCAATTTTATATAAATATTCTTTGGGTTAGGAATGCGCCTTACGGTGTGATTACTATAATCATCGCTGTTTATAATAAATATTTTTTTTTTCCCCAAGTGGAATTGAATTGTGTTTTTTATATAATAAGGTCTAAATAAAATTACCGGCAATTTTTTATAATTGTATTTATTTATTTTTTATGATGGATGACTGGAAGTCATCATTCATCCAATGACTGTTCATGTAATTACTGGTGAATAAGGAATTAGATTGAATTATTTTATTTCTATTTTTCCGCTTCGAAAGCGAGTTTGTGTGGTTTGAAGTGAAGGAAAATGCAATTTAATTCATTTCTATATTTTTTTTTTCGTGTACGATTATTTCCCGACTTACGAACACGTTTCATTTCTTAAACTTCTTCGTAAGTATGAATTGTTATATTGCGTATTATTAAACGTAGGATGAATGTTTTGAAATGGCCTTGGCGAAAGTTTGGCAAGATAGTACATGGAATAACTACGGAAATAACTGACAATAGAAAATAGATAAACTACAGAAAATTGCATTTGTAATATGCGTCAATAAAGTGTGCATTGAAATGACCCGTATTTTAAGAAAATTCTTGTATTTTTATGTAATTTTTGCCGTTCCGATTTTTTTTCCTATAAAAACGTTGGTCCTATATCGCCGGCAACTATCTCGAATCTTGAAAAAGTCAACTTGGCTAACCATAGAATGACAGCCGTGGTACCAAGTATGGCACCCGATTTTCAACAAAAAATTTTGAAAGACAACTGAAGATTTAATTTTCGTGCACCACGGTGTCATATGCGAGAAAACAATTTTGGTTGTAAATGAAGACTTTCTACTGATGTCAGTGCAATGTATCCCGCTGTGTACCGAATTTACAAGTTTCAGACCCATAAGAAGGATCATTTACAGTGTTGAAAGCCTAAAATAAATACGAGTGGTTAAAATAGCATTCGGGAATGTTATACGCAAAATAGCTCCCAAACCATATTGTACGCAAAATAACCTTCTGCAATGCAATATGCAAAATAGCCCTCGACAATGCTTTTCGCAAAGCAGCTTTTGTGTACAATGCTTGTACGCTAGTGTTTCTCGAATTGTGCTTCACTGTTTGTTAGGGGCGTCACCAACCTTTGTCAGAGGCGCCGCGGCGAGCTGGACATATTCATTTATGTGCCTATTCATGCTTTGAAGTAGTTCTTTTATAAGTAAAAATATCTAATAATTTCTTTTGGGGAGCCGGGATAAAACAAGAATTAGACAAGGAGGGAGCCGCGGGTGACAAAGTTTGTGAATCACTGCTGTACGCAGAATAGCATAAGAACAATGCAGTGCTCAATGTAATCCTCAATAATGTTGTAAGCAAAATACTCAAAATAGATATCGACAATAATATGCAAAACAGCTCCTAATAGTGCTTTACGCCAAATAGTTTCCGAAAAATGCTGTAAGCAAAATATCTCCCGAACACTTTGTATGCAAAGAGCTTTCGACAACGCTGTACATAAAATAGAGTTCGGACAATGTTCTACGCGAAATAGCCTTCGTAAGATAGCTTCCGAAAATTTTGTGTACGCAATATAACCTTCGATAACACTGTACACAAAATACCTAACGAACATTTACGTAAAATAGTGTTCATGTATGTTTCGTATCGCATGTGTAATTAAATTTTTGAATCCAATAAAACTTTTTCTGGGCACGAAGATTTCTTAAAAATACCGGGCAAATCCCTGTATACAGGACGTCTGGTACTTAATGAAGCATAAAAAAGTGCTCGATGCATCTGTCTAATATGCCAGATTGTGATCGGCACTCCAATCAAACCATCCCAAATCCCAGTGTAGTTGAATTCAAGAATTCGTATCGTGATTTTAGTTCAAGTGTATGCCAGATGGGTGCTTAGCTTCTGTCGCTTAGCATAAACGGTGCTCACGACTTAAAAAAGGTCGTAGACCTTTTCTATAGTCTTAACGGATAAATAATGACGAATTATTTTGATAATTTCCTTGTAACTGTTCCTCCGTCAATTTTGTGCAGCAAACATTCACATTCATGAATTTAACAAATTCAAAATATATTCATGAGAAAAGATCCATTAATATTTCTCATTCAATGTAAATCAAGCCATTCACCTTCCTCAAGACCTGTCTCGAACAGCGTAATAAGTAAAGGTTAAGCACACGAGGATAGGCTACTGTGCAAGGTAGGAACCTCGATTAGTATAAGTAGTCAGTCTATAGATGGATCCGATATTGAGTGAACGACCTTTTTTTGGTGCTCTCGGCAGCATAACAAAACAAAAGGTGGTGATTTCTCTTCTTCTTATTGTGTCTCGTACTTCGAGGCAGAAAACAACAACAACCATCTCAGGTGCTCACACACAACACGGATGCTGTGATGACTGCCCATCGATTGGGAAAGAGAGAGAAGTAATTGAAATGGAACAAGAAAGAGAAGCCAAAGCAAGCGGAAGGAACCAATTAAATTCGAACAAACAAACAAACGACGCCTTCCGTAAAAACTGATTGTTTCTCGATTACATTCTTGTTGTTGTTGCTGCTGTCCGTTTTTCCACTGACTCAGGGAAAGGGCCCTCGAGGTTCTATTAGACAGTAGAAATCAAAAAAGGAACAAGTTATCCAGCTACCAGCCTATCACGAAGTGAAAATTAGTTCGGTCACGCAGAACTCCAGATCAAAATGGAAGACAATCTGTCGGCCATGGATCGTTTTTCCCCCATTCATTTCTCATTCTATTAATAATAATAATAGTCTACAATCTTATAGTCGTTTTTTTTTTCTTCTTCTTTAATTTTTCGCAATTGGTCATCTCGACCCCTACAACCGTTTTTACTTTCGCCCTATTCATTTGAATCGTTGGACCAAAGAAAGTTACAAAGTTACTACGCGTGTTACTTCCCCAATCTCTTTTGATGGGCGTTAGGGCGCTTGACCAACGTCGTATTGTAACCTGCAAGGTCTTCTAGATGACCTTTTTAAAAGTTTGTATTACATTGTAGGATTTATTGTTATTTTTTCAGAGGAGCAAGGTTGGAACCTTGCGTAAATCCAAAGGAAAATTTTTTTGTTTAAGAAAGTAGCTCCCATTTTTGCGCGAAGGAATTACATTGTGTATGTGGAATGTAATAAAAATGTTTTCATCGGAATTTATATAAACAATTGCTAGAAATTATTATTATCTTCGATCATTGTTTGAATCATCGTTGGGCTTGTATTACTTGATAAAACATATACTTTCTTACAAATTGTTTACGAAACTATTGTTATAAAAATATTTGAAAATGAAACATTGTTTGTAAGAATGCTGTAAATATGTAATAGTTATGCTTGGGAGTATTGTATATATAAACAAAAAATATATATATATCTAAAACAATTCGGTTGCTGATGGAAATTGTTGATATTTTTAGTTGAAAACTGCTGATAGAGCATTTAAAATGCCAATAACTCAAGGGATAATGGTTGTTTTTTCCTAAATCGAATATATTGGTAGTTTTGGGGTTAAAAATAGCAGGTTTAGTATTATTTTGAGTGTCCCTATAATTTTATTTTTTTGCGAACATGATGTTTATACGCCATCATAGTATTTTCGATTTTGTAACGTACAGCTTTAAAAAGACTGACGTAGAAAAACCCCTAAAAAATATTATATTTATGAATATTTCATTCATACTGTGTTTTTCAAGCTATCGTTGTATGATGCGGTGATTATGGCAAACTTATAATTGGTTTACGTTTGCGATGCATACGTCAAACAATATTTATTACTAATGAAAGATATTTTTTGAAGTATTAAAGAAACGACATTTCTCTGCATGAAGCTTTGTTGAAACATTGTTCAGCAGAAACTATTATCAAAAAACTGTTCAGCATGAAGCATTGTTGAACGGATATTTTTTTTGCTCCGGCATTTGAAGAAGTTTCACAGCACGGTACAGTATATTCAAAAACGTTGTCTTTCCCTATGAAATTTTTAAAGGGATATTTTTCTGTGTAGTACAACAGAATCGTTCGCTCTCGTTGTTGAAGTAGCGTTATTGTGCAACGTGTAGTGTTAAAAAACAATTTTATTCCGAAGCATTGTTAAAATATAATTTTTCTGTTTTTATCATTATTCCGAACTTATTTTGCGTATAGCATTGTAGAAGGCTATTTTTCGAACGACACTTTTCGGAAGCTATTTTCGCGTACAGAGTTGTCGATGGCTATTTAATTTTCAACATTGCTCAGAAGATATTTCGCGTACATCATTATACGGAAACTGTCTTGAGTACAACGTTGATCGAAGTTATTTTACATACAGCATTCTTGATGGCTATTTTGCGTAAAGCATTATTGCAGGCTATTTTACGTACAACATTGTTTGAAAATTATTTTGAGTACAGCATTGTCGAAAGATATTTTACATAGAACATTGTTTCAGAACGTATTTTGCGTATAATATTGCTCAGAAACTATTTGGAGTAAGGCCGGTATTACACTACACTATAAAAGTTTGGTAAAAGTCCTTTTATAAAACTTGCAAAAATGCAGCCAATAAGATTAACTGGCATTTGCTCGAACGTAACCTATGAGCTTTATTGGTTGAATTTTTTGAGTTTTATAAAAGGGATTTTATCAAACTTTTATAGTGTAATACCGGCCTAAAACAGTTTTCGGAAGCTTTTTGCGTATTTGCTATTTTACCTACAGCGTTGTCAAAGTCTATTTTACGTCGTACAATGTTGTTCGGTAGCTGTTTTGAGTACAGCATTGTCGAAAGCTATTTTGCGTAAAACATTATTTCAGAACATATTTTGCGCACAACACTGTTCAAAAACTATTTTGAGTAAAACATTTTTCGAAAGTTATTTTTGAGTAAAGTGTAGTCGAAGGCTAGTTTTGATACAGCGTTTTTTTGAAGGTTATTTTGCGTACAACGTTGTTCGAAAGATATTTTGATGCTGCTATTCTGATGTTGAAAGCATTACCGGAGGCTATTCTCGTACAACCGTATTCGTAAAGTATTTTGCGTACAGCAATGTCGAAATCTTTGTTCACGATAAGTTAAATTTCTGCTGTATAGTCGGCAAACATTAAAATTTTATAAATATTTTTGATTTAATGCATATGTACGTTCATAACAATTCCCAACATGAACACAGGTCCATTCAATACCGAAAATACCTGTCATTCAGTGATTCTAAACGACCCGGAATCAGGTTCTCGCCACGTCTTAGTTCCTTGTCCTCGTCACTAATTAATTAAGATGCAGTGAAGACACTCGGTGCCATTCTATTTGTCACTACTTTTTCAGAGCAATTTTTTTTTTTTCACTTATCTCAAATTAAGCGCTTCGAATTCCAAACGTAATGCTCGAACATCCTTTTTCTGGTATAACTTCCTAAATATTTGGCCTCGTTCTTTTCGCCAGGATCTATTCCTAACGGGATCGCCGGTCTATGTGTCGTGGCTTCTAATAGAAAGAAAGCCTACAAAAGAAAAATTACGTGATTCGAAATAGAATATTTTTTTTAATGATTACCATCAACACGTTTTGGCACTTCCCTTCTCTCTCTCCGAGCTATTTGTGACAATTTTGAAGCCTGAAATGTGTGTTATTTAACGGGTTACATGATACGTGGATCGTAAATTGTTCGATTTCTCTCGTTCGACCGACATGCTGCTTCCGTCAGAGAGATTTCTGTTTCAATATAATATTCATACCGTTAAATATTTATTTATTCATTCTATTTTGTTAGTTTATTTTTTTTTATACATTTAAACTTTTATTTTTATACTTTTAAATTTTTATTCTCTTACAATTTTATTCTTTGAAATTTATATTTTTTTTCATGCTTTCAAATTTTTATTCCTTTTATGATTTTAAATTTTTATTCCTTTTGTGATTTTAAATTTTTATTCTTTTTATTCTTTTAAACGTTTCTTCTTTTTATACTTTTAAATTTTTATTCTTAAACGTTTATTCTTTAAATGTTTATTCTTTTTATGCTTTAACATTTTTATTCTTTTCAATTTAATGCCTTTAAATTTTTATTCTTTTCAATTTAATGCCTTTAAATTTTTATTCTTTTCAATTTAATGCCTTTAAATTTTTATTCTTTTAAACGTTTCTTCTTTTTATACTTTTAAATTTTTATTCTTAAACGTTTATTCTTTAAATGTTTATTCTTTTTATGCTTTAACATTTTTATTCTTTTCAATTTAATGCCTTTAAATTTTTATTCTTTTCAATTTAATGCCTTTAAATTTTTATTCTTTTCAATTTAATGCCTTTAAATTTTTATTCTTTTAAACGTTTCTTCTTTTTATACTTTTAAATTTTTATTCTTAAACGTTTATTCTTTAAATGTTTATTCTTTTTATGCTTTAACATTTTTATTCTTTTCAATTTAATGCCTTTAAATTTTTATTCTTTTAAACGTTTATTCTTTTAAACGTTTATTCTTTTCTAGTTTATTCTTTTCATGCTTTTACATTTTTATTCTTTTAAACGTTTACTATTTTCATGCTTCTTAATTTTTATTCTTTTCAATTTTATTCTTTTAAACGTTTATTCTTTTTATGCTTTTAAATTTCTTATTCCTTTCATGTTTTTATACAATTTTTTATGCTTTTATACAATTTTTTTATTCTTTTATACTTTTATATTTTTATCCTTTTTATTCTTTTGAATTTTTATTCTGTTTGTACTTTTAAATTTTAATTATTTTTATGCTTTTTTTAGCTAAAATTTAGCTAAAACTTTCGACAATGTTAAATGGTAAAATCAGTGCCCTTTTAACGCATGAGCCCAGGGGCCTCACAAAAACGAGTTCTTGTTGAAAAATTTGTAGAGTATGCGTGTACATTTGCTGGAAGTGTCAGAAAAATCACTTGGCCCGGGGAGCACCATTATGCTCTTATGACGGCCCTGGGTAAATTTCTATATGTAATGGCAACATTTCAAAAACGCTATAGGTAAAGACTCCACATAGGTGTACATCAGGAAACAACGGTACTTCACTGTTCCAACAGCTCCTTACGATAATAGGAAGGCTCTTATATGAGTTCTGCTTCCTGACAAAACTCATAATCTACTTAAAGACTGCAAAGGGACACACTTCCAAGGGCCTTCCTCATTGAGATAAAGGTGCTATAAACTCGAACTGTACCAACGAAGTGCTAAAAAAACTTCTGGACCGCAAAGGAAAAACTGTCTGTCGATGATCCTGCGATAGTCTGCCGTCCGAACGGCACGAGTCCAAGTGTCACACGTCCAATGAGCTGCGTCCAAATGACGTCCAAACGTCCTGCTCCGTTTAGACAAAGCTGTAAGTAAAGTATTCTTCGAAAATGCAGTAAGCAAAATAGCTTCCGAGCAATGTTGTATGTGTATGCAATGTTGGTTTCGACTTTGTTGTATGCATGACAGCTTCCTAGCAATGTTGTAACAATATAGTCTTCGGCTTAGCTATACTCAAAATAGTTTCAATGCAATGCTGTTCTCAAAGTAGTCTTCGACAATACTGTGCGCAAAATAGCCTTCTTCAATGTTGTACTCAAAATAGACTTTGAAATTAAATATAAGCAAAATAGCGTTTTCGTATGTTTCGTATTGCGCGTAATTTCAAATTTTCCATATCGTATATATATATTTAAATTTTTGAAAGCAATAAAATTTTTCCTGGGCACTGGAAAATTGTTCGACTAAGGCTTCTCTAATCGATCGAGTCGTTTCATAAATTATCGGATTCATTAGTAAACTATAATGAATATTTATGTATATATACTGTATCATGGAAATTATATGTGAGCAAGTTTATACATATATAGGTCAACTATAAAAATTGGAAGAATAATATTCAGTGCGTACCTAATTGTTGTTTTTCTTGAAATTGACAGTACAATCAACAATACAAGTATCCGATCTCCAATTAGGAATGTCAATGTTTATAATTTTGACATGTGCATATGATCAAGCGATGTTCGTTCAATAAACAACTGTACCCAAAAAGAGAAGTATTTATAATAAATGCTTGTCATTACTTACCACGTAAGGTCCATGATTCAAACAGTACGGAATCCAGCAAACGAGCATCACAGTCCTCCAGTCACACTGGACGTTCTCCCACACGTTCTCCTGCTTCAAGAACTCGCTGCTGTTGCTCGAACAGGAACTTATCCCGGATTTCCAACTCGAAGACGGCGGCGTCATACTGCGAGTATACTGCAGATTCGGACTAAAGAACCACACCGCGCAACATATCAGTCCCGTCAGTATCAACATCGCATACACCGAAGACAGAAACGCCGAGAATTTAAAGTCCCAGGACAACGGATGGACAGAACAAGCATCCGGATACTCCGCCGAAGACCTCGCGAAAACCGCAGTCAGGCCAACGAACACTGCGATGGCTCCCAGTACCACCATGTTGTACTTGATCTGACTTCCATGGGAAGCACGGCAATACGGTTTCCTGGAGATGAGGGCCCTATCCAGCAGCCACGACGTCACTGCGGCCAGGTGGAACGTCCTACCAGCCGTCAGTCCCAAAACCACGGCGTCGCACGGTACGCTCGTAGTCGGGCGTATTATACTGAGGACAGCCAGACAAAAACCGAATAGCGAGTAGGCCATCTCGTACGCAGTCACCGAAAACAAGAACACGTCCACGGCCCTCCATTTCTGACGGTAGCTGTTGAAAACGATCAGAGTCCACGCGGACAGGATGGTCGCGAAAGGGGCGACGGCTGCCGTACCCAACCAGCTGAACAGATCTGGGCTCATCATAGTTATCCAATAACCACGACTATAGGTCTATCCCGATGCACATCTTGGAATGTCATTCGAAGGCCAAATTTCACTTTCGTGGACACAGACCATCAATCATTAACCGGTATTCACTCACCCCGAACTCAAACGAATTCCGACGGATGTTTCAGCTGCCGCGATGCTGATCATCACCACCACCACTGTCTCCGAGCTGTCATCGATCCAAGTAGCGGCCGGTGGTTAATTCCGCGTCGATGACTTCTTTTAGCCCATATTCAGAGAATCAATGTCCTCTCACTCGTTCGCTTGTTGCAGAAAGATGTTGGATTCCCTTTCAGCTGGATGTTGATGGTTGATTTGCTCTTACTCTCCTCGAGCCATACGACCTTACATCTCTGTCTTGTTCTTTTCTTATTAAATCTCGCCATCTTTTACAGGCCTCTCTCTCTCCCTCTTCTCTTGAGAGTCTTGTATAACTCACCTTGAGGCTGTGATAACTGGTTCGTCATGTGACCCACCCGGCGGCGATTCAACTCACTGCCGACGAGATAAATGTTTGTCGACAGGTAACTAAAATAGAAAAGAAAAGAAAAAATAGAGTATGTATATAAGAGAGAGAGATAGGAAAAACCAGAAGTTATATCAGGGAATTGACTGGATCGGAATTTTTTAGTTATCTTGAGAATTTTTTTAGAGAAATTTTTGTGTTATAGCTTGAACGTATGTAATTTTTTTTATATGCTGGGCTTCGGACAGAAATTTATTTTCGAGAGGGACAACTGATGTATTTTCGGGCGGGACTGCGAATTGCACTGATAATTCAGTAAACTTAGGACAGAGTCTTCATCATGCAGCCTGCTGGCCAAATGTGGTCCTCGAAGCTTTTTGCAGTGGCCCGCAGATGAAAAAGGCTTCTTACATGGTTACTGGATTCATGGAAATGCTGAAAAAAAAAGAACCATGATGAAGAGATGTGTTATTGAATTTTGGCGGAAAAAATAATTGAAGAATTGCTCTTAGAAAACATTTCAGAACTAGTGAGAGAAATAATTTCAAAATTAATGAGAGTAATAATTTTGGTATTAATGAGGAAACAAATTTCATGGTCATTGAAAAATAAATCAATTTAGCATTACTTAAAGAAATAACTTTAGAATTAATGAGAGAAATGAATTCATAATCGTTGATGAAAATTAATATTTGATAAAAAAATAATTTCAGAATTAATGAGAGAAATAATTTCAAAATTAATGGGAGAAATAATCTGAGTATCAACGAGAGAAAGACTTTCAGAATTACTGAGAGAAATATTTTCAGATTTAATGAGAGAAATAATTTCAGAGGTAATGAGAGTAATAATTTTAGAATTAATGAGAGAAATAATTTTAGAATTAACATGTTCGAACGCTATTTTGCGTTGCAAGGTCATTCAGAAGAAATTTTGTGCTGTTGCGTACTACTTTGTCGAAGGCTGTTTTGCTTTAAAAATTGTTCAGAAGTTATTTTGCGAACAACTTCATTCGGAAGCTCCTTTGAATGCAACATTTTCGGAGTCTATTTTGCGTGCAGCGTTGTCAAAGGTCATTTAACGTAGAAACATTGCACAAAAGTTATTTTTCGTACTGGATTGTCGTAGGCTGTCTTGGATACAACATATTGTTCAGAAGCTATTCTAAATACCTTTTATTTCGATTTCTGTTTTGTGTACAGGATTGTCGACGGAGGGTCAAACATGTCTTTTTTTTGTTAACGTTCGGTATCAACAACAGCCGTACATTTCCTCAATTTTGTGAGCTCTGATTCTAGGAAATTCTTGGGATACGTCATAAGAGAGAATGGAAAATGAACAATATAAAACGTGTCGTTATATCCGAAGTCGTTACGTCAAGAAAAGAAACAAAACCGACGATATATCCGGAGTCGTTTCATTTCCATCGACTGTAAGCCAAAACTCATTAATATCATTGTTATCAGCCGAGACCACCAATTACTGACGTTCGTTCCAACCGAGTCGGACCGTATTTACGTTCCGATTCCAACCTTCAGGAACGTTCCATTGTATCGATCCTTGACAAACTCAGATCAGCACCGTCCTAACAAACAAACACACATCATTAGGCCCATTACTATCGGTCAGAAAAATGATAGGCATAGACACTTTCCCTCACATCTCTCTTATTTGATATGGAGTAATTCCTATCACGTCCGACTGAACAATGCTCAATGAACGAGGGCTGTAAACCCTGTGACCCTGAAACAAAGTACCAATCGCATAACTGAGTACGCTTCTCTTCATTAAAGGAGAAGGAAAATGGTCCGTGTCCAAGAATATCAATCAATCCTCAGCGAAAAGAAGTGCTCAGGAACGATAGCAGTGACGGACACCCGATGGTCACTAGTCCGTCATAGATATATACGACTTGGTACGGATGATCGTATCCTTGGATAGAGGAAAATGTCAATGTGTGTATTGATCTCCTCGGGGCAAGGAGATCAAATCATTGACAAGAATCTTAATTTGTTTTCTCACACTGATACGTTGGCCCGTGTAATTAGACGAGAAGATCGAAATTTCAAGTTCAATGACTGGTTACATGACATAAATTAATTGAGATTGGCTTTAGGCGTTGATTTGTGACCAATAACTTTATTGCAAAGTAAGGACCATTGAGAAACATGATTTTTTTTTTAAAAAAAACGTTCTTAATTCTGCGCATGCGCAGTGACTCCTGGAATCTCTGGAAGAAAATTCGCTAATATAGAATCGATAACAACGCTCTCTGGAAGGAATTCAGCGAGGTATGATTGAAGATAACCACACACAACGCGAGAACCTTGTTCTAATTCAACCATTGTTCAAAATTTCCACTGATCGCTTTTATGTTGGATAATTTCCCACTCAATATTGTCGAGGCTAATCTAAAATTTGCCAAACCTGTCGCAGAATCCCTCTCCTACCTCATGGCGTCATTTCAAAATGCTGCCCGGCAAAATGCTTGACTTTAGGGTATTAATTAATTTTTAGTATTAATTAGTATTAATTTTTTTAGGGAGCACAAAAGACTTGAAGGAGGGCACAAAAATCTTCTTCCCGAGACATTTTGAGTTGCCACCATATTCAAAAACCCATTTTAATTTCAAAAAAATTGATGAAAATAGCATATGAAAGGTATTTTTTTTTCGATGCATTAATATTTTCTTTCCCGGAAATATTTCCTTCTAATTTTCGGCTGGCTCGGGTGAGGGGAGCGCGGGCTTCCTATGCCCCCCCCCCGCCCACTTCAATGTGTATACCTCTGCTAGACGTAATAAATCATTTCAAAAACGATGTGCGTCAAAATGCTAAACGCCAAAGAAATGTTTCAACAATTTAACATAATAAAATGCTAGACGTAAAAAGATGTTCCAAAATAAAATAATGCACGTATTACCTAGAACATACTTTCATACATGTTTCGACGTGAACACGACTTTTAAGTTGCCTGACGATACTATTTCACCTAACACCAACTCTGGCCATATACTGAGATGGGTTGGAAGTGAAGGCTCTATCGGTGGCCGCTTCGAGTTCGTTAGAGAAAATGTCCTACCTATATCCTCCCTTGGATTCGAACCCGGGACCCTGACAGCAACCATCGTGATAGTAGACGAGCATCTTACCACCACGGCACTCTGGTGCCGTTACAGGGAGCCTTCACAAAAAGTTGCGTGACGAAATTCTTTAAACGCTCATCTCGGAAAGTACGCAACGTAAGTCAAAAGCAATGGTATCACCCCCAGATGCACACATTGGAAAGGTGTACTCAATGATATAACTTCGGTTTCAATATCTCTATTTGTAACGAATTGTTTTCCGCTATATCTCGAGCAGTTCGCAACGAAAATAGACGACATTGGTATAGTTTGTTAGCTATTCCAAAGTTAGATCCTACCCTATTCTTTTTGGTGCAAGATATTTGTTTTATATATTATGATGTGTGTATTAACACTGTAAGCATTCTCACTATACAGGGTGTCCTGTAAGTGTCAGTACGGCCTTCATCTCATCAACTGTCCGTCGTAGAGATATGGTTACAGTTTGAAAACTGCTCAACGGGCGTTCAAAAATTATACTGTACCAGCTTTGATAATGAAAATACTGTGTGGAACAAAATAAAAAATCATAATTTTTATATGGTCCCCCTGCGCTCTAACTTCCAATCAGAAAATTGTTGCCCTGTCTGTCCCGAGGCTAACAAAATAAATCCATGTTTCTAATTGAAATATTCACAGAGATATTCAAATTCGAAAAACGGAGGAAATTTAGGAAAAAAAACAGCGTTAAATGCGGAAAAACCGTTTTACCCACGTTTAACGCTGTTCTTACCCAAATTTCCTCCATTTTTCGAATATTTCTGTTAATATTGCACACACTTAGAAACATGGATTTTCTTTGTTGGCATCAGGAGAGACAGGGCAACAACTTTCTAGTTGGAACTTAAAGCACAGGGGACCGTATAAATATTTTGATTTTTTTATTTCGTTCAACGCCGTATTTTCATTCTCAAAACTGGTACAGGATAATTTTTGAACGCCTGTTGAGCATTTTTTAAATTGGAATCATACCTCTACGATGGAAGTTTGATGACATGTGCTAGCACTTACAGGACACCCTTTATACTCGCATCGCTTTCAAAGAATCACTAAATCTCCGATGTCATGTACATCGTACTCTGAAATGTTATATCACGTCTTGGGAATTTTTCACGTTTTTTTATGCATATTATACTGGATACCTGGATCACAATGGCTGCTAAACAAATAATGCAAATCCTTTTTGGCTTCCTCCTAAAAGGACTTGAAGGAAGGACCTGAAAGGACTTGGTTCGAAGGGACCGGTGTCCCTTGGGGCTGCATAATGTATGTTCATATATGCATACGTCTTTTTTCCTTCTATATTCCTTTTTGATTGTTATTGCCCAGTATTTGTGTAATGTGTAGGTATTTTTTGCATTTAAAAAACAATGTTGCACGATAAAACACTGCATGTAAAAAGGCATTTCAATAACGCTTGTACGCTAAAGAAGTGGTTCTTTACCTTTTTCAGCAGTGACCCAAAATCAATACAGATTCATCTTCGTGACTCGTGGGACAGTTTTTTTTTTTCGAAATTAGTGAAACACCAGTCACCCAATGAGTGCATTTGTAACAGTGAAGTTTCACGACTCATCTGGAAAGCCCCTTAGAGTCAAGTTTGGGCCGTGCTCAAGAATCTCCGGCTGTAAGGGGATTTGCACGACCCATCTCGGAAGCCCCCTGCAAATCGGATTCGGATTGTGACCCATAGCTCAATAATCGCTGGCTGCAAGTGGATTTGAACGAGCTCTCTCGGAAGCCTCTGCGAATCCAGTTTAGGTCTTGAGACAATCCAAGAATCCCTGGCTGCAAGTGAATTTTTACAAAAATCAGTATCTCTACAAAATTAGCCAGTTTTTCAGTATATCTTGTATTAACAAGTGGATAGTAGGGCCTACATATTTCTCTAAATATGTTGTATGTAAAGGCAGCATTTCGACGATACTGTATGTTAAGATGCTATACATAAGAACACATTTCATTAGCGCTGTACTCCTAAATGCTAGACGTTAAAAGATGTTTCTACAATGTTTCATGCCAAGCTGCTATACGAAAGCACATTTCAATATTGCTGAACGTAAGTGTCGATATTTTATTACAGAAACTCATAAGGTGACTCTGATATGAAGAAATTGTTAGGGAAATGCGCTTGCCTGCATTTTCCCTTTTCGCGAGATCCAAGGTTTACACGCAGTGTTGCCAACAGTCGATAAATTTTCTAACTAGATTCTTCATCAAAAACTTTCCACACACCTTTTGTGTCAATCAAATGAAGTTCATATTGCAATCCTCCCAGAATAATATTCTCCACATTTGATAATTGTTTTACCACCGAAGCTCATGGACCCCCCCCCCCCCGACCATTCCCCCCGAAATCTCTCCAAGGACCTCAGTGGCTCCGTGTATCCCTGATTAAGAACAACTCGCCTTTGAACATGGAAAAAACAAATACCAAATAAACGTATCATAAAAGGTTCTTTATTTCGTTTTTACATGACAGCTCTTATCCATCTCATCAAATTCGCAACTTTGGTGTACACTGAGTACGTCATCGGTTGACCGCATTCTTCTCCGTCGGTGAAGCTTGTGATGCCTTCAACTGTCCATCGCTTGGTGATCTCATCGGAAAAGACCATCGGTCCTCCGCTAACAACACTGCAAGTGGCCACGTCCCAATCTTCGTCGCCCGCGCAGAACATGTTTGGCGTTATGGCGATACCCTTCAGGTCGAACACCTCTCGGCAGACGGGTGTCGATACCACCGGAATCGGAGACATCATCACAACGTCCGAAGGCGGCGTGTTTGGATCGAAGTCCCATCCTGAAACCTATGTTCGGAACAAATGTTAATGTGAATTCATACTTAAAATGCAACACTTTTCCCACCAGGCGGCAGCAGCATGAACGTAACTGATAGAGTAAGAGTCAATGTATTTCTAATTAGATAAAATACAGGGTTTTCACACAAATGACACGACTGAAAAAATTTATATTTTTTAAACTATTACATATAATGTAATCTGTGTTCTGTGACACATAAAAAATAAAGAAAAACATTCCAATTTTTTTCTCAACATAGCTCAGTAGATGGCAGCACTTCCGTAGAAGGCAGTAACTGAAATTGACTGAACTATACCTTTGTTATTTCAGTAATAAATTCCCAAATGCACAGAAGTAACGGAAACAACCCTAACATATTCTAATACACAAACACTTTTCTCTCTCTCATTGTCACCATTTCTAATTTCAGACACTGCGTTCAACGCGAGCGGAAGTGCTGCCATCTATTTTATGTATTACAGATTTTTTTATGTGTATTAGCTTGTCCGGAATCATCGACAATAATTCACCGCCATGCAATTCAGCGCAAGGAGAATTCATCGCTAGAAAAAATAACCGACTAACAATTCACCGAAAACTGTTTTACTTGAGTGAATGAATGATTGAGTGAGTGAATGAATGATCGATCTAGTGAGCGCAAGTGAACGATTACACTTACTTCCTAGGTCACGTACTCACTAGGTTTCTCACTTTGTCATTCACTCACCAGGTTGCTCACTTTGTTACAGCAAGTCTGCTGAAATCACGGGAAAAAAATGAAAGTCGGCAAATATGTATTACATAAAAGTCATATTCCTTATAGCACAATTTATGAATTATTCAAATCATCTTCATTCCTGATTCTAGTAAAGATTGGGAATTAAAGCAAGCTTTCCACTGAAAAAAACAGGACATTTTTTTAAAGCAAAAAGTCCGGAAGAGCAAAACACACACGGAAACGTCCCATATAGTGGTCATGTCAGTGAGCAAGTCGGAACACGTTAGATATGAAATTTTTTTCCTCCCTGAATTTGATCAGCCCTAATCTTAAGAATTTTATACGAAAACGTGATTGTGTGAGAGAAACGGAAACAAAATTAACGGAAAAATTTGTCGTTATATCCGAGGTATAGTTAGAATAATTTCAATAAAAATACATTTCATAAGGAAGGCTCATTAACAGTTTTCTTTATCGGAATCAGTCCGGACCGCCAATCATTGATGTTATATCCGAGTTATATCGTTACAACCGAGTTTGACTGTATTAGAGACAAGAGACAACGGGAATAAATGGCTTATTCCCCCAACTTACGATGCCGATTTGTCCTGGAGCCAGATTCTTTCTGGTACTCTGACTAGTCGGCAGGCATACTGGATACACGCCTCCACTGAGTTTCAACTGCGGAGCGAACCTGATGACGGCCAGATCGTAGTCCCGTGTTATCCGATTATATTCGGGATGGACTTTAAACTGCACGGGCTTTTGAACAAAAATGAAATTAAAAATTAAATAGGGATACATGCAAACAGAAAAGAAAAATATTTCAAAGGACAGAAATTCATTTAAAAAGAAGAACGAAATGACCAGCGGCACAGGGCCGTAGCTAGCCATCAATGTGAAAGAATTTGAATTTAGGCCCCCCTTTTAAGTGGGCCTTGCCTAGTTATTGATCACTTCAGTGATTTGCCTCGCACTTGCAGATCACTAATGTAGTCCGCGAAACGTTTGGGGGAAAAAAAAAAAAGGAAGTGGTCCATTACCCTTGTTTTAATGGTTATTGATGCAGATCGAGTAACATCATATTAACTGATATTTTCATATATCTGATTATTTCATAAGTAAGTGCACAACTAATCAAAATAATAAAATATTCCCTGAATTATTCAGAAATTGATTTTTCAAATTAAAATATACATATGTACGTATAGAAAGGGAAAAAATATATTGCCAAAATTCATGCGTATAAAATTAGAAAGTAGTGGTTAAAATAAAAAATAGATGTCGCTAAAAACGATGCTAATTAATTATAATTCGCACAGATACCGAAACCGAAACTGTACTGAAAAATTCGTCGTCCCGAACAAAACATAAGTAAGATTGTGTTAAGGGGCCGTTCAAGTATTATGTCATAATCGATGGGGGGGGGAGAAGGGGGTTTCCGATTTGCTGACTTTTGATGGCAAGGGGGGAGGGGATTTGGATAATGCTTACGTCATCAACCGCCCTTTATGGAAATGTGAAATATTCTTAATGGCATCTTACTCGGTTAGCCGAAAACGAGAAAACCTTTCGATAGTTTGTGGGCACTTGAAGTAACATTCCCCCTATTGATAAGTGCCCTACAGAGTCACTTTAGTGATGATCTCTAAATTTTTCACGGATCCAAGTGATCTGGAAATGTGTCCGGGCCGATTAAGTGCTCTGGAACTGTGCCACGCATCACTCAAGTGATCTGTAATTATATGCCGCGGATCACTTAAATAATCGGAGAGTTCCAGAGCACAGAGAAAGGTGGCGTCTTTACTTGCTAATACAAGGGACTGTAATGTAACCAGAAAAATGGCTATATATCTATAGAGATACTGATTTTTTTTTATTTTTTGGAAAGAAAAATTAATCTCTGCCTCTACGGTACAAAGCCTCTATAGTGTCGTCTTTCTCTACATGTATGTCGCCAACTGGCGGCCTTGATGTGATTAACGAATTACATTAAAACTAATTTAATTAAATAATAAAATTAAATTTTCAGAGCCATTAGCTGATTGCTAGTGTCGTCCATCGCGTGGTGTCGTTCAGCATGTATACGCTTTAAGGAAGAGGTATTCTATCTGCTTCTATTGCGTAAGGGTAGCGCACTCGTGCCGCATACGAGAAGGTGGGAATTCGAGTCCCCCGTAGAGGCAGCGATGCCTTTTTCTTAAAAACAAAGACACCAGCATCTCTGTATATACAGGGTGGGCAAAAAGTCCGTAGAAACTTTAAAAATGAATAAAAACCGGAAAAGTAATCAAAATAACAAGCGGTTTGCAGGGTTAGCATCGTTAGGCCACGGGAATTTTTTTAAGAGAGGAAAAACTCAAAAAACCGCAGATAGGTGGTGCTGGTACGAGTGAGTTAGGTGGAAATATGCAAATGAGACGGCTATAAGAACATGCGCACTCCCAATCCACACCCAGTTCACCGTTGTAAACCGTGTATGTAGACCTGCTGCACTCTGCCGTTGTTAGATTTGTGACTCGCCTGCAATGTGTTATGCACTGTGGTGGTGGTCATGTGGAACACACGCTGCTGTAATAAACGATTAGGAGGCATTTTATTCGTTATTTGCGTATCTTTTCTTTGACTTGTGTACGTCAGCACCACCTATCGGCTCTTTTTAGTTTTTTTTCCTGTCTTAAAAAAATTCCCGTGACCTAGCGATGCTAACCCTGCAAACCGCTTTTTTATTTCGGTTGTTTTTCCGGTTTTTATGAATTTTTAAAGTTTCTACGGACTTTTTGCCCACCCTGTGTATAAGAGGTTTTCTGTATATCTTGCAAGTGGAGAGAAGACATCAATCTCGACATACCTCGGTATAAGTGCATGACACACATACGGAATCATACAGAATTCTGAACGGAAAAAATGTATGAACTGGATGAAAATTACCTTCCGGGTCTTAATATAAGCAGTGTTGGGATTTCCCACGGAGTAGTTATTCTTCCCAAAGAATAAGACGGTGCTGCTCAGCTTCCTGTCTTCCAGACAATGTGCAACCGTTAAAACAGTCCTTCTGTTGATAAGCACACCATCGCAGTAAAAGACGGGTCCATCGTTCCGCTTTTCGGCTAGTCTCACTTGCCAAGGCCATTCTTTATGTAATAACTTCTTGTTAGTTATACGATAGACATCATCGTCAAACATTACGCCACATCCTACAGGGGATAAAAATTCCTACTATATAAATACGAGATGTTTCAGAAAGGACCCCCTCCCCTTAACTTGGAAATGACATAACTTGGAAAGTGGAAAAGATTGATGGAAAGAAAGACGACACAAGTGGTTATTTAATGGACTGGAATTTTTTAAGTGTGTAAACCGGTGTCATAAGTTGAATAAATGATCTAAGTTTAACTTAATAGATGGCGCCATAATGAATGAATGTTAGAACTCTGCCGCGGGACTTATCTTGTTGCCGTGATCTCTTCCAGCACCGCTTCGTGGTAGAGGCTGGAACATGTGTACCTAACAGTCTGAGTGCGTATATAGTGTTTTGTCTGATTTTTTAGTGCTTCCATCTATGTTTCATAACTGAAGTGTAATGATTGAATATTCGTACCGTTGTAGGCCTGTTGCTCTCGTTGCTCTCTGTGAAGAGACTTTTTAACGAAGAGATCAGGTCGTATTCGAGTCTCTAAGTTAAGAATTACAGAAAATCGACTTCAACCGACCATCACTGTGGCGCCAGTGGAGTTCGAACGCCCCGTCACTATGACCACTCGACCACCACAGTGGATAGATGGCCCACAGCCATGTTATTTCAAGCTCTCAAACGCTGTATCAGCTTGAAGGCCTCATATGTGAGTCATACGCATCCATCGCAGTAGAGACATCGACGCACTACAGAGAGCAACAGACCTACAACGGTAGACGATTGTTTTTAATGTATTTTATTTTTTGTTGAATTTGTGTTTGAGGAGACAATGTTCTGTTGTTTATAATAAAACTTTCCAGATACCCCATCCTTCGGAGACGCTTCGATATCTCTCTGAGATGGGAAGCGGGGTGTAGCCGGTTTTCAAAGGTACAAATATTAAATCATTTCACTTTACTCGCTTCAACATACTACGCGCTGGTTTCGGATTCTGCGAGTCGGTGTCATTATGGATCGGTTAAAAAAAAAAAATTGAAATTTAGAATTTTAACCAATCAGCAACATCGTCGACTTGCAGAATCAGAAACCAGCGTGCAATATTTTCGAATCTTAGATTAGTTTCACGGAATTTGAAACTTATTCGTTTGAGTGCCACCTATCTTTCACAAAGGCAAATTAAAAAAAAATTTCCGCAGCCTTAGGGTTATGAATGAAGTACTTGTTCATCTTTCTATCTATCACTGTTTCCAAGTTATACCATTTCGAAGTTAGGGAGTACTTTCTGAACCCACCTACTGTACGTATTCCTAAGCAAATACACTCATAAAGAAGTGCAGTGATTACGTGCTTGGATTTTCCATTACCTTCGTTGCACACAGGTAGAACTTCACTGTTCCACTCCCCCGTTTCCAAACAGACCAATGTATTCTGTCCCATTAGGTGGAAACCAATTTGACAAGTGTATTTGATTATCACTCCAGGTGGATACGCGGCAGACTCGTTTAGTCCTTGTCCGGAACTTTCATTTGAAGGGTACTGGATGCGTCTCATCCCGTTCTCGATGACTCCTGGATCGACACAACGATGAACCTTGAGTTCTGTGTGGAAAAAATATCAAGACAAATTGCATAAGGGAGAGATTAATGCGGCGAATAACATTTGTGATCACGAAATTACGTCACTTTTTATAAAAGTTGTCCACCTGAAACGGTGAAAGAAGTATCTTCTGGAGCTACAGATGTCACTTGGGTCATCTTTCTCTTGCATTGGGGTAGGTTTGGTGACCATTCACCACTCTGTAAGCACGTGAGCAAACTGATACCTTCCAGGCTGAATTCTTCGTTGCACGAGAAGACTACGGCTGCTCCTTCCGGAAAATACTGGGCTGTCAACGATGGCTGGCCGTCTGAATCAGCTCTGAAACCGTTCTCAATGAAGCCAGGATCAAAACATCGTCTCATGGGACTTTCTGTTGGTGCTGGAAACGTTCATGTTTATAAGCGAAAAGTCTATAAAAGGACTACATAGTGCACTTTTTTTAAGACTGCTTTTAGTAGGTCTGATATTTACCTTTCTGTCGAACGCAATCGGGCAATGGTGGGCTCCAGGAATTATCGCGGTCACATGTATATCGTCTTTTGGGTATATTCGTGCATCTGATGTCACAAATTTTCAGATTTTTATTGACTGTGCAGTTGTAGGAACCGTCGATGATGAACAACAGTTCACAGAAATTACCGGTATCTGCAATGTAATATTACAGATGTTAAGCGAGTATTCACAAAAAAAAAAAAAAACTACTATCGTAACATGATTTATTTTATACAAAGTGATCATAATATAACTTTGCCGATGTGTGAGTCCCTAGCGGCAGCAAAAATTAACTAAAGCTGGGTTTTCCTAGGAGCAGGTTTCGCCCAGCGCGACACGCCATCCACTTATCAATAAGAAAAGCAGTATGACTGTTTTCCTACAGAGGGCAATACGGCTCACGACAGCGCTTTACGTTGGGCGTTATTGGCTGACTCCTTCTGGAGGAGTCAAATGCGTCGTGCGTCGCGGTTTTGCCGATATTCTCTTCACGCTTGTGTGTTTTATTTCCCTTCCCTTCCCTTCAAACCGGAGCATGCAGACGACAGAGTAGCTGATGCCAAAGCCATATACAGTCCTCCTACCACGAGATGAGATTTGGCTACGGCACGTCATGTCACGTGAAACGATTCTATTTTATCCTAGAAGGGCATGCTAATCGTGAAAGCTCAGTCACTGATGAACTTTTCTCGATGTGCAATCGTTTTACCAAAAAAAAAATTGAATAAAATCATCCGACGTGACGTGACATGACGCAGCGAAAATTCATCTCGTGGTCGGCGGACTTTTTTTTTTATACTCTATATAGCCGCCCTGATCTGATGCGCCTCGCTAGGAAAACACAAACGCGTAGCGTGATTATGCAACTCGTTTCTGTCGGCGCGAAATAGTCTAATTCGGTTCACGCTGCGCAACAAACCTATTCCTAGGAAAACCCGGCTTAACGCGAATGAAATGTGTTTCTGAGTATGCGCTGGAGAATGAAAAGAAAAACAACTGCTGCAGCTGTAGCGGTTGCGGTTACCGCAAAAAAAAAATCGAAAAATTCAAATGGCAAAAATAACTACGGGGGCTTCTTAGCCGAAATTTAATATATTTTGTCGGGGAGGAGCTTTGTCGGCGGCTACAAAGATTTATGTATTATCACAGATGTACAGGAATGCTGTCAAATATCTGCTCACCAATGAAAATTCAGAATTAATCAAAGAAAAAAATTCAGAATTAATCAAAGAAAAAAATTCAGAATTAATCAAAGGAAAAAATTCCAGAATTGATGAAAATTTAAAATGAATGAGAGAAAACTTTATGAAAATTCCTAATCAATGAGAAAAATAATTCCGTAATAGATATAAATTCAGAATTAATGAAAGAAAAAAATTCCAGAATTAAAATGATAGAAAAAATATTCCAGTTTTGATTGATGAAAATTAGGAATTAATGAAAGAGAAAGTCCCAGAAAATTGAAAAGATAATTCAAAATAAATGAGAGAAAAAAATCCCGGAATTCAGGAAAATTCAAAATAAATAAAAACTAAATAAAATAAAATAAGGAAGAAAAAAAAATCCCAGAATTAAAAATGAAGGAAAAAATCTCAGAATTAGTGAAAAAAAAAATTCAGATTTAATGAGAAAAGTAATTCCAGAATTGATAGAAATTCAACATTAGTGAGAGAAATAGTTCCAGGATTGATGAAAGATTTTTTTTTTTTCAAAATTGATGAAATAAATAATTCCAGAATTATTGAGAGAAATAATTTCAGAATTCATGAAAATTCTAGAATCAAATCAGTTGAAGCTCAAACACCTTACTTGCTAAAAAAAAAATGAATTTTTGATATTTTCACTTCAAACCGCGAGGTCCGATGCGACTGCACCTGTCACACACCCCTAAGGGCGGCTCTGATGAAAACTTGAAAATTATTCAAAATTGTTCACGCCATCGCCACACTTTCAAATCGATAAATACTGAAAGGAATACCTTCTGGTGTCGGAGTGGTTTCTGAGGGGATCATTCTCTTGCACTGTGGTAGGTGTTGCGACCATCGTCCACCCTGTAAGCACGTCAGCAAACTCGTACCTTCCAGGATGAATCCCTCCATGCACGAGAAGACTATGGACGCTCCTTCGGGAAAATACTGAGGTGTCAAAGATGGTACGTCATCTGAATTCGATCTCAAACCATTCTCAATGAAGCCAGGATCAGGACATCGCCTTCCGGGAATTTCTGTGGATGGCGCTTCAAGTCCATAAGCTAAAATTCCTAAGAATACCTTGAAGTGTCTCAATCATGTGAAAATTTACATTTCTGTGCAACAAAATCAGACAATGGCAAACTCAAAATAAGTGTCACCGGAATGGCCATAATATGGTGACGTATGATAAATCATATTACGATACATATTTTACGGGGAAATTACTGTAGTTCCTTCTTATTTTTGGTTCTGATGTGAATTTTTAAATGAAAACGTCCCGTTTTTCTTAATGAAGAATATTTTTTCGCAATCTTGACCGAAATCACAGATAGAGACAATTTGCGTAACATGTAATAATTATATACGAGTGTTTTGAAAATTATAAATATTTATCTCGTATATTTTTCGGGTAATCGCGAAACTATCCTAAATTCGCGAAAGTTTTTCTGCAAGGCGTTTCCAGCAATAATTGACATTTTTGTCAACATGGACCGGTGACAACCTTCCCATGAACAACATCTTGATTTTTCGTTTTTTTCTCTCGATGAAATATGGTCACCCCTTAGGTATTGAGATAAAACATGTCAGAGGGCTCTCAGCAAAAGCTACTTGATTATTTCCTTGATTTTCCGTGACGAAAGCTCAAATTTTCTGTGACCAAAACTCAAAAGCTCACCTGACTTTCCCTGACTATAAAAATTAAAATTTCCCTGATTTTCCATCAAAACCCAAAATTTTCCCTGATTTTCCATCAAAACCCAAAATTTTCCCTGATTTTCCATCAGAACCCAAAATTTTCCCTGATTTTCCATCAAAACCCAAAATTTTCCTGACTTTTCCTAATAAAAACTCAAAATTTTCCTTGATGTTCTTTGGCCAGAACTACCCTTACCAAAAAAAACGAAAAATTGGGGAAAGGTAAAAAAAAAACCAGAAGTAGTTCTGGTAAGGTTCTGGACAATTTTTCAGATATGAAAAATTGTCCTGACTTTCCCTGACCAGAACTAAAAAACTGCCCTAACTTTCTTTGGCCAGAACTATCCTTACCAGAACTGAAAAATATGTCCTGACTTTCCCTGACCAGAACTAAAAAACTGCCCTAATTTTCTTTGGCCAGAACTTTTCCAAAATTTCCCTCCCTTTCCCCAAGCAATGCTCAAAATTTCCTTGACCCAAGACTTCAAATGTTTTTCAAGTTTCAGTTTTTCCCCTTTAAAATTTCCCTGACTTTTACCAAATAATTTATATCATTTTCCATGACTTTCTTGGGAATCTTGCAAGTACCATTTTTCTGGGGGTTTTTTTAGTTCATTTTAAAACCGAAACGGATTGAATGACTACCTTCCGATGGTGGAATGGTTACCGAGGTCACTTCTTTGCACTGTGGTAGGTTTTGTGACCATTGTCCATCTTGTAAGCACGTGAGCAAACTGAGACCTTCCAGGATGAAACCTTCCATACACGAGAAGACAATAGACGCTCCTTCCGGGAAATTCTGGGGCGTTGACGTTGGCTGGCCATTTGAATCCATCCTCAACCCATTCTCAGTGAAGCCAGGATCATGGCATTGACCTCTGGGTCTTTCTGTCGTTGGTACTGTAAGTAGAGAGAAATACGCCACATCCTATTGAAAACATATACACCGTGAAAAAACTGAGAGAAGCAACACTATACACAGGAATTCAAGCAACACTATAACACACAAGCACAGAAATTCTGCGGATACCATCAGGATTCTGCGTCTGATCTTGTAATCACTTCGACAGGAGTATTCTATTTTGACTGCAGGCAGATACTCGTGTCGGGTTTCTTTGGTCCTTGCCACGAACTCGGAGGTGTTTTCACGGGAAGGGGGGGGGGGGAGAGGAACTAAAGCAGTCTATTATATCTGAGTGCGGTAAGTTTGGAGGTGCAGTAACTTTTAGGATTGAGTGGCCAAGAAAATTGGGAGTATGGGACAAAGGCGGAAAAATTTGCGGTAAAACCATAAATCCAACTCTGCATAGGGAGCGAGGGACGAATGAGTGACCTAGAGAATTTGTAAGCATGTGGTGGGTGCGGTAGCCAATATCGATAAGATACTTGCCTAAAGTAACAAAGGATGTGTAGAGGTGTTGCGAGTTCGATACCCGGTTCGTTCTTGTCAGAAAACTTTCCTGACACAGGGGTACAAAAAACAAAAACGGCGACATGACCGCAGGGAGTCCCCCCCATTGAGGAGTTAGCGCACCAACCTCTCGATTAGTATAAAAAACAAGCCTGCCGTTCCGAATCGGCAATGAATTGTAGGTCCCGGTCTAAAATTAGCCCTCGTGTGCAGAAATGATCGCGGTGCGACACAAATGATCAATGTAAGCATGTGAGTGACCTAAAGAGTGACCTACAGCCTGTAAATGACCAAAAAGTGACTTAGAGACGTATTAACAAGGGCGGGGGGGGGGGAAGGTGGCAAAACGGACTATATATTGCAAGGCAGCAAATTAGAGGAATGAGTGATCAACAAAATGAGTTGAATTGGGGAAGGACGGCAAAAATTGTACATCCCTACTGGCGGTAAAATTCATGAATTCACCTCTGTTAGAAATTTCCTCCGAAAGGTACTATGGATAATGTCTCATCCCATTCTGAATGACTCCTGAATCCTCACAACGAGCCACTTGAAGTCTTGCGCCGAAGACGACCAATAAAACCACAAAAGTATGATCAAATTCCATTGCTTTAACTAATGTTAGATATATCTCGCTTTCAAACCGATTAACAGTGAAAGAAATAATTTAATAACAGAATACCTTCTGTTGTTGCTGGAGAAGTCACCGTGGCTACCATTCTTTTGCACTGGGGTAGGCTTGGTGTCCATCGTCCACTCCGCGAGCACGTGAGCAGACTCAGACCTTCCATGACGAATCCGTCGTTGCACGAGAAGACTACGGACGATCCTTCTGGGAAATACTTTGGTGCCGACGATGGCTTGACGCCTGAATCAGCTCTGAAACCATTCTCAATGGAGCCGGGATCGCGACATTGTCTTCGGGATCTCGGTGACGTTTGCGCTGTAAGTGTATGGGGTCATGAGTTGAGATGAACTTCATACCCTTGAACATACTGTATTTTCTCTTCATATTTGTCCAGGGTATGAAGTTCAAGCAAATGCCGTAAATAAGTACTAAATTTTTTTTAAAAATAAGATTTTTCAACATTTTTTCATGTTTATCCGTGGATACAGAGGAGAGTATAACTAAGTGGTGGTCCGATAACCCGGTTGCTAAAATGAATACTTGCCCCAGGAGACAGATTGAATTTCTGTTCACAGTTGCAGCCTTGCGTGGATATTAGAGGCTATACACAGTCATCTTAGTTCCTAGGTCTACTCAAGCACGGCCCGAGGGCTGCAGTTGCATAGGGACTCCGTGATAAATAGATCAGACACCATAATTTTCGAGAGTAAGTATGTTAATTGGTAGGCAGTTGTACTCAGCCACGTATGGGGGCCTCAGAATGTCACTTTGACCAGTAGCCCGCGATACCGTTACGACGGCCCTAAGGCTTTGAAATTCTTTGGAACTCGGAAATTAGCATTGAGATCTTCAAGGAATTGTTCTTTTCAAAATCTTCAATTCTTAGTGACAATTCTTATCAGAAAAGCGTCCTCATCCCATTCAAAAGCATATTGGTGACTGAGAGAGAGATAACTTACTTTTATCAAGCATGGAAGTGCTATACATATTTAATGGGCTGCAACTGAACTCATATTTATAGATTAGGTGTTCTATTTATCTATCTGCTATGTGCACTACTATCTGACTGTCCCCAGAGGTCATCAGTTGACATCATAGATCATCGGTGCTCGGCACGAAATTTACTTAGAATATTTTGATTTCTGAATGAATTCTGGAGTTTCTCAGGCATTCCCCCACCACGTCTAAAAATACTTGGAAACTACGCGATATGAAGAAACTCGCCTATCTTGCAATAATCAAATAAATAATAGCGAACATCCAATCATGCCCGTAGCCAGAAATTTCGTTCGGAGTAGGAACCACTTGCAATTGGCGGGGGGGGGGGGGCGAAGTGATTGAACAATAGATTTGGCTATCTCCCCCCCCCCCCCCTTTTCAGCCATTTTCTCACATTTTGGGAACCAGACCCACAAGTCCCTTGCTCTCGCTGCTGCCTTGAATCCAATTATTCAACAGAAATTATTGCGTAAAAATGGTTAATTAAAGATTTGTTATAGGTTCTGCTGACTTCAAGAAAGACCTGTGCTCGAACCTACACACAATATACGTAAACATATTTTGAACACAAAAGAAAACCTCGTACTCAACACCACTCGTATACTCAGTAGATGCAATAAATTAATAATTTGTAATCAATCAGAAGAACATATGTAAGTCGATCCATTGATTTGTGTTCAATGAATCGACAATTAGATTACCTTTTCGTCGGACGCAATCAGGTAACGATGGACTCCAAGATCTATCGGCGTGACACGTGTACCGTCTTTGGGGTTGATTGGTACATCTGATGTCGCAAATAGTTCCGTTCTTGCCAGTCGTGCAGTTGTAAGAACCGTTGGTGACATACAGATCACAAAAACCACCAGCTTTTGCAATAATAAAGATTACGCAATCAGTAACTGAATTATCGAAGTATACAGGGTTCCCAGAACTGCCACTACAATGCGAGGGTCGATAACACGTCAAAACTAGTGGAATGGAACCCAGGCTCGCATCCCCCTCCACCCTTCAGAAATCGCCAAAATATGGCAACCTTGCACACACTATGAGAAACAATAAGGAAATTTTTCTCTAACGGAATAATGTGTGTGTGTGTGTGTGTGTGTGTGTGCGGGGGGGGCACTTTTTCCCCTCACTCCCTGTGAGTTACTTTAAAAAACCTTTTTTCCCCTTCCTTTATTTGCACCGGTAGCTTAAACTCCTTGTTAACATGCGCTGAAAATAAAAGTCATTTGCGACTTTACGTTCCACTGGAAATTGTTGGTATATATTTGTTGCCTCTCATTTTATCGGTGGAGTTCAGAAAATCCCTGTATATATACAACAGGTTTATTATATCTATCTAAACGTACAGTAATTGAAGAAGAAAAAAATTAGTTAATGGAATTTATTGACAATTTTTGGTGATAGTAGACTGACTGCTCCATTTCGGTGTCGATGAAATCAGCTAGATTACTAGTAAATCGAGCAATTCCTTCAGATTTTAAGTGTGCACAACATTTTCAGTCCGCGGGTCACATATACCGTATTTCTGCCGTTCGTGGGGCCAGAAACTTGTATATGTACTGCAACACCATGACATGTATTTTACGGTACATACACACACACATTCCCGTAGTTATGCCACTTCAACTTCTATACAAAATGTCCCGTTTTTCCCCTAATTTTCAACGAGGCTTTTTTGAATTTTTTGAAATAAAGATTATTTCCATGCTCATAAATTATATTATGATTATTTTATGATAATTATTACGCTATGGTAATTAATTATTGTCATATAAATATATTCATCTCATATATTTGTCAAACATGGGTTTTTTAGACGTTTTCGTAGAAGTTTTTTTTAGCGAATTACATTTTTACTCAATGCAACTTGCAGTAACCATCTAATTACTACCATTCGTAATTTTTAAAAACTTTTAAAGATAGTCGGCCAATTTACTTGTCTTTTACAAGTTTTTTGGCTCTAATCGACAACAATTTGACATTTTTATTTTGTGATTCCCCATATTTTATGAAAGAAATATGGTCAGCCTTGATGCGTGAATTGATACTTTTCTACCAGAGCACCTTTCGACCAGCAAGCCAAATGCGGCCCGTTGTTCAGGTGTGCACTCTTGATTTAGAACGAATTTCAATCCTTTGCATGAGCTCCAGTTATTTTTGAACAGTTGTATAAGTAGGTAATAGTATTAGTAATACTACATACGTCACATAGTAGTAAAAAGTAAGCGTATGACCTGTATTTTTTTTCTGAATTTTCAAGTAATTTTGCACATCTCGACTTCTTTTTTACGAAAATGCTCCCATTTTTTCCCAACTTACGAAATACAGTATAATATGGTGATTATGACAAGAAATACGAATATTCGTCTCACACATTTGTCATGTTGAAAAATTTTTTTATTCGAAAAATTCATTTTTATGCACTGGAATTTGCAGTAGTGCTTCAGTTCCAGCACCTCGTAGAGACAAAATGCCTCTCCGCACGCTGCTCGTGACGTTAGCAAGTAAAATCCATCCTCACTCATAATATTCAGTGAAAAAAATTCCGCTGCACGTGCCAGTATCATTGTTGATCGGGAAAGAAACAATCGGACTCAGAAGTGGCGATTTCTATGCCCCACATCCAATCACCATGCAGTGTTTGTGAATCAACCAGGAAGATTCTACGCCAAGATAAGAAGAAACGAAATAGGATGATATGGTTAAAAATGTGGCAAATTTGCTAGGTAGTCTTAATGACGTTGCAGATGAACTTGGCAACCCGTGCGGTTATCTCTAGGAGGTACTGTCAGTTCCCGCCATTAACAATTTTTCGGTGAATTCAGTGATCATTGACAACTTTGCTCAACTTTGGCACATATTTTGGCGATAATTAACGATTTCTCGTATTTAACCACTTCATTTGGCAAGAAATTTGGATTATCTCTATTTGACGAATCGGTGATAAATCTGGTTACCTCGTCCTAACCTAGCCGAATGTTAGAGAAAGGAAGGAGAAAGGAAAAGTATATATAAGGTAGATATATAAGAGAGTTTTTTAAAGAGTCTCTTTTTTTCACCTCTCACCGTACTTGATCTTTTCTCTTTCACTCTTACATAGTAGAAATACAGTCAAATCCCGTTTTAACGAATACCGTTATAGCGAAAATCTCGTTTTAACGAACACTTTTCTAATCCCCCAAATAAGTTTACAAAGGAACAATGCTAGGTAACCTGGAATTCCTTCGTAAGGAAATTTCGTTTTAACGAAGTGATTCCTCCGGTCTTTTGGCGTTCGTTATAGCGGGATTCGACTGTATACTCTTATTAAGAAATATACTGTTATATAGTAGAAGGATACATTATATGTGTGGAAAAAAATCGTTAACAACAGTATAGAACAAAGAAGGGAAAGTAAAAAGCAACTTCCGTATATAGATAGGGTTACTATAAAGCTTCACGATGGTGAGGAGAGAGGAAAGAAAACACAGAGAACTTGTTCGAATTCATTCCACTGGTGTTTGAACGCATTAATACGTCCGTGATCGTAAAGAGGACAATATCACAATTTTCCCTATTTTACTCGAGGAAATATGGCCAGCTCAGGTATACAAAAACATAAATCATCTTTTCTCTAATCATAGGGTTGCCAAACGTCCCGAATTTCTAAGAATGTTCCAGTGCCTCGAAAACGTTTCTGGAAACGTTAATTTTCAGAGGAATAACAAATGAAGGGTAAAAATGGCAAACACTGTAAATGCCAAAAAATTCAGACACAATTTTCAACGTTAAAGTGTCAAACGAACAATGCTTTATGATGTTGTAAACGTGATAAGTGCGTGTGGTAATCCTCTAAGCAGTTCAAAAGAGTTTGTAAATAAAGAGGCCGCTAATGTGAATGAATGTCACTACGGGCTGCAAAAAGTATTTTCCTATTTTTCAACATTTTCCATTTTGGCACTTACGGTGTTTACCGCTTTCAACCTTCAAATTTTGAACCATTAATTTCTAAATTTTGATTCTTGAATAGTATTTCGTGCGAAAAAAATTATAGCAGAGAAACATAATCTCATAAAGACTCATGACTTTGAGAAGTGAATAGACATTAGCGCATATGTCTGCTTTGGTTCAATTGCCTTCCAATGAAAATGTACATATACAGAAATAACGGAAAATCATGATTATGATAGTTTGAAATTAAATTGTACTTATACAAGATTCTGTATTTTAACGCGACTGACTCACATTGGCATTCGGGGAAGTTGGGCATCGGTTCCCAGCCTCTACCATAGCATGTTAAAGTCAGCTGCTTCGCCTCCGTCTCCACAAAGTGATATCCAGGAAGGCACTCGCTTCTGCAATGCCTTTACAAAAATAATTACCCGAACACACATTACAACATTGCACAGCTGTATATTCATATCAATATATCATTTTAACAAAAATAGGAATATTCACGAACATACGACTGAAGACATCATTTTGTAAACTGTGAGAGGAGGGAAGATATATTTTTCTCCCTTCATAAAAAAAGAATTGGCACTACATTGGTGTCAATTAATTGGATTGATTTCCATGTTCACCGGTTTTATTAAAAGTGCAATGTATCAATCAGCGTGTATACCAGTGTTAACCAAGTATCCAATATCTCCCCTGGGGACAATGGAAGGGTCCAAAAGGGCGATAGAAGCTTTGGGTTTAGTATAAGATCCCATGGGTTGAAGAAGTGAGTGAATAAACAAATGAGTGAGCGAATGAGTAAGTGAGAGACCAAGTGATAATGCTCATTCACTTTCTAATTTGCCCATTGACTAGCTTCATTGCCCATTCAATCACTCATTTCACTGACTTCCTCATTCGCTCACTCATTTGTTCACTGACTTGCTCAATTGCTCTCTCACTCACAAGCAGAGCTCACTGAAACGAGAAGACTCACACGGTTACCCTCATGGTTAAGGCCGTTCAAGTATTGCGTAAGCAAATTTTTAGCCATTTTTGACCCCCTCCCCCCCCTTATCAGCAAAAGTCAGCAAAACGCTGACCCTCTCCCCACCCCCCCTTGTCAGCAAAATTTCGTCATCAGCTCTGCCCCTCTGAATCCCAACTCATATTTTCATAAAGGGTGGTTGCTGACGTAAGCATTATCCAAACCCCCCCTCCCCCTTGTCATCAAAAGTCAGCAAATCGGAAACCCCCTCCCCATTGTTGATGACGTAATACTTGAACGGCCCCTTACTCAAACGCGGGGCTTGTTCAAGCATGCATTATCAAAATTCGCTCAATCCTCGAACCGCTTGAACTATTATAATGTTTGCGCGAAATTCTCATAAAGATGGCTCAAGCATGCATGTGCAAAAATAAATCGAACATGCATGTTTGTCAAGCTTGCAGTTGCACGTGTAGCCGACTTTAATCGTTTTTCTTTATTCCCAATCCCAATTTTTACCTATGTGAATAATTTTTTCTCCATTGGCTTGGTTGTAGAGATGACAGCTTTCAAATCATAACCTAACTTGATGTTCGTCGATGATAATTGTCGACTATTCGCTACACGGTTGCGGTGACTATTTCGATGCCCCGATTTATTTTAGATAAAATATGATCAATCAACGCATACGCTATAACCTGAATTTTTTTTCTGCCAAATTACAAGGGATTTGCATCAACTTGGCTGATCTTTCCAATGAATTGGCGAACAATTTATCCCTTTAAAATCGATCGCCAAACGGCTACAGTTAATGAAAAGACAGCGGAGAGTGTTAATTACAACCAAACAGCTATGATTTTTGACGCCAAGCAACAAGCCCCCTCGACAATGTCCGCAAAAAACCAACATAAATTGTTCATTTGGGGTTCCCAGCTTCAAGGCGCAAATGCGAGCCGATCTCCCCGTTAAAAAAAGTCTCGCCACAGAGAGCAACAGTCCTACAACGATAAATCATTCAATCATAACACTTCACTCATAGTTAGAAAAACTGGTGGCAGATGGCAGCACTACACATAACAAGCATTACACAGAAACAAACTTTGCGTCAGGTTGCACTACACGCACATTTCCGCATGTACCGATTCGTTGGGGGTTCCGCGGGGGGGGGGGAGGGGGTGTAGGCTCGGGGAAAAATGGTTCGGGGATCCATGATGTTCTTAAGTCAGCCACCTCGTTGGGCAATTTGCCTGTTGTGGCGTTGTATTTGTATTGTATTGTATTGTATTGTATATTTTTCAGTTGCATGATACTGTGAATAAGGAGTTCATACTTTGCTCGGTTGCTGGTGATGCATCTCATGGAGGCAAATTTCGGTACTCTCATATACGGACAGTCATCCACTGAACCTATATCAGAGAAGAAATAACATTGATGCGCCCAAGTCAACGGAAAAGAAGTACAAGGATCATACACTTCCCCGTCACATACTCCGGTAATTTGATCGACCGTCTCCAAAACGAATGACAGCATTCATTTATTGAATGTGTTCAAAAATTATGAGTAAACATACCTTTGTTGCAAAATGATCCGGTGTATCCTTCAGAACATGATGAACACTTCGGTAACCGATCTTCACAGGATTTGCAATAAACGTAAATTCTGCATGGGTTTTCTTCAGAAACTAGTTCCTTAGGGCTATATTAGAAAGGATCGTAGTTAGAGTTACGCAAATTTTTTTCGCGAGTCAAAAATACAAAATTCGTAAAATAAATGTTTCAAGTCTGAAATTTACTTTGATCGTTAAAAAAAAAAGAAAATCAAGTTTAGAATCATTATTCAATCGCGGAAATTTTTTTTGAACAGAAATTTTCAGTTCATCCAAAAAAAAAAATCTCATTCCTCCGCAAATTTTGCATTCACTCGCAAAAAATTTCAGATGAAAAATTTTGCGTTCACTCGCGAAAAAAGGTTCAATTAAAAAATTTGCATTCACTCTCAAAAAAAATTCAAATGAAAAATTTTGCATTCACTCGCAAAAAATTTTGCAGTCATCCGCAAAAACATTTTTTGCGGAAATCTGACATGTATACCTGAGGACATTCCGCGAGTTCGCAACCCAACAGGCGTTTACCAGAAGCATTCTGACAAAAACGAGTCTGAGTAATCTGACTATCTCTGATTTGCATAGTTTAAAGCATGAAATCACACACACACACATCTGATGTCAAGTTACGTATGTTACGTACTTTAAAGCCTATTCTCGCGCATTCATGGGAAAACTACAGTTTCTTCACGCTGTATCTTATGCAACACAAATTTTTGCATCTCAAAAGAGTCTTGCACCCCCTTCCTACTTCAAAGTTTTCTATATTGGCCACCAGGAAAATGTTACATGAGGTCCGAGTCACAGTAAGATTGCCTGAGAGCAGGGCCGCACCCTGAGGCCTTTCCCACAGAGAATAATATTAAGCATAGAGGTCTCTTGTAAGTGCTAATGCGGCCCTTATCTCATCAATCGTCCGCGGTAAAGACATGATTCCAATTTAAAAAATGCTCAAAAAAGCGTTCAAAAATTACCCTGCCCCAGTTTTAAGAGTGGAAATACAGTGTGTAACAAAATAAAAAATATAAATCTTTATACGGTCTTCCTGACCTCCAACTTCCAATTAGAAAGCTGTTGCCCTGTATCTCCTGAGGCAAAAAAAAAATCCACAATCCTAAGTGCAATATTTGCTGCGATATTCGAATTCAAAAAAACGAGAAGAACAACATAAATGAGGGGAAAGTTGTCTGTGTTAGCGTTTGCTGATATTTCGCAAATTTTCTCCGATTTTTGAATTCAAGTATCTCAGCGAATATTGTAGTTAAAAACAGGGAATTTTTACTGTTTGCCTCAGGAGATACAGGGCAGGGCAACAAATTTCCAAGTGGAAGTTGTAGGACAAGGGGACCGTATAAAAAGGCGGCTCTAGGTATCTGCGACTTTTACGGCCGCGCGGAGCACCGCTTCGGCAAGGATGCCGAATCAGGGTTAAGGTGAAAAATAATAACAGCAGAAATACTTGGAAAAAGAAAGTTTTTGCGCTCCGCAGCAACACACACCACCAGACCAACCGAGACCCCAGTTCTATCTCCCCTAGGAGATATACACTGATTCGTCGCAGGAGACGTGTTCTACGGTGGAAAATTCAACGACATCAAAAACCGCCCGCGCCAGGCCAGACAGCCCCCCCCCCAAGCCAACCAACGGCAGGATTCCTCCACAGCAACACACACACCGCTAATTAAAAAGACTGAAAACTGAAAATAATAATTTAATATATAAAACAAAAAGGATTTCACTTACACGGTCACGTTTCTTCCGCTGCTTCCACATGGACAGGTGACCAATTGACTGGATGTGTCATCACAGTAAACTTCTTGCAGTGAAAGTACAACACTTACGTAGAGAACTGAGGGTGAAAAACAAAACATGCAGAACGACTGAAAATATCGTATCATTTAGTATAAATGTCCCAAATATGAGCCAGCATTCTCTTAATCAGGGACGAGCCCAAGCGTTTAGCGACCCGGTGTAAAAATAGCTTTGCGGCCCTCTAAAACTGGTTTTGCTATTCTTCCAGTGTAGTAGGTAGCAGGGCGCCCGTCTGCTTTAAATTGGCACCCAAGAATGATTATCGAACTACTACTTTTCATGATGATTAAAAAAAACCCTTTCGGTAATAAATGTAGAAAGTAGGGTTCTTACTGCCCAGTGAAGCGAAAAAAATTTGCAAACATTTGCAAAAATTGTGCCACAGGGTCCACTGCTCTACAATATCTGTATACAGAGAATCAGAGGCAAAGGGCTGTCGGGGGAAGAGAACCGATTATTCACGGAGGCTGAATTCGGAGGCTTATTCACCAGAACTATAATATATTATATATACAGGGTGATTATAAAAAAACTATCCCGACATATGGGCCCCTAACTATCATACCATTTACAGAAACTGAATGAAATTTTGGCATAAGGTATTTTGATGTATGCGCTCAAGAATGATATGGGAAAACAACAGTGTCACTCTAACAGTTACGGTTACAGTGAGAAAATTTCGAAAACATCAAATGGCAACACCAAGTTTTTTGTATTGGAATGTGATCTCCATTGTGAAAAACCCTAAATAGCGTTCGAACGGCAACTGTAGCATGAAAATCACCGGCGGTAGATAGGCTAAAAGCGAGGACAACCAATAAGGACAGAGAAGCAGCATAAAATAAAGCATTTTATTGTGTTTCACAAATTTTCCACATGACCTTGTGGAGGACTAATCAGGCTGCTGGGATCTCAGCCGAAGAAACGGTGTGACGAATGAAACGAACATTAATGCTCTGGTGCACGGCAAAGTCCTTTTTACTTTTTCCTTGCCTAGCTCCGGGGATTTTCGTGCTACAGGTGCCATTCCAACGCTATTTAGTGTTTTTCAGTATGGAGATCGCATTCCAATACAAAAAACTTGGTGTTGCCATTTGATATTTTCGAAATTTTCTCACTGTAACCGTAACTGTTAGAGTGACACTGTTGTTTTCCATATCATTCTTGAGCGCATACATCAAAATACCTTATGCCAAAATTTCATTCAGTTTCTGTAAATGGTATGATAGTTAGGGGCCCATATGTCGGGATAGTTTTTTTATAATCACCCCGTATATATATATATATATATATATATTATACTATATATATATTACAGACTCGCTCTCTTTCCGCCGGATTGAGCATGCATTTTAGCTCCACTGTGTAATTTTGAATTACTGATCAAAGGAAGAATTAAGCGTCCCGTACGGTCCAGCACCGGGGACACCAGATCAAATTGCACCCCCGTTCCCGGCATAAGGAGTGGGGGGGGGGTGTCTCTCAAAACCCTAGGCTTGAGTATTGAATGTCTGAATATTAGGACAGTCTTGGATAGAGTTTTAAGCCATATGAAGTTATAAATAAAGTCAAAATGGAATCAAAGCATTTTTATCCCGTTTTGCGGCCCGGTCCGGCCACACCCTTCGCACCTGCCCAAGTCCGCCCTGCTATTAACCCTCTCAGCGGTAACAACGAGACATCTCACCTCCTTAAAACTCTCTTGTTTCGGCGATGACGAGCCCAGAGAGGCGGGTAACAGGGCTGGACTTGAGCATGTGCGGGAAACCGGGACAAACCCTGATGAAAACCGGGACATAACGCAAAAAAATCCAACGATATTAGCTGAAAATATGAACGCCAGACAGCTGTTTCGGAGCTACCGTAGCCCCTTTCGTCAGTGGGAAATGAAATGAAAGTGAAAAAAAAACCTGCCATAGCGCAGGTCACTGCTCGCTGCAGACAGACTTTTTCCAATAAGCCCACTAATGGCCCGTCAGGGCCAGTCCCGAGAGAAAAATTGTTGATTCTGGTCTGGTCAGACTTCTTCGAATTGGAAGACCGGCTCGAAGTTGGAAAACCGTAGAGAACGAACTTCAGCCGACCACCGTTGCGTTGCTAACGGGGAGCGAACCTAGATCCTCACAACGAGAGTCTAACACATTTTTGTTACATCGCCCCTTATCCAGAAAATTTTCTCTCCCATCAACCCCCCCCCCGACTCAAGTGAACCCATAGGGTCCTATGTTATACTCGTAGTTTCTATCACCCCCCCCCCCCGGACCATTCCATCGCCCAACAGAGGGCGATATTGCTCACTTTGGAAAACGCTGGTCTAGCAGAACAACTAGGAACTAAGAGTAGGAACGTTCCCCCCCCCCCCACCCCATCTTTCTTGGCCCGGAGCTGTGGAGGCTGCGAATTTTCCCTCCTTTGACTACTCGTTTAACATCACGATTATCGCCAAAATGCATGCTGGAAAGTTTTCAGGTTGCACTGCCGTCTACTTTTAAGCTGCAAACAAAATTGATCAGGAACAATATATATATATATAATATATAATATAATATATAATATAATATATATAATGCAATAGCTATCACCTGAGGTTATGCTGGACTTCAACATGGTCCCAGACGACGTGAAACACGTGGCAGAAGAACAAAAACGCAGCGCGATGACAATATTACTTTGTCGATGGTGAACTACGATGTGATAATACTGTTTGGTGCTCGGTTTTGAAGGAAAGCATCTTCTCATCTCATTTTGTCTTCTGTCTCGAATTTTCTGGAAGCGTTCGGTGGAAATCCGATTTCCGCAATTTTTTTTTAACCTCGTTTCCCTTCCTTGTGATCTTATCAGCGTGATACCGACATTAGACTAAACCGTTTTGTATAATTCATTTACCAATGAAATCAATTCTGTCTTAAAAATTACGTATAAGTGAAAAACTGTCGGAAAAGTGAACAAAAATACTGTATGGAAGTCTTGCAAATCGGAATACGGGACACGTTTCGCGGAAACCTATTATTTTAAGGTATAGATGGCAGCACCAAATGATACCCAGAACTAGGGGGTTACCAGCCGTCCTCTTTTAAGGAGGACGTGTCCTGTTTTATGTCATTTCAAGCCGTAGGCGGAGATTGACTTGGAAGTCTGGGGGGGGCAAGGTCATTATTGCTGGGGGGGGCACGATGATGATGATGATGTCAGCTCATATATACATATATACATTGGATCAGTCGACTCCACCTTTGACGCTGGGGGGGGGGGGCAATGCCCCCCTGTATCTCCGCCCATGTTTCAAGCGTCCCCCCACGTTTGGGAAAATTCGATTTTTTTGTCCCCTTTTCACGTTTCCGGAATTTTTCTTTTTTTCTGAGGAAATTTCTTCTCTAAATTTTGAAACGTATTTCTTCATTGATATGAGTGTTTTTCCCCCACAACACGAATTCACCAAAAGCCATCGAAATTCCCAGAATTTTTTCTGTTTCGGTTTTTTTAGCGGTTTTAAAGTTGGGAAAAATTATTGTTACGGCCGACTTTATTGATCGAAATAGTGGCGCCATCTATTGGGAAAATTGGGATAAATGACGTCACTAAGGGTGCATGTAAGACGCCTTCTGTATTAAGGGGTTCTAGGTGCATGTGCACAGGCGTTCTTCCTCAGTTTGCGAACTTGGCAACCCTACCCCGAACCAGACGCATCTCATGCAGTGTCACCCTTACCAGACACGGGGCCCTAGTGAGAAAATAACAGCGGGCCAGAGGCGTCTTAATAATTTCGGAGTCCCCGTAGCCCCGAGATTTTATACATTTATTCTATGGGAGAGGAAATCCACACTCGCGAAAAAAATTCGTGATTATTAAAATATACAGGAATGCTGAAACATTTTCATACCAAAAAAATGTAGACACGTTTAAATTTGAATTAACAAAAAAAAAATTATTGAAAATGTTTCTTACAGAAAAAGTTTTAAATGACGAAAGAAATCATTTCAAAACCAATTAAAATATTGGGACCAAATGAAAGAAATTGTCTGAGAACTAATGTAAATTCAGAATCGATGAATCAAGAACCAGATGTCGTGTGTGTGACGGAATAAATAGAATAAATGAAGAAGTACTTCTAGAATTCATGAAAATTCTGAGTAAATGAAAGAAATAACTCCAGAATCAATGAAAATTCAAAGTAAACCAGCTTAAATGAAAGTATACTTCCAGAATTGATGAAAATTCCGTTCCATAATTGATAAAAATGCAAGTTGGGACTCAACCTGTCATCCTATTGGGAGGCATATTCACGAATAAAGAGCTTTGATTGTAAACATCCCCAGAGCTCCCGTACAAGAACTCTGCCATATATGCTCTAAATCAGTGGTTCTCACCTTTTTTTTGTCCATGGCCCCCTTTGAACCATTTTTCATTCCTATGTCTCCCTCTTGCGAACATGAATAAATTTCTAATTCCCCCCACCCCCGTCCATTTTTCCATTAGAAGATAGTTATTCAAAAATTGTCTGAAGTATATGTTTGACTGAAGTATATGTTGAAATATGTTTGAATTTAATTTGATTAATTTTTAATTTATGAAAATAACGAAAGAGCAAAATAAACGTAATAGGAATATAGTAACAAAAAAATAGAATAAATTATTTTCAATCAATGTAAATTCTTCGCTTGAAGATGACACAGTCATCAAGTTACTTGTACTGGATGAAAAATTTGTATTATTGCGAATTAGTTTATTTTTGTGTAAATGTGATTATGGTTTCGTTGAGAAAATGTCAGTTGTAGCTTCCAAAATACGCATTCCTGTAGTGATAAACATCGCAAAAAGTGGTAGCAAGCAGTTTTATTAATTTTATTCTCTTCGTGCGGATAAAAGTAGTATATTATAAGGGAGTAGCCACACAGAAATGAATCACAATTGAAAAGTTCAACCTTTCGCATCATTTTCAATAATGTATCAAGGATATAGGTTCATGTTGTAGCCATACTATGAACTTAAAAAAATGAACTAAAATACGTGTGAAAATTTTTTAAATATTTGTTTGAAACATTCATTCCAGAGAAATCATGTGCGCAGTCTCAGAGCCGGATTAACCATTAAGCAAAATAAGCACGTGCTTAGGGCATCAGTACTAAAGGGGCACCACCAAAAAGATATCATATGGTATTTTCTTTTTAATGCACGATTTCTTTTTCAACATCCATCATCCGATAGAAGATCCTAAAATTGTAAGAACACTTGATTGTATAGTTGAAGATCATTATCACAAGAATGGCACGAAAGATGAGAATCTAATAATATTGCAAACTAGACGTCACATTATTGCCAAGTTTCTCGATTAGCTTTTCGCAATTTTCATAAAGTACGCCCAGGGCTGTCTCTTAACATTATCACACGCCCACATACAAAGCGATTTTTCTGAGAGAGGCACTACTACCTTGCTAAAAATTCCTACCTACCTATTTGCATATTTACTCTTGAAAATCGGAACCAGATCTAATTGTCACTTGATTGCCAATAATCACCAGATGGGCCCCATGCTGAAAACTTAGTTCTACAGAATAAGGACATGATTTTTGTGGGTCATTAGTGGATCAACTGTATAGCTTGATCTATATAAGTAATAGAAATGCTACTAGGTGTAAATTACAAACTTGAGAATGTATCTAAAAAGAAAAAATACCCAATATATATAAACGGTGAATCGTCAGAAATAATATACCTATTGGCAGGACCGCAACTGGATACTTGGTTAGCCGGGGCAACTACTCATTTAGGCACCCCTCCCCGTAATGCTGAGGGATAGGTTAAATGGTTTTTTGCGCCCCCTTTTGTAATGCGCCTGGGGCACCAGACTCGCCTGCTCTCCCTCCCCCCCCCCTCACTAGTTGCTGCCCTGCCTATTGGTAATATTATGGCCATTCTCAGATTCAATATTTTCTCCTTGGAGTGTTGGTACAGCCTTTATCCATCAACCGTTCGTCGTTGTGATATGATTATAATTTTAAAATATGACCAAAAATCACCCTGTACGAGTTTTGAGGATGAAAATACAGTGCACGCAAAATAAAAAAATGTACATTTTTGTTCGACCCCCCCCCCTCTAATTTCCAATTAGAGAGTTGTTGCTCTTTCTCTTCTGGGCCCAACAAACAAATCACATGTTTTTAACTGCGTTATTCCCTGAGATACTTAAATTCAAAAATCGGAGACAGGTCCGGCCTGAGGAAAATTTCGCGACCCGATGCAGAAAAAATTTTTGCGGCTCCCTCTAAAAACATTTTATGTAGTTGTTCCCGACTTACAAACTTTTCGAGTTGCGAACATAAATCTTGGAGGGGAATTTTTTTCAGAGAGAACGCATTTTATTACTCTAATTTTTTTCATTATTTCAGAACGCGTTGATGGTCTGGATCGTAATTAAACACGATCCGTTGAGAGAGAATGACATTTAAATTAATTTTACAAAATTCATTGATTATTAATAATAATTAGCGCGTGGTCCACCTGCTGACGCTTCATCGTGGCTCCAATCATATTGAACAGACATAAAGTTTTGTCATACTTTTAAAGCGCTTCATCATCAACCCTTTATCAAATATACGTTGCAATTCGATAACTTTGATCATTTTCCGTTGCTGTTTTTGTTTAATTAATGTAAATTAATGGAAGTAAAGGAATCAAGTACTGGAATTCCATGACCCTCACAAGAGTGGGGCTGACAGGCAGGATCGTCGTAATAGCATCATAGGCCACGAGCCAAGGGATTTTTTGGAGGCCTTACATGGAAAATTCTCGAAAAATTCAACTACGTCTCGTTTTTCTGAGGCACCTCTTCTCTTGAGGCTCTTCGGGCACGGCCCGGGGTGGGGGAAGCATGCGTTAAGACGGCACTGCCTAAGGTTCGCACCAGGCGTCCTCCTTTTTCAGTTTTGAATCTGGTAACCCTATCTGAAGACCACATGATCCGTGTTTTCACTTATTTGTTCGATCATCCATATTGTCCAAATGTTTTTGTGGAAAGAAATAATTATTTTTTCTACATAAAATTGATTATTGCAAACGTACGGATTTTGTTGCCGAAATTTTCGTCTCATAAAATAATTTTATGCCAAAAAACAACAAAGAACTCTTCCCTATCTCTCTTTCATTATCTCATGAGTCGCCTGAAATTTCGAGATCAAATGGCAGCACCAACAGTATATAAATCAAGCCTCTGGAGCAGGGGCGTAGCCAGAAATTTCGTTCGAGGGGGACCACTTTTATTTCGGGGGGGGGGGACCAAAGTGACAGAACAATGGATTTGGCCATCTTTTTCCCTTTTTTCGGTCATTTTCTCACATTTCGGGGGGGGACCAGGCCCCCAAGTCCCCCCCCCCTCGCTAGCCCTTGCTCTGGGGGGAGTAGGACGTCAGCAGTCTCCCTTGGCAGTGCGGAGAATTGTGTCTCCCAATATCTTTCGTCGGAACATCACGTGACTCGGTGAAAACAAACACGACCGCCCCCCCCCCCTGATAATTCCAAAATTAATGAAAGTAATAATTTCAGCATTAAAGAAAGATAATGTCAGCATTAATGGAAGAAAATATTCTAGAATTAATGTAAGAGATAATTACAGCATTGATAAAAGTGATAATTCCAAAATTAGTGAAAGAATTAATGAAAGCGATAATAATAAAATTAATGAAAGATAATTCCAGAATGAAGGAAAGAGATAATTCCAAAATTAATGAAAGAGACAATTCCAGAATTCATGATATATAATTTCAGAATCAATGAAAGAAATAATTTCAGCATTAATGAAAGAAACAAATTCAGAATTGATGAAAGCAATTATTTGAGAAGTAATGAAAGAAATAAAATAATTAATAAAGGAAATAATTCCAGAATTCAAGATGAAAGAATATTCAAGAAATGATTCCGGCATTAAATAAAAATAATTTAATATTTTTTCACCTTTAGAGAGATGAGTTCTCTATCCTTATTTTTAAATCTTTAAAACCCAATATTTAGAGACCGAACTGTACATTTCTATGGACAAATCGACAGGCGGGAAGTTTGTTTTCACCGAGTCCCGTAATTTCCTTGCATTTGATGTCGCTGCAATCGCGGTGGCTGGATGCGCCCTCTAGTAATAAGTCCGAGCAGTAATGTCGTCTGCTTCTCTCCAGGTTACTCGTTTTGGGCGTCTTCTTGTGTCCTGAAAAAATTACTGAACTGGCAGTTCGAACTTCCAGTTCTGTTTGTGAGTTAGCTTGTAGGGAACCGACTTCTTCTCTGTCGTCTGCTCGTTAAGAGGCTCTTTGTTTTGGACGTCTCCTTATGCTCAAATAAAATAACCGAACTTATAGTTTAAATTTCCAGTTCAGTTTAAGAGCTTTGTTTATAGGGAACTGAGCCGAATAAAGAATATAGTTTTTTTCACTTTGAACTTCATCTTCACCACATGAGTCGCTTTTAAATTTGACATTAGATGGCAGCACATTACTATAAAGTGCAGTGTGGAGAAATTCACTTTTTACGATCTTACCTGTCGTCTGCTTGTGTGGACAGTGCCGTCTTAACGCATGGGCCCACCCGGGCACGGCCCGGGGGCCTCAAGAGAAGAGGGGCCCCACAAAAATTAAATCTGGTTGAAATTTTCTATAATTAACCAGGTGGGGCCTCAAAAAAACCACTTGGCCCGGGGGCCCACGATGCTCTTAAGACGGCCCTGTGTGTGGAGGACCTTTGTTTTGGATGTCTACTTGGGTCTTGAAAAAATTACTGAACTGGAATTTTGATCTTTCAGCAGGTCAGTTTATAAGTTTTTTTTATAAAGAGCGGAGCTGAATGAAGAATTTTGTTTTTTATACCTGAGTTTCTCGTCATCACAACATGAGGCACTTCTGATTTTGAAAGTAGGTAGCAGCACCAACAATATTTTTAAAAACGAATTTCGTAAAGTATTCTAGAGTATTAAATTAATTTTAATTCCCTTTTGAATTTGTTAGTGCCATTGTGAATTCGCTGCAAATGTTACAAGGCAAAAAAAGAAAAAAAAAAAAACCTGCTATTGGCGGACGGCGTAACATTTCGAGTCACCCGGTATTTTGTCATTGGGTAACGCAGTTGCAAAACTGTTCATGTGAACATAATAATGATTCATTATCAGGATTTCAAGCCCATCGGGAAATATAAATAAGGGGCCATTCAAGTATTACGTAAGCAGATTTTCAGCCATTTTTGACCCCCTTCCCCCCCCCCCGTCAGCAAAAGTCAGCGAAACACTTACCCCCCTTCCGCGCCCCCCCCGTCAGCAAAATTTCGTCAGCAGCTTAGAATATTTCATATCTTCAAAAAGGGGTGGTCGATGACGTAAGCAAACGCCCCCCCCCCTTATCATCAAAAGTCAGCAAATCCGAAACCCCCTCCCTCCCCTCGATACTGACGTAATACTTGTATGACACCTAATCAGATTTTCAAATAAGAAAATTATCAATTTGTTGACTTCAATTTCGATACGGTGAAAAGCTGATATTTCGTTGGATGACAAGCTTCCTTCAAGTGGCTTTTTGATTCATAATGTGGCCGCTCTCTTGCAGGCGAACGAAGCAACGTGCGAGTTGGCTTAAAAACACAACACAATATTTCACATATAAGTTGTAATAGTATATACTTGTAATAGTCTGTACTATATTTAATATACAAAGCGCATAGGTAACGGGCATATGGCATTTTAATGGCGAACCATTGGTCCTAGAGGCACACTTCCAGTTGGAAAAAGTACCCAAATAATGTTACTCAGATATTTGATTCATATTGCCAGGGGTTACATAGTTATTAAAATGAAAATGTTAACTTTTTATGCGAACACCTTGTGCCCCAAAACCCAATTGGAAAATTGTTTCCCGGTCTCCAACAAAAAAAATTCATCGTTTCTAAGTGCAATATACACTGAGATATTCGAAGAAAGTTGGAAAAAAAATACCATCATTAAATGCGGGTAAAATGGTTTCCCCGCATTTAATGCTGTTTCCCTCTCCCCCAAATTTCCTCAATTTTTTGAATTCGCATATCTCGGTGAATATTGCATTTAGAAACGTGAAATTATTTTAGTTGCCATCGGAAAAGACAGAGAAACAACTTCTTAATTGGGTTTTTTGGCACACGGGGATGGTATAAAAAGTTTTTTATTTTAATTTTACAACTATACAACCCCTTACAACATAAATGACATATCTGAGTTGGGCACGTGATTCGGATACTTTTTCTAGTTGGGTATGTCTTTAAGACTAACGGCTCGCAAGTAGTGCCATACGCCCTGTTACCCATGCAGTCTGCATATACACGTAAAAAAATACAGTCGACTCTTCTTTTAACGAATACCGTTATAACGGAAAAAATATCGTTTTAACGAAAACTTTTCTAATCCCCCCGGATAAGTTTACATAGGAACAATATAAAAATCTGAAATTTAACGAAATTTCTTTATTACTCTGGTCCTTTGGAGTTCATTATAATGGGGTTGACTGTATTCCCACCAAAAAAATCTGATATTTTTGATGTGAAAGCAGCCCTTTTTATAATGATTATGTCATTTTACTTTTATAAATTTAAGAAGGAAACAAAAGAAAGAAAGGGTGGGGAGAAAAAAAGAAAAAGGGCCAAGGGGGCTCGGTTGTGCGTAAATGCCTTGAAATTCTACTTGCACGCAAGGGGATTCGGGCCTCACTCTCAGTTTTATGACAAAATTTCACATTTATGAGACTTTTGACTACGATTACGATTAACCTCTATATATAGCTCTTTCAATAGTAAAATATTTCATTTCTAACTCCAAATCTTTGGCATTTAGACATCATTTCCAACTATCAAATCCACGAGGTTTTTGCAGATCGTGAAAAATGTGTCGCTGAATTGGTTTTGCATGCGTATTATCAACAACACTAAAAACCGCAAATTTTAGGTTGACAGATACAAAGATACGCATTGAGCGGGTTATGGACATTTCAAAGTGAAGACTTGCGTGAGAATTTATTGCACTTTTCTGAGAAATCAACAGACGCAGTGAGTCTGAAATAAACGGATTTAAATAGCTTTAAATGTAGTCATACGCCATTTTAGATTTTTTTTTTCTAATGCCCACAACATTGTTCTTGCAGGATAGGAAAATTGCATTGAAATTATTTGGGATGTTGCAGGCCAGTAGTAGGGCAGTTAATAGGAAGCATTACAGTATAGATTACAGAAACTTTAAAGATGTGGTGTCAATCTTAGTCCTATTAAGTCCCAATACATTATCTGCTTGAATTGCATATAGTAACCAATCAGTTAACCAAATGACGTTAAGATCATCTTAAATATGTTTAAAATCACGTTTTTCCTGTAAAATTGAAATTAATGGCATATGAACACTTGCGATTTTGAAACAACAGTAAATTTATGCAATTACTGTTTCTTAAGGTAATAATGTGGTTCTAAAAAATTTAATTTCGCGGGTATTTTTCCTCATGTATGATTTGGTCTCTTGCAGTTCGTTATGACTGAATTCGACTTTATTTCTTTTCAGTGGAGGCAATGGGTGTTGGCACACCCCTCCCCAAAAATTCATTAAAAAAATACCCCAGAGCAATCGTTCTTTATTCAATTTTTATAAATATATTCCCCATCAGACCACTCAGGTTTGGAGGTGTCGCGAGTTCGATACCCGGTTCGTCCTTGTCAAAAAACTTTCCTGACATGGAGGTACAACAAAAAATGGCGACTTGACCGCAGCAAAAAATTGCTACCGCAGGGAGTCTCCCATCGAGGGGGCTACGCACCAACCTCTCGATGAGTATAAGAAAAAAGCCTGCCGTTCGGAATCGGCAATAAATTGTAGGTCCCGGTCTAATTAGCCCTCGTGTGCAGAAAATGACCGTGGTGCGACAAAAATGATCAATGATCAGACCACTCAGTGCCGGTTGAAGATAGCTTTGAGCTAAACTAGATGGCTATCCGTCTGTAATTGCATGAAAACGATGGGGTTTTTTACAAGCTTTCATTTTCCCCCCATCTACTTCTTGGATTGCATTTACCACCAGCACTCAAAAGAATGTCAATGAATGGTCAACAAATCTTTGTCTGCTTTCTTTATGGCAGCCCTCTTTGAATGAAAAGTCTTCGAACACACACAACTTTCTGTCTTTACAGTTACTCCATTTTCCTTAGTCGTCTCTTACTCTTCTATAGTTTGTGTCAGGGCCTACTGTCAGCCCCAAGTTGTAAACCCACCGAGATTACATGCAACGCCTTTTTTATTTCCTTCCTCATGTTAATGTTACTTGAATGGGGAAAAATTGCGGAAAATATATTATATGAATTTTTTGTTTGAAATTAAATTTTTTTTTGTCCGAGTGACTAGAAATATTTAATTCCACGTGGCCCCCGTATCAGTAACCTCCCCAGTGGTTCCCCTTTTCCCAGATTTTCATCCGCGCCTCCCCCCGGAATATCCTAGGGCCCCCCTGAGGTCATATGGCCCCCAGTTGAGAAACACTGCTCTAAATAATCAGGATGCTAATCATTGAATCATAAGGTGTTTATCTGAGTTGTCAGTTTTTTACACCATAAACTTAATATTAAGGAGGACTCCACTAAAGATCCTAGTCTGGGGGCTATGGAGTCACGAAGAGCACAGAAATGCTCGAAGGGAAAGGGAAAATTTTATTCCAACATAAAGTATGCCCTCCAAATTTTTCTTCCAGGGATGGGAGCATATTGTCTTTTATTTCCCCTGCACTGACCTGTTTCTCATCTGCGCATAGAATTTCGATATCTGTGCAGAATCTTAAAACAATATGCTACCTTATACAATATAGGAATTTTTTATCTGCGCAGCAAAAACTCTTTCAACACGGAGAAGCATTCTCAGACTATAAACTACCATATTTTCTTAACTTAAGAAAAAATGGTGCCTTTCTTAGCTAAGCCATAGTTATAGTCCAGACCAGACCAGAATTGAACCTTAAGCCGATTCCCAGCCCGCGAGGGCCAACTGCCGGCATAAAAACTGGCCAAGAAGGCCTGTGAAGAAGAAAATGTGTACATGTTTGTAGATAGATATGTGTTTGCATGAATGTGTAGTGTATGTAAAAAGAACTGGTCAAATTGGTGAAAAGTCATGATCTGGCTATAAGCAGGCAAATGTCATCACAGTTCACAGAAGCAGGCAAATGTCATCACAGTTCACAGAAGCAGGCAAATGTCATCACAGTTCACAGAAGCAGGCAAATGTCATCACAGTTCACAGAAGCAGGCAAATGTCATCACAGTTCACAGAAGCAGGTCACACAATCTGCAGCTAGCAACATATATTCAAAGTGGAATGGGGGAAAAACATCACATGGGAGTCGTGACGCAAAAACCCCAGCTGTAACATCAAAAATGCAATACAGGTAATAAAGTTCTGTTTCAACTCAGTGCATCAGAAATTAATGGGGATTTACTATTGATAAATTTTATGTAAGCAAAACAGCCATAGTTATAGTCACACTTTTTGCGAAGTACTAACATTATTTTACTATACATAAACATCAACTGATAAAGTTTTGCAGCACACGCAAACTTGGTAATTCAATTTATATTGCTAAATAAATATTTATTGGTATCACACTTACTATATTGCACATTACTTTTCACCAATTCTATTTTGAAGGATTATTAACGGTTGTTTTTTTTTACTTAATAGGTGACAGGTGTACCAGTTAAATAATATTTCTCAGTATACTTCCAGTAGTGTATAGCTATTTTCTAAAAGGGATAGATAGGGCTGATAAAATTTCTTTTTACTCATTTGTTGGTTATGGACAAAAGTAACCTTCAGTCTGAGAATGATTAAGAATGAGAGTACTTCCGTTTGCATAGTTTCTCAGATGCAGAAAAATATTCCGTATATTGTATATGATAGTACATACGCGATTTGATAGTACGGCAGTACAATATTTTTTCTTTCCGCAAAGATATCGAAATTCTGTGCGCAGGGAAACATGTCTGTGCAGGTGAAATTGAAAGAGAATGTATCCACTACCTAGAAAATAAAAAGGATACTTGGTACCACCGAAATAATTTTTTTTATTTTTCCACGAAATTCGAGCAATTGACAAGTACCACATAACTTTAGGCAGTCCGATGAGGGTGTTGCCCCCCTCTCCTCCGTATGCGGATTTATCGTTTTGTGGTCCGTGATCTACACAAATTATTTTGCCACCAGTCGTTCTCCCATTGTAGTCTAACACTCTTTCTTGACTACTCATTCCTCCAAATTTTCCACCCTGGACAATAGCCTGCTTACCCTCCCCCCGTACCGTAAATACGTATCAGTGCCACTATCTTTCGGTCGTTCACGTGCTTTCACACCCTCTCTGTCAGTTTTTGTCCCTTACTCACCAGATCATTCTTTTAGTCACACAAATGCTTCCACATTCTCTAGGTGAGTCATTCAAGTGGTCTGGATTTTTTTTAATGCGACACACACAAACTATCTCGTTAAAATTCAAAACAAAAGATAGTCTTGTAAATATCAGCAACAAGTTTTCTTCTTTGATGGCTCTCTGGGATCAGGAATTTGTAAGAGTTCCATGGAGTTTGATCATGTGAAACCCCAAAGAAACTGTCACAGAACCCCAGGGTTCTGCGGCACAACAGTTGCAAAACCTGTGCACTAGAGCGTTTTCTGCCCTTGACCTTGCTCTGGGTAGTTGGTATTGTGCTCCAGTGAATTGGTTGCCCCATGTACCAGAAATAATTTGAACCATATCTGGTTCAAATCCAGAGTCAGGAATTCTACTTTTACACATCCGAGCTTCTTTATATAGTGTCAAAATATTATTCGTAATCTTGAAGATTAGTCAGGAAGTTCGACAAAGGTTCACTTGCCTGTTTCTTCAATAGATTGCCCCACTACCAAAACTGTACTTTCACTGCTTTCCGAGTATTATTTGTTTTTCTTATTGAAAATCTTTGGATTAGACATTAATAATTATTCAAATACCTTAGCGGAAACTGAAGATTGAAATGTTATAGAGTGCAATGAAAAATTTATTAAATCACAATATATCCGAAAGGTAAAAAAAATCATTCTTATTTAATCTTAATTTTTCAAAACAAAGCAGGGTGGGGGGAACCATTATATAAACACCACTCTTATAACAAAATACATATAAATAACCTGTGTATATTGTATATACAAATGCATGAGTTATTAATAGTTTTATCACAATCGGATCAAACTAAGATTGTGTGAATATAGTACAATAATGAACACAAATTCAAATGCACAAAATATCTTTTTGGTGATGGTACACGTATAATTCTATAAATTTCTGTCTTTGGGCTTCTTGTATGGGTAGTCTATATACTCAAAAATATCCCTCTCAGAACTAACAGGCAATGGTTCACCAGGAGTACCTAGAACATAAATTGAAGAAATAATTTAGAAACTGCTAATTTCAAACCGAACTTGCATCAAGGAGTGTCTTTAAAACACTGAAATTTTGTGGTAGACAAAGTTTACTCAAATAGCAAACACAAATGTTTGCTATTTGAGCACCTCTAACAAATTTTGTGAGGGAAGTTCAGCCTTGCCAATATTTCATGATTATACAATTCAAAGCACCATTCCATCTTGTGCGTACAAGCTTGAGTCCTGTATATACGACACGAATGGCGATTTTATCCCCCTCCGTCAATGTTTTCCTTATGTCGGCGCCTCTGCTTTACATTAACCCTTTAAGTGTCATTGACAAGATATCTTGCACCCTGAAAAGCCTCTTATTTTAGATTTGACACACACACAAGCCCAGATATTTTTAAAGTTTATTTCTCACAATATGAAACACCCTCCTCTTACTTTGCACCTGCTGAAAATCGGAATGAATTCATAAATTTTTTTTAATTGATTAATCGAATGTGACTGACATTTTTCAAAAGTATATATTAGCTGATGCTATAAAAATATATTCTATTTATTTCACTCCCCTATTCGCTAGATGGAAACAAATATAGGAATAGATTAACACTAGACTAACAGATGGGGTCATTTTGACAGAAAAGCTACTTTGACATGCGATTTCATCCAAAAGGTTTATTTCACGCTTCATGACTTTTCTCATCTTGTTAAAGCTCTTACATTTTTAAAATATAAATGCTCTAGGTTTCTTAGTTTAGTGGTAGTCAAGTTCTACTTAGAATGACAGTAGTTGTTATTTCAACCACTTTAGAGATACTTAACTAAAATGGTTGCAAAACACATGGCGAAATAAAGTTTTCTTAAGCGAATATTAATACTGAGGGAACAGATGTCTTGTCATGGGGTTTGCTTTTCCCAGTACCCATTTTGTACCATTTAATGGTACATTTTGAAAAAGCTTGTGGTCGTACTTTATTCAATTCATTTAGTGTTTCTCTGGATCTTTGCACTTTTACTGCATTGCATTCACTGACACAATGTTGCAAAATGAAAGGAATCTTCATCTTTTTTATTTATTTTATCCATGGACAGGGAACGAGAATATTCTTATCATTTTTTGTTTCTTCACGCTAGAAATTCACTAGGCCCAGAAGTCGTCAAAGATCCTAGCCTTGGGGTCCTGCTGGATGATGTAGGGGAACCATTATTTTCTTACATATCAGGCTTTCAACTGAGCAAAAAAATAATTCTACAGTTGGTAAGCAGAGAAAATCTAGGTTTTGAGTGTCGTGCACACACAAAATTGAAATCACAGACAAAGGGAACTAATGCCAGAAACCATGCAATTTTATTACTCTACCAACGAGTTTCGTTGGTGTTTTTGACATAATTTATAAGACACGTAAACAGTTTAGTCAAACAAGTCAAATTAATTTACAAAATTTTCAAAATTTTTTTAATCAAATTTCAATTGTTCAATTTTCAATCAAGTTGATTAACTCAATTAAAATTTTCAACTGCGATCAACAATTGATCGATTAAGGACCTGATTAATTGGATCAGCCCGATAAAAGATACTGCATTTTGAAGCGGGCTTAGTGATTTCTGCTGTACTGCTTAGAGGGTTAAGGCTAGTCTGAAAATTTTGTTGATAGGTTTACATTTTTATGTGCTTTGGTGATATGCATATAAATTATATATATATTGAATTTAGATTATGAGTGTAATGAACTACAACCACACGAACCTCTGCTACCTAAAGGACGAATGCAATACTCGTTGATGGTAAAACCTTGCTCCAGCGCATGTGCTCTCATTTTTTGGTTGAACAGGTTACTACCTGTAAAATATAAAACTGCGCAGAAATACTGGTCATGAGGGAACAGCCTGCGATATGAAAAAAACAAAAGTATTAAAACGTATGAGCAGAAAGTAATTACAAATCTGAAAGAAAGCATGACCAACGAGAGTCTTCAATTAAGATTACACAGAAAAACTTTTTTTTTCTATTACATCACATCTCATAAACATTCCACAAGAAACTTTCTACCAAATCTGTACACACTAGAAACTGTGTGCATAAATATGCAGCCGTAACACATTTATAATGCCAGAGATATGATTAATATGTAGCCCTAGCACAGCGGTTCTCAACTGTCTGTCAGACCAGACACGACCCAGGCTCTGTTCCTCCTGGGATATAAGCGCTAGTTCTCTGCTCCGTGTACACTTCCCAGGGACTCCGTGGCCACTCGAGAATAACGAATAATAAAATAAATCAATAAATTTAAGAAAGAAAAAAAAAAGAGGCCTAGAGGGTACCGCCATATAAATAATATACGAAAAAGGGCTCCTCGAGTTAAACAGATCCTGTTCAAGAAGTGCTGCCATCTGTTTTCCCATACTAAAATGAAAGAGGCAAATATCAGAATTCTCATGTTTTTTGTGTATAGTGTTGAAAATCTGCTTGCTCTTTGTTGAGAGACTTTTTCAAATGGGAGAAACAAGCTGTCAACTTGCCTGATGTCAATCCGTCTGTAGGGATACCTTCTACTTTTTTCTTTTAAGTGGCACACACCCTGAAAAATGTTTGGAAAATTTTGTCTAATTTTATGAGGCAGAGATTACACTTGAAAAGTTTGATAAAAAATCTTTTGCAAAACTTAACAAAAAAAAACCAATAAACTTATTGATTACATTTGCTCAAATGTAAGTGTATTAGTCCCATTCCATCTTTACAAAATCAGCCAGTTTAAAAATACAAACAACACTTTATTAATTAAGAAATGCTAAATACAGAGGGGGAAAAATTACCAAGACGCCAATTCACCCTCACCGGCGATCAAAACTTAATACGAAACATGCAGCATATGATAATAATAATGATAAATAAATATATACATAACAAAGTTAGTGAAAAAAAAGTTTCATCAAGAAAGTATATGATTACATGTAAACTTCCTATACAGAATATGAATTAATAAATTATGGTGGCCACAGGCATGTAGTGGTAATATTCTGATGTTAAAAAAAAAAGCAAACAGGTGTTCAACCATATGTATGCACATATACAGAAATTTTTTTTGAACTAATGAAAGAAATAATTTGGGAATTCATGAAAGAAAATACTTCTAGAATAAATGAAAGAAATAATTCCAGAACAAATTGATGAAAACTCAGAATTACTGAGAGAAGTCATTTTATAGAATTTTTGAAACAAATAATTTCAGAATTAGTGAAAAAAATAACTTATAAATCAATGAGAGAGAAATAATTTTGTAATTTCTGATAGAAATTATTTCACAATAAATAAAAAATCAGTTGCATGATTATTGAAAGAAATGATTTCAAGATATATTGAGAAGGAAAATAGTTTCAGAATTATCGAAATAAATAAAAAATAATTCAAAGTGATTTTAAATGAAGTTAATCTCAGAATAAATTAATGCAATCACTAATTTATCAAAAAAAATTTCAGAATTATTGTAAAAATTATTTGAGAACTGATCAAAATTGATAATTAATAAAATAAATAATTTTAGTATAAATGAAAACCTTCAATTATTTTTGTCCCTAATTAACTTGGGGCAACCCACATTGGCCCCTTCTATATTAAGATGTGAATAAATTATATAAGTTGGTAGATCACTGTGTCTGAAAGGTCGAAGACCTCTGCTCTAATAGCTCATACTGTTTAATCCTGTTCTGCTAAGTAAACAGTGTTTTAGTAAGTGGGGATGTACATGACGAGACATTCAGGAACATGTAAAAAATAACCAGCACTGAGAGTCAGAATGATTAAAATAATAAGTGGGAAATATTTAATATTGCACAATATACAAGGGAAGAATACAAGCCTCTCATTTGTTGAAGGTGTGCATGCATTTCTAGAGGTAAGAAATGTATGCCTCTCGAGGATAACTAGGGGAACACTTAAAGTGGTGAGCACATTTCCAGGAGACCATGAAAGGTACTACCAGGGTTTGAAAGGCTACGAGAGCATCAACTGCATGACACTCTACACTGGAAGTTAAAATGGCAAATTCTCAAATTGTATTTTTGTAAGCATCATGTTGAACAGTCAGTTTTTATTGTTGTCCTTGCTGGAGAGCAAGCAATTTTATAAATGGCAGCCCAGCTTGAATTCTTGCTACAAAGTTGGAAAACAAACTTCAGCTCACCATTAATGTGCCACCTGTGGGACATTGAGCCCAATCCCTCACAATGTGAGCCTATCATGATACTCACACATCTCAACATTGCAAAAACTAATTGTGTATGTAAATATTAATTGTATCATAATTTTAAATTTATAATTGCATTATTATTATGTAATTATTACTTCACTAGACAACAAAACTCAAAAGTTATAATAAAAATTAATCTGTTTCATAAAAATGTTGCAAGGAAAAAAAATTACCATGTATTTTGAATCACCACAAGATAAAGTCTCTTGAAGGAGGCCTACATCTTCTAATCCCTTCACAACATCTTTCAAATAATGAGGCTGTAAAGGCAAATTCATAAAATAAGAAGAATGGAAGAATCATATACACCATACATAGCAATAATTTTTACATATAAAAATGCCCATCCTGTACAGCTATAATTTTCGAGCCCATGTAATAGATAAAACAAACAAAACTTACCTTATTTTCATCAGTTGAGGTGTAATCCTTGCGAGTCAGAAGAATATCTACATCTCCACTTTCCATAACCCCTTCATAAAAGAATCAAAAAAAAATTTAGCTAAAAATTCCCACAACAATGAAATTATGTGCAAAAGCCCACATGAATATCCTATTGGGGGGCTATTCAAGTACTACGTCAGCAGATTTTGGCCATTTTTGACATTTCACCCTATCAGCAAAATTTTGTCACCTATATATATATATATATATATACAAGTATATATATATATATATATATATATGCACCCACCTCCTACAGCATATTGGGATCAAAAGCTGTATCTCAAAGCCTACAGTATATTGGGCATAGGGGCACTTCACCCCCCCCCCCACCCCACAAATAAATATATGTCACTGCCAAAGCCAGAAATTCGCAACGGGGAAGGCCACTTCATGAATTGGCCAATTTCATTACATATTGACCCGGCCAGTTCGCAAAGTGTTGGTAATCCCTGGCCAAAGTTTGATAGCAAAAGACATGATTCTGAATAATTGTCAAAAGTTGGTATATATATATATATATATATACATTTTTTTCTCTCTCTCTCTCTCCCCCCCATCACGGTGAAATGGTTATTTTAAACCAGCCGTTTTAGTAATTTCGGGGTAATTCCTTCCTATTTAGATATCAACGAGAATAATTTCCTGGAATTATCGTGGTCTTGACTACAGCATAAGGTTTGCCAACACCACGCTTGGTCAAGTTTTTCCGGAGAATAGTAAATAAATATGTAAAGTAAAGATGCCATTAAAAATATTTTTATAAAGTGTTTGATGACCAAATCATAATTCACATCCCCCGTCCTGAAAAGTCAGAAAATCTAACCCCCCCCCCTCCCTCAATGCTGACATAATGGCTGATTGCTAGCAAATGTTTAAAAAAATTACCTCGCCTATAGCTTCCGCACACTGTGACAACATATTTCTTACTCATTGAATGAACTTCTTTTGAAATTATGGCCTAATCGAAAGAAAAAATCAGGAACATTAATAAAATATTTATTGCAGATAAAGCTGCACAGTGATAAGGACACAACACTTGCAGAAAATGAACCACAAAAGCTAGCTTAACGCTGAAGACAAAACACATAAGAGATAAATTAAACTTGCTCCAGTACTCTAGAGGAAAGACAGAGACTTTACAGAAACATTTCTAATGAGTGATATTCACGATGTCTGTGTGACTATAGTCCTCCAAGCATGAGATGAGATTTGGCTACATCATCTCAGATGCTCAGATGATTCTATTTTTTTCCAGAAGAAGCAACCAAATGTGAATCACTATCAGTTGCTGATAAGTGATTCTCAATGCACAATCCCTTTACCTTAAAGAAGAGAACAGAATCACCCGAAAAAATCTGACGTAGCAAAGTCTCATTTTGTGCTTGAAGGCCAATTGTGTTGCTGCACAGCTTAAATGATATCTTAATGTGTAATTGATTACAGATAAATTATCTTACACAAAGGTCCCCCTCCCCCCACAAGAAAGAGATGTTGTTTTTATGTTGAAGTGCTCAAATCGACAATCCACTGAGCAGAAAAATTCATTTTGAGAAAATAAAACTCATTGATCAGGTAACAAATAAAATTTTTTGTTCCAAATTACCTCAATTTTTTCCACTTCTTCTCTTGGAATCTTCTTCTCAAAGTCTTCAAAATACCTATAAATTTGATATTTATGAGTTGATGTTTTGAATGAAAATAATGTAAACCTGTAATTAACCAGGGGTCTTTGGGAAGATTTAAAGGGAATGTAGGAGATTGAATGAGAAGATAAATTTTCATGATATTATTGTGAAAATATTCTGCAAAGGGATCTGTGGCCTTCATCTTATTGGCATAACCAATATATGAGACACATAAGGTTAAGAACCCCCTGTTCTGAATACATAAATCATTCAATTTCACACATTCACTCAGACAGAGGCATTCGAGTGTTTTAGATCTGTAGACGGTTGGTGCAATCATTATATAGTAGATTTTCATTTATGAATCAATTATGGGGGGGAGTTCCAATGTCATTGCACTCATAAATACGTTACAACATTGAGTAATTCATAAACAGTATAAATTGAATTAAAAATAAGTATTCAACTATTCAGTATTCAAGCATAGACAGATTGAAAAATAACTCAGATTCCAATGTCATATTGAAAAGCAACACACACACACACATGCCGTGCAGGCACTGAAAGGACATGTCAACTCTCCAACAGTGATGATCAATAATCTTTCAATTTAATGAATGTATTTTGATCTTCAATATCAACATGCCAACCTATGTTTTGTAATACAATCAACATTCTATATCATGATACCCTCTATAACAATATTTTTCTCTAGTCTTGGCACACCTCTTATAGTATTATTTAATTCTATAACTATAATGATACTTTTCTCTGGTCCCTTGAGCATCATTCAATGAATTTCACTGAACTACGTACTGAAATATTTATAGGTACATAATTTTTTTTCTTCAAAATCAATAATTTTCAGTAAATGCTTTATAGTGTGAATGCACAAAATTTTATCGTTTGCATTTCATATTTTTCCCAGAATTACTCTAATTTGCTGTATAATATCTAAATGACTTCTTTGAGGGTGAATATTAATGAAAAATACTGATTACAATCATACTTGTTTTTGATTGGTGCTGTTAGCGCTGAGGTCTTTCTTGCATACTCATAATTAAGCATGTATAATGTACATTCCCAATTGGCTCTCAAAATATGATACAAAACACATGGGTTAATGTGATATGCGCACATATTGTACATATATTAACCCCCAAGTGTCATATCAGTGAGCTGCAAACTTTTTTCAGAGCAGGCAGAAAAAACATTGATTTATAAATTGGAATTTTTATGCTTAGAAATAAAGTAGTGGAATGTGTTGTATAATTTAAACATCGTCCAAAATCATTGGAGTTCCACTGGCTTCCACTGATTAAACAATCAGACCACCGAGAAAATAGTGTGGTGGTCCATGGGAACAGTAGCAAAAAACATTGCGCTCTTCTCCCCATGGTGATAGATTGATCGCGGAAAAAACTCCTACGGGAGAATCACCAATCCGCAGTGGATTTTTTATGGCTTTTTGCACCCCGTTGGTGGTATATCACTCTTCTGAATGCTAATGTATTTAGAAAGATTAATTATTATTATTTAGAACAGATTTCGTTTAGCGGACCAGTCTTGATGTCTGTGGACCAGTAGGTTTTCGTATACATTTTAAATTTTTTTAAATTCTAATGCTGCTTTGAAGACTGCCACTGTTTGCAAATGAGAGACAATTGTTTATTCTTTATGACTGCCAAAAACTAAATAAGTATACTTTGATAACTTTATGCATATTTATTGCATGTGTGTTTAATTTTTTTGCATATGCAAAAGTTTTTAAATCAATTTCTATTTAAATTCTCACAATTATGTTTCCTGTATACAAAAAAAAAGAGCTTCCCCTTAAATGATTTTTTTCTTAAGCACTGAAATTGAAAATTTCTGTAGCATTATTTTGAAATATGTGGTGGGATGGATAGAACCTCTAAGAGGGCCGTAGTTTGCCCATCACTACCTTATATCATATTTTTAGAGCAGAGGTTCTCAATCTTTTTGACTCATGAAGCTCTTTTTAGTATATAATTTGTATGGCGGAGCCCCATGGGCAATTTTTTCATTCATTTATTTGAATTTAAAGATCAATTTTACTTTTCTGGAGTGGCCGCGGAGCATAGGTTGAGAATCACTATTTTAGAGTAATGGAATATTTTTATAATAGCTTTGGGGGCCAGATTTGTTCATGTACCACAGCTTTTTGCATCCGGGGGTTTTATAGCATATATCTTTCTCACATGAATAATCCATGCATACTGATCAGACCAATACAGGCTGTCATTGAGAGGGTAGACACAGCTTCTTGATCTGGTGTCTTGGAAAGTTCAAACATATATTTTCGGAGCTATGTGCATAATGATCATGGTCAAATTCATAAACTTACTTCAATCCAATCTGCTGATGATGATTCAATAGTTCTTGATGCTTTCTCAGATCTATAAAAGAAACGTCTTTTATAATTATAATTTTTTATATTATAAATACCTGAGAGACAGAGAAACCTAACTCCAATCCAATTTTTGCATTTACACTCATTGCCATAAAAATTTGCGCACCAAGAAATAATTGTGGGATCGAAACGAAAGTTGGCCTGAATGTACATGTCAGGCAGATATGCAAATGATTAGAAATGCAGCGTGATTGCGCATTGCGTAATGCCACTAGAGGGCATTGAACTTTGTTCTCCTTGGAGTATAAAACAGGTAAGCAGAGCTTGCTGGAGTGTATTTAATCGTTTGCAAAGGAAATGCTGAGGTAGACATGCCGTTACGCCGCCGTCGAAGACCATATGAGCAGTTGTCAGAGTTTGATAGGGGAAGAATCATCGGGATGATGGAAGCGTGGTCAGCTCGGCGAGTAGCTTGTCAACTAGGCCGTTCTGATTTTACTGTGAGGAGGTGTCGGGACCAGTGGACAGAAGAGACGGCATTTACACGGCGACCAGGTTCAGGACGCCCTCGACAGACCAGTCGTCGAGAAGACAGTCACATCATCCGAAACGCACGCATAGAGCCAACTGCCTCATTGGCCGCTATCCAGACACAGGCAGCAGCTTCACTACGGGCCCCTGTGTCTTCTCGAACCATCGCAAGGCGCCTGGCTGAAGGACATCTGGTATCGCGGCGCCCATTACGTGTGCTGCCAATGACACCCACCCACCAACGCCTCCGTTTGGAGTGGTGTCGAGCACGACAGGATTGGACTGCAACGGAATGGAACCAGGTCGTCTTCAGCGATGAATCGAGATTCAACTTGAGCAGTGATGACAATCGTGTTCGTGTGTGGAAGCCCCGTGGTGAACGCTTCAATCCTGCCTTCGCTTTACAGCGACACACCGCTCCCACAGCTGGTGTCATGGTATGGGGTGCCATTGCTTACGATACACGGTCACCCCTAATATTGATCCAGAGCACAATGACAGCCCAGCGGTACGTCCATAACATCCTTCAGCCACATGTGTTGCCACTCATGGCAGGGCTCCCAGGAGAAATTTTTCAACAAGACAATGCTAGGCCACACACAGCAAGGATGTCACAAGACTGCCTCCGCCACATTACCATCCTTCCATGGCCTGCTCTATCCCCAGATTTGTCACCAATCGAGCATATCTGGGATCATTTGGGACGGCAAGTTGGACACCCTATGAGGTTGGTCGAACTAGAGGCGCATTTACAGCAACTGTGGAACGAGATGTCTCAGGACATCATACGGAACTTGTATGCCTCAATGCTCGCTCGTACCGCATCGTGCATTCGCGCTAGAGGGGGTCCAACAGAGTACTAAAACTTCTGTTCATCTGTACTTTTTTCTGCAATAAATGATCCTTTATCTTGGATTTTCTAATTACTTACTTATATCAACGTAGTACTTACATGTGCAAAATTTCGTTTCATTTTGACGACTTCTTCTGGGTGCGTAAATTTTTATGGCAATGACTGTATAAAGCATTTTATATTGAATTATAATTATCATCATGAAACATTGGATATCACTGTCTCATGCTGCGGAAAGAATCAAATTATCGTAACTCCCATTGAGCCTAAAAGTAGAGGAGAATGATAACGTATAGGCTTTCTCTGGGAGAGAAAACCCATTCTCTGGAATTTTTTGCGGTTCCCCATTCTCAAAAAATCCGAGAAAAATTCCAGGGAAATCGGGAAAATTATGGTTGTGACACATTAATACTGAAAATGAAATATAAAGTAGTTAATGAAAAAAACCATCATTGGGAATATTTGTTGAAAATTTAATTAATCTTCTATACCTATAGTGTAACATTGCTTGGGAAAGAGATGCGGAAGGGGAGAAAGAATAGATTGAAAAAAAGAAAACCGTGGAGGGAGGGGGGGGTCTTTCAGTTTGTGTAAACCATACTACATCCAGAGATAGTTTAATCCCACACTGCCCTACCATGAAATCTTAATACTATTTTGGGGAAGTGGAAACAGGAGAGATGAACGAAAGAGATAACATCTGAAAAAAGGGCATGGTGGTGTGATTTCTAAATGTGTAATGGGGGTATCAATAGCTATCCGAATTATTGTGTGTGGAGTGCGTTCATTTCTGAAAAAGACGAAAGCTCTCTGCTATTCTAAAGTCAAACATGCTTTATACCTAATATATTTTCCTCACCCTTGTCATGGAGAATAATTGTGTAATATCTCCCCAACCAGTCTTGTCTAATCACCTGATAGTGATTGGGGGGGGGGGGGGGAGGGAGTTTTATGGCTTTATGTTGCCCACTTTGGCGGGAAAACTTGTTCCCAACTGACTCCGTTTTTTAAGCTATCCTACAAGAAAATAAAAGAGCGATTGCAGAAAGAAGCGTGGGGGTTCCTTTTTTTTACTTTTAAGTGGGATGACTATCAGCCTTTCAATCTGAATGAATTTAAATGCCAAAAAAACCAGTGATGTAGAATTTGGGGGGGGGGGGAATCACTTTGTACAGTTGAAGCTACAAATCTCATTTAGACCCAGAATTTTTGAAATATTAATCAATAAGTTATAAAATTTGGGGTTCGCGTCATGAAAACGTTGTGTAATTGAAGTTGTGTGGCACGTAAATGAAATACTTCAACTTTAAAAAGTATAAAGAGTAACCGAGGCCTAAAATAATGTCGTATAAGAAGAAGAAGTCATGGTAATGGGGTTTCACTGCAAATAAGTAATTTTGGGAATTCCAGAGAATTCTCTGGAAATACGATTTCCTGTTCTCAAGGGCTTCAAAATGTTGGGAATTTGGAAATCCTAATATCGTGGCTCTCCTGTATAACCAGATTTTGGCTCCTTTGACTATCTGGTGTAGACATCATTGCTATTATGATTATACAAGTGACTTTTGATTTGCTTATTACATTAATACAATAGGACTCGAATGTGTTGGACAAAATTCACAGAACTTCCTGAAGGACTCTACTTTTTGTCAGCAGAAATTAAAAAGTCTGCCTTTAGTTACAATATTCAATGTTATTCTTTTTTCATTTTCATAATTTACACAAGGGCTGTATACAAAATGGCCAAAACCATCACCTATCCATATATCCGGCATATTAAAATTTTCTAATGTTCTATTTTTTCCATGGCAAAACAATTTTTCGATCAAATTATTAATAATACAATATATTTGTTAGTTGGACTGCTGATTGTATTATTGTATATTACCTGCAATACTAGTAATCTTCTTATCCAAAAGCTTCTTTGCTGCAGCAGGGCTGAGTAAGAAACCAAAAGTATAAAATACAGACAATGACTATATGAGTGTAAAATTTCTCAGGAATCACAGTACAAGTGAACTTGGTTAATTCAAATTTTTAGATAATTTTAATTCTAAGAATTTCCATTGAGTTTTCCCATTCAATTTAATGTTAAAATTACCTGTTTGATTTTTTTCCCTCATGTTTTGGATTATTCCACATTTGATTCAGGTATGTCATTAGTAAAATGTTTCTTTTCTCTGAATTCCTGCATAACATTTTTATGCATCTGTGGTCTTTTTTTGTTGTGGCTGTGAGAAACAACACTTTTGCTATCAGTACCACATACATGGGTCTTTCACTCTCCACAAGAAACTGCAGTTTTTACTGGACTTCATTAGCACCTGCCAATTGCAGATGCAAAGGCTACTCAGAAGATAAGAAAGTTTGTGTGAGAGTATGTGGATCTCCCCATAGACAGAATGTTTAAAAGCTGAAGTGCTGAAATCCTAGTTACTTGTTTGGTGGTAAAAAATACAAATTCACAAATGAAATAATTTTCGTGATTGTTTACTTTTTATACAAACACTAGTTACAACAACAAGAAAACAAGGCAATAGTAAGCGATAGCATTCAGTCATACAATATATTTTTATTGTTTTTACAGTTTCTGATTTGTTTTAGTGAAAAATATTTATCCTGCATTGATGAATAGCATAATTCAAACTTTTTTTGCTGTGTCCTTGAGCTTCGAATTGACCAAGTTCAACTATATAAACGTAACATAACTTTTAAACATTAACTTATAAGAGCATATGGAGGAGGAGAAAAACTAACCCTATTCCTGAAACTTTTGTGAGTAGATTGATGGTTGCATTATCGTCATCTGCTCTTATCTTTGATAAGAAAGGGGAAAAAACATGAGCTTAGTTCTACAGAAAGAAGAAAATCAAGTTCAATACAATAAATACAAATCAATACAATTATTGATGCAGTACAGTATAACCTTGATAACTTGACTACCTCAGCAACTCAATATTTATAACTGCTGTGGTTGTCACAATACTAAATTTATTGAAGGGGGTGGGACCTCTCTACTTTGACATAAAGTGGCTAAACATTCCTTAAGTTGACTACAATTTGTACTGCGTTATCACTAAGTTCTTGAAATTGATCAGGCATTGGCCAGTTAATAAATTTTCATAACGGCGTGTATTTCAATATTTTTTATTTCATTTTTTTCCATCGATCAGATTCTCCCTCACACATTAGGATAGGGTCACTTGTTTGGAATGAAAAACCTCGACCTGTGGACTACTAAAATCAAATAATAGGTATGAATGATATCTGAAATGTTTGAGTGAGTGATGGTTGCATAAGTTAGATAAAAATTTTCATGTTAAAAAAATTAGTTCTTATTTTTGAAAATAGCAGTGCTTATTTACAAATACAGTATAACCTTGCTATAACTATACTCTGCGAACCAAGGAAAAAATACTGTTGTCGAGAGATTATCGTTATATCGAGAGGCAACATTAACATCACATGCCATCAAATTTATGCTGTGGATGGCATCTCTCCTAAATCTGCATTGTTAGTATAATCAGAAAATGAGCTCAAATGTATGTATCCGTCTTGTAAAAAACCATAATTAATTACTTGATTAATGAAATTCATTCAAATGCATTACTCCTGTAGAACAGCATTGCAGTTTTGTGTCTTATAAAGAAATGGGCAATACCAACAGCTTCATCTACATTTTCAGTGATCATGTGTTGCAAAATACCAAAGTTATTGGATGCTCTTGGAATAGAAATGAGGGTCGAAATAAAACAACTTTGTGATACATCTGTAAAACAAAGAATGACTAAGAGGGATAGATGGCTTTTTCTCAGCCCAAGATATCGAAGAAACATATATTTTCTGGATATTATGCTGAGGCGAACTCTGAAAGAAAAGTCATCTTGTCTCTGCCAGGACTCAAACCCATGCTCTTTTGCATACCGGTCAAGCATGCTACCACCTACAAGATGACTTTTCTTTCTGAGTTCACCTAAGCATAATATCTGGAAAACATCTGTTTCCTCGATATCATAAGCTGACAAGAAGCAGTCTATCTCTTTCTCTACCATCCTACCTCTGGAGGTGATTTCCTGAAATTGAGATAGGCTAATAATGCCTTTACTTCAGCGCATGAAATAAGGAAGGCAGAGTGGTGTCTCAAGTGGAGTAGATGGCAGCATTCTTGCTCTGTATGCAAGTGGGCCTGGGTTTGAGTCCTGGCGAAAACAATACAACTTTTCTTTCTGGGTTCACCTCAGCATAATATTCAGAAAATACCCATTTCTTTCAAAAATGACCAAATTGGTTGAAAGTACAATACAGATATTTAGTGTGTATTCCTACCTACTTATGTTGAATTATAATTATTGCTTTTTATGCATTATTAGCTTTTTAAACTGATGTATATTTGATTATCTGGAAAATTTAATTTTCCCACATATGAGTAGGTATCTCTATTTCATTGGATAATCAAGGTTCTACTGTATAATTATAAGAAAAATAACTGAGTTACCGTTTCAAGTTTTTTCACTTTTCCAGTTGCCAAAAACTCATCGATTTTGTCAGCAATTTTCTTACCAACACCATCCTGAAAATACAAAAAAACATCTTAAACAACAGGAATTGAATTAAATATAAATATGCCGTAAATCGATAGACAGACTGACAAAAAATAACAAAACAATCAAATCATATTCCTGTGAAAAATGTATTTAAAATATAGAATTATATGCAAAATTTAATAATTAAATTGAATAATTACTAGTTTCTGTGCATCTTTCCCAGACTCCACTCTCGTTGGCAAATCAGTAAGGACAGATGCAGCTTTTCGATATGCATTGTATTTGAATATGTTTCGTTCAACATTGCGCTCATAATCAGCAATCTCTAGAAGAATGTTGAAATAATTATAATGAGATAGAACCTGAATTAATAATTTTCATTTTAACAGAGGCAAAAACAATCAATGAGCCCCCAGCCCTCTGTGCCTATTTTGGTTTTCAGCATCTTTGAATATAAGCATGGGTTAAGTAATTAAGCAGTAAGCTAAATTGCAACTTTATTTTATGTGAGTTCAAATAAATAAACAGTGCATCAAATAGTGCCTTAACCCTTAGGCGGCGGGAACAGTCAGACAAAAGCTGCTTTCAAAATGGCTGAGTTAAACAAAAATTTTTTACCTTCTTTTGACAGATATATGGCACTCTCAAATTCTGAAGCTTCATAGATGCAGTTATAAATCTCGAAACTGATGTCTTTGTTTACATACACAATTATGGCTTTCATCAGTTATTGACCCGTATGTTACGGGTTACCCCCAGTTACGGCTTATGGCACCCGGTGCCAGATCATGGCTGGATTTAATGACATTATTTGATGGGGCCTTAGACTATTGAAGGTAATGGGGGGGGGGGACTGTTATATGTCCAACTCTTCATACAGACAGTGAAAATTGCATGAAATGGAACGTCAAGAGACAAAAATATTTCGTTGTAGACAGATGTCTATTTTATAAAGGTGCAAATCAAAGCATTAATCATTGAAAAGACTATATTTCGATTCCATTTAAAACAGGTTTCCACCTCATATAGTGTCAGCCTCAGAATTCACCATACATCCAACTTTAGCTGTCCTTTGTTAATTACTAATTGCCACTGTGAGAGGTAACAAAATTCTAAACTTTCTACTTCTATGTTTTAAAATTTGATCTTTGAGCAATTTCTGCAAAAATAACAGTTCAAGATTTTTGAGGTCCTAGGCTGCAGCCTGTCTAGCTTTTAGGGAAATCTGGCACTGTGCCTACTCATTTATGCGCTTCACTGTGATGCTCGCTTAGAGACAATTTTCAGAGCTCTGGTGACGCAGTGTTCTCGCTTATGGAACACCCAGAACACTGACAAAATCAAAGCGGCAAGTGCAATCTTTACAAAATTATACCTGTGTACCACTTTAGACCTAAGTAGACAGCCTACAACTTTTTTGTTGAAGCTCCAACTTTGAAGGGTAGTGCGCAGTAATGGGTTAAGAGCATGCCCCTCCCCCACCAAGAAGGGATAGACCGTGCGGCCATGTTGGGCAGCGCTCTAGGAGGGGTGCCAAATAGAGTTGAAAGGGTGAAAAATGCTTTGTCGACCAACAGAAAAACCGTGCTCAGTAGCACCAAAAATAGGTTCCGCATGTAGAGATTTTTTTTTTCCTCGAGGGCGCCCGTTTGCCAAATCATCGCCAAAAAAAGGGATCACATTATACTATAGCTGTTACCATTTTAAATTCGGGCCCTGTTTCAATCATATGAGCCAGGTTTTCTCTGGTCATGTGGTCCCTTTCAACACTCGCTGGGGCTCTCCTTCCACTTGATTTCCACTTATAACCCCCATTAGAATATCTCAGGGCAGCAAGTGGGACACATGGCCCTGCGTTGAGGATCACTGAATGAGTATAAATCACATTATAACTCTTTTGAATGCCTGCAAACACAATCAAAAACTTAGTTAATGAAGATGTAAAAATGATAATTGATTTAATATTAGAGAAACAGTGAAGTATATTTGAGTATTAAAGTAAATTATTAGTAATATAAATGTAATTTGATATAATAGATAAACTGTATTCCTTACCGAGTAAAAAATCACATATATCGCTGTTAGGACCGGATGGATTTTTGCGTTTTGTTGCCATAATAAATTCAAAAACGCTTTAATGCGTATGTTTTAGAGAAATTCATCATAAACGAATTTTGAAAAAAACAAATGTAAACAAAGGTGCTGTTGCCACAATTTTTCTACCACTCAGATAAAATTATTTAAAAAAAATTATCTAAAGTTGACTTTTTTTGGAAAAAGAACTTTATTTCACAATCAATAATTACTTTTCTCAATGATCATTATCGATTATTTTTTTTAAAATTCAGCAAGAACTATTGATTATTTCTATATTTTCCAAGAAGCAAGATCAAGGATGTCCCGTTTTCATTAATAAAAAATATGGTCATGTTATTCTATATGTTAATGTATGCTCCTTGGGAGCTGGAAGACACGTCTCTCTCTCAAAGGCGTCATATTATGTAAACATGGAGATTTTCAAGAGTGGTTTGAAGTCAGTTCTCGGTGGACCTCAAGATGCTCATCAACCCACGGGCGCCGAAACGGTAATTATTTTATCATTTAACGCCCATAGTGTTCAATAAGATCAATTAATTCTCTACCTATTACACGCTGTAAAGAAATATTTCCCATTTAATTGACATATACCGGTAATTCGGTTTCCATACTGAATGTAAAATATTCCTTTTATATTGACTGTGTATAATTCATAATTTTGTGAAAAAAAAAAACCTTTCATATTTGACTAAAAATCAATTCTAATTCCTCGCTGTATCAAAAAAATAAATATATATATTTCCCATTAAATGTGTCACTGGTGTTAAACTTCTTGTGCTAATCAAAATTCAAAGTATTTACTTTATAAAAGTGATTTTTAACTGAGTGTACAATCTTGAGGCTGGGGCTGAAAAATGTTCTGTTGTACTAGCTATTGATTTTGTTGTAAGCTCAGAGGCGCGTTTATGGTTTTGTCCCCCCGTCTCCCATTCTAGTCTAATTTTCTTGATGGCTTTTTCTTTGAATTCGTCACCCTGTACTATAACCCATTTCCAACTCCTACAAGTACACCCATGCCACTAAGTCATGCTTTTGGTCACTCCCATGCTCGCACACTCTATAAGTCACTCTTTTAGTTATTCACGTGCTTGCACGCACCCTAGCTTGTTGCGAGCTGAATAGTGCGACATATTTTGATTAAAAATAGAAACTATGTGTGCGAAATTAAAAAAAAATTTAACATTGACGTAGTGCAGCACATTACATTTTAATTATGAAGCTTCAAAAAATTAATCCAACACAAATATAAAAATATAGTTTAAAAACATTTAATCTGTGACCTATCATTATATAGGAATTCAATTAAAACAAAAAAGAAACTCACATTACGGAAAGAATCGTATTAAAAGCCGCTTAAATAAAAATTATAATAAAAACTAGGATAATCTCACCAAAAGCATTTCTAAATACAATAAATAAAATAAAAACCACACTCGCGTACCATCAACCCCTGCACCTGGGATCACCCTATAACAGGAAAACTTAAAGGTCTATTCTGTTTTATCACATTTTTAAATTGAATTTCAAAGCAGTCTGGGTTGGTCCGGCTGGGAAAAGCTGGACCTCTGTGTACCGTTAAAGTTCTTGCCAAGACGTGTGTGATACTTCTAGATTTGGAGCAATCTGACAGATGTTATTTTCTGATTGGTCAGTAGGAATCGTGTGCCATTTCTGGAATTTCGTCCAAATGGGGGAACGAGACAGAAGAGAAAATGTTTATAGCATGACAACAGTCACCAAGTGAAAAAATACAACAGGTCGGTATATGATGAACTTCTAAAGGCTTTCGCCGAAAATTAGAAGTAAAGGCAGGGTTCAGTCAAAAGAGAGCAAAAAAAAAAAAAAAAGTGTTCAATTCTATGATTCGCTAAAAGGAATTAAAAATACTTATATGGGAGAAACATTTTTACAACAAGGTCACTGTTTTGGTCATGCGCACTCTCTCGGCCACTCTTGCACTTGTAAACTCTAGGTCACTTTTTTGGTCACCTACTGACCCAATTGGTCCCTGTCTGGTCAGAGATGGATTTATTGAGAGATTTACAAATTTTGCCATCCTTAATTTTATTAATTTTCTTGGTCACTCATTCCTCAAATTTGCTGTCTCTGAACCTGCCACCCTGGACTATAGCCAGCTGAGTCCCTATAAATATGTCACTGTGTGAGCTGCGAAATGTTCGGTTATACAAGCTGTTGATTTCATGGATGTTGCATTGTCCATTCGAAGGAGTGGGAGAGTATAAATTGAGGTTTAGTAGGTGTGCGAGAATTTAATTCCCAGTTCATGGAGGGGGGGGGGGGTGTGTGGCCTAATTGAAGGTTTACCATTGAGGTATATGTACTTTATAGTAGGGGCACACAACCTGCGGCCCACAGGCTTAGTGTGGCTAGCGAAGTGGTTCCATCTAGATCTAGCCCATCAAATTTGTTCTAAGAAAAGTATAAATACACAGAAGGCAGGGCAGGGCCATAACTAGAATTTTTTCTGCCTGGGGCAAACATGATTTAGCTGCCCCCACAACCTGAGAATTAGATAATTTTAAAACAGTGTTTTTTTGTTCCCACCTAAAATTGCTGCCCCCCCCCCTAAATTTTGCTGCCCTGGACAGATAGTTCTTCACACATGAGATGAAACTTGGCTAGGGCATGTCATGTTACATTGAGGGATTCTATAATTTTCTAAGGCAAGCCAAACATAAAAGCTCAGTTGCTGACAAGCCATTCTCAATGTGCAATATTATTTTACTTAAAATAATTGAATATTATATTTATATTACGGAAAATGTTACAGTATATAATATTATATACTGTAATATTTTCATGTACGGAAATAAATTGAAATTTAATCCTCTGGCATGATATGGCCAAGTCTCTACTTGTGATAGGAGGATTATAAGTTCAGCAGTAGTCATATCATATATTTGGCCTGTAGGCTGAAAATGTTTTGCTACCCTGCTCTAGAGAGGCATTTCTCCAACCTTTTCATCACCCTTGCAAAACCGCTGAAATAACATCCATGTTTTGTGTAGAACCCTTATAGGACTACAGCAATTGTTCTTTTCTCAATCTGAGACTTTGATGTTTTCTCTTTAGCCTATCTGAATTACGTTTATGCCACTTTTCTCCCTCCCCCAAAGTATAGTTAGTGCCCATTGTAGTTTTTAAGCTTCTGTAAAACTGGAAACAATGATGGAAGCGATTATGTGAACAATAATGGATGTTATTAGTTAGAAAATCAGCTTTGATCACAAAAGAACTTTTCTTTTATAATTTCTCCACGCTGTAAAGTTAACCGTAGAACTTGTACAGCGCTTCATTGTTTTCTGTTAATATCTAAGTGAATTTCCAAGTACATTGAAAAGTGCTGGGGGGGGGGGTGATAATGATAATATCTATAGATTAAATGGGAAACTATATAAGGAAAAAATGTTTCTGCTAAAGCTAATAGATTGTTAGCAATATTTTATGTATATTCCAATGAAAATTTCTGAGAGAACGTGGTCGACTATATCCAAATTAATAAGAAAAATCATCAATAAAAAGTGACTAGGTGCAGAAACAAAAGTACACTTTTTGGCTATTATTTTGGGAGCCTCATGAAGAAGAAAAAAGCGTTGGGGGGGAGAGGTCTCTTGCTAATGTGTGTGATTTTTCTTTGCATCATCCTAACCATGTGTACTTATGAGATGAAAAAGGAAATAAAAACCTTCAGTCTCACAAATTGAGTTACTCAATGGATGATAAATGCATCTTTTATCAGGCTGAATTATTTCCTTTATCATCTGAAGTGTAGACCTAAGACAGTTATTGAACATGTGTTACTGTCAAGACGAGCTGTCATCAAATAGATGCAGCTGGCATTTTTTTCCCATAAATTTATTGTGTATGTCATTCTATGTTTCTTCTTTCTCACAGCTGTTGGCTATCAATGAGTGCATATGTTTTCCCCTTTTTTTGAATCTTCATTGAAATTTATTTCTTCATTCAACTTAATTTTTCATATTAGGATCAAAACAATTTTCATATTCTTAATGTAAATATGTTGGTTTTATCAAATTATTATTGTAAGAGGAGTATGTAATTTTTTATATTTGAGGTAGTCACAGTTGATATGTTTGAAATTTCTTGTTTGCAGGAATGATTTTAAAAACTAGTTATGTGTATTTTTTGTAGGTTGAGAAACTTGTGGAAAGAGTTCTCACATCCACTCTTCTTGATGATCGAAGGGATGCATGTCGTGCCCTCAAAGCTTTATCAAAGGTAAATTTTGTCACAGGAGTTAAGTTCTAATATAATGTTCTAAGATGAGATTTGTAAATTTTTTTCTTAAAAAATCGTTCAGTAGTGAATATACCAAAGTACGAATGAAAAAAAGTATTTAATTTGTGCGCAGATTTCAGTGAAAGTAGTTATGAAACATGTTTTAATTAGCTGCAGTGTGGACATGGAGAGATTTCATGATGCCAAAACTTGTGATCAATCCCAGCAACAGCATAGTGGTGATCAGTTCAACTTTTTTCTGTGGTCTTTTTTTTTTTAATTTGAGGCCAGATTACAAGCCTACCCTTAAAAAACAGTCTTGTCACATTGATCAATCACATCCACAATTAAATAAACCACTAGTTTGTGAAACACTTAACTGACGATTTCTTACTTACAAATTTAAAGCAGCACCTCCTGAAAATATAGTATGTGTAACACTAGGTATACACATTACACCTGGTATCTTCAACCCGTTGCTCACAAGCACCTAAAGTGCTCGATGCTTATGATCATTAGATACATTAGATTTCATGTTCGCGAGCACTTGATCAACGTTCCTATTAAATACCTTGTACAAATTACATTCAAGGACTGAAATTCTAATTTCATGATGTCAAACTTGCCGTAAGAGTACTACTTTTTTGAAGATTGGGCACAACCAGTGCTCGCGACTAGAAAAAGGTTGAAGACCTCTGCACTACACTGTTGATTTCTCTATTAAAATGCAATAAGTCGTTGTGATGTACCACAGTCCGCTGCTTCCTTTACAACTGAAATGCCTTTGAATGGCTACATTTTCTTTTATAATAGCTTATTGTTTTATTGCACCAATGTCAATTATATTTTTTCACAATTCTAATTCTATGAATTACAATAAATTATTGTTCTCTACAGAAATTCCGTGTTGAGGTTGGAACACGTGCAATGGATGCCTTGGTTCAAGTGTTGGAACAAGATCATACTGATAATGAAATAGTGGGCTATGCTTTAGAAGCTATTTGTAATGTGATTAGCGGTGTTCAGGGTGACGATGGTAAGATTTTATTACTTGCTCCTCATATTGCATCATTTGAGCACTCAAGTCTATTTATATATATATATATATAGCTTTGCACAGATATATATATATATGTATTGCTACACGGTGATAAAAATGTTCATATTTAATTTTTAAACACAATTTAAATTTTTATTGATGATCTAGCATTCTTTATACCAGGGGTTCTTAACCTTTTCAAACCACAACCCAAAATCAGCTTCGCGACCCATGAAACTTTTTTTTTGAAAATTAGTGAAACTGGTGATGCAGTAATAATACATAATAATCATTGCAATAAAATGCAATAGGTCTTTGTGATGTACTCCAATTAAATCTACCACAGTCTGCTGCTTCCTTTACAACTGAAATGCTTTTCAATGGCTACAATTTATAACAGGACTAAGTGAATTTGTACAACCCATCTAGGAAGCCACTGCGAATGAACATTGGGTCGTGACATAGCTCAGGAATCCTTTGCTGTAAGTGGATTGGTATGACCCTCCCAGAAGCTCTTTCTCATGAAGTTTGGGTCATGATCCATAGCTCAAGAATCCATGGCTGTATCGATTCGTAGGGCCGTTCTCGGAACCACCTGCAAATCAAGTTTCGGTCGGGACCCATGGATCAGAGCACCCGGCTGTGAATGGATTAGAACTGTTTGGATTCAGACAGCAACACATCCTGAAAGTCAATGTGGCCCGTAGGTTAAGAACCCCTGTATTATACAGCCAATGCTCGCTATAATGACTGGTACAATAGGTCCTAAATATTTTCCTATATCCACCATGTTGATTTTTATCCAATACAACAACCAGTAAAAGTCATTTATTCCATTACAGTGACTGAACTAAGCTAAGCTCCCGTTCTTTTTTTTGCAAAGAAATGAACAAAATCTGTGATTGAGTGTGTAACACATTGACTTTTGATGTTTAAAGAAAGGCATGAAACATAATGTTTTAAAGATAAAACGTTAGTATTTCTACAGTACTTCTACTTCCATAAAAGTCTGTGCTATCACTAGCATTTAGCTAGTGTCATCACTTGAAACTTTGCTTACCATTTCATTTTGTCACATGAGGGCTCATTCCCACTTCCCATGAGGTGGAGTTTTGTATCTTTTTCTAAATTTTATTGGACAATTTTGCTTAATTTTGAATGGGGGAATGCACAGGCAAGTAAGCAATGATTTTACTGCATGTAGTAAAGAATAAATGTAGGTTTAAGCCATATGCAGTATTTTGTAAGTAAACTATATATTTTTATGTTATATGTTTATACATACTGTATAATGTATTTGATTTTTTTAAGCCAGATACATTTTCATTGCACCATTATAATGAAAAATAAAAAGGTTTTTTTTATTCTATCGATGCATTTTCGCAATATTTACCAGATAAGCTAAAGTTAAATTTTTTCAAAACGTTTGATATAACGACCTCCTAGTATAATATACATTTTTTGTGGAACGAATTGGGGTGTTATAACGAGCATTGGCTGTACTTTGTATGAACTTGTGGATTCTATAGCTAAAATTTAATGAAACCATATTTAATGTTTCAATTTCTTTTGAAGATTATGAACAGATGTCAGTGGCTGATGAAAATCTTGGATGTCAGTTCACGGAAATATTTTTAAAAAAGTCTGATAATGTGCCTTTGCTGCTGAATCTCATTGAGGTTAGTTTAATAAATACTGATTTATCAGGAATCAGGTTATTCTGTTCATTAACTGTTATATGTTTTTTACATTAATTCACGTGCTTCAATGTCATTGTATTTTTTTCCTTTTATATGGTTCATCAAATAGATACTTTAAATGTTTCAATAGGAATATGATTTTAAAGTCCGCTGGCCTGTTGTGAAACTTTTGACAGCACTTCTTATTTATAAGCCAAAAGAATTGCAAGATTGTGTATTGGTTATCCCCATGGGCGTTTCTAGGCTGATGGACTTGTTGTTAGATACCCGGGAGATAATTAGAAATGATGTGAGTATAATTTAGTTTTTTATTGTGTTTTTTTTTTCAATCTGAATACAAGCAGAATGTGTCCACTATGTCTACTAATCTTGTATAGAATGAGTAGTCAACCATAGGATTATAGTAAATTATAATGTATGATTTAGCCAGCCACCAGACATTGAAAATCCTTAACACTGTTTCTTAAAAGTACCTTATTATGTGCTTATTTGAGAACCAATTTTCAATTAAGATTAATTCCTGGTGGATCACTGCTGTTGATATACTCAACAAATAAAAACTCTACATTTTTTTGGATAATTTAAATTAATGCCAAAGTTAACAAATAAATCAAAACTTCTGAAACCTTTTTTGAGATCATTAAAAATTCTTTCATTTGGTGAGGCCCACAAATTCTATCATTTCTTCAAAATGAAAATATGTATCAATCATATGTATCAATCAATAATATGTATATTATTTTTGGAAATAAGCTTGTCGGAAAAAAAAAAATCCCTTTCCCCTTAGCAAAATTCACCTGCATAGAAAACCCCCCAGGTTGATATATATATAAATTAGGTTTGTATAAAGAAACCTAGATTTTTTTTTTTTTTTTTTTAGAAATAGGAACGTTTTTCCTCTCTCAAATTTCAGTAAAAAAAAGTTTTTGTAAATAAATGTGTGTATATGTGTGTAAGGCTTGGATTACACTATGAAAGTTTTGTAAAAGTGCTTTTATGAACCTTGGAAAACACGACCAATGAGCTGATCAGTTACATTTGAGCAAATGCAATTGATCAGTTTATTGGTTGTATTCTTCAAGTTTTATAAAAGCACTTTTATACAAAACTTTTATAGTGTAGTCCCGGCCTAAGTGAAATGCTCAGCATTTGTCAACAGTTCAAATGAGGTTTATGTATGTATATTTTAATTTATTTTTCAGACACTGTTGCTGCTTGGTCATTTGACAAAGAATAATGCCAACATACAAAAGATAGTCGCATTTGAGAATGCATTTGATAAACTTTTATCAATTATCAAAGATGAAGGATATAGTGATGGAGGTGAGCTGCTCGGCTGCCATCCAGTCATTTTCAGTGTAGATTTTTATTTTCATGTTTACATTTGTTTGTGAAACATGAAAGCCTTGTATGTCACATTTCTGTTGTTTCGTGTATTAATTGTTCATAATTACCAATTATGAAGTGATTGTGTAAGCATGTTTATATAAAGTAAAATGCAGCAAAACTTCAATAGACCACCAGTTTGCAGGTTTTTTTAGTCTAATTTAATATTTAATAGGATAGTATTGAAGATATTAAATATTTAATCATTCAATTAGTTTTTCATAGAAAGTTCTTTTTTCTTGCAGACTAATATGGAAAGTCATCACTTATTTGAGCGTAACTTAGATGTGTTGCAGATAAATGAGATAAATGCCGAGACAGATTAATAAAATTAATTATTGTTTTTCTTTTTTTAATTTGAAGGTGTTATTGTAGAAGACTGTTTACTAGTCTTACAGACTCTGCTTAAGAACAATAGTTCCAATCAGACTTTCTTCAGAGAAGGGAGTTACATACAGCACTTACAACCATTCTTTGATCTTCAAGATACAAATGAAAGAGGATGGTCTGCTCAGAAGACAAATAACATACACATGATGTTGCAGGTGAAAATTTTATATGCATTAAATATCTTCATTCTCTTTCATCCCCCATCCTTCTACAGGCAGTAGGGCATTCATAGATAGCTTTGAGTACAATTCTGCATTAACTCCAGTGTAAATAGTATATTTTCTTTAACCATGTTTCATTACAACTGTTTATTCATTAACTTCAGTATGATTTTATTTAGAAGGTTCATTCTCAGCCTGTGAGATGGAAATTTGTAAATGCAGAAAATTATAGCTAACTGGCTATAAAACCTAACGCTGCCCTGGTTTTTTTCAATAACAATTTTCGGATTACATGATATCTCCCTCTTTCTTTGAGGGGCATAAAAACTGTGTCCAAGTTAACCAATATGGTAACTTCCTGCACGATTCATGAAACAAACAAATTTAGATTTAAAGAAACGTAGAAATGAATTTTTTTCTTTAAAAGGCACTAGGCATTTGATTCCCCCCTTGAACTTCAAGTTATCCATCTGCCTGTTTCAGCTTCCACAAATGCTAAGTTAAAGCTGTGGAATTACTTCGATGTACTTTACGGACCCATAATTAATTTTAAAACAACCTAAGCTATACGAATTTAAGCAGTTGAATATTAAAAGACAATGCGGAGACATTAATTTTCATGCTCGAGAAGATATACAGTCAAGCCTTGTTAATGAGTCACTCTTGGGAGAGCAAAAATATGACTTAGTAAGCGAAGTGACTCGTTAAACGGAGTAAGCCATAACTGTGCCGATTCCTGCCTGAAGACAATTGGGACTTCCAAAAAGTGACCCGGTAAGCGGAGTGACTTGTTAACCCAGTGACGCACTAACGAGGTTTGACTGTAAATAAAAAGTTGAAATCAGTGGTATTGCATGGATATCCAACTCAACAGTAGGGCCGGCTAATTACTTCATATTTAATCTCCTGGGCTTCGTATATCTCTAAGTGAACTCAATATTTCAAAAATCAAGAATTCAATTCACAATTTTTAAAATTATTGATGGGGCGGAAAATCCCACTAAATTTCCACGTTTCTGCAGTAAAATCAGCAATTTTAACACTGATTTCTATGGGGATCATCCTTTCCTGTCTCTCAAAGTAATGCTGATGATTCCTATTCAAAAAGCCTTATTACTGGGAGGATCGAAAAAATCACAAACCATTATTAAGGGATAAACTATTATACAAATACTGGCAGCATTAAAGAAGTGACAAACCATTGTAAAGGCGTGTGCACTAACGCATTGCTAGAGAACCATGGTAACCAAAATAAACATTCCGAAAGTGATTGTTGAGGTTCAGAAACCATTGTTTCCTGACAGTCGTTTTTGCCCATTTTGGGCATTTGCCCAATTTTGACAAACTTTTAAAGTGGCCTATCATTCAATTCGGTTCCCGTTTGGTACATTTGCAAAATTTGGTGACAATAGATCTAAAATTATAGATTTGTATAGGGAACATACACAGACAGAAAACCAATTTTATATATATAGATGAAGAAATGTTCGTACTTTTGAGAGAATTTTCTAATATTGTAATATACAACATGGAACATGTCATATGAAAGATTGTCTGTGTATAGCATGCCACAACATGTCTGTGCATTTGTGAAATTGGCATACATAGTGCAGTCTTCATATAATGCCACTTTGTTCAGTCAAAAAATTTGTGGTATAGAAAAATTTTTGCAGCACTGAAATTTTCAATGTAGAGTGAATCAACAAAAATATGAAAATTCCCATTAACATTTTTTTGCATGCAGATTTTTACATACATTTTTATAAATAGATGTTTGTTAGATACAGTTCCTGCTATATATGTTTTACAATATCCATAGTTGCGAATTTCAAAGAATTTGAATCAGTGTAAAAAATCTATATATTGCATGTGAACCCTGAATAAACTTATGTATTTGATACTGATTGAGTAGCTTGAGCATTTGTCATGTATAACATTGAGAGTTACGTGAATGTGTGACCAAGCAGAGATATCCTATATATGAGATATCCCAAAGCAGAATATGCTGAAAACTGTGATGTAGAACAATCAGTGCTACTGTAAAACAGCCTGTGTGAGAAATTTCAAGAAAATATCTCTTCCGTGTAGAAAATACTCTATGGGAGTTTTTATCTTAGAATAAGAATATTTTCAGTCATCTGAGGGCTTGTTGTTGAATAATGTAAAACCTTCTTAGGAAGTGAGACATTATCAGGAATTATGAGAGGCATCGGTTGTATTATTAGACGGTTGCGTGTAGTTTCAAGACAGAGACATGCATTTTTATTTTACACGAAAGGACAGACTTTATTTACACAACATACTATGTACAGGACGAGAAACGAACTGCTTGATAACTCGAATAATCACATGATGGCACTTTGAGCACGTACATCAATCATCACTCTGAGGAAGTAGCTTTCTTTTCCTACACGTGTCGGCGGCGGCGCCACAACATTAAAAAAATTCTCAAGCAGAGGATTTTTTCTTAATTGTTTTAGCTATAATTCATTATTTCAATTTCATGGTTCATATTTTTTATCCCATCTCTACTCACAGGTTCTTAGGATATTAGTTTCTCCTAATAATCCTCATCAGGTCACCTTGTTTGCCCAGAAAGCTATGTTTCAGTGTGGTGAGTAAACATCATTGATTATTCTTTGTCAAATGCTTGCAAATTTTTGTTTATTGAAGCTGATGTATTTTCTAATCGAAACAAAAAAATGTTTGAATGAGGAATACTTCTGTAGACAAACTTGGACATATCTAAAGATGTCAGTATTATTCCATCTTGTATGGTTTATGCAGTATTTTTTTTTCAACTTAGAAGACATGTGATATTGAGATATTTTAGTGTTAGAACTTCTTCAAAAATTCTAATATTAGTGACAAAAAATTATGCCAAAATATTGTGGAATAAAAATTCAGGTTACAAAAGAGAGCATGTTTTTAGTGAGTATGGAATTAATTAACAGAGCTTGTATGGTAAAAAATTATGTTTATCAAATGTTTAAATCAGTTTGTGTGTATGCAAGTAAATATCTTGAATCTCTAAATCTGGATCGGAACAAAAAAAATATATGTTTGGATAATAAGCTATTCCAATAATTAAAATGAATAAAACTAAAAAAGTACTTTACAATTTACTAGAAGTATAATACATATTTCTGTTGCCATAGGTTTGTTTGAGCTTTTGTGCAATATACTTATGGCTTCTGGTGTTCCAGCTGACATATTGACAGAGGTAATGTTAGTAATCTTTATAAAATTATTATTATATTCTCATTTGAAAAGAATGTCTAACTTATACAAATACAACGCCACAACAGACAAAATGCCGAACGAGGTGGCTGATAAAAGATGCCTATAAAAATATGGATGTCATATATTTCAAAAATACAGCAACCCAATTAAAAATGCAATTAACACAAATTATAAACAATATATACACATGATAAAATATTATACAACGCCCATAAAGAATACTTATGGTTGTCTTATTCTAAGAATGGATAGCTTCTCGATTTACCCCAACATGTTTATCATATTTCTTTTTAAACGTGTCAATTGTGTTACAATTTACTACCTCCGGGGGTAAGCTATTCCATTTATTAACAACCCTATTAGAGAAAAATTCCCTGCGACACCATAACCTTGCATTGTCCCTCACCAATCGATACTGGTGTCCCCTTGTAAAAGCAGTCGATTGGCGGTGTACTAAAAGTTCATGGTTTATCCTATCCATCCCATTGAAAATTTTGAACACTTCGATCATATCTCCTCGACACCTGCGTTCATCCAATGTAAACATATTCAAAAAATGAACTCTCTCTTCATAACTCAAGCCCTGTGTGCCAATAAGGACACGCGTAGCTCTTCTCTGCACCCCTTTAACCAAGTCTATGTCCCTCTGTAGGTATGGTCTCCAAAACCTTACAGCATACTCCAGTCCAGGACGAACTAAGCCTCGAAAAAGCGGAAGAATGACTTTAGGAGAATGCGAAGAGACTTTTTTGAAAATGAGACCAAGCATTCTATTCGTTTTTTTGACCACCGCTGAACAATGTTCAGAAAACCTAAGCCGCTCGTTAATGAGAATTCCCAAATCGGTGACCCTAGTTGCATACGGGATAGTGACACCATTCAACTCGTAAGAGAACCATAGGTTGTTCGAACCAAAATGAGCGACCATGCATTTATCAACACTAAACGTCATGCTCCATTCATTTGCCGATGCTGCAATCTTGTTTAAGTTGGTCTGGAGCAACTCCCTATCGCTTTCATTCCCAATTACCCCCATTAGCTTCACATCATCTGCGAATTTGCTAGTAATCCCATCGATACCCTGATCGAGTTTATCGTTAAAAAATGAAAAAAGTATGGGGCCAAGGGCACTTCCCTGAGGAACTCCACTTGTGACATCTGTCCAACCAGAGAATTCCCCATTCACCATAACTCGTTGCGACCTATCTCTTAACCACGATTCTATCCAATTCAGCAAGTTGCTCCTACTTCCAATCTCATGTAAACGCTTCAAGAGTTTGCCATGTTGGACCCGATCGAATGCCTTCTGAAAATCAAGGTAAACAACGTCTACATTTTTGCTCTTACGCAAAGCCTTAGTCATGTGATCATAGAAGCAAAGGAGGTTAGTTACACGTGACTTCCCCTTCCTGAACCCATGCTGATTATCCGACAATACATTATTCTCGTCTATCCACTTCACAAACTGCCTTTTGATGATAATTTCCAAAATTTTCGAGAGGGAGCTCGTCAAACTCACTGGACAATAATTTGACACCGCTTCTCTACTACCCTTCTTAAATATCGGAACAACATTAGCAAGTTTCCAATCTCTTGAGACGATACCCTCAGCAACACTACTCCTGTATATCTTTGCGACTGGCCCCAACAATTCCATTAGCACATTCCCTGAGGACCCTGGGATAGATATCATCTGGTCCTGGTGCTTTGCTTGCACATACATTTCTTAGAAGTTTAGGACCTCCACGTCTTCTACTTGAATATTGTTGATGGTTTTATTACCCCATGCAACACCCGCATATCGAATATCATTATCTCCATTAAAAACCGACGCGAAAAAGCCATTGAAAGCACTATACATGCCTACATTGCTCTCTAACCTAGAGCCTCCTATCGAGAGGGGGCCCAACTGTCCCCTTACATCCATTATTGACGTATCGAAAAAATGATTTTCGGTCAGAGCCAATGTTATGTGCCAACCTAGATTCAACTTCCTTTTTACTATCCCTTATCGCTTTCTTCAACAGTCTTCTTTTATCAGTAAACAATGATAGCTCACCTCGTCCACTTTTATACTCTCTGAATGCTCTTTTCTTTTCAAGATAAAGGTTCCGCACGCTATCCGTGAACCATAGAGGGTGCGATGTACAAACACGCTTTGTTTGAACAAAGGGTATGATGTCGTGCAAAACAGAGGACAGCTTCGTACTAAATTCTTCCCATTGACTTACCACCGCTACTGATTCCAACCGGTCTTTGAAAACTTCCGCTAACCTTCTTTTCAAAACATCAAAGTTAGTTCTCCGAAAACAAGGAACCAGTCTTTTGTTATTAACCTTACCCGAGGAAAAGTTACAGTGAAATCTGATGATACGATGATCACGGGAAGAAAACTCTTCCCCCACCGAAACATGTTCAACTAGATCCTCAGAACTAGTAAGAACTAAATCCAAAATAGCAGTACCCCTAGTGGCTTCTGATACATGCTGATACAAAAAATTTTCCAACACCAACTTAAGAAAGTCTTTCATACTGATTTCCAGATGAAAGGTTCTCCCAATCAATACCTGGGTAATTGAAATCCCCTAGTATGAGAACCCTCTTTCGCTTACACATGTAGAAAATTTCATCATGCAATTTGGCGATGTAGTTTTGATCCCTATTCGGTGGATTGTAACAAACCCCAACAATAAGTTTATGACGTCTTTTGTTCTCAAGCTCAACCCATATAGTTTCAATATCACTTATTATATTATCACTTGTTATATAAGCTTACATAACAAGCTTTATTCATTCCATGAATGAATAATTGTTCTAACAAGTATTTTTTAAATGACTAGTACCACAACTTTTTTCTCCCCATTCTTTAAATGCAATTCAATATATATATTTTTGAAATTTAAAATTATATATAGGCTTTTTTATAATTAAAAAAATAGTTTAACAACATACAAACTTTAATGGAAATATTTTCATCAGAGGTTTTTATCACAAATTCGAAAATATATCTTTGTTTTTTGCTAAATATGATTGGGTATAACACTTTATTTATAGTTTGTTGTGATGAAAAGTTTGAGATATTGTGAAAGCTCTGAAAAAAACAAGCTAATCTGATTTTTTCAATTTTTGTTTACTTCAGACGATTAATACAGTAGCCGAAACACTTAGGGGCAACCACAGCAATCAAGAGTACTTTTCTACCTTCAATGCACCTACAACTCCACCGAAGTAAGTTGACAAATGTTAAAAAATATATTAAAAATTCATGCGTAACACACACATATATATAACATATTTAAAGTTATGTTTAATGGTGTTTTTTTTTTCTTTTCTGAATTTAGACCTGCAATTGTTATATTGCTCATGTCAATGGTGAATGAGAAACAGCCATTTGTTCTGAGGTGTTCAGTATTATATTGTTTCCAATGTCTTCTGTACAGAAATGAACTCTGTCAAGCACAGATTATACAGACTCTACTTCCATCAAGCACAACTGAAAGTTAGTTTGTTATTAAAACTTCAATCTAAGTCAGCTTGATATCTCAGCAAAGCAGTACTAAAAAAAAGTTATGGCAGGCTTCAGCTATGAAGCATAATTAATAATTAACAATAGTTTAACTCAGAAGACAGTAGTGCCTTTAACCCCTTACTGAATTTATTTCAGAAAAAATACACCAAAAATATAAATTTTTTTTCTCTTTGATTTTCTGCATGACAGGAATAAAACAAGAATTAACTTAATTTGGGCTTCACCAAAGAGAAACAATAATTTTTCTTGCCATAAAAATAATTGTCTATTCATAAATATTGCACTTTTCCACTGCAATATTCCACACAGATGAGGTATTAATTCACTCTGAACTTTTAACAAACTGAGAAATAATGGTAACACTGGCAAACTTTTTTCAGTCAAAGAATATATGTCTATAACTTTGCATAAAGGCACTAGAGCGTGCTTCATTTGAATTAAATTTGGCATACTTGAAAATATGTTGGTTTCCCCCCCCCCCCCATTTTCTGATGTTTACTCATTAGATCTTGAATATGCATACTGCTCCTGTTAGGACTGACACTAGTCTTAATTTTTGCAGTTGCATGCTTACCAGTAACATTTCTGTATTAAAGTTTGGCAGAGTGTCATCAATGACTTCATAATTTGATTACATCACTTTATCTTGACTGAAGGGAATGAAAGCCTCAAGACCTAAAGAGATAAGATAAAATATTAACTCAATGTTATTTTCTGTTAAGTCAAGGTTATGGCAGATTTAATCAAACCGTACAATCATTGGTAAAACCCTCCCAAACTAAGAATTGCTGTTGGGAAGCATATAGCTCTTACAGAGTAAGAATTAGTGTCATCCTTAACATGAACAATGAATGCTGTGACTCTGCCGCCAGACTCATCCTGTTGCAGAGATACCAAATATGAGCAGCATACATATTTAAGATTTCTTTATGTGTCTAAAGAACAAATTTATTTTCACATAAAACTCAAACAAGTCTCTCTGTAATGCTTTCATTCATAGTTAGACATATATTGTTTGACAAAAAATGTTTGTGAGCTCTACCATATACCTCAAAGTTTATCCTATGTGTTCAGAATCACATGGTGTATATTGAAATCAGCATTTGCACAAAAAAAAATTGCAGTGCAGCAAAAAATGTTTTTGGTGACATTTGCTGTTGGTATATTGTAATAGTTATTTTCAGGCTAATTATATCTTTAAATGCCCAGTAAATATTTGATATAAATTGATATGTAAATACTTTTTATGTATGCATAATATTGAGTTGTAGTTACATGTCTTAAATTTGTATACTTCCTCTATCGATGTAGTTATGACTGTGACTGTCGGACAGTTGCTTTGTGGTGGCCTTTTCAGTACGGATCCGTTATCAAATTGGTTTGCTGCTGTTGCCTTATCCCACACTTTGGTAGACAATCAGTTACAAAAAGAACAGCTTCTGAGGGTTCAGCTTGCTACAGCGCCTGGCAGTCCAGCAATTTCATTGATCAGCCAGTGCAGCATGATGCTTCAGCAGGTGAGTAGAAAATAAAAATGATATGTGAAGCTCTTGAGAGTAAATCAAAAACTTATGAATGGAATAGAAATAATTTCAGTTAGAAATTATACGAAATTATTTCTCTCATTGATTTATGTTATTTTGTTCACTAATTCTGAAATTATTTTTATCAAAAATTCTGAAATTATTTGCTTCAAAAATAATTTCTTTAATCAATTCTGAAAATTTTCGTCAAATCTGGAATTATTTCTCTCACTATTTCTTACTATTCATATTGGAAATCTTGATTTATAACATTCTAGGTTTTAAAAATTTTCTAACCATTCAATTCTTTAAATAAAATGCATTTCAGGTTTTTCTGAGCAGAAATTGACTAAAAAAGGGAGATACAATTAAATTAACATGTGGTAATAGGGAGTAATAATATGTCTGGTTAAATTTTCTTCCCAGTGTGGATTTCAAACTGGTTTTCATGATGCTTTTTGTGAGAAAAGATAAACATATAATAATAGAAAGTTCAAGATACCACAATAGGCAATGTACACATACATATATATACTGTATACAGAGACTAAGAAAACGTTTATGAGTGAGTGTTTGGTGAATTTATAGTTTTCTGTCAAGCTTGGAAGTTCCATGAAACTTCAGCTTTTTGTGATCACATATAAATCAAGGACAAGAATAATTTGCTTTCGGTGGGAATTTGTATTCAATACCTGGCGTTGGTTTTTAAGATTAAATATGTTTGTACCATTTATATAAGATTTTTATTGAAGTATGTAGATTTATTTTCACCTACTAAAGTTTTGATAAGAGGTTTCAAATTCTTGCGCTACGCATAGTAGCATAGATCAGACGAAACAGGGCTGCCCTTCTCAGATGCGGAACCTCTTTCACAATATGAATAGTTTCTATAATTCATTATAAAGTAAAACTTTTCCCATAACAATTATTCTCTGTTAACCGTTTGAGTCCCAGGGGGTATTGAAAAAACACTATCGAAGAATGCCAAACAGCGCAAACGCGCTTTCTCTAAATGAGTACGAAAAGACCCAAGCAGCGCGATAGCGTTTTGTTTATTTTACATCGATGAATCCCAATCGGAGCAATAGCTCTTCTTGTATTTGTTAGGTAACGCGATTCTCGTCTTTTTCTCATCGCTCCGTCACATTTATTGCAGTTTAAATTGTTTGTTCATAACACAAAAGTATTGTTAATTTGTAATTCGTTATTTTATAAAATACATCTGTATTATTACATATGCGTACTGTAAATTTATAAATATTTCAAGTTTTGTTCGATAAAAATTATTGAGAAGATAACAATGAAATAAAAAATTTTATTTTGTAATGTATTATTGCATTATTATAGTATTATCCTACCTATTGTAAAATATACTATTTACATTAAAAGGAGCTGTGTGATGTACTTGCTTCAGTAAATCTGAGCGCGCGACTTCAACAATCGGTAACGCACCGTCAGTTGTCCACAATATTTGAAATGTACTGGGTTTTCTCGACATAAAATCTCAACAGCGCGATTGCGCTGCTTGGGACTCAAACGGTTAAAGGACATTTTGAACCATGGAAGAGTTTACAGTGAGTATTGTGTATCAGCCTTAACATCATGTCAAAAATAAATAACAGTTATTGACATTGCACATAATATTGAGAAAGTAATGAGTTAAACATATGGGACCTCACATGATTTCTGATCAGAAAATCTTATGTAAGAAAAATGCATTGGCATGATATGTTTCTGTCTTATTTGTGCAAATTTATTTTAAAATACATTCCCTGAGACAAAGATGAGTGAAAAAAAGTTTTTATTGTCTCAAACGAGAGGTTATAGGGTTGGCTTTTTTTTACGTACACACATGGCATAAAAATAGCAGCAAAAATAAAGGTGTTTCTATTTCTTCCATTTAACTTCCAATGTAACATCACTTCAGAAATATGGATGGGTTAAACATACTAAGGAAAATTATTTATAGGGCATATTGATAATTATTAATTTTGATTATAATCAGCCAGCATATTTATGCAGTTTTAATAAGAGAAATGGACCTGGCAAATGCTTTTCATATTTCATGCATTTTTTTAAGCAGTTTGATTTTTTTATTCCTTGAAAAATATCACCTTGTTTTAGTTTGCTTATATATTTTACTTGGTTTATTTCATTAAAATTTATTCTTTTTGTGTTCCCATGTTATTCAAGTCATATTTCTATGGTACATAGCAATGCTGTGCAACCTTCTGAGTTTTCTGGACCATACTGTATTAAGAACCTATTTTGAGTCTCACCCAAAATACAAGCAATAGTTGATGCATGGTATTAATAAATGCATGATATTTCTAAATATGCATTGAAATGGTTAATTCTTTAATTTGAAATAGCTAGTTGGGCCGCATTAATGCCTATTGCAGTAGAACCTCTCGATAACAAACACTCATGGGACCAAAAGTTTTGTCCGCAAATAGGGAGTGCAATGTGCAGTGGAACCTCACTCATACAACTTTATAATTTATACAACGTTTTGCTTAAGTCACAATTGGTTCCTATGTATTTTAATGTTAAAATGTTTGTGTTACTTAAAAAATGAAAGTGATACACTGGTGGTTATACATAATAACCAATCGTCTCGATAAAGTTTGATTAAATTTTACCACATTTATCACTTTTACCGCTGATTATGCATAATTCCCAAATAAAGTTGGAAGTCTGATAAATACGGAAAAATTTATAACCTTTTCTCTCCATTAAACCAATTGATTATTTTTACCCGTGCATGATTTGTGCACTACACATATTTGCAATAAAAAAATTATATTAAAACAAGTGTGAAGAAGATAAAAACATTCATGAGAACATTATCAGTTATAATGTTGGCTTTCTTCACACATTTAAAAAAAAAACAAAAAAAACCAGCATTCATATTGCCATTCGGATTCACCATCCTGGACCATAGTTATGTTCAGTTAATTAAGTAATTATCTGACGATTTACCATATTTCCCAGCATGATTTGGGATTAAATATACTAATCTCAGTTGAATGTGATAGATACTCGGTTTATGACCAAAAATTAATAAATTAGAGTTTGGAAAAAAAAAGGTTGCCTGATTTTACTGTCTGCTATCAAGAGTGTTCGTTAATGGGGAGTGAAATACGTTAAAGCCCTATTTCACAGGACTGGGGATAAAAAAAGTGACTGTTAACGAGAAGCGTCCGTTAAGGAAGGTTCCACTGTATGAGTCATGGGTTGCATATCCCTGATGTATGACACAAACCAAAACACATCTTTACAATGTTGTATGTATCATATAAATATATGAAACTGAAATGATTGAGTATGGTTGTAACATGACCTTAAAATGTTCTTGCATAATTAATTTTCAGACTTCATTCGTTAAATTATGAGCATATAATCTATAGCATGTCATAAAAGACAAGTAAATTTTGTTTTATAATCGAATTCATTATTAATCATAATTTCATCCATTGATCTCCCAGCTGGTATAATTATGAAAGGATTTCACTCCAAGAAGCCATGATCCAATAGAATTCAACTTCGATCTCCTCAGTTTATAATTATTCTCTTATAATTTCATCTATTATTCAATCAATAATTCATTCATTTGTATTCTCATCCAATTTAGGCTGGCAAGCTTCAGACAAGAATAGGTCTTTTGATACTAATGTGCACATGGTTGAGTAATTGCCCAAGTGCTGTAAAGCACTTTTTAAGTATTGCTACAAATATACCTTTTGTATCCTTCTGAAGTAATTTTCATTACCTTTTCTGTGTTTTCAAATGTTTATTATGTGTATTGAATTACAGTGGAAATTCTAAAAATTTATCTTTGGATTTTTTAAAATTTTTGTCTCCCATGACAGTATTTCCCAGCCTGTAGTCCATGGTATCATTTTTATTCACTATCATTGCATGAATGACACATTTGGTGCTGCGAAATTTTCATTTAGTACATAATTTTATTTTGTGATATGCAAATTGCACAAAACAATGTATTTTGGATTTTAATAAGGGGGATTTATCTTCCTTGCATGGGGTCTACAATGCATTGAATTTCACAAAAAGGGGTTCCCATAGAAAATAAAAGCTGGGAAACACTGTCCTATGCTATACTTTCTATAAATCAAAGTTTTGAGTTATAAAACACCATTTCTGTGTGAAGAGCGTTAAATTTGAGGTGAAAGGGCAAAAGAAATTTTTTTTTTTCAGGAATAGTTGGGGGAGATAAGTTTTGAGATTGGTAGGGGTCACCAAAAATAAAATGTGAAAATAACTATTGTAGGCTCTCACCCCCAAAGCAGAATGTTTAGCACTGTTCTGCGACGAACCCTCTTTTGACTGGAAATGTTCTGCAGTAAAAATCCCCATACATGTAATAGTGTATTTTGCACTTTTTCTTAAAATTCTTCCGGATTGTTCTGCAGTAGCGCTAATTGTTCTGCGACGTACGTCACAGATTTTGGCACATTCTGCTTTGGGGGCTCTGACTAATCCAGTACATATCAGACCATCGTGTGCTGGATTACTGGAAATCAATTGAAAAAAAGCCCATTTAAATAATATAAAATTCTGTGCAAAGACATCCACTTGACATGTTTTCTTCTATGCTCAAAGAAAGCTCACTTAAAAAGGCGCTGGATTACTGGATGGGCTGAACTAGATGGCAATCATATTTTTATTTGATATCATTATAGGCATCGGATTATGCACCTATCTATATGGCTGGGTGTTTAAATAAATAAACAACATAATCTATTAGGTACGGACACAGCAAAATTTAGGTTTTGATCATTTGATCATTTTTGTCGCACCACAGTCATTTTCTGCACACGAAGGCTAATTAGACCGGGACCTACAATTTATTGCCAATTCCGAACGGCAGGCTTGTTTTTCATGCTCATCGAGAGGTTTATGTGCTAACCCCTCGATGGGGGAACTCCCTGCGGTAGCAATTTTATGCTACGGTCAAGTCACCATTTTTTGTTGTACCCCTTTGTCAGGAAAGTTTTCTGACAAAGATGAACCAGGTATCGAACTCGCGACACCTCTAAACATCCTTTGGTATAAGCGAGCATCTTATCGCCCGGGCTACCTCGCCTCCCCTTTTTTTTTACAGTGCAAAATTTAGGACCTCTCATTGGCATGGTTTCACGCCATCTACTCAGAAAAACATTTCATTTTCTTTGCAATGTGCATTGCAAGTAACAATCCTTTTACAAGGGAAAAATGTGAAGTGTGAGATCATTTTGCCACCATGGGTAAAAATTCAACTAGAGGTCGCTACACCATGATGACATGATCATGAGAAATTTTGGTTAAATATTTATATAGTTAAGTTTTTATAGTATGTTTAGTATGTTAATATTTGAATCTTTTTCCCCTAAGGTATGATATTTAAATTTTATAACAGTGTTATTTGTTTTTTTATTTTAATCCAAAAAAAAAAAAAAATCATGTTGTTGTAAATATTCATGCAACTTCAAAATTTTGTTCATCACCTTGACTGTGGATTATAGCTCACATCCCAGGTTGTTTTGGTTGAACATGATGAGAATGAAGACATTGTACAAGGCTTTTGTGCTTTTCTTTTGGGTATATGCATTGAATTTAATGATAGTTCCATGCATGGTGTTGTGGAACCTAATTATTCAAAGTATGTTCACACTTCTTTCATTTCGATTTGAAAAGCATGTTTGACAAAACCTCCTTCGTAATTGAAGTGAATGTTTATGAATATAAATGATAACTTGCGCTTGAAAAATTTTGAATAGACTTTTAATTCTAGTGAGTATCTAATGTTGAGGGATTGCTCCTTATATACAGCTTTTTCATTTGAAGTATATCGATATTCACTTAATTATTTAATTTGGGTTCCCTAGTTTTTTAAATTACTTTAATTGATATACAGATGCATATTTTTTGAAAACTAAATTAAATATCTCGCTGTTTTTTAGGGAAGCTCTCTGCCAACTTATAGAGAAAAGGATTGGACTGGAATCGTTTTTGGCAAAGCTGAATGGTGTGTCAAAGAGCGAACACTACAGCAGATCGGTTCAGAATCCATATCCAAAGTTCCAACAAGCTAGTGATGTTCTTTTTGATTATGAATTCTGCAGACTCTTCAAGTCTCTAGAAGGTATGTCTGCTTGCTTGCATTTTTTTTCTCTCATCACACTACATTCTAGGCTGGGTTCTTTGAAATAAAATGGTTAACTTTTTTTTTTTCCAAGTCCCCTTGTGCCTTTAAGATAAAGGCCACAGACTGCTTCCGGGAATACAAAATACAGCCGGCTGTTTCAAATGATAAAGCTGTTCAATAGCCAATACATATCAACAGTCGCCGCATACAGCCACTGTGGTGGGCGAATAGTCATCATGACAGACTTGCATCGCAGGGACCCGGGTTCGAGCCCCTCTGTTGCCACAATAGTGGTAGACTGAAGTTGGTTTTCTTTGGTTCTCTCCCAACTTCGAGGCGCAAATATGAGACGATCTCCCCATTAAAAAGTCTCGCCACAGAGAACAACAGACCTACAAAAAGTACAAGTATTCAGTCATTACACTTCACTTCTGAAATATAGATGGCATCACTGAAAAATCAGGCACAACACTAGATACACACACAGACTGTTAGGTAGACAGTAGGAATAAACAAATAGCCACTCCTTATATAGAGAATAAATACTTATACAGAGGATAAATAGCCACTCAACAAATAGAGGATAAATAGCCACTCAACAAATAGAGGATAAATACTTATCTTCTATTTTAAAATCATTTTTAGATTGAAAATACAGCTATGTGTTTATACTCTCAGAGTTGCCTGCATTTTTAATTACCCCAGGACTTGAGCATTTTTTAGCAACCATATTGCAGTCTGGAAAGGTAGCCGCTGTGTGCATATGTGCTGGACTCTCGTCCTGAGGATCCTGGTTTGAAACCATTGACAGAACAGTGGTGGTCGGCTGAAGTTGGTTCTCTGCTGTGTTTTTCAGCTTTGAGGCACTAATGTGAGCAAGTCTCACATTTGGAACAAATCTCTCCGCAGAGAGCAGGCAGACCTACAACACGATACTGACACAACATAAGAATTCAAGCATATCCATCTTTACTTCAGAAAATGGAAGACAGATGGCAGAATGAAAACATGGAACAAATGCCATTTGACAACATAAATACATTAGAGCCACACCATTTAGAACACACACATTCCGACATGTGCTGATTCATTATTAGAAATTCCATAAAGGAATGTGTATGAGGTGCATGTACGGTTTAGTGGTAGTCTGGAAAGGTGTTCGTAATTTAGTGAGTGTTGAGCATACATAACTGTAATAAAAGATGTCTTTCTGTTCACAAACTGCTTGCACATTTTTTAAAAATAAGAAAACAGTGTACACACAAAGAATATGTGAGAAAAAAAATTATAACTTCACAAAAAACTGACAGGTTTCTTTTGCTTTTCTAACAATCTTTTTAAAGGCATAATCATCAAAGCAGTACAGCCAAAACCCTCTCTTCTGAATGGTCCAGAATCATCTATGACCCCAGAGCAGCAAAGAATGTTGCAGCAATACAAAGACTTGATCAGAGAACAGGTTAGTGTATCTTAAAAGCTATCCACCAAACATTTTTCTGCCTCCTATGAATTTTTTTCTCAGTTTGCCATAATGCCCTCCCGACAATATCCAGATATGCCAACATTGGCTTTAAGTTTGCCAGTAGTGGTGAATGTTCAGCTTTGCCATGGAGGGGGGATACCCCCCTAAGATAATATAACCATAGCACAATAAAAAATAATCTCAAAAATTTAATTTATTTAAAATATTAATTCAAAGCTCATTAAATACAGCACCTCAGTGGCACTGGAACCTAGAGGGCTCAGCCCACATGAGACCCCCGTTCCCCGAAGCAATGTTCCGAGGTTGCTGAGTCCCTTAATAATTCATGAATATTCAATGCAATCCCAACCTGCATATGCCCTTGTGGGTAGTATGAACGGACGTCTAGCAATGCAAGAACCCCTTCCATCCCTGTTTTCTTCGTATCAGAGCACCTACGGCCAAACATTCTTTAACCAACACAAGTTCTGCAAGCTGGACCATACACTATGGACTATGCAAATGAAGCCAGGTCCAAGCCCCCCTTGCTGAACCTGTTTTTAGCCTACAGCATGGGACGGTTCTGACGGAAAACAGGTTTTTTTTGTGTTTGGGCATCAAGTAGATCGGCAGGTTTAGATGCCGCTTTAAAGATTGCCTTCTGCGCACAGACAAAACAGATCGGCTCCGAGTTTGTCTTCTCTTGAACTCTCACACATGCGTATACGAATTCCTCATTACAGTAAAGATCAATGCAATTTTATAAAAGTAATAATAAAAATTAGAAACAAACAGTAAACACCACAAGAAACTCAGACCTGATTTTTTAAAACAGATTTCCGTAGTATTGAGTCTCCTGTAGCTCTGTAGTTCATTGCAGCTGTTCGTAGAAACTACGGACAATTCGTAGCAGTTGGCAACTCTGAATATCTAATAAAAATAATATATTATTTACAGGATTTGCAGCTTCAAGAACTGAGGAATAAGCTTTCAGAAACAAGCAGTGAATATGAAAAGTCAAAGGCTCAGTTTGAAGATCTCTCCAGTACCGTCCAACAACTTCGGGACCAGAATGCTTTGTTGAAAGCACAGAAAGGTAGGTGATGATTTTTTTTGTGCTATTAACCCTAGATAACTAAACATTTATCTAATAGACTACTGAGTAACACTGGTTTAAGTTTAGTTATCTTGGGTTAACACTTAACAAAATTGGACAGGTTGTAACTTTTACAGTGTGAATCACTTTTCAATAGTTCTAAGTCAAGTCTAGAAATGTAATCTAGTAGTGCTAAACTATGTTGAAAGGAAAAAATGAACTAAGTCACAACTTCAATAGTTTGCCACTAGATTGCGGAATCTTAAAATTTTGAACTCTGACAAAAGCCCATCCAATTATTTTTTTTTGTCATGTCTATAGTTTGTGATAGAAACCCATTCATTTACCATTATAGGACTTTTAATTTCTAGAAAAATATTATACAGACAGACATATACACAGGCAAGTCTATCTTAACAGGTTTAGAGGCAGGCCTAAGCATTTTCTGGAACTTCTAATATTATTTTAGTTTATATCAAGACAAATTAAAAAAATATATATTGTAAGCATATATGTATTAATGAAAATCTTCCCTAGATTAATAGCCATTGTTATACTTAGGGCACTTTCCTGAGCCCTATCAGCTTATTTATAGTGCTTATAACACAAGCCCATGCAAGACAGTTTTGCAAGAGTATTTGCACAAGCAGGGATATCAAAGTGAAGCTCCTCTGCTCTTTCTCTTTTGCCATTCTGAAAATACTTGAGCCTTTGATATAAAATTAATCAATATACAATAATATAAATAAGTTAATCTGCTCTTCATTTTTGAAAATAATCGAGTCTAGCGTGAGGGAGATAGCTACGAAACAAATCATTTTGAGTTTACATTCTCATTTGTTATGGCAAAGTTTGATCTGATTGCAAGTGTTTATGGAACAAGTTAAAACTAGAAACCTTGAAAACTGAAGTTCCTCTGTATTGAGAATAATTTTTTTTTCCTAATTCTTGTCCTAATTTTTTAGCTACGAGAGGTAAGTTTATTTCCTATTTTTGTAATGTGATAATGCATATTATGTATTTGAAAATCTCAGTACATGACAAACATCTATAATGAAAAACAAAAACAAAACAGGTTAGTTTTATTCATGAATATATGTATATATTTTTGTAAATGTACCACAATTTTTGTTCATAGTTATGAACTTATATTTTTTGCACAAATTTCAGCTGCAGTTTCTGGTAGCTCTAATGTAAATCAAGATGTTGCCCAACTCAAAGAGGAAATTGAGGGGCTTCAATCTCAGCTTAAACTCAAACAGAAAGAGTTGGATGAAAAAGATGAAAAATTGAATCAGCTTGTAAGTATGAATTATTTCATTGTGAATATTTCATTGATTGTACAGGTTTTTCTGTCTTATAAATTAAATTTTGCTTTGATTGAATTATGGTATTGTATCTAATTCAAATATAATTTTTAAATGTCATTGAGGAGTTTTCTAAATGCGTGCTCACTAAACTGGGACTACCAGCCTTACATTTAGTCAAACTATCTTGGCATTCATAGTGGACAGCCTGGACTCTTCATGTGATATTTGAGTTAAAAATTTTTGATTATGCTGTTGTAATGAGGCCATCAGTTTGGGATAGTCCATTCATGGGGCATGGTATCTCTGGTCGGCAAGACACTAGCATACTTGCCTACAGTAAAAAATAATACTAAGAGATGTGTCCAGTGTTCCATACTCACCCAGTCCTTGTAGCAGTAGAAATTCCATGGAGGAATTTTTACGGTTTGCAAGTAAAGTTAAGTAGTAATTCTTGTTGCGTAATTTTCTTCGTGTAGAGGTATGACAAAATGATCTCAGAGCATATTGCTACTGAAAGAAGTTGCACCAGCCTCTCTGCAAGAGATACGAAAGAAAAATTGTCTACCACTGCAATTTGGGATCAAGATAGATTGTGATCCTGGGCTCTTTAGTCCTTTTGTGCTGAAAGTAATAGCAATGCAACAGAAAATGATTGCATATTCAAATTTTTAATGAGTGATTTATTTGATGCTCACTGTGCAATATCACTTTCCTTAAATTCCATTTGTAGGGTTAAGAGTAGTAATAGTAGTAATACTTTCCTACATACTTACTGGTCTACTTGTAAATGGTTGTATAATTTTTATGTCACTTACTGTAAACTGGAATGCTTGCACTAAAAAGTGCCACAGTCTTGGTTATTGGTGTACTACACGTTCTGGCACTGGGAATCAGAGCTGCCAATTTTCTGGATTTACCTCGAAAATGATAAATTGTATGACATTCTTAGGGCTTTTGGACGAATTCGTATTGCCGGTTTTCAATTATTTCCATCCACTTAAAAAGAATAAAAACTTCGAAAAGAGAGATGGGAATGTTGAATTTGCTGATTTGTGGCTGTTTTTTTTTTTTTTTTGATAAGAAAGAGAGCTCCCATTTCCACCACATAAAAAGATCTTGTGACATCGCACCTCCTAGATGCCAGACATGCTAGCCTGTGTGAAAGGTGGTCAAATCCATCTAAATCTATTAACATAAACAAACATGGCAGCCCGTTCATGTTGAAAACTTTTTGTACATACAAGTTCAGTCATAAAACTGCTGGTAAATGATTAAATCACCATTTTTTTCCATATATTACTCTGCTGACCATATTCCAGTGCAAATTACATACAAAAAAAATCATGATCTATATACACACAATTATACTGGTAAAGAAAGGGACATTGCCAGTTGTGGGCAAAGCCTTAATTCATTGCTGAAAATTGCTGATGGGCCTGAAATAGAGGGTGTCTATAAATTTTGATCAAATATAATGATTTCACAAAAAAAAAACCCTAAGGAGAGAAAATGTAAAGCAGTAGTGTCTGAGCCAGGGGTGCTATGGGTACTCAAGCACCCACAGAAATTTGTGGAATCGGTCTGTGCACCCCCCTTCCCTGAGAACTGATTCAAAAATTAAAATTTTTTACATTAAAATAAAGACGAGCACCCACAGCTGCATTCGATACACACTGGCGCAACTGATGTCCAGTAAATATAAAAAGTTCATGGATAGCATAATTGAAAAACTGGACATTTCTTTAGAATACTCAAACACCAAATGATAATGAAAAATACAGCTGTATTTCATAAAAAAATGTGGGTAATATGGTCACCTTATGCACTTCTTATTTTGCCTATGAAAAATTTTAAACATTCAAAGGTACGTTTGCTGGATTTTTATGTAAATTGCCTTATTTTCTTCGAAAGTTGCAAGGTTTTTACCTTCTGAAGGTTAGCAGCTCTGGAATCGTAATATGCTTTTGGGAAAAAAATGTGAAATTTTTATTACTTGTTTTCATATGTGCAATCAGATCATCAGGGCTGGACAAATCTAAAAAAAAAAAATCTAGGTGCCAAAAATATTTTTACCTGAAAGAAAAGGTTCAAAATAATGCTTGTTTTGACTTTTTCAGGACGTAGCAACCCTCTTTCATGTTGCAGATATGCTTTGACCTTTGAAGACCAGACACACACCGTTGCTATATATTCCAAACATTATGTGCTGCTCTCAGCCTGCAGTTTAGTAACTACACAAAGAAAATTTCAGGTGCCAATACCAAATTTTTCAGTCACCATGGCTACCTGGTGCTTGTCCCGCCCTGGATCTGACTATATATAATTCAACCTCAAATTTATGCTGGTTAGGCAGGCAGTTTTTGTAGATAAATGTAGCTGCCATCCATTGTAAGGTGGTCATAATCCATGAGTACTCAGCATATAATTCATTCAATTCAGTTCAGAAACATGACTTGTTTGATTTGAATACCTTCAAAGAATTCATTGTTTTCACTTTGTTCAAAAAGCCTTAAGGTGCCAGAAAAAAAAATTAAGGACTATCAAAAAACTCCTAATCTTGAAAACTTGTTCTTGTATGACTTGCATGAAAATTTTAGAGTGACAAGTCAACGTTTTAGAGTGCCAGTCAAAATGCCACGCAAGTGCTCTTTGTGATTAAGGAAACAAATTCTTGATTATCACTCGAAAGATTTCACTGAATTGGCTTCAAACCAATATCTTTTAAGCTTTAAAACATGTACAGGAGCATTATCCTGTTAAAAAAACTGTCTAAAAGTTACAAGAAGTGCCTCAAGAAATAGAAATTCTGTCAAAACTGTCTCTATATTCCTAAGATGTGGCTCTACCATTGCATAAGCCAGTAATATTTAAAATTGAGTCCATCTCTAAATTGATTTTCATTAAAGAAAACATCTTCATGCTACTAGACACTGTGAGATATATGCTGTTTGGTTGATTCATGTTGCTCTTATCTGTGCTGTTTTCTAAGGGAAGGTTTTCATTTGGTTTTGCATACTAGACATTTAATTTTTTTATCGCATTGGACACAGTTTGATGTGTGCAAGACAATAGTTGTATTCCTTCTGCAATTGCACCAAAATTTTTTTTCATGCAAAAACTGTGAATAATCATTTTTTTCTTGACGAATGGTAGGATAAAAAGCCTTGTTTTGTGCAATCTTTCAGTCCATAATTCATGGGCCCATTTGTGAAACTTTTACTACCAGTCTTCAATCTTTAAATTCTTCCCACTATTTCATGACCAGGCATCAAAGCTCTTTGAGAGCAAGTATGTTTCATTTTCAGTGTTCAATAAATATGTTGCCTTTGGCATCTTCATTTCAGAAAAAAAAAGTGATTTCACAGTGCATGATTGATCGAAACAGTCTCATCACATATATGAGAAAAATGTAAATTTCTTCCTTTAATGTCAGGGAAACCGATGCATGTTTTTATACTTTTTTTTCCAGGTTTCGATCTTTAAGTGCCAGGCATCACCTTAAAATTCTAGTTCTGATCTTTACTATAAATTCAACTTTTTTCTGAAAAATGCAGCATTCATCACAAATTATTTTTAGTAGGAAATGTTTAGTTTCACTTGCAGTTGTCACTCTAATATTTTTATGCACCTACAAGCAGAAGTTTTCAAGATATAGTAATATTTCGGTTGTCTTCAAACTTTTTATTTGATATTTAGGATTTTTTATTGCATTGTAAAATCAGATCCTACTTAAGATATTATGTATTAATGAAGCATAGCCTTGTATCATTATTGTTTAATATTATAGCTCCAGGAAAGTAGTGTGGAAGAATCTGGTAAAACTTCTCTTGCTTCAAATGAAATAGACCAGTCAGAAACTCTTGTTAAGATTCAAGAAGAATTGAAGGAATGGAAGGAAAAATCTGAAAAATTGGAAGAGGAATTCAAATCTTTGAAGACCAAAAGTGCTGTTGACATCCAGGTTTGTTAGTGAAATATTATGTGCATTCTTGATTATATTATTCTTTTTTCACTAAAACATTTCTAAAGTGATTCTGTGGATTTAATTCAACTTATGCAGATTCTACTGGATTTTAACCACTGACTTACAAGTGTAATCCTTTCGTAGTTATTCGTATCATAAAAAGCTTTGGATATCAGTCTTTCCCATTTAAAGTGATGGTATCTTTCTAACGCATTCTGCATCTTCACAATATTAATGCAGCTATAGAATTCAATTAATGTACAGTGTAATCCATGCAGAATGAAACATGAAATAAATCGATGTGCTTGCAATATAACAGGGTTGGTAAAAAAAACGTTTTTTTTTGTTTAAACCAGGTTTTTTTGTTTTAAATAGTAGTATTAACATTAAAAACAATGAAATTTCTGAAAAATCATTCAAACTTCTAATAATTAACTAAAATAAAATGTTTATTAATGTAATTAACACTATTCCCATGCTAATTAATAAATATTTATTGCATTTTAACAAAAACCAACTTTTGCAATTTAATTATTTTTGCTTAACTCAATGGATTACTGTGTGTTTGAAAATTCTTTTAATGTTATTATTAATCATATAATATATAAAGGTTTTTCTCCAGTTACTTTCAGTATACTTAATTGGGAAGCTATTTTGCAAAAAGTAATAAAAATTAGGTGAATATAATGTATTTAATGAAGCATAAATAATGCAGATTAATTAGCAACGATTTACGATATACACGGTGATTATAACTAAGGTTCTGATTTCAAAACACTGTAAAAAAAGAATGATTGTCAAAATGACTTGAAAATTGACATGAATATTGACACCGCCTGGAAGTCAAGTGGTTAGGGAACTAGCTTCTTACTGTGCAGGTCTGGGTTCGAATCCCAGTTCGTGCATGGATGTTTACTAACACTAACAAATTCCCTGGATGGATCATGCTGATCCCTTGGGAATACGTGAGGATCACGTTAAAAAAAAATATTCCTGAAAAAATGCAATTTTATTTGGTAAAGGGGAAAAAATACTTAAAAATGTAAAATTAATGACATCATCCAACATGTGGGAAATTTTCTCGCAGAATGGAAACGATAGCCAAAATGATACCTTAATTATAGCATTTCACGATTTCATAATTCATGGAAACATCACAAAAAACAAAGTAATTGAACAAATAACTACAACTTACTTAAGAAATGTTAAATATGTTGTCCACCGCGTGTTCTGGCTATGAGGTTGAAAGCACAAAAATTCTTGTTCAACTACAGAATCGGAGTATGCCATGGTCATAATGTGGATGTGCTTGCAATTCAGCTTTATTAAACCAAACGTGCCCCCCCCCCCCCCGTTAATATTCCTGATGAACTTCTAACATATAGGGAATGTGCTGGAGATTGCAATTCACCAAAGTTTGCTATCTGACCACTGTTTATAACATTTTGAGGTAACCCCACAGCCAGAAGGATGCAAGGTGCATCCTGTCAAAATGGGTCTTCAGCAGCTGCTTTGCTGGTGCCGTAATGATGTGGTTGCACAAAATAGATTTATACTGCTGGCCAAGTACAGCATCATCTACTTGCACATTTTGCACTTTTTTCTTTTGCGAAAGAAACTTCCATTGCTTCAGGAGTATCCATGCAAATTTTCAAGTCATTCCGATCAGTACTTATTGTATAGTTTTGGAATCAAAACTTAAATTATAATCACCCTGTATATAGCTGATTATTTTTCATAAATCTGTTACTACTATACAGTAGAACCTTCCTTGATTAAATGGGCTTAACAGTGTGTGTGTGAAAGTATAAAAAAAAACAACTATTGAATATTAAGACTGGGAGATATACAGTAGGAGATGTGCTACTTCTTATGGGAAAGAAAATGAAAATGTATGTGAGGTAATGTAACTACTAGTACACTAGTCTTTGTCCTTTAAGGACAGTTGGTGTCTTTATTGGATTATAGGACCACCTGGCCCTAGCATGATGGTGTCACTACTGTAGCTGCTTTTTGAAGGGAAAAAGAAACCCTGTGAGATAATACACCACTACATTTAGATGTGTGATGCAATCCTTATTCATGAATTTGCTAAAGATAGAGCATCAGAACGTAGCCAAAGGTTAGAAAATGTTGTAAGAATGAGAAATTTCGGCTTTTGTATATAACTTTAAATAACTAAGATACTTCATATGAAAAATATATATATATTCTGGCCACTTTTATGAGACTTTTTGAAAAAAACCACTTATAATATCTTATGTCATTTAAAGATATATCATCAGAATGTACCCTAAGGATATAAAATGTGGTAGAAATGAAACATTTTGGCTAATAATTAACCAATATGATATTTTTCAAGGAAAAAAATGATATTTAGGCAACTTTTATTTGATTTTTAAAAAAAAACCAAAGTGGTTTAAATGAAACAACCCTGCAATATAATATATTGTAATTCTAAGCAGGGGACGTATACACAGGATTGACCTTTGGAGGGGACACAAAAGGCTTTTAAAGGGACACAAAAATTTTCTTTCCAAGAAATTTTGAGTTACCATCCTTCAAAAATCATTTAAATTAAAAAATTTATTTTGATATTTAAATTTTTTTACTGAAATATTAATTTTTTTTATAATTTTTGGATGGCTGGGGGGGGGGGCACAGTATCCTCTTCATACATCTCTGATTGTACGTATATATTGTAATTGTGTGATAGTACACAGTGTAATAAGAAAGCAGCTCAAACTACATCAGATCCCCCAAAATATTTTTAAATCAAAAACTTTTTTCGCATACTTATCATGAATATCAGCCAAATATTTTCTTGCACATTAGGTACGTTATGTTTTTCACTCAAAACCTAGATTAGTTGTAAGTTTAGACATTCATATTTTGAGGTACCACTGCTTATTCATTAGTGATTTTCAGGTACATGGTTTGTACATTAATGCTAGATTAACACATGTTGCTTCTTTGAAGCTCATATTGCATACTCTTCTCTATTGTAATAATCAACGATGAAAAATCAATAATTTATTTTATTGTTTTGTATATGGCCCCTCGCCCCCTCATGCCAGAAACATGAATGTGCGAATTTCAGAAAATTGGGAAATGATGTTTGAATGTTTACTGTTCATCTATGAATTTCATTTTTCCAAAAAAAATTGTAACATGTTTTTTGTAACAGGGGTAACAAACGTTTTTGAATAGGGAAAACACATTCAAGTTTCCTGGCAAAATGTATATAGCAAAATAAGTTATTCAACCAGCTGATGAACCCAAAAAGTGGGGATTTGCACATTCATGTCTGGTATAAAGGGGACAATATGTATGCAAGTTTGGAAGCTCTTTTATATTTTTATTTCATTATTAATATTTATTTTGCAACTTTGTAGAACCTTCAAGAGGAGAAGGAAAAGTTGAGGACAGAAAATGAGAAATTAAGGAGTGAAAATGAACAAGCAACTTTATCTTACGACATATTGAAAAAAGAGCATGAGGAATTACTTGTTCTCCTGACTGAACATGGAGATAAATTAGATGATTACAGGAGGCGGCTGAAAGCTTTGGGAGAAACCGTGAGTTGAGATTCATATGATAGCCACTGTACAATTTCTTAAACCTATGTAAAGTTCATTTGATTTCCACTTTCTTCATGAAACTGCTTCTAATATGGAAGAAGCAGATAGTGATATGTTTTAGTGATATGTTTCTCTTAAAATTTCCAAGTTTGAGATCAGTTTTGCTTGCCCTGGGAGGGATTACATGAAAATATCTGTTCAAAAAAGCATGAAAAGATTATCAGTAAAGTAGGTAATGCTAAGCATTAGTTATGAGATGACATGCAAGGGAGGGGTAGGCGTCACATATGCATTTTCACCATGAAAATTTTGAGAACCACTGTTCTAGATCAAAAAGTTGGGAATTATGTTTAAGGGTTGTGTTTTTGATGTTGCAAGTATGAAGAACTGGTTTAACAGGTAAATAACACATGTACTATTTCATCATGTTAAATAAACTGTCAAAAACTGTGGTTTAAACCATCAAAAACCTGAATGAATGCTTTTGGATAATGCTTTGAACACAATAGGTATGAGAAACTTAATTTTTGCATATTACAATGTTTTATTTTCAAACACTAATTTATTACTATAATGAAAACAAAGTATTTGTTGTAATTTGAAATTTGGAATTTTTCGAAATACAAAGGGACTAGAACAGATAATATGAAATTTTTTGGTTCATTTTATCCAAACTACTGGTTACCCTTAGTGGTGAGAGTACTTGTACGGCCAACAAGAGACCCTGATTTGACTCTCTGTAGAGGCAGAGATGAGTTTTTTCCTTCCTTAAAAAAATGAACATCTAAAAAAATAAATATCTTCACAACATCCAGTTTTCTGTATATCTTGCATTAACAAGTGGAGAGCGACATCATGTCATATATAATTCAATTATTAAAGCTGTCAAAAACTTTTTGGAATATTGTCAAATAGTTTTTTTCTGATGATGAACCTGATATGATACAAAAAACTTTTATGTAGATTAAAGTGTTTATTATTTTGAATTATAATTGCTGAGTATAAAATATGATGTTTTAAATTTTCTTGGTCTGCCCAAAATTTTATTCCATATTGAAAATTCTCAAGTTTATTTATTCTCAAGATTACTAATTAGTCAATACCCTAATTAAACAGCTGGCAGGGCTTGATACTCAAAGAATTGTTTTGTACTTTTATCTTCAATTGGAAAAGCGTTGCATTAGAAATGCTAGTAAATATATACCACATCATAGTCAAACTTGGCTATTCTTACTTTTACACTAAGAATAAGTTACAGGAGCTTATTAAGCATCGTATACAATCGGCACTGCCAAATAACAGACATTTTAGTCCTACAATTTAATATTTTGGTTACTAGATATATTCTAATGTTATGCACGATAAGAGTATTGTTTAGTACAGTGATTATCTAGATAATTTAATAACAGAAATAAACAGTACATATGTGGAATAAAGCACTTTTTTAAACATCTATTTCTTAATTCATCTATTAAAAATTACAGCAGATTAGGGATGGGATGAATGGGGATGTTTTGGCCAAGTGGCGAATATTCGATGTCCAAATATCAATGTTCTTAAAATTTATCACAATTATAAGTAAAATTGGTGTTTTTAATTGAAAATTGAATTATTGGTGATTTTAAATGATTGATATAAAATTTTAATCATGCAATTTATCAATTAAATAGAAATAAAAAAACTGGTAATTGAAAGATTATTATTGCCATAATACTGACAAGCAAATTTAACGATGATGTATTGCATTTTGATTACAGGTTACATTTGATTGCATTACTTACAGAATCAATTTTTTTTCAACACTTGTTACAATTTTACATCTAATTAAGAAAATGTAAACTATTATTTATTTTCAACTAGTAATGCATCATAAAATTTCTGACATATTTTTCTTCTTCAGATGTTCTTTGCCTCTTTCAGTAGCTCAATACTTATCTTATCTAGGTGCATCCTTCAGCAGTTAGTGAACTTGTGTAATACACACACACACACATACATGTTCACTTCCACTTTATTGCAGTAGGAATCTAATTTCAGTTCCATGTTTTCCTTATCCTAGAAATTCACCCTGATATAACCTCTTTCATAGAAATGGATATACACCTCACAATAAATTTTTAATTTGTATGGAAAATTCTAATTAATATAATTTTTTAAAACACAGATGTTCTGTCGAATACCTTAGTATTATTCAATCAAACTAAATATTCAGCAAAAAAGCAGAATAGCAGCAGAATATTTGTCTCATCTCTCTACTTTGAATGTACATTCATCAGAGTAATGCAAGTAAGAAAAAAGAGGGGGAGGGGGATACGTGCTATTTTTTTGTGTGATGGTAATTTTCAAAAATGTTGCGATACTTAATGTTTAATGAACTAAGGTCTTAACATTTTGTCATACAAACCATCAGTTTAACACCAAAACATTGAGATATTAATTTCCATTGTACAAGAATGGGTAAATTTGAGTTGTTATACTGTTGAGAGATTGTTTCTATTTAAGGTGGTTAATTATTAGAATAAGCTATCTTTCATAGTGGTCAACTTTGAAATATCATTAAATTTGGATCAATACAAGAATTTTTTGGTGTCTCAACCAGTGCCGTAACTAGGCACCTGCCTAGTGTTGCACCCACACAAGGCACACTTGGGGGAACTAAATGCAAATTCTTGCACAGGAATGACTAGTTATGGTATATGTCTCAATTGTTCATGATATGTCAAAACTACGGAAAATTTGCTAGAAAAAAATAATGTGAGTCATTCGCAGAAACCCCTTCTTAATCTAATTGAGAGCCTATGCTTTTGTTAGGGAGTTATTAAACTCCTCTAGGATACATTCACTAAAGATCTTGGTGAAACATTGATGGAAATCAAGCTAAAAATATATAGATGTTAAGACATTGATTGACCTCTCAAAATTAATGCCACAATGAATAAATGTTTAATTTTTGTTAAAGCTGATCCCATAAAATTGTTTTTGTTTGTCAGATGTGAAGTTATTTTTTGGCCAGACAGTGTATTAAATTCAAACATATTACTTGTGATAGACAATTATGTGGATTGAAATCTTTCCAGGTGGAAGATGATGATGATGATGATAATTTGGACGATTTAATTGATGAAGAATGTGATCTGGCTGAAGTCAAATATCTAGAAGATGTTCACGATTCTCAACAAGATCCTTGACAGGTTCCGGTTTTAAGACTTATTATTGGAGGCGGCACATTGAGTTGAGCAGTTGCAGCTAAATGTTCATGCTGCTGTTCGGTGGATTCAGTTTCATTATTTTTATTATTCCTTTACGTTTTGATTCCTACATAATATGAAAATTTTTTTATAGTTTATTTTTAAGAAAATTAAAATTATGATATTTTGTTTTCACAAAATTTGGTAGGCTGCATGTGCATTCAACTGTGTTCAGGTAGGGATGGTTTATTCGGGATGAGAACAAACATGGGATATCTAAATTTTGACAGCAGTGCTGTTATCACAACAGTCTTTATGGATGCTTTTGTTCCTTTTTTTAGAAGAGAGAAAGCATCAGATGTTTGTATTATTGTACAGTTAATGTAATAAAGAGTTTCCCCCTTCAATTTTTGTCTCTATGAGGTGCTTGAAAGAACATTTTTTTTATAGGTGGCAACTGGTGTTGTACGATTTGAACCAATGTTTCCAAAATATCACAAATAGAAGAAAAAAGGTGGGGAAAATGTTCATTTGACTACAAAGTATTGTTAAAAAAATATTAAAAATTATGAAAAGTATACAGATCCTAAAAAAATATAGTATTGTAAAAAATATATTTTTGTTTTGAAATGTAAAGTTATTTTAAAATTTGAAAAATGATCTGGGGACAGCCAGGAGAAGGAAATTTCCTCAAGAAACAAAAAATTTTTCAAGCAAATTAAAAAAAAAAATTATCAATTGATCTATTGATTCATTCTATCGACTTTTAACCACACATTGTGATATAACCACACATTTTAATATCCACATTGGCATATTTTTTGTCTGATAATTATGATCATTCATAATTAGCCATAGCTAACCCTAACGATCAAAGTAATCTGATAGTGATTCATATATAGAGATCAACATATTCGAACATTGGCCGAGTCAACTGGGTCGGCCAGTTCACAAACCGGTCAATTTCAGGCTTTGACAGTGACATATATAAAGTAATTTCAAACTTTTTGTTCTCTAAAGAATAATCACTGAGTTTCAAATTGATGGCAAAGACATTCAGACAGTTCTCCAATGGTTTGAAGATCACTCAAAATAATTCTATGCTACTGGAATAAAAAAAATTTGTGATTAAATCAGAAAAATGAGTGGACAAAACATGGCAAGCAATAGCGCAGATAATTTTAGTTTCTCATAAGTTGTCCAGAAATCAGACAGAAACTGGAAGAATTCTCTCGTCATATGATGTATATGTAAAATCATTCTCTCACAAAACTAGACAAAAAATGAAAAAAATTATCAAAAAACAATTTTTTTCAAGACGCCATTTTGAATGTCAAACAAAAAAATAAAATCTTAGGGACACTTCTTTACCTGCTGATGAATTAAATACAGTCATTAATGAAGTTTGTTAAAATATTCACGATGAAAAAAATTAATTTAAATTTAACAATGTTAAAAGAGAGATCTAACGCAAATATTTTGCCTGTTTCAGCTCATAACTTGATATAAATGATTGACAATCAGAACATCTTCCATCTATTTTGGTAGCTCAATTTACAACTTGGACAAGCAATGATAGTCCAAACAGTTTTCTTGTCAATTGAAATTTTTTTGTATTTCTTGTTCCTTTTCGTCAAGTTTGTGTGGGACAACAAATCTCTAATTTGTCTTTGTTTTCCTAGAGCATGATATGCACTTTCAAAGCAGTCTTTTAGATGGAACATTACGGCAGCTTGATGTTGTGACCAAGAAATCTGAATATTTTTTATTTTTGTCCCCCCTAACTTATGATCAAACCTTCCTTCTAGTTACCTTATGCCAGGAGAAAGACATTTTCATGTTTTGCAACAATGATAAAAGAAACTAAGCACATTGCAAACATGTGCTTTTCAGAAATAATAGATGTCTGAACGGGAACACATGGTTAAAGTGAAAATAATTTTCAATTACCGTATATACTCGTGTATAAGCAGAGTTTTTTTGTAGAAAAATTTGTTCAAGTGGAAGGGTCGGCTTATACTCGGGTCAGTTTTTGATGAGAAAATATCGACCCCCGCAATCAGTAGTCATTTTTGTAGCAGTGTTCGATAAACTGGCATTATTGGTATGGGATATTGTACTCTAATATAAAATATATACATGAAGGTATGTAAAAAATACATTAAACAGGTAAAAAAACAAGAGGGTGCGTGGCCTGATCAGAGAGAAACCGAACGAGTAAACTATCAGAATAAGCATTAAAAGCGAGCTTAATAAGACATCCTAATACTTCTGTTGAATGTTTTTGGAATTGTTTCATCCATGGATGTTTTGTGGAACCTTTCTCCAGTTCATGATGTTCTGTGACTTTCTTGTGGATCTCTGACTGAAGATGTTCAACTACCACACACACAGTTTTAATTTTTCTTTAAAATCCACTCAAATTCCTTCAGCTATGGGTACCATACCATTTCGAGAGTGTTTTTTGGATATATACTCGTATTCGTAGTATATGTTACACACTTCGTTTATTTCCCGTCGGTCAAACATGCATTGTTTCTTAGTAGCCATTTCAGATCTAGTTTCATTCCTTGGCACCACTCATCTCCATCTGATTTTTGCAGCTCCTGTGATACAGTTTGAAGACAACTAGAAGTAACAGGGGTCGATACAATTGAAACAACCTTGTTGGTTGATTGGTTCTGTAGATTTTGTTCTGATGACTTAGATTTATTTTTGAAAAAAGATGAAATTTTTTGGCATTTGGAAGCACAGTCTACAAAATCTGCAGATCGCTTTTTTTTATATCGTTCGGATAATGGCATTATTCTAGAGTCAGAGTTATCATTCTTTAATCCTGTGAATACTTACTCCATACGATGGATGGTATTGCGCCTTGTCGGGGGGAGAACAGTGGGACTTACCAAGAGAGCATTAGAAACTATGAATACAGTATATCAGGGTTCAAAGTATGGGTTGCGATCCTCTGGGGTGGGGATAATAAGATAATTTCCAGAATAAAAATATGTTTGACAAAATATTAATTTTGATCAAGGAAACTAGTGGCTGAGGTCATTTGAGGATCCACCAACAATAGATATTGTTAGGGGGCTGTTGCTGCCCCCCCCCAATAACTTAAGGAAAAAAACCCTTTTTGTGTACGCGATTGAGTCTCGTATATACGGGACGACCAGCAACTTTTAGCCCCCCACCCCCCAATGTTTTCTTCACGTCTGTGCCTCTGCCCGTGGCCACAGACAGCTCTGAAGAATTAAATCTTTCAGGTAAAATATGGGGAAGGGGAAATGTGACTATTTTCAAAATGCAGCATGACCCGGGGTTCCATATCCGTTAGTAGTGAGATCCGTACATACTATGATTTTTAAATGTATGTATATATATAAGTGAGCTGTAATTCTCATCTAAGTATCGGACCCCAAAACATCACTTTGCCCAATGTTGAGACGGTCATGCATAATTCCCCCCCCCCCTTCAAAAAAATGAAGCTTACTGAACTCTAACCCAGGGTAGTTGTGGACTCAGGGTGAAGCGTCGGGAAGATCGGTTTAGCTTGTAAGTTCACTGCATCACCCAGTTTTGAACAGATATATTTTTCCGATACAATTTGTTTCTTGTGGAAGGGATGGTTACCCACTTTCTGGAAATAATAGACATCCAGATCATCGATAGCGTATGCCTTAAAACATGCTAACCCATGACCCTCGGAGTCATCTCACGTGGCCCAGGACGAATAACAAAGCCACACAAGTGGCCCATGAACAATCATCAAATCATTTAAGTGGGACACATTTCCAGATTACTTCAGTGGCTTGCAGCACATTTGCAGATCATTCAAGCTGCCAACAGCATATATCCAGATCAGCTAAGTGACCCCAAGCACATTTCCAAATCACTTGAGCGACCTGCAGCAAACCCCCAGTTCACTTAAGTGGCATGTAGTTCAGTTGCAGATTATATACTGTAAGTGACTGGAGGCACATTTACAGATCATTTGAGTCGCTCGCAGCACACAGATCACTTAATGGTCTGTGTTACATTAACACTTTAAGTGGCTCAATGCATATTTTATAGATTATTTTAGTGGCGCTCTTGACACTTTTCCAGGCCACTCAAGTGGCCCGATGCGCACTTTCAGATCATCTCCAAGTGACTTGCGGCACATTTCCAGATGACTCAGAGGGCTTGCGGCACACTTTCAGACCACCTGAATGACTCACGGTACATTTCAACTTAACTGAACCTTTTGAAGAGTGCGGGGCTACTTTTATTGATTTGAGAACGTGTCGCGGGCCACTTAATTAAGTGATCTAGAACAGCGCCACAGGTTACAAGTGTGATCTGTGAATGTGCCGCGAGCCACTTGAGTGATACCAGTAAGCCACATAGGTAACCTTTGACCCACGGTAAACACTTGGCCCGTGCGGACCAAATGTGGTCCTGGGGGTTCTGTTGCGGCCTGTTCCTCTAAAACCTAATTTTGTAAAAATGAACCAAGCTGCACATTCACAGATCGCTTAAGTGACCCGTAAGATGAATATTATGCATTCCCTATATTCAATTCTGCTTTAATATAGACATTAAATACCTTTTTGTCACCAATACAAAAATTTAGCAAATTCAATGCCTAGTCAAGGTTTCCCAATGTGGACAATAAAAATTTATAAATAGACAGAACTCTTAATATCTTTACGACGTCCAAATTACCCATAAACTCACAGAAGTCAAAATTTATGACAAAAACAAATCAAAAAAATAATGCTCCTGCATTTATTCCATCAGCTTCAAAGAAAACTCATCCCTAGAAAAGAAAAACAAAAATCCAAATTTTTTTTCAAAAGTCATAAGAACCACGAGGACCAAATGAACAGTGGATTCCTTCTGAATGTTTTGATAAAAGAGAATGTGGCTGCTGGTGAAGTAATTTCTTTATCCTGGATTTTTGATAATATATTACTTGGTCCAACTTCCATTTCTGATGGTCTTGCCCGTATTTGAAAAAAAAAAAAACCACTTCAGCATCCATATTCATACTAGATACAAATATAAAAAAAATTACTTTTGATTTTAAACCAGGGCTGGACAAATCGACATGGGCAACTTAAAAACAATGGTATTAGCATCCAAAATTTTCTTTGTGTAGTTAATTACAGATTGAGAGCAACCCAAAATATTTGGAATTCACAAGTGTGTATACCAACATGATGAAACGTCACGTCCTGAAGTGTTTAAAACTCCTTTAATTTTATTGTTCATACACGATACACAATGTACACCTTGTTTATTTTCAAGTAAGAGATCAGCTGGTATTTAGAATCGAATTTTAAAAGCCATAGCCAACGCTAATAATGACCATTGCCTTCTGATATCAGGAAATTACTCAGGTTTGTTCTTCAAATCAACACAATTTATGCTTTGTTGTTAACCGAATATTTATTAAATAAAAATTATGTACGCCACTCAAGATTACATGGTTAAAAGTTACATCTTCCCTAGAAAACCCAGATACTCCCAAGTTCATTCCCAGTATCAAAATACATGTTCTAGCACATTAGGGTATAAGGCTATTTAAATATTAAACCAGCGGATACTCAAAAATCATGACCATACTAGAAAATAATGTATGCATTATCTTGTAAATATAATTTTTTTGGCTATGATCATGTTACCTCAACTTACCAGGATCCCTATAAATGACACTACCCACAATTCAAGGTTAGCCCCCCCCCCCCCGGAACTCTTGTTATAACCAAACCACTTGCAGACATGCCAACACTTTTGGAATCCAGAAATACATATTCTCCGAAGGGGGGGGGGGGGAACACAGACCCAATAAAAAAAATTTTGGTTCATTTCTTATCGATTAAGAAAAAACTCCAACCCCCTTGCCAGCAGGTTCTGCACAGCCTCTGAGCATTCCCCCGATAAATGATTGTGGATAAACTTCGACAAAATTTATCACGGCTGCACTCTATGGGTATTTTCCCTAACAAAAACGGTAGTCATTGACATCACGACATGAAAGCTTGCAGAAAATCTAATTTTCAGGAAAAATCTTAACAAATCCAGAGCAGGAAGAAAGGTGAAAAATCTGGAATCTCCTACCTAAATCCAGAGTTCGCAGGTCTGCACTTTGTGTTGATCTCATAAAATTTGTAGAAAATTTCTCACCTCTCATATGTTATACATGAACTATTTTCTTTAAATGTTGTCTAAATTTATTATTCGAAACAATGGCATGCAGAAAGTACTATAGTTTAATAGAATAATACCAAAATGTTACAAATTGAATATTAACCTTATAACAATGAAAAACAGAATAAAAATTCTTCCCACTATAAACACCAGCAGACTATAAAAAACCCATTAATCAGACTTGAAATGTGATATTATACAAGCACAATTATCTGGCCATACAAAAATATGACCTATAATAAGGTTTTATGGTATACAATTTCTCCAGCTATCTGAACACTAACTTGAAACATAATTCAACCAGGTCCTCTTCCAAATAAGACATGTTTTCAAAATCAAAGAAAATCTTTGTTAAAAATTGTCAAATTAATACAAAACCTTATCACTATAGCACACATTACCCCCAAACAAAATATATTGAAAAGGTCTTGATGACACACAAATAGTGGACTGTACTTGAATGGTTTCAGCTCATGAAAGCAGAACTCTGGCTCACTTAGAAATTCAACATTTAATTATAAAGAGAACTTAATGTGAAACGGTTCCCGGAGGAATGCTACAGACAGGTGCACACCTGTACTCACACAGAAAAAACTAAAAAAACAAACAAAAGGAAAAACACAAACAAGCAACTACATGGATGCTAAGGAGATGCTGCCATCTATGAAACAAAACTCAAGCAACAACCTGGGCTCTAACATCCCGCCTAGCATTGAAATGTCAATTTCAATCAATATCACAACACATCAAAAAACATCAGCCCCAGACTCTGAAGGGGACGGTCGTGTTTTTGCTCGCTCCGACTAGGGAGCCATTTCTTTTTTCATTGCAGGTCCAGACATGGCCAGGACTAAAAAGAAGCCGAGGCAAGCCGCAGCAAAGCCAGCGCCTGCTGCATCACGAATCTTTTGATAAGTGTTCAATTGCATGGCGAAAATTCTTCACGGAAGTGGACTGTACTCGGCGGGACTACAAACTTCGCTCCAGAGAGGAGACAGCGAATGACCCCCATCTCCAGAGCCAGGCCGTGATTCTTCTCATAGACGTCGCGACGAGCATCAGCTCTAGGATCACCACCGAGATCCGATGTGAGCTTGAACGACAATTCTTGGAAATTGTTCAATCTCATCGAACATCGTCCTATGAGAACGACGTCGTGGTCAGGCTAAAGGATCTCGAGGGAACCTCTTGTCTTCTCTACGAGGACGAACCTCCAAGCGAAATCCTCCCGGATCAGGCCTTGCCAAATCCGCCCGAGGTCACCTCTACTTTCAGATCTCAATGTCCGGGTGCTAACACACAGACACCCGAGGTAATCCCTGCCAAAGAACCGCCGCCTCTTCCGGACGCTGAATCTTCCTCCCAACCCTTGGAGCCACGAGACAAGCCCGTCCCGTATGCTTCCCCTGAAGGACGTATGGCTTCCACCCAACCAGACAGAGAACCAACGATCCCGACTCAGGACACGCCCGTTCAGCCCAAGATCCCTGACACGTCGCCCATTGGTCCAGCAGCCTCCAACAGCCAACCAGAGCAAGGCTCCGAGGCCTGGTCAATCATGATTGACAGCAAGGGAAATTGGTTCGGCATAGACGCTCATCTATCCGGAATTTGCACAGAACATTTCTCTGCGACCATAATAGATGGTCTGATCAAAATTTCTTTTCAGGAAAAAAAAGACTTTCTGGCGGCAAAAGACTGGCTACACAACGAAGGGCTCACGCCCAAGCCAAAAGAAAAACGCTCCGGCATTTTTTCAGTGCTCATCAGAGGTCTCGAGAAATCTGCCAAAGCTACCGACATAAAGACGGCCCTTGAAACCCTAGGTTTCACTACCAGGAAAGCTGAACTCTTTCGCAAGGCAAACCCAACCAAACCGGGTGTTTGGAGAGTAACGCTCCCCAAAACAGAAGAGAACAGAAAAATTCTGCAATTAAAAAAAATTCACCATCTGGACATTTCTGTGGAGCGACACATCCGGAACTTCCACTCCTTCCAGTGTCACCGGTGCCTCGGGTTCTCGCATTTTGCGGCGACCTGCACACTTCCATATAGATGCGTTAAGTGCACGGACTCCCATGAACCGAGAAAATGCCTCAGGGTGCCGGGAACCGACTCGCCGGTGTGCGTGCTATGCTCCGGACCGCACCCAGCCAATTTCAAGAAATGTCCCGTCTTTCTTGAAATTTCGGGGAAAAAAAGACTGAAAAATCCATGGCTCAAGGAGGAAAAAACATCCTTCCCTCTCTTTCCTTTTACAGGAGTAGCCGACAATCGTCCAAGTCTGTACTCCCGGCGAAGGTCCTGACCAAATTCGACAACTATCTGAAGGACAGAACTACATCTCTGCCCACGGCCACTACCAGGGGACCCCCCGGACTTAGGTCAACGGGGCCTCCCGCGTCCAGACCTCCGACAGCAAACTCCAGCCGAACCGTCTCACCAGCCCGCCCGAGAGGTGAATCAAGGTCGCTTGGAGAAGTAATTGATGACTTCACCTCCATCGTTGGCAACATGGCAGCCAACAACATTATGGACGGACTTGCTCTTGATGAACTACGCTCGTTTTTCCAGCAAGCGGAGCAACTGAAAAAAAGATGGACGCTGGAGATAACTTAGGCCTATTCTGAGTTATCTATCTTCCTTTATTTTCCTGGTATCCTCTTTCCAAAAATCAAAAATCTCTTCAAAAAAAACTTTATAATTCAAAAAAAAAAAAAAAAAAATCTTTCCATTTTTTAACTAACATTTATTTTACTTCTTAACACTTTTCCCTATCGTCTAGGAACTTTGCCTTCCCATATTTTTTCTTTTCAGATCCTGGATAGCAGAGAGGTCCAGCCAATCCCAGGGCTCGAACGAAGCGGTCCAATCATCGAGGTCCAGTCTCTCCGGCTTTCTTCCACAGCTATACTTCTTCACTAAAACGACTAACCCATTGGGGTTGTGACGGCATTACTCAACTCCGGAATTAATTTTATTAATTTCGAGATATGGATCCACTCTTCCAAATTCATCTCAGCGCATATTCCTGTCGCATTGTCTTCTAAAGCTTCTCCCCCAGCACTATTGTGCACCACTGCAAAAAATTACGAAAATTTAAATTTCATTAGCGGATTCGACCTAACTTTGACCATGGCCCTTGGGTCAGGAAATTTATTTCTTGGCCCATTGACATTTAGCTGCCAGGCCTTTCGTAAGCCGCTGTAATAGCCCTGAGGGCAGGACTCGGCGTGAAAATCCTTGCATTCCGCATCACAACACATAAATGAAATGAATAGGTACAAATCATATCAGGGATATTGCTCTTGGAATGGAAGGGGACAAATTTTAGAGACGCTTCTCTTTATGACACCATTCTTTGTCTTGACCAACACTACTTGCACCTTTTGATCACAGCTTGAATGCGACCCAGTCTCCTACTACAAGAGGGGCAGTGATCTTCCTTAAGGACAACATCACCTTGTTTCACAATGTCTTTTTTTTTCTTTTTTTTTTAAATAATAATAACGTGATCCACACGTATTCCCAAGGGATCAGCATGATCCGTCCAGGGAATTTGTTAGTGTTAGTAAACATCCATGCCCGAACCGGGATTCGAACCCAGACCTGCACAGTGAGAAGCTAGTTCCCTAACCACTCGACTGCCAGGCGGCAGCACCACTTGTTTCTCTGCTGCAGTGTGTTCAAGTAGTCCCTATGCCATCTCTTCTGCACGAACTTGGTTGTGCGTTGCCAACGATTCAGACGATTTTCATTCACATCAATCAGGTCTGGCTCTGGAATAGTTTGGATGGGACGACCGCCCAGGAAATGACCCGGTGTTATAGCCTCCAGATCAGATGACATCGGTGAAATAAGTCGCTAAAAAAGTGACCTGGGCCCAAAAATAGGTAATAAAAGTGACCAGCTTCTAAAAAAGTGACCCGTGCCGAGCCCCGTATATACAAGAAACAAGAGAAGGTTGGTCATCTATACTCACTAATGAATCATTCTGCAGGCTCATCCGCTACTGGCTGCTCCTGCATCTGCTGCTGGCTGCTCCAGTTCATTGTCTATAGGAAGTTGACCACCTTGAAATAGGATGACCATGTTGTTGATGGGTGTTGCTAGCTGACGAGATCTATTCAGTAGATGGTCATACCCTAGAGATTTCATAGAAATAAAAAAAAATTAAAATTTTTAAAAACAAAGCCAACCCTGTCAAAAAAAAATTACAAACATTTTCAATGAAAAAAAATGTATATTCAACCATAAAACTTACACATCCGATACCAATAAAAGAAGAGAGATTGTCTTTCTTGCTTATATGCTGCAGATTACTTAAATAATCTGAGAATATGCAGCGGGTAACTTGAGTGATGTAGAACCACACTGGGGGCCACATAAATGCTCTAAAACTACATCCAGGGTCGGATTAATCCATATGAAGGCCCTAAACACACAAGTGATTTCAGTGCCTCCTTTACTTTTAACCTTAACAAATGACCTGGGACCTCATGACAATTAGAATAAGATCTGTTTACAATTTTCAATAATGTAATAAGTGTTTGAATTGGTAAGCAATTATTTTTAAGTGGGGGCGATTCAGAAAAATCATTTCACTCCAGACCTATGATGCAGGGGGCGTAGCCAGAAATTTCGTTCAAGGGGGGACAAAAGTGATAGAACAATAAATTTGGCCATCTTTTTCTTTTTGGTCATTTTCTCATGTTTTGGGGGGACCAGACCCTCAAGTCCGTCCCCCCGCTTTGCCTTGCTATGATCCCACGTCTCAAGAGCATTGATTGCCGTTAGGCCTCATGACAATTTGATCTGGTTAGTTTCGGAATGAGTAAGAATGCAAATTGGTAGGCAGGTTGCATAGCTAAGTGGGGGAGGGGGCCTCCGAAAAATTTGTTTTACCCAGAGGCCTATGATGCTGTTGAGACAGCCCTGGGCATACAGTAGTTTATGGAAATACAGCAAAATTTCAATCCAAATACTGAGCATTGACACAAGTTCTTGACACCTGCACCTTCACCTTACTAAACACGTCACTTTCTACTTGTTCCAATCCGAGCGGACCAGCTAAATTCAAAACACGCGGCGATAAACACATCGACCAATACGAAGCGTACGATTGGTTGAATTTTCATCATTATCCAATCATTTATTTTCTAACAATTTATCAACTTTCGATTTCACGGCTCAAAAAGATAAGGGTGCCTTTATATTGGTTAGTATTGTGGCTTTTGTGCTTCTTCCCTAAAAAGTTACTACTTTCGTATGTCAAAGCAGCATCAGTAGCTTTGTTTCAATTTTTTTCCCTATTGCCCGGATTCGGGTGTAAAGGTAACAAAATAAACACGCTGAACTCTAGTATTACCCAATATTTAATTTCGGAGGGTAATTTCATTCCTCTCCAAAATTTTAAGGGGTATTTTTGTTAAAAGAGAGGTCTCTTTTTTTTATCTGTGAGAAATTACCCAACAGTTACTTACAGAGGAATATGGACAAACAGTTATTTTGCAAGTGCTTGCAAGAGAAATGAGTCATATTTTTTTCAATCACGGGAACGGGACGCGTAATTCCATACCGTACATAGGATTTTTAACATGGGATGCGCGTCATTGGCTAAGATCACTATTACGTCACTAAATCGCCACACCCGATCTTGACTTCGGAACTCGATGTAATGCGCATGCGCGACATTTATTGGCGTGCATTTTTCCGGCGACTGTTGGTTGGCGCCAATATACTGGCAACGTTTAGTAATACATATATCTAATTTTAGCTGCAATCGGCGTGTGCCAGTCGGTGAAATGATTAAAGTACGGGGTTTGTGCATTGAATGGTCATGGGTTCGAGTTTCATTGTAGTTCCACTCGAATCTTTCTTTTAATAGTGTTACCCGCGGTCTGTTTTTGGAATATCTTACAAGTTTTGCCATATTTCCAGTTGTGGTGACACCATAGTTGATATTTTCAGTCCGGGGGCAGTTCCCCCTGTAACGGCCGGAGGAGCGAAGCGACGTCCGAGCCCGAACGAAGTTCGGCCTACAGGGGCATTTATTAATAAAGAAGTCGGAAGCATGTTTTTTTGAGTTGTGATATTATATTGTACTGGGGGGGCTCTGCCCCCCTGCCGCTTTTGGTGGCCAACCCCCCCCCCCCCACTTCACTTCACAACATATCTTGTTTATTTCGTCCCACTTCATCAGCGTGCTATGGAAAGAGACGTGTGAAAGCACCAGCTTACTGAAGAAGCGAATTTTAATAAAAATAATGATAAAGCAACAACAAAAAAAAAAAAATTAGATTCATCAAGCACCCCCAGAAACTGGGGCCCCAGATTCAATTCGGTGAATTTTAGTGGAGCCCACACTTGATATATCTCGGGCTACCGATGTGTTGCAAATTTTACAATGTTAAACAACAAAAATCAATGAGATACATCCAGGGGCCCCGAATTAGAACCTATCAACATTCCCATGGAGCACTGACCTGGAAGCTTGTCGGGCACACCCCTGTAAGGGGCCACGAAAATTTTTCATTTTTTTCAATTTTGCAACGAATAAAATCCAGGGCCCCACATCCAGTAGCGGGAACACAATACGCAGATTTTCAGTGGGGAATCCAGACTGGATTTATCTCGGTCTTCCGCTGTTGCAAATTGTGTAATGTTAAAAAACAAAAAGAATCAGATTCATCCAGAGCCCCAAAATGAAACCTGCAAACATGGGGCCCCCGACTTGGAAGCTTGTCGGTCATCCCCCACTGCGAGTGCCATGAAAAATTTTCATTTGTATTCGTTTTACCAATGAATAAAAGCTAGGGCCCCCCCAATCAGTTGCCCGTTGTATTCGCATACTTTTAGTGGGGCCCCAGACTATATTTATCACGGGCATCCGCTGTTGCAAATTCTACAACAGAAAATAATGAGATTCATCCAGGGCCCCCAAAATGAAACCTGTAAACATGGGGCCCCGACTTGTAAGCTTGTCGGTCATTCCCCGCTGCGATTGCCGTGAAACATTTTCATTTGTATTCGTTTTAACAACGAATAAAATCCAGGGCCCCCAACCTATTACCCGGGACACCAATTCGCATACTTTTAGTGGGGCCCCAGACTGGCTTTATCTCGAGCATCCGCTGTTGCAAATTCTACAACAGGAAATAATGAGATTCATCCAGGGGCCCCCTAAAATGAAACCTGTAAACATGGGCCCCCGACTTGTAAGCTTGTCGGTCATTCCCCGCTGCGATTGCCATGAAACATTTTCATTTGTATTCGTTTTACCAACGAATAAAATCGAGGGCCTCAACCAATTACCTGGGACACCAATTCGCATACTTTTAGTGGGGCCCCAGACTGGCTTTATTTCGGGCTTCCGCTGTTGCAAATTCTACAACAGAAAAGAATGAGATTCATCCAGGGCCCCCAAAATGAAACCTGCAAACATGGGGCCCCGACTTGGAGCTTGTCGGTCATCCCCCGGTGCGAATGACATGAAAAATTTTCATTTGTATTCGTTTTACCGACGAATAAAATCCAGGACCACCCACGCAGCTACACGTGACCGAATTCGCAAATTTTTTGGAGCCCCCAGACTGGATATATCTTGTGCTTCCGCTATCGAAAATTTTTCAACGTTAAAGCAGCAAGAAACCAATGAGATTCATCAAAGATTCATCATTCCCTGGAAATGGAAACAATTTAACTTTCCCATGAAGGTATACGTACAATCCCCCCTGGGTACCCCGACCCTGTGTGTTGGGAGCACTGCTGTTGTGTGTATATTTATATATATACATACCTCTCGGAATGACCCCCCCCCCCCAGAAGGACAGGGGCCACAACGATTCTTATCACTTTTTGATTTTTCACACTATAAATTAACCACAGAGGGGCCCTGAAAAGCTGGTTTGGGGGCTCGCCATCTAAATTCCAGCCAAAGGGCCCTGCTGTAGGATATGGGAGCCTCTCGGTACATGCACATAACATGGTCCCGATAGGTCAAAAGGGTCCCAATATGTGCTAGAGTTAAATGAATACTTGACTCAAAATCGTAACCGACTTCCGTAACACAAAAACGTAACAGATTTCCGTCACTCAAAAACTTTACCCACTTCCGTCACTCGGTTGCTTAGCAACAGGCCCTTTTCGAGTTTGTGATTTTATATTATAGAGTAGATATCATTATTATGATAATTATATTATGTTGCTATAAAATTTTATATCTTTGTAATATTATATCGTGATCTTTAATGAATCCTGGTGTTTGGCGATAAGTTGCCAAACGTAACAGCCATAGTTCCGAATCGGTAATGTTCGGCTCTTCGGTTAGTACGTGACGAAAAAGGTTCGGAGTTAGAATTTCCCTCGATCTTAAATGACGTCATTGTGATCTTCGCCAATGAGCGTATCCCATGTTAAAACCTGTGTACATAATGGAATTGTGCCTCCCGGGAAATACGGATGCGTGGACACCCTACTTAGAGGAGAAATAGAATAAATTTATTTTTATTAAAGAAAACGAAAAGAAAATTACTATTCACAGCGTGTTTGATGATAAAGAAAAAAAGCAACATAATGCAGCCAATAATCTTAGATTGGTTACATTCGAGCAAATGAACCGAATAGACTTATTGGTTACAAACAATATACAATATACAAATACAACGGTTGTTTTAAAGTTCTATAAAAGAACACTTTTGTAATGTAATTCCGGCGTATGGGGTAATTCAGGTATTACGTAAGCAGATTTTCAGCCATTTTTCATCCCCTCCGCCCCCCCTGTCAGCAAAAATCAGCAAAACACTAACCACCCCCCCCCCCCCGTCAGCAAAATTTCATCAGCAGCTCTTAGAATATTTAATATCTTCAAAAAGGGGTGGTTGATGACATAATCAACCTTCGAACCCCCCTCCCCCCGTCATCAAAAGTCAGCAAATCCGAAACCCCCTTCCCCCCTCGATGCTGACGTAATACTTGAATGACTCCTATGACATAAGACGCCTTCATATACGGTGTATTAAGGAGTTCTACTATGACATATTCCGGCTACCGATGAATGACGTTGTCATAGGCTGGGATTACGCTATAAAAATTTTGTAAAATATATTTTATCAAACTTTTATAGTGTGATACCGGTGATAACGTCAGTGACCATACGTCCCGTAGGCCCAGGACAGTGCCGGTTTTCTCTGTTTTTTAGCTGTCACGACCTGCCCCCCCCCATCCCAAGGAGAAATAGAGAAAAAGACATATTTCTTCTGAATGGTCCCGACTCTTTTGCAAAAATGTCACGGTTTTTCACGTATTTACAACGAAGCCAACTTGACTTTTTATCCTTCAAATCAACGATTAAAATTGTCTTCCAACTCAGAAATTGCATTACTATAATTACGACAACAAATAAGAATATTTATTATATATTTGTCATATTTTCTTATATGATTACCTTGTCACACCATGGTCATTTTCTGCACACGAGGGCTAATTAGACCGACAATTTATTGCCGATTCCGAATGGCAGGCTTGCTATTCGAAATTTTTTGCCGCGGTCAAGTCGCCGTTTTTTGTTATACCCATTTGTCCAAGGTGACTATATTTACTCGAGAGAAATACGGGACATTGGGATACCAAATACGGGACATTGTCAATTATCGCCAGAAACGACGCCAAAACCAAACAATGTTGCCAAATATTGTTCAAATTACGGAAAAATCACAATGCCGGGAAATAATGCATTACTGCCGATTGCAGTGGATTAAAATGTATTCCACGAAAAAAAAACGTTCACCAAGGCAAATGTGGGAGATTAATATTCTCATATATACATATAGTAACGTCCTCTCCACTTGTCAATACAAGATTCATCGAAAGACTGGTTATTTGTAGAGATGAAGATTACAAGGAAGAAAATTCATCACTGCCCCCCACGGGGACTCGAACCGCGGTCTCTCGCTTGTCGGACGAGTGCTCTACAATCTAGGCTATGGAAGCAGAGAGAATATTTCAACCTTGGAGCGTATATATGTTGAAAGGCACCGTACATGGTAACCTCTTACAGTAAAATTTCCCTCAAAAATGTCCCTTTTGACCAAATTTTTCCCACGCATTCCGAAAAATGTGCCACCATCTAGCGGGGAGAATGCGTAATCAAGTACTTTACAATATAAAAGTATTGTACCGCATTAATTTCTTTATTTTTTTCAAAAAATTCTTTTGTTTGATGAACTCTCTGTCTATGTATTATGCAGATTTTGGTATCGTGGAAATGGATTTTTTAATTGACTTTTATTTGTGTAAATATAACTCGTTCTTTTCATATGATCATTTGGCTAAATATTAAATGCTATTGAAATTTAACTGATTCCTTCTTTTCATGAGTCATCGTTTTATTCTAAATGTATATTGGAGCACTAGGAGCCTGGGTTAATCTAGATAATTACATATATACATATTCTTCCAGTGGTTCGATACAACAGTATACAAGTAAACGAATATCATAAACTTCAACGTCAAGTATTTTTTCCTGCATTCTTCTTGTCAAGAAATCTCAAATAGCGATTGAGCAATATTTGACTTTATGCAGCTAAAAACAAACTTCTGCAAATTGGCTAAGATATGTTTTGACCATATACTTTTTGGTCGTGTTACACTTTTTGATAATTCACTGTTTTGGCTCATAAGTGGAGAAATAAATTTTTAAGGGATGGTCCATACATTCAATAGCTTTCAGATTTACAAAAACATTTAATTTTTTTGGCACTTGATTTTGAGGGGGGAGGGGGAGGGAGAACAACCTGCCCACTCCTCTGGCTCTGCTTAATAGTAGTAACCTCCTTTTTGTATCAGTTCGCAATTATTTTAATAGTTAAACAGAAGATCTACATTGCGTGTTTGTAATAATAATATTTCCATTTGTGTAATTCATATTTTTTCAACTCCTTTTTCTTTTTATCAGGTCAACATTCCAGCTTCTTCCAAGCTGCGGCTAGCACTGGAAAAGAAAACCCTCACCGGGACATCATTATCTGTTTAAAGACGAGTAGCTGTTACTCTGGCAAGGCTGGGAAGTTCAGGGGAATTAAGAAATCTCGCTCATTTGTTTTGCATCGCCCGGTCAACCGTGTTTTATCACAAGGGAAACTTGTCTGGCAATAAATACAATCTTCATTGATCAGATTAAGTTCCCACGAGGGAATGATCTTCATGTTGTAACAGAAGCATTTTTGCTCAACAATGGTTTGCCTGGTGTGTGTGGTGCTATAGATGGCTGCCACATACCAATAAAAGCACCGCCTCCCAATGCTAAAGATTATTTCAATAGGAAACAGTTCCATAGCATTGTAATTCAAGCCATCGTCGACCACAGGAAAAAGTTCACGAACGTGAACTTTGGATGGCCTGGATCAGTCCACGATGCCAGGGTGTTGGCCAATTCTGAAATATATCGAATGTGCGAGAATGGGTTGTTTAGGAACTATCGGTGCCAATTGCTTGGCACTGATACATAACGCCGTATTTGGTTGCTGATGCAGCATATCCCTTGAAAGATTGGGTGATGAAACCTTTCACAGGAGGCGCACTATCACCCGATCAGGCATTATTCAACAAGAAATCAAATCAAATGAAGGTAAGGTAGTCCTTTCAGTACAAACGACATTAAAGGCGAAATTTAAATCAAATGAGAGAGTTGATGATTTGAAAAGCTGAGGAACAGTCGCACTATTTGGAGCTCTTCGACGACGTCAGTTTCATAACGTTCTATCGAGGATCTGCGGAAAAGCCACGAATCCCCAGCGTTTGTCATCCCGGGTAAGTCAATTGAGATTATGCGCTATTGTTCATGATGGTCAGATTTTGTCCGGCAATCCGTCCCGTTGATGGCGGCAATATAGATGATAAGTTTTGTTATATTAGAGATAATTTTGCTCGGTTGTTTAATGAAAATATAGAGGAATTGATTAGTATTATTGAACCCTGGTTGGGATTTTTTCATGATGCTCAACTTAATCTATATCCAATTGAGGATGCTGATTGTGAAACGGCCGAGAAGTTTGATAACATTTTGTCTCTGTTCTCTGATCACCTAAACAGTGACGAAAGTTTTCAGCAGGACCCCTCTGCGGCTCTAGTTACAGGCCTTTGCGAGTTCTTTGAATTTATTGCCCTCAAACCATGTTGTCATATTCTCGCTCTTGAATTTCGTAAGAGACCTAAAATAGACAAGTCCCCAGAAAGCATTGCACGAAAATTGGATACCTCTCGTAAGAGGAAAAGGCTGCATGTAATCAGCCCTTCCCCAGAAAAGAAGACTTTAGCTTTTGCTATAGATTCTGATGATACGCAAGATTCTATTATAAGCTATGAAGGAGATATTACTGCTAGCCCTAATTCTAGCGTGGGGACCGCTAATATGGGTGGTGAAATAGGTTCGCAGGAGGACAATCACATAATATCGCAGGAGGATAACCCTCCCATAATTCCTAGAGTGGGTACTTCTCCAATTATTTTGTCCCCTCGACGAAGTACCCTGATGTCTAGTGAGGTGCTGGATTCTGAAATTAACAATCCCAGGAGACTTAGTGAAGAGACTAATGAGGAGGCACCAACTCCTCCTATAATATCCAGTGGCATAAGTAGTGTTGATCAATCACAGCGAAGGAGTTGCTCCCAGACTCTCCTGGAAGAGAATGTAAACATAAACAGTGGAGACATGCCCTCAGAGGTACTCGACACAGATGATAATGATGGTTTCACCCAAGTTAGTTATAAGAAGAGAAAAAGCAATATCCCACCAATAGTTCTTTCTGAATGGGGCCCCAAATGGTTAAAAAATTATGCGGAGATTAGGAGAATGTGTGATTTCCCGCCGGAGTCTAAGTCAACTCCGACAACGGTGTCCATCAAAGTATTTTGTGAAAATGACTATAGGAAAGTTACTAGATACTGTAATGAGAAAAATTTCAAATTTCATACTTTCCAAATGGAAAGTGAGAGAAACCTCAAAATAGTGATTAGAGGACTCCCTGTGAATGTGCCCCCTGATGATATAGCGGAGGATATCATGTCACAAGGGCATGAGGTCATTAAAGTAGCAAAAATGAAAAACTACAGGACTGGTTATGACTACCCACTATACCTTGTTGAATTCTCAATCAAGGATAAAGAGATATTTAATATTACAGAGATTGCTGGGATACCTGTACAAATTGAAAGGTATAAAGGAAACAGGAATACCCTGCAATGTAGAAATTGTCTTATTCTAGGGCACACATCGGTGTCTTGTAAAGAAAGATCACGTTGCGCCTTTTGTGCGCAACAGCACAGTGGGCGGGACTGCCCCAATAAAGGCAACATCAATTTAAAGAAGTGTTACTTGTGTAATGGTAAGCATTGTTCTACTTATGGGGGATGCCCTGTGAAACTGCAAAGACAGCAGCAGGGATCAGGTCGACTAGTTATTCCCTCCCTCCCAGCAATTATTAGAGATGACCCACTTATAAATCGGAGTAATAAAACCCGCTCTTTTGCAGAAGTGATCAGGGGAGAGCCCATTGGGGACTGTGTACAAGCAGAAGAAGTAGAGGGAGATGCTCCCATGGAGATATCATCACATGTTCCACTTGTAAGACGAAATTCGTTTACGCCTCTCACTGAGAAACCAAACTCATTGGCTTTCACTAAAATTTCCCACTACTATAACAAAAAGGGGGCACACCCTCTCTACAAGGGCTTTTCCTTGAAGCAACATGATTATGCCATTGAACTTGAGAAAGCATTGGATAGAAAGATGGCTAGCGATGTGCAAGAAATTGTGACAGAAATGGTCAAGGAGGTAGTGGAGAGACCCGCTGTAGTGGTAAACACATTGGATGCAAACAAACAAGACACGTCCACTTTATTAGAAAGGGGAGAGGAGGAACCTATTAATTCTATGGAATTCTCTCCCTCAGAGACTAATGTTAATTATGAAATTAAATCTATTATGTTATCTATGCAGAAAATAACAAATTGTTGTAAACCGCCCAAAGAGGTCGAAAGGACTCTCTCTGAAATCCTTCGTAGTCTCACTGAAGTTCTTAACTTCCTATCAAAAGGCACCAAAAATTAGTACAACAACAACAATGCCTACCTGTGGCCCTCCGAGGCCACTTACGATTTTCTCGTGGAATGCCACGAGTCTCAAACCCAGCATTAAAGAATTAACAGAGGCACTTGTGGAATATAATGTGGATGTTTTTCTCTGTCAGGAGACATGGCTCATACCGAGCGTCACTGTTAAAATTCCTAGATACCAGTGTGTCAGACGCGATCGACTTCATAATAGGGGGGGAGGAGTCGCTGCTTACATTCGTAGCAACATTCCCTATGATGTACTTGAATTACCGAACTCTAATACTACTGAGGCGGTGGGAGTAACCATTTGTGTTAACAACATCAACATTAATATTGTTTCCCTGTATAAACCCCCCAACAATAACCTGGATTATAATTTGCTTACACATTTGTTTAACAAAGACACCCCCACTATTATAGCAGGAGACTGGAATCTACATCATACTGCCTGGAACTGTGACTACGATCAAAGGGCAGGCACTAAATTATTTCATTATTGTCAAAACAATGTTATTGATATTATTGCGACTAAGGACCCCACACACTTCCCTTCATGCTCTCTGCAACGTGCTTCGGTCATTGATTTTGCGCTAGCGAAGAACATTGAATCGGCAATTTCGATCACATCCCCAGAGCTTGTTGATTCAAATCACAATCCGATTGTACTGCAACTTGATTTTCTAATCTCAAGGAAGATTCCTTACATTCTTAAGACTGACTGGGAAAAATTCACTAATGAACTTTTGGCTGTCCCAGTAATTAGTCTTCAAAATCCCACGGAGCAAGCAATAAATGACAGTGTTGCTTCCCTTACTGACGAGATTAATGGCGCCATCTGTCGTTGTACTATCAAAGTTAAAACTAGTGAGCATCAGTTTGGGCTCTCAAGGGAGCTATTGAACAAAATCAGGGCAAAGAACAAAGTTCGGAAGAGGTGGCAAAGGTTTAGAATCAGAAGTGACAAATTGCTTCTCAATAGCATGGAGAGGGAAATTAGGGCTGAGATCAGAGCATACACTCATGAGAGATTTAACTTTTTTATGCAGGAAGTCAACATTGCTGACGGCTCTCTCTGGAGGGCCCTTAAGATTTGCAAGCCAAAAGCCGCAATTATTAGCAGAATTCACGGGCAAAGGGGTGGCGTTGTTTTTAACCCCCCTGATATTGCGGAAGCTTTTGCTGACACATTTGAAGAGCAATTTGCGCCGAATAACTTGCAACCCTCATCGACGAGGGAACAGATACAAGAATGTATCAGAGAATACACTGAGTCACACACACCCCCGGTTTTGGAATCGGCAGAAGTACCGCTTACTAACATGGAGGAAGTCAATGAGCTTATCAGAAAGCTCAAGAATAGAAAGGCTCCAGGGCGTGATAAGATCTCGAACCTTGCCCTTAAGGCCCTGCCTACGAACATCATAAGGTCACTGGTCAATCTTTTTAACAACATGTTGCAGATTGATCATTTTCCTGAGATTTGGAAGATGGCCGTTATTAAGGCTATTCACAAACCGGGCACTGATCCGCTCTTCCCACAAAATTATCGCCCCATCAGTTTATTGTCTAATGTAGGGAAATTGTTTGAAAGAATTTACATCAAGAGGTTTAATAATTTCTGTAGTAACAATGCAATAATTCGACCTGAACAACATGGATTCAGGGGGGCGCACTCGTGTGTCACACAACTCCTTAGAACCACTGAGTTTATAATGGATGCTGTGAATCACAAAGAGTATGTGTGTTCTTTGGCTCTGGACTTTGCAAAGGCTTTTGACAGAACAAACCATGATATGCTTATCTATAAACTGATAAGGATGAATTTTCCTTCGAAGTTTGTTTACTTTATACGAAACTACTTGAGTGGGAGGCAGTTCCAAGTACGAATAGGGGACGCATACTCGACTATTAGACCAGTCAGGGCTTCCGTCCCCCAAGGAAGTGTCCTAGGCCCTCAACTGTTTTCACTATATGTGAATGATTTTCCTGGTCCTCAAAGAGGTTTGCTAAGCCAATATGCTGATGATGTTTTAATCAGTACGAACTGCAGAGATGCACGCAAAGCATTTGATAACTTACAAGAAACTGTGGACGAAATAGACGATTACTGTAGAGACTCTGATATAGCGTTGAATCACTCGAAATGTAACTTTATCTGGTTTCATAAAAGACACAATCCTCCTATGGGCCCTAATTACCATATAGAGCTAGGAAATGTCACACTTGCCCCGAAGCCACATATCAAATATTTAGGAGTGGTAATGGACAGAAAAATTAACTTCAAAGCTCACACTGAGCAAGTGAGAATGAAAGCTACAAAGAACCTAGGGATGCTAAACAAAATATTTTTCCCAAAGAGTGGTCTTTCTCTTAGAAATAAGCTACATCTATATAGAACAGTTATTCGTCCTACTATTTCTTATGCGTCACCTGTATGGGCTTTTGCTACAAAGAAAAATATTCAGACACTTCAGATTTTTGAAAATAAAAATTTCAGAAAATTTACGGGTGCCAGTTGGTACATGAGGAACATAGACATACGGAGAGACATTCATATGGATTCATTTTTTGAGCATATAAAGAGACTTGCGGAGACCCAGTATGAAACTCTGAGAAACTCAGAGAATGCTCAGCTTGCTGAACTTGTTGACTATGATCCAGCGCTAATTTTCAGGTATGGAAGGCCGCAGAATCTTCTATATAGAACTTGGCAAGTGTAAATTTGTATATAGGAAATCTGTAAATACACTGTAGATATTTTTTCTCCTTAATTTTTCATTAATTGTATTTTACCTAATTGTATTTTATAAACTTGAAACATGTGTATAAGCCAGGTAGAGGATTTGCTCCCCCATATCAGAAATAGTCACTCTAAATGTTGATAATAGATGGCGCCCCAACATTTATGGACATTGATACTTGTGTGAAGGCAAAACAGTTAAAAATTAGAGTTCACCTCTATGATGTCACTTCAAATCGGCATGGTCGATTTTATTATTTTTATTTATTGTTATCTTATCTTTAATCTATTTTTAACGGCCCTCAAAAGAAGTCTTGAGGTTTTTTCATGCTCAAAAAGATCGAGTATTGTTTTTCCTCGAAATAACATCTAAGCTTCAGAACGAACTAACCGGAACTGACCATTGTAATAGCGTATTGATCTCATGACTTACTGTTTCTTGTTTTCAGAAGGCGGCGTTTTTACCTGCGAAAATTGTGTTGTTATGAGCTTTGAATCCCGATTTTGTCCAACTTTTACACAACAAAACACACATTATACACCTCATGCACGTACACGATACATGATAGGTCACTTCCATAGTGACCCCCTAATAAGACCGGTAGAATGGCCATAGAATTTGTGCCACGGAACCGGCAAAATAGGCTTTATTCAGCTCAGCTCAGCTCATTATTCAACAAGAAGTTGAGTAGCTGCGCGTCAACGTAGAACATGCATTCGGCTTGCTAAAAGGGAGATGGCGCTGCCTGTTGAAGGCTAACGAATCCAGTTTACAAAACATCCAGCACCAGGTTGTGGCTTGCTGTGTTTTGCATAATTTCTGCCAAGATGAACTGGGTTGCTGTCCTACCCAATGGGATTTACAAGGTGATCTGGAATGTACTGATGGTACAGTACATGTCAATGTTAACAGCAAAAAGAAAAGACTGACACTAGTTCAATGGTGTTGCAATAATCAATAAATGTCCAAATGAAAAAAAAAAAACTATCAAGCCATTTTCGAAAAAATTATGTACAGAGTTTTCATTGTAACGCAGGACTCCCACTCAAAAAACTAGACCACAAGTTTCATCTACCACATTTATTCGCCTACGTTTGCTGCGTTGGCCTGAAATATGAATGATTTATTACATATGCATATAATAATAAATGCATTGGAAAATTACTTTACAAAATCAAATATATTAAAAATCGAAGATGATACTACACCTGCACAAATTTATTTCAAACATATATCTGCATTTTATTATGCCACTCTGTTTTCCACTATTCATGGTTTGTCTTTTCCCCACTTTGTATATTTATGTCAATAAATTGTTATTAAATCTGGATCAATAGTTAGACCACAACTTGAACAAGTAATTTGTTCGAATATTAACGCCTAGGGTAAGGTAAATAGATACCTCAGAAGCTTATCAATGCAAGTAAATAAGTATTAAAAATGATATAACAGAATCTTTTTATTCTATGGTCAGTATAAGTGTGGTACCAGTAAGCAATATCTGCTGCTGCAGTATAAATGTAGCGACTTGATTACATTGGCAACTGTCATGCAAAAGTCATTTTTCAGAAAATTGACCTTCACTGATGATTTCGAAATTTCTGACTGACACCCCATCAACTCAAGTAGGGTTATCTAGTAGTAGGTTTTATCTAGCTCAGTAGGTTTTTATCTAGCTCAGTAGGTTTTATCTAGCTAGCTACATCAAGTAGGTTTTATCTAGCTAGCTACATCAAGTAGGTTTTATCTAGCTAGCTACATCAAGTAGGTTTTATCTAGCTCAGTGAGTTTTTTAATTACATACAGCTAGTATGATTTCTAACTAGATGCAGGCATCACCTCTCATTTTAACTTTAGCCCTAGAGCATGGCTTGACGAATCCCTTGGCAACTGACCCAGATAGTGGAATTTAAGTGGCATTAAATTTCAGAAGGAAACAAAAATACCATTTATTATTTCATGGGACAAACACAATTTTGCTGCTCCTACCACTGAAAAATGACCAGCAAAATCATGTTTGATCCCCTCCCCCCACAAAAGCCACAGTCATGGCCCTGCTGAAACCTTTCATATGCTTTTCACCCTTGACAATAACATGTTATTAATATGAAACAGCTATACGGAATTAATAAATAAAGCTATACCCCTCTCATTTCCACTGGCTACGCTCGAAGTATTTGATTCCTGTGACGTGCTAGGGAGCTGCTCCAAGCCTTCATCTGCAGTCCTTTGCCTATCATTTAAAAATGTGAAATGAAACTTATGCAATGCATTTTGAATCCTAATGCAATACATCATGCACTATAGCCAGTAAAGCTTTCTTGTAACATTTGATTACATGACTACGATGCAAATTCAAATTCAGAAAAGAGAGAGTTAGTTTTCAATTAATTATTAAGTTACTTAATAACTTGTGTAAACCGCCTTTAGGGCTCATTTCCAAGGTAGCTGACAAAAGTTTTAATAATTTTTTGATTTTCTTTCACTCACCATGTATTAACCCTTCGTCGGGAACAACTGATCTAATAATTCCTTCACATTTTCTCTTTCCTACATGCGACTGGCACTAGCGCATTTGAGTATCTATCTCTTAATCTGGCTAGGTTTCAGTGAGAGTGCTCTCGTCACAGAGCAGAAAGCCTCAACAGTACAATTATTTAATCAGTACACTTTTAGCTGGAAAAAGTTTACGGCAGATGACAGCACTATACATAACAATTATGACGCAGTAACAACTTTCACGTTAGTCAAAACAGTTACACGCCACGCACATTCGGGCATGCATCAGTTCATTAGAAATTCAGTAGAGGAATGTGGACGACGTACATGTATGGTTAAGTAATAGTGGAAGTGTGCATAACAGTCTGTCCGCTGACGACCTTACTGAACGTGGGTAGTTATGAAAGTGCTCTGTTAGTCTCATTGCACCAGATTCCACATCTTAAACGGTAAGTATTTTAACAGACAGTGTCGTCTTAATGCATGTGCCCACCCGAGCATGACAGAGGGATCATTGGAAAATAAGTTTGATTTTCAAGAATTAGCCAGGTCAGGCTAGAGAAAAATTATTTGGCCCACGATGTGTTCTTCAGACAGTTCTTAAGAACAGCATAGTGCATGGGTTGGGTCTGTGAGACCCTTGCACATGTATTTCTCTCATTTACAGACAGGCAGGCCCTGTCTGTAAATGAGATACCCATGGGCCAGCTGACAGGAACAATTTGCTAGAGGTCTCGCTAATTTCCTTCTGTCGTATACATTTTATCTCACAGGCATAGGGCGAGCAGCAATTTTTGTTAAATTCATTCATATGTTTGTCGCTTTGCTCCAATGTCTGCTATAAAGTGCTTACGCCACAGTAGTGAGCGAGTTTACATAGAGATGAAAAAACCCTTACCAGGCCTATATATTCCCCGATCTAGTATGATATAAAATTGCCTTGAAATTGTATGTTACAATATCAATTTATCAACAATTCAAAGGCATTTGTAAGATTATTTGCACTTACTCATTGTCCTCTGACAAAATAGACTCCTCGAGTTCAGATCCAATTATCATTGGGTCTCCGGATATATCTAAATCTGAAGAAATAAATGAAACCGCAAAAATAATTTTTGAAATTCACATTAACAAACAGCAGCTATTACTGCAAGCTTTTTTTTTATTTTTACACAAGAAAATGAGCAGGGAGGTATATTGTAAATTATGAGTCAAGTAGTTTTGAATGTTAAGAAAAATATTTTTCATGGAAAAGATAACGAAATTTTCTAACAAATTTTAAAACTTTAAAGCACATTCTACCAGTCACAAAACATTGTCACAAGTATGACAACTTTTTAAATAAAATTTATGGCATGTTTTGCAATGTGAAGTTTGAATTACTCAATGTGCGACCATAGTTATAATTATATTATGTGAAATTTCGTATGACATGTAACAATTTTTTTCTACATTTCATTCATTCTACATTTTTTTTAAAAGATATAATTTAGCACTCACTTGGATCAGCTTCTTGCAGTCCCAGGTCCTGAAATATCACGGATGTCGTGCTATCCCGACACCCCATGATGCGATCCATCTCTTCAAATTGTTTGAAATGGTGTTTGGATCCAGCACCGCTTCTACGGAGATTATCCCGCTTATTTCTGTATTGCCTTTTCAGACATTTTATTTTGTTGCGAACTTGAAGAACGGACTTTGTGATACCTTTCGTAGACAAACAACTCTTCAGCAATTCGACGATACAGCTCACTATCTCGAACTGTACCGTCAAATTTTCCTTCCACAGAATACATTTCATAAATTGATAACAATTCTTTGACCTCATCATCCTTCCATCTGTCGCATTTCGTTTCCATTGTCAAAAAAAAAAAAAAAAGATGAAAGGAGCTTCGATTCAGATGGGGACGGAAGGATCTTCAAATGTAAAGATGGCAGACCAGTGATGGTAAGCTCGTCAAGTGAAATTTCCCTTTTGACTAAATTTTTCCCACACATTCCGAAATTTGTGCTGCCATCTATCGGTGATAATATTTGGTCACTAGAAAAGCATTGTTTTGGTTTATATACGTATTTTTTTTCAACAAAAATTCTTTTGTTTTATGACCTCTCAAAATTTCCCACAAACGCCAAGAAATTTCCCATGAGGACCAATTTTGGCCAATTTTTCCCACGAATATGTGAAATTTCCCACGAGTTACCATCACTGTGGCAGACGGAAGCAGCTGACGGTTGTTTACGCGGCGCAAAGGATTATGGGAGAGAAGGTCGGTGTCGACCCCCAATCCACCCCAAGAAAGATGGGCTTTTTTTGATGAGCTTCTACGATGAGTTCCCGGAGAATATGACAGTGCCCCGAGTATCTCAGGTTGCAAGTCCTCGGGTCACTTTCAGGCTCACGAACGTCACAGTTAAACGTAGATGGCCAAGGACCCTGGTTACGGGCCCTCGGGATAGGTGCCCCGAGTATCTCAGGTTGCAGGTTCTCGGGTCACTTCCAGGCCCACGAATGCCACAGTTCAACGTAGACGGCCAAGGACCCTGGTTACGGGCCCTCGGAATATCTTCAGTTTTTAGAATGCCACTTAAGGTACGTGCTGTGCGACGACTACTTATTAAGGGTAACGGTGGAATACTTATTACATGAGAGCCCTTACTCACAGTTATCTTCTGTCCGGAAGTGCCGAGTCGTACCTCCAACCTCTTGCACGACATTCTCCTTTCACAGACCCCGATTTTTGAAGTCGTTCCGCTCATCCACTGTGAAAAATCATCACGGATCTTGAGTACAACCTTTGACTACTAATTTTGCTCATAACAAAAAACCCTTTACGAGAATATATTCACGAATTTTTAGGGCGGCGTGCACCCCCAAGGGGGCTTACTTCTCCTCACGCTACATTTTTTTCGAACCTCTTTCTTTCAAGCCACCCAACCAACTTTTTGACGAAATGGGGACGCTCGCCCTTCGAGAGAGGAAAAGAAGATAAAGGTGATTTTCTACGTCACAAAGGTCAGGGGCGTGTCACGTCCGCCGAGAGAATTTCCAGGAGCCTTGCGAAATGCAAGCCAAAAGCATATCAGGGAACGTTTGTGAGGGAGAAAAGAATGAGAAGAGGATATTGTGCTACGTTGAAGCTATTAGAGCAAAGAATACATTTTAGAGCAGAGAAACATTTCCGGTGGCGCCATCTATCAGCGCAAATGGGTGACGCCACCTCCGGTTATAAAGTGACCCCCCAAGGCTACTGTTCTGATCGTTTTGTAAGACGTTTTCCATGAAAATGAATCAATTAACGTTTCCAACAAGGCAGAGGCACGTTTGATTTTATTTCTTTAATGTTCCAAGTATGTACATAGGGAAAACGCTAATCTGAACATCGTGCAAATTGCGGTATTTAAATTTATTTATTTCAGTTGATTCATTCGTAATTCGATGCCATGGCCTGGGAAGAGCTTTCAAACCCAGGTCTTTCCCTCCAACCACACGCATGAGCACCTGGAGCGACACTAGGTCCCCCCGATCTGGTAAATTTACCAGTTTTCTCGGTACCAAGGAGTACCGAGTATTGGTCTTTATTGTACGTAGTTTTTGAAAGATCGACTTGCCACGCCACTCCACACCGCATCCACTACATCCGTATTTAAAAACCAAATAGATTGTAAAATGACGTGAAAGGGAAAGAAAATTTCCTTCCAAGTATCCCGCCTCCACTAGTACACAAATTACAATCTCTATCCCTCCCGAAACCCACCAAGATAATCAACTCGTTATGATTTATAGAAAAAAATACAGAGTAGAATTATTTATTATCATTTTTATACTTATAAGGAAGTCTTGGCCATTGTTGCAAAGATTCTAAAATAAAAGAACTGGAATTATTTTATTAAAAATGCATTGTTTGGGGGAGGAGGTCATGGTAACCACAATAATCATGCTAAAAGTCATTGTTGAATCCCGGTTACCATTGTTGCTGAATAGTTTTATGACCATGCATCGGTCTTCGAATCCGTGAAGCAGTTGAAAGTTAGTACTGTCATATACTTCATTATTTACATGCTCAAGCGTGAATGAAATGTTTTCTCACAACATTCAAAATTGACTGTTGCCAAGTTGAAGCACACAAAATTAACTGAAAGAAACGTTTTTTAGCACCATGTCCAGTGGTGTCAGAGTCAGGATGCTCGAGTACCCAGCTGTTTAGTTTCAAGGAGCAAAGCACCCATAGAATTGATTCTGAAATAAAAATCTATATAGATTTCTGATTTTCTTTTTCGTTAATATCAAACACAAAAAAAAAATTGAAATAAAAAACTGCCTGTTTCCTCCCTATGCGTCTTGAATCTTGCTGGAGCGTCCATTGCCGAAAAAACTTTATAGAGCTCTTAAGCAACGATAAAGGAGACATTCTTCGTAGGGCGCCCACCGATAAATGAATCTGGGTATCTTTTTCTCAGCCATCTCATTGGGCATTTTGTCTGTTGTAGCCTTGTATGAAATTCTGCCTGGATAGAGCGATTCAGACACTTGTTTCAGTCGACTAAATGAATGCCTGAAAAGAATGCAAGAATTTTTTGAAGGAAAATTTGTCTCCTTGTTTATTACTGATACAGGCAGATATGGGATAATTAGCTTATAAGATCTTGACAGTGGCTAATCCATTTCTGCGTGCGTTTATTTCCTTTAGACCAGCGGTTCTAAAACGGTGCTCTATAGAGTCCAAAGAGCTCCATGCGCACTTCCCTGAGACTTCGCTGCCTTATTCGATGAAAATAAATTAAATCAGTAAATTTCATAAATAAATAAAAGAGTGGAGCCTGTGATTCGCCATAGAAATTATATACTAAAAATGGCACCGTGAGTCGATAAAGAATGAGGACCGATGCTTTAGACTGTTCATCGAGGCAAGATTTCTGAGTGTTTGAGCCTCTTTTATTTGGAGTGACTATGTAAAAAATATTTTCATTTACACAGTATCAAGTGGTTCTCGAACGTTTCCTAACTACGGGTCCCTCCCTCATTGTCCTAGCCATTGTTTCTCCTCGGCCTTCCAGAAGTGCTGAAAGAAATCAATTTAGAACAGGCACGCATCAATGTTGAAAACTCATGGCGATACCCTCCAGGAGCCGCGACATGCACTTTGAAAACCACTGATATCTAAAATCCTTTATGTAAAAACACAAAACTATTGTATTAATGTATAGCAAAAGGTTCTATATTGGGAAGGGGCGGCTCGCCGACAGAGTTCCAGCCTTGAGGCTCGAGAAAATTCGCTTATCATTTTTTCACATTACAAATTCACTATAGAAGGGCACATAAAATGTCTGGTCTGGGGCTCTGCAGCAGGATATGGAAGGTCATACGGAAGATGCAGGGAATATCTTCCGAAAAATCTTGCGATACTAACCTTAAAAATTAGCATTTTAAGGTGAAATAATTTAATTAACATATCATATGACAGTGTTAGACCAGCAGACCACCAATGATTTCAAAGTCCAGTGATTAAACAAATTGCAGTGGATCGCGGGACAAGTAGCGAAAAACTCTCCCAGCGGTAATACATTGATTGCGAAGAATCCGTTATGGGAGAATCACGATTAGCAGTCGTTTTACATCGTCTCAGCCGTTTATGTCGAATAATAAATTTTTTTGCTGTAAAATTATTTAGAAAACTGCATCTCAGCTGAAATTAAAACAAAAATTATATATATATGAGCGAAACTGATTTTAATATTGCTGCATTATACAGTCAAACCTCGTTAATTAGTCACTGTTGGGAGACAAAAAAAATATGACCTCATAAGCGGAGTGACTCGTTAAACGGAGTAAGACATGGCTGCGGTGATTCTGGACTTATTTTTGATGCATTCATGCTAGTAGTGTACGGGACACCTGACCGCCGGAACTTACGTCGCGCATTTCCGCCACTAGATGGCGCCACCTGAAATGTTTACGATTTCGCGCGTTTTTGACCGACTTCCTTTTTTTTAGCCGGATTTCGCAACTTTCGAGCCAGACTTCCTGTCGCCTGGGAAAATGGCGATATTTTTTTTCCGGATCTCGCACCAGACTTCCTGTTTCCTGCGAAATGCCCGATATATTTTCGAAATGACGTTATCTTTAATGTCACGTCCCTCATGTTAATCCGTTTAACTTTCCGGCGTTATCTTGACCAAGGAATGTTCTCTGCGGTTATCAACTAATTTCCGTTCTCACGGGGTGAATGTTCTACCTGATAACTACTATACAGTCGGCCCCCCGTATTCGCGGTTTTTTTCCTTCATTGAAATTTTTTTGTTATGGAAACACTCCGCAATCGTCATTCACGTGTTTTGTTTACAAAATTTTAGTTGTGCGTGTTTACGATGGCTCATTTTTCTAGTGCTACTGATAATGCTTCGGAAAGACAAAAAAAAGTGAAAGGTTTACAAGAAAAATTGGATATATTGACTATGCTTGGCGAAAGTAAGTCAATTGCTGCTGCTGTGGCCCGCCATTATGGAATCAACGAATCTACGGTGAGATATATCAAGAAAAAGGAATCTGAAATTCGTTCAGCCGTATAGCTGCACCTGTGGCAGCGGAAGTTTTGCATCGACTACTGGATCCATGTGTTTCTCGTACACAAGATGCTGTTTTTTTGTGAGTACAAGACTGCTACAAAAAGGTATTCCAATTGATTTTAATATTATAACGGAAAAGGCAATAACATTTTACGCTTCTATAAAGGGAAGGGCTGGTAAAACGTCTATTTCATCAGAAATTTATGCAAGTAAAGGTTGGTTTCATAGGTTTAAGAACGATAATGTTTAAGAAACGATTCGGATTACGCACTGTAAAAATCGCTGGCGAACAAGCCTCTGCCGACGAGGAGGCAGCTAGAAAATTTCCAAAGGCTGCAGAAAATTATTGAAGAGAAGGGTTATGCATCTCAGCAGGTGTTTAACGCTGACGAAACTGCTCTATTTTGGAAGAAAATGCAGCAAAGAACATTTATCAATCAAGAAGAAAAGCGAGTGGCTGGTTTAAAGATAGACTTACTATGACTTCAAGATAGACTTACTATGTTGTTTTGTGCAAATGCGTATGGGTACATGATAAAACCCAAAGTAATTTTCAAATCTGCGAATCCGCGAGCATTGAAGAGAAAGGATGTCAAAGCTCCCAGTATTTTGGATGAACAATAAGAGGGCTTGGACTATGAGAGCACTTTTCCTGGATTGGTTTTTTCGTTCCGGAAGTCAGGAGATACCTTGAGAGTGAAGACATGTCATTCAAAGTTCTTTTGATACTGGATAATGCTCCTGGACAACAAGATGTCAATGTGTTCAAAGCTGATGGTGTGGAAGTCCTTTATATGCCTCCTAATCAACATCTATCATTCAGCCCCTTGATCAGGGGGTAAAGCGGACATTCAAGGCTCACTATACACGCCACTCAATGGAGATGATTGTGCACGCAATAGAAGATGTCAATGCATAAAATGTCTTGAAGGTATGGACGAATTACACACTATCACTAATGCCATTACTGTCATAACTAGAGCCGTGGCAGCTCTTACGTAGAAGACAAGTTCACCGATGTCTTTATGATACGTCCTTCACATGCAAAAAAATTATTAGAGGAAGCCTAGTCAACATATTCCAACATACTTGATGATATGAAGAAGAAGAAACTTCAAACAGAAATCACAGTGTCTTTTCAGATAGCATCTCCAACAACCGCTGCTCTTCTCAAGATGTTCAATAAACGAGATAAACAAAAAAACCTATGGTTTCGGTTATTCGCGGATTTCCGTATTCGCGGTCACCCCAGGAACGCGACCCCCCGCGAATACGGGGGGCCGACTGTACGCTCATTAGAGTTCAAATCCATGGTTTACGGAAAATTCACCGCCATGCAATTCACCTTACGCGTCGCTTGACCGCGATAATGCCAATTTCTGCCGCTAGATGGCGCCACCGGAAATGTTTTCGATTTTCGCGCGTTTTTGACTGACTTCCTTTTTTTTCCGGATTTCACACCTCTCGAACCAGACTACTTGTCGCCTTGGAAATGTCCGATATATTTTCAAAATCGCTGTTGGTCCTATTTATTTGGAAAAAAAAAACTATTTTAGTGACCTTCCGGGATTCGAACCCATGACAACTGATAAAACCCTCCGTTCACCAGGCTAGTGTAACAACTACTGAACCAAATAGACTTGCTAGAGAAGTGCCTTATGAAATAAGTATATAAAAATAATAGTACGTATATTAAATAAGTATATTAAAAAAACGTCGCTCCTAATTTTGATGTGCCTATGATCGACGATCGTCCACGGAGTTATTGGTGAAAAGGGCGAATATTGTGAACCATAGCTACTGTTTTTTAATTATTTTCCACAAACCTTTTTTAAAATAAATTTTAAAAAATTTTCTCAAAATGGTCGATCACGTGACCCACGTTGATGACGATACTAGAGGGCAGCCCTACCGTTATTCAACTTCCGTGAAAATTATTCACTATGTCGTTATATAAAAGATTTTATCCAATTTCCCGATTTTCTCTTTGGACATGAAGCTGTATTAGAAATGAATTTAAAAGACAAAAAAATTAAGTCGCCAAATTACGGCGAAAATGTCAATTTTGGCACCAAACTAACCAAGATTTTTCTCTAGCTGTTTCGAATCCTCAAGTTTGAAAAGATATAGTTCGTTTGTGGTTGATGATGATGCTAATTAACCACTAGTGTTCGAATTATGCTGCTTCGAGAAGAGCCTTTTTATGAAAAAAATATCCAAGTTAATCAAACATGATCCAAAAAAACGCTCACTTCCCAAGCGTTATTATTTTTACCCATCGTCTTTGGATCTTTAAGAGATTAGATACCAAAAATATGCACAAAAAAACACACACAAGTTTTCATTGTCAACATTTTTATATTTCCTTCCATAACGAAACGAGATTTGTAACAGCACCCTTAAAAAGCTTATTCTTTAGACATCACTCCTTATACCACATAAATAAGAAAGATATTGTGTCTTCCCGGACTTTATTATTTTATTTCTATATTCCATTCAGCCAATTAAAAATTATTTATTTTACTTGTTTCACTGATATTATTTTTTAAATTTAAACCAATTTTTAGTTTTTCATTATGTCACTTTATTCATGGCTTTTATTTTTTATCACTTTTATTTATTATTTTTTTAATTCACTTCAAACACTTAAAAATTTATTTATTTCACTTTATTTTACTTTATCCAACTTATTCTATATGTTTTACTTTATTAATTATTCAAACTTTTATTCAAAAATTTTAATATTTTCTTTATTTTATTATCTTTTTCATTTTGTTTATTTTTCAATCATTCAAAATTTTATTTTTTAATGTTCATCGTTATTATATTATCTATTTGGTTTTATTATCTTTGTGTCATCATTTTATTTTCATTTCTTTATTTTTTATCGTTATTATTTCATCTATATCGTTTTTTCACTATCTTTGTTATTTTCATTGATATTATTTTTTTAAATTTAAACCTACTTTTAGTTTTTCATTATATCACTTTATTCATGCTTTTATTTTAACAATTTTATTTTTTATTCACTTCAAACACTTAAAAATTTATTTTGATTTATCCAACTTATTCTCTATTTAATTATTCAAACTTATATTCGAAAATTTAATTTTTTCTTTATTTTATCCATTTGATTTTATTATCTTAGTGTCATAATTTCATTTTCAGCGTTAGCTTATTTTTTCATTTATAGTTTATTTTTATATTCCACCACTTAAAAATTATTTATTTCACTTGTTTTAGTTCACTTTATTTCCATTGATATTATTTTTTAAATTCAAGCCTTTCCAACTTATTCTATATTTTACTGATTGAGTGAGTGGCCGAGCTACTGAATCCGTGAGTGAGTGAGTGAGTGACCGAGCTATTGAATCCGTGAGTGAGCTACTGAGTACGTGAGTGAGTGAGAGAATGAGTGACCGAGCTACTGAATCCGTGAGTGAGTAAGTGAGCTATTGAGTGGATGAGTGATCTAGTGAGTAAGTGAATGATCTAGTGAGTGAGTAAGTGAGTGACCCAGTGAGTAAGTGAGTGAGTGAGCTACTGAGTGGAGGAGTGATCTAGTGAGTAAGTGAATGATCTAGTGAGTGAGTAAGTGAGTGACCCAGTGAGTAAGTGAGTGAGTGAGCTACTGAGTGGAGGAGTGATCTAGTGAGTAAGTGAGTGACCTAGTGAGTAAGTGAATGATCTAGTGAGTAAGTGAATGATCTAGTGAGTGAGTAAGTGAGTGACACAGTGAGTAAGTGAGTGAGTGACACAGTGAGTAAGTGAGTGAGTGACCCAGTGAATAAGTGAGTGAGTGACCCAGTGAGTGATCCTAAATGATATGGCGGGAAGTTTTAATAATGACTTTATTAGAAGAAATTGAGATGATACGGAAGAAATTACAAATTGCTGTTGCACAATAGAATATATTCAATAATTCCATTAACTCTATATTTCACTCAGAATCTTCTAACGAAACGTTAAAAGGAACAATAACAGAGAATTAAAAGATAATAAAGTAAGTTGATACGCGATGAATTAACTCCATAAAATGTTTAAAATCATCTCCTGTTATCACTTTGATATTATTCACTCACTCCCTCACTCACTTACTCATTAGGTCACTCGCTCAATCACTTAATCACTGGTCACTCGCTCAATCACTTAATCACTGGTCACTCGCTCAATCACTTAATCACTGGTCACTCGCTCAATCACTTAATCACTGGTCACTCGCTCAATCACTTAATCACTGGTCACTCGCTCAATCGCTTAATCACTCGCTCAATCACTTAATCACTCATTCATTCACTAGGTCACTCACTCACTCACTCACTCACTCACTCACTCACTCACTCACTCACTCACTCACATACTCAATGGGTCGCTCACTCACTCACATACTCACTCGGTCACTCACTCACATACTCACTCGGTCACTCACTCACATACTCACTGGGTCGGTCACTCACTCACTCACATACTCACTGGGTCGGTCACTCACTCACTCACTCCTCGCTCACTCCCTCGTTAACTGATTCGCATTGAATTGTTAGTCGGTGAATTTTCCTAGCGGTGAATTGCATGGCGGTGAATTATCCGGCGATGAATTTTCCTAGCGATGAATTGCATGGCGGTGAATTGTTGGTCGGTGAATTTTCCTAGTGGTGAATTTTCCGGCGGTTAATTTTCCGGCGGTGAATTTTCCGGACACGCAAATCCATAGTAAAACTAAATTTGGGCGGGGCTATACTCGTCCAATTGCGAGGGTTCCTTGATTTCACTCAGTGCGACCCCGTTTCTTTGAAACCTTGCTCGTAGTCTGTGCTTCTCATCATTTCTGCTCGAGTTCTGTAACTGATGAGATGGAGAAGAACGTGGATTACAAGGCTCAGATTCTGAAATCTCCGAAAAAACTCTTAGATACATTAGAAAAAGAAGTCGAGTATTTGTCACCAGAACTTTCTGGTGAACGAACGAAGTCGTCGTCTGTGGAAAAGAGTACCCAATACCACGACAGCATGCTGCTTATGGCGATAGCGGACTTACGTATTCTTTTAGTGGTCTCAGATTCACAGCCAAGCCTTGGTTGCCAGTTCTCCAAGAGGTGAGAGACGTTATACAAACAGCTACGGGATGCCTATTCACTTTCGTCCTCATCAACCGCTATGCTGACGGGACTCGTCGAATCGGGAATCATCGGGACGATGAATCTGACCTGGAGGCTGATTATCCGATAGCAACAGTATCACTTGGCGCTGAAAGAAAAATGACGTTCACCCGTAAAGGTTTTGACCCCGTTACATACACTCTTCAGGACAACTCCCTACTAACTATGAAAGCGTCAACGAATCGATTCTGGACACACGGGATTCCTACCGCCCCTGAGGGGAAGGAAGCAAGAGTCAGTCTGACGTTCCGTAAGATGTGCAACGATCCTGATGTTTCACCATCACCGATGAAAAAGTTAAGGCAGAAACACACTACACTGGCGTGACGCGATTATCATGTCTCGTTAGAGACGTTGTGAATTCTGATTCGTGGAAATTCTGTGACGTTGAAATCATATAAGGTGAAATTCCCACGTCACAGAATTTCCAAGAATCGGAATTTACAACGTGTCCGACACGACGTGACAACACATCACGTCAGTGTAGTGTGTTTCAGCCTTTAGACAGATGTAAAGGCAAGCGAATTTTCAAACTTTTCATTTATCAGAATGATGTTTTTATTTCTGAGATTCATTTGATACATTATGAACTGGGTAATGCGGTCTACGTAAAGGTGTGCAATTTTAGAAGTGATGTGAATTGCCATTTGAGAAGATACGCTCTATATGGACAAAAATATTACCCTACAAAAGATGGTATCACTCTCACGAAAGAGGACTTTAAGGGATTATGTGACAGTGATGACGTGATTCGCCGGTCTCTAGCATGCGACAAGGGTGAGTACGAAAATTTAATTAACGATCACGTAAAAGTGCGCGTTCTCGGTGAGAGTGCTTTTATAGAGAAAGTCAAGGGTGTCTCCACATGTATCGTGTTGTCTGAAGATCAGTGGAACAATTTAATTTTCAATGAAAATAACGTACTTTCTAGTTTAACCTTGCTAGTGCATAATGACGCCGATTTATTATCGGTATATGACCCTCCACATCAAAGTTTAGAACTTGCAGAAGACCAGATTTCTATTCTCCACCAATTTGTGAAAGATGTGTTCTGTGATTTTGTTTTTCGTATTTTATTGGGAAACGTTGATTGGAATGATTTTGAATTCACCCTCGGTGCTTCATGGAAAGACTTTTACCATGCACTTATATACATGAACTTAGATGATTTCGCTTCTAAACTCAAGGACACTCTCATATCAAACAATGACCAAAATGAAATTATCGAATTTTCTGGTGACATACGTGTCGCAGACTACATCGATCTAGAGTTTTTTCAAATCGATTCGTATTTCAGATTTGATTGAGGAGGCTGAAAGACGATTTATCCAAACACCCTATTCCTCTATGCTTTTGCAAATGCATCTGCAATTTCTTGATTTGTGTATACAATGTTATTGTCACTGGTTTTGATTTTGTTAATGTATTTTGGTTTTGCAGATCCACCACGCTTTCCACAAATTTCCGCTGTTGCGTTTCCAACAAAGTCGGAGAATCTCTCATTTACGTGCGCTTCAACTTCTAATTTAATTTCTTTTTGTAATCTATTCAAAATTATTTTTTTTAATGCACCTCTATATCTTTGCCACTTTTTACGAATTCTGTTTTTGTACCTAATTTTTTTATCCACGATTTCTCGTGGCAGTCAAAATTGGTTATTAATTTTTGGTTTTGTATACAACACTAGATGTTTCAGTGATATTCTTGATCAGTAAGTTCGTCCACAGCTTGGTCAATGTCTTCTAAATTAGGATTTTCCACAATAGTGGGTGTTATATCTGCAAATTTACTTGTGTATGCAGCCCAATCAATTTTTTTGACCATAATTTTGGTTCTAGGAACAAGGAAATCAATATTTAAAAGTAACGGGTTGTGTGAGGAATTAAGTATTTCTTTTGTATACATTTGAATGTCACAGAGAGAAAGTTCTTAGCTATACCGAAGACAATAACATCGGGCGTTCCTCTATTTTGTGGCGGAAAGTGTGTCGGTTTAGGTGACGATATAACTTGCAAAAAATTGTCAATACAAAATTTTGATATTACGATTTGTAGATTTGGAAAAGAATAGCGAGGATTTGCAATTCCAATCTCTCGCCACTAGTACAGGAGTTCTTGTGTTGAATATTTCTCTTAGGATGTTAATATCTATAGCATTATGAGGAGGTTTGTATACAGCGCAAAAGTTCATTGGAACTCTATTGATATGCACTGCAATAGCTACTATTTCCAGATCACTAGAGTGTGACACTGTTAGCTGTTGAAGCTGAGGGATACTGTTTCGAATAAAAGCAGCCACTCCTCCTCGATTGTGAATTCGATCATTACACAGTGATACACATTGATAACCATTTATGTTAAACTTTGTACTAGGTACAAACCGAGTTTCATTTACAAGAGCTATGTCTACTTGATAATCAAAAAGAGTTTGTTGAAAAATTGTTTTAGAACCTTGTAGGCTATTTGCGTTAAAGGCCATTATAATTAATGGCCTGGAACGCAAATTATAAACGCATTATAATTAATGGCCTGGGTGGAGCATTAGTTTTTTGACCTATTGTCAGGTGTAATAAGAATTTGAATCAAAACTGCAAGTATTTTCTGCATTTTTTGGGAGCCAATCTTAGCATTTCCCAAAATTCTTCCAAATTCCTCAATTATTGTTTCAGTGTTTTCATTAATTTTGTTAGTAGTCGTGTCAATTGTGAGTGTTTTAGTATTTGCTTGGTTTTTGTCATTATTTTTTCGATCAAAATTGCCCATATCCTCGTTGGAGGTTTGATAATTATCTTCATTAAGTGACTCTATACCACTCATATCTAGCTCATTTGTGTGAGTGATAATTTGATGAAGTACATCTGTATAGATTAGTTTGTGTAGTTCTTTTTGTAATTCTTCATCAGATTTTTGTTTTCCCTCTTCCTAAGGGATGCATTCCCTTATGTATCATGTTATTTAATTCATCCTGTTTTTTTCGTAAGGTGTCAATTTCGTGCTCAGAAGTTTGTTTTGTTGTATCACAATTACTGTTACACCAGTTTGTTACTTGGGGAACGCACAAAAAGTGAATTTTGTCCTTAAAAAATAATATTGTCTTCCTGATTTGGAAGAGTGGGAAAGTCACTGTCAATTTGGGGTCGATAAGTTGTTGAAATTTTTGGCTCAAAAATTCTACCTTTCCCTCCAGGTATCTCAGGTCTATTTTTACATCCTGGAAAAGTAGATGTATGTTTACCTCCACAAAAGAGGCACTTTAAGTATGTTTTATCACCCTTATGTACACACACTCTTGTCTCATGTTTCCCAGTACAGAATGCACAGGCAGGCAGTTCCCGGAAAAAAACGACTATGTCCATAGGCCTGACAATTTCTACACTGAAGAATCGCCTGTGTACCTCTGTACCTCTCAACACTTATGGGGATATCACCAATGTTTGTTAAATTTGCAAAGTTTTTATTTTCAATGGAATCTTCAACAAGAAAGAGTGGAAATAATCTACCATTTGAGTAATTCCTCAAATTACAAATCTTTATCGTGGGAATGCCTTGTTTTTCAAGATCACTTTGAATATCCCGAGGTTTGACATTCGCCGGCAGTCTTCTTATCACGAATTTGAAGAGTTATTATTCCTGCCATCATCCAGTGTACATGATTCTGTGAGGATTCTCTAACTATTTCAGTATGTGTTTGTTCCTCAATGTTTTCTTTATTGTTACCCTCAATGGATTTGTCTGTTGGTTTTTCATCAGAATTTTCACTAGATGATGTACTTCCTGTACATGTGTCACATTCACTAGTGGTGTCGGATGTTGTTGATCCATTTAATGAGTTATCATCTAAATCAGAATTCTCTCGATAAAAGTTTGGAGGAGTTTCCTCAACTTCGTTAGGTACTAGAAAGAACTCATTGTTATCTTCACTAATGTTTTTGTTATTCACTTCAACATCGGAGCTAGAATTACAGCTATTTGTTTTTGATTTTTTTTCTTGACACTTCCATTTTTCTTAGACCCATTTTTGTTATTTTTTGCTATGTTGGACTCTTTCTGTGGCGTTTCAAAAATATCTACACCCCTTTTGATACCTTTACGGGGAGGGGTTCAATTTGCCAACAAGGATGTATTACTACTAACATCGTTATTTGATTCACTCAAAGTCTTTTTCTTTTTTCTAAGTTTTTTGATCCTGTTACCCAAAATCAACTCAGGTATATTCTCCGTAGATTGTGTCTCAATGTGGTTTGTCATTTCGAAATGTGTACCTAATACTGTGTTCAACTCATCAAAAATAGTTTGCGCAGTATTCAGCACCGCATCATGATTTACTTCTTCGTTTGCTCCATCAGAATCCAGATATTGGACATAAGCCGAGAATAAGTTCATAAATCTATTGGCAATTTCACACTCATCATCACATTTTTACCCTCTATATACTTTTTTTCAATCCAAGCCTGGATTTTATTGTTTTGTATATGGCCCCCGCCCCCTTATGACAGAAACATGAATGTGCGAAAATTGGGAAACGATGTTTGAATGTTTACTGTTTGTCTATGAATTTCATTTTCCCAAAAAAAATTGCAACATGTTTTTTGTAACGGGGTAACAAATGTTTTTGAATAGGGAAAACACATTCAAGTTTCCTGGCAAAATGTATATAGCAAAACAAATTATTCAACCAGCTGATGAACCCAAAAAGTGGGGATTTGCACATTCATGTCTGGTATAAAGGGGACAATATGTATGCAAGTTTGGAAGCTCTTTTATATTTTTATTTCATTATTAATATTTATTTTGCAACTTTGTAGAATCTTCAAGAGGAGAAGGAAAAGTTGAGGACAGAAAATGAGAAATTAAGGAGTGAAAATGAACAAGCAACTTTATCTTACGACATATTGAAAAAAGAGCATGAGGAATTGCTTGTTCTCCTGACTGAACATGGAGATAAATTAGATGATTACAGGAGGCGGCTGAAAGCTTTGGGAGAAACCGTGAGTTGAGATTCATATGATAGCCACTGTACAATTTCTTAAACCTATGTAAAGTTCATTTGATTTCCACTTTCTTCATGAAACTGCTTCTAATATGGAAGAAGCGGATAGTGATATGTTTTAGTGATATGTTTTTCTTAAAATTTCCAAGTTTGAGATCAGTTTTGCTTGCCCTGGGAGGGGGAGGGATTACATGAAAATATCTGTTCAAAAAAGCATGAAAAGATTATCAGTAAAGTAGGTAATGCTAAGCATTAGTTATGAGATGACATGCAAGGGAGGGGTAGGCGTCACATATGCATTTTCACCATGAAGCATGAAAATTTTGAGAACCACTGTTCTAGATCAAAAAGTTGGGAATTATGTTTAAGGGTTGTGTTTTTGATGTTGCAAGTATGAAGAACTGGTTTAACAGGTAAATAACACATGTACTATTTCATCATGTTAAATAAACTGTCAAAAACTGTGGTTTAAACCATCAAAAACCTGAATGAATGCTTTTGGATAATGCTTTGAACACAGGTATGAGAAACATGATGAACACACATGGAGAAAATGGGGAGGAACTTAATTTTTGCATATTACAATGTTTTATTTTCAAACACTAATTTATTACTATAATGAAAACAAAGTATTAGTTATAATTTGAAATTTTGAATTTTTTGAAATACAAAGGGACTAGAACAGATAATATGAAATTTTTTGGTTCATTTTATACAAACTACTGGTTACCCTTAGTGGTGAGAGCACTTATACGGCCAACAAGAGACCCTGATTTGTCAACTATATACCATCAACTTCAATTATTATGAGAGAGACACATTATAAAAGGAAAGCTTAACAGAGTTTTATTATAGAGCAAAAATTATAGCTGGTTTAAAATTAAAAAAAATCACAGATCAGTTTAAATCACAACTAGCATTACCATCCACCATGATTTTCCAATGTCCAAATGAGAAGTCAAAATGATCAATATATGGTGATTTTTATTTCAATGTTACAAGCTTCCAAATGAAAATAGCACCTCCTGGACCACCTGCAGTTACTAAGTAGTTATCAGACATGAAACGAACGGAAGTTATTCCATGGGATCCTTGTTTTCTCTGATGATACATACCCTGATAACATGGGGGGGGGGGGGAAAGAATCAATTTTTTTTCCACACACATGGTTAGAATACTGTTATTAATGTTATGTAAATAGCAAATGGAACATGTAAGAAATCATGTTGCAAAAATTTTATTTCGATAATAATCACACGTAGGTTGCCAAGTGAATGTTCAGACCTGGTCCCAATACTTAAATAAAATAGTTACTGATTTTATCAACTCCAGTCTATGTCTGACATCAGATGGTGGAAGTTGCAAATTGCACGTTTTTATTTATGATAACATCTGACTATTGAACTCTTATGCAGGTGTAGTGCATGGTCATGGCATTTCTGATCGAAGAGTTTAAAACCTGCTGAAATTTTAATCTTTTACCACCATGTAGGGTGTGTCTGGTAGCCAACATGCTGCTTTCATTTGTGTTTATACCAAGCAAATCTATCTTGGGGTAACCCTCATCAGGCCCATCATTTCAACTTTTTCCGGGAGGGGAGTGCAACGAACATATATACAGTATATGTTACTGGCCCAAAGTTGGGCCACTTTGCAAACTGGCTGGCTCAGTTAACCCAGCCAATGTCTGAAATTCTGGCTTTCCTCTAGCTTTGGCCTAGCCCTCATATAATGATCTCTATGATTCAGGGTCATCGCTACATAGGCATATTTTTTGTGTGATAATTATGATCATTCATAATTAGCCATAGCTAACCCTAACGATCAAAGTAATATGATAGTGATTCATATATAGGGATCAACATATTCGTACATTGGCCGAGTCAACTTGGTCGGCCAGTTCACAAACCGGTCAACTTCAGGCTTTGACAGTGACATATATAAAGTAATTTTAAACTTTTTGTTCTCTAAAGAATAATCACTGAGTTTCAAATTGATGGCAAAGACATTCAAACAGTTCTCCAATGGTTTGAAGATCACTCAAAATAATTCTATGCTACTGGAATAAAAAAAAATTTGTGATTAAATCAGAAAAATGAGTGGACAAAACATGGCAAGCAATAGCGCAGATAATTTTAGTTTCTCATAAGTTGTCCAGAAATCAGACGGAAACTGGAAGAATTCTCTCGTCATATGATGTATATGTAAAATCATTCTCTCACAAAACTAGACAAAAAATGAAAAACATTATCAAAAAACAATTTTTTTCAAGACGCCATTTTGAATGTCAAACAAAAAAATAAAATCTTAGGGACACTTCTTTACCTGCTGATGAATTAAATATAGTCATTAATGAAGTTTGTTAAAAAATTCACGATGAAAAAAATTAATTTAAATTTAACAATGTTAAAAGAGAGATCCGACGAAATATTTTGCCTGTTTCAGCTCATAACTTGATATAAATGATTGACAATCAGAACATCTTCCATCTATTTTGGTAGCCCATTTACAACTTGGACAAGCAATGATAGTCCAAACAGTTTTTTTGTCAATTGAAATTTTTTTTGTATTTCTTGTTCCTTTTCGTCAAGTTTGTGTGAGACAACAGATCTCTAATTTGTCTTTGTTTTCCTAGAGCATGATATGCACTCTCAAAGCAGTCTTTTAGATGGAACATTACGGCAGCTTGATGTTGCGACCGAGAAACCTGAATATTTTTTATTTTTGTCAACCCTAACTTATGATCAAACCTTCCTTCTAGTTACTTAATGCCAGGAGAAAGACATTTTCATGTTTTGCAACAATGATAAAAGAAACTAAGCACATTGCAAAAATTGCAAACATGTGCTTTTCAGAAATAATAGATGTCTGAACGGGAACACATGGTTAAAGTGAAAATAATTTCCAATTACATATTTCTCCCAAAAAAATTCCAGGAAAAGGATATTTAATAAAAAAACTCGCCTCGTTTTTTTCCTGAATAAATCTAATTTGTGAATTAATTTAATTCTAATGGTTTAAAAATAGATTCAAGTGATTGCTACATTTTTTTTAACCATCTTTGCATAAAATTTGATTGGTGACAACTGATGTTTTAAGACTTGAACCAATGTTTTCCAAAGGGAAAGTAAACCTGGGCGAAATTTTTATTTGGCTATAAGCTATTGATAACAAATGTTTAGAATCATAAAGATTAAATACGAAAAAGCATACCGAACCTATAAAAAATATATTATTGAATTTTTTTTTTAAGACAGGAAGTTATTTTAAAATTGGAAAAATGTGCTGGGGACAGCCAGGAGAACATATTCCTTAAGAAATAAAAATTTGTTCAAGCAAATTTTAAAAGTCGGTTGATGAATAAATTATTATAGAGTGGCAACTTTTCTCAGAAATTAGATAGAAAGTGACAAAAAAAAAGTGTGGGAAATGTATTTAATGTGAACTGCTGAGGACACAATTTAGTCCAATTTCGTGAGAATCACCTATATTTCTGTATCCCAGAGGTAAAGGGCGCCATGTTGCGAAAGGTGAATTTTACTAGAGAGCAGTTTAGCGATTTTTTAAGTATGTCTTTCTATGGAGCTTGCTTTTTTTTCATAATGTGAATATCTCTGTTATTATTGGAATAGGACTTGGTGTCCTATACCTATGTGTAGTGTAACGAAAGTACTTCAAATTAATAGCGTTATCTCAACATTGACGAAAATGAACATGGTGCCCTTTACCTCCCTCATATAAATATAGAGAAGTGAAGGCCTATTGAAACTGTAAGTGGGGCTCTTTTCAGTTACTCGTTTGATGCAAGATTAAATTTAAACTCCACGAATAAGCGAGTATATACTTACTTCATCTGATGATTTGCATGGGTATTCATACACACGCAAGATACCATCTTTATCACCAGCTGCAAACAATTTCCCAGACTCGGACTTGTGACAACTGTAGTGAATTACTCTTTTTCTAGGCAAGCTGCTCCAGATACCTATGGCGAGAACACATATGTCTCTGATTGTGTGTGTGCGCCATGCATTTTTTATTTTTGAAGACATCGTGAAGAGAGAGAGAGAGAGACATAGACATCAACTAATTCTACTCACCAATTATATTGTGCCCAATGGTACATGTGTGTTCATTCCAGTCGATTGGATTTGATATACTGTCTTTTATTTTTCGTGCTTGAGCAATATCCCCTTTTTCAAAAGAAGAAACATTCCTTGAATTGGAAACACAAATAGAACTTGGCCCGTTCTTTTTACAGTAAATGAATGCAAATACTTACATAAAACGAGTTCAAAGAATTCATTGTCTGTGGTCACTGCTTGGAGTTTTTTATTGTCGAGAGACCAGTCCACATTCAGAACTTTGCTATCTCCCTGATAAGTAATCATTTCCAATATAGTAGAAGATACATAAGAAACTGCTTATTTAGTATGTACATTACTAAATATAGTCAAACTTGACATATAGTCAACTATAACTGAGTCTGGATATGGACCTTTGGGTATTATGCATAATAGCCAGTAGAAGTGAATGTTGTTAGTACTTAATAAAATTTATCAACAACGCTTGGGTACTATGCATAATCACTGGTAAAAGTGATGAAATAAGGGAAATTTGTCAAACCAAAATGCTCAGTGATTATGCATAATAACCGAAATGGAGTTATCATATTTACCGCAACGCACGCACGCATATATAAAGAGAAAGAATATTGTTTTCAATATTGCTTCATTTTACCTTCAGAACTGTAGATCTCTTGTACAGGTAACCTTTATTCTGTGTAGCATAGATGTACACGCTTCCATCTTCACTGCCTATGGCTAACCATTTCCCATCTGTAATCGTATATAATAAGCTTAAGTAATGCTAATTGGTCCGAGAAGGAACAAACGAAAAAGGCAAACTCAAGGAAAAAATATTAAAATCCTAATGCATTTCAACACACTATGTGTGCGGTCTTCAGAGGGCAAATGCAATCGCTATCACGCCTACTGGAGATCCCACGGGGGTCAGTTACCAAATCTTAACTTTTGGTTGCTCAGTTGAAAAATATGTCTAAGTCATTCAGGCCTATTTTTCCTCCGAGCAACCCAAGAGGAATCCCTGGTGAGCGTGGTAACGGTTATAAACTGAAGAAAAAAAAAACTGGTACAGGCATGCGTATACAAATAAAGAGATATGGAACCAATCAGAGTACGGCGCTGCGGTCGGCAACGAATATATAACACAATAAGTGTCTGGCATAGTTGTTAGATCGGTTACTGCTGCTACAATGGCAGGTTATCGAGATTTAAGTGAGTTTGAACGTGGTGTTATAGTCGGCGCACGAGAGATGGGACATAGCATCTCTGAGGTAGCGATGAAATTTGGATTTTCACGTACGACCATTTCACAAGTGTACCGTGAATATCGGGAATCGGGTAAAAAATTAAATCTACGACATCGCTGCGGCCGGAAAAAGATCATGCAAGAACGGGACCAACGACGAGAATCATTAAACGTGACAGACGTGCAACCCTTCCGCAAATTGCTGCAGATTTCAATGCTGGGCCATCAACAAGTGTCAGCGTGCGAACCATTCAACGAAACATCATCGATATGGGCTTTCGGAGCCGAAGGCCCACTCGTGTACCTTTGATGACTGCACGACACAAAGCTTTACGCCTCGCCTGGGCCCGACAACACTGACATTTGACTTTTGAGGACTGGAAACACGTTGCCTGGTCTGACGAGTCTCGGTTCCAATTGCTTCGAGCTGATGTACGGGTATGGAGACAATCTCATGAATCCATGGACCCTACATGTCAACAGGGGACTTTTCAAGATGGTGGAGGCTCTGTGATGGCATGGGGCGTGTGCAGTTGGCGTGATATGGGACCCCTGATACGTCTAGATACGACTCTGACAGGTGACAGGTACGTAAGCATCCTGTCTGATCACCTGCACCCATTCATGTCCATTGTGCATTCCGACGGACTTGGACAATGCGACACCCCACACGTCCAGAATTGCTACAGAGTGGCTCCAGGAACACTCTTCTGACTTTAGACACTTCCGCTGGCCACCTAAATCCCCTCATTATTGAACATATCTGGGATGCCTTGCAACGTGCTGTTCAGAAGAGATCTCCACCCCCCTCTTACTCCTACGGATTTATGGACAGCCCTGCAGGATTCGTGGTGTCAGTTACCTCCAGCACTACTTCAGACATTAGTCGAGTCCTTGCCACGTCGTGTTGCGGCACTTCTGCGTGCTCGCGGGGGCCCTACACGATATTAGGCAGGTGGACCAGTTTTTTTGGCTCTTCAGTGTATATATCTTTTGAAGTGGCGAGAAACGAAACCATGACCTAGAGCAGTGGTTCTCAACCGGGGGCAATATGGCCTCAGGGGGGCCCCTATGATATTCCAGGGGGCCACGGCTACTGATACTGGGGCCACGAAGAAGTTTGTGGAATTAAATTTTTTCAGTCACTCTGACTAAAAAAAATTTAATTTCAAACAAAAAATTCATAGAATATATTTTTCGCAATTTTTCCGCTATTCAAGTAACATTAACATGAGGAAGGAAATAAAAAAAAGCGTTGCATGTGATCTCGGTGGTTTTACGACTTGGGGGGGGGGGGCAGTAGGCCCTGACACAAACTATAGAAGAGGTTTAAAGCAAAATGGAGTAACTGTAAAAACAGAAAGTCGTGTGTGTTCGAAGACTTTTCATTCAAAGAGGGCTGCCATAAAGACAAAGCAGACAAAGATTTATTGACCATTCATTGACATTCCTTTGAGTGCTAGTAGTAAATGCAATCCAAGAAGTAGATGGGTGAAAAATGAAAACTTGTAAAAAAACCCCATCGTTTTCATGCTATTACAGACAGACGGATAGCCATCTAGTTTAGCTCAAAGCTATCTTCAACCGGCACTGAGTGGTCTGATCATTAATCATTTTTGTCGTACCACGGTCATTTTCTGCACACGAGGGCTAATTAGAACCCGGGACCCAGTGGCGGATCATGATTTTGGGAGGCCCCAGGCGCAACCTGAACTGGAGGCCCCCCCTATCAGGGGCGGATTAAAGGTAGGGGCTGCCCCCCCCCCCCCGAGAGCAGAAAAATTAAATGGGGAAAAAAATGTTTTCTACGTTTTTGACTGAATAACAAACTAAGAAAATAAATTTGCTTAAAAAAGGGGGAAAATTCAGAATTTTTTCCAAAAAAAATCAGAACCGTCCTGAAAAATTGAACACATGGTCACAACCACCGCCCCCACCCACAAATTTGCGTTTATCCACCACTGCACCCTTTTGGCCCTAATAAGAACGAGATGGTTCACTAAAATGAACAATATTATGAAAATCATAACTTTTTTTTTATTTTTGCATCACCGAAACCATAAACACAAAAATAAGATAAGGGAATATAATGATATTCTCTGGTACTAGATGAAAAATAATCACACTCCCATTAAAAAAAAAAAAATCACAGTAAAATTCTGCATCATATTTTTAGTAATCTAAGATGTCCGTCCTGGTGCCTTCAGCCACACGGCAAAAATGGAGATCCGTCATAGTTTTAGTAATTTAATATTACTGATTAATAAAGATTTGATAATATCTCAAATATAATATATTTGATTTGATATAAAGATACTGATAATATTTAATAGAAAAACATTTCTTCAATAGAGGGAATAGAGGGAAGAAATTATATCAGAGTAAATATTAGAATTATATTTTTAATGAAAGAAATTATTTCAGAATGAATAAAACTTAATGAAAGAAATTATTTAAAAAATTTTTTTTAGAAATTATTATTTTTTATTTGTTTATTCTATTTTATTTTTACTATTATTATATGAATTATTATTATTTTTTCTTTCAGCCACCTCGTTGGGCACTCTGCCTGTTGTGGCCTTTGCCTTTGTATTATTTGTATTCAGAGTGAATAAAAATCTTCTATATTATGCCCCCCCCCCCGTTTCGTTTAATAACGAAAAATGCCACAGTATAACATTGTGGCCCGCGTACTTTATAAAATGTTTCAATATGGCCTGCTATGCCTCAAAGGTTGGAAGACCCCTGCAGTAGACTCTCGCTAATCCGGTACGTATTAGACCACGGTGTGCCAGATTTTACCGAAATTGCTGGATTAACTTTGAAGAAACCCATTGAAATAATATATGAAATTTCGCGCAAAGACATAGTCAGGACTTGATCAGCAATTAAGAAATATTAGGACGTGTTAAGGGGTTAGGGCATCAGGAGAAAAGTGACACCACACCACCTAAATATCCTGGACTACTGGACGTGCTGGATTAGAGCACGACCGAATTCTCGAGAGACTACTGTAGTTGAATTGAAATGCTCAAATAAAAATTTATCAGATAATTTATATATTTTTAGTTTTGCTTACCGTTATTTTTGGAGATTCTGCAATCTAAATCCTAAAGGAAATCTTGAGGATCGGCATGAAAATTTTTTTCATTACAATAACACACATTACAATTACATTAACAATAAACACTTTTCGGTCTGACACAAAGATGTTGTCTACCCAAGCCTCCTTGATCAATCCAAAAATGTAGCTCTTTTTTTTAGAAAGAAGGAAAAGAAACCCCCCTTGATTTTTTTCAGCCGGGGAGGGAGTGTTAAAAGAGAAACAGAAAAATCACGTGATTCAGAATGCATGTCATTCAGCATTCATTTCAAACCCCACTTTTTTTTTGTCATATGGTCGTATGGTTCCAGTCATAGATTGCAAATGTATATGTTGTTTGAACCAGCTTATAGTATTTCATTCAAACAAGTGGGAGACAAAATCACAATAAGAGCTCTACTACATTCATTTTAATTAGTACGAGTGTCTCTTCCTGTCGATGTCGCCGCTTGCCGATAGCCATCTTGCCATCCATTATACTGTATACAAAAGCTTACACCCAAGCTGTCGTATTATTGGTGCCCATAAAAGCATTTAATACTGTGGAATGAGACATCTGTTTATGCCTTCACTCCAATTTTCATTTCGGACAGACATTAGGACCTGCTCTTCTCACCCCTCCTCCTGCTTGTGCTCGTAGGGAAATACTGTTTGAAAATGACCCTCCCTGAATGATCGCTTTACAACGTCTCTTCTTTCTTTGTCGGGGAAGAACTGGCCCTTGAGAGCTGCGTCTTGTAAATTGTTCTTTTCTTTCAGTTCAAAAAAAAGGGAGAGCAGATACTGTACTTAGTTCAAGAGCTTTGTTGTTACGCATGTAAATTCATATGTAGGATGAAGCACACAACTATTTGGAGGCCCCCCCGCTCTGCCGAGGCCCTAGGCGCGCGCCTCATGCGCCTGTGCGGTAATCCGCCACTGCCGGGACCTACAATTTATTGCGGATTCCGAACGGCAGGCTTTTTTCTTATACTCATCGAGAGGTTGGTGCGCTAACCCCCTCGATGGGAGACTCCCTGCGGTAGCAATTTTTCGCTGCGGTCAAGTCGCCATTTTTTGTTGTACCCCTGTGTCAATAAAGTTTTCTGACAAGGACGAACTGGGTATTGAACTCGCGGCACCTCTGAATTTGAGTGGTCTTATGGGGAATATATTTATAAAAATCGAATAAAGAACGATTGCTCTGGGGTATTTTTTTAATGAATTTTTGGGGAGGGGGGGGGGGTGCCAACACCCATTGCCTCCACTGAAAAGAAACAAAGTCGAATTCAGTTATAACGAACTCCAAAAGACCATTTAACATGTGTATGAGGAAAAATACCCGCGAAATTAAATTTTTTAAAACTACATTATTGTATAACTTAAGAAACTGTAAGGGGCCGTTCAAGTATTACGTAAGCAAATTTTTAGCCCTTTTTGACCCTCCCCCCTTGTCAGCAAAAGTAAGCACAACGCTGACCCCCCTCCCCCTTATCAGCAAAATTTCGCCATCAGCTCTGCTCCTCTGAAACCTAACACATATTGGTGGGATCAGAGACGTATACGGGGGGGGGGGCGCTCTCTCGTGTTAAGATCAAAAATTTATTTTTTTAATGCAAAAAAAAAAAGTTTTATAAAATTTAAAATTTTGGAAGAAAATACCTTTATATGTTGTTATAATCAATTTCTGTTAATTTCAATGTTATTTGAAGGCTATGAACTCAAAATTTGTCTTTAATAAATTCATTGCGACCCACCCTCTAAGCCATATAATGATAAATCACATAAAGTTCCTTGGCCTGTGGACCAAATATGGCCCTGGGAGTTACTTGATGCTGCCTGCCCTCTTCAAACCTAATTTTGTAAAAATAAACTAAGCGGCACGTTTACAGATCGCTTAAGTGTCTCGTGGTACAATTCCAGAACATTTAAGCGGCCCGTGGCATATTTTCAGATCACTTAAATGACCTGAGACACAGTTCCAGAACACTTAAGAGATCCGTGACACATTTAGGGAGCCCTTGAGTGACATGTGACGTAGTTTTAGAGCACTTAACTGGCCCCCAGTGCGGTTTCACATCACTCAAATTACCAGCGGCACATTCTCAATTATTTAAGTGATGCGTGGCACATTTCCAGAGCACTTAAGCGGCCCGGACACATTTCAAGATCACTTGGATCCGTGAAACATTGAGATCACTAAAGTGGCTCTGTAGGGCACTTATCAATAGGGGGATGTTGCTTCAATTGCCCACAAACTATCGAAAAGGTTTTCTCGTTTTTGGATGCCATTAAAAATATTGGAATTAAAAAAGGCCATTAAAATATTACCGCTGTGGTGGTCGAGTGGTTACAATGCCGGACTCGTGATGCGAGGATCCGGGTTCGAACCCCACAGTGGTGGTCGGCTGAAGTTGGTTTTCTGTGGTTCCCAACTTCAAGGCGCAAATGCGAGCCGATCTCCCCGTTAAAAAGTCTCGCCACAGAGAGCAACAGTCCTACAACGATAAATCATTCAACCATAACACTTCACTCATAGTTAGAAAAACTGGGGGCAGATGACAGCACTACACATAACAAGCATTACACCGAAACAAACTTTACGTCAGGTTGCACTACACGTACACTCACATTCCCGCATGTACCGGTTCGTTGGGGGGTTCCGCGGGGGGGGGGGTGCATGTGTGGTGTAGCAGTGGTAGGTAGGGACTCCAAAAAATGGCTCGGGGATCCATGATGTTCTTAAGTCAGCCACCTCGTTGGGCAATTTGCCTGTTGTGGCGTTGTATTTGTATTTGTATTTCATATTTTCATAAAAGGTGGTTGATGACGTAAGCATTATCCAAACCACCCCCCCCCCCCATCGATGATGACGTAATATTTGAACGTCCCCTAATTGCATAAATTAGCTGTTGTGTCTCAATCGCAAATGTTCATATGTCATTCCTTTCAATTTAACAGGAAAAACGTGATTTTAAACATATTTAAGACGGTCTTAACGTCATTTGGTTTGTGCTGATTGGTTTCTATATGCAATCCAAGCAGATAATGTATGGGGACTTCCGCTAAGATTGACACCACATTGGCCTACTAATGGCCTGCAACATGCCAAATAATTTCAATACAATTTTCCTATCCTGCAAGAACAATGTTGTGGACATTAGAAAAAAAAATCTAAAATAGCGTATGACGACATTTAAAGCAATTTAAAATCCGTTTATTTGAGACTCAATGCATCTGCTGATTTCACAGAAAAGTTCAATAAATTCTCACGTCTTCACTTTGAAATGTCCATAACCCGCTCAATGCGTATCTTTGTATAATATTTTTTTCCGTTATAACGGTATTCGTTAAAACGAGAGTCGACTGTATTTCGTCTCAAACTATTTTTTTCGTGCATATGCAGACTGAATGGGTAACAGGGCGTATGGCACTTTACTGGCGAGCCGTTAGTCATTGAGACATACCCATTGGGTATTACCCAACTAGAAAAAGTATCCGAATCACGTGCCCAACACAGATATGTCATTCATGTTGTAAGGGGTTGTATAGTTATAAAATAAAAATAAAAAACTTTTTATACCATCCCCGTGTGCCAAAGAACCCAATTAAGAAGTTGTTGCTCTGTCTTTTCCGATGGCAACTAAAATAATTTCACGTTTCTAAGAGCAATATTCACCGAGATATGCGAATTAAAAAATATGAGGAAATTTGGGGGGGGGAAACAGCATTAAATGCGGGTAAAATGGTTTCCCCGCATTTAATGATTTTTTTCCCAACTTTCTTCGACTATCTCAGTGAATATTTCACTTAGAAACGATGAATTTTTTTGTTGGAGACCGGGAAAACAACTTTCCAATTGGGTTTTGGGTGTCCACATAAAAAGTTAATTAGTTAAGTTTTATTTTAATAACTATGTAACCCCTGGCAACATGAATCAAATATCTGAGTAACATTATTTGGGTACTTTTTCCAACTGGAAGTGTGCCTCTAGGACCAATGGTTCGCCATTAAAATGCCATATGCCCGTTACCTATGCACTTTGTATATTAAATATAGTACAGACTATTACAAGTATATACTATTACAACTTATATGTGAAATATTGTGTTGTGTTTTTAAGCCAACTCGCACGTTGCTTCGTTCGCCTGCGAGAGAGCGGCCACATTATGAACCAAAAAGCCACTTGAAGGAAGCTTGTCATCCAACGAAATATCAGCTTTTCACCGTATCGAAATTGAAGTCAACAAATTGATAATTTTCTTATTTGAAAATCTGATTAGGGGTCATACAAGTATTACGTCAGCATCGAGGGGAGGGAGGGGGTTTCGGATTTGCTAACTTTTGATGATAAGGGGGGGGGCGTTTGCTTACGTCATCCCTTTTTGAAGATATGAAATATTCTAAGCTGCTGACGAAATTTTGCTGACGGGGGGGGGGAGAATGGGGGTGAGTGTTTCGCTGACTTTCGCTGACGGGGGGGGGGGAATGGGGTAAAAAATGGCTGGAAATCTGCTTACGTAATACTTGAATGGCCCTTATTTATATTTTACGATGGGCTTGAAATCCTGATAATGAATCATTGTTATGTTCACATGAACAGTTTTGTCACTACGTTACGCAATGACAAAATCCGTATATACCGGGTGACTCGAAATGTTGCGCCGTCCGCCAATAGCAGTTTTTTTTTTGTTTTTTTGCCTTGTAACATTTGCAGCGAATTGACAATGGCACTAACACAGTTTTAAGGGAATTAAAATTAATATTTAATACTCTAGAATACTTTAAGAAATTTATTTTTAAAAATATTGTTGGTGCTGCTACCTACTTTCAAAATCAGAAGTGCCTTATGTGGTGATGGTGAAAAGCTCAGGTATAAAAAACTGAATTCTTCATTCAGCTACGCTCCTTATAAATAAAGCTTATAAACAGACCTGCTGAAAGATCAAAATTCCAGTTCAGTTATTTTTTCAAGACCCAAGGAGACATCCAAAACAAAGTACATACCTCCACACAAGCAGACGACAGGTAAGATCGTAAAAAGTGAATTTCTCCACACTGCACTTTATAGTAATGTGCTGCCATCTAATGTCAAATTTAAAAGTGACTAATGTGGTGATGAAGTTCAAAGTGAAAAAACTATATTCTTTATTCCGCTCGGTTCCTTATAAACAAAGCTCGTGAACTGAACTGGAAATTTGAACTATAAGTTCGGTTATTTTAATTGAGCATAAGGAGACGTCCAAAACAAAGAGCCTCTTAATGAGCAGACGACAGAGAAGAAGTCGGTTCCCTACAAGCTAAGATCACATACAGAAACTGGAAGTTCGAACTGCCAGGTCAGTTATTTTTGCAGGACTCAAGGAGACGCCCAAAACAAGTAACCTGGAGAGAAGCAGACGACAGAGATTATATATTACAGGAGGGAGCATCCAGCCACCGCGACTGCAGCGACATCAAATGCAAGGAAATTACGGGACTCGGTGAAAACAAACTTCCCGCCTGGCAATTGTTCCATAAAAATGTATAGTTTGGTCTCTAAATATTGGGTTTTAAAAAAAGGACAGAGAACTTTCATCTAAGGATGAAAAAAGATTAAATTATTTTCATTTAATACCGGAAAAATTTCTTTCATCATTTCTTGAATTTCCCTTCATTATTTCTTGAATATTCTTTCATTATTTCTTGAATATTCTTTCATTATTTCTTGAATATTCTTTCATTATTTCTTGAATATTCTTTCATTATTTCTTGAATATTCTTTCATTATTTCTTGAATATTCTTTCATTATTTCTTGAATATTCTTTCATTATTTCTTGAATATTCTTTCATTATTTCTTGAATATTCTTTCATTATTTCTTGAATATTCTTTCATTATTTCTTGAATATTCTTTCATTATTTCTTGAATATTCTTTCATTAATTCTGAAATTTTCCTTCATTATTTCTTGAATATTCTTTCATTAATTCTGAAATTTTTCTTCATTATTTCTTGAATATTCTTTCATTAATTCTGGAATTATTTCCTTCATTAATTATTTTATTACTTTCATTACTTCTGAAATAATTGCTTTCATCAATTCTGGATTTGTTTCTTTCATTAATGCTGAAATTATTTCTTTTATTAATGCTGGAATTATTTCTGTCATTGATTCTGAAATTATATCTCATTAATTCTGGAATTGTCTTTTTCATTAATTTTGGAATTATCTCTTCCCTTCATTCTGAAATTATCTTTCATTAATTTTGTTATTATCTCTTTCATAAGTTTTTCACTAATTCTGGAATTATCACTTTTATCAATGCTGTAATTATCTCTTACATTAATTCTAGAATATTTTCTTCCATTAATGCTGAAATTATTTCTTTAATGCTGAAATTATAACTTTCATTAATTTTGGAATTATCTCGTCCATGCTGAAATTATTTTTTAATTTATTGTTTTAAACTCTATTTATGCCCTAAGAAAATAACGGAGACCGCTGACGTCATACTCTCTCCGGAGGCTTGATTTATATACTGTTGGTGCTGCCATTTGATCTCGAAATTTCAGGCGACTCATGAGATGATGAAAGAGAGATCGGGAAGAGTTCTTTTTGTTATTTTTTGGCATAAAATATTTTTCTGAGACGAAAATTTCGGCAGCAAAATCCGTACGTTTGCAAGAATCGATTTTATGTAGAAAAAATAATTATTTCTTTCCACAAAAACATTCGGACAATATGGATGATCGAACAAATAAGTGAAAACACGGATTATGTGGTCTTCAGATAGGGTTACCAGATTCAAAACTGAAAAAGGAGGACGCCTGGTGCGAACCTTAGGCAGTGCCGTCTTAACGCATGCTTCCCCCACCCCGGGCCGTGCCCGAAGAGCCTCAAGAGAAGAGGTGCCTCAGAAAAACGAGACGTAGTTGAATTTTTCGAGAATTTTCCATGTAAGGCCTCCAAAAAATTCCTTGGCTCGGGGCCTATGATGCTATTACGATGATCCTGCCTGTCAGCCCCACTCTTGTGGGGGTCATGGAATTCCAGTACTTGGTTCTTTTACTTCTACTAATTTACATGAATTACACAAAAATAGCAATAAAAAATTCGAAAAATGATCAAAGTTATCGAAGTGCAACGTATATTTGACAAAGAGATGATGAAGCGCTTTAAAAGTATGACAAAAAACTGATGTCTGTTCAATATGATTCGAGCCACGATGAAGTGTCAGCACGTGGACCACGTGCTAATTATTATTAATAATCTATGAATTTTGTAAAATTAATTTAAATGCCCTTCTCTCTCAATGGATCGTGTTTGATTACGATCCAGACCATCAACGCGTTCCTGAGATAATGAAAAAAATTAGAGTAATAAAATGCGTTCTCTCTGAAAAAAAATTCCCCTCCAAGATTTATGTTCGCAACTCGAAAAGTTTGTAAGTCGGGAACAACTACATAAAATGTTTTTAGAGGGAGCCGCAAAAATTTTTTCTGCATTGGGTCGCGAAATTTTCCTGAGCCCGGACCTGTCTCCATTTTTTGAATTTAAATATCTCAGGGAATAATGCAGTAAAAAACATGTAATTTGTTTGTTGGGCTCAGAAGAGAAAGAGCAACAACTGTCTGATTGGAAATTAGAGGGGAGGGATCGTATAAAAATGTACATTTTTTATTTTGTGTACACTGTATTTTCATCCTCAAAACTCGTACAGGGTGATTTCTGGTCGTATTTTGAGAATTTTTAAAATTAGAACCATACCACTACGACGAATGGTTGATGAGATAAAGGCTGTAACAACACTCCAAGGAGAAACCATTGAATCTTAGAATGGCCATAATATTACCAATAGGCAGGGCCGCAAGTAGTTGGGGGGGGGGGGGCAGGCGAGTCTGGATGCCCCGCGCGCATCAAAAAGGGGGCGCAGATTTAACCATTCAACCTATCCTTCAGCATTATGGGGGGGGGGGGTGCCTAAATGAGTGGTTGCCCCGGCTAACCAAGTATCCAGTTGGGGCCCCTGCCACTAGGTATCTTATTTCTGACGAATCACCGTTATATATATTGGGTATTTTTTATTTTTAGATACATTCTCAAGTTCGTAATTTACACCTGGTAGCATTTCTTTTACTTGTATAGATCAAACTATACAGTTGATCCACTAATGACCCACAAAAATCACGTCCTTAGGTCTGTAGAACTTGGTTTGCTGCATGGGGCCCATCTGGTCATTTCTAGCAACTAAGTGACAATTAGATCTGGTTCCGATTTTCAAGAGTAAATATACAAATAGGTAGGTAGGAATTTTTAGCTATAGGTAGTAGTGCCTCTCTCAGAAAAATCGCTTTGTATGTGGGCGTATGATGATGTTAAGAGACAGCCCTGGGCGTACTTTATGAAAATTGCGAAAAGAAAATCGAAAAACTTGGCAATAATGTGAAGTCTAGTTTGCAATATTATTAGATTCTCATCTTTCGTGCCATTCTTGTGATAATGATCTTCAACTATACAATCAAGTGTTCTTACAATTTTAGGATCTTCTATCGGATGATGGATGTTGAAAAAAAATCCGTGCATTAAAAAGAAAATGTCATTTGATATCTTTTTGGTGGTGCCCCTTTAGTACTGACGCCCTAAGCATGTGCTCATTTTGCTTAATGGTTAATCCGGCTCTGAGACTGCGCACATGATTTCTCTGGAATGAATGTTTCAAACAAATATTTAACAATTTTTCCCACGTATTTTAGTTCATTTTTTTAAGTTCATAGTATGGCTACAACATGAACCTATATCCTTGATACATTATTGAAAACGATGTGAACGGTTGAACTTTTCAATTGTGATTAATTTTTGTGGCTACTCTTAACTACTTTTATCCGCGTGAAGAGAATAAAATTAATAAAACTGCTTGTTACCACTTTTTGCGATTTTTATCACTACAAAAATGCGTATTTTGGAAGCTACAACTGACATTTTCTCAACGAAACCATAATCATTTATACAAAAATAAGCTAATTTGAAATAATACAAATTTCATTCATGATGAATTTTCCTACATGTGTAAGCGTAAGAGGGTTCTCAAACTAGGGAATTTCAATTACCCAGGTATTGATTGGGTGAACATTTCATCTAGAGATCAGTATGAAAGAGACTTTCTTAAGTTGGTGCTCGAAAATTTTTTGTATCAGCATGTATCAGAAGCCACTAGGGGAAACTGCTATTTTGGATTTAGTTCTTACTAGTTCTGAGGATCTTGTTGAACATGTTTCGGTGAGGGGAAGAGCTTTCTTCCAGTGATCATCGTATAGTCAGATTTCACTGTAACTTTTCCTTGGGTAAGGTTGATAACAAAAGACTGGTTCCTTGTATTCGAAGAACTAACTTTGATGTTTTGAGAGGAAGTTTTCAAAGACCGGTTGGAATCAGTAGGGGGTGGTAAGCCAATTGGAAGAATTTAATAGGAAGCTGTCCTATGTTTTGCACGATGTCATACCCTTTGTTCGAAAAAAGCGTATTTGTATATCGCACCCTCTATGGTTCACGGATAGCGTGCGTAACCTTTATCTTGAAAAGAAAAGAGCATTCAGAGAGTATAAAAGTGGACGAGGTGACCTATCATTGTTTACTGATAAAATAAGAGTGTTGAAGAGAGTGATAAGGGATAGTAAAAAGGAAGTTGAATCTAGGTTGGCAGATAACATTATCTTTGACCCAAAATCATTTTTTCGATACATCAATAATGGATGTAAGTGGACGGTTGGTCCCCCTATCGATAGGAAGCTCTAGGTTAGAGAGCAATGTAGGCATGTATAGTGCTTTCAATGACTTTTTCGCGTCGGTTTTTAATGGAGATAATGATACTCGATACACGGGTGTTGCATGGGGTAATAAAACCCTCAACGATATTCAAGTAGAAGACGTGGACGTCCAAAATCTTCTAAGAAATGTATGTGCAAGCAAAGCACCAAGACCAGATGATATCTATCCCAGGGTCCTCAGGGAATGTGCTAATAAATTGCTGGGGCCAGTCGCACAGATATATAGGAGCAGTGTTGCTGAGATTATCGTCCCAAGGGATTGGAAACTTGCTAATGTTGTTCCGATATTTAAGAAGGGTAGTAGAGAAGCGGTGCCCAATTACCGTCCAGTGAGTTTGACGAGCTCCATCTCGAAAATTTTGGAAATTATCATCAAAAGGCAGTTTGTGAAGTGGATAGACGAGAATAATGTATTGTCGGATAATCAGCATGGGTTCAGGAAAGGAAAGTCATGTGTAACTTACCCCCTTTGCTTCTATGATCACGTGACTAAGGCTTTGGGCATTTTTAATTGGGTTGCTGTATTCTTGAAATATATGACATCCATATTTTTTATGGGCATCTTTTTCTCAGCCACCTCGTTGGACATTTTGCCTGTTGTGGCGTTGTATTTGTATTTGCAATAACTTGATGACATTGTGTCGTCTTCAAGCGCAGAGTTTACATTGATTGAAAATAATTTATTCTATTTTTTTTTACTGTATTCTATTACATTTATTTTGCTCTTTCGTTATTTTCATAAATTAAAAATTAATCAAATTAAATTCAAACATATTTATATACTTCAGGCAATTAATGGAAAAACGGATGGGGGGGGGGGGAGTAGAAAATTATTTGTGTTTGCAAGAGGGGGGCCATAGGAATGAGAAATGGTTGGGGGGGGGGCCATGGACAAAAAAAGGTTGAGAACCATTGACTCAGAGGATGTGAACGGCCAAAAGAGTGACACAGACATATTTACGGTGAGGGGGGTGCGGGTTTGTACGTGGTGCTATACAGTCTTGGGATGCTAATTTAGAGGAATGAGTAGTCAAGAAATGACTGGATGTGCGAAGGGTGGCGAAATTGGTATATAATCCACAAGTGATAAAACCATAAATCTGCCTTAACGTACAGGGGTGAAGTGTCGGGGGCGAAATGTATCGGGTACGGAATGTTGGAGGCGAAATTTCCGGATCCCATTTATGATACCAGTGGTATGCTCGTCCCGTTTTTGAGAAGTGTGTGTGAGTGTGTGGGGGGGGGGGCGCTGCCATCTACCTTACAAGTGAAATTTCAGTAATTCTGAATTTTCATCAGTTTGTTCTGGAATTATTTCCTTTATCAATTCTGAAATTATCTATAAAATATTTCTTTCATTTATTCTAGAATTTTATTTCCTTTCTTTATTCCGAAACTATTTCTTTCCTTTATTATAAAATTATTTTTCATTTATTTTGAAATTATATCTTTCCTCAATTCTGAAATCATTGTTTTCATCAGTTTTGAAACTACTTCTTTCATTTATTGTGAAATTAGTTCTCTTATTAATTCTGAAATTATTTTTCATTGATTCGAAATTATTTTCTATACATTCCGAAATTATTTCTTTCTTGAATTCTGGAATTATTTCATCCATTAATTCTGAAATTATTTCCTTTATTCATTCTAGAATTATTTCTTTAATTTCGATATTATTTTTTTGTAACTTATTACAAAACTATTTTTATTTTTATCCGAAAATTCATTCATTTATACCGAAATTATTTGTTTCATTTATTTTAGAATTAATCATTTTTTAATGCTTTCAACCATTTTCTGAAAATGACCGGATTGACGCGACAAAAAAGCTCCGAGAGTCATGCTTAGAAGACCCCTGTTAAGAATTACATTCATAATTTGGAAATTAATAATTTACCTGAAGAGTAGCTGAGGACCGTCAAAGGTGCGAAAGCCACAGAAATATTGGATACGGTCATTCCGTTCTCCGAGCTAAGGACAGCTAGTTTCCCGTTCGTTCCCCCGGAAACGATCACAGAACCTTCAGGATACATGGCTACTGAAACTGGATAGTTCTATAGATATACAAAAACAAATACCAAAAGTGATAGGTAATTTTTCTGTACATTTTCATAATTGTTTAGCATTGGGAAACTTGAAAAAAAATTAGCCACCTCAGTTCTGACGCTCCAATTGAGGTGCCTGAGCGACCATTTGTAAGTGTAATGATCTCGATCCACCGTTACGAAAGCCATCTCGTCCGAATTTACAGCGACGTCTACAACTTCTTGGCGATGGCCCTTCGAAAAATTTCAAAGCATCGTCATTAGAGTGCTAAAAAGTGGCAAAATATGCACTAAAAAACGCTGAAATATGCACTAAAAAACGCTGAAATATGCACTAAAAAACGCTGAAATATGCACTAAAAAACGCTGAAATATGCACTAAAAAACGCTGAAATATGCACTAAAAACGCTGAAATATGCACTAAAAAAAGGCTGAAACGCACTAAATAACGCCGAAATAAAACATTGCGTTGAAAACATAAATCTGCACTCAAAAATGGTGAGATATGCAATGAAATCAAAAATATGAGCGAGAAATAAGAAGGAAAATCCATCTAATAAAAGCCAAAGTACGGCACTAAACATGAAAAATTTAAGAAAAAATCTATAAATAGTCGATCCCGCTTTATAACGCTCCCAAATACAACGTTTTCTCGCTTAGTACGACTCATTATCGTGGTCTCAACTCTAACAAATTCTCATTGAGATTTCCCGTTCAAAGCGTTTTCCCGCTTACAACGACGTTTTTCACGACGATTTCTTAAAAAACGTTATAAGCGGGATCCACTGTATATAAAATTGATTTTCTGTGTTTGTGTGTGTTCTCTATACAAATCTACAATTTCGAACCTATAGTCGTCAAATTTTGCATACATACCAAACAAGACCCGGATTGAATGATAGGCTAGTTTAAAATTTCGCCAGAGCTCGACAAATGCCCGAAACGCGCAACAATGGTTGGGCAACAAATCCTGGGCCTCAACAATCACTTTTAAGTAACACGTTTACTTTGATTACCGTGGTTCCCTAGCAATGCGTTTCAGACGTGTATATGCCTTTATAATAGTTTGTCACTTTTTCAATCCTCCCAGTAATCGAAGAAAACCCGGGTGTGAAAGCTAGTAAAAAAAATAAAAATAATGAATAAAACTTATGAAAATTCAATTCGTAAACCGAGGTGTCACTGTATTAGTAAATCGTCTATTTAGTATACAGTCTAATCCCGTTATAACGAACTCCAAAAGACCAGAGAAATTACTTCGTTAAAACGAAATTCCAGGTCTCTGCCTTGTTCCCATGTAAACTTATCTAGGGGGATTAGAAAAGTGTTTGTTAAAACGAGAATTTTTCGCTATAACTGTATTCTTTAAAACGGGATTCGACTGTATTAGTATATTCGTCTATTTCTCCTCCAGAAAACTTTTGAGCCATTTCGTGAAATATAAATAACTGAGCACAAAGCGAAAAGTGCATTGAAAAACGAGCTTAGACTTGTCCCTGTCTCTCCTGATGCTAAAAAAATTCATGTTTCTAAGTGCAATATTCACTGAGATATTCGAAAACGAAGGCAATTTAGAAAAAATAGCATTAAATGCGGGTAAAAAGGGTTATCCAATTGGAAGTGTAGCTCTAGGACAGTGTTTCTCAACCGCCGGGCCCTGACATCATTCGTACCTGGCCGCGAGTGATTAGCCGTTTCCTTTTTCTCCTTCATTTTCTGGTGGTCGTGTGTTTGACTGAGCTTTCAACTCACAAAAATTAATGAAACCGGGCCGCGGGCTCGCAAAGGTTGAGAACCACTGTCCTAGGATCAACGGTTCGTCAGTAAAAAACGCCATACACCCCCCCCTCTCCCCCACCGTTTGCTATGCACTCTGTATAGTGTGTGTTCAGGAACAGAACTTCCTACCTGTGATAATATCCTGAATTTCATGTGAATTGAACCCTCGAGAAGGGTGTTGTGCGACGTCCCGATGAAGATCGTGCCGTCATCAGATTTGAGTTTCTGCGGGCATATCGCCTGGATACCACCGATGTTGGGTATCTGAAATGTCATAAAACTTGTTTTGTGATACCTGTCGTGATATAGTTTTACAATTTCTTCGGAATTGAAATTTAATTAGTATTAATCAATAGACCTTGGTAGCGGCGATGTTGCTATAATCTTCTTCGGAATCCCATGCTCTTAGTTCACCGTCTTCTTTGCTCCTACCTCCAGAAAGAAGTGTTCCACCAGGTAACAGGAATAGCGCATCTACGTCACTCTGGAATAAATGGCAAGAAGCTAGTTGTGGCATCAGATTCATGTTTGTAGGAATCTTTCATGAAAAGTCCGTCTTCTGCAAGAGAAGAGACTTGGCCATGCCCTAGTCACATGACGACATTGATAAAACAGAACGATTTTGTATGTTATTTGTATATATGTATTACGTGATACAGATACCTTATACAGGGTGTCTAAGCGTCAGGTTTACAAACTTCTAGGAGGAGTAGGGAACACGTAGACGACTCGGAATCACATAGCATTGCTGGGCCTTAAATGCTTTCCTGGCGCTTTAGATGGCGTTGTAGGGGGGCGGTGGTTTCAGTTTGGTGAATTTTGGCCTGCTCGATCACCGAATTTATCACGCCTTGATTACTTCTTTCGGAAGTAATTTCCAGCTTCCAAGCTGGACGCATATCAAAACATTGATGTATGACCATTACCTCCTACAGCCTCTATGAGGTAATGGTACGACACCCTTGTTGACAGCACTGAGGAGCTTGCTGCCTGCGTTTCAGGAAAATCCCACACATTCCCGGAATATTCCAGAATGTTCGAGATTCAATGCGACTGAGACGGGAGACCTGCATTACAGCTCGTGGACAACATTTCGAACATTTTCGACCTGCTACTTTCTTCGATGAACATTTAATATTAATACATATTTTCACTCACGTGGTGTCCCTTCACTCCTGGCGTTTTCTATGTACCCCATCAGGGACGCATTTCCAACCACGCGTTGCTATGTGATTCCGAGTCGTCTGTAGAATCCCCTTGTCGTCTCTACCCCCTCCTAGAAGATTTTAAACCTGATGCTGAGACACCCTGTTTAGCCAAAATTCTGTGTTCACTAAAGAGCTTACGACATTTTGTCGAATTTCTAGAGAAATACTGAACGAATAGCTCTGAAACTTTGGTCATAAATATATTATGTACTTACTATTTCCGGTGAAAATTTAGTCACGAATGCATTTAGGGAACCTACAAAAATTAAGAAAAAATGTTTTTCTCAACTCTGTATCAGAAAAAGCAGCAAATGACTTGTAACTATAACAATAAATTGTATTAATTTCATGCAATACTTCTGTGAATTTTAGTGAGAATATCACGTATATATATTCACAAAAGTATATATGTTTTCTTTAAAAATTCTAATTTACATCGCATGTTTTATGCTTTTATATGCGAGTTCTTAACCGATTTTTACGAAATTCACAGAAAAAATTACGCTATGCATGTGCCATACCGAATACAAAATTTGAAATGTGGATAAATAATTATCCAATGAGATATGAGTATTTTTAGTAAATGACTATTAATTGCGCATGCGTGGATATTAATTTTATTTTTCATAATGTGATTACCAGATAAACAGTGTGCATAGCAAACAGGAGGTATAGCATTTTATTGGTGAATCGTTGATCCTAGAGGTATACTTCCAATTAGAAAAAGTTGTTGCCCTGTTTCTCCTGATCCCAAATAAAAACATTTCACGTTTGTAAGTGAAATATTCACTGAGATAATCGAATTCAAGAAACGGAAGAAAGTTGGGAAAAACAGTTCTTATATAATGCGGAAAAACCGTTTTACCCGCATTTAATGCTTTTTTTTCCCCCAAACTTCCTCCGTTTTTTTTTAATTCGAATCTCAGTGAATATTTCACTTTCAAACGTGTAATGTTTTTAGTTGGGATCAGAAGAGACAGGGCAACAGCTCTCCGATTGGGTTTCTGGGCTCATGGAAACAGCATAAAAAGTTAATTTCTTTTTGTTTTAATAAAATGCCCTTGAAACATGAATGAGTATCTGAGCTCTACGCATTATTTGAAAACTTTTTCTATTTGGAAGTATAATCGTAGGTTCAACGGTGTGTCAGTAAAATGCTATATCCCCAGTTTGCTATGTATTCTTAATATTGAACTTATATGAAAATTCCAGCTGAATGTGTCGTAAAAATTATGAGATATACTGTGATACAGTGAGTAGTAATTTCGAAACTTGCTGAAAATAACTGAATTATATAGACGATTATTTTCTGTTACCCGATTATTTCGAGAATAAGTCCACATCATTATTAAAATGAGCGAAGACGCGTATCTGATGCTGTGTAAGAGAAGTGGTTTAGTATAACGCGTGTATGGTGCCAAAATGAACAAACTATTTCACCACACACCGGCCAACTCCGGCCACATCGCTTTAAGAATTTATTGCCGTTCACCAGTTGGGCTCAAATGAAGGCGCTATCTATCAATCGTTATACGAAAAATATCTTGTGTGTGTGTGTGTTTCTATATTCTACCCCACGGGATAGAACCTGGGAACCGATGGCAACCTTCACGGTTGTACACGAGCATCTTACCACCTCCACGTCACTCAGGCTAAAATGAACAAACTGAGTCAATTGAGAAATAACAGAAAATAATCGAAGTACAAATTTGTGGGAAATCCCTTACCATTCAGTTATTTTTAGTAAGTTTCGAAATTACTGCTCACTGTATCACCGGTGTCGTTCTGAATTTTCACGACATTCAGCTGGAATTTCTGTATAAGTTGCACTATATATCTGGGAATCAAATTAAAAAAAAAATAGAATTCATGTTTCTTGCATATACGCAATTATTAATCATCTAATAAAAATACTCTTATCAATGACAATTGGAATTTTTATAAAAAAAATTGTGTATTTTCGAGAATACACACTATTCTCACGAAAATGCACAGAAGTATTCAAATATGTAAATTAGTGCAATATATTCTCACGGTTAGAAGTCATTTGCAGCTTTTTTTTGATACAGAGTTGATCAAAGACATTCTTTTCTTATTTCATTTTTTGTCAGTAGCCCTAAATGCACTCGTGATGAAATTTTCACTGGAAATGGTAAGTAACACCATATTGTATTTATGACCGAAGTTTAGGAGTGATTCGCTTGGTACTTTTGCAGAAATTCGAGAAAATGTCTGAACTACTGAGTGGATACAGACTTTTGGCTATACAGAGTGGTAACTATTGACCGTCCAATAATTATATACGAGATTTTTTGTGAAAAACTAATATGGAGAAGTGCGTTCCGGTTTTTGATTTGATCCATAATTAATGAGTTATAACGCTTTAAAAATTGATTAAGTCACTTTATAAGTCCCTTTGTAACGATTTTGAAATGAGATTTTTTTCCCCCAGTTCCAATTCAGAAATTTTGGAAGATTTACATGTTGCATCACAGCTTTTGATTGTAATTCTGCAATACAGCTTTTGATTGTAATTCTGCAACACAGCTTTTGATTGTAATTCTGCAACACAGCTTTTGATTGTAATTCTGCAACACAGCTTTTGATTGTAATTCTGCAACACAGCTTTTGATTGTAATTCTGCAACACAGCTTTTGATTGTAATTCTGCAACACAGCTTTTGATTGTAATTCTGCAACACAGCTTTTGATTGTAATTCTGCAACACAATTAACTTGATTAGCACAATAAGTTGCCATGATGAAGTCTAACAATTTACAGTTTAAAATTTTTATGCGGCATCTCATTTATATTATAGTACATCCCGGAAGTTCAGCCAAAATGCCATAAACGCCTTTTGTCACCAATTCTCATTTTTTTTTTGGTAAAAATGCTTTTCTTGAATTTTTTCTGCCGTAAATGCATATTTTGATATTGTTTTATGTTTATTCTCTCGTGAATTTTAGAGGCCTTATTTTGTTGAAATTAGATATTTCCAGTATTGAGAACTCTAAAAATAATTTTTATGTTTAAAATCCTTAACCAGTACGCATTAATTAAGGGTGCTCTGTCGATTGTTATCAAAATGGAAAGGTTAAAATTTTTGTGTTCCCGCTACAGGTCGATTGTCCTGTCTTATTTTCATCACTGTAGGTTAGGTAGGCATCTTCAAGGAAAAAGGTTGAAGACCTCTGCTGTAGGTAATGAAGGGGGAGGGGGGGGGGGGAATTTAGAAGCTTCTCGAACTTCATTTAAGTAAAATCATCTGTAAAAATTATGTGCCGTTTGGTTAATAAATTGAAAAAAGCGATGAATATGTTGATACATGTGCGAGAAGAAACGTTTTTATTAGCGCGTTCTCTGTTATCGATCTAAAACACTAATTTCTGAATTGACGCATAATACAGGATCATTTATTTCTTTTCTTTTCGGGAAAAAATATGTTGCAAGTTATTTCTTTGATAGAACTTATTATAATTAAGCTCCATTATAGCGCAATTTTATTCAGTTAAATATCGATTAATTAATTAATTTTTTATTTTGTGGTGGACAAATATTATTACATTTCGAAAAAGTTTTAGTTTCGATTTTATGCGTATCAAAATAAAATAGTTTCGTTTTTTAGCGACATCTATCTTTGACTGTGAACATCATTTTATAATTTTACACGTATAAATTTTGGCTATATTTTTTTCAAATTTGTATCGTTTCATTTATCCGAGGAAAGAAAAAATGCTGAATAATTTATTATTTTGTTAAGTTGTGCTCACTTATAAAGAAATCGGATACAGTGAAATATCGTTAATACGATGTTTCTTCTGTTTTCGTGATCCAGAACTATTGAAAAAACTTGTATTTCTAGGGTATATTTATTATGTTTTGAATGTAGGAAACAGGGCAGGACAAATTGCCCGACATGCCCAGGGCATATAATAATTTTGACCGGACATATATTTTTCATATGCCTGTATGTTCGATTCGTTCGATCCATAAATTTTTCATAAGAATTTATAAAAATAGAAGAAGAATATTAAAAGATAAGATATTTCTATTCTTTAACGCTGATGTTTTCGGAATGACGAAAAGCACTGTGTTCTACTTGCATGATTTTCCAAAAAGACTTCTAACCGGTTTTCTTTCGGTATCATTGTATATTACACACTGGACCCCGCTTATGACGTTCGCACTGTACGTTTTACCGCTTAGTACGACTTATTTTCGCGGTCCCAACTTTCATTAAAGCCGGTCGACTGTTTTTTTTTTGTCTAGATTTTATCTTTCGGCTCACGATTGTGAACTAATTTCGATTTGATAATTTCATGAAAAATTTTCATCGGCGTAGACTCTTTCTATTTTTTACTATTTTTCTATGTATTTTCCAACTATATTTTTTATACTTTATTTGTATTCCTACGCCAATTATTATAATCCATCATAGAAACAGTAGATTCAGTGAGTACGGTCAATTTTTAGCCAGTTTCCGGACCCTTAACATCATAGCTTTTAGTTACCCTTCCCCTTTCTCCATTAATTATAAATGATTTTTTAATGCCTATTTTAGGCATTTTTAGTGTCTTTTTGGCTGCTTATTTTGACCATTTTTAGTGCCTGGATTTCCTGGCTCTAGTTATTAGTGTGTGTGTGTGTATGAAACAATATTTATAAAGCCATATTTGGAAAAACAAACAGTGAAGAGATGACTTTTATTTTGAAAATAGCTAAGCGGAAGGGAATGATTTTTCGGAAATAAATTAAGAAACGAAATATAAGAGCATCTGAAGAGGTCGGCAAAATTAGTAGTAGTGCCTAGGGCGACGGGAGCCTGAAGGCCGTCTATGCTGAGAGGGGCCTGAGGTAACCGCCCCCTAATAAATATGGCCCTGAATGAAAATTCCTCTGAAAAACGTGACCAAGTTCCGCTTGAATCATGCAGATCGCTTCATACTTCTTAATGCTTTATTTTCCAAAATATCATGTGATTTTTAAATGGGTAAAATGACTGACCTGTCATTACCCCAGTCTAGTGGTAATACCGGTCAATTCTGATTTTTCATTAAATTGTTTTTGTGAAAAAAATATGCAACCCCCCCCCCCCTGAATAAATCCAATTAAGTTTTTGCAAAGAGGAGCTCATCAGTTATCACGAGTTTCTGTCAAAAGACTGACAAATTACTCATGAAGCATGTGATTATCCTTAGGTGACCGCTATTAATTCGGCCCCCCCCCCTCCACTTGCTCCCCACATAATAGAATTAATAGAATACCCCTTTTAATCGATATTACTTATCCAGCATATACCTATATGATAAATATATGCTAGAATGAATAAATATCTGCCGTTGTTGGTACTTCAGGCATGGTTCAGTCGGTATAATCGATGGACTTTGACCTTTGAAGACCGGACACACCCCGCTTCCCATCTCATAGAGATATCGAAGCGTTCCCGGAGGGTGGGTGCATCCGGAAAGTTCTATTATATATATATATATATGAAGACGATCGTGAATCTAAAATCATATAACAGGTGATCAAACTCGAAGCATCAAACGCCAATCGACAATCGGAATGATAAACAAGATTATACGATGATAGCCCTCCCATAGGAATCTTGCCATCGTCAGTTAATCGAATGATTGTCAATAATCTAAAATAATCGATGGACTACACAAACCTCGTGAGCTTTTATCTCTTTCTCTATAAGGAAGATCTCTTCATCATCCGAAGGCGCCCATAATGTCAAATAACCACTCGTGTCACCGACAGCGAAGCTGCCATCTTGTAAAAACGCCCAAGAGTTGATTGTTCTACCAGAATGGCCCTGAAAATAAGCTTATGAAAGACGAAAATTCACAAAACAAGATTCAAACAATTCACAAATCAATAGTAGCATCGAAATATAAATGGAGAAAGATTTCATCGGAACGACGATGAAAACGATCTGAAAACATGAAATAAAGGGACGCATGACCATACTTATTAACATTTATGAATCTCAGTGAAGCAAAGGCTAAATATCCCTCTCTAGTTATAGTACGTCCCCCCACAAGAAGAAATTTGGTCCAGCACCCCCTAGAGATAGAAGGCCGCCGCAGTCTACTTGTGACGTCAGTAAGCAGTCCATTTTCCCTCAGAATATTCAGGAGAAAAAATTCCCTTCTCGTGCCAGTATCACCGTTGTGAGGAAAAGAAATAATCAGGCTCAGAATTGGTGATTTCTATGCCCCACATCCAATCACTATGCGGTATTTGTGAGTCAATCAGGAAGATTCTGCGCCGAAATAAGAAGAAACGAAATGAAGATGCTGTGTTTCAAAATGTGGCAAACTTGCTAGCTAGTCTGAATGACGTTTATGGCAAACAGTGCAGAGACCTTCTATCTCTAGGAGGGGCTGTTTGGTCACGCCTACATCACTGATAATTTTTCGGTTTCCTGTTTGGCGTTTTTCGTGTTATTCTGGCACTTTTTGAAATCGATTCTATCTGGGAAGGAGATTAGGTAAATTTATATTCATGATTGCCGATCATGCTCATTCAAAAGCAATTGACATGATCAACATCGTCATAGTCAAAAGGTTGCAAGGGTGCGTGAATTGACGACGGAATGATGCATGTGACGAGTAAATGGATGATCGAGGCTGTCAGAATCAATTCGGCTTTTCTTTAATAGGAGATAAATTTGGAGACTTTTGGCTACAATAATATTTTAGCCTTATAATTCACATTGCTATAATTTACAAATATAAATTCTGGCTATATTATCTTCAAGTACGAACCGGTGAGAGGGCGTCTTTCCTCGCCAGGAAGCCATCTTTCCTCTTCTTCCAGAATGCCAGGTGATGCATCCCGAAAGTCACCATCAGGTCATTCTCGATTGGATGAAAAGCCACTCCTGTCATACGATCACCCGACGATGCCTATAAAACCGAATATTCACCAAATAAAAATTAAGTTCACACTTTAAAAATGAGATCTAATAACTTGGTGAATATTGGAACTTTGGCGATGAACTGAACGTGTCTCGTACCTGAGCTCTTCCGAGTACAGCATCGCTTTCCCAATCCCAAAGTGTGAGGGCTTCTTCTTTTCCGGATTCTACGTTGACCATCATGAAATCCTATAAATATTATTAATATGGTAATGAGCAGTTGGTTTTCGATTTTATGTAAATTGAATTCCAATTCGAAAAAAGTTTCTAAATTGCATCCACCTCTCGAGAAAAATCGATGCCTATGACATCGCCTTCCAGTCTGTCTTGGCCAACGATGGCGATCGTCTCCAGATTGGCGATGTTCCACACGTGTATTTGCGCCTGTATAAAATTAGCAAAAATTTACTCGATTGGTGTGACATTAAAATACATTCATTAATATTAGCGATTTTTCGAAAGCTATAGCAGTTATTTTTTAAATAATGGCAACACTTTGTTGTACAAATCACACTGCACCGGATCCTTGTACACCAATTTTACTTTGCCTGCTGGTTCAATACTTTCTAGATACCACGTAAACTATCTAAGACAAGGTATTCTTGACCTTCTTCAGTCATTACTCAAAATTAGCAACAAGATCAGCTCCGTGACCCGTGGGACCGTTTGTTTTTCGAAATTAGTGAAACCAGTGATGCCATTTATAACAGGACTGTAAGTGGATTTGTACAACTCGTCTAGAAAGCCTCTGAGAATCAAGTTTGGTCGTGACGCATAGCTCAACAGCCCTTGGCAGTGAGTGATTTTTTACAACTAATCTAGGAAGCCTCTGCGAATCAAGATTGGGACTTGATCCAAACTCAAGAATCCCTGGCTGGAAGTGGATTTTTAATACCCATATCTTAAGCCGTACTACTCGTCTCGAATGCCCTGGGTATCAAGTCTAGGTCGTGACGCATAGCTCAAAAGCCTTCGGCTGTACGTGGATTTATAGTGGGATTTGTAGTACAAGAGCCCTTGACAGTAAGTGGATTTGTACAACTCATCTAGGAAGCCCCTGCGAATCAAGTTCAAGTCACTACCCATAGCTCAAGAATCTCTGGCTGTAAGGGAATCGTTAATATCCATCTCTAAAGCAATACTGCCCATTCCTTGTGGAATCAAGTTTGGGTCGTGACGCATAGCTCAAGAGCCCTCGGCTGTACGTGGATTTGTAAAACTCATTTAGGAAGCCCCTGCGAATTAAGTTTGGGTCGTGACGTATAGCTTAAGAGTCCTTGGCTGTAAGTGTATTTGCATTGTCCATCTCGGAATCTCCTGCTACCCAAGTTTGAGTCATAACCCATAGCTCAAGAGCCTTTGGCTAAAAGTGGATTTGAAAAACTCATCTAGGAAGCACCTTTAATCAAGTTTAGGGCCATGATCCATCGGTCAAGAGCCCCTTATCTAGGAGATATTGGCTGGTTTAGATGCATGGTATTTGTACAGCAGTTTGCATTGCCATTAAAAAAATACAACCCTAGTGTTGTAATACGATGTGTCACCTGAGACGTTTCTCCATTGCCTGAAGCTTGTCCAGAAGCGACTGCCCTTGACGTTGGATGAATGCAGATGCTTAATGAGAATGGAGGGGGAAGGGGTTGTGTATAGTATGTAGTATGAGTAACAAAAGCATTATTCTAATTTCATAAAGAAAACTCATCAGCTACATTGGCTGCATTTCAATGAATACGTATCTATCTACTCACCACAGGACGTCTTCCGTGTGCCTCGCGTAATGCCGTTGTCGATCTTCTGATCTGTCGTAGAGTACAACTATGGCACCTGCCGGGTACACGATCTCACCGGTTCCAAGTAGATGCAGATTCGATCCATTAGCAGAGCTTCCGTTGTATCCGTGTCTGATAAATATCAATCGTCAAAGAAAATTTTCTTTCCCACGGCTGCTTTATTTTTTCCTTTGTTTTATTAGTGACATTTCTACTGTAAATATAAAGCCACAAGAAATCGGAGTTCCAAAATGAACTGAAATTCTGTATGACTATATATATTAAATTATACAGCTAGACCTTGCTATAACTTCCATCCCTATTTTATATTTAGTTGTATCATCAAAGTACCCCAACTTGTGTAAAAAAAGGATACACCCACTCTATTTGAGGTTTCTTCGGTGGCAATTTGGAAGTTTCGCGTACGTTGCGCTGTTGTTGCATTTTCGAATTTTCTGTAACTATAGACAAATACGATACAATACAGTAAAATTCCAATATTCATAAAGTCAAATCTCCTTTTAATGTCACTATTAGCACAAGGTGACTGTTATATGAACCCATGACGGAAGTTGACATTTATGGGAAATTTTTTTTAAATCTCATCATGACGTCTTGGCTTTATAGAGAGTTCTTGGGTGACGTTATAACTAGGTTTAGGGAGAAAGAAGATTGGTATAAAATTGTATTCCCCCATTGAGATTCCCCTGGATTTTTTTCAATTCCATCGATTTGGTTACATCAAAGCAATTTGTAGCAAAAAAAGATTAGCCAAATTTTGGCTTTCTGTGACCGTAGCCAATCCAATCTCTCGTTTAATCGCCAAATGAAAAATTTTCTCAAGATTTGTTGCAATCACGATCAGCAGCAGAAGCCAGGATCGTGTATGAAAAATGAATGGAAATTAATACTAAAGAGAGGAATATTCACCATCTTTAGATGCATTTGAATGTTCTCCTTCCAAGTAGAAAGTCTGTACGTCGCGAGATATGTTTTTCAGCTGAGAAATGCTCCGCACCTATGAGATAGAAAGTGGGGGAGATGGAAAGTAATGCATTTTTTCATATTTTTGATTGTCTATCACGAAAAGAGATTCGGCCAAGCCTCACTGACAAGTCTCGTTGCAGGATTATTATTTACACCAATAATTTGATAATTATTGGTGACCTATACGTTCTCTCAATTAGAAAGAGTTTTCACACATCACCGTTTTCCGGATGTTATTCTTAGCGTCCCTTCAACCAAACAAACAATTTGATCATTGGATATCACGTGACGTTTCTCTAATAGGGTTGTCAATAAATGGAATAGCTTACCACCGGAGGTTATAAATTGTAACACAATTGGCACGTTTAAAAAGAAATACGATAAACATATTGGGGTAAATCGAGAAGCTATCCATTCTTAGAGTATAAGGCAACCATAAATATTTTTTATGGGCATTGTATCATGTGTATATATTGTTTATAATTTTTGTTAATTGGGTTGCTGTATTTTTGAATTACATGACATCCATATTTGTTATGGGTTTTTCTTTTCTCAGCCACCTCGTTGGGCATTTTGCCAGTTGTGGCGTTGTATTTGTATTTGTAAGGCGCGGGCAAATCTCTTCTCACGATGAACAAACAGACATCATCATCTTCCTCGTTGCTGAAGATGTCATTCACGATATTTTTTTCTCTTCACAAGCAATGTAACTGGGAAGATACATTAATGCAGTGTGTGTGTGTGTGTGGTTCTTGACTTTTTTCCCTTCCCGCAATCCCAGTGCAATGCGACTTACCTTCCCTCACCCCTTTGGATAATACGGTTTTTTGTCTGTTGGAAAATTCAGTTTTTTTTTTGTAATTAAGTATATTATATCCAATAATTAATGTCAATGAATTATTTTACTTACCGTTTAATGTATTTTCGTCTATGGCTAATATTTAATTTTGGCTTCATTTTTTTCCCTTAGAAAAACCATTTTTTTACAATTTTTATTTTCAGATTTGGAAAAAAATATTCATTGAATAGTTCTTAAAATTATTGATTCCAACCGCAACAACTAGAAATTAATGTTCCTTTTGACAGTTGACTAAATTTTTTGAGGCTTTTTTTTCCGAGTCGTGTGTTCACGGCAGTATCAAATCTAAGCACAACATGCTAATAACACGAGGTACCAATGTAAACAAACCACGAAATATTTTAGGTAAAAAAATAATGGTATTTTTTTCCTCAACCCGAAACGTAAAACAAATACGATCGCTAATTGAAAAAGACACTTTCACAACGCAAAAATTCTTTGTGACACATTTCTGCGAGCAGAAGTCAGTACAGATGAAGAAGTGTAATAACATACCAAAATATTGGTATGATCCATATTTTTTTAAGAATTGAAAAAAAAGTTCAATTTTTATCGTCATTTTAATTTTCCTGGATAATCAGTCAACATGTTGCAATTTTTCTCCATCTCGCATCCCCAAAAAATGCTCTCCCGCACCTCCGGTTGAGAACCACTGCATTAATGAATACCTAAATTTTATGTAATTTTATTGATGTTTCCGAGTTTTACAAGCACTACAGCGATCACCACCTATAAAATCCAACCATCTCGCTTAAACGTTCTAATTTGGTCTTAACTTTAGTGACCAGACATCTCGGCGTGGAAGTCCTGTCCTGCAAGATTTGTCAGTTGTCCCCACAACAGAATTTAATTTGATTTTACTACTAGCCAAGAGTAAGCGAAAATGACTAGATGTCATTGTTCTGTTCCATTGTAATAAGATCACTACCAGCCTTAAAAATATAAGCCTAGATTCGAATAATACGTGTTACGCGTGTCTGCTTTTGTGAGAAAAGGGTTCTTATATCCGTTTACGTTCCACGGAACCGTATGCAAACTAATATCAAGTATGTATTTATAGCGATATAAATAACATTAATTACATATTTACAACGATGTAAAAACAATTTTTTTTCGTTTTTGTGTGTGTGTGTGTCCAAGCTCATGAATACACTGAAATCTCTATGAGGACCCTAGGTTAAGAACCTCTACTGCAAGGTGACTACCCGCCCTTCACTAACAATAGAGAAGGGTTCCCATTATGAGGATACTTAAGACTGAAATTTCTATAAGGACCCCTGGTAAAGTAAGGGTCTGTAAAATGACCTTCTTTTAGACGCCTCGTCTGTAAAGCAACCATTCATGCGCTAACAATGGAAAAGAGGTTTCCATCGCTTGGACAATTTGGGAATCCGATGAAACTTTAATTTGATTACTTTTATCGTAATTTATGTGTCGTAGACTATGTCTTGTCATATATCAAGTGAACGCTGTGCAGCTTTATCAAATCACCAGAAAACTAGTTGCTTATCATTTACCTGTCCACCAAGTGGCGTGAGTATCTTCTTGACGTTCCTCAGGCTGACGGACTTGCCCCATTGCGATAAAATATCGTCGAATGTCCCGATGTCGTCCGAAGACAGTCGCACGGTCGACCTGCGGCTGTGATCCGACTTGTCCACGACTGTTATCTCGCGACCCGCTTTCTTTGGCGACGACTTCTGCTGCTGAGTCTTCTTCTTCACCCGCGTTTTCTCAGATAAAGGTCTGATGAGTTTCAAATCGTCGTCCTTCACCGGAACAGTCTGAGCGGCGTACGACGTCTTCACGCGGCTGACGCCACCGTAGGGCAGATGGACGAAGTTCTTGGTACTGGACACGACGTACGTCCTGCCGTTTTCGAAATCCTCCAGGCTCTTCACCAGCTTGCCGTCTTCGGTGAAGATGTACCTGACGCCCTGTGCCAGCTTCGACTTCTGGCTCAGGTAATCGGACAAGTGAGACATCGTCTGGAAGTGCTTCTGCCCCTGGATCGGCATGTGCACGCCGTAGTCGTAGTAGTCGCCGTTCCTGTAGAACGAAACCCTCTTGGCTTTGGTCTCTTTCTGCCGGAATTTCGATTGCACTCCGGTGTATTTAGCGTTGTTGTTGTTGTTTTTAGGTTGGTTCCTATCTCGATACCCTTTCATATTCTATTCATCTGTTCGCATTGATACCGAGTCCATTACCGGAACTTGGCGTATACACCACACGCAGAAGACTTCACATATCAGACAAAGAATGCTATGCTAGACAGGAACAGACGGGTCGGAAAATTACGAATCGAAGCCAAAGTTTCTCATATATGTGTATGTGTGTCTCGGAATGTGCGTGACGTGATGTAGTTTTATACATACCCTCTACATATGAGTTCAGTGATTCTCATGTCACGCAAATTAAATATTGATTTGTTACTATAGAGATAGCAGTTTCTTTCTTCTTCGTGACATGACACTGAATCGATGAGTCCAAACGTCCTCGTTTAGTCTAAAATAGGAATCTCTGAAAATGCTTTCACATCTGATTTGATGAGCAATTTTAGCTTCCTGAAGTAACAGAAATTGTGAGGAAATGTCATACAGTATATGGCAGGGTGGCCAATTTCTCTCCGTTCGAAGACCAATATATTGATCAGCTGCGCACCAGAGATGCCAGTCCGGTGTATAAGCCGCACACGGAAAACTCGTAGAGTTTATATACTCCATATAGCCCGAGTGGCGTTGTGGTAATAATACTCGTTTGCCATCGTGAAGGTTGCCATCAGGTCCCAGGTTCGATTCGGGCGAAGAATATATAAACAACAAGATATTTTCCCAAACGAGCTTGAGGCGACCACTGATATATGGCGGCTTTATTTCCAACCCGATTCGTTAACATCAGTAAATTGCGTATTGCGTTATGGCCGTGAGCAGGTATGAGTGATCAAGTGGGTGACCCTTTCGTGATCAAATTAGTGACATATGAGTGATCAAGTTAGTGACAATATAAGTGACCGTATGAGTGATCAAGTTGGTGGCCACATGAGTGACTGTATGAGTGATAAAATTAGTGAACATATGAAGGATAAAGTTAGTGACCATACGAAGGATAAAGTTAGTGACCATATGAAGGATAAAGTTAGTGACCATATGAAGGATAAAGTTAGTGACCGTTTAAGTGACCACACTCATTTGGTCTCTCATAAGGTCACATACTGTCACTCATTCATATGGTCAGTCCCCAGGCGGTCTCTCATAAGGTCACATACTCCCCACTCACTTGTTCACGCACACGGTCATTCCCTTTGTCATTTATACAGTCACTTACTTGGTCATTCACCCATTTTCGGCGATGTCCCTATTCGACTTTTCCCGTTTCATCCTTTCAGCAATATAGTTTCGTTTCATCCTCAGGTGATAACCCCATAACGGTGGGTGGGGATGGGTTGTCTCCACTTTGGATAGCATGCCAAGTACCCATTGTCCATTGTACCTATTATACTTAATTGCTTATACTAAATTTGTGGTAAATTTGATACATTCCATTATGACATCAAATTTACTAGGACTACGAACAGGCGATTATGCATAAACACCGGAAAATGTGATAAAGTCGTATTGGAATGGAGTCGTTCAAGCAATTTTTCAGCAAATTTTTGATTCCCTCTATCAGTAAAACACTGACCCCTCTTGTCAGCATAATTTTGTCATCTCTGCCCCCTACCTCCTATCACATATTGGTCACATCAGAGACTGTACGTGGGGGAGGGGGATATAGTGGGGGGGGGGGGCTCCCGCCTCTCTCCCCAAATGATAAAAACACATTTAAAATGCTAAAAATATTTCTAAAAAATAATCAAAATTTCGAAAGAAAATACCTTTATATGTTATTATAATCAACTTCTTTTAATTTCAATGCTATTCCAAGGTTAAGAGCTCAAAATTTCCTTTTAAGAAATTCATTGTGACCCACCCTATAAGCCATATAATGATAAATCCTTGGCCCGGGTGGTTATCTGATGTGTCCTGCCTTCCTCAAACCTATTTTTGTAAAAATGAACTAAGCGGCACATTTACAGATTGCTTAAGTGACCCATGGCACAATTCCAGAGCATTTAGGCGGCCCGTGGCACATTTTCAGATCACTCAGGTAGGCCCGTGGCACATTTTTCAGGTCACACAAGTAGGCCCGTGGCACATTTTTCAGATCACACAAGTAGGCCTGTGGCACATTCACGGATCACCGGAGAACAGTGATCCGCGACATAATTCCAGAACACTTAAGCGATCCGAGGAGCATTTGGAAATGCGCAGTTGGCACAGTTTTAGAGCACTTAAGCGATCCCCAGGGCGGCTCTACATCATTCAAGTTACCACCGGCGCATTCCCAGCTTATTTAATCGATCCGCGGCATAATTGCGGATCATTTGAATGATGCGTGGTGCAGTTCGAGAGTATTTAAGTGGTCCAAACACATTTCCAGATCACTTGCAGGACCCACAAAACATTTAGAGATCGTTAAAGTGGCTCTCTAGGAGACTTATCAATAGGGGAGATTGTTAGTTCAGGTGTCCACAAACCACAGTTCAGGATGCCATTAAGAATATTTCATATTTTTATAAAGGGTGGTTGATGACGTAAGCATCATCCAAACCTCCCCTCCTCCTTGTCAACAAAAGACAGCAAATTGGAAAAAACCCATCGATGCTGAAGTAATACTTGAATGACCCCTTAATTCATTATCAGACCAGACAAGACCAGAATCAAATTTCTCCCCCCATGCCCAGCTGAAATAGGCTGATTGTGGGATTACGGACGGGCCCATAGGCCAAAAAGAAACACTGTGTATTATGTAAGTTAGAGTAGTGAGTGCTTGTAAGTGTTGTGTATCAGATTTTATCTCTTATGACGCCATTCTACTTAGTTTCTATCGAATTTCTTGTTATAATGAAGTTCGATTCTGAAAATCGAACGTTAAAAATTTCAGCCAAATTTCTTAATATATATATAATTTTAAAAATTCAATTTAATTAATGTAATTTGGAGCATTTGAATGATGAGCTTGTTAGCCATTGGGTCTTTTTTTCCTTCTTTCTGCCTTGGAATATCGAAGGGATTAAATTGCTCTCAGTAATATACCGTCGTCCCCGCTTAATCGGATAATGGGTAATATCCTCCGGCACCGAAATTTCTCTTCTAACCGATTTTTATCAGAGACAATGTTAAAGTTCCCCGCTTAATACGATAATTTCAAAAGGTGACAACATTCACGAGCGGAAAACATTGTCCCAGGGAGTGCCGGGCCTATTGCCCCCCCCCCCAGTCCCTCGGAAATAGGACATTTGTGTGTAAAGCCGCTTGAAAGACTCTTAATGCAGCTTTGCTTGTGTGTGTGTGTGTATGCTTGCATAAAAGAGGCGTGTGTTGAGAAAATCGAATATTACTGACTGACTGACTGATTGAGCGGATATTTTCTCAGAGTGTGCCGGGGCCCCTTGCGGCAATAAGTAGATTGAATTATTTTATTCTTGTTCTCTGTTCAGCCAATAGAAGGCGCTAACTTTACTAAAGAAAAGTAAAAAATCAGGTGTGTTATGCTCATTGCAATTAAATATAATTTTCACCGCATTTTTGATGGCTGATTTATTCGAGAAGTTTTATTAACCTTTTTACGATCCCGGACGTAATATTACGTCCAAACTCCGGTGGAATAAATTGAAACAAGTTCTTTGTGTTTTCTTTCCTCTCTCTTGACCATCGCGATGCTTTATAGCAATCCTATTATCTACGGAAGAATTGTTTTCCCCCGCCCATATTATGTATCTTTCTATTATATACACGTAAGAGCGAAAGAGAACACGTAGGGTGAGCGTGAAAAGAGGACTCTAAAAAAACTTTTCTTATTGTTTTGTTCTTTTGCCCCCTTCTTCGTTTTTCTAACGTGCGGTTAGGTTAGGCATATTTATCGCCGATTTATTAAATGGAGAACGTGTAGGGGTCAATACTGATCCTTCATCAGAAACCGACTACTGTCTCTCACCATGGGCAATTTACTACCGAGTGAGTTGGGCCGGAGGAGTGCATGTGTACCTAACAGTCTGACGGCCGTATTCACCAACACAGTTTAAACTACAATCTCTGGTTAAACGATTATCGAACGAGACGGATAGGTTAAAATCCTCAATCCAATCTGTTTCGATCTTCAATCACCTGCGGTTGCAGTTTAAACTGTGTTGGTGAATATGGCCGTCAGTGCGTCTATAGTGTTGTGCGTGAATTTTTTTAGTGTTGCAATCTATATTTGAAACTGTGAGTGGGCGCCGTAGCCCGGGTGGATAAGATACTCACCTGAAAGAAATATCAAAGGATGTTTAGAGGTGTCGCGAATTCGATACCCGGTTCGTCCTTGTCAGATAACTTTCCTGACACAGGGGTACAACAGAAACGGCGACATGACCGCAGAAAAAATTGCTGCCGCAGGGAGTTCCCCATCGAAGGGTTAGCGCACCAACCTCTCAATGAGTATAAAAACAAGCCAGCCGTTCGAAATCGGCAATAAATTGTTAATTTGCCCTTGTGTGCAGAAAATGACGTCAAAAATGGTGCGACAAAAATGATCAAAATGAGGAAGTTGTGAGTGAAGTGTGATGATTAAATATTTTGTAGCGGTTTGGTTAGCTCTCTGTTTCGACATTTTTTTAAAAGCGAAAAAATCTGCTCGCATTCGTGTCTCGAAGGTGAAAACCACAGAAAACCCATCCCCCGCGCAGAATTGGAATTTTCGAAAAAAAAAGAAAACGAGTTGTGTTTTGGACTTTTTTCGGATTCATTTTTTTTTTGTATTTCGGTAACTATAGCAACAATGACTTCAAATTGTTGACTACTTAAGTGATCCGTGGGAACCTGGTTAAGGATTTTTTGTTAGCATGGCCCAGGTCTTTGACCACCTGCTTATATCTCTTCGTTGAGACAGAGCGGTGAGCCATGTTCTGATTAGCAGGAAGGGGTTAAGAATCTGATCAAACGGTTAGAATATACACTGAAGAGCCAAAAAAACTGGTTCACCTGCCTAATATCGTGTAGGGTCCCCCCCCCCCCCGCGAGCACGCAGAAGTGCCGCAACACGATGCGGCATGGACTCGACTAATGTCTGAAGTAGTGCTGGAGGTAATTGACACCGTGAATCCTGCAGGGCTGTCCATAAATCCGTAGGAGTAAGAGGAGGATGGAGATCTCTTCTGAACAGCATGTTGCAAGGCATCCCAGATATGTTCAATAATGTTCATGTCTGGGGATTTAGGTGGCCAGCGGAAGTGTCTAAAGTCAGAAGAGTGTTCCTGGAGCCACTTTGTAGCAATTCTGGACGTGTGGGGTGTCGCATTGTCCTGCTGAAATTGTCAAAGTCCGTCGGAATGCACAACGGACATGAATGGGTGCAGGTGATCAGACAGGATGCTTACGTACCTGTCACCTGCCAGAGTCGTATCTAGACGCATCAGGGGTCCCATATCACGCCAACTGCACACGCCCCATACCATCACAGAGCTTCCACCAGCTTGAACAGTCCCCTGTTGACATGTAGGGTCCGTGGATTCATGAGGTTGTGTCATACCCGTACACGTCCATCAGCTCGAAGCAATTGGAACCGAGACTCGTCAGACCAGGCAACGTGTTTCCAGTCCTCAATAGTCCAATGTCGGTGTTGTCGGGCGCAGGCGAGGCGTAAAGCTTTGTGTCGTGCAGTCATCAAGGGTACACGAGTGGCCCATATCGATGATGTTTCGTCGAATGGTTCGCACGCTGACACTTCTTGATGGCCCAGCATTGAAATCTGCAGCAATTTGCGGAAGGGTTGCACGTCTGTCACGTTTAATGATTCTCGTCGGTTCCGTTCTTGCATGATCTTTTTCCGGCCACAGCGATGTCATGGATTAAATTTTTTACCGGATTCCCGATATTCACGGTACACTCGTGAAATGGTCGTACGTGAAAATCCAAATTTCATCGCTACCTCGGAGATGCTACGTCCCATCTCTCGTGCGCCGACTATAACACCACGTTCAAACTCACTTAAATCTCGATAACCTGCCATTGTAGCAGCAGTAACCGATCTAACAACTATGCCAGGCACTTATTGTGTTATATATAGGCGTTGCCGACCGCAGCGCCGTACTCTGATTGGTTCCATATCTCTTTATTTGCATACGCATGCCTGTACCAGTTTTTTTGGCTCTTCAGTTTATAACCATATCGAACATAATCCAATACTATTTATTTTCTCGTATTTTCCACCGAAACGAAAACTTCTTCAATGTTCTCCTCTCACGTGTTTTTAAACTTGTTGTTTTTATTATTTATGATTCCTTCTTTTTTCATCCTCCGCTGGTTAGACACATTTGGTCATCGAAAAAAACAATTTTATTTTTCAGCAAAATTTTACTACGTAAGCCGTATTCACAGATTACATGCTCAGGCAAAACACTTGACTTACGTCACTAAAGAATTTCAAATTGGTTAATACTGATTGTTCTTCACTAAAGCAATTCTAAGAATGGGCTGCACATTTTGGGAATTCTCGGATATTTTTCACTTGCGGATCTTATGAATATGCAAAAAATAAAATGAAATAAATAATTGCCTATTCAAACTGAAAACGAATTTTCGCTATAAGGCGAAGGAAGTTTATTTCTCAGCCTTCTAACTTCTTATATTCTATCGTCGTTGATCTAGGACCCCTGTTGCACCTATCAAATAGAAACGAAACTATTTATAATTCTTCAAGCAAAACTTGTTGTTGGTTTCAAACCGGTGTGGAGCATGAAAATTAATAATACACTGATACCTCGGCTAACGTACGCACGCCCCGGCTTACGAATTTTTCGGCTATAAGGAAGTTTTTTTTTCGTGAGTCTTCTGCCTCGGTAACGAACATTTTAATTGATATGGATGCATATGCTAACGTAACACCGTCACGTTGTGAACTGAATTTTAGCTCCAGTCATCATAATCAGTATTACTCGCGGTTTCTCCAGTTCTCCAGTATTACTGTCAGTCGAGCCCGGTCAACGCATGTCCACCTCGAAATCTTTTTTTACATGTACCTTCAACTCTATTTCTGAAAGTTTTTAACTATTTCACATGGAAAATGAAAGATTCAGATATTAGAAAATGCATTGAGGAAAAAAAAAAAAAAAAAAACGAAGAAAAAGCCTGTCCCCTCAAAATCCCAATTTTTCGCTGAGATAAAGCTTCTTTTCCTTACTTATGCTATCCTTTCCCAACATCTCTCCGATTTTGAATTCAAATATCTCAGCGAATATTGCACCTAAAACAGGGAACTATTTTTGACATTAGGAGAGACAGGGCAGTAACTTTTTATTTGGAAATTAGAGCACTGGGTGTCCGTATAAAAAGTTAATTTTTATATTGCAAAAACTATACAATCCCTTGCAATATGAATGACGTATTTGTGTTGCTCACGTTATTTATTTGGATACTTTTGTAACTGGAAGTATGCCTCTAGAATCTACGGTTCGAAGTTAAAATCCTGAAATGGGAATTAAGTTATCACCTCGTATATATCATAAATTGAAATGCCACGACAGACAAAATATCTAACCTGGTGGCTGAAAAAACACGGATACCTCTCTGTACCTAGTCTCTAGGTTCACGGAAAATTTCTTGACGAGGGAACCTTGAACCTTCATCCGTATATTGGGGTGCCGTAGATGAGATTTTAACATGCTCCGCTTCATCATCGCTCTTCCAATTAAATGCAGTAGTCCATTGTGAAGCCATGGTTGGCATAAAAGAATATTGGGATGATGGCAATTTAAGAGTCCTCTCACACCATCTGTAAGACGGCGAAAAATTTAGAAATGTGGCTGGAAGTACATCTTTTTACCCCGGGAATTAATAGCCACTTCCACAGGAACTAATGGATATCATATATTTTGATGAAAATTGATGCTATTACTAATTATATGTGATAATATGATGTAATATGAATAAATGACAAGAAAGTCACCAAACGATGAGTCAGATGCTGGAGTTGCAACATGTTAATAGGGATGTAGTTAAAATAATGTATATGAATATGATGATGGGGATGGAAAATAATAATTCCTAACAATTACACTCAACTTTTGAGGTTAAGTAAAGAATATAATATGTGTAAGTCGTGAAGTATTTACAATGACAGTGCATCGATTCTGAGAGCACCAAAAGGAAGAAATTAGTCATATAATACGATGAGTAAAAAGCTGGAGTTGCAAAATGTTAATAGCGATGTAATTAATGATATATATGAATATGTTAATGTAGATAAAAATAATGAAAATGGTTAACAATATACCATTATATTGTTATGTATTATTGGGTGTATGTCAGAGACCCGGAACATTTGGTCTGGACATCTCGAGAAAATTTTTAGGCTTCTCAAGTCTAAAACATTGTTTCCCAAAGTGGGCAATAGTCCAAGGGGACGATAGAATCTACGAGTGTAACACAGGATCGTATGGGTTTGCTAGAGTCGGGGGGCGATGAGAGAGAAAAAAATTCTGAAGAGGGCGGTGATGGAACAAAAAGTTTGGGAAACTATGGTCTAAAAGTATCAGTGCTATTATAATTGGAGATTTCACGAAGATGCCCATAATCAGAGTTGAGAAAAGAATCAAAGCAATTTCCTGGAGGGCCTTTTGACATAATCCATGATTGTTTTAATCTTGGTACCCCAGCGCGTATGCTTATTGATGATGAACGGGGAGGGGGGGGGGGACCTGGTAAAACTTAGAAGTGATACGTTTAGGAAACGTTCAAGAGCAATAATATTAGGATTTCTACCATATACATCCAGGCAGGAGCTGCGTAAAGTAATGTAGGACGTATGGTGAATTTATACAAAATGAGTTTGTTGTTGATAGAAAAAGGGGTCGTGTTACGCCTGCAAATTTTGCTAAGGCACCCTTTGGCTTGTTTTTAATAACTTCAGAACAGTGATGGGTGAGTGAAAGACGTCTATCCTGACGATGGAATTCGCTCACAATGATTAATTTAGATATTTGTGCCTTTTTGACAAAATTCCAAAGCATTTTTCACAGTTTTAGCTCTTTTTCTAGAACTGCCTGAATTCTATTTAATTTACAAATATTATGCAACTAAAAAAAAGTGAATTAACAAAAGGAGAACGAAAAGTTCACGAACTCTCAAAAATCGATTCAAAAAGAGAAGAAAATACGATTTATTCGATTTTTTTCCTTTCGGTCCATAAAATAGTTTGATCGATTAAATTTGTGAAATGGGATGCCTCATTCTTCGAAATGATTTCTTCATGACATCTATGAATCGTCGTCTTCCGGATATGTATTAAAATCAATTCACAAAGTCACATTACCTAAAAACAGAAAAAGAAATGGGTGTCAAAATAATCATAATTCGGATTATCGGGTGAACCAGTGGTGCTGCAATTTTTAAGTACCGCAACGTGTATAAGGAACCCCCTTTTGCTAAAAATTATGTCCCAAGAATAGTAGAGGTTTCTTGTTCATAGATAGTATTATACTTTATATACAGATGCACAGTCAATTCGCGATAAGTCGAATTCTGATTCCCCGAATATCTGTTCAAGTCGAAGTTTTCACTTTGTTATGGAACTATTTTCGTTTTAGCGTTAAAATTTTAATCAACTCGAAGTTTTTGAGAATTAGACAAATTTAAAAAATAGCATTTAGTCATAGATTTCAGCATTTAGCAATGGAATTTAGCATTTAGCAATAGAGTTTAGCATTTAGCTGTAGAGTTTAGCATTTAGCAATAGAGTTTAGCATTTAGCAATAGAGTTTAGCATTTAGCTGTAGAGTTTAGCATTTAGCAATAGAGTTTAGCATTTAGCGATAGAGTTTAGCATTTAGCGATAGAATTTAGTTTTAGAAATAGAAAATTTAGCATTTAGCCCTATCGTAGTGAATTTATAGTATAAAAAACAAAGAGTGATAGGAATCGTCTCGAGTTGGGGCCCTGTCAACCTCACTCATGTAAGGTCGTTAGACTTTAACAGAATTTTAAGCTGTTTCCTTTGTTAACGTTAAGTCAAATATGTGAAGAACATTAAAGTTAGAATGTAAGCAAAGTATTTTCATCTCGTTCTGCGGTCCAATGCGGCGGCCACAGTCCGGCCCTGCCAGTCCATTTCCATAATACAGTATATGCGTCTAGTTTATTTCCAAATATTTCTCATGCAGTAATTAAATGTATGATTAAATTAGAATAACTTAATTGATAATTTCTTCATCTCTAGTAGGCCTACTCATTCGATATTCGTAAATAGTATATTTGTTATTTTAATAAATCATTTTTTTCTCCCACACTGAAATTTGGATTTCCAATAAGTCGAACTAACGATTACTCTATGTTATTTGTCGGCCGCTGCACATTCGACTTATCGAGATTTGACTGTATACCTTTCAAACTTTTTTAAAAATTTTAAACCCAAAAAAATAAGAGGGTTTTCCTTATACACGTTAAAATATAGTACTTTTAAGAGGTCGATATGTAATTTTTATGAGAGGCAAGGCAAGCTGGTCTGAGAATTTGTCATCAAAAATAGCCATTTCATTAACTGCAGTTTTTGTTTGTATTCAATTTCAAAAAGTGCAATATAAATTACCTCATCATGTGCTGACAGTTTTTCTCCCGTTTCAATTTCAATTTGAAAAAAATTATTATATCGTCAATATTATGAAATAGTAAAGAAAGTGTAGTAACCTGCAAATTGTTAGTCGTTCCTAGTAATCTTGATGACCGAGACACCGGGTTGAGGCACTGAGGGCGGTATTCACGGACATGGTTTAAACTATAGTCATAATTTTTTGATAAAGATCGACACGGATTGGTTAAATTCAAGTTTTTCACCGATCCATGTTTATCTCTAACGATCGTATTCACCTACACAGTTTAAACTGTAATCGCAGGTGAAAGGCTGGAAGATCGAAATGGATTGGTTAAATTGAGGATTTTTCACCTATCCGTGTCGATCACTAATCGTTTAACCTGCGATTGTAGTTTAAACTGTGTTGGTGAATACGGCCATACGGCCCTTATCCAAAAATTGTGTGACTAGTTTAAAACATGTCGGTGAATACGGAAGGTGAATACTGAAGAAGACAACTCAGAAAATGAGGTTTAATCAATTGCTTTGATAGAAAATGCATTGATAAATGCACTTATGCAGGAATATCATTTGATAATAATAGTCATTATTATTTTGAGAGTATTGATGGAACGGGGAAAACACTGATGTGATTTTTTTTTTCTCAAAAAAATACAGCGTGTTTCGGAAAGGAAGTATCTCTGTACATCTGAAACGGCATCGCTAACGAATAATGATAGAAAGATGAAACAAACGGTACATTTATTGAGCAAGTCTGGAATTCGAAACATTCATGCCATATCCATAATGCCGTCAGGACTGTAGGTTCAATCCGCGGGACGAATACAGATAACAAGATCTTTTCCCTAGCGAGCTTGAGACGACCACCAATAGATGTCACCTTCATTTCTACCGACTCCTTCGGCATTAAATTGAATACAGCGATTTGGACGGGTGTGTGATGAAGTAGTATTTAAATTCCCACTATACAAGTACAGCACCACCTATTAGCTAAAAATGTAAATAAAATTACAAACCGGTTTATTTCAAAACTCCAGGCTTGCCATTAAAACATATATTGCTCTTCTTCCATCTCTCTCTCTCTTTCTATCAATCGATGTTCTGAAGTAATTCCGTTTAATAGTCGTACTGAAACATGTTGGAATGTTAACGTGGAAGCGTGTGTGGTTTCTCAGTCGTTCTGAAACACCCCATATGTGCAAGATATGAACTAATATTAATGCTTTAGTATCGAGAGAAATTCGGAATTTACGTGTTTACCTATCAATCAGATGTCACCTCCACTCTGTGACACGCTTTGGGCTGTCGCCATCGTGAATCCTCACTTTCAAAATTGGCTGAACGTCTCTATCAGTTGGCGGTGATGGTTTTTGACTGCTCCCGACAGAAGCTAGATAGTAAATTTAAAAAAACTAATTACAAATTGCTACAATTTTAAGTAATCAATACCAAGTATATATATTTTTTTAATTTTTATTTATAGGGAAATGATAAATCAGTCCAATCGGCATTTCAAGGGGTTTTGAGCATTATTACCATTGTCTTAAACGAAATCAATCCATCAGCAATCAAATGTTAAAAATATGACCACTGATAGTTGCAATTGCCGGAAGTTGATTCCCTCCTGTTAAGCCAGGCCGCACTCGTGCCAAGCCTAGCCCAATAGTGTTTCGCGATAATTTGCTTCTAATATTTGCCTTCCCTTTATGCAAAGAAGCAGCAACGGCATAGGCTGGCTACACACTGGCCTAGAATGGCTCAATAGTTCCTTGGTAAATATTTGCTTCCACAGCAATTTAATGTACCAACGCGTGTTGTGACTGTTGGTGTTCCTCGACCAATGTGTGGTCATAGTGATTAGAAAATCGGGAAAGACAGTGGCTCTTTTGCCTTGAGCTGGAAAGTCCCGGTCCTTCTTTTTATACAGGGCCATACTAATGTCATGGCTAACCCATTATGTTCGAAGGTTATTCACGGTCAAATAGTGTGGCCACTATAATATTGGCAATGATCGTCAAGCTTGTTCAGTACCTTCCAGCTTCCAACCTAAGTCAAAGATGCCGCCTTTCTTCCCAATATTTCAATCCACATATTGGTCGAAGAACGTCAACAATCACAACACGCGTTGAAGTATTATTTCCTTGGAGAGTGTTCTGGAAGTAAATATTCACCAAGGAACATTGGGGACCAGGCTGATCAATAATAAAATATCCATACATAAAAAATTTTAGACACGCAATTAAACGTAAATGAGCACATACAAATTGATGAAAATTCAGCACTGAAAGTGATTTTTAGCTAATGAGACCAAAATTCTCGGAACTAATGAAAATTTCGGAATTGATGAATTAAAAATAATTGAAAGAAATAATTCCAGAACTAATGAAAATTGAAAACCAAAGAAAAAAAATTTTCCACAGTTGAAAGAAATAATTTTTCTCTCCTAAAATAATCCTTCTCCAAATACTTAGGAATGACCCTAGAAATGCTTTCTAAGCTTGTCTATCGCTATAAAGGTTGAGGAAAGCTTGCGTGACCTAGAAATGTGTTCTGGGTTTGACTTTCGCTAGAAATGCTCCCCAAAGTTTACGGGACTCTAGAAATGAGTTTTAGGCTTGCTTCCTTCTCCAAATGCTCAGGAAAGCTCACGTTACCCAAGGAATGCGTTCTAACTTTGTCTTCCGCTATAAATATGTAGAAAACGCTTACGTGACCCTAGAAATGTGTTCCATGCTTGGTTTCCACTAGAATTGGTCACTAAGGTTCACATGGACCTATAAATGTAGGCTTGCCTCCTTCTCCAAATGCTTAGGAAAGCTTACGTGATCCTAGAAATGCATTCTAGGCTTGTCTAACGCTAGAAATGATCAGGAAAGTTTACGTGACCCTAGAAATGAATTCTAGGCATGCGAACTCCTGGGAAATGTGATTTTGCCTGGATGTTATACGATACTGACCATCGACTTTCGATGCGCTGTTCGACCTCCTCGGCCGGAGTTTCTTCATTCTGATTTGTTTGGCTCTTTTATCGGATGGTACGTGCAGGTCACCACAGTCGAGGTAGAACGTCTCCACCTCGAAGAGATCATTCCTCATATGCGAGAAACCTTTCACCTGTTAAAAAAATTAATATTCGATCGATTATCTACATCAGAAAAGAATTAATATTTTTATTACACTTAGATATTTTTTGTTTAGAAAATAAAGCGTGGGACTTGAAGTTTAAAGGACCCCCCATACAAGTTCCGGGAATTCTCTGAGGAAAACTGTGCAGTCCTGGTCTTTAGTATTTCCGGAACGTGTGCGGCGGAAAACTGCGCAGACTTGGCGGATTGTTCAGGCGGCCTGATGGAAAAACGATTCTGAATAACTGCGCAATCCCAACTTACAGTTGGCCGTGTGTGTAGAACTGCGTCAGTTCAGTTTGGTTGAGGCCCTGGTTTATTCAAAACGAGCCGGTAATTTCTGGAAGAGTTTATATCTGTAAACTTGAGATCTTCGTAGCTTTTGTCAGTTGCCATGGGCCCCACAAGGTTGAAGAGCTGACAGGGCACTAGCGTTTGGGTCCGGGACAATTTCCTGTTTTTCCATACTGTAAATTCCTTATCGAAGGGCCAGTTGAAAGTCCGACTTAGGGGCCCTTCAAAGAAACTAACCTAGGGGCCCCATGTGGCCGAGTGGTGCGATTTTCGTCGATCACACATGAAGGCTACTACTGTCAGGTCCTGAGGCAGAACGCAGACAAGTTCTTCCCTACCGAAACTGAGGCGACCACCGATAGATGCCGCTTTCATTTCCAACGTAACTCAATCTGCAGTCAGTTGCTGTATGGTGATATACAGGGGTTGGACAAAAGAACATGAATACCTGTGAAATGAGACAAAATCTTTATTAATAGGCTGTTGGCCCTCCTTTTTCATCAATTACAGCTTGTATCCGTCTTGGGATGGACAAATATAAGTCATGCACAACAGTCACCGGGATACGTAGCCACTCCTCCTGCAAAAAGGCCACTAATTCAGAACGTGTCTTTGGAGGTAGAAACCTACTGCGCATTTTGGCCTGCAAAATACCCAACAAAGGTTAAATTATATAAAGATAAGGGGACCGAGCGGGCCACACGAGGTGTTGCAGTTCATCATGGTGTTCATCAAGTCAGTCTCCGAGAATTCCAGCAGTGTGAACGGGCGAATTATCTTCTTGGAACACAGGTCGAGAATCAGGGAACAAATATTGCACCATTGGATGAAGATGGTCGGCCAGAATACCGACATAAACCGCTGCATTAATCCGCCCATCTAGGACAACAAGTGAGCCGAGACGCGGCATCACTGATCCCCCTCCATGCTTAACAGTAGGAAGGAGACAATCAACGTCAGGCTTGAGCTGGCGTTCTCCAAACGTAAACACGTCCGTTAGTCTGGAATAATGTGAACGACGATTCGCCTGACCAAATGGCATTCTCACATTGCTGTTGTGTCCAATTCTTATGTTCGTGAAACCATGTTTCTCGTTTCAAGGCATTGCATGGTGTCACCAATGATTTTGGAATAATCGCTCTACCTTGCATATTTGCTGCATGCAGTTCACGGCGGATAGTTTTTGTCGATACACCTTCTCCCGTAGATGTGTGTTAATCTCAGATGGTATCTGGGATGCTGTTACCTTGTGCTTTCTGGCCACAATCCGCTTCAAAACCCTTCTGGGTCTATCAGCTATCTTCGACTTTCGGCCACTATCATGCTTGGCAGATGTCTTTCCCTATTTGCTATAGGCTGTTATTACTACCATCGACATTTCATATCGCATCCGAACTTTATCACTGTTACGACTAGACAGATATGTGCGCATTCTCACCCGCTAGGTGGCACTCTTCCACGCTAGAGGGTGGGAGTATAAGAGAGGTTCCCTCGAGTGCTGTTTTTTTTCACAGGTGTTCATATTATTTTGTCCAACCCCTGTATATGACCAGAGTTGGTGTGTGGTAAAGTAGTATTAGTCCGGGGGGCCCCCGATCTAGTACGTGGGGGTCATGCCGAAAATCTTAATGTCACCGTAAGCGTCTCGTGAGGTAAAATAGCCATTTCAGATAAATAGCAACCTCTAGGGACAACCTTCAATTCTGAAAGCAAGTTAATGAAGGAAAAAGGTGTCCCCTTTTTTCTGAAGCCACACTCTTTGAAACATATTCTGCTTGTGATTTCTAAAGGAATTCACTGTTTACCTCTACAAAAACGGCAAGAGCCAAACTACCGTCCGTCGTGTGCATCACCCACCAGCGAACTGAAAGGTATTCCAGAGCGTGTGTGGCAGAAGGGGGGGGGGGTATTAAGGCCTAATCCAGAAATCTCGACAGGCCGGCCTGATCAGTTATTCCTCGGATTTTCCGGGTCGTGTATGGTTTTTTTTCAGCATTGCCTAGGTCTATGGAGTATCACTGGCACAGAAAGTTTGTGTACTGGCACTTAAATTGAAGTAGTGATTTGTCCCTAGATAGCGTAGATCTGACACGAAAATTACTTAAATTCCAGAGAAGGGCTAAATTTAAAGTTTATTAATTTGAAGAAACGCACGGGTAGGTCACACATATTAACCCTTTGCACTCGAGGCCTTTTTCGCTCGGGCGAACCAGCATTTCGAGACGATTTTCCGCATATATTTGGTGAATTTCTTACAGCTAACTTAAAATGATTTCACACGCAATTTAACGTTTAAAACTTTTATATTTTAACATTTTATATATCTTTATACTTCAAATAAATAAATAAATAAATAACTTAATATCGAATGGTTCTTTTATGTGTGAAGATACTTGCTCTTTCGCCGGATACAAACGGTATTCGTTGCGGTATTTCTGCGGATTCTGTGCACGTTACCCATTCTGAATTTTCGATCTCTTATGCAGAATCACTGTCATTTTCACTATCTATTACCCTGATTTTTCACCTTCTTACACCTCTTACTTCATCGCTATCTTCATCACTGCTTTTCTCCTTTCTATCGTCAAGTAGTCCATGCATAGACATAATTTCGTTCTTCATCAACGAAAAATCGAACTCATCTTCACTTGAACTGATTCCTTCATTGTATTCCATGCTTATTGGGCTCCGTAACTTCGAAAATAATATTCCTATTGCCACGACTGTCGAGTTCGAACTAACGCGAAGAAACATGTATAACAATAAATCTAAAAAACGTATTTAAGATTACAGATTGGCAGTTGTTTTATACGCATGTACTGTTGAATACACTCGAAACGATATTGCCCAAACCAAACCTAAATAAACATCGTTACCGCTCGAATTATCGCGTCAAATCGAGTGGTGATCGAGAGTCACCTCTCGAGTACAAAGGGTTAAAACATATCCTTTTTCCAAAAAAGGAGATATAAATGCTCCTATAATATGATCAGTTCAAAAATTAATGTTTCAAGTAAACAGCAGAGGACGCTAATAACAGAATTTCTTCTCTCTCACGCGTATCAACATATTAATCGCTCTTTCGATTTTCTGACCAAAGTGCATATAATTTTTACATATGATTACTTGAATAATGTTTGAGAAGTTTCAATTCCCCCAACTTCTCATAACCTGTGATGAAAATAAGCGAGGGCAATTGACGTGTCGGCGGGAACACGAGAACTGAAACCGTTCCATCTTGATGGCAATCGACCGAGCACCCTTAATTAATTGACCGACACGGATTGGTTAAAAAACTGAATTTAACCAATCTGTGTCGATCTTCTATCAAAAAATTGTGTCCATAGTTTAACCTATGCAGGTGAATACCGCCCCTAAGGCCCGGATTACACTATAAAAGTTTGATAAGAGATCTTTTACGAAACTTGAAAAGAAGAAAAAAAAAACAGCCACTAAATCTTACATTACATTCGTCCGATTGTAATCAATTCGATTATTGCTTGTATTTTTCAAGTTTTACAAAAGATCTTTTCTTAAAACTCTTATAGTGTAGTCCTGGCATAAGAGTTGAAGATTTTAAACAGAAAAATTCGTTTGAAGTTCTTTGAATACTAAAAATATCTAAGTTATACAGAATGAGGCCTCTAAGATTATCGAATAAACATAAAACAATATCGAAATAGGCATTTACGGAAAAAAACAACAACATTTTACAAGAAAGTTTAAAACTTGGCAAAAAAGGCATTTATGGCAGTTTGCTTGAAATTCCGGTCTCTAGTCACGACTTCGAAATTCTGTCAATTCAGACCATCTAGCTGAGTCATTCACATTCGTCTTTGCGAATTTTGTTTTGAAACAAAACAACGTTTTAGTATGTTTGCAGCAACGCTATCTATAGCAGGCCTCCGCGCGAAGCTCGTGACGTCACTGAAGAAGGTAATCTCACTTATAGCCATTGGATATAACAGGTCGACGCATGACGGATTTCTTCAGCGACGTCACCAACTTCGCGCGGTGGCGTTCTGCTACAGATGGTGTTGATTCAGGGCCACAACTAGACGCTTCGTCAGACGAAGCAAGCATGCATTTTGGCGCCCCTTTTGTAATATTGGAAAAAAGGTAAAAGGATGAAATTTGCGACCTCCTTTGATCCGGCTTCCGGGACACCAGTTCCACTTGTTTCCCCCCCCCCCCAGTTGCGCCCTGTGTGTGATTGCTGTGAGTGGTGGATGTTCCGAAAATATAGTATTATACCGATTTCAGCGCCATCTGCTATGGAAGTTCTTAACTAATTTTGAAATTTGTGCGGACTGAAAATTTACTGTTTCCCCAAGAACCCCAATGCAGCAAGCGATACAGTTCGATCTCTTCTCGTTTTTTTTTTTTTCGAATTGGTTCGTCAATTTTGAGACATCCTAAAAATGCTGTAAAGTTTCTGCATTATCATCGTATATTTTGATTGGCAGGACAAAGTCATAAACTCACCTCGTCTCCCCACGGAGTAAGCATCCTGGTGGCCTTCTTTATCTTCACAGACTGTCCCATGTCTTCCAGAACGTCTTCGAATGACTGGTTAGTCCTCAGATTGAGCAGCACCCGACTCTTCACGTTATGGTCGTAGTTATTGACCACGCTGATCACGCAGCTCTCCCTGGACCCAGGCAAGGATACCGTACCGGATTCTCGAAGGCTGTTCGTCTTCCTCGGGGTCAGCTTCTTTCCAGTCCTGGACCTTTCGGAGATCACCACGGGCCTGAGAAGTCTCATATCCTCAGGTCTCAGTGGAGCCGGGTTCACTTTGGCGGTGACCACGCTAGTCCTGAGTCGGGCTAGTTTCCCGTAATCCATCTCCTGGAACGTCTTCACTCCGGACGCGACGTACGACGCGCCGTCCTCGAGTTCGTCGATGTCTTCGACGAGTCTACCGTTCATCGTGAATATGTACCGCACACCCTGTGGTATCTTCAGCCTCTGGCTTAAGTAATCCTGGATGCTGCCCAACGTCTTAAGGTACTTGTCGGGGTGGAACGACACCTTAGTACCTCCAAAGAACGTATCGCCGTTCCTGTAGAAGGTGACGACCTTAGCTTTTTCGGTCACCGCGCTCTGGCCGATAGGCGGCATCTTCTTTCTGGTGTAGCCTATCTTTACGTCGTAGGCTTGTCTGTCATCCAGGGTTGACAGGGACCTGGAATGGCGCAGGCCGCTGGCACGTTGGCTGTTCATGCTATTGACTGGCCTTAGGCTGATGAATCTGAAGTCTTCATGGATGCTGAGCGTACTAGGATTACTTATCTGGCTCGATTGCTCCCACGATGACCTCTGTATCACCATTTCATAAACTTCATAAACTTCATGAAGCCTTTTACTTCGTTAAGATTGGAAACTATCCAAATTGTAGTCATTTACAGTGAATATCAATGCATAACCTCAGGCCGACGAATCTGATATCTTCATGGATGCTGTATATAACAGCATCCATGACCTTGTATATAACAGCAGTTACTTATCTGGCTGCTCCCACGATGATCTCTGTATCACCACCACCTCATAAACTTCATGAAACCATTTACTTCATCGAGATTCAAAACTATCTAAATTGCATTCATTTACGGTGCGTAGTCTTAGGATGACGAATAATCTGATATCTTCATGGATGCTAGTGTACTTGGGTTACTTATCTGGCTCGATTGCTACAACAATAACCTCTGTATCACCATTTCATGAACTTCATAAATATTTCATGAACTTCATGAAACCATTTACTTCGTCAAGATCCGAAACTGTTCAAATTACATTCTTCGAGGGTGAATATCAGTTCATAGACTCAATTTGCAATGGGTATTGTTTTTCTGTTGCGCATGTCCGATTGCCACTAGGCATGGCATGTTGAATCGTGATTAAAGCTTTCGCAATTGTTTGGAGCTATCCTCGAAGGGCAACAGGTACTAATCACGCGGTTTCCATGGAAGCAAAATGCAGAATTACTATAAAGGGGAGTTGGAGGAAAAATAATCGAAATGACGGCAGTAGCCTCCCCGTCCCGCTTTTTCACCTTCACGATGCCATGCCATGCATGCATGCATGTATGCATGATGTCACGCAACCAACTTGAGGAATCAATGTGATAGTGAGTTGTTTACTGGAATAGTATCGATAATGTTACGTTGATGCGTTTTTAAAAATGTGTTATTAAAAAAACACTTGGTTTTTTTAGAAGAAGAAAGAATATTTATAATTGATTATAAATTTATCTGTAGGGAAAATGATTTCAGGGAATACAAATTACTTTCATCATATAAACTATATGATGTTGAATTTATTGAATATATGTTTTCAGTACTGTTGAGTTGAAAAAAAAAAATGATTCGAAGAGAACACTATAGAACTATAATTACACGGGGAAGGGGGACCATAAACTTAGAATGACGCATGTATTGTATACCTTTCAGACTCGAACATTCATTTTTTGAAACTTTCGAAATGTTTTTGAATTTTTGATACTGAATTTTTGATACTTTATGTAGTAAATCACACTTTTCCCGGATGCAATTTCACTTCGAAGTCATATTAATACAAGTGCTGCCCTCTGATGAAAGCCCTTAAAGTTCATATTCACCGTATTTCTAACTCAATATTAACACAATCCTTCAAGTCAGAGGCTAACTCTCTGAGGCTAAAAGAAAAATTCTACAGTGAGAAAAAGCAACCCACGTATCTGTGGCACCAGGGTCTGAAGAGGGGGTATCTACCTATTTCTATGGTGCAAGGGTAGTGATGGGGAAAACTACGTCCTGCGGGCCATATGCGGTCCACCAAAAATGTTCTGGTAGAAAAGTATCAGTACACACGACACAATAAATACCTATGGGCTGACCGTATTTTACTCCATAAAAATACGGAGAATAGAAAATCTGGATTCATACGGGACATCACAAATTATCGCCAAAAATTGTCAATTGCTAGCCAATTGTTAAAAGTTGCAAATTACGACTAAAAAATTAAAATTTTCAAAGGTAAGTAAAGTTGAAAACTCTCGATAAAATTGCTGAAAAATCACTAATATTTTGGGGATCAAGAATCGTCCACAATGTGTGAAAATTTATATGAATCACCAAACACAAAACCCACATGTTTGACAAATATATGAGAGGAATATATGTTTACATGATTATATATAATATTAATTATGAAAAATTATAATCATAACTATGGCTATATCATGAAAAAAAATCGTAATTTCGAGTCTTCATTTTGAAAGTTCAAGTAAGCTTCATTTAAATAACAGAGGAAAAAGGGAAATTTCATGAAAAAGTTGGGAAAGTCAAACACACGGAAATGACCGGCAAAATACATGTCACATACTCTTTTTTTAAAAGATTGAAATTTTACTGTAAGTAGATTAATACGAACCTTCTTGGAAGCTTCTGCCATGGCCGCTCCCAGCCTGGAGCGGGGCCCCTAGGCTGGGATCTTTTGCAGGCCAACCCCCCCCCCGGTCAGACTTTTCACGGGCCTCTTCTGTAGTTAATTTATAGCGTGAAAAAGCAAAAAAATGAGAACTGTCCCGCGCCCCAGGGCTAGAGCCCTGTCAGCCCCTTCCCCCTTTGTGGGGGAGATGGCTTCTGTGACCTATAGGTAAGAACCTTTGTATCAAGATGTCATTGATTTACATGAATTGGTGGCTCGCGGGCTTCGTGGGAAGTTTCAATTTGGCTCACCGCGTCTTATAGTTGAAGACACCTGTCTTCGAGGCATACTTTTAATTATGAAAATTATCCAAATTAAGTGCAGATAGGTCTCAGATACGCCTTTTATGTTTCAAGGGGTTGTACTGACATTAAATAATTAAAAAAAAACTTTTTATACGGATTCCCTGTGCCCAAAAACCTAATTGGAAAGATGTTGTTCAGTCTTCCGTGGACGTTGACGGCACAGTGGTGGTAGGTTGAAGTTGGTTTTCTGCGGTTTTCCAGCTTTGAGGCATGAATGTGTGAGCCGGTCTCCTATTTGAGAAAGTCTCTCCGCAGAGAGCAGGCAGTCCTACAACACGATACTGACAAAACATGAAAATTTAATCATTTCCATCTTTAATTCAAGAAATGTAAGCCAGATGGCAGCGTGAACACGAAACAAGCGCAACTCGACAACATAAATACGTTAGGGCCAAGCTTACACTCAGAACATACATTCTCTCCGACGTGTGCCGATTCGTTAGAAATTCCGTAGAGGAATGTGTCCGAAAAGTGTATGTTCGGTTAGTAGTAGTGGTAGTCTCCCCTGGAGCCAACAAAAAAAAAAAGTTCCACTATTTCAAGTGCAATATTCCCTGAGATATTCGAATTCGAAAAACGGAGGGAAATTGTTAAAAAACCTTTAACCACCGTAATGAGGGAAAGGAGCATTGTTTTTGCAACTTTTCCGCATTTGTTGAATTCAAATATCTTTGCGAATAGGAACGTGGAATTTTTCTTGTTGGCCTCAGAAGAGACAGGAGAAACAACTTTCTAATTGGATTTCTGACCAAATGGTATGTCCATGTAAGAAGTGATTTTTTTTATAAATTTATTTTAATAACTATAAAAACCCTTGCAACACATGAATGACACATCTTAGTACTACGCGTTATTTGTGGTACTTATAATTTTTCTAATTGGAAGTATGAATCTAGGACCAACGTTTCACCAGTAAAATGATGCCAGGGAATCATCCTGTAGATCCCGACAAAGCCTGTGTTAGCACGGGAGTGGTTAATGCTACCATCTAATGCAGGAGGGGGGGGGGCGAACCCGCGGCACGCGTGCCACAAATGGCGGGCCATGGTATCAGGAGTTTCTATTCGATGCGTTTCTGTTCGGTTTTTCATCTTTGATAAGCATAGTTGCTGGACGTCCCATGTACACGAGATTCAGGATCGTCCGCATCGGGGGGGGGGGGGGGGGGAAGAGACCATGCACTGTATAATACAATTACATTGTATATCCATGAATTCTTGGCGTTAGGGGGGTAATCTCTTTACAAAGTTTATTGGGGGGGGGAGGGGTCAAGTAGCCCTCAGGTTCCGATATCTATGCCCCCAATATGGTGTAGGTAAGATGGAATTCTACCGATATGTGTACACAATCTGCATAGCGATAATCGAATTTATGACTCACAAATGAAAACAATTTAGAACTCCAAAGAGTGACAAACTGACCTTTTCATTTCGAAAATAAGAAGACAGCCCAACAATATTTTGCAGGAATAAAGAGAATGCTCGTGTCCCATAAAAACGGGATTTTTCATTTCATTTTCTACCGTGCACCGCCCAGGCTCTATCGACCATTGTCAATTTTAGCCATTGTCCCGGATGAGGGGGCTGGGCGGTTTCGGGTGCTTTATTACGCATATAAAGAAAAGGTATATACAGATTTAAAAAATTCCAGTTATATAAATTTATGCCTATGAGCTCTCATTACGTCTTTGTGGCTCTAGTGAGCCTTTTGTTGTTTTCTGTGGCCAGGTGCCAGGTCTTGTAACACGCCTTCCCTCCTAGGCTTGTTGGCTCGGGCAATACCTCCTAGATAGATTAGACGTAGTATCTAGGAGGTATTGGTTCGGGTGAGCCCTCCGTGTCTTCCCTCCTCGGCTTGATGAGGCAGGGTTGTGTCGGAAAAAGTTGGCAAATACAGTGATACCTCGGTTTCCGTCGATAATCCATTCGAAAGCAACCGACGAAAGCCGAAATCAACGAAAACCGAGGTATTACTGTATTTATAGCACTGCCCCCTTGCCCTGTGCTCGCTAGTATCAAATCACTCGCTTCGTTCTCCCGATGAAGATAGCTATCAAGTCGATGTACAAGCCATTTGACCAAAATTGGATAGCTGAACCCAATAATCACGTAAAATTGCAGGTGCACCCAGTGGCACGTAAGGGCCGGAGACCGCAGACTGGGGTTTCGAGAAAATGTGTGGAGAAAGTAAGAAGTAGTTTATTTAGTATTTTTTTAGAATAACAATACAGTAGAAATTGGTTAACGGGCGGTTCGGTTAACGAGCAATTCGCATAACGAGCAAAAATTTTGAACAAATTTCGACTCGGTTAACGAGCGATGGCTCGCATTACGAGTGAAAATTTTGCGCTTTTTTGTTATTTATTTTCACGTTATCACAATGGAACTGATGGTGTTTTGGTTTCACCCACACACGTGTTATGGAATTTTGGGTAATATTCTTCCGTACGGTCTCCGGTAAGCGTGCCTCAGTCGGAAATCTAACACACGTGCGAGTGTGAACATTTACGATACGAAACTAGATGTAACATAGCAGCGATGAGTATGTGCAGCTGAAGTTTTTTTTAACACATTCTGCTTTCAAAAAAAAAACTGTTGATTGCATTATTGATCGTGATTTTAAGGGGGGCTAGCTCGTGAACAAGCGCCACTACATGTGGAAGAGATGTTGTGCTTGGGGAAGACAATGAACTGGAGGTGCATGGGGGATGGCATTCAAGAACTAGTGGTGAAAAATGTCTGGAAGTTCACGGTAGATGAAGTGGTGGAAGTCTTTTGCACGCTCCAGCAAGAGTTTATGGATGGTATCTCGTCTGAGAAAGAGATAAGTAAGAAGGAGTCCCTCACACATAAAGTGAGATCAGAGAGACGTGTAGAACGTGGGAATCTGTGTAAAACTCTGTAGAATGTGCAATCTCTCCAACGAGAGAACACTGCAATTTACCATTTCCAAGGAATCCTAAAAAAGAGGCAAAAGAAAGTTTTGTGGGGTTTGCCGTCAAGTAAATACCCGACAGATGGCAGCATGGATACTGGGAGAAGGAAGGAGAAAGTCTTTCTGTGAGGACACGATATATCTGTCGACACCACTAATCTACGAACGGTGAGTTGTTCGTCTTCAACCGTTGAGTTCGCCATGTGCCGTCGCATTTCTCTTTCTGTGTAATTAATATAAAAATATGTTTTAATAAATAATAATATTCGTTCCCGTGCCGCTCTCGCCTTAGTGGTGACCCTAGGACTCGAAACACGTACCATCGACATCAATGGAAATGGCATTGAGGCCAGGACTTGTGGACAATTTGTGAAGCCAATTCACGCGGGAACTCACATCGTGCGTCACCTTCGTCCAAGGATTTACGCCGACAGCTTGGATATTTACGACAATCGCATGCCGTGCATACTTTCGCTTCTGAAGATCACTCAGCGATAATCACGTAAGTCCCAATTTCGTCCTTTTCGGGAGAGCCGTCAGAACCATGTATATAGGAACTGTAAATTTCCGTTTTATATAAAGTCGAGGTCTTCGCCTATATCATTTTATTACGAAATTGTGTATATTGTATCGTACTTTCGCTATCAACAATATGAATGTCACTAACGCCGAGGGTGCCGCTGCTCAAATCGATCGTATAGGCCTAAAAATGCCACCTTTTTGGCGCCAAAACATCGCTTTATGGTTTTCCCAAGTCGAGGCGTCGTTTCTTTTATCGGGTATCACGAGAGACGAAACTAAATATGCCGCGCTCATCGCCTCAATCGACGCAGATACTTTATCTCACGTTTCTGATTTCGTTTTCCAACCTCCGGAAACAAATAAATACGAGGCATTGAAACGAAGATTAATCGCAGAATTTGCTGATTCGGAAGCCACACGAATACGTAAACTTTTGGGGGACCTACAGTTGGGCGACAACAAACCGTCATTTCTGCTCCGTCAAATGCGAGAGTTATCAAGGGGCAAAATTGACGACGACTTTTTGAAGAACTTATGGCTCCAGCGGTTGCCTACGACCATTCAATCTATTCTTTCCGCCTCCACCGAGGAGTTGACGCAGCTTGCCACGCTGGCAGATAAAGTCCACGAAGTTGCTGTTGATCCAAGAGTGACGTATTCTCTCGCGAACGATAACGAATCTTCAAATGCTGTTGCCGTGATTTCGCCTCTCATAGCGGACTTACAAAAACAAGTTTCCAAATTGACAGAGCAGGTTAATCATCTAAGATTTCGACGTTCACGATCGACCTCTCGTGACCGACGTTCATTTTCTAGGGGCTCCAATACGTCGCAACAGCCACGTCAAAATTTCGCATCGGAACTGAACGACGGACACTGTTATTATCATGCCCGTTTCGGAAATTTAGCTCGCAAATGCAGAGATCCTTGCACTTTCTCGAAGTCGGGAAATGAGTAGCAGCTGCCACTCAGCAGCCAGTGGGTGGTAGCTTACCTCTTTCCATAAGTCACAGGCTACACGTTTACGACAAGACCACAAATCGTCGATATTTGATCGATACCGGCAGTGACGTATCATGCGTTCCGGTAGGTCGCAACTCCCAAAATCACAATCCCGATCCACTCGAGCTGTATGCCGCAAATCAATCCAGGATCAAAACTTATGGTACCGAACTCATTAACTTAGACCTTGGGCTCAGGAGGTGCTTCAAGTGGAACTTTATCGTCGCGCAAGTAGCCGTTCCCATAATTGGTGCTGATTTTCTTCGACATTGCGGCCTCTTGGTCGATCTCAAAAAGAAACGTCTGGTTGACTCTATCACCAAACTCAGCATCTCCGGCATATCTGAAGCTTGTTCCCAGTGTACTGTTCGTGTGATTGACGACTCCTCTCGCTACCATTCCATTTTGAAGGAGTTTCCAGAGTTAATTAATCCATCTGAAACTTTTCGCTCTGTGAAACACAACACTGTTCATTATATTCAGACCACTGGCCCACCCATACACAGCCGGCCCCGAAGGTTGAATCCGCAGGTGCTTGATACAGTTAAAAAAGAATTCGAGTACATGGTAGAACAGGGCATTTGCAGGGCTTCCAAAAGCTCTTGGGCCTCCCCATTACACATTGTGCCGAAAGCCAATGGTGCAATTCGTCCTGTCGGAGATTATCGACGGCTGAATGCGCAAACCGTTCCTGACCGTTATCCGATACCTCATCTCCAGGACTTTTCACATGCTCTTTATGGTATGAACATCTTTTCAAAATTAGACATCTTACGAGCATATCACGCTATTCCAGTCACCGAACCGGACATTCACAAAACCGCTGTTATCACACCTTTTGGACTGTTCGAGTTTCCGTTCCTGAATTTCGGTCTGTGCAACGCTGCCCAGTCCTTTCAACGTTTCATCAATGAAATTCTCCGTGACGTTCGAACTGTTTCGCTTACCTAGATGACATACTCGTTTTTTCAGCCGATGAAGATTCTCATGTATCCCATCTCCGACAAATTTTTCGACAGCTAGACCAATATGGTATAAAGCTCAACGTATCCAAGTGTGAATTCGGAGTGTCGGAACTTTCGTTTCTCGGCCAGAAGGTTTTTGCAGCCGGCATTGGACCTCTACCCGAAAAAGTACAAGTTATCCTAGACTACCCGTTGCCGAAGACCATCAAAGATCTGAGACAATTTCTAGGACTTTTAAATTTTTATCGAAGGTTCTTTCCACACGCTGCACACAAGCAAGCCAGATTAACTGCTTTTCTCAAAGGCTCTAATAAAAACGAAAAAAAAAGATATACCTTGGACAGAAGAAGATCGACAGGCGTTCACAGAAACCAAGCAGCAGTTAGCTCAGGCGACACTACTCGTGCACCCTAATCCAAACGCTCAGATAGCCTTGTGTGTTGATGCATCGGATTACGCTATTGGGGGTGCACTTCACCAGATCAACAACAATAAACTCGAGCCACTCGGTTTTTTCTCGAGAAAGCTGAGTGAGACAGAACAAAAGTACAGCGCCTATGACCGAGAATTGCTTGCTGCGTTCGCTGTTACCAAACATTTCCGGTTCATGCTCGAAGAAAGGTTGTGACAATCAGGTTGCTGATGCTCTCTCCCGAATAAATGCGATCGAACTTTCCAGCCAAATCGATTACGAAGCAATTGCTCAAGCACAGACGACCGACCCAGAGTTACCCGAGTTGCAGACGAATTCTTCATTTCAGCTTCAGAAACTTCTCCTACCTGGAACTTCAGCCGAAGTCTTATGCGACATTTCCGACGGAAGAGTCAGACCGTATATACCAAAGGACTTTCGACTACAAGTCTTCAAGGTAACTCATGGACTCTCGCATCCAGGAGTGAAAGCAACGCAACAACTCATCACTGAGCGCTTCGTCTGGCCGTCGGTCAAGAAAGACTGTAAAACATGGGTGACATCGTGCATACCATGTCAACGGACGAAAGTGCAACGTCACACGGTCAGCGACTCAGGAACATTCTTGCTACCGAACGCAAGATTCGACCACGTACACATCGATATCATCGGACCACTTCCACCAAGCCAAGTCAACCGATACGCAATAACGATGATTGACAGATTCACACGCTGGCCGGAAGTAGTGCCTGTTGCAGATATCTCGGCGAAAACCGTTGCAAGATCTTTTGTGTCAACTTGGGTTTCCCGATTCGGCGTACCTAGTAGAATCACCACCGACAGAGGTCGACAGTTCGAGGCACAGTTATTCCAAGAACTGGCGCTGCTGCTAGGAATACAAAAACTTCGAACGACATAATTTCATCCTCAAGGCAACGGCCTAGTCGAAAACTTCCATCGGCCACTAAAGGCAGCTCTAAAGTGCCAACTCACCGACCGATGGGTAGATGTCTTACCAATTGTTCTTCTTGGCCTCCGCTCAACCTATCGACCCGAACTCAAGGCCACATGTGCAGAACTGCTCTATGGTGCCACACTGCGGTTACCCGCGGAGTTCTTGGTTCCGAGTACCGAGCAGCCCACGGATCCACTAACATTCGCAGCACAACTAGCGAACACCATGCATAATATTGCGCCCGTTCCTACTGCTAACCACAATAAACTGAAGGTCTTCATTCATCCAGCACTTCAGACATCGACTCACGTGTTTGTGCGCAGAGATGCAGTGAAGCCTCCGCTCCAGTGCACTTATGATGGCCCGTTTCAAGTCATGCAGCGGACGCCCAAATACTTCGTGTTACGGATTAAAGATAAGCATGAAACTGTGTCCATAAACCGACTAAAGCCAGCATTTTTGCTGCAGGAAGATGTGCTACCACAAAACTTTCAGCCAGTGAAAACGACCACCGAACCTACCACTCATAGTGGGAGAAAAGTCCGATTCCCTGATCGCTATAAATCGTGACTGAAGTCACTGGTGGGGGAGTACTGTGGGGTTTGCCGTCAAGTAAATACCCGACAGATGGCAGCATGGATACTGGGAGAAGGAAGGAGAAAGCCTTTCTGTGAGGACACGATATATCTGTCGACACCACTAATCTACGAACGGTGAGTTGTTCGTCTTCAACCGTTGAGTTCGCCATGTGCCGTCGCATTTCTCTTTATATTATAATATAAAAATATGTTTTAATAAATAATAATATTCGTTCCCGTGCCGCTCTCGCCTTAGTTTCATTGGATAAGTTTCTTTTCGAAAGTCAGTCAGTCTCTCTCTCTCTCTCTCTCTCTCTCTCTCTCTCTCTCTCTCTCTCTCTCTCTCTCTCTCTCTCTCTCTCTCTCTCTCTCTCTCTCTCTCTCTCTCTCTCTCTCTCTCTCTCTCTCTCTCTCTCTCACACACACACACACACACACACACACACGTCGTTTAGAGTAAGTTAATTTGTAAACATTATATCGTATTTTGTACGTGCCGTGCGTTTATGGTGTTGTTTGCATTACGTATATTTTATTTCATTACGTATAATTATTAATGTTTAATTATTGATTTATTGATTGAATGCCGTTTTTGTTAGTTACTTTCATGTGAATAATTAATTGTGGAACGAATTATCCGAGTTTCCATTATTTCCTACAGGGAAATTTGATTCGTATAACGAGCCATTCGGATAACGAGCAGATGGCGGAACGAATTAAGCTCGTTAACCGAAGTCCCACTGTAACAGAAAAATGGTTCTTTATTTGGATATGAATGAAATTTTGACGATATGGGATCCGTTTAAAGTCATGAAAATACATTGTTATTGCACAGATACACAATTTAAAAAAATTACAAAAGAAATATTATACAAAGTTTACATACTGAAATGATGATGAAAAAGATGAATTTTCATCTTTTGCAAAAAGTAATCGATGCTTGGTGTGTTATGTTGTGAGTATTTCAACTCCTTCTAAACGTATTTCAAGCAGCGGGACTGAAACCGAAGACTTTCCGTCATTGTGTTTCAAGTTACATCCGACATCAACCCAGGCCTGTCAAAGGATAACTTACTGCCTGCTTCATTGTGTTTACAGGAAAAAACTGATTTAATCAATACATTGAAAATTCATTTGAAAGAGCAGGAACTCTAATCTTATGTTTTTCACTGTATTCGATCATGGCCATATTAACCATTTTTGTCGCAACCCGGCCATTTTCTGCGCACGAGGGCTAATTAGACCGGAACCTACAATTTATTGCCGATTCCGAACGGCAGCCTTATTTTTATACTCATCGAGAGGTTGGTACGCCAAGCCCTTGATGTGGGACGTCCTGCGGTAGCAATCTTTTTCTGTGGCCATGTCGCCGTTTCTGTTGTACCCATGTGTAGGAAAGTTTCCTGACAAGGACGAACGGGGTATCGAACTCGCGACAGGCCCTAAACATCCTTTGGTACTTTAGGCGAGTACCATATCGACGTGGGCTACCGCGCCTTTGGCCATATTAAACAGGGAGAAATAATGTAAAATATATACGAGCGCAACCAGATAGCAACACACGTGATTTCAAATTCTAAACGGATTTCTCAGAGTTGCAAAACATTTACGAACTTCAAGCCAAAAATTTCATTCAGTAGAGAATCATCAAATATTAAAACTTTTGCTTCCATCTAGTGAGAGGATATTTCGAACCGAAATTATTAGTGTCCGTATAGGGGATTTTTAGTCAAATGGAACGAATGCTAGAAATCGTGACGGCATCTGAGGGTGACCGTCCGTTAAACAGGGGTGACCGCATCTGAGAAGCGACTATTAAGGGAGGATTTACTTTATATTAGACAAAAAATAAACTACGGTCAAAGGTTTCAAAATGGTTAAATGAATTTTCAGGGCATTTGCATTTATGTAAAATGTTCTCACTACCACAACACCATTTGCGAAAGTTATTCATTTATCAGACCAGACCAGAATTGAACTTTAAGCCGATTCCCAGCCCGCGAGGGCCAACTGCCGGCATAAAAACTGGCCAAGAAGGCCTGTGAAGAAGAAAATGTGTGCATGTTTGTAGATAGATATGTGTTTGCATGAATGTGTAGTGTATATAAAAAAAACTGGTCAAATTGGTGAAAAGTCATGATCTGGCTATAATCAGGCAAATGTCATCACAGTTCACAGAAGCAGGTTACACAATCTGCAGCTAGCAACATCTATTCGAAGTGGAATGGGGGAAAAACATCACATGGGAGTCGTGACGCAAAAACCCCAGCTGTAACATCAAAAATGCAATACAGGTAATAAAGTTCTGTTTCAACTCAGTGCATCAGAAATTAATGGGGATTTACTATTGACAAATTTTATGTAAGAAAAACAATCCAAAGTTCAAAAAGAGTCTTCTCGCTCTTTTTTTTTTACACCTTTTTCAAATGTACATCATATGCAGGTCAAGTTCAATATGCAAATTTATGTTCAGTACATACATTATGATTACTATTTGCTTTTCTTTTCGTATCTGTATTTAGTCCCTAGATGTCGATAACTTTTCGGATGTTAAAAAAAAAATCGGCACCAACGCAATGGTTTCATGCATAGGCTGGCCATATTTGTCCGTGAAAAATACGTGAAATTGGGCTTTGAAATACGGGAAAATAATTGCCGTTTACCGCTAAAAGTAATGCCTGAAGTAAAAGAGAGGTTGCCAACTCGTGCTAAAATCACAGGAACGCTAACAATCTAGGGATATGAAGCGCCACTTCAAATTGTAGCGAATTTAAAAAGAAAACAACTACAAATATGTGAGATAAATATTCTTATTTGTAGTAATTATCGTAATATAATTTTTGATTTGGGAAGATAAATTTTAGTTATTGATTTGAAAAATAAGTCAAGTTGTGTGGACTTCGTTGAAAATATGTAAAAAACCGGGACATTTTTGCAAAAATGTTGGGATAAATAGAAAAACAGAATAAAACCAGAAATGTCCCCGCAAATACCGGACTTATTTATGGTCACCGTATTCATGCAATGCCTTGACATTCAATGCAAAAATTACACGAACAGAAAGAATTTCTGTTAGTGAGAAACAGATTGAAAGTTCTGCATGCGATAATAATGATGATAAAACTCAAACTGAAATTGCCAAAGAGCATGGGATTTGTCAAGCTCAGGTAACAAGTATTGAAAAAAAAACGTGAATGAAATTGAAGAATTTTAACGGTTTTCGATTAATTTTTTTTTTCAATGGTTTGATGCTTAAAAGCCAAAAAAGTATCAGTCAAACTCCCCATGATTAGTCAAAAAACAGAGCCAAAGATTTTGTAAACTCGGGAAATATAAAATCCTACTGTATATTAATATAGTAACTGCAATTTCAACTTGAAATTTCATCTCTCTTGATTTTTCCTCTCAGCATTCAGCTAATTTGCTTATTTAATTCACTTCGTCCTATGTGTGTATCATACTACATATTCTAGCTGCCTGTAAGTATGTTAATATGAATTTATTAGGGGGGGGGGGGTTGTGGTCCACGCAAATTTCTCGTATATAAAACACATTTTGCAATTTTTAATACAAATACAAATACAACGCCACAACAGGCAAATTGCCCAACGAGGTGGCTGACTTAACAACATCATTGATCCCCTACCTACTACTGCTACACCACACATGCACCCCCCCCCCCCCGCGGAACCCCCCAACGAATCGGTAAATGCGGGAATGTGCGTGTACGTGTAGTGCAACCTGACGTATAGTTTGTTTCTGTGTAATGCTTGTTATGTGTAGTGCTGTCATCGCCCCCAGTTTTACTAACTATGAGTGAAGTGTTATGGTTGAATGATTTACCGTTGTAGGACTGTTGCTCTCTGTGGCGAGACTTTTTAACGGGGAGATCGGCTCGCATTTGCGCCTTGAAGTTGGGAACCACAGAAAACCAACTTCAGCCGACCACCACTGTGGGGTTCGAACCCGGATCCTCGCATCACGAGTCCGGCACTATAACCACTCGACCACCACAGCGGCCACATTAAATACTATGAAATTTTCTGCGTGTTACTGCGTTCAAGTTTCTGTTCTACATTTACTACAAATACTTTTAAAATATTTTAATGAAAATTGCTGGCAGGCATTACATACGTTAATGTTTTTCACACAATGCGTTTTTCTCAAAACTAAGTTTTTGTGTTGGATAAGGAATATTTTTTCGAACACTGAACATTGTTTTGAAACTTTGTCTGTCTCCCAATACTTTGGTGTTATATATTTTAACACGATCTTTTAGGATTTTAATTGTTGGCTATTTTTTTCTTGAATTCTAATTTCAATAACATGCAATTTTTTTTCAGAAATTACCAAAATTTACCCATATTTTGTACAATATATAAATTTTTTTTTACAAATAATTCTAATAAAAAATCCTCGTGTTAAAGTATGTAACACTATAGTGTTGAGAGGTATACAAAGTTCTCCGAGACATTTGAATGAGCCATGTTCGAAAAAATGTTCCTTATGTAACAAAAAAAAAACTTAGTTTTGAGAAAAACGCATTTCCATGAAAAACATTCGCATGTGTAATGCCGTCCAGCAGTTTATATAGAAATATTTATAAAAATATTTTAAAAATATTAAAAATATTTATATTAAAAATATTTATATTAAAAATATTTATATTAAAAATATTTTTAGTACATACACACACACACAGAGAGAGAGAGAGAGAGAGAGAAAGCAACTTCAACATAGTTAGACGCAGCAAATTTCATAGTATTTAAAAATTTCAAAATGTGTTTTTTTTTGGAAAATGTGTGTGCACCAACCCGCTTAACTATTTCAGTGGCAATCCCGAGATATCTCGTCAAACTTGATCTGCTTTATTTCCAGCCATTCCGAAATATCTCGCCTTCTAAAAACGCGTTGTTATTACTGTAAATAAAAAGTTGTTTTTTCTGCAGAACACGCTTTCCATTCCCCCGCCACCCTTCCAATCAATGAACTGCCAGTGGGCGGAATCAATTCTTGTTCAAGGTTAGATAAGAGGGAGATAAGGGGGAGAGAGAAGAAAAAAAAAAAAAAGAAAAAAAAAAGACTGTTTTTCCCCCTTTTTCCAGAACTGTAAATAAATATACGCTCAGTATAAATTAATACTAAGAAATTTTTTTTCTCAAAAAAGTATTTCTCTTCCTAAAAAGCCACATACGTCATGACAGGTATTTTTGTATCATAGTGGAATGGAGATGGTGTGGATCATTTTGTATCGATGGTGTGGAGTGGTTGTGGGGAGCAGTTATATATATCAGCAGTTATATATATTCTTTAAAATAGCGGGAATTTGTAAAGGTTTCGCTATTTCAAATGTGTGGCAGTTATAATGCGGATCAGGAAAATGTTAAAATCTACTTGGAAGGTTAGACTTAAAATCTGATTTATTGCTGTTCGGATAATATGATAATTATCTACACACAGTGTATTTTTTCAATGTGAAATCTATACTACGGTAAAACAGCAGCCTATTCTTCCCAGCATAATCGAATTCCCTGCATAATCGGATATTACGTGAAGGAATCGTCATTATCAGTTTATGCGTGGCCTACTGTATTTTCACCTAGGTAGGTGCCGCACCAAATCACCTTGCTAGCCAGCTGTTCTCCATCTTTGGTGTATACGCTTATACAGTGGAACCTCCCTCGATAATTCGACACCCCAAAGATAAATTAAAAAAAAATTTAAAAATTGTTTATGCATATAAATGTGCGTGCATTTTATTGAACAATTCTTTATTCCATCTAGAGTCTAAGAGCATTAAGGGCCCCCCCCCAAGCCAAATTATTTTTCTGAGGCCCTACCTCGTAAATTGTAGAAAATTTCAACCAGATCTCATTTTTGTGAGGATCCCCCTCTTCTCTTGAGGCGCCCGGATGGGCCCATGTGTTAAGACGACACTGATTCTATCCTCTCCACGAATTCATAAAATCTTTTGATCTGCAGTTTTCTAAGCGAAGTTTTCATATTGAGAATGATCCCGAATTGGGTGGAGATGGCTAATTTTCAGTGGCGGGACATCTGTTATTTGTGAATGGGCAGAGAGTGCACAAGTATCCAAAAAAACTTTCCATCTCTCACTTGAAACATTTCAATCTGGCTTTCTCGACCATCTTTCGCTCGAAAATTGCAGAAATCATTGACATCTATCTGTGACTTTCGTAGATGACAGATTGAGTTTTAAAGTTCCAAACATAGAAATAACAGGAAGTAACCCTACCCAAAGATGTAGGGGAGAATTTTCAACACATAATCGATCAATCAGCAAATATACGGCGAAATAATGAAATATAGAATTTATGAAACACACGAGAGTAATGTCGTAAAAATTTCCGAACTGGTCAACACATTTCTGAAAATGCGTTGTGATAACGGACTATAAACGGTTATCGATTTATGTGGGATGTGGTGATCATGTGTCGAGTTAGAGGTTTTTTCTCATTAAATTTAGATGTCAACCGTGGAAATAATAAATGTCGTGTAACTGGGGTAGTCGAGTTATCGAAGCGCTGCACTCTGTAACCATAGGGAAGATGGACTGAAGACACCTTCTGGAAGTCACTCCAAGTGCGTACGTCTTGGCGAAATATTTCGGACAATGGCCAATTTACTTGAATATACAACGTATATTTCCGGGTTAATCACCAAAACAAACATCTCTAAATTTAGATATTTATATTCAGAATGCGCAACTACGTTATACCAGAACATCAGGTGACGACGTAGTCAATGGAAAATAATCAATTCCCTCTGCGTATTTTCGACAAATACGCCACAACATCACGCTTTGTTTATTTGAATATACCTACTTGAAACACACACACGAAAATTGTTAACAAAAAGAAATAAAAAAGCGGCAACAGGAACAACAACAACAGCGCACACTGATCATGATGATGGCGCGCACATGAGATTGGTTCTCGAACAGTATCTCAAGGAGGTCTTTACGCACGGAGAAGATAACAAGATGATAACACTGTCATCGATATGGATAAAAGGGGGGGGAGGGAAGATAACTGACCACAAGCGGTTCTCTCTTTCTCCATCCAATGTTCTTTTTTGGCAGGAATAAAATTTAAAAAAAAATGTTTACTTCATCGTTTAAGGGGTCACGGGTTCACCCCATTTTTCTTCTCATTATTGGCTACATTCTGTTGTTTGGTGGGAGTCGATTGTGCAAGAACAATCGCACAAACAAATAATATAGGGACAAATATTTGTTGGTCAGGACTAAGTAGGAAAAGAGGGAAAACAAGGTCAAATGTCCGAAGCACGTGGATCGTACACGGAACCGGCCAATGAGGCTGTGGTCTGCAGTGGGAGAGGTCAGAGGTCAACCAGGGATGACTATACTATCCCGTGAGGGTTCATTACGGAATAATCATATAACAACTCTGCAAAGGACGGGCACGGTCTGACAGAATCGTCTGGAAAATCGACTTCGGCGAATCGCTTCAGCAGAATTTTTTAGTTTTCATCGATAGGCATTTCTTAATCTTGAAAAGATAAGATATATATTTTTCTTAATCTCTCTCTCTCTCTCTCTCTCTTGTCTTGTGTGTATAATAGATTTACATTACACTATTAGCGAGAAATCTCTACAAGCATGAAGGTTTCTGTAAGAGTCAGGGGCGAATGGTTCGCCGTTCCTTGCATCGGCCGCTCGTCGGTCAAATGGCTCGGCGAAGAAGCTTTGAGGAGGTACCAGAAGCTCAAACCCAGCAGCACCCATGTCCCGGGTCGGGAAGAGATCATCTACCAGATTCGGAAGACCAAAGGAGGGGCCATACTTGATCCAGATGATGAGATCAAGATCGTTCTGGACGACAACGACTTCGTTTCTGTCGGTAAGTTTTGCTACCAGAAATCTTTCTTTTTTTTTTTCTTTTTTTTCCCGACGAACACATTTCTAATGAAATGGATTTAATAATTGCCATCATGGACCCTTTCCTCTGTAGGACTTTCGATCATCCTCAGTGATTAACATAGCAGCAGGGGCTGCGTAAGTGAGGGTGCAAGGGGTGCGGTGCACTCGGGTGAAGGGGACTATGGGGGGGGGCGGCCGCTTGGGCTTTGGTTTCACCCAAAATTGAAAAAAAAAAAATTCAATAGCGAAAATACTCATGACAACACGGTTTCGAGACATACCTGAACTCCGCCCCGCTAAAACGGATATCAAAGATTTGGGCATGTAATACCGTAAAACCTCTTTTTTGCGGGCACCAGCGGGACAAAAAAATTCGTCCGTAAAAGAAGTTGATGATTTTTAAAAAGTATTTAAAAAAAGAAGAAAAACATTTAATTTAAAAGTTATTCAGTACATGAGGCAAAACTGAATATATATACACACATATATACACCCAGAGAAATATATATATACTCACAACTTAAAAAAGAGTTCCATTTTATATAAGTTACTAGCTATAATACCCGGCGTTGCCCGGGTTTTCTTCAATGAGGCTTTTTGGATTCATGTGACATCTCCCTCTTTCTTTTACGGGCATGCAAACCGTGTCAAAGTAGACCAATATGGCGACTTCCAGCGCGACTCATGAGAGAAACAAATTTAGATTTAAAGAAACGTAGAAATGAATATTTTTTCTCCTTTTTTAAGGGCGCTAAGTATTTCGATTCCCTTCCCTCCCATGAACTTCAAGTTATCCATCTCTGCCTATTTCAGCTTCCAAAAAGGCTTAATTAAAGCTGTGGAATTTCTTCGATGTGTTTTACGGGCCCATAATTAATTTTAAAAAACCATCCTAAACTATATGAATTTATGCAGTTTAATATTAAAAGACAATACTGACACATTTTCATTTTCGAGCTTGAGAAGATATAAATAAAAAGTTGAAATCAAATAATTGCATGAATGTCCAACTCAAAAGTAGGTCCGTATAATCTCTTCGTATTTAATTTTCTGGGCTTCGTATATCTCTAAGCGAACTCAATATTTCAAAAATCGAGAATTCAATACAATTTTTAAAATTATTTATGTGACAGAAAACCCTACTAAATTTCCGCATTTCTACGCTAAAATCGGCAATTTTAACTGATTTCTATGAGGATCACCTTTTACCTGGCCCTCAAAGCGACGATTATTATGACGTCTATTCAAAAAGCCTCATTACTGAGATGTGGCAAACCATTATAAGGGCACAAACTATTATTCATATTCTGGCATTCGTTGAAGAAGTGACAAACCATTGTAAAGGCATATACACGTCTTAAACGCATTGCTAGGGAACCACGGTAACCAAAGTAAACGCTCGGGATGTGATTGTTGAGGTCCAAAAATTATTGTTGCCCGACAATTTTTTTGCCCATTTAGGGCATTTGCCCAGCTCTGACGAAATTTTAAAGTAGCTTATCATTCAAGTCGGGTCCCATTTTGTATTTATGCAAAATTTGGTGACGATCGATCTAAAATTGTAGGTTTGTATAGAGAACACACACACACAGAAAATCAATTTTATATATATAGACTTACAAGCATATTTGCTTATTTGCAGCTGTCATGGCAGTTGAAAGAAGAATTTTTCAAGCACTCCAGATATAGATTACATTTCACTTTTTTGCAAAATAGTCCGCTTTTCTCTTTCAAACGATGGAAGAGTGCTCCTTGATTTTATTCTGGCTTGAATGAAGCCTTCACGACTCTCGGTTGTTGATACAGCAAGAGATGCTTCAGAAGTTACGAGTCGTAAACACCGTTCAACTGCTTGTGTGTGACACGGAAAATTCGGTATAGATGGAAAAGCAGGTTCGGATCATTTTTAATAATAATAATGACGTGATCCTCACGTATTCCCAAGGGATCAGCATGATCCGTCCAGGGAATTTGTTAGTGTTAGTGAATATCCATGCCCGAACCGGAATTCGAACCCAGACCTGCACAGTGAGAAGTTAGTTCCCTAACCACTCGACAGCCGCCTGGCAGTCGAGTGGGTCCATTTCATGATTTTTTATAATAGGTGGGTCAGTCACTCGCACTTGATCCCATGCACATAGTTCCGAATAGTGCTTAGCAGGAAAGTTTATTTTCGGAACATGGAATGAACGAATTTCTGCTTTTTATAATCCTTCATTTCTAATTTTCATATTGAAATTATTGGTCTAATGTCATATTTGGCTTCTCTTTCGTCAATAAACCAACATCTTCCAGCACAGCATTCGCAATAATTGCAGCTGATCGATCAAACACACCAGTTCTATCACAAGCAAGAGGAACATTTGGTAATTTATTTCTCATCTGAGAGGATGATGGCAGAACTTCAAAAGCAAATGAAGTACTTGCTTCGGCACCGATTGATGGACCAGCTTCAGTACTGGTAGATAGAAATGCTAACTTCAACGGTAAACTGTGTTTTGGCTCACATAGATCACTTTCCCCAGAATCGTTGGATATAGATGAGTTTTCAGTGGTTGATGAACTAGTTTCCGCCGTTTCTTCTTGAGATGACTTCAGATGGGATACCATTTTCACATTTTCCTTTGTTCATTGTTTTTCAATTTCTTCGTTGTTACGACGTCTACTCGACCAATGGCCATCTTGCGAGTACTTCTCTGATCTTGCAAGAAATCTCGTTCTAAATGTGGGATTTTTCTCAACTTGTTACACTTAAAGTCTTCAAAATCACATTTGCATGCTGCAATGTCGAAAAATGTATGTCCATGCTTCGCACTGAAAGGATTTCACGTTCAACTTGAAAGTTTGAGAATCTTTCCTTTTTTTCATATTTTTCTGAAGATTATTGTATTTACAGTAAAAGTCTTTGAAAATTTTGCATATCCGTTGATTAGAAACCGTAGGAATTGAAGCAGTTTTCCAAATATTTTTTGTCTTCGGCACGATAATTTCAAAAATATCTGCAATAGCTGGATCTTTTCTTGATTGTTGTGCCTTCATATTGCGTTGAGTCAGCAAATAACAAAGCTTAACATCGCCAGAGGTGGGCGAGACCCGAGAATCCCACTCTTTAGGATTTCCTAAAATGTCAACAATAAAAGCTTCTGGTCATCATTTTGACTGCTATACACCCTCTCAGTTAAGGGGTAAGATTGAAGATGAATACTGAAAACAAGGGAAAAACATCGGGGGTCACTGAACGAATCAAGTGTTCAGGGAAATAGGAAAGTCACCTAAGCGGTGTCATGTTACAGAATTCCACACGTGCTTAAGACTTCAGGGGTGATGAGGAACAATTTTGGGGAAAAAAATTAGGAATGGCATTTCTTCACATAAAGGCATATTTTAAATTCTATTACGATGGCAATTTCGATATTGTTTTTTTTTTCGTTCCACCCTAATACACATATACGACAAGATGAATTCTCAAAAAGCAAATTAGACCAATACTGGAAGAGAAAATCGATAGAAATGAAATTTCAAATTGAAATTATTATTGTCATATATATCATGTTTTCATATTTCACGTAGTTCTCAAAATCTTTGGCGATTTCCTCTGTTTTCTGCGAGGTTGATTGATGTATTTTTGACTTTCAGCATAAAACCATTGCAAATAAAAATTAATAGAAACAGTCGAAATTATATTTTCTAGTCCGTTTTCTGATCAAAAGCTTCTGCTATATTTTGCAAATGTTCTTCAATTTCATTCCCATTTTCTTTATTAGTTGATACCCGAGCTTCAGAAATTCGAAGCTCTTTGGAAATTTCAGTTTGAGTTTTATTATATATTATTGTATTAAAAACTTTCAATCTGTGTCACAAACAGAAATTCTTTATGTGTGTTCTCGCGTAATTTTTTCTACTTTTAAGACATTGCATGTGAAGCCATAACATTTGTGTACAGATTTTTTTAAAGATTTATTCTTTTATTTGAAAAGTTAGCGTCCTCTATTGCAGTGTCTCTCAACCCCCGGGTCGCGACCCAGTACCGAACCTTAACACTATCCACACCGGCCGTGAGCGATTCGCAGTTTCATTTTTGTCATTAATTTCTCGTTATTGTGTGTATGACCGGGACTTTCACTTATACAAGAAAGATTGACCGGGCCGCGGGCTTCCAAAAATCGAGAACCACTGCTCTATGGGCTAATAAAATAATCAAATGTACCGAAAATAACTTTGACATTACAGGGCACCAATTCTGAATTTTTCATAAATTTTATTTTATTTTTTTAATAATTTTTATTTTATTTTTTTTATTTATTTTATCATTTTATTTCATTTTTTATTAATTTTATTAATTTTATCATTTTATTTTTTTATTAATTTTATCATTTTTTTATTTTTTTTATTAATTTTATCGTTTTATTTTATTTTTTATTAATTTTATCATTTTATTTCATTTTTTTATTAATTTTATCATTTTATTTCATTTCTGAATGTTTCAAAAAGGATTATTGTATTTGATTTCTGCAATTAAATAAAAAATATTATGTATATAGGTTTTGATGTGTATTTATACAATTGTCGTGTGAATTCCAATATTCGAGTAAAGGAAAGTTAACGGGGGGGGGGGGGACTTTAACATTCTATCAATGGGAGAAATTTTGTGTCTAGAGGATTTTTCTCAGTATCAGAGCGGGTTATCTCTCTCTCTCAGATTATCTTCTACTCTATTAAGGTATCCGTCTACGTTGAAATCGCCATTTTGGAAGAAAATATAGATTTTTATTTTATATGAAAGCCTCATATATTCTTTGTGATTCCAAAACAGGCCTTGTTTTGTTTATATGATGCCCAGAACCGAAGTTACGTCCACTTTAGTGTTGCGTTTTTACATACAAGTAATCCCTGAATAAAAACATTAAACGAGTTTAACGAAGAATGCTCTTTTTGACATTTTACTTGAGTTTGTGACATGATTTCTAAAAATCTAGTTATTTTTCTCAGTCACCTCGTTAGGCATTTTGCCTGTTGCGGCCTTGTATTTTTACTTGTGTCATTACGAAAATTTATTACTGTTTTCATTCTTTTGGAACATTTTCTATTAAAAAATGTTATTACAGTTTCTCCAGTACAATTTGAATGAAAAGTGACAAGAAAGGTAATCGGATTCCTTGAGAGGAACCGATTGCATTGAGAAAATTCGAGAGAACAGACAGGGGGTTTGTGGAACCTCAGTACCATATTACAAGAATGCACTCAATCGCAAGGAGGCAGGTGTGCTTTTTTTGGGGCCCTTACCCAATATTTTTTCCAGAACGGTCCAATTAAGGAAAGGGACAAATTCAATTTCTTTCACTTGGCCGGTCTCTGGAGGACCAGAGAGAGAGAGAGAGAGAGAGAGAGAGAGAGAGAGAAACGATTTTGAAATAAGTTTCTCAATAAAAATCGCTATGTATCTATCATCTTTATAGGCAGGGCCGTCTTAAGAGCATCATGGACTCAGGGCAAATCAATTTTTCTGAGCCCCTCCCCCTCCTCTGAGTAAAAAATACCACCGCCTACCAATTAACGTTCTTATCTCGGAATTCTTGACCAGATCTCATTAGCATGAGACCACTCTGCACTTGTTACCCGGGTCGGCGTATGAGTCAACTGGGCTCTATATAGTGACAGCAATTATGATGATGATTGGGTGCGAACATTCAGCTCACGACGCGGTGGTTTTATACAGGGGGATTCAGAAAAGATGGGGAAAAACTTTAAGAGGTGATAGTACACACCAATACAAACAATTGCCATCAAAGAATGCTAACATGAAACGCAAACGCGCTAGCGCGTTTCGAAACGGCCGCTCCGCACACGTTAAAACGGCATTCCTGTTGAAATTTATCGGGAGAAAAAGAACGCCATGCATGCATGCAAATGTAAGTGAAGCATGGGGAAGAAGCAGAAACCGTGTCCATCAGACTGGGAAGCAAGAAAGGATCCTGTTTTCGGATTGGGCAACCGCCTATGAAGAAAACGCTCACCGTATAAATTCGTGCTGTCTCTGTGGCACTTCCGTTTGCAGCTCCGTAAATAAGATACATGTCTGCTCCTTTCTGCTTTTCCAGTGTTACTAAAGTGCACCATTATCCCGTACGTTACAACTGTTAGAACGGTTGCACGCTGGAATAACTTCACAGGGCTCGTATTCGCGCGTTTCATTCAGTGACACAGATTTGCATACGGTTTCTTTTTTTCCCCAGGTTCATTGGTATGCATGACGTTTTTTTCTCTCCATAAATTTTCAACAGGAATGCCGTTTTAACGTTTGCGGAGCGGCCGTTTCGAAACGCACTTGCGTTTGTGCTTCATGTTAGACCATGTATTCATTGATGAAAATAATTGTACACCGATTGGCAATGATTACACCAATTGACAATAATTACACCAATTCACAATAGCATTGGCGTGTACTATCAACTCTTTTTTTCCCATCTTTTTTCTGAATCACCCTGTATTAGCACGTGCATTCATATCAACAAAAATTTCCGTTAGCAGAATCCGCATTCATCAGCCGAGGCAAAAATATTACAGGAAAAGGAAAAAAAAAACTTCGTTAGTCGAAAAATTCGTAAGTCGAGGTATTTATGTGACGATGGTGAAATATGGGGCAATTTGACATAGGAAAAATCTACACTTACATAGCGAAATGTCATATATAAGTCGCTTTTCCCTGGGAATTGAGTTGTTCGCATTCTGGAGTCTCGTTTGCCAAAAATTTTGGCAGGTTGCAAAATTTCACCATTCTCTTTCAGTTTACGAGGAAACAACCAGAAGCAAATTGCAAATGGGTCAAAAAAAAAACCCGAAGTATCACATTTAGGCAGAATATTGCCGTGCGAAATTTACCACCAGGAAATTTTGTAAAACTGACATAACATTTTGCAATATGAGCACAGCAATAATCCCGTTATGATTGTTTAGCTGCAGCGTGTATGCAGAAATTGTGAGTTTCAAAAAATAGATCCCAAACCGTGACCGAAGGCTGTGCATTTCATAGAACATTTAGACAGGTAGTTGCTATTGGAAACAGGTGTTATATAAGGCTGAACAATGGGAAATAGTTGCAAATGTTATTGGACAAAAGAAGGTAAGATATTTTTAGGATAATCTGAGGGTTCCTGGGCGTGCAGAATCAGCACTATTTGAGTAATCGAGCTTATATTACTGGAAGGAATGACGCCAGCAGTCTCCGCCTCTCGGCAGTGCTGAGATAATACCACACTAGTAATATCTTTATACTTGTGTAATATCTTAATATATAAACACTAGTAATATCTTAATATATAAACACTAGTAATATCTTAATATATAAACACTAGTAATATCTTAATATATAAACACTAGTAATATCTTAATATATAAACACTAATACTATCTTTAGTGTGGTGTTGGCTGGTAACGGTGTCCTAAACATGACTCGTTCCTTCATCTCATCAACCGTCCGTCATAGAGGTATGGTTTCAAAAAATGCTCAAAGTGTGCTGAAATATCACTCTGTACCAGTTTTGAGAGTGAAAATACAGTGTGTAACAAAGTAAAGAAATTTAGATTTCTATACGGTCCGCCACTGTCCTCTAACTTCCAATTAGAAAGTTGTTGCTCTGTCTCTTGAGTCCCACAAAGAAAACAAAAGCTTTCGCGATTCTAAGTGCGATATTTTCACCGAGATATTCGAATTCAAAGTTTGGAAAAGGACAGCGTAAATATGGGAAAAAAGCGTTGTCCGTTAGTTTTTTGCGGTTATTTCATACATTGTCTTCTATTTTGGAATTCGAATATCTCAGAGAATATTGCACTTTTTTGTTTTTTGTTTTCCTCAGAAGATAAAGGACAACAACTTTCTATTTGAAAGTTATAGATGACAAGGGGGCCGTATAAAAATTTTACACATTTTATTTTGTGACACACTGTGCTTTCACTTTCAAAACTGGTATAGAGGTTTAATTTCAACACATTTTAAGCATTTTCTAAATGGGAATCATATCTCTACGCTGGAGAGAGAGATGGTTGATAAGATAAATTCCGCATTGACACTTACAGAACACCCTGTATAATTTCTATGGTGAGCCCCGTAGGCCTCTTTTATTCATTTACTTATGAAATTTACTGATTTATGTATGTATATATACATACAGTGGAACCTCTCTTAACGGACACTCCCCGTAGCGGACACCTCCCTTAACGGACACTTTTCTCATCCTCGGTCTCGTGGAATAGGTCTTTAATTAATGTATTTCACTCCCCGTTAGCGGACAGTAACATCAAGCAAACTCTAATTTGTGAATTTATGTTCTTAAATCGGGAATTTATCACATTCAACGGTGATTATGTATAATACCAAGCTCATATTAGTAAATATGATAATCCGTCAATTAATTACTTGATCAACTGAACATAACTATGGTCCATGATGCTGATTCCGAATGGTAATGTTAATATTGTGTTTGCACAGGTTGATACGTGCGAAGAATGCCGGCATAACCGATAATGATTGCTATGTAAACGTATTTTTATTCTTCACACTTATTTGAAGTTAATTTCTATTGCAAAATATGCGTAGTGCACGTATAGTACATGATACGTGCACTGCTATGATACGTGCGCTACTACGGGTAAAAATAATTAATTGTTGTAATTGAAGAGAAGAAAAGTTATAAATTTTCCTATATTTTTATCAGACTTTCCAAGTTTATTTGGGAATTATGCATAATCACCGATGAAAGTGATAAATGCAGTGAAATTTAATCAAACTTGCTTTATCGAGACTATTGATGATTATGCACAGCCCGCCGGTGTGTCACTTTTACACAGAGTAAAATATATACAAACCAATTGCGACCGAAGCCAAACGTCGTATAAACGAGGTTCTACGGTATATCATACCTACCCAAAAGCGGACAAAAGTTTCGGTCCCATGGGTGTTTCGTTATCGAAAGGTTCTAGGACGGGGTCTCATAGGGTTAAAGTAAAATGTATATAAAAAAATGGAAATTCTCTGCAATTCGAAGCTTCGATGTTGAGTCATCATCACCACCACATTCTCGCTGTTGCTATAGCGCGAACCATGTCGCGTGTTATCGTTATCAGTATCTTCCGATCACCCCCCGATATATTACTCAATACTTTCTTTTCTTCTTTTTCACGAAGGGTCGATAGACCATCCGAATATTGGTTAACCCAGAAAAACAAAATTTTTTTTCTTGTACGTACGTACGTATATGAACCGAGCATTAGTGGAAAAATTGCGCTCGGATCCTCAACCTTCTCCGTCAATCGCCGATCCAGAGGGAAAACCTCACCATCATCGGCGATTGACGAAGATCCGAAGCAGAGAAAAGCGTCTTCTACTTGACCTTTTCCATTTGTGTATATATATCTTTAGCGCATTTTCTAATTTATCTGATTAATATCGAAACGAGAACGTCCGCGATAACGATTAATTTTTATCTGTTGCCGATTTTATCGGCAAGAATCCGGAAAAGAAAAACGATATATCACACACGTTTCTTCAACTACTGATTAATTGTTTATATTAATTGTTTAATAATATTTTGTTAATTGATATGATTATTGTTATTTTTTCAGTGTTGGAAACGGACAAGGAGAGTCCAGTGACTGGTCCGGCGGAGATCCATTATGTTCCGGAACAAGTGTATCCTTTTTTTTTTACGTCATTTCAATGACGTGAACTACAAATTAAGATCCCTGATGAATAAATTGGGGCTTTTTTTAGCGGATTCTTTCGTTATTTTAAATTTTCATTAGTTTGAAATGATTTCCTTCTTTTGCTACAATCGAATTTTTCATTAGTTATAAAGTTATTTTAATAAAATGCAAATGTATTTTAAAATGTAAATTTTTGTCATTTTTATCAATTGTGAAGATTTCTTTCCATTAAGTATTCAATACCGGAACTCTGAAATTTTATCTATTCTGAAATTCCGACTTTTCATTTATTCTGAAATTCCAAATTTTCATCCCTTATCGAATTCTGAATTTCCATTCATTCTTGAATTCCGAATTTCCATTCATTTTGAAATTTTGAATTTTCATCCATTCTGGAATTCTGAAGTTATGAATTTTCATCCATTCTGGTCCGACGGAGGTCCATTATATCCCATAACAAGTCTATCCCTTTTTTATTCATGTCAATGTCCAGACATAACCACAAAAACACTATAAAATGACGTGAACTACAAATTAATACCCCGATCAATGTACCTGGCCCTTTTTTTTGGCACCCTTCATTGTTTTGAATTTTCATTAGCTTTGAAATGATTTCTTTCGTTGAATACGAATTCTTATCTATTCCGAAAGATGTTTCGTTGAATACGAATTCTTATCTATTCCGAAAGATGTTTCGTTGAATACGAATTCTTATCTATTCCGAAAGATGTTTCGTTGAATACGAATTCTTATCTATTCCGAAAGATGTTTCGTTGAATACGAATTCTTATCTATTCCGAAAGATGTTTCGTTGAATACGAATTCTTATCTATTCCGAAAGATGTTTCGTTGAATACGAATTCTTATCTATTCCGAAAGAATTTATTTCGTTGAATACGAATTCTTATCTATTCCGAAAGAATTTATTTCTCTGAATACGAATTCTTATTTGTTCCGAAAGAATTTATTTCTCTGAATACGAATTCTTATCTATTCCGAAAGAATTTATTTCGTTGAATACGAATTCTTATCTATTCCGAAAGAATTTATTTCTCTGAATACGAATTCTTATCTATTCCGAAAGAATTTATTTCTCTGAATACGAATTCTTATCTATTCCGAAAGAATTTATTTCTCTGAATACGAATTCTTATCTATTCCGAAAGAATTTATTTCTCTGAATACGAATTCTTATCTATTCCGAAAGAATTTATTTCTCTGAATACGAATTCTTATCTATTCCGAAAGAATTTATTTCTCTGAATACGAATTCTTATCTATTCCGAAAGAATTTATTTCTCTGAATACGAATTCTTATCTATTCCGAAAGAATTTATTTCTCTGAATACGAATTCTTATCTATTCCGAAAGAATTTATTTCTCTGAATACGAATTCTTATCTATTCCGAAAGCATTTATTTCGTTGAATACGAATTCTTATCTATTCCGAAAGAATTTATTTCTCTGAATACGAATTTTCATTAATTCCGGAAATATTTTTTTCGCTAAAAACGATTCTTCATCAGTTCCCAAATCATTCTTTTATTAAAAAAGAATTTTCATCAATTATGAAGTTATTAATTCGGTATAATGTTACCAATAAATAGGCTTATATGTTGTTTTTTTCCAAGTTTTGTAAAATGTATTTTATCATTTTTATACAGTAATTCAGGCCTTACTGACTCACTGACTTCATCTTAATTTGTGAAAGATTCTTCCGCTCTCCCAGTTGACTTTTATAAAATATATCGTACATACCAGTGATTTCCAAATGTTGTGCAGCTCACCCTGGAGTGCGTGGTATTAATCAGGGGGTACTGCTAGGTATTTTGAGAAAACTGAAGTTCGATTGAACGAGCTAATGGGCATGTTATTCTAAAAGCCGTGTTTTCACGCGATATAGTGTGTCATCGTATGCATCAAGCAGGGACGCCGCAAAAATTTATAATCCCCAGGGGTGCTGCGAACAAAGGGGAATTTCTGGTATGCGCAACAGTTACCTTTTATGATCATGGATGTTATTGACTTTAACGATTAAAACAGTCCAGGGAAGTTCAAAATACCTTCTGAGGTAAGTCTCTTCCATGATCAATATGCACTAAATTATTAATTGATAATTTCAATCAATACACCAGTGAACAGTTAATAGAATAGTAATAACTAAATGATGATTCATTTCATTTTAATCTGGAGATTAGGTGAATGATTATTTTCTAGAAATGATCGTATCGTTAAATTCGATTTTAATGACAGGGCTAGTGATTTTTGATCTGTGATTCTCCGTTCTACTCGATAGAATTATCAGTCGATAATTATAACTAAGTTTTATTAATAATGTATTTTTGTTCTCTCTCTTAAATAGTATATGGTTCTGGATGGTTACAACTTAGGCCTGGAGGATTTGGTTCGACTTGGCAAAGGACTGTTCAAGATCAAGGTATAGATTTCCCCTTTAGATTAATTCGTTAAGGTGGATACGAAACGTCTAAAGAATATACTATCGCAGCCATTTCCCGACTTACGGACTTCTCAAGTTATCCGAAAGATTTGGTGTTCTTGGTGTGAGTTATGTATATAGATGTATATATATACACACACAGGGCGCACGCATAGTAAACAGGGAGTATGGCATTTTAGTGGCAAACCGTTGATTCTTGACAGGGCCGTAACTGGGATTTTTGCGACCTCCCCCACCCCCAAGTTTTTCTGCGTGGGCAGTGTCCTCTTCCAAGTTGCAGCCCTGATCCTGGATGTATACTTCCAATTAGAAAAAGTATCCAAATAACGTGTAGTACTGAGATATGCCATTCATGTTTTAAGGGGGTTGTATAGTTATTAAAATTAAAAAAAAATGACTTTTTGTAGTCCTTGTCTTGTCTCTCCTGATGCCTAAAAAGAATTCCACGTTTCAGAATGGAATATTTTGAAACGTGCAATTTCCAATGCGATATTTGAATTCAAAAAACGGAGGAAATTTGTGAAAAAAAAAAACCAGCTCTAAATACGGAAAAACCGTTTTACCCACATTTAACGCTGTTTTCCCCCCGTTTCAAACAGTTTCCGAATTCGAATGTGTCAGTGAATATTGCACTTGGAAACATGGATTTTTTTTTTGTTGGCATCAGCAGAGACAGGGCAACAAGTTGGCAATTCGGTTTCTGAGCACACGGAGACTGTATAAAAAGTTAATTTCTTTATTTTTTTCATGTATACGACTTCTCAAAGAAATTTTAAGTAACTGCACGGCATTTAAAAACACGGCTTTGTTTATAAGTCAACGATTACAGAGAAATCCACTGTGCAAACACACAATTTGGGACATCCTGCATCTATATGTATATCTTGGTGACATCTTTCAAAAAAGTTTCAGCCAGTCTCGGGCTAACACCACCTATATAGCAGAAGGTCTCTACGCGGAGCTGACGTCACTCCAGAAGCTATTTCACCTGCAGTCATTGAATATATCAGGCCGGCGAATGCGATATCTATCGGCAATAAATTGTAGATCCCTGGCTAATAGCCCTCGTGGGCAGAAAAATGACCGTGGCGCCACAAAAATGATCTTAATCATCAGCCAGTGCCCTGCCTCCCTCCTCTATGTGTTTCTGGTCATAAAACAGAGGATTGGTGCTGATTCGACTTACGGACGACGTTCGAAAATTATCCTGTTCCTAATTCGGGGAGTGGCTGTGTTTGAATTTTTCGCCGTTACCATAAACGCGCGTGTGAATCAATTCATTTACAGAGATGTCACCAACACTGAGGCGGTTTTGCTAGAGTTACCATCATCCCGTATGTATGAGATTCAATGTCGATACATCATGGCGGGGAATACGTTACACATTGTATACACAGCAGGGCTGAAGAAATCTATTTCCCGACATGCCCGAGGCTTGTATTGTGTCATCGAAATTTTTTCATCGATGATGATGCGAGTGGGTTCCTATACCCTACGTTGAATTCCACACACATGCTTTCTCTGGTGGCCATGATACAAATGCTATAGTAAAAATATTTTGATCTATTTTTCCTGGTCCTAATGTTTAGCAGCCCGGTGTGGCCCTCATATACTGTAGCAGGGCTCAGAGGCTGGAATAAGGGTGGCCAGATGTCCCGGATTTTAGCTTTGAAACTTCAGTCCCGAAAAGGATTTCGGGATGCCTATTTGCCCCGATTTTTCTTTGCGAAATGAAAGATCGAATCAAACAGAGAAATTTTCAAATATAGTCCTTGCCGCTTAATCGGATAATGAATTAACGGATACCCCCTCTTTAAACGGATCCTTCGGAACCAAAATTTCTCCCATAGAGGCAATATTAAAAGGTAGAATAGCAATTAAATTGTGGAAAGCCAGGCAAAACTTTTTTTGAGGCTAGACGTGTAATGACTTGACAAAATTTCATTTCTCTAACACATACATACCGAAAGAATATTGTTCCGGATAATTTTTCACAAGTTCTTGAAGTAAGCAGAGGAGGGAAACACTATGCAAAACGTTACAAATTTATTCACAGAACAGCAATTTTTACATGTATTTACACAAGCAGAGATAGATAGATACACGCTAACCAGATCAGTTATTCTCTTAGTGAGCTCAAGTCCAATAATCTCTTCTCCGCGTCGTTTTTATAGACTCGTCGAACCTTCGAGTGACAGTTTCCTGAGTTCTATTTCGTGGTACAGAGTTGGTGGCGCCACTTTCTTGGGGGATGAAATCTTCTAGAACATTCTCCACCAATCGGACGATGGTGCGAAAAAAAACGAAACTAGACCAGTTGCCGTCATACAACTGTGGTACTTTTTGAGGGGTGCTTAAAAAATCTAATTATGGTCAAAGCCCGCTGTGTTAACGAGGCTCGAGAATTGAACTTACTATTAGAGTAAGAGAGGAATTCACCAGACCAGAATTGAACTTTAAGCCGATTCTCAGCCCGCGAGGGCCAACTGCCGGCATAAAAACTGGCCAAGAAGGCCTGTGAAGAAGAAAATGTGTACATGTTTGTAGATAGATATGTGTTTGCATGAATGTGTAGTGTATGTAAAAAGAACTGGTCAAATTGGTGAAAAGTCATGATCTGGCTATAAGCAGGCAAATGTCATCACAGTTCACAGAAGCAGGCAAATGTCATCACAGTTCACAGAAGCAGGCAAATGTCATCACAGTTCACAGAAGCAGGCAAATGTCACCACAGTTCACAGAAGCAGGCAAATGTCATCACAGAAGCAGGCAAATGTCATCACAGTTCACAGAAGCAGGCAAATGTCATCACAGTTCACAGAAGCAGGTCACACAATCTGCAGCTAGCAACATATATTCGAAGTGGAATGGGGGAAAAAACATCACATGGGAGTCGTTACGCAAAAACCCCAGCTGTAACATCAAAAATGCAATACAGGTAATAAAGTTCTGTTTCAACTCAGTGCATCAGAAATTAATGGGGATTTACTATTGACAAAAAAAAGAGTATTCTCGCTCTTTTTTTTTACACCTTTTTCATATGTACATCATATATAGGTCAAAGTTCAATTGGGAAATATATGTGTATATACAAAATTCAATAATGAGAAGATACAAATCGAATAGATGCGAATAAATGTCAAAAGTGGATAGATACATAGTATGCAAGTATATACAATTGAATGAGAGAATTTATGTATTAAAATAGTATGTATACAATGAGATTTGTAGAAGAAAGCATCTTTACAAATTCTTCCATGTAAGGCGCCCAATTTAAGAGAGAATTCACAATTATTAGCTAAATTGAATATACACTGCCACTACAAATATATATTAACTTTTATATACATATTACGTTATTTTAAATAAAACATTTGAAAATTAACACAAATATATAGTCAGTTAAGACATAAAAAAACTTAGATATAATGGCCTCAACGTGTCTAAGCTGTCTTCAATACGTACATTTAATTACTTTGTCTTAGTTTTGTTCTCTGTACAGTCAATAGAGAGCGCTGACATTTTCAATAAAAGTAAAAATCTCACAAAAAAACTCTGCGCAAATGCCATTAACAACATGAAATACCATAAAATTTTAGAAAAAAATGTTTGCGAAGGAAAGGATTTCTGTTTATACAACTAAAAAAAGTTTTAGATTCAAAAAAAAAAAAAAAATTCCCACCTTCACGGTGTACGCCCTTCAATCCCGAATTCCTTAGGGCTGTCCTTTTAATACATCAAATGCATAGCATCACCATTGAATCTGGAAATTATTTCTCAGTTCTAAATTCAGCAGTACAGATTTCAGTGGCCAGAGATCTTTTAACATTTCTTTTGAATTTAGACACATCGACTGCTCAATAATTACACACGTTACTCCTTCGCAGAAACTAATGCGGAAAAGTGTTTTCAGTTTTTGATCAATTATTATGGAGTTGTAACTCTTTAAAATTTGACAAATGACCGTGGTGTGACAAAAACGATCAGTTGATACTGTCAAATTTGAATCCTACCGAATTCCCCGAACGTGTACCAAACGTACAACTTGGCATTTTTGAGAGCAAATGCTTTAACCCTGAGAGTAATCAAGAAAGCTAAAGCTGCCCAAACCAGTTCCGTTTCCTTGTACATTCCCTCAAAAAATTTGACTTGGCAATGAAGGAAAGAAAATTACATTATTTTCCCAAAAAAGTGTTGATTTTGGGAAAACAATTTTTCCTAATAGATCCCTCGTTTCGTTAACGCTTTATAAATCTGGTGATAAATTTGCTAATATAGTGGAGGCGAAGGTATCACGTAATAACAAGGTTAACATCACTCTACACGAAGAAGAAAAAGTGCCAATCGTGAGAGAAAATAACTGATCTTGGCTTCTAAGGGGATAGAATATTTACAGTCCATTTTGAAAAAGTCTGCACCCCTCTGCTGAAGAACAATTTTACTTTTGTTAGTTGTTTGGCGCGTAACTGACCGTTACAAAAATGACACGTCACAAAAATTCAAAACGTTACAACTCATTAAATATTCGGCTGATCCTAAAACGGAGTAAACACTCTCCCATGTTAGTTTTTCCACAAGGAATCACGTTAGTAAATATTGGGCGGTCGATAGTATCCACCTTGTATATAAAAGTATTTTCGAAAAATCGGTTTGGAGGGCCTATGGGTTGAAGACCCCTGGGCTAGAGCAATTGTTACTTCACTGCGATGCTTATTTAAGGAATTTCATTTCTCTAGCTCAGTGCTGATGCAAAGGCCAGAATCAATAACTCCCGTGATCTATTGGAGAGGATTTTGAAAGAGAATAAAGGTGAGTGAGATTTCCGCACGGCTCTAATAACGGAAATCGGTAGAACCGTGTATAAATTGAATAGGTGACGAGAGTGCCTTATGATAAAATAAACGTTTAATTCACGAAATATTGCTCCATTTATTTCACACAGTTAATTCTTTTAACGCTGTTTATTTTCGCACTTCATTATTTTTTCAAGAAATTATTTTCGTAACTTTAATTCACTGATTTATAACCATAATTCCAGTGGCGTATGGAGTGAACACGGGATTTGGAAAATTCGCCAATACTGTGATAAGTGACGATAAAATCATGTAAGAAAAATTTCCTTTACATAATACGCACATTTTAATGCATCGAAATGAATGCAATGCATTGTATTTCTGCTAATATATATATTTTTTCAACCTACAGAGAATTACAAGTGAATTTGGTCCGTTCCCATGCAGCAGGTATGTATACATTATGAATTAAATTTCAATGTACATAGTAGATTACGGTGAGCCGGGGGATTACTGGGGTTCTTCCTACCGGAGCTCTTCTACGGTTCCGCGGCTGCAAAAAGTTTCCATGAAATCCCATAAAAATATGTACAGACTGTTCCAGAACTCTACCACTGAAATGAAAATTCCGATAGAGAACACGTAGAAGCAAACTATTTCTCCAATGGAACTCAGCGTCGCAACCCACCTATTCGGAGGATATATAAGGGCACTTCCACTTCAGATGTCACCAAATTATTTCAACTTCGCACACATCATGAGGCGTGACAGGGAAGTTTTATATGGTTCGAGAAAGGAGGAAAAAATTTCTTTCTTCCTGACACAGGCAATTACGAGGGGGGGGGAAGGGAAATCTGTTCTTTCTTTCTCTCTCTGTAAGCAATACGTGTATGAGTGAAAGATAGTTCCCTCTCACAGTTACTTAAGGATCTTTTCTTCGTCACTTTCTGGCGACATTGGCGACGCAGCATATTAACAAGCGCGGACCAAAAAAGTCATTTGTGACCCCAGATTCTATTGAAACAATTGTTGGTCTGGACGTGTACCATCAACACTAAAATTTTGTCGCAAAGTTCTGGGCCACCTTGTTTATTAGTATAACGATGAAAAGTCCGGTAACCAATCCACGCAAAATTAAAAATGTTGGAAACCTCAATCATGAACACGCCTACACGTATCTACGGTAAACTTTTCCCAGACTTGCAATATTTTTTGGTTATCATTTTTGAAGGAGTTGGACAGCCATTGACACCAGAGAAGACGAGGATGCTGATGGCCCTGAGAATCAACGTCCTCGCCAAAGGTTACAGTGGCATCTCTTTGGACACCCTGATGCATGTGGTGAACGCTTTCAATGGTGAGTTCTTGAATTTATTCACACTTCGAATGTACCACCTCCTAGTCTTCAATGAGAATCCTATCCTTAGGTCAGGACGGAAAAGAGACGTTTTTAATTGCCTTACGAAACGATTCTAACTTCGAACCACTCTCTAAGAATGAGAAATATTGATATAATTTCTCCCCACCCCCTACTCCCGATTTGGCGACTAACGTTTTTTTCACATCACCAAACTTATGGAAGTTTCAAATTCAAGAGATAAATAGGTCAATTCCCAATTTTTGGTTTACATTCATCTCGCCGTTTTCAAATACGCGAAAACAATGACATGTCGCCAACATCATCCTCCCTGGCGCGTTTTACCGAATGTAATGCTCCATCTGACAACTATAAATTCTAACGGACGTTGGAAGGTTCACTACAGAGTTTCCCAAATTTTTTTGTCCCATCACCCCCCAACGCAATCCAACCCATAGGATCCTATGTTATAAACGTAGCTTCTATCGCCCCCCCGGAACATTCCATCGCCCCCAGGGGGCGTTAACGCCCATGTTGGGAGAATCACTGGTTTACTTCATTCAAGTTTTTTTTTCTTTTTGCAGCTTCTTGTTTACCCTGGGTACCCGAGAAAGGTACAGTAGGCGCGAGTGGAGATTTAGCGCCACTCGCTCATCTTGCACTCGGCATGATTGGCGAAGGAAAAATGTGGAGCCCGGAATCTGGTTGGGGGGAAGCCAAATACGTGAGTTTTTTTTTTAGAAGGAAAATGCTGATTCGTCATTTACGTATGAATATGAGAAATATAATCACGATCCATGTATTTCGTACAATTAAAATGATTTTTTTTTTATTTCTATTGATTCTAAGGTTTTGGAAAGCCATAATCTGAAACCAGTCTGTCTCGAAGCCAAAGAGGTGAGATTATTTTAAGCTATTCATTAAGCACTAGCTGTTACCCGCTTGGATTTGGTAATCTGAAAATTGCTTAGTGATGATTCCTTCCTATAACATTTGAATCCCTCATGACTCAAGCTATTATAACGTGACGAAAAACTCTTTTCGGATAGTCGCATCCAAGGAGCGGCAAAAGAATTATTAGCCTCAGGCGGCGAAATTTCCAGGACCGGCCCTGATCCAATTGCTTGACCCACTAATCGAATGTCTCCGTGCGTCCGATACGGACGAATCTGTAGTGTGTGAAAGGAGCCTTATCGGAAACCTAAAGAGGACCATGACGGAAACCATGACGAGTTACCATGATGATTATTAATAACATCCCGGGACCTCAAAATGAAATAATATCCCTTTTCGCTGACGATTGTGCTGTACTTTGCAGTAGTAGAGATGCTAATCAAGCCTTTAACAAGACACAATTGATGAAATCGAGGATTGGTGTGAAGAATCAGCTATTCAGCTCAATTTTGAAAAGTGTAAATTCATATGGTTTACAAGGAGACGTAAATTGCCAGATAATCGGACCATGACCGACATGTCCATGACCATGCACAACATAATTCTTTACACAAATAATATATACTCTTCCCTTTCTTCATAGGCCTTCATGGCCAACTTGTATGCTGACAGGCGGCCCATAGGGCTGGGAATCAGCCAAAATTTAGTTCTGGTCTGATGGTAACCTCGTCAAGCAAAGTTTCCCTCGAAAATTTCCCTTTCGACTAAATCCCCCCCCCCCACACACACACTCCAAAAATTGTGCTGCCATCTATCGATGGAGATATGCAGTCAAGTATTTTACAGCAGAAACGCATACATTTGTATTGCATTTATATATTTTTTTCAATAAAAATTCTTTGTTTGATTTGAACTCTCAAAATTTCCCACAAACGCCAATAAATTTCCCATGTGGACCAATTTTTCCCACGCATATGGGAAATTTCCCACGAGTTACCATGACTGAGAAAAGGGTGAATTTTTTAAAATGTACGTAGACACTTGAAAAGAAGGACATATGACCTTCTAAAGCAGGGGCGTAGCCAGAAATTTCGTTCGGGGGGGGGGGGGACCAAAGTGACAGAACAATGGATTTGGCTATCTTTTTCCCTTTTTTCGGTCATTTTCTCACATTTCGGGGGGGGGGGGACCAGACCCCCAAGTCCCCCCCCCCCTCGCAACGCCCTTGTTCTAAAGGGGGACCTCTGGTGACCCCGAGCCAAATTTCCCTTTTGACTAAATTATTCAAACGCATTCCTTAAAATGTGCTGCCATCTAACAGGGAAAATACGTAGTCAAGTATTTTATAACTGAATATCACAGTTTTTGTCCGTGGCACCGAACCACCTAATTACACACGCTCTATTTAAAGACTCCATTACCACGCTTAGGAAGTGCCAGTAAACGGCTGTGAAGGGTAAAAATTGTGGGTAGAGAAGTGTGTGTTTAAAAAGATGGGGAAAAAGATAGAATATTATTTTTAGCAAGCACAGAGTCAACATGGCCATTACAACATAAGCAATCTCAAAACGCATGAGCCGAATAACAATCACTCAGTTTGGTGGAGAGAAAGAAAAACCTCTAGATGAATTTGGAGGAAAACGCAAACCCTAACAGTTGTCAGTTAGTTACTGATCAACACTCTTACACTGCAGAGACTTTATGCTGGTATTTCTACCCGCAAATTATAGAGATTTATCTTATATAAACAAAAAAATCTCTTCATACATGCATGCATAATACACTTATGCCAAAACAAAAATAATCTATTATAAATTAACATTATGATAGTGCATTTTTTTAGAGTGATTTGCAATTTTTCAAATAAAAACCTGATACTCTAGTATCGTAATCTTAAGCCGACGTTGCAGCTTTTACAACCCATTATTATGCATGCAATTTATGTATAAAATTTTTGCAGTGACCAATGCTTCTAGACACAATTCAGAGAGAAAGAGAATAACATGAAAACAAATAATCATTTTAAATCAAATGATATTTATAGATTCCAATTCGTGCAGTGTTTTATGTTTATACATATACCACATATGCATTTTTTTTTTCTTTTTTCCCTAATTTCTTTTCCACCTTGCTGTAACTGTATGGATTTATTTTGCACGTTACATGCTTTATTTACATGTACCATAATAAAATTAGAAATGATAGGGATAATAAGGCACCTACAAGCCACGTAAAAGACAAAATAAAGACTCATATTCAGTTAATTAGTAAGATTCTGCCAGTCCCTGCTGCAGAGAATGTTCTTTGGCCTTGCGTATTTAGTTGTAGCGCCAGTAGTTGGCTATTTCACTTTCGGAGAAGACAAATTCATTCCTTTGGTTTTTGATCTTGTTGATGTTGCCCCCTTTGACCTTGCTGTTCTTCCAGGCCCTCCAAAGTGATCCATCTGCTGCTGTAGCGTCTTCTATAAAGTTGGAAAATCGTTCGCTGACGTAGGCCGAAGTCTCTTTTCGCGCGTATTTCTTTCTCCAGTCTGTTAAGAGCTACTTTGTCCATTCGCCTCATGTGATGTTGCCGCATTTTCCTGATCTTGTTTCGCAGCCCTTGGGAGATGCCAAATCTGTTGTCAGTTGCAAGAATTTTCCTAGTCGATTTATCAATTGCGTCTTCAATTTTGAAAGTGATATCAGAGATTCCTTGTTCGACATTATCAGGAGTATGTTGGTCGAGGGTTAGTTCTTCGGTGCTGAGAATTTCACAGTATTTAGACTAGTTAGTTACTAATTTATAAGGAATGTCTTTGGGTCTGGGCGTCCAATATCCATGGTGAAGATTAGCGGATTATGAGTTGAATTTAGCACTGGCATTGAACCTAGTTGAATGTTATGTGGAAAGATTATAGAAATTGCAGTCAAGTACATCAAGCCTACCTGTTCCGCCAGGGAAGTTAGTAGGAACCACACAGGAGTTATATAAACATAAAAAATTCCGCATAATTTTGAAAAAGAAAATTACTTATAATATTTCTCTTTTAAATATTTTTAGGGAATCGCATTGCTGAACGGAACGCAGTTGATCACTTCTATAGGTGCTGAAGGTGAGTATCTATACTGTATTTCGAAAATTTGATAACACGACCTGTGATTGAAATAGAGTTTTGCAAAAAACGTAAATAGATGGCAGCACCATTTGTTCTATATCTTTTTCGAAATTTATGTCTGGCTTTTTTAAAAAGCCTTCCTAAATCGGGAAGTAAAACAGCAGATATATAAGCAGCAAGGCAAAAGAAATACCTATCACAGATCTGACCATATGAGCCGTATTCTTTTGTTCTGTCCCGTTTTCTCTTGATCATCGCCGAGTAATTTTCAGATTAACAAATCCACGCTAGCGAAGCCGCTAGTTATCTATAACTAGGGTGAAGAGATTTTCAAATAATGCCACTCTTTCCAGTCTCAATTTTATGTATAATTCTTAAAGAAACAGAAAAGAAAGCATGCTTTTTTCGAGAACATGTTCTGATATTCATTCATAAATAACGAACATTAACTCACTATAAACGAACATTTTTTGTATCCTCCTGATATGTTAAGAGCTACTGTTGAGAACGCAGTAACGAGATCTAACTTGCTTTCAGAAAATGGTGGACGCCACATTGAATATGCTTTGTAACACGTTTTAGAAACGATTAAAAACATTTTAAACCGATGTCTTCATGTCTTATTTCGCTTAGCAATATTACATACAGTGCTATTCCCCGCTGGTGGTGAATTATTTAACTTTTTTTTTGCTGAAAATTGAATCCCCTGACCTCTCCTGTAAACTATTACCAAGTTTGATAACATTTTGTCCAGTAGTTTTCTTTTTATGGTCATTTCAAAGTGGAAATTTAATTATAAAGACCCTCCATGTACACTGAAGAGCCAAAAAAACTGGTCCACCTGCCTAACATCGTGTAGGGCCCCCGCGAGCCCGCAGAAGTGCCGCAACACGACGTGGCATGGACTCGGAGTGCTGGAGGCAATTGACACCATGAATCCTGCAGGGCTGTCCATAAATCCGTAGGAGTAAGAGGGGGTGGAGATCTCTTCTGAACAGCACGTTGCAAGGCATCCCAGATATGTTCAATAATGTTCATGTCTGGGGATTTTGGTGGCCAGCGAAAGTGTCTAAAGTCAGAAGAGTGTTCCTGGAGCCACTTTGTAGCAATTCTGGACGTGTGGCGTGTCGCATTGTCCTGCTGAAATTGTCCAAGTCCGTCGGAATGCACAATGGACACGAATGGGTGCAGGTGATCAGACAGGATGCTTACGTACCTGTCACCTGTCAGAGTCGTATCTAGACGTATCAGGGGTCCCATATCACGCCAACTGCACCGCCCCATACCATCACAGAGCCTCCACCAGCTTGAACAGTCCCCTGTTGACATGTGGGGTCCATGAATTCATGAGGTTGTCGCCATACCCGTACACGTCAGTGTACGGGTATGGCTCGTAATCAGCTCGAAGCAATTGGAACCGAGACTCGTCAGACCAGGCAACGTGTTTCCAGTCCTCAACAGTCCAATGTCGGTGTTGTCGGGCCCAGGCGAGGCGTACAGCTTTGTGTCGTGCAGTCATCAAGAATACACGAGTGGGCCTTCGGCTCCGACAGCCCATATCGATGGTGTTTCGTTGAATTGTTCGCACGCTGACACTTGTTGATGGCCCAGCATTGAAATTTGCGGAAGGGTTGCACGTCTGTCACGTTTAATGATTCTCGTCAGTCGTCGTTGGTCCCGTTCTTGCATGATCTTTTTCCGCCCGCAGCGATGTCGTAGATTTAATTTTTTACTGGATTCCCGATATTCACGGAACACTCGTGAAATGGCCGTACGTGAAAATCCAAATTTCATCGCTACCTCGGAGATGCTATGTCCCATCTCTCGTGCGCCGACTATAACACCACGTTCAAACTCACTTAAATCTCGATAAGCTGCCATTGAAGCAGCAGTAACCGATCTAACAACTACGCCAGACACTTGTTGTGTTATATATTCGTTGTCGACCGCAGCGCCGTACTCTGATTGGATCCATATCTCTTTATTTGCATACGCATGCCTGTACCAGTTTTTTTGGCTCTTCAGTTTATATAAGTGCGTACGCATTTGCATGTTTTAGCATTTCTTATAGTTATTGTATATAAACGCATAAAATCACCGAAATTTTAGAACAAGTGCATATTTTTGGCATTTCAGTATTTTTTTTTCTATTAATCCCGTTGTAATGCGCTAACTTTTCCTGATTATCATTATTTTTTTGTTTTTATTCTTCAAATCAGATCTTAATCAAATTCCTTCAATTTTTTCAAGAAAATATTTCACTATCGAGTGTTGCTCATTTTAGGGCATAATTTAAGGAACTTTAATAATGAATATTTTTGCACTTCTAAATATGTTTTCTGCATTTTTTTGCGCATATTTTCCAGTTTTGCTGCTTATTTTTCTTTTTCCTTAGGGCATAATTTTGTGCTTTTAATATGCTTTTTTTTCATTTTCGTGCTTTTTTTTCATGTTTGTACGTATTTTTCTTTTTTGTAAATATTTTTTTATTTATAGATCATATTTCTGCATTTTCAAATATACTTTTTTTTCTATTTTTTGCGCACATTTTCCCTCTTTAGGGGAAATTCAGCATTTTTCTTATTTTCATTTTACGTATATTTTTCAATTATTCCCATGGGGCATATTGATGAATTTTTAAAGCATATTTTATGAATTTTTCGTAATTTTTAAATTTATTTTTCATAATTTTTAAATTCATTTTTCATAATTTTTAAATTCATTTTTCATAATTTTTAAATTCATTTTTCATAATTTTTAAATTCATTTTTCATAATTTTTAAATGCTTCTTTCAGCCTTTTAAAATGCATATTTTGGAAATTTGTATGAATTTTTTTCATTTTTCGGCATTTTAAAATGCATATTTTTTTCCCCATTTAGCCTCATACTAGCATTAATTTAGATCCCCCCCCCCCCCATACTATTGGATTGATTTGTTTTCGTCATTATATCGGTATTTTTGAGTGCAGATTCATCTTATTTTTATTGCATATTTTTTCATGTAATTTTAGTAGATACTGCAGGTATTTTTTTAGCGCGTATTTCAGCGTATGTTGTGCATATTTTGCCTCTTTATTTAGCGCATATAATAAGGGCTTTAGTGATTACTAATTGAAGTTTAACTCGTGGTTTTTCTGAAAATTGTAAATGTTCCGTAATATTCCGTTTTAATCACGATGAAACATGGTCACCACAGTTATCTTGAACTATTGCCGAGTTATCATGAACTATTGCCGTATTTTATTATAAGAATTTTAAAATTTTATACCATGCCAATTCTTGAACTTCTTTTTTATTTTGTGATTCAGCTGTGTACAGGGCTGAAAATATAGCCCTACAAGCCGATGTTGTAGCTGCGCTGAGTTTGGAGGTCCTCAAAGGTACAACGAGAGCCTTCGATGGAGGTAAGTTAATCACAAAAAGTTACTCAAGAATGATTTTACAAATTACTGTGTACACAAGTGGGTCATATGGCCTCCTTGTGGTCCTGGGATATTCAAACGGGGCTATATATATACATACAGAGATAAATCAGATGAAAGGGGAGCCATGACAAATGGTGAAGTGAGCTGCAAAGAGCTGTGAATAAAAAACCTTTCAAGTGAAATATGGTGAGAAAAAATTTTCATAGAATCAGGGACTTCCCAACCCACGGGCCCATAGCGGGTGGTGGTGCCTGGGGCCCCATATACATATGGGGGGGGGGAGCTTACACAATGATATCTAGTACTATGATTTTCAGATGTTAGTTACTTCCACCTAAGTATGGGAGGTCCCCCCCCCCCCACCCAGAACAATGTAAGTTGTTATTTCCAACTATGTATGGGGGCCCAGAAAATATAGACTAGAGAGGGCTGTTTCCGCTCTAGTCTATATTTTTGGCGAAGTGGGAAATATCTCCTCCTGGGGGGTGTGGCTATGGAATGGTTCGGGGGCGGTAAAAGGTATGACCTAAGTATGACATTAGGTAAATTTGGTACGACATAAGATTCTATAAGTTGGCTTTAGTTGAGGGGGGGGGGCGATGAGACAAAAGTTTGGGAAACTGGACTTTTGCACCGTGGCCCACGTCTCCTGAGAAGGACCAGCTTATATCCCTTAGTGGGACAGAGCGTGGGTCACGGTTGGTCTGGTGGTGGGAAACTGGACTAGAATGGGTGTGTGAGAAGGGCGGTAAAATTTTCATAGTTCACAGATGGCAAAACCCCGGCCATGCCTAGATGTGCCTCACGTGTTGAGACGATCCTGGTTTTATACACACGTTTTGGTGTATTCTGAAATTATTCAAACTACAGTAGATTTCCGATAATCTGGCTCGTTCGGCGTTTTTTCCGTCAAGCTCCCATAGAAGAGGAAAACATGCCACTGCATGTCTGTGGACAGAAGTTTACACGGTGAACTCCGCTCGATGGGATGAAATCGGGAATCGGAGTTTTTGATAACAATAACCAATTGATAACCATATCCGACAGAAATCCAAAATCACATATGATGACCATACGCCCAGTTTAAACGAACTTGACGCATGAAAGCGGTTTTTTTTCCCACACTGCTGATTGCGAAATGTTCAATCTGCGTTTTCTTTTCCCACATTGTTCTAAAACAGGATATTTTTGCTATAAGCAAAATAAAATCCTGCGGTTATTATTAAATCACTATGAGGAGTTTGACTGAAACTGTCTGATGTGTTTTATGAATTATGATATTTTTTTTTTAAATGTACGGTACGTTTCATAGACCCTTGAGAAAGTCTTTCGCCCGAGTAACTGTGAAAGTGACTACGAACTGAAGGACGGCTCATTTCTCTACATCAGCGGTTCTCAACTGGTGCTCCGTGTACTTTTCCCAGGGGCTCCGCGGCGACATAAGGAAAATAAAATAAATAAGTAAATTTGATAGCAAATGAAAAAAAGAGGCCTGCAGGGTTCCGCCATAAAAACTATATACAAAAAGGCCTCCTCGAGTCAAACAGGGCTCCGATATAAATATTTATGTACTGAAAAGGGCTCCGCGAGTCAAAAAAGGTTGAGAACCGCTGCTCTACATTATAGGTGGACCACTGCATCTTCTAACACCTTACAGCTTTTGATCTTCCACATAGTGTTGCAAGTTGATAACGATAATTTATTGGAAAAAAAGTCTGGTTTGCGTCCAAATACGCGAAAAAAAACTTTTGAAGGAAAATAACATTAACCAAATCCTGATAGACTATAAACAAATTTTTGCTCCTTGTTATAATATTTACCTGTTTCGTACTTTTCAAAAGTCATAAAAAATATCTGAATGATAACATTATCCACGTTTCTAATCAGACCCGTTGCCAGAAATTTCGTTTTGGGGGTGGGGACCAAAGTTATAGAAAGATTTGGCCATCTTTTTCCCTTTTTTTGGTCATTTTCTCACATTTCAGGTGAGGGGGAGGCAGACCCCCAAGTCCCCTCCCCCCTCGATACGGCCTTTATTCTAATACAGCAGCGGTGTCTACTACTGTATTATTCAAATAGGCTTTTTTTCAACTGATTTCCAGTAATCTGGCTATTTCAATAATCCGGCAAAAACCCTGATCTGATATTTGCCGGATTAGCGAGAGTCTACATTATTCTCATTCACAGTTTCCTGTGCCCCACAACCAACTTTCACGGCTCCCTTTCTACTTGATTTCCAGTCGTGGGCCCTCCTTAGAAAAACACCAGGGTAAACTTCTTTCAATAAATAGAAATAACCTTTCACAAACAAACCCGGAAACGATCGGACCATCGATTAAAAAAAGACCCTCGAGGGGACTGTTTTGTGAAATTCAAACTTTCCTCCTCATGCAAATGACCAATTGAATTAGAACTAGGTCGTTCATTTTTAATCAACGAATAATCTGAGGACTAATGACCATCTAACGATGGGTTTCGATAGGCAGTCAACAAATTAAATTTCGATTTGTATGTCAGGATAATTCTTTAGTCATTAAGGTCAACCTCTATTTGAGGCACTTATTTCCAAAAAAGGGGAGCATTTACATTTTTTACTTGGAAATTCATTTTTCACCGATTTCTGAATCTTTGGGATGAGCCTCTGCCGGATTATGCAAGAGGGTAAATTCAAATGGAAATATCTTTTGATGAAAATTACAATGTAAAGTTAGTTTTTTTCTGTCAAATGGCAACACATCCTCCTCGTTCATTCACTTCGGTATTTTTTGGGGTTTGCGGAAAATTCACCGCCAATAGTTCACCGCTAGCAAAATTCACCGGCTAACAATTCACCGACAACAGTTCGACACGAGTCAATGAGCCAGTAAGAGAGCGAGGAATGACCGAGTTTGTGAGTCAGTAAATGATACGGTAGTTGGTGAGTGAGTCAGTGAACAAGTGACAGAGTGACCTGGAGATTGAGTGAGTGGGCAACCTAGTGAGTGGGCAACCTAGTGAGTTAGGGTAATAGTGATCTAAGTGAGTAAGTGCGTCACCTGGTGAGTGAGTGTGTGTGGCAGAGTGAGTGACCTACTGAATTAATGATAGAATGAGTGACCTAGTAAGGAAGTAACAGATTGAGCTACCTAGTTTGTGACTCATTCATTCACTCACTCGCACGCTCTGTCATTCACTTACTCAATCAATAATTCAATCACTCACTCGCACGCTCTGTCATTCACTTACTCAATCAATAATTCAATCACTCACTCGCACGCTCTGTCATTCACTTACTCAATCAATAATTCAATCACTCACTCGATTATTCATTCACTCATGTCGAACTGTTGTCTTTGAATTTTCCCAGCGATGGATTTCCCATTCGGTGAATTTTTTATTAGCGGTGAATTGCTGGTGGTGAATTTTTGGGACACGATTGTTTGGTAGAAAGAACATCTCGATAACGGTCACCCATAGGACCTGAAATTTTTCCATCAGCGAGGAGTGTCCGTTAATGGATAGTAAAAAAATCCAATCCCATTGACGTAATTCAAAAAAGTGTCCGTTAGTGGAGGTGTTTGCTAACAGGAGCATTCTTCTGGGAGGTTACACTGTAGATCATGTTTCCGAAAGTGGGCGATATCGACCCCTGGTGGGCGACAGTAGGTACGAGGATAACATAGGATCCTGTGGGTTCGCATGAGTTGGGTAGCGATGAGGTAAAACAATTCCTGAAGAAGGAGCTACGGAACAAACAATTGGGAAAACCATGCTGTAGAGAATGATCGTGATTCTTATATTAATGACGAGAGGCCAGTGTATACCTTCCTGGCCTAGCTAAAACCTTCTGGAATCTACAGGTGACGTAGAGATTTAGAATTTTTCATACTTGACCAGCTAAAATTTCAACCAAAAGGTATCATTTCCATTAATTTTCTTTTGAAAACGGAACATTTCCAGAAAACTTGAGGGTAGGTAACTCTTTTGAATGTTGGTCAAGAAACGTAGTATTGAAACATTCTTACACCATTTTTATATGTTACCTGTTGGGCTATCTCCTAATTTTGTAAAGAAAATTATTTACAGGGTGCACAGGTAACAGGACGTATGACATTTCACTGGCGAACCGTTGATCGTGGAGGCATATTTAGAATTAGAAAAGTATCCAAATAACGTGTAGAACTCAGATACTTCATTCACGTTAAATGGAGTTGTATAGTTATTGAAAAAAGAATTAACATTTTATACCGTCCCCGTGTTTCCGAATACCCAATTATGGAATTGTTGCCCCCGTCTCTCCTGATGCCAACTAAAAAACAATGCCACGTTTCGAAGTGCAATATTCACTGAGATATTCAAATGCGAAAAACGGAGGAAATTTGGTAAGGGAAAGCATAAATGAGGGAAAGAAGCCTTGTCCGTTAGCTCTTTTGCTGTTCTTTAAAAAGTTTCCTTCGTTTTTCGAATTCGAATATCTCAGTGAATATTGTACTTGGAAACATGTAATTTTCTTAGTTGACATCACAAGAAAGACAGGAGATTTCCTAATTGAATTTTTGGGCATATCGGCACCGTATTCCAGCGATATGTCATTCATCAACATGAATGACATATCTGAGAACTACACGTTATTTGGATACTTTTTCTAATTGGAAGTATGCCTCCAGGATTAATGTTTCGCCAGTAAAATGTCATACGCCCTGTTACCTACGCACTCTGCATACAGGGTGTTCTGTTAATGGACCGACAAACTCAGAGGGTTGTTGGTAGACATCAAGAGGAACAAAAATTTGCAATGGAACATGGTGTCGCTAACCACGTTGAGAGGGTGAAAATCGTGCGAAAAACGCAAGCAGTTTTCGACGTCACGCTGGAATGACAAAAAGTACAAGAACAACTACAAAAAGATTCATTTTATTAAGCATTACAAGAGTTATTCGAAGTGGCGCCCGCTGACGTCATTGCATAGTCTACGACGACGTTAAAACGATTCCCGGACGCCTCCCGTAGTAGTTGATCGATCGTGGCGAATGGTGCTGACAACGCTGTAAGGTTTTCCCCCATTGGGAAGGAGCATGATGGGAGTAGAAAGCGTGGGTGGGGGAGAAAGACCCTCGACGAAGAGAAAAGAAGCTTGGTGTGTTTTCGGTTAGTTAGAGAGTGGCTCCTGTGGACTCAGGAGGTAATTTCAAAGGCTCGCTGTAAGCGAGGAGGACGTGTTAATAGTATAATGTTTATTGTGAAAAAGTATGATTAAACCAAATATTATATATAAAAGTGGCAGAGAGTGCTTATGATTGTGTGTGGCAATTATTCATTGAAAACGAACCCTACATAGTGGTGTCAGGAGTGGGGTCAGTAGAACTATACTGAATGGAAACTATTTTGTGCGAAGGTGATCGCAGGAATAAATCATCGTTAAGCGATTGACAAAATAGAAGGATCAGGACTGATCACTTGGCGTAGCTGATCACACATTGGGTGGTCACCAGTGTCTCAAGACATCGGAATATTTATGGGAAAGCTCGACCATCGGCAGAAACGAACTAGCATCAAGACTTTCGCCTATACTGAGGTGAGCGGTCACATTTTTTTTTGTTTGTTGGGCGAAACCGAACTATTTTCGTACAGTAATTTCATTAGATACTGATTTAAGAAAAGAAAAAATACTAAAAATGGCCATCTTAGCCAGAGGACGAAAAGAGGACCTGCTGATTTTAGCAGATGAGTTACGGGTGGAAGTCCCCAAAGACGCAAAGGTTGTGGATTTGAAAGAGCTAATTGTGAAAAGCCCTCATTATGAACCTGAATTTGTGAAAGAATTACTAAATAGTATTATCGACGAAAGAACAGAGCGAGAAGCAAGAAACCACGAATTAGAGGTAGAGAGAGTAAAACGGTAAATCAGATGCGTATTCCTAGTCCGTGTAGTCAGCCATCACGATACTCATTGAAACAGACAACCAACTGCTACATGTGCTTACTACCGCAATAGCTCTTATTAACGTCGTCCGGAGAGCGTGATCCTACCCCAGCGCATGCGTTTCGCGATGCTACTTACGTCAGATATGGTGAGCGAACGCATTCAACGAACAGCTGACATCCACCTTTCGTCTCCTCTGGACTCAGAGGAGCCTACATGCGTTTTTCACGATTTTCACCTTCTCAACGAGGTTTGCGACACCATGTCCCATTGCAATGTTTATTCCTTCTTGATGGCTACTAACAACCCTCTGAATTTATCGGTTTATTAATTTAACACCCTATTATAGTATTTTCTACTTCTATTTTTGCTTCTACTGTAAATTTAACAATTCAACAAAAGTGGAAATGGTCCCTTTGCAAAATGAGCTGGTTATTTAAAGTGGGTTCTAGCAAAAATTATTATCAGTCAGCAATAAACGCACAAAACACTATTACTCTTGTTCTAAAGCATGCAATAAATCTTCTATTTTTCTCCTTTAGACATTCAGAAAGTTCGTCCACACAGAGGACAATCACAAGTGGCCAAAAGATTGCGATCCTTGCTCCATTCGGACACTCATCCTTCTGAAATGGCTGGTCAGTATGGATCGATATTTAATTTCAAATTGTGTGTAGTATACAGGGTGGTTATAAAATGTTACTAAACCAGACGCCAACTTCGGCCATATCACTATACTTACTGCCGTTAACGAGTTTGGTTGGAAATGGAAACGTCATCTATCGGCGGTCACCTCAATCTCGTTAGGGAAAATATCTCGTTATCTATATTCTTGCCCCGGTTAGAATTTGGGACCTGAGGCAACATTCGACGAACGTCTTACCACTACGCCTAAAGCCGGGTTTTCCTAGGAGCAGGTTTTCTATGGTGCGCGCAGCGTAAAAACGCTGATTGGTCTAAACACCTGAATTTCAGGTATTTTAACCAATCAGCGTTTTTGCGCTGCACCCGGCGCTGAAATTTTACTTCTAGGAAAACCCGGCTTTACCACCACGACAATCTACCGCACCATGGTTCGAAAGCCTCCTGCGCATTCCGAAGAGGCCATGTATCGGCCATCTATGAAAATCACTATGCATTTAAAGCTTCTAAAAAAACTTCACAAAAAACTTCTTTGCATTCAAAAGTGTATACAAAACTTCTATTCATTTCGAGGTGTAGACGCTAAACAATCCTAACGAATTTCTATGGGGTTATGCAAGACTGCCCCCCCTTACATTCCTAGGGGCACGCAAGTCACCTATGTGTCTCGAGGTGCAAACAAGCGACACATGCATTACTGCGCGGGGGGGGGGGGGGTGTGACCCTCTTTGTGTTTAATCATGTCTAGCGGTAAACAGGAGATTATTCCATATTCCGAAGGGTATGCAACACGTCCTATGCTTAGGTGTTAGAAAGGCCCTTACGCGTTTTGGTATGCAAGCACATGTATGTGTGGTTTCTAGGTGTGTAATGTGCATACGGAGTTTGGAGTTTCTTACTCATTTCTAGGGGGGATGAGGGTTTCCTAAGCATTTCAAGTGCAACGCGATCCTCTTATGCGTTTTTAAGTGTAGACTCTTATGAGTTCTTAGGTGTGGACTCTAATGCGTTCTTAGGTGTGGACTCTTATGCGTTCTTAGGTGTGGACACTTATGCGTTCTTAAATGTGGACTCTTAAGCGTTCTTTGGTGTAAACTCTTATGCATTTCGAAGGGGTAAGCAATACGCTTATGAGTTTCAAGGTTTAGACAATGTTAACTAGCTCGTGCTAGTTAAATAGGAATATAGAACAGAGGGAATATTTAAAATTATTATTTTCAGATATATTTAAATTGATAGTTTGGAGTATTTAAATTTGATTTTTGGATTTAACTATTTAGAACTGTAGGTCTCCAGGCGCCGATAGCAGGCGACAGTAACCGATATACTATATGTACAGCAAACAAATAATTGAACAATAGGAACGTAAATAAGAATGGTCGTCTATGGATGGTAGACATGTTTCTTGAGGGTTTAAAGTAAGCGGCGTCGTGTCGATGGAAGAAGCTTTGTCCAAGCGGTGGGAACATAGTCCCAATTAAAAAGAAATACAATCACAGGCCGATGTAAGTAGATGGGGCAATCGCCATTCATTAGGGAATCTTTTAGTTACCGTCACAACGCATCTGGTCGGTTGTACTTCAGGGGTGCCCTAGGCAAAAGGGATCGTCCGAGGAGTGCTTTCTTGGAGAAAAAGCGGGGAATCGTAGAAAATAAAAGGGACCAACGAATGAATAGACAAATTTCAAGATTGAGAATAGTTGACGGCCATTTAAGTAGAAGTAGAATCCCTTTATTTAGGGGGGTGCAATTAAAGTATAACAGAGGATCTAAAATGCCGAGTGTTAGTCATGGGAAGCTTCGATGTAGGTTAAAGGTTAAGCCATGGCCGTTGGGGTTCTCGGGGTCCTGAAGGGAGAGTCGCTTGGACAAAGAAATTAGGGATGGATCGGCAGTGGCCAATCTTATGAATAAACCTTCAAGAAACGAATAGAAACTTAGAGATGATGGGTAAAATATCAAATCAAATTAAATGGGTGGAGTTTTCCAAGGGACGGGGGACGTCCGAAATGAAATCTTAAAGGGATGAGAAAATCTTGATACGGGGAATTGAGAATTGGAGAGAAAGGCAGTAACGAATCGAGACTGAAAAAGAGATGACTGGTGAAGACGAGAGTTGAAATCTCAGGAATCGGTTTCCTGGCTGCGATGAGTGTCTAAGGGGCTAAAGCTAAAGACTGGAGAAGGGTCTCACCTGGTGAGTGATGCATGGATTATATTCTCTCTCCCATATGTGACATATAGTGTAGGTACTAGTAATTAATTGTTTTGGGGGCGAACTGAGATGTAATGGAAAATCACGGGTCATATAATGTTCAGGGCCAAGAACCTAATTGTTTTGGGGGCCAACCGAAGATTTTGTTAAGTATCCTTGAATGGAATATGTATTAATAATTTTTAATAAGGATGATGATATGGCATGAAAAATACAAGTTGCATTAATTCAATTAACTAGAGTGTAAATAAACTAATTAACTTCCAGCATCTCGTGTATGACTACTTTGTGTAAACTTTGCCTGGGTTATTATACTTTATATATACACAACGCAATTTGAAATCATTGAACGGCATTCGCTTACGTACTTACGAGAACGGCCTCAAACCCGAACGGGCTAACATTTGGTGCCTTTAAGACCAGGATTCGATACAAATTACGAATCTTTAGATATTAACTTCAAAATTGGGAATTTTTTTTTTGGTGTAAAAATATTCTGTATCAAAATGGATCATCAAGTAAACATGGTAGGAGAAGGCCATCCTGTAAGGTTAAATACAATAGCAGGGTATTTAGGGTTGCTGAATTCATTTTCGGGTTCTGAGCCATCGTATCCGGCAGAGTTTTTCTTATCTCAATTGGAAGAAATTTCAAAATTAGCAGATTGGAATGATGCGGAGAAATTGATTGTTCTAAAATCGAAATTGAAGGGTAAAGCTGCAGAATTCTTGGCCAACAGTCCGGAGTTGAGGAGCCTAGCTAATTATAAAGAATTTAAAGAAGAATTCATAAATTATTTCAGAAATGAATATCCATTAACGTATCACCTCCAACAGTTTACTAACTGTAAACAAAGGTTGAATGAGTCCGTGAAAGAATTTGCGAGTAGATTAAAAAATGTAGCTTTCGGATTCCTCCAAGGTGCAAATTTTGAGAGCCCCGATGTTGAAAATTTGGCTGATAGGACGCGTTTGTCCCAATTTTTGGCAGGGTTAAAGCCCAACATTCAAAAACATGTCCTAAATCAGAACCCGCAAGACTTGGCTACTGCTATTAAAATAGCCTCTTTGATTGAGAGTAATGAAAATGTAACAAAGTTTTCATCAGTTAATGCAGCATTGGTCACAGATGAAAGAAATGAATCTAGAAACACAGAAATTAAAATATTAGAGACTTTGGTTACTCAACTAATGACAGAAGCCAGGCAACAAAGGGCTTCATTCGAAGAACTAGCTCGGGAGGTACAAGGTTTGAAACTTAGCTCCGCTAATCCGGCAGGTAATAATAATAATAACAATACACAAGTTAAGTTCACGGGATATAATGCCTGTCCGCAACAACAATTACAAGGTGCTTCTCAGTCTCAACAAAGCACCTTCCCGCAGTGGAGAACGGCTCAAAACCACAAGAATTCTTTTGTTTGCTATGGGTGTGGGGGAAAAGGCCATATTCGGCGGTGGTGCCCACAGAAAAGATCGGTGAATGGATTCAGGCAAGAGGGAAAGGAAAAGCAAACTCAAGAGGTGACAACAGCTCCAGGGGTTCCACCCCAACAGACAGGAAATTGACAATCAAAAGGTGGGGGGAATCTTGTAAATAAGAAAAAGAACATATGTATATTGCAACAGAGGGAAGCCAATGGATTTCTCCTACCGATTGTAAAGATTAAGATAGCTAATTTACAGTTTCGTGCACTTATAGACTCAGGTGCGTGCATTAGTGTGATTGATTCAGTTTCAATGCAAGACATCATGAAACAAATTTCTTGTACTAGAGCCGATGATGACAACATCCAAATTCGAGGGGTGACCGGGAAAATTTTGAGCCACTCCGCTGTGTACTTCGTGCCAATACATTTGGGTTTTAGAGAGGAATTGCAAAAGGTATATGTTGCGGAACAGCAGCTGAGTCCTGAGTATGATATTATATTGGGCTATGATTTTATTAAGGCTGGTAATTTTGCATTGGATGCTGAGAGTGGTTGTCTAAGGAATAAGGATATGTCAGTGCCATTGGTCAGGCGGGAAGACAACCGTGGGAATGATCAGCAGTGTATGGTGAATTTGGTGTTACCAGGTAAATTGAGAATTCCTCCTAGAACGCAAAAGTTATTGACAGTAGAAGTACCATATATTGAACGTGGAAGTGAGGTTCTAATTACTCCTAAAGAAGGGAATCGAAATAGTGTTGTATGGTTGGCTCATTCAGTGGGGAAGATCGACGAACAAGGAAGGGTTAAAGTTTTAATAGCTAATATGTCTGAGTCTAATAGATATTTAGCAAAGGGTACGAAATTGGGTACAGTCACAGTTTCAGATGACTCAGAATTGAGGGAGGAACCGATACCCCTTGAAAAGAAAAATTTGGAGCCGTTGCAAGCAGATGATTTTGATCTTCAAGGTATGCCTGCACATTTGAAAAGGAGATTATTATCTCTTTTGATGCGATATGCTCATGTTTTTGCTCGAGACATATCTGAAATTGGTCGGACGAACGTAGCAAAACATAAAATACCTTGGAATGGGAAGGAAATACAAAGGTCGCCTAGATATCGCACCCCGTACCATTTAAGAACTGAGTTAAAGAAGCAGGTGGCAGACATGGTAGAGAGTGGAATCATATCTCCTAGTATGAGCAGTAATCCGGCACCTACATTGATGGTCCGTAAGAAAAATGGAGGGTATAGGATGTGTGTTGATCTTAGAAAGACTAATGACACCATTCAATCTGATTCGTATGCACTGCCTTTGATCCAAGATATTCTAGCACAATTGGATGGTGCGAAATATTTTAGTAGTTTAGATTTATGTAGTGCCTACTATCAGTTAGAAGTGGCAGAAGAGGACCGCTCTAAATTATCCTTTGTGAATGAAGAAGGGTGTTTCTCTTATAATGTAGTACCGATGGGGTTGAAGACTGCTCCGGCAGCGTTCCAACGGTTGGCAGATACCTTATTATCGGAATTACATGATGACAAAATACATTGTTTTATCGATGACATACTCATTGCCAGCCCTGACATAGACACGCACTTGCGTAAATTGGAAAAGGTTTTCATTTTGTTAGAAAAGTACAATTTGAAATTGGCACCCAAGAAATGTGACTTTTTGAGGAAAGAAATAAAATACCTAGGACACATAATTGGGGAAAAGGGAGTACGTCCGCATCCGGACAATGTTAGAGCTATACAAACTTTTCCCCAGCCGAAATCCTTAAAGGATTGCCGCCGATTCTTGGGGATGTGTAATTTCTTCAAGAGATTTATACAATTCTATTCAGACTACGCAAAACCCATAACAGATCTGACTAGAAAAGATGTTATATTCAATTGGGGTCCAGAGCAAGAACAAGCATTTCAATATCTTAAAAATGCTCTAATTAACCCCCCTGTGTTGGTTTATCCAAGGTTTGATAGGGATTTTATTATGTCCGCAGATGCGAGTAAGGTCGGACTGGGCTGTTGTTTGTATCAGAAAAACGACGATGGAAATCAACCTATAGGATACATGTCCCGTAAATTTAAGCCAACAGAGCAACGGTACCCAGCCATTGAGCAAGAGCTACTGGCTATCATGGAGGGTATAAGTTATTTTCGACCATATCTTGTAGGACGGCGATTTACTGTTGAGAGCGATCATAAGCCTCTAAAATATCTAATTTCATTAAAAACTCAGAATCCGAGATTAACTCGGTGGCTTCTGAATCTATCTGAATACGATTTCGAAGTGGTTCATAAACCAGGGAAGGATAATGTGGTCGCGGATTGTCTTAGCCGACAGATAAGCTCAATAGATATAGAGACCAATGATCTTGAAGAATCCATGAGAGAATTTCAAAGGAAAGATCCTCAGTTAAAGCTGATAATTGATCTACTAACTCTAGATCAACCAGAACCAACTAGGAAGGTAGCAGATGCGTATTTTATGAAAAATGAGTTATTATGCCACTACGCTTCCAAGGATATCCGCCCCTCTAGAGATGATTACATTGAACAAGTGGTAGTACCATCAGTACTGAGAGGGAAAATTTTGGAATTAGTCCACGACACCCTCAGTAGTCATATGGGCTTTGATAAAACGTTCGAGAGGTTGCGCACCAAATATTTCTGGCCTGGATATTATCGGGATTGCCAAATACATGTCCAATCATGCAAGGTGTGTCTCGAACGCAGAAGTCATAACCCGAAGAGTAAGGCCCCATTGCAACGAAATTTTATTCCCGTTAGACCATTTCAGTTAGTTAGTGTGGACATTATGGGACCCTTAAATATCACTGTAAATGGAAACAGGTATATATTCGTATTAATGGACAACTTTTCAAAATTTATAGAGGCAGTAGCATTACCAGACGTAAAATCCGAAACACTAGCGAAGACATTCTTTAGAGAAATTATAGCGAGATATGGACTTCCCGAATTTTGTTTATCGGATAGAGGGTCAAACTTGCATAAATCAGTATTTAGGGCTATGTTGGACAAATTAAAGATAAAAGCCCTGGCGACATCAGCACTTCATCCACAAACGAACAGCATGAACGAGCGTAGCCATGCGACTATTACGCACACCTTATCGTGTATGGTCACTGACTCAGATGAGTGGGATGAAATGCTACCGCATGTTTTGATGTCGTACCGAAGTGCCATTCATGCGGTCTTGAAAGAAACTCCTCATTTCATTTTATTTGGTAGAGACATGTCAACAGCGGGTGATCTTTTAAAAGAACCCCTTGTATTTAATTACTATACCCATGAGAATTACGTTGAATCGTTGTTACCCAAGTTGGAGAAAGCCCATGAGTATGTGAAACATAGTATGGTAGAGGCAGCGGAGAAACAAGAGAAATATAGGGGGAAAACAGCTACGGATAAGAACATATTGCTAGGCGATTTGGTATACCTATATAACCCCGGAAGGCAAAAGAGAGGTCAGAGTGCAAAGTTGAATAGGCCTTCCACAGGTCCTTACAGGGTAATCGAAAGAAAATCTCCGGTTTTGTTTCGCATACGGAATGTAGCGAATCCAAAGGATTCACAGTTAGTTCATTCAGATCGGTTAGCAAAAGTTTCTCTTGAAAGACCGTACGAGCCTTTCCCACCACAAAGGGGAGGAGGTGAAAATTCGAGGGAAAAAGAAACCCCGGAGGGTGCACAAATAGACGTTGAAAGTGAGGGAGAAGAAGACGTCACCCACAGTTTCGAAGTAGAGGAGGAGGAGGAGGAAGAAGAAGAAAGTTTTGTGTTGCCACCCTACCTTCTATGTCCCTTTGTCCAGCAGAATAATAGCAATAGCCAAGAGACAAGTACAGAAGATACCGATGTCGTAAATACATCGTTGCCCCAGGATAATGCTCAGTCAGAACCTAATGACATTGTTACTGATAAGGATGAATCCGAAAGTGAAAATAGGGAAGGTCAAAATTTACCGCAATCTCGATATAATTTAAGAACCCGAAATGAACGAGGGCAAGTACAGAAATTAAATACTGTAGATGGGACCGCCGAAACTTCAAGTGTTCCGGTGCGGCAAAATTTACCAGAGAGTAGTCATGCAGAGACCACTGACGATAGAACAGAGCATAATTTAGCTGACAGAATATATTCATGGATGATTAAACCAGTAAACATACCTGAATCTGAGAAAACGTTATTTGATCGATTAGCAGATAGATTAGCTGAGAAATTAGTTAATGTGATTAGCTAAGTATAAATTTAAACACTCAAGGCGAGAGTTCGAAGAAAGATGTAAATATGGAAAATATGAGATATATCACTTGTATATAGATTAAAAAAAAAAAAAAAAAGAGTAATTGTATAAACTAATGTGTAATTGTGTACCTAGTATAAGTGACATATTAACAATTGGGAGAGAGATATATCATGTTAATCACTTTGTCTATAAGTTACATGCAGTACTGTAAACAGTGTAACAGTGCCGAAAGGTGTTAACAGTGTCGACCAGAGCACTGATGCTATTTCACGAGGGACCGGAAGAGACCGAAGCATCTCCACCTATATTCACCTGGTGCCACATTTGGGTGTGCATCACACGTGACAATGAACAGTAGCCGACAATAAGAGCGTAGTTCGATGAATAAACTCTCATTATCATTGCAACTTCATCAGCAGATGGGCAGCTACTCGTCATGATGGGAAGCGCAAAGATTCCAGATCATCCAAGCCTTCCATTGGTCAGCAGTGTTGATGCCTAACGTCTAAAGGATCACGATGCACGGGTTTAGAAGGTATGCAGTGTATAACCTGTGAACACGGTGCCTAGTGTCACTGCTAGGTAAAAAGCCTAATAGCAGGGACATGCATCAGATGGGAGAATTCCATCACGAATTCGCATGGAGTCCTACGTTTTACGCGGCCAATATGAACTGTATTAGATGAATGCGACCAGACTAGCAGCTGGGAGATTATTGGGAGCGCCCAGCCTAAAATGGGTTCCGAACTATTATAATCGAATCCAGTGAGCAGTGATTCTTCATATACCTTAAAAATCTGCGATTATCGTGGATTGTAGTGAATGAAGCCAACAGGTGTGTTCAAAGTTCACCTCGGAGAAAAGACAAACTGTAACGTGTAGTTTCCAATAACAGTGGTGCACTGGGAAAAGCAGCATCTCAATTTTCATTTGAGTTTTCAGCAGGAACCATGCCTGCTGACAGTGGTTCTCTAATTGCAGTGTTGTCAAATTGGTACATTTTCATCATGAAAGAAAATAACGAACTATTTCACGTGTGACTGTGTGACGCTAAGAGACACATAACGCCGAGATAGTGACATTCTAGTGCTTCGTTCAGGGACGATTTTCAGATTAAGAATCAGAAGAAGATAAATACTTTCGCGAGTAGAAAATTCAACAAGAATTTCCGAATAACACATCAGGTGTTGTTCAAGTGCCTATATATACGATATACTGTATAAGCTACATCTCTCTGATAGCAAACAGTGAATAATATACTAAGAAGTAGCATAGGTTGAAATATGTGTGTTTATATGTCTTACTGTGTTATATATTATGGTTCATTTCTCTCTTATAGGTTTGGTGCATTTATTTGTTTTATTGGTTCATTTATTGCATAGTGTATTTCAATTGAAGTATCATGATATTTGTTCACATTTTGGTGGGACTGTACAACATGCGTTATTAACGTATGTAATAGAAAGAACATGAGTTGACATGAAGAGAATATTAGATTGTTTGAATGTTCATTTCCAGCAATATGAATGGTAGTTCGCTAATATGCTGACACATTGTAAGGGAAAGAGAGTATCATCATCATCATCGCTCACCATGGAAAGGGGAAAAAAAAAAATGGATTTTTTTTTTTAGAAAAAGGGGAGGAATGTTAACTAGCTCGTGCTAGTTAAATAGGAATATAGAACAGAGGGAATATTTAAAATTATTATTTTCAGATATATTTAAATTGATAGTTTGGAGTATTTAAATTTGATTTTTGGATTTAACTATTTAGAACTGTAGGTCTCCAGGCGCCGATAGCAGGCGACAGTAACCGATATACTATATGTACAGCAAACAAATAATTGAACAATAGGAACGTAAATAAGAATGGTCGTCTATGGATGGTAGACATGTTTCTTGAGGGTTTAAAGTAAGCGGCGTCGTGTCGATGGAAGAAGCTTTGTCCAAGCGGTGGGAACATAGTCCCAATTAAAAAGAAATACAATCACAGGCCGATGTAAGTAGATGGGGCAATCGCCATTCATTAGGGAATCTTTTAGTTACCGTCACAACGCATCTGGTCGGTTGTACTTCAGGGGTGCCCTAGGCAAAAGGGATCGTCCGAGGAGTGCTTTCTTGGAGAAAAAGCGGGGAATCGTAGAAAATAAAAGGGACCAACGAATGAATAGACAAATTTCAAGATTGAGAATAGTTGACGGCCATTTAAGTAGAAGTAGAATCCCTTTATTTAGGGGGGTGCAATTAAAGTATAACAGAGGATCTAAAATGCCGAGTGTTAGTCATGGGAAGCTTCGATGTAGGTTAAAGGTTAAGCCATGGCCGTTGGGGTTCTCGGGGTCCTGAAGGGAGAGTCGCTTGGACAAAGAAATTAGGGATGGATCGGCAGTGGCCAATCTTATGAATAAACCTTCAAGAAACGAATAGAAACTTAGAGATGATGGGTAAAATATCAAATCAAATTAAATGGGTGGAGTTTTCCAAGGGACGGGGGACGTCCGAAATGAAATCTTAAAGGGATGAGAAAATCTTGATACGGGGAATTGAGAATTGGAGAGAAAGGCAGTAACGAATCGAGACTGAAAAAGAGATGACTGGTGAAGACGAGAGTTGAAATCTCAGGAATCGGTTTCCTGGCTGCGATGAGTGTCTAAGGGGCTAAAGCTAAAGACTGGAGAAGGGTCTCACCTGGTGAGTGATGCATGGATTATATTCTCTCTCCCATATGTGACATATAGTGTAGGTACTAGTAATTAATTGTTTTGGGGGCGAACTGAGATGTAATGGAAAATCACGGGTCATATAATGTTCAGGGCCAAGAACCTAATTGTTTTGGGGGCCAACCGAAGATTTTGTTAAGTATCCTTGAATGGAATATGTATTAATAATTTTTAATAAGGATGATGATATGGCATGAAAAATACAAGTTGCATTAATTCAATTAACTAGAGTGTAAATAAACTAATTAACTTCCAGCATCTCGTGTATGACTACTTTGTGTAAACTTTGCCTGGGTTATTATACTTTATATATACACAACGCAATTTGAAATCATTGAACGGCATTCGCTTACGTACTTACGAGAACGGCCTCAAACCCGAACGGGCTAACATTAGACAAGACTCTCGAGTATTTTTAGAGGGTATGCAAGAATTTAAGCATTCCTGGGGTCCTTTGGGAAGATGGAGGGGGTTACGCGAGCCTCCTATGCACTTCGAGGGGTAGACAAGCCGTTCAATTACCTCTAAAGTATGCAAGAACCCTACGCATTCCAAGGGCAACGGAAGCCTTCTATGCTATCTTAGGTGTAGACAATCTTCTTAAGCATTTCTAGAGCTATGCAAGACTCCGCATTTTGATGGGTACGCAAGTCTGATACGTACTCTAGGGATTCGTCATTTGACTGAGGATCGCAATGTTCAGATGATTGGCGAGCTTCAAATAAATTCTGGACAATTCCAAAAAATGATTTCCGTTTAAGATATTTGCGATACGTTAAGACTGAAGTGCCCATTCATGCACGAGATTCTGTAAAGTTTTAAGGGGCATTCTCACTAACTGGTAAGACCCATGCTGCATATAATTAGGGCTAAATTATGTTTAACGATGGTATCCTGTTGTGTGTGGCATACTCTTTTTTTTTTTTTTTTTTTTTGGAATTCATGTCATCAGAGCCATATTAACAGCCTAATCCCCCCCCCCCTCAGGAGAAACAAAATTTCGTCGGTTGGGGGAAGGAGGAGGGCTTCCTACAAGCTTTCCCCAATTAGATAGTAACTGCAATGAAAAGTTATCACGAATATATTACGGAATCCCCTGATTGTGTCCGCATATGTCCACATGCGTTAAGATGGCCCTGTTATTAACGAATAACGCCAAATGCTTCGCCAATATATCGCTGTGATTTTTTTTTATTATGCTTTACAGAGAGCCATCGATTCTGCAATAGAGTCCAAGATGCGTATACTCTGAGGTGTTGTCCTCAAGTGCATGGGATCTGCCACGACACCATAGAGTTCGTGCGAGACGTCATCACGACAGAGATGAACAGTGCGACTGACAACCCTGTATCCTTTCGAATTTACAGGGTTTTTTTTTCAATCTTCTTCTGAATGATACGACATCTATCTGTCAAAATTCGATCTATTTTCATCAAAGAAATAATATGTGGTTTTCGGACTATAAGGTCAGTTTCGGTTTGACCGTGATCTAGGCTCCGAGATAGATCCAGAGGCGTACACAGTGGGAGGCATAGAAATCTCATGCCCCCCCCCCCCCAAGACGACCAAAACCTAAAAATATTTTTAATATATTTTCTTGAAAAAAAAATTACCGCTTCATTTACAAGCGCGCGATTGGCAAGAAATTCGGATTATCTCTATTTGATGAACCGGTGATAAATATGGTAACCTAACCTAACTGCACGTTAGAAAAACAAAGACAAACAAAGAAGGGGGAAAGAAAAAAATATAAAAGGAAAAATTGCAATAGATAAGGGGTAGATAAGAGAGATTTTTTTTAGAGTCCCCATTTCACCCTCACTCTACCTGTCTTCTTATGTATATACTAGAAAGACACATCATATGTGAAAAACAATCTTCACCAGGATATAGAAAAAACGAAGAGAGGGGAAAGAAAAGTTACAACAAAGCTTCGCGATGATGAGGAGAGAGGAAAGAAAACAGAGAGAACTTGTTTGAAAATTCATTCCGCTGGCGTTCATACGCAATAACACGTCCTTGATGGTAAAGTGGTTAAAATAACAGAAGTATATTCTTTTTGGAAAAAAAAAAAATCAGCGAAAGAAACTTCTTGTGCCCCCCCCCCCCTCTTTAAAGATCGAACCTGCGTATGCCCCAGATTTTACGCCTCCACTACTGCCCCCGCAGGTGATACAGTAAGGGTCACCACAGATGGATATATGGGTTTTGTCGTTTGTGGGCTGTAGAAATTTTCTGACTCCCTCCTCCCGTTCTAGTTAAATTTTCACCACCGTCCATCCCTCAAATTTGTCACTTTCAGCTTCAGCCCGCCTACGCCTACCCGCTTTACACCAGCTTAAACAATATTGTTTTCAGAATAATATTCGGTACATCGTAGAGAAAACAACGAATTCTCTCTCTCTCTCTCTCTCTCTCCCTCCCTCTCTCTAGCACGCACGCGCGCGCACACACACAAAACATCGTATCATTCAACTTCACGAACACACTTTCAAGGAAAAAAGCATTTAAATTAAATTTAAATCTGCATAATATAGAACTGTCTGAATCAGACTATACTACTAGTACCATCTGGGAGAAGCGGGGGTGGTTGTAGAAATTTAGACAAATAATGTTGATAATGCCCCCAACTTGAATGGCCATACAAGCACTTGTAAAAGTAATAGTCGAGTTTCATAGCAAATATGGATTTCAGTGAGGGCCGGGATTACACTATAAAAGGTTTATTATTTAAAAGTTATTTTATAAAACTTGAAAAATGCAACCACACAATAAGCGTAACGGTTACATTCGAGCGAATGTATCCAATTGTCTTATCGGTTGTTTTTATCAAGTTTGTAAAAGAACTTTAATGAAAATTTTATAGTGTAATCCCGGCCTAAGAGAGAGAGAGACCTGCTTTATCTTTGAAGCAACCCTATGGAAAATAAAAAAAACTAAATCTCTATGGGGCCATTCAAGTATTACGTAAGCAGATTTTTAGCCATTTTTGACCCCCCCTTTGGCAGCAAAAGTAAGCAAAACACTGACCCCCCTCCTTCCCCTAGTCAGCAAAATTTCGTCAGCAGCTTAGAATATTTCATATCTTCAAAAAAGGGTGGTTGATGGCGTAAGCAACCTTCCCCCCCCCTTCTCATCAAAAGTCGGCCAATCCGGAACCCCCTCCCCCCATTCGATGCCGACGTAATACTTGAATGACCCCTATACAGTTTTTAACAGCTTTCGTTTGCACAGCGGAGAGCGACATCATCCCCGGATATACAGGGTGTCCTATAAGTGCGAGCACGGCCTTCATCTCACGCACGGCCAGAAGTATGATTCCAGTTTGAAAATGCTCAAAAGGCGTTCAGAAATCACCCTGCACCAGGTTTGAGAGTGAGAATACAGTGTGTGACAAAATAAAAAAAAAAATCTAAATTTTTATACGCTTCCCTTTGTCTTCTAACTTCCAATTAGAAAGTTGTTGCCCTGTATCTCCAGAGGCCAACAGAAAAAGTTAAATTTTTCTAATTCAAAAGATCACCAAAAACTAACGGATAACGCTTTTTTTCCCTCGTTCATGCTGTTCTTTCCCAACTTTCCTCCGATTTTCCAATTCGACTATCTCGGTGAATATTGCACTTAAAAACTTGGAATTTCCGCTGTTGGAATAAGGGGAGACAGGGCAATAACTTTCTAATTAGAAGGTAGAGGGCAAGTGAACCATATAAAAATTTAGATTTTTTTTTTATTTTGTTACTCTATATTTTCATTCACAATACTGGTGCAGGGTAATTTTTGAACGCCTTTTGAGCATATTTCGCATCGTTAGCACTTACAAAGCACCCTGTATAATTAGGCTGACCATATTTCCTCGAGAGAAATACGGGAAAACATGGGACACTGCCAATTATCGCCAAATACGGGACGCATGATCACCCTATGTATAATACACGTACATATACAATTTCTACGGCCCAACAAATCTAATACTATCATTCCCAGCACCACCTATCAACAAAAATCGATCCATCCAATTTTTTTATTCCCCCTTATACTGCCATTTTGAGGACACTGTACATTTTCTATAATTAGACGATAATCTTGTACGATTCTCCTTGATTCTACATCTAAGCTTGTGTTTACCGAAAGGGAAGAAATCATCTCTGGAGGGAATTTCCACGGGGAATATCCAGCCAAGGTGAGAATAATGTTTTTAGGTAAAATTGAAATATTATATTTTTAGTCCTTCTCATAAGGCCAAACCGAATTCTTATAATGGTACCATGTTTCATCTTATTAGGCCCTGGACTACCTGGCCATCGGGGTGCACGAATTGGGCAGCATGAGTGAGCGGAGGACCGAGAGACTCATCAACCCCTGTATGTAGGCTATTCTGCGAACTCAACCTTAAATTTCTGGATCGAATTCCCTTTATATAAAATATTTACTATGGTTTTGTTTTTTGCAGCGCTCAGTGGGCTTCCGGCGTTCCTGGTTAAAGAGGGAGGCCTTAATTCAGGCTTCATGATGGCGCATTGTACAGCCGCCGCGTTAGGTAATACATTCAACTACTAATCGGCAATAAACACTGATACTTAGCGTTGACGTATGGACAGTGTGTCCAGAAATTCATAAGCCCATTTAAAAATTAAATTTAAACAAAATCGGAAGTGGTAGATATTCACCGTATGCTGCATCGTGGCTGGGAGAACAGTGAATTTTCAGTCAGACAAGAATTTCAGAAATATTTATGAATTCCTGCCGCAGATGGCGCTGCAATCGGGAGGAAACTAAAATACGATATTTTCAGAGAATCCGTCACTCGCAGCACCAATATGATGCAGTTTCAGAACAAAATTCGCAGAAACATCGTCGCAGTGGAGGATAGCATAGCATGATAATTAGTTACAAAGTTCGTTAACAAATTACGCTGCATTCGGGAAAACTGCAGCTATGTAATCGTGTGTGTGTGTATTATCATGCAATATTTAGTCAAACGGCTTTTGTGCGTTACATGGACTTGATAGCTGTCTTCATGGGGAGAACGACGCGAGTGATTTGATACTTGCGAGCAAAGAGGGGTCACCGCTATAAATCTTTGCTTACTTTTTCCGACATAACTCGGCCTCATTTTTAGTAACGGAAGTAAGTTGCGTTGCATCAGTTCCAGGTTGTGAGCGGTTCTATCTACCATCATGGAATCGCATCATAAGAACCGGCTCGAACCCCAATGACGGCATAGTGGTGGTCGGCTGAAGTTGGTTTTCTGTCGTTTTCCAACTTCAAGGGACAAATGCGAGCCGATGTTCGATTTAAAAAGAATCTTTGGCGCTTCTTGATTGCTTTCTCTCCACAGAAAGCACAATCAAGCCTTCAACATTTGAAACATTCACACATTATACTACAAGAAAAAAAAATATATATATGTATATATATATAAACTGCAGAGTTATCTGCTTCCGTATTCGGAACCCAGATGGCGGCCTCAAACACACTTCACGTTTGGTTCACAATACATATACGCAACTTACGACATGTACCATTCGTTATAGATTCTACGGATAAGGTGCATGCGTGGTATAGTAATAGTAGTAGTCAGGAAAACTGGAATACGATATTTCGGGAATCCCGGCCGAGACGTTTCCACGGGTTTCTGCGAACTTCGTCGTGAGACTACACTACGATGTTGCTACGAATGATGGATATTTTGAAAATATCGTATTTTAGTTGTTTCTTTCCTAAGACTGTAGCGTCATCTGTTGCAGAGATTTCTAACTAATTTAAAATTCTCTTCCTGAATGGAAATATACTGTTCTCCACCAAGCACCAATACAACAAACGGTGAATTTTCATCACTTCCCGGTTTTTTTTAAAATCATTTTTCAAACGAGCACGTCAGTTTCGGTACGCGCCGTGTATGGTCTAATAATGGATGTTTCTTGTATCATTTGCCAGTGTCCGAGAACAAAGTCCTGTGTCATCCTGCTTCAGTGGACTCGCTCCCAACGAGCGCAGGGACCGAAGATCACGTGTCGATGGGTGGGTTCTCAGCCAGGAAGGCGTTGACGGTCGTCGAAAACGTCGAGCGAGTTATAGCCATCGAACTGATGTCCTCTTGCCAGGCCATCGAGTTTCTCAGGCCGCTGAAGACCACCGCACCCCTGGAATCAGTCTACGCCCTCGTCAGATCTGTTGTCAAGTGAGTTGAGTGCCCATGCGTGGCACAATCGCTACATATTCTCTCCATGTCTGTCTTCCTAATATCCATACTGATCTTGATTTACATGGAAGGTGACGCCTTAAGTGATAGTATTTATCATGATGTCACACACCCGCTGGTTACCATCCGTATCCATAGGGGATGGGAAAAGTTGTGAAGTGAAACGAATGCATTCGGGATGAAAATCACACACCAGTGGTTCTCGAACTGTACGTCGTAGCTCCCATTGTACTGATGTGCTAACTACCAACAACTCCTAGAGCAGTGTTGATGATCCCAAATCACACACAACGAATTGACGCGAAATTAGCATGATGTCGACTCATAGACGATGCTAAGAATTAGAGCTCCATTAAATACCAGGCTGACTCATCTGCCGTCTTTGCGCAAAGGTCAGCAATATCACTTTATAGCCAATCGCTATTCCTTATCCTTCTTCCCTTTTTTTAACGACTAGACTTCACTTAGAGCTGCAAACCAGTTTTTTTGTTCAGTGTTTTTCTTCTCGGTGTAGTACTCATTCAACGTCATTCATGTTGCAAAGGGGTTGCGTAGTTATTAAAATAAAAAAATAATAATACCTTTTTATACCGTCCCCGTGGGGCTAAAGATTTTACACAGAAAAAGACTTCACGTTCGGTTCACAACACATACATGAACAGCTTCCAGGGTGGCCCAGGTCTTCTTCGACCACCTGCTAAAATCTCTTCATTGAGACTGAGTGGTGAGCCATGATCTGGTTAGAAGGAGGAAAAATTCTTTTGAAAAAAGTCTATTACGAATTGTACTGATTATGCAGGGCTTAAACAGGACGTAAAATTGCATATAAAATAAATAAATTGAAAAGTAATATCAGGTCCGTAGCCAGAAATTTCGTTCGGGGGGGGGGGGGAACCAAAGTGATAGAAGAATAGATTTGACCCTTTTTCGGTCATTTTCTCACACATTTCGGGGGGAGTACCAGACCCTCAATACCTGCCCCCTCGCTACGGCCTTGAGTAATATTACTCTTCAGATATGTAATTACCTTCTTTGTGATTGGAACAATTGTAAAGCAAAAAAAAAAAAAAAAAAACGAATTGCAAACTTCAGGTTGAAAAAAAAAAAAAAATGCAAACAAAGCATTTTAACAAATTAGCGGAATCACAGCCACACATGCTCTGCTACAAAGAATTATCGTTATGTGCGACATCTACCAGCAAATTCATGATATAAAATGGAAAGAATGTGACGTCACGTTATGTCACAGTCGAATTTTCGTCTTCAAACTGACTGCAGTAAGCAATGTTTAAAGGGCCCTTTGCATACAGGGTGATTCAGAAAAGATGGGGAAATACTTTAAGAGGTGATAGTACACACCAATGCAAACAATTTTCGTCAAAGAATGCATGGTTCAACATGAAACGCAAACGCACTAGCACTTTTCGAAACAGCCGGTCCACAAACGTTAAAACAGCATTCCTGTTGAAAATTATCGGGAGAAGAAGAACACGCCATGCATGCAAATGTAACCTGGTTAAGAAGAAGGAAACCGTATGCAAATCTGAATCAGATCGGGAAGCAAGAAAGGATCCCGTTTCGCACAGCTGCCGATGCAAGCGCGTAAATGTTTTCGGATTGGGCAACCACCTGACGGTGGAGAACGCTCACCGTACATTCGTGCTGTCTCTGCGGTACTTTCATTTACAGCTCCGTAAATGAAATGCATGTCTGCTTTTTCGGTATTACTAAAGTGCGCCATTATCCCGTACGTTACAACTGTTAGAACGGTTGCACGACGGAATTACTTCCCAGGGCTGGCGACCGCGTCTTTCATTCACTGTGACGCATATTTGCATACGGTTTCTTCTTCTTTACCAGGTTACCTTTTCATGCATGGTGTTCTTTTTCTCCCGGTAAATTTCAACAGGAATGTCGTTTTAAATTTTGCGGAGCGGCCGTTTCGAAATGAGCTAGCGCGTTTGAATTTCATGTTGGACCACGCATTCTTTGATGACAATTGTTTGTATCGGTGTGTACTATCACCTCTTAAAGTTTTCCCATCTTTTCCGAATCACCCTGTATATGCGAAGCTATGCATTCAAGGGTCAAGTCAAAATACAAATAATCAATGTACTCTGTTCCCATTTTTCGGCCAAGTGTGGTAACACTCTTCACACTTGTCCTATTCCGCTACCAATGAGTAGCTATAAAAGAAAAGTTTGTGCATGTCACTCATTGATATTTCCCATCAATAACTTATATGGTATTGTTATTCCACCCAGGCCTCTGGAAAAGGATCGCTTTCTAGCGCCAGACATAGACGCCGTCACGGAACTCCTCAAGGAAGAGAAAGTATGGTTTGCAGTGAAACCCCACATGGACAAGTACATGATGGAGCAAGGGGTCGAGACCAGACCCTCGTCACCGACGACGACCTCCTCACATTCGAGCAAGCGATTAAGGAGCAACGAGGACTTCAATGGCAACGGGATGCCCGTGTTCTCTTACGAGGAAGACGCCGAATACGACCTGCCGAGAAAGATGTTCCAGAAATGCCATCAACTGCCATCGGTCACCAGCGTCATCGAGTAGAACTAAGTGCCATGCCACGAAATTCGTGGACATGAATATATACATGATTCTTGATGAGTGCCATAAATGCCCATTGTATGGAATGGAGGACGTAGCTTCATCGCATGCGTCGATCCTGAATTCACTTGATATAGAGACATGGTATTAACATTGGTATCCACACACGATAGCCATAATAAGCGTTCTATTCCAATAAATGATATTTTGAGATAAATTTATCATTTTTTTTTTTTTCAACGAAAATCCAATGATGAATGTAATGAATAGTTTTGGTTGAGAAAAAACTTTACCATTATCTACTTATTGTGTCTTTTTTTGTTCTCAATGTTGCGTGTGTTCATTGAACAGCTTATTGGAAGTGAATCCATTATTGTCATATTATGTATCATTCATATAGAATTAAAAAAATTGAATGTTTGTCATTTTCCTGTTAGAAGAAAATTTCAAGCAAAATGCCCGAAGACTGGTAAGACCTAGGTTTTACCCAAGTCGGTAAAAGCACGAAATGGGTTTTCATTTCGGACTTTTGCCAATTAAAAGCCAATTTTTAATGAGTAAATTAAACATTATGAACTTATTGCCACATATTGTTAATCATTAAGTATAATTCTTTAGCGTCAGGAGCTAAGTCCTAGGTGGTTGATTAATTATATGGTGTTAATTGTTAATTATAATTATTTATAACAGTTAATTAACTTTTAGTAACAGAAACGAAACAGGTTTTTAATAAGTTTAATCGCTTCATTAAAAACGGGCCTTGATTTGATAAACGTCTGAAATGAAACGTTTTATAAGGATGTTTCGAGCTTTTAACAACTCGCCTTGGTAAAACCTAGTTTCCGTCTACCCCAGTCTTCGGACTTTTACCGTAACATATACATGAGAGTACTATGAGATACGGAGGGTCCCGTTATGTCGTAAATATTTTTAAAATTCATAAATTCGTAGTCTGAAGAAATTGGTGTATTTGAATGTCATTTGTGAAAAGTAATTTTTATGAAGAGGAACTTTTTTTTTGATGCACAGATGAAAATTTAGTTCAATTTTTATCGATAGAGGGTGCTGCATGAGAACAAAAAAAATCAGAGGAAATATGCAAATCAGGATCCTATTAAATGCAGGACTACGATTAACACCTCAGGTTGAATTGGTTAAAGCTTTACGAAAGTTTCAGACAAAGAAGAGATTGAAGAAAGATTCAGGTCCATTCAGGGCAGGTCCAGACTGGCCTCTCGCACCCTTTTTTGGACAAAAAGGTTTAACTAATTTTTTTCCTATACTAAAAAAATCCATCTTCGTGAGAATAGCTTCTCTCCAAACCGCATTCAAATTCCTTCTAATTTTATGAATTTTTAAACTATTTACGAATATATGGGAACACCCTGTATTTTTAGCTTTTAATATCATTCCCAAGGGTGCTATGAACGTAAGTTTGGAAATCTCTGAAATTATGGCTTTTCAATAACATTAAATTTCGGAACGGACAGAATTTTAATACTTACATAAATTAAAAAAAAATTCTTACTCTCCTTTCTTTTTAAATTCGTACGTATATCGTATTCTCTTAAATTGTTTAAAAATTCTTTTTTTTTGCAAAATTTTTACACTTTCGAAATTTTACAAATTTTTTCGTAATCATTTGATTAAATTTTTTTAATTTTTGATTAAAATTTATTTACATATTTTATTGAAATTTATTTATAATTTTATTCCATTTTTTACACATTAGTTTCAAATTTATTCACATATTTGAGTGATTAAAATTTTTTACATATTCATTTGATTATAGTTTTTACATATTTGATAAAACATTTTTTTACACATTTTTGATTTAAATTTCTTACACATTTTTTTCCAGTTCCTTCACAAACTTTCTGATTCAAATTTTTTTGCATATTTTTTATTTAAATTTTTCACACATTTTGCTTTCAAAATTTTCACTAATTCTTTTAATTGAACCTACGAATTATGTTGTAATTAAATTAAAAATTGAATAAGTATTATAATCCAGAGGATCGAAAGAAAGAATGGATGAGAGAGAAATAATTAGGAAATCGAAAAGCTACGAGAAATTCTACGTATTTCCCCAAAAAAAAAGGAATCAAATGAAAAAGCAAAATTACAACCGGATACGTCACGTGATCGAATCGAAAGCCAATGATTGGTCGATAGCCTTTATGTACGCGATATGTGTAATCTCATAAGAAATTAACTTTTCATTCCCACGCAACTTTTTTTTTTTTAATGTTTATTCCATTAAAAATATTTGTACATTATTTGTTTGATTAAAACTTTTTAAATACATATTTGATTAAAACTTTTAAATACATATTTGATTAAAAATTTTTAAATACGTATTTGATTGAAAGTTTACCAGACATGTTTATCTGATTAAAACATTTATACACATTTATTTGATTGTACCATTTTTACATATTTATTTGTCTGTAACATGTTTAAAAATTTATTTTATTTAAAAAGTTTTTACATATTTATTTGATTAATTTTTTTACATAGTCATTTGATTAAATTTTTTTACATATTCATTTGTTTAAACTCTTTTTTCACATATTTTTTGTTTAATTTTTTTACATATTTATTTATTTAAACTTTCATCACATATTTTTTCATTAAATTTCTTTTACCTATTTATTTGATTAATTTTTTACTCATTTAATTAAAACACTTTTTTACGTTTTTTTTAAACTTTTTTACATATTTTATTATTAAGAAATTTTCATAAATTTGATTTTTAAAATCTTTACTAGAAAAATTCTCAACTGAACCACATAATAGGTAGTAATAAAATTGCAAATTTAATAGGAATAATATTGTAATCCAGAAAATCGAAAGAAGAATGAATGAGAGAGAAATATTTAGGAAATTGAAAACCTACGGGAAATTCAAAAAGAAATTCTGCGTATTTCACAAAAAAAGAATCAAATGAAAAAGAACTAAATTATAGAAAACACGAAACACTATTCCAATAAAAGATAACCGGATACGTCACGTGACCGAATCGAAAGCCGATGATTGGTTGATAGCCTTCAGGTACGCGATGTGTGCGTAGTTTCAAAAGAAGAATAACTTTTCATTCCCACACACCTTTTTCAGTCGAGCGTGTGTACACCTTACGAAATGGACGTTGTGCCGTAGATACTCCATTATTGTTATCATTATCATCATCGCATCATTTTTTCCCCTGCTTCAGTGATAACTGGGATTAGAACTGACGGATTATTAGCACCTCTGTTCGGATACATATTTATAGACAAATAGTAATTTCCTATATAATAGTGGATTTCAACGCAACAGGATTTATGAAATGCCGGTGAAATTTATTGCCGTTTTAATGTAATTACAAACACCTGTGGAAATTTTAGTTCGCGTACGGGTAATTTTGTGAGAACCGTTAAAGTATTAAAGTAAAGTGTACCTCGGGTAAGTTATATTCAATTATGTTATATATTATATTATTTTTATATTCGTGGTGCAATTTAGTAAGTGATGTTTTTGGAATATGTGTAAAAGTCAAGGGACTGAATTATTAGTTTTTTATGATTATTTGGATCTGTTAAATTAAATAATCCCTCGCAAGGATTGTATTGAATGATTAATGTTTATCTTGGATGAGATCAATTATTTATTTATCGGTTAAAAAATTTGTTTAAAACAAATAAAAGCAACGAATGGTAACAAAAGTTTTTCCAAGACAAAAATGTCATTTTTGTGCATGAAAAATTAAAGAAAGCGTTTGAATTAGAAAAGATTTTATAATTTAAGAATTTTGAAAAGGAATAAGAATCCTATTATCATTTTTGTGTCATTATCGAATTCTTTTAATTCTTTAATGCATCGTTAGCTCACAGTTTCCCAAACTTTTTGTTCCATCGCCCCCTTTCTTAAGAGAATTTTTTTCTCTCATTGCCCCCTCCCCTAACTGACGCCAACCCATGGGACCCCATCTTATACCCGTACCTTCTACCACCCCCAGGGAGCAATATTGCTCACTTTGGGAAACACTGGTGTAGATGATAAGCAAAATTTATCCATAATGAATTATTTCACTCAATCGTTATGAAAGAAAAAATTATCTAGTTAGTAGGATCTGGTGGTGAATTCTAAACTTAATTTAATGTAGGGGTAAAAAAGAAGAAAAAGGTATGGTGAAAATACAACATGATGGTTAATACGATCATTGGTTAAAACAAAATGGTTAAATACGATCATTGGTTAAAACAAAATGGTTAAATACGATCATTGTTAAAATTATGCAATAGAAATTAAAGATTTGAAACCATTTTATGGTCTTTATGGCTATCATTGTTTAACATTTAAGACAAATAAAGTGATACAAATATTAAAAATTGAAAAATACGAATATATAAAATAAGAACGATGAAAAGGTTCGACAATGATGATTGATGAGTATCCTACCGATTAATTAAATTTCAAATGATTATGGACTTTTTTGGATGGGGGGAGGTTCCAAGGAATATTTTCCCTGTAGAAGTTTGTGAATCTGAATTTTTCGAAAATTATCATTTCCTTGAAGGAAATCAATCAAATCAGTATTTAAAAACTTTTCCATTTTAAAATTTTTTATTGATTTTTTGTGTACTTTCATACTGATGGAGATAATAAGTTCGTTGATATTGGAGACGATGGTTGATGGATAAATCTTCGTTTTCTGATGGAAATGGTTAATGAGTGACCTTTCTATTTCGAGTAAATTTTGTGACGTTTGACACTGAAGGATTTTGAGTCCAACTTTGATACTCAGAGGTGAATGCTATCTGTCTATGCCACGGTAACATTTTGGCACTGATGGACAGTATGACAATTTTGGCAATGTGAATTCAGTATCTTTATAACATATTTTTCTTAAAATTCATTTGGAGTAATAAAATTACATCTTCATTAAACAACTATTTCGTAATGCGTTCAATTGTCACAAACATATAGTTTGGAATAACAATATATCAAAATACACATAATTACTTTACAAAAAAGTTGCAGTTGCATGTGATATTGTGTGTGAATAATTGTATTGAACAGTTGTAGCGTGCAATGAGGTTTGGGAAATGGAGCTTTATTTTTAATATTCAGGGTCTTTATAATTAATTTACACATTCAAACAGTCACAAAAGAAAACTACCGAACGAAATATTATCAAACTTGGTAACAGTTTACAGGAGGTACACCCAAACCATGATAAACATGCAGTTTTGGGAGCTGCGACGTGTTCCCCTAACTGGCAAAGGGGTTCCTGGTCTTCATTCTATTGGTAAGAAGGGTTTGTGGAAAGCAAAGGGTTAAGAACTTCCGGTTTGAAAACTGTATGTACCAGGTCACTTAAGGTACCAATATAATTAAGTCCTCGTGCACATAAAAAAGTGTAGTATGATATAAATGCTCAATGATATTTCTTTTCTCGACTGTTCATAAACCTGATTTGTACAAAATTATGAACAGTCCTGATTGGGCCGAAAATGCTGTTGTAGCAATTGAAGTTCGTATTTTACGTATCAGTAATATCGTCAATAATAGTGATACAATTAAATTATCAAGATTGAGATGTTTGTAATGAAAATTTTTCATTGGCGGAGAGTCAACCAAGACCTCGTAAACTGCACTGAGTACTCATGGGTGGCTTTTGAGCACTGCGGTGCTCAGGAGCAATGCATTGGAAATGTCGGCAATAAGCTAAGGCTGGGTTTTTTTTATCGTCGAAAGACCAAGTGCATGTAAATTTATTTTTTTAAAAGAGTTTTGACAACCATTGAATTTTTTTTTGTATATGCTCATTGTGTAGTGAAAAATCGTTTGAATAGAATTTATACAGTAGGATCTAACAAATCTGGACTCCTCGGGACCTAGGTGATTCTTCCAGATCATGGATACACTTTCGTTTATTTCCCAAGTTTTCTTATTTGAAGTAATAATATATCTTTTGAGCACTTCATGTATTCCCCTTAGCTTAGTCCCCTTGTTAGCCATAGAAAAAAATATTCTTGAACATTTTTTTCAGTCATTGCGCTCAGATCCTAAAATAAAACTGAATACGTTATTATTATTTTTTTTTGTTTCTGTGAAAATCGTAAAATGTATATTTTCGTGTTCTTCATATGAAATTCGTACTGGTGTTTTGCGTTCTAGCTCTACTCCCAGAAGGTTCAACTTTCTCACATATACACATTTAAAACATTATGTTCTCTTTTGCAGCTTGTACCTGCTACATCATTCGACGTTTGCGGTACATTTAAAAATTCTCTTAGATAATAACTGAAAAAAAAAATATATATATATCGAGCGCTCGACAAGTTATAAAACACAGGTTACTTATACAGCACTGAGAAATGAAACGAAGAAAGAAAAGTGTTTTTTCTCACTTACGAGTTGAATGGCGTTATTATATATTCCGGGTTAACTAGAATCACCGATCTGGGTATTCTTATTGATGAATGGCTTAGCTTTTCTGAACATTGCTCAGCGGTTGGTCCGAAAAGCGTACAGAATACACGGTTTCATTCTCGAAAAGGTCTCTCCGCATTTCTCCTAAAGTGATCCTTCCAATAATTTTCCAGGGCTTAGTTCGTCTTGGATTGGAGTATGCCTTCAAGTTATGGAGACCGTACGTACAGAGGGGAATTGACTTGGTCGAGGGGTCGCAGAGAAGAGTCACTCCTGCTCTCGATGACACAACGAGGCTTGAGCTATGAAGGGAGACTTAATTTTTTTGAAAATGTTTACATTGGAAGAGCGCAGGTGTAGGATGGTGGGATATGAACGAAATGTTTAAAATTTTCAACGGGTTGGATAAAATACACCATTAATGTATCGCAAATCAACTGCTTCGACAAGGAGGGACACCAGTATCGATTGGTAAGGGGCAATTCTAGGGCGAGGTGTCGCAGGGAGTTTTTCTCTAATAAGGTTGTCAATAAATGGAATAGCTCACACCTCCTGAGGTAGAAAATTCTAACAAAATGGACACGTTTTTTAAAAGAAACACGATAAGAATATTGGGATAAATCGAGAAGCTATCCACATACTCAGATGAGACAACCATGATTTTTTATAGGCAGTGCATTTATATTTCATCATAATTATCGGTTTTTATCACTGTTTTAGTGTTGCTGTATTGTTGATATAGTTTAGATATACAGTCGAATCCCGTTATAACGAACTCCAAGAGACCGGAGAAATCACTTCATTATTACGAAATTTCGTTATAAAGGAATTCCAGGTTTTTGTATTGCTTCTATGTGAACTTATCTGATGGATTAGAAAAGTGTTCGTTAAAACGAGATTTCCGCTATAACGGTATTCCTTATAACGGGATTCGACTGTATATATGTATTCGACATCCATATTTTTATGGACGCCTTCTTTCAGCCACCTCGTTGGGCATTTCGTATGTTGGGGACTTTGTATTTGGATTTCTACTTTGATAAAAGCTGACATTCTGACTAATCACATCCATTGAATCACACAGTTGTCATCTTTCCAGCATGGCCCAGCCGCTAGGTAATCTCCTTCAGAACTGGGCCATGTTTGGTGTTAGTGTCTGTAGTCGTTTGCGTGGGTCGGAGGTCGGCCCGTGGTCTTGGTGGCTAGCGGGTCTTTTTATTTTTTCCAGCATGGCCCAGCCGCTAGGTAGCCTGCTTATATCCCACAAGGGACAGAGCGGGGGCCATGTTTGGTGTTTGCACACAGTTGTCATCGGTGTTTCCCATGAAGAGGCCGAAAATCTCAGAGAACCCCAACAATATGAGGTACAAAAAAGAAATAAAATGATCGATTCACATTAGAAGAGAGTCTGAAACAGAATTCAGGTAAAGAAAACAACATCAAGAGTCTTCGGTTAAAAAAAAAAAGTAAATTCGGCCAAAAAATGTCCGGATTATGGAGGTCCGACTGTATTTATAACGGGATAACTGCTGTACCCGAATACACGTCACGGCAACGTTATCTCTCCCATATAGTGTTTTTAATAACAGAACCCGATACCATGTTATACGATGAAGTGTTATTTCATTTATACAGTATTACTTATAAACAGGATCGAAACTAGTTACGCGAGTTCTCTTTTTTTTTCTCTCTCGGGCCTTGCTCAACAAGAAATTACTCTTTAAAACTGAGGTCAGGGTTGTTTTTGGCACAAACACCAAAACCTGACACACGAGAGACATTCTTCCGCCCTCAAGAATTTACATTTAACCGGCTCCTCTCTTTTCAACCCCGATTTACGTAATTACCGGGTCTCCGTGTGTGTGTTGTTATTTATTTATTACCGTTTTCGTCTTTAACGATCTCCCCTTCGAGTTCTCTTCATTTGATGCTCATTTCAGGAAGTGTTGCATTGAAGAGCCCGCGAGATGAGAACCCAGAAGAGCTCGGGTTCGGCCGCGTTGACCGTTTGTTTGCCATCAGAGTGTGTGTGTATGGCGAGGTTTGAGGAAATTTCTACTCCGATATTTCGCCTCCCCCCCCCCCCCCCCCACGAAGCTTTGTAGTGGGAGAGTGAGAGTGACCATGTGAGTGGTCAAGTGAGTGACAAAGTGAATGCGTGAGTGACCGTGCGAGAGTGAATAAATGCTGAGTGAGTAAAAATATGAATTAGCAAGGGAGTGACGGTATTAGTGACTGAGTGCGCGATCAAAATGGTCACTCATACACTCATATGGTCACTCACACGGTCATTCACTTAACCAGTCATACGGTCCCTCACTCACACTATCATTCACTAGATAAATTCACACATGGTCCTTTACTCAACTATACAGTGAATTACCAAGGGAGTGACGGTATTAGTGACTAAGTGCGTGATCAAAATGGTCGCTCATGCACTCATATGACCACTCACTTGGTCACTCATACGGTCATTCACTTAATCAGTTATACGATCCCTCACTCACATTATCATTCACTAGATCAATTCATATGGTCCTTTACTCAACCATACAGTCACTCACTTCGTAACTCATAAGGTCACCAACCGACTTATACGGTCACTTAGCCACTTACATGGTCACTCCCCGCAAAAAATTTTCACTCATATGATCACTTACACAAACACTCACTTACTCACGTGGTCACTCATACGGGCAGGAGAAATGTCAGGAGCGAAATTTCCGGGAGGCGAAATTTGACCGTCGGGGGGAAAAATGTTGAGGCGAAATTTCGGATATCGTATGGCAATGGTTCTCAAACTTCTGCCACTGACGACTTCTATTTCCCAGTAACTTTCAACTCGCGGTTTCCTTGGCCCCGAGATAATTTATTCGTAGTTCCCTTGCAAAAAGGGGTGCCTCATTAATCTTTTCCTCTCCCCCCCCCCCTCCACATTTACCTGCGGCTCCGTTTATATAGCCCTCAATCATTTGCTGTTCCCTAAATGTAGCACTATTTACCAGAATCCCGCCTAATCTAGGCCATATTCAAGCATAGGGCTCTAACCTAATGACCACACGCCCACGTGTCACTGGCAAAGTTTTAAATTTAATTACTATTTAACCTCGCACCTCTTGTCCCACCAATGGTTATATATATATTCGCTGCTCTCTTACCCTACCCTTCAATAAACCGCTGGTCTATTTTACTTCTCTCTAATGATCATGTATATATTTATGCTCGGCTCTCTTACCTCATTAACCAGAAGTCACTTGTCCTAATAATATTTTATTCGTCAGTTGCCAATAAGCTTAATTATGGTTAAAAATTTATTGCTAAAATTTCTAAAAAAATTTTCAAAGCTAAGGGAAATGAACGGCTAATATTGAGTCACGATAAATTGAGAATGTATTTCAAGAATGAAAAAAACAAATTACCACGACGAATGCGATATGTGAATGTTTATACTCAAAGTCGTAATCATCATGATGTAGTTTTGTAAGAAAAATATCTTCATCGAAGATTCTAGTAAATATTAAAAAATCGAGTGATCATTATTCACAAAACCGGGACATTTCTATATATAAAAAAAAGTCGGAATGCTCAAAATATAAAAGAAAATACAGAAGTTTAGCACGAAATACGAATGATATGGTCATCTTCATTTTCAACCGATGAATGCAGCAACGGAAAAATGAGCCTCTGAAAACCCTTCAGAACATGCATGACATAAAATTTTCCCTCATAACATAGAGTCGGCCCCACTTAATCGGATATCAATGATCCTAGCACACAATATCCGATTATGTAGGGAACAACAATTCAATGGACATTTTAAAACGTTAGTATAGTTTGTATATTGAAAGCTGATGAAGGTATATATATAAAATTGATTTTCTGATTGTGTGTGAATTCTCTATACCAGTGGTTCTCAACCGGTGCTCCGCGGAGACTTTGGGGCTCCTTGTGCACTCTCTAGGGGCTCCGCGGCCGCTTGACGAAAATAAAAAAATTAAAAAAATATATATTATAAATGTTTTTAAGCAGTTAAAAGAAATCAGTAACTTTGATGAATAATTAAAAAAGTTGGCCTAGGGCTCCGCCATACAATTATTTTACTTAAAAGGGCTCCGTGAGTCAAAAAAGGTTGAGAACAGCTGCTCTATACAAATCAAAAATTTTAGATCTATCGTCGCTAAATTTTGCATATATACCAAATGACAACCGACTTCAATGATAGGCTAATTTAAATTTTTGTCAGAGCTGGCCAAATTCCCGAAATGGACGAAAAACCATCGGCAACAATGGTTTCTGGGCCTCTTATTTAATTAATTAATAGGTTATTTAGTTAATTTCTGGCATTAGCTACAAAATACAAACAGTGAAAACAACAAACACGTCTTGGTCATCTCTCTCTGGTGAACCAACCATCTTGCCGACCCCGAAACATGTGAATGGGTGAAAGGATAACGACCTTGCGCGTGTATATCAGCATGTAAAGTGAGTAAGGAAAAGAACATGGGATCCTCCGCTTGTCGTAGTATCCATCCATCCACCTCATGTACCGCTTGAGCATGGAAACGATACAAAATAAGAAGAGAGTTGTTGCCTTGAGGGCAATAGCTGGTAACAGTTCCTGTTAGGTAACTATAACTCATCGTGATTCCAAAACAGTTTTTTTCCCCTCCATTAGATGACTGGTAGCGGTGGTCATTAAGATGTCCTATCCGTTCCATGTCCAACATATACAACTACAGTATATAGTTTGGTTGTTCGTGTAGCGGGTATTTTACCGGTCGTCTTTTAAGCAGCCTTTAGCTGATTTCGACTCTGATCACGGACACTTTCTGGCTTTATTAAGCGTCTTCCTGAACTTTTTCCACTGTTCAGTGAAAATGTCTGCCTCGCGACTCGTGTTGTAATGGGACAGCGCGATAAGAATGCGGCACTTCCTCGCGACGTGTTGTACTGGAACGAGAGAGAGAAAGCGTTCATGTCCATGGTCTTCGAAATGGGAAGTGAATTAAGTATGCGTGTGCAAGGATAGATTTCACGTGAATTGAATTTACGTAGTTAAATTATAGTGGATCTTTACAAATTTAGAAAAGGGCGGTAATGTAGGACGAGACGTCATTTGCTCTCACTGTGAAGATTTGTCAAAATTAAACTGTCCTAACTCACAGGGTTAAGAAAGACGTTCTACTGCTTCAAATGGCACCAAATTCGGACAAAACACACTTCAGATGTACGCGCACCCATGTATCCAATAACAATATGCTATAAAAACATGCGCTTTTTTTGAAGATATTGAACATTGAAGGCTCGGACAAATCCTGATTCGCATCTCATAGTAATATATATCAAAACGTTTCCCCGAAGGATGGTTGTATCCGGAAATAATTAAGTAATAACAAAAGAAATGAAAAAAATCCGAAACACCAAACACAATAAATGGTCATGTATACAAAAAAAACTTAATCGTACGTGTGCACTTCGCGTACGCATTCTTATACGGAATTTCTAGCGAATTTGTACATTCTGGAATGCGTGTATGTGTGGCCCGAATGTATTTATGTTTTGAGAATCGTGCTTGTTTATTGTTCTCACTGGTGCTTCCATCCGCCTTTCATATTTTGAAGTTGAGATGGTAAATGCTCGAATTTTCATGTCAGTATCGTGCTATCGGTCTGCTTGCTCGGAGAGACTTTTTTAAATGGGAGAACGGCTCGCGCGCGTTCACTTCTCATAGTTGGAAAACCGCAGAAAATCAACGAGTTCAGCCAACGAGGTTTGAGCCTGGATCCTCCCGATGAGAGTCCAGCGCTATCTCACAGCTGCGGTCACATATACAGCAGTGCATCGTCGCGAATCCTGAATAAAGGTCGAATCACCGGGTGTAGGTCTATTGCCCTCACGCTGGATCGTTTTTCTGAAAAGAAATTTGTCGATTGCCCTCACCCTAAGTTTAGAAAGACGGGTCTCTCGTTTGCACCAAGTTTTTTAAACGTTATTTTAATGGTTTAAGCTCGCGTGAAGGCTGAAAACAAAATCATATTAACCAATATTTAATTGCTTCCGATAACTTAAAAAAATAGTTAATTATTTTGCAAATTATTAATAAATTAATTTTTTGGATGAAAAAAAATAGAAAGTGAAAAACAAACTGACCAGAATTTTTCTTATAAAATTCAAAAGTAATATTTAAATTAAAGTATAGATGGCGCTAAAAATAAAAACTAATTTATTTTCTTAAGCAAAGAAACTGAAACCAAAACTGACGTCAAACGGAATAAAATTCGTCCACCACAAAACAATATAAGTTATTGACCGATAATTCATTGCATCGAATTTCTCTATTATATGAGCTCGATTTCAATAAACTTTATCGAAAATAAGGAATTACAAGAGAAAATTTTTCCAAGAAAAGAGATAAACATATTCCTGTAATATCCATTAATTCAGAAACATTAATATCCATTAATGTTTCAAGTCAACAGAAGAGAGCGCTGGTAAAAATGTTTTTTTTTTTTGGCATTATTACTATTTGTTCGCGTTTCCAATTTCGCAATCAAATTGCGCATCAATTTTACGTATGGTTGCTAGTTACTAAAATAAAACATTTGAAAAGCTCCAAACCCCCCCCCCTCCTCCATCGCCTACAATGACGAAAATCACACTGATGGCAATCGACCGAGTCCCGAATCGCCACTAAATTAGTCTCTATAAATCGATCGTCTCTATCGTTTCAATTCATTAATTCGCTATCATCAATCGGTCATTGTCAGTCGCTGTTCAGGGAAGCATCCTCCATCAGCTGTCCTTGCCACCTTCCTCAATATCCGGACATGATCGATTTTGAAAGATATTGCCGAACGCGGTTCTCGTTATATTGAAACTATACCTCGTCCGTCTCAAATGACCAAAGACAGCGTTTCCCCTCAACTTTTCCGAGCCCAAGGACCACTGAAATGTCTGAAAGAATTCGACGAACCACAGACTTACAGCGTGGGTTGTGCGTATGTCCCGTAAAATACGGGACATTTAAAAGCAGGAATAAAATATTCATGAACAGGAATGTCCGTATTTTATATGACACATATTGATATGACCGTTCCAAGTTTTTCATAAAAATGCCCGGTTTTTTCAACGGAGCTTAGTTGAATTTTTAATCCTTACTAAAATCAGGAACAAAGATAATTTTCATAAGTTATTAAGTATTTTATAACTGATAATTACGACTAATTACTATAATACGACTATAATTTGATAATTATGACTATAAATATAAATATTCGTCTCACACAATTTGTCATGCTTTCAATGTTTTTTCCTTGAATATATTTCGGCTCACTGCATTTTCCAGTAGCTCTTTATTTCTCGTTTATTGGCAATCTCTCAGCAATTTCAGCAACAATTGGTGATCTTGTGAACTTACGGCAATGTTTTTGGTGATAATGGGAGATCCGAATTTCTGGTATTTTTTTTCTCGAGGAAATATGGCCAGTCGGTAATGGCAAAGGGTTTTTTTTCGTGAATCTTTCTTTATTTACTTTAATTGGCAGCAGCCCTTTGTTCGTTCACCCTTCAGCAATTTCAGCAATAATTTGCATTTTTGGCTAAACATTTAGTGATCTCGTACTCTGGATTGCAATTTCCTGCATTTCTCTCAATGAGATATATGATCACCATACGTGAAGGTCTAATTTATATTTAAACCCAGAAGGATATATATTAATTACCAATATCAATTGCAACAATTGAATAGCTATTCATTCAGTTAGAAGTAAGTTATGAAGTCCACCTGCGGACCACCTGCGCTATCGTAGCGGATCAAGGGTGGTTTCAAGGACCAAAGACCGTGAAACGTGGATTTAGAATGAAAAAGGAGGACAGGCATGTTGCCATGCCCCCTCCCCCATAAAGTGATAAAATTTTTTATTAAGCCTACAATGTCTACGTCTTCTTATCGGCCTATGAAATTGCCACTAAAATGGTCAAATGATAATTAGAGCTGGAATGCCAGAACACCAATATAGTTTATTGTAGGCTCTTTCGAAAGCTGGTGTGATGGACATGTTTTTGGTAAATTTGACCGATTGTAGACAGAAGAGTGTTTGCGTAATTGGCGATGAAAAATTTTGGTGACAACTCGATTATGAAATTCGCCAATCTTTCAGCGCTTGTAGCTCACTAACAAATCCAGATACTTCGATGCAATTGATGTCACTTTATTAAAATTTTTCTGCCCTTTTAAAAAATGTGCTTCTTTTTTATGTAGGTTGCTCAAAAACTTCACAAATTCCGGTTTTCTCAGACTTGACGAATTTTTTGGCATAATTGACTATCCACCATAACTCGAAAACGGTTCGATATCTAGCAGGGTTCGTTGGGTGTTTCATGTCCCACTTGGGCTTGTCTATAAACCCCTTTCATTTGGCAGAACATGTCACGTTTGCCCTGTATGATTAAAAACACGAGAATGGGATCCAAAATTCGCATTTACATATCTAATCGACGATTTCGTAGTAACGGTAATCGATTGAATAGATGGGGAAATTAGTCGGTAATTTACTAATACACTGTTTTTTTTTCCTCTCTCTTATCCATTGTGTCTCTGAGATGATGTCTGTTCCTAGTTATTGCGAAAAAAAAAAGCACGTTAACGGGAACAACTAGTATTTGAGAAAATCACGTTTTCTCTCTCTCTCTTAAAGAACCAAAATGGAGTATATATATGCATATAAAAGAGCACGTGATCACGAAGTGCTTCCTTCTTCTTTTTCTTCTTCTTCCGATGGCAACACAATGTGGGTCACTTTATTACGAGGCCAACAAATCAAACGAGAATATAAATAAATAAATACTAAAATATTCGTTTTCTTTCCGGTTTTCTTTTATTATATGAAGAAACGTGTTCGATTTTTAGCATTATTTAGCTATTTGACAATTTAAGAATAGGTTTTAATTACTGCGCGGGGATTGCAGATCTTACTAATGAAATAAATTAATTTTTGGAATTTATTGGACTTTGACCAGAGACATTTGAGGAAATTGTTATCGATAAACAATCTTCTTTTACATTCTACAGTTCATCCCCTATAAAAGCGTGTTAGGCTTATTGTTTTTTACAAATACGGATGTAAATTGGTGCTGATAGCATACTGTGGAAGCTCCCTTAAGGGACATTCCCCGTTTAACGGACACTTTTTTGATCCCCGGTCCCGTAGAATAGGGCTTTAATGTATATTTCACTCCCTGTTAGCGGACACTCTCGATATCAAACAGTAAAATCAAGCAAACCATATTTTTTTTCTCCCCCAAACTCTAATTTGGGAATTTTTGTTCGTAAATCGTAAATTTATCGTATTCAACTGTGATTATGTATAATCCCAAGCTCGTATTGGTAAATATAATAACCCGTCAACTAAATTACTTGATTAACTGAATGGTCCAGGATGGTGATTCCGAATGGTAATGGGGGTTTTGTTTGCACATGTAGATACGTGTGACGAATGCTAACATATAACTAATAATATCGTTATGAACGTTCATTTTCTCTCTCTTCTTCACACTTATTTAAATTAAATTTAATTTTTATTGAAAAATGTGTATATTGTACGTATCATGTATGGGAAAAAATAATATTAATTGCTTTATTGAAGAGAGAGAGAGAGAGGTTATATAAGTTTTTCTATATTTATCAGATTTTCCAACTTCAATAGGGAAATGATGCATAATCACCTTTAAAAGTGATAAATGCAGTGAAATTTAATTCAAATTTCTTTATCGAGACGATGGATGATTAGGCATAACCACCGGTGTGCTATTTTTACACACAGTAACATATAGGAACCAATTGCGACCGAACGGCGTATAAATGTGAAAACCGTATAAACGAGGTTCTTGATTTCCGCATATCGTACCCCTTCAATAGCGGGCACTCTCCGTCAGCGGACATAAGTTTTGGTCCACATGGGTGTCCGTTATCGAGAGGTTCTACTGTATTTTCAATTGAAACGATACATTAGCACGGAAATTTAATTAATTGGAGTAGATTTTGTTTAATTAGCTAAAATGGTTAATTGAAGGTAAAATACAGTCTGCCCTGAATTTGATGTCGTCTATAAACAGATGAAATCTTGCTTACCAAAGTTGAGTAGTTTTTTATCTTGAATTTTATTTTGAATACCCTCAATTTTGTGCGATTTCCTAAATCTCTGGACAAGTAAAATTTCAGCAACTCTCGAAAAGGAATCAACTCTTTCTAGATTAAAAAAAAGAAGAATTGCACTTATATCGCTGTATTTTGTACCGAAATGACACTAAAAGATGTGCTTTATAAAATTAAAAAAAATTAGAAAATAAATTGTTCTAATAGTTTTTTTTACCATTTTTTGCCATGTATATGCAAATATACACAGGATCTAGAGGGTTCAAAATGTCAACAATATCTTAACAAATTTTCTCTTCCGATAATATGATCCGAAATATTCCTGGCCTAAGTTTAATTTCTTTTCTTGATTATATAAAATTCGTGGGATTTTTCGGGTGGATTTCGTGATCCGCGTAGTTTTAGACAAAGTTTCAAGAGGAAAAATCCCATACTGACCTGGCCTGTATGGAATTTTCAATGAATTTTCTTCGTAGGATTTCAATGATTATGAATTTTTTTTTTATTTCAGTGACTCTATGGGTGAGGCGACAAACACCATAAATCAGATGGACAATACCATGCCAAGTTATTTGACTATTTAATCAAAACTTAAATATACAAAAACTAAAACTATTTCACAGTGCCATCTTAATGTATGGGGCAACCCGGGCCTCAAGAGAAGGGGGCCTCAAAAAAATTAGAACCAGTTGAAATTTTCGAGAATTTGCTATTTAGGGCCTCAGAGAAAATCACTTGACCCGGGAGCCTATGGTGCTCTTAAGACGGCCCTGATATTTCATGTTGAACGTAAAGTGAAATGTGTGGGTAAGTGCAAATATATACAAAAGCATAGTCTTTTTATCATCGGCTCTCCCCCGATCACTTGCTGCGCTTGTAGTGTCATCTTGTTAGCATAAGGATACGCCGCAACTCTTCGTCAGCTAGTGAGCTACAGTTGTATTGATGGTAGTTAGATCGATTTCAGTTTACGATATTTTAGGTCGATTCCAGGGATTTGTACAGCGATCCCAGTAGACGATATTTCAGAGCGATCACAGTAGACGATATTTCAGAGCGATCCCAGTAGACGATATTTCAGAGCGATCCCAGTAGACGATATTTCAGATCTATTCCATTGACGATATTGCCACCGAAAATACGACGTTCATTGTGGCATTCCACGAACTTTACACGTGATGTGATGTGAATGATAGTACTAAATATAAATGCTCGCGTGATTTTAGTGATACCGTCGATTCTTGTTTTAACGGGTACCGTTATAGCGAAAATTTCGCTCCAACCAAAACTTTTTCTAATTTCCCACATAGGTTTACGTAGGAACAGTATAAAAATCTAGAATTTCTTTATGACGAAATTTCGTTGTTACCATCCGCTCTCTTTGGATTCGTTATAACGCGTTTTGACTGTACTAATGAGGGGGTGCCGAACCCCCCCAGGGGGGGGGGGCAGAAGTGCTTACGTTCCTTCATGCGGCAGAGCCTGGGTAACTCGTGGTTCCGCCCGTCACGCTAATGTGTACACAGTTCCGTGCGCGGTTTATTGGCAATACACGAATTAAATGACTTCAATGAAAAGTGCTGCATATATGATTTTTTCATACGTAATTTTAATGACAATGTAAGAATCCACAAGTGATTTTACCAACAATATTTTTATATACACTATACAAAAATATTTTTTTTATCGACAATGTTGAAATCCACACGGGATTTTCAGTGCATGATACTGTATAAATTCATTTTGAATTCCAATGAAAATTTGTTGGCGTCTTGGACAAGGGCAAAAACGTTTTGACCATTTTCGTCACATCAGCGTCATTTTCTGCACGTGAAGGCTAATTGAACAGGGACCTATACAGTTTATTGCCGAATACGAACGGTAGCGTTCAACATCTATATACAGGGTGCATAGTTGCCCCTTGGAGAAAAAGAAGGTTTTACTAAAATTGTTGTAATAGAATCCCACGTTAAAAATTTTATGATTTCGCAATTTAGTGGCAAACTATTGAATCTGTGACTTAATTCGGTTTCTCTCTACAGTTTAGCATTTCTGGACTTCTCGTCGGGATTTATTCTTGAGATTGTGACTCTTATATCACCGTAACATTAACCCGTCCAATTATTGGCAAACCATTGATACTAGAGGCATACTTCCGATCCCGAAAGTATTCAAACGACGCGACGTGTAGACCTCCGATAACGTAACTGGTATTGCAAGGGATTGTATAGTTACGTTATAGGAATTTACGTTATAGTCCGTATATTTAAAGTTATAGAAAATTAACTTTAAATATACGGACACGATTTACTTTAGTTAGAAAATTGTTGCTCTGTCCCTCTCTCTTGAGGCTAACCAAAAAACAAAAGTATCGCATTTCTAAGTGAAATATTCACTGCGATATTTGAATTCAGAAAAGAACAGCAAAAGTGAGGGGGGAAAAAAGCGTAGTTCGTTACCATATGCTGTTTTTCCGTTAGCTCATCCTATCTTATGATCAAATGAGCAATTTTTTCGAAAATTGTCGAAAATAATTTTATATATTTATTTGGAAGAATGTTTTACACAGAATCCAAAACTATTTCATTCTTGTACATGCAATAAGTAACAACAAAGTTATGGTTGATTTAAATTAACTGGAACAATGGTTTCGAAGGAAACAAACAATTTTCAAACGCGTTTTTTTTGGAGATTCATTTTTCTCATTACTTTTTTCCACGTGAAACCTAATTTCTCAAAAATTATGCAATATATTCTCATGAAATTATTCAACTGTGTTTCAGATAACATTAGCTGTGCAATGAACTAGGATCTTTTCCATATGTTTAGAATTCAATATTTTACAGCTGTTTGAATGAAAAAAAATTGAATTTTTTTTGTGAAAATTCACGTATTGTTTCACGAAAAAACTGCCATATCTTAGAGAATATTTTAAGTATCTTATAACTTTTAGTTCATTGCACAGAAACATACAGTAGCAAAATTATTCAAATTAATTGTGTGGTTTTTAGTGTACAATTTTTGGCGTATGTACTGAAAATGAGTCAATTTTGAGGGCATAGTTTAGAATACCTCAAAAAGTTTTAGAGATATTTCACAAATTTCATTGGATTTTCTTATTTCATACAGTATTTTTATTTGAACCCCCACTTGTTTTGTTGAAAACTATTGTGTTTTCAAAGAATGTGTCCCGCAAGTAGTCATGTACGTTAATGATTGTACAACCCCTTGCAATATGAATGACATACCTGAGGACAACACGTCATTTGGATACTTTTTTCTAATTGGAAGTATGCTTCCAGGATCAACAGATCGTCAGTAATTTCTGTGGCGTTTGGTCAGAACATGATAACTCCAAAAAATGGATTTTGATCTAATAGTAAGTCTTGCTAATTATAACTAATTAAAAGTGAGATAAATGCACAAATACGAGCGTACGGCTAAACAACATGCTGATGTATGATATTTTCATTTGAGCGTTCGTTCAATTTCTGATTTTTAAATGACAATGAAAATGCTTATATCTCAAAATGTGATTTTGGAGTTATCATGTTCTGCCCAAACACCACAGATTTGTGGCAAGGGGGGGGGGGGATTTGGCTATGCACCATGTATTAAGATATTAGTGCGCTGACCCATCGGTGAGAGATTTTCAACGGTCATCTACTATCGTCGTTTCTGTTCTACCTCACTCTAACGAAAGATTCTGACAAGGACGAACCGCGTATCGATGTTGCGACAGAACCTGGGCTACCGCGCCCAACGTATTTTAACCGATGCCGAAAGCCAGAATATCACGCATACCGATCACAACATTGGCCAGCTATCATTTTTCCCTCTTACCACACATTTTTCATTCATCCCGCTTCATACAATTTAGGTGACGTTTTAGTGACATGGAAAAGTTCACGTTCTGTGAATACAAACGCGCTAGTCACGGCAATTTCGCTTTCATTCACTTTGCAACAACTTCGTGATTTCCTCTGTGGACACGATTCGAAAATTTAAATATGCACCAGTTTCCTGAGAAGTGCTGAATATGCTGCCAATTTCCGCCAAAACAAGAATCACCGATATAAAACTCAGCAATTACAGTAGAAAACAGCGTACAGTTAAACACGACTTTTCCCGCTTAGAAATCACTTGGCAGGAGTGTTCCGTAGGCCTATCATTAAGGAAACCACGTGCTATTTCCACGAAACTTTTAACGACCGTAACTTACGAACACCGCTCTCGAATCACTCGCCGTAACTTCCCATATGTTCAGAAAACATTCCTATATACGCGGACATACCACGCGACACTTAAAACTTCCTCGAAAATGTTTAATAATCCATTCACTATGGAGCACAAACACACGTGTTGACGGTTTCGATGACTGGACTGGACTCTCTGATTTTACATATTTATATAATGATTTAGAACTTATATTTATACACATGGAATCTCTAGTAACGGGTAATGGACCCTATTTCGAATTCCGTCAACGGGCGGACAGGGTATCCCATCAATTCGAAAAATAGTTTTAAAATTCATAAAAATTGAATTAATTGGTATGTTTGAATGTGGCTAGCGACCGGGTGTCCGAACATTGGCTGACTTGGACCAGGACTCCATGTGACACAAACATGACATCGATCTGTCGTTGTACGGCCTACACGACTATAACTTGTGACATCCAACGAACGGACGGACCGCAACCAACGGAACTTTGGTTATCGAGTCCAGACGTGTCAAGGACGCTATAATATCAATTTAGATTTCGATTCTTAGACCACTATTCATCGTAATTATTCCGGTGATTTATACTCCTGTAATTGGACTTCTTATTCTGTTATACAAATTTATGTAGATATATATATATATATATACACGTACTCATTTATAAAATTCCGGATGCACCCATCTTTCGGGAACGATTCGATATCTCCAGGAGATGGGCAGCTGGGTGTGTCCGGTCCTTCAATCTTCAATGCCATTATCCGGGCAATTTACTACCCATGGGGTTGTGAAGGAAGTGTGTGTGGGGATATCTAAATAGTCTGAGTGCGTATCCAGCAGAAGGCATCCGCGCGAAGCTCGTGACGTCACAGAAGAAGTTATTTCGCCCAGGGTCGGAATTAGGAGGGAAGGAGCAACTGCCCCGGATGGCGAAATTTTATTTGGACACATAGAAAACCGTTAGGAAATTATCGAATTTTGAATTGGTTGTTGGCGAGAAATTTCCTGCTGAGACTTTACGAACGTTTCGAGCACAGAAGAGACTGAAGAAAGGTTCAGGTCCAGAATTCTGTAATTAGCTTTCGGGCAGTGGCCTCTTTCGGCAAAAAATTTGAACTTATTTTTTTTCTGTACAAAAAAAATTCCCCTTAATGAGAGCAACATTTTTGGACACCGTATTCAAATTTACCAATTCCTTCAATTTTTTGATGAAATTTTGAATTATTTACAAAATTATGTGACACTCTGTGTTTGACTAGTTTGTAGGGGCCATCGTTCGTTAGCGTGAGAAATTTTCGGTCCCAACGGTGTCCGTTAGCGAGAGGTTCTACTGTAATTATAAAGCTTTGTAAATTATACGTGTCCACCGTTTCAGTAAAAATGGTGAATTCCAGTTAGCGAGAGAAAACGGGGCAATTCTTATTGAAGAGTCGGGACAGAGTGCTCATAAAAAATTTGAAATACTGAAAAATCTCTTGAATTCCGGGTCAAATGGTCACTAAAGTCTTCGGAATGGACAGGGTGCTCACGCATAGAAAAGTTACGTAAAAATAATATTTCCTAAATTTTTTTAGTATAGTGAACCCCTCTTTTGCGGATACCAATGGGACAAAGAAAAAATCGTGTGTAAAAGAGGGAGTGACCGCATATTAGAGGGGAGAGGGTGACCGTTAAGAGGGTTTCATTGTATTTTATAATTTGTTTTTAATTCACAGCTGTATTATCCGGAACTGATCTTTCAGTGAATGAAGTAACTCCACCGCTCACGGAGCTAAAATCTATCACGAGGAAATTGAAAAATTTCAGCCATTTCCTCCTACCGGAACAGTTGCAGGAAGTTCCAGTCCCAGCTGGACATTGCACCACAGTTTATTACTATTTTTTTTTACATAACATGTTACGACGTCCAGCTGGATCTGGAACATCATTTTACATAACGGGGGGTTTACATATTTTAAAACCAGCATTTCCAGACCTTACCCATCCCCCACCACAACATACGAAATCGTGTAATCGGAATCGATGCCGGAAGCCCCGGATGCAATTTACAAGGATCCCATATCCATAATAACAACCGCAACATATAACACAGGTTATTACTCGGGCCCGGCAAAAAGCTTTTTATTCGAGCTTTTATGCACGTGTCCATCTCAGAATGAAATATTATCCTGCATACACACTAGCGGAAACAAGACTGACCCGAATATCATCAATGATTTTGACCCGATTATCATTACCATTTTTTTTCCCGTGACCCATAATGGTTATTAAATTGCTATTCAAAGAAATAACAATTATGAAATGAACTTAAATAATAATAATAATTAAGTTTGAATTTTCGATACCAATGCAAATGACGTCTTGGAAATCCATGGATATATCTTAGATGGGATTCATCTACCCATATAGAGTCACATGACTGTCATAGCCCGTGTCATAAATGAGAATAATAATAGCCATTGTATATAGGTTGGTAGAGGATAATGGATTTTTTTTCCGCTCTCTATGTAGCTATATAGCGATTTTTAATTAGTAACTAGAGAGAGAGCGATATTTTTCAATCTAGAGAAGCCATCGATTGAATGGACAGTGGTGTAGTTCAACCGGGTCGCGAGAACAAAAATAAACCTCACTCGGTCAGTAGAGGACTTTGTCCAATATGAGGAGGAGGAAAAAGGACTTCCCGTCGTTTTTTTTTTTATTGATGATGGTGTATTAGATGTCGGCGTATGTATCATAGTAAAAACGTTGGGAATTGTATGTTAAACGAGTCAACGAGTGAGATATCAGAGTGTAGTGTCATTTCAATGTATTATGAAGCTCTTCTCATTAACGCACTCTCACTAGGATCGCGGTCGACCCCCTCCCCTCTTAAACCGGGACGACAACCGCAGATCTCTTGCCCCGAGGTGCAAATCAAATAAATCGCGAAAATTATTCTCTGGTAAAAGCTCTGGTTCTTTCTAATTACCGACTAGGCGGTCAACTTTACGTTCTTTCTCCTGAAAAAGTCGAAATTATACTCCTAGTAGCTGAAGATTCCAGCGCTGATATCGTTCGTTTTATGTTTAATGAAGACATCGTTCCAATGGTATGGAAGGGCCATGGAACATTGTGCCAATAAGGTGTGGAGGGCCTTTATTATTCAGCATGTACAGTAAGATCCCGGAGTTACACTTGGTTACCGACACTTAGCGCGTAACTCGGGGTGCAATTTCGCATTAAAATACAGAGTGATTACAGTTAAAGTTCCCGTAGTCTGAGCAGTTGTTCTGAAAAACTGCTTATCCGAATGCAGCCAAATTTTTATGATATAATGGGAGAGAGATTTATGAAATCACGCTACTCCGACCTATGTAATGAAGAACGTATTCCATTGAAACTTGGTATACATGCTGTATGATCCATGAAAAAAAAGTAAAATTGAATAAAAAAAGCCTCAGTTTTCCCCCTGGTGGTCAAAAATTGAACTTTTTTTTTATTTCATAAATCTCGCTCCCATGGTCTGATTAAGATAACCTAAAAACTTAGCAATATTCGGGTAAACCGTTTTTGAGAAAAACTGTAATTAAAAATACTCATGAATATTTTATTTTGCTCCAAAATATCCACAAACGGTTAGTCATGTTTAATGCAATGTTTGGTCTATCGAAAGAAATGAGCTTCTTATGCTGTAAAGTAGGGTAAGGTTGTTGTTAGGTTTTTGTTTCTTTGTATAAAGTGAAGGAAAGTCTCGAAATTACTTGACAGGTGAGCGACCGGATGCATTGTCAATAATTGCATCATTTTGAACTCAACGTATTAAATAATGACCAAAACATTTTTCAAGAATGGAAGGTATGTATTCAAACTGAGCTATGGACCAAATTGATTTTCAAACTGTTTTTCAACGTTTAAATCTTGAGCTGCTTCCCTGGTTTCCTACTTTTAGCACCTTCAAAATCAGCTCAGCGTGGCTACATGTGGTGTTAAGAATGAATAGACAATACATTTTACTTGATAATAATATATAATTAATAATTCCCAACATTTTTGATGTCATGGGCCCACTGTAATGAATGGTAATGTCCCGCAAACAAAATGAATTTTTTTTATAGTTGGCTTATGGCACAAAAATGAAGTAGTTAATTACAATTTCCCAGCATTAGCCGTGTTATTCATAGAATATAAAATGCAAATGATTCCGTGGACCCCCTTACAAAGTACTAACAGACCTATAGGCATGGCCCCCACATCCTGAAGCAGGGCCCCCCTGGCTGGGATCTTTTACGGGCCCCCCGACCAGACTTTCACGGGGCCCCTTTATGATGAATTTATAGCGTGAAAAAACAAAAAAATGATTAAAAATCCCACCGGGCCCCAGGGCTGGAGCCTTGTCAGCCCACCCCTTATGGGGGGCCATGCCTATAGGGGGCGGGGGGGTATATGGACCACAGGTTGAAAAACACTGATCTAAATATGGGCTGTCTCTCAATTTATTCCAACAGGAATATAGTATTTTTTTTGGGTCTGATTTCATTAGTAATTAAAAAATTATATTGTGTGTGTGTCTGGGACGGGGATTGAGGAGGTGACCATATTTGTGTGGGATTAAAACAGTACTTTACTGGACCCTTTAAAACCTCGGTATATCCCAACAGGGACAATTTCCTGATATCTACGCGTTTAGTTTATTAAATATTTTCAGAACGTTGAATGTTGATGTCACGTTAACGTCAAGACAGCCCGAACAGCACCAACGAAAATCCCACCAAGTGATTTTTCTGGAGTCTCCTATACGGTTAGATGTACACACAGCGTAAGAGTAACTAAACATTCATACTAAATAATACTTTAGAAATCACCAGCGAAAAATATAAATACACGGGAAAAGTACGAAATGCTCCTGTTGCATTTCGACGTACTATTCGGGTCTTCAAAAATATTCAAATTAACTACGACTGGTGGTTAATCAACCACCAATCGCAGCGCCACAGATTAGGCTCATTACGAGTGGGAATTTCAAGAAAAAAATCGAATAGACCAATCAAATAGCTGCATTTCACAAAAAAAACTAATCAGGACGATACCTTACTTAGACTTACATACATGCTTGACTTGCACAGATGTATGTTTTTCCGCTGAGCAACCCGAAGGAAAAATTTGGTGACCAACCCGGTTAGAGCGTGGTAGTATATATATATGCAATTTATTCCTTGAAATACATTATGAATTTTGTATTTTTTTGTATTTTTGCAATTTTCGTTGGAGAATTTGGAGAAGATGCACAAAGTTGCTGATTGTAGGAAAATTATAAGAATGAAACTATATTGAAATATACATAAAAACAACTAAAATGATGATCTTCAGTAACTATAAATTTTTTTGCCAGTATATTTCAACTACAGCTTTGCAACTAGGTATATACTTTTTTCCAACTGAATGGCTAAGAAAAGAGCCAGATCTATTTGGAACATAACCAAGTTGGCAACACCTGCCTATGAATTTACATATTTATTCTCGCGAAAATTGTAACTATATCTTCCCATCACGACGCCGACTCTTCACTTTAGCCTCTCGGGACGTGTCAGATTGGGCCAATACGTTTAGACGGCATTGATTAACGTTTTTCTCTTTCGTCTGTGTGTTGTTTTTTTTTAAATAAAAATATTATCTGTATAAGCATTGTTTAAGAATCGTTGATATTTGATCATCGTTTGAAAATTTTGATATCTGAGCATTCTTTAAGAAACAACATTATTTGAGCATCATTTAAGGAACGTTGATATCAGAGCATAATTTAGATATCAAAGCATCATTTAAGGAACGTTGATATCAGAGCATAATTCAGATATCAGAGAATTATTTAAAGAACGGTGATATCAGAGCATAATTCAGATATCAGAGCATTATTTAAGGAACGGTGATATCAGAGCATCATTTAAGGAACGTTGATATCAGAGCATCATTTAAGAAACGTTGATATCGGAGCATAATTTAGGTATCAAAGCATCATTTAAGGAACGTTGATATCAGAGCATAATTTAGATATCAGAGCATCATTTAAGAAACGTTGATATCAGAGCATCATTTAAGAAACGTTGATATCGGAGCATAATTTAGGTATCAAAGCATCATTTAAGCATTTAAGGAACGTTGATATCAGAGCATAATTTAGATATCAGAGCATCATTTAAGAAACGTTGATATCAGAGCATCACTTAAGGAACTTTGATATCAGAGCATCATTTAAGGAACGTTGATATCAGAGCATCATTTAAGGAACGTTGATATCAGAGCATCATTTAAGAAACGTTGATATCGGAGCATAATTTAGGTATCAAAGCATCATTTAAGGAACGTTGATATCAGAGCATAATTCAGATATCAGAGCATCATTTAAGAAACGTTGATATCAGAGCATCACTTAAGGAACTTTGATATCAGAGCATCATTTAAGGAACGTTGATATCAGAGCATCATTTAAGGAACGTTGATATCAGAGCATCATTTAAGAAACGTTGATATCGGAGCATAATTTAGGTATCAAAGCATCATTTAAGGAACGTTGATATCAGAGCATAATTTAGATATCAGAGCATCATTTAAGAAACGTTGATATCAGAGCATCATTTAAGAAACGTTGATATCGGAGCATAATTTAGGTATCAAAGCATCATTTAAGCATTTAAGGAACGTTGATATCAGAGCATAATTTAGATATCAGAGCATCATTTAAGAAACGTTGATATCAGAGCATCACTTAAGGAACTTTGATATCAGAGCATCATTTAAGGAACGTTGATATCAGAGCATCATTTAAGGAACGTTGATATCAGAGCATCATTTAAGAAACGTTGATATCGGAGCATAATTTAGGTATCAAAGCATCATTTAAGGAACGTTGATATCAGAGCATAATTCAGATATCAGAGCATCATTTAAGAAACGTTGATATCAGAGCATCACTTAAGGAACTTTGATATCAGAGCATCATTTAAGGAACGTTGATATCAGAGCATAATTTAGATATCAGAGCATCATTTAAAGAACGTTGATATCACAACATCATTTAAGAAACGTTGATAACAGAGTATCGTGGAAAAACGATATTATGTGATCATCATCGAGGAATCTGGGCATCGGAAACGGTGATACATTCAGAAATCGATAGTATTTCAGCACCAGCACCCTTCCGAAAACATTATTTAAAAATAAAAAAATGGAAACTTCGTTACACCAGCATCGTTCAAGAAACATTGTTACTTGTGAACATCATTTAGAAAACACTCTTTCTTGAGCATATATACCAGGCACTAGTCGTGTTCTACAACTCATCAATATGGTCTAATATACAGTGTGCGTTGTATTTCGAAGACAATATTGATCGAAAAACGGAAACATGCAGACAACCTTTCTTTCTTTGTCATGCTCTACTCTTTACATTCGAGAACGACAAATAACCAAAAAAAATACCCTGCATAGATTATTATATTTTCACAAGGTCAGTCAGTCTTGTATGGTTGCCCTCATGCACTTCCAAGACAGGAGGAAGGAACACCTTTTTCCTATAAGACGAACACCACCACCACTACTACTACTACTACAACAACAACTACTACTGCCTTCGAGTGGGAAGATGAATAGCCAACGCTCACGGTTGAATGACTCTTAACGCTTAAGAACGGGACGCGTGGGAAATATTCGCCAGAGGTAGGTAGTGTGTGTCTCTTTCACTGGGTCGAACCCAACTTTAGATTCCCCTCTTTTCTTTTCAATCACTGGGTTTGGTACTCAAGACCTTGATAGAAGAATTGCCAATATATACGTAGAAGAAAAACACGAGTCGTCCTTTGAATATATTTATAATAAATGACGTAAGAGCCGGTAGAAAAGCCCAAAATATATGGAGTCCTGCTTGAGTGGGCCTGATGGATCTCACTTCGACAATCAATCAGGTTCGTTGAAGATGTATAATTGAATTAAGTGCAGGCCCATAAGAAATTTAAATAATGATAATTTTAATAACCAAAATATTTTGGTCATGAAATTTTTGGTCCAAATATATCGTTGACATTCTTAGAGATAAACGATACTATTTGAGCATCATTTAAAAAGCGTTGATATCAGAGCATCATTGATAATTCATTCTTGTTAGTACATTCTTGTTTCTGGTGTTACAATCCCAGTATGTTTCCTCACCATCTCCATCGCAGATGTATGAATCAAAAGCATGATGTCATGCAAATTTGTATTATTGCAATTTTTTTTTTATTATTTTCATAGAACATTATTATCGGAGCATCAGTTAAGGAACGTTTCATTCAAGTTAACTATTTTCAAATGAAATAACGACGAAAATATTGTGACTGTACATGTCACTGAGGTATTATCAACGTATAGTGAACACCATCGTAAATTTTGAGAAACGACCATTTGCTGCACAAAATTCATCTGATGGTTAGTTTACCTGCCAGAATCTCCTCAATCCTTTAAGAGGTTTCTAAAACTGCACATAACTGCACACTTCATCATAGCTGCCAGTCGAAATGACAAAATATTCGGCAAAATACGACTCCCTTTTCAACAGGAAAGGTTTGTCACCTGTGGTTAGATAGCTAGCTTCTGACTGCGCAGGTCTGGGTTCGAATTCCGGTTCGGGCATGGAGGTCTACTAACACTAACAAATTCTCTGGACAGATCGTAAAGATCTATTGGGCATACGCGATAATCACATTAAAAAAATTTTAAAAACAACGAAAAAAGAGAAATACTCTGAACTCTCTTTTCCATCACTTATGATGTACGCATATTCCCACACCACCTCGAAGGAAAGGGGAAAAACACCCTCTCTCTCATTTCTGTTATCAAACTTTGAAACAAAAGCTGACACCGCCCATTGCAGTTGATCTGTCAGATTAGAGGGGAGGGGCAATGGAAAACGTCTTTTACTGTAAAAAAAATACAACGCACAGTATTTGAGCTCGTCATTGCCGAAATAAGAGAGTTTTAAGGAGGCGAGATACTTGTAGTTTCTGAAATAAAAGGTATCAAGTAAAGCGTGCTATCTCGTCAATGCCGCTGTAAGGGTTGACTGACTATATAGTGATGAGGACAGATTGCAAGTTTTTTTTGACAGTGACGAAGTTTTCCTTCGCAACCTGTGCCGTGTGTGTAAGCAGGTGTGACGTTTTCTGCAACATAAATTTGCTTATTTCACATTCAAATGATGGGGGTTCAAACTTTCAAGTTCGCGCCAACTTTTCAACTCAAATGTCTGTCCACAGAGAGCAGGCAGACCTTCAACTTCATACTCACATAACTTTAAAATTCAGGAATCAGATGGCAGCACCATTATAACACGAAAAGGAGCGCGAGTGGGGCAATAGTAGCCGTGCTCATCTACCACCACGGAGGCTGCAGTTAGGTCTGTAAGCTCTTTCCAAAGGATGGGCAAAGAAAAGTTGTCACTGCATCGACCCGGTGACAGCGACCGACAGATGGAGCCTTCTCAATATCAAATCAACGACAGACACGTCAAGAACCAGGACAGAAGTATAACATGAATTTCTCTAGGAGAAAGGTTTTCGTTCCAACTCAATCGGTAGTAAATTTCTGTAAGGCGATAAGACCAAAGTTAGTAATCGGTAAAAAAAAGTATAAAGCGAACACAAACATAAATACATTAGGTCCACGCGTGTAAACATACAATAAGAACGTACCCGGATGGTGAACTGTATTTGCCAGGCTGGAAGTTAGTATCCCTTATTCTCTTCTGTGGTACAGTTTTGCCACTAAAAGTGTCCATACAACAGACTTCGATATTATGAATTAGGCAAATTGATTCTCATACGTCTATCTTAGAAACCCTAAAATTTCACGCTTTTTCACAAAAAAAGAGAGATATAAATCGATTGAATGAGCATGATCCGACAGCCACTTCCGTGATATTACTATTACGGTCGATACCGGCGATTTTACTTTTCTCTCTCTCGTACAACATCGCGTGCACACACAAAAAAAAGAAGGGAAAATACATCATATTTTTCTTTCACACACTGACACAAACACACGCTATAAGTTTCTATTTTTGTCGCAGAACATTGTATTGTTATTTACCAGAAAAGTACATATACAAGAGCGACAGCAGAGAGAGCACTAGTCAGTCCTTGAGATGAGATCAGCGGTTCACGCCACCAAACAAAAGGCGTATCTTTTTTGCTTTTTTTTTATCCCTATCGGTACGTATTTCTTCGGACACCATAATATTGTACGCATAGTTTCTGACTGGCCGGTGGTGGTGGTGGTCACGCTGGAACAGTCACAAATCCATAATAACAATCCTGTATGAGTTCGACATCCCGTTACGTCCAATTATCGGAGGTTCGTTATGGTTTCCTGTTCTATCCATCCCTATACAGTAACCACCTGGATGGATGGACTGGTGACGTCACAGCTGGTATTGACCAGAGTGGTTTGTTTTTTTTCTTAATTTTTTCGAAGGATTTTGAATCTCGTCTCCGATCAGATATGTTTTTATACATACATCTATGGTGGTTCCATAATCGGAATTTTTTCATTCATTCACCTATTATGTGATTGGATTATGTCATTCGGTGTTAGCGAACCTTTGTGCGTCTTAGAAGGTCATTCATTGTCTTGGTGATTATCACAAAGCCATATTGTGTAATAGAGATGGATTCTCCCATGATGTTGAGTAATGATCGTGGAGCTTGGCACAATGAAGCGCGTTTCAAAAATATTGATACTTGGCACTCTCGAAAATCATTGTTGCTATTTGTGTAAAGTTTTCTAACGTATTCTATTCTTCTGTAAATTTCTAACGTAAAGTTTTTTTTGTCGTTATTCTCACGTAAAAAATCTGTGTAGCTCTTATACGTACAGGGTGGGCAAAAAGTCGCGATGTACACAAGTGAAAGAAAAGATACACAATTAACGAACAGAATGCCTCCAAATCGCTTATTACAGCAGTATGTGTTGCACATCACCACCACCACCACAAGAGATAACGCATTGCAGGCGATTCACAAATCCAGCAGCAACGGCAGAGCGTAGCAAGGTCCCATATAACCTTTGAGCTCTGTAATGAGGGGCCATTCAAGTATTACGTCAGCTGTTGCAATTGTTATTTATTTCCTAGCGAAAAAAAAAAATTGTTGTCACTTGTATACTTTTCGTTTTTATACCGTAAACTGGGATGACTTGGGTGCATACCCTAATTTATCATCTTAGATGACGCCACAGCCACTGCAAATGAAATAGAACGGTGATTCCGTGTCCAGACGCCAGAGTTGAGACTCCATGATTAAATATTTTGCCTAAATCTCTCATGGTTATCCCGCATACTTTTATCATAACCTATGTTTTAAGGTTTCACGAAACAATTGCAAAACTTCGTTTACAGTGCTTGGTGGCTACATTTTAAAGTATTTGTAGAAGTTTGTTTCGGTATACATATTTATTGTTTCAACTGCGGATGGTAATAAATCTAATTAAATCTTTGATAAATATATACTGGTTGGTTTTTTAGTGAAGTTTTTAGTATTTCTGGGGTGACTTGTTCGGAGGGGGGGACGGGGGACGGCAAGAATTTTGGAAAGGGGATCAAAATCATAAAAAATTGATTTAATCATGTTATTCCATACAAATCAGTCATTTTTTAAAATTTTGTTAGCCCTCTCGCCACGGTCGTGGCTCCGGGCTGTATAGAAATTGCATAAGAAGATCAGATTGACTTCTTAATTGATTTAAGATCTGAAGATTTTAACACCAAAACAGGCATCTGCGACTAGGCAAATTTACATTGCAAAAATAAAAGAATGGTTCCTTAGGCCTTATTTATGTGTATTTATTCTTTTTTTTATTCGTCCCAAATTATTTCTAGTTGAATGAGATGGAAACATATGCTTCGAGAAGCGAAATAGCAATAGAGTATTCACCCCTTAAACTTGGGTATGACTTTGCATTCATTTTTCTCTATTATAATAAACTGCCAAACAATTATCCTTGCATAAACAAATTACTAAAAAGGGCAATTTCCTCTAGTGATGCACATTCTCTCTCACTCCAGTGGTCAAACTTTTAGTAAAACATTTTAATATTCAAAAGAAATATGATACAGAAAATGTCCAAAATCTACACCCGAGTCACCCCTGTTTACGGTACGTGAAAAAATGTCACTTCGAAACGTAAAAAGTTGTCATTTGAAAACATGAAAAAATTTCACTTGGAAAACGCAAAAAAATTTCACTTGGAAAACGCAAAAAAATTTCACTTGGAAAACGTAAAAAAGTTGTCACTTGAAAACGTAAAAAGTTACCTATACGTAAACGAATTGTCACTCATGAACATGAAAAAAAAAAAAAAATGCTGCTGCCAATTGCGTACTTGAAGTGCCCGAATGGTATGGTGATAAGATGCTCGTCTACCATCGTGAAGGTTGTTGTCAGGGTCCCGGGTTCGAACCCAAGGGAAGATATAGATAAGATATTTTCTTATATTATAACTCGAGGCGACCACCGATAGACAGCACCTTCACTTCCAACCCATCTCACTAATTACAGAATATAGCGATATGCCTAGGTTTGGTGAAGTAATTGCATACTTCAGAAATGTTATTTCTCAGCGTTATGTTTTGAAACATATTGTTGAAGTTGCATGCTTGAAAATTATTGTTGACGTGCACATTTTCCGACAAGAAATTGGAACTTTTTAATGTTAGACACTTTATGGGAACCAATAATTTTAGGTCATCATTTTAAAATTAGTCTCGACATTTGATCCAAATCAATCATAATACTCAGTCCAAATTTTTCGCATGTAGTTCAAATCGGTCCCATCAATTCAATTTTAATCAGTCATTAAATTTGGTCTAAATCTAATAGCAACATTGAATTCCAACTGTTCACAAGTTCATGTCAGAATATTTTACTACAACATTCATCTTAACTTTTACCGAATGTTTCACTGCAACATTCAGCTTAAACTTATCACAATATTTCATTACAACATTCAGCTCAGATTTTTCACAACATTCAGTCCAAAATTGTCTCAATATTTCATTACAACACCAAATTTGTCAGAATATTTCATTATTAAAAATATTTTATTACAACATCCAGCCCAAATTTGTCAGAATATTTCCCTACAACAGTGTTTTCAAATTTTTTTCCCCACCAACCGTACCCTTTACTCTAATCAGCACTTATCCTCGGCTCCCCAGAGCAGTTTAACACAGATTCTCTTCGAAAAATCTTTGTCGGGCCTCCGTTTCGGCACCCCTGATATAGGTTGACGGTGCATACTTTGAGAACCCCCACACCACAACATTCAGCCCAAATTCGTCAGATTATTTCACTAAAACATTCAGCCCAAATTTTTCAGAATATTCAGTCCAGATCAGTGAAAAAATTCCGTCTAAAAGTCGTTAGAAAAAACAACAACACATTTTTTCGGTTGAAAACATGCACAGGTCATCTTCTCATTCATTAAAAAGATGAAGAAACTTGTCCTTCCCTCTCGTATATCGGTTCACTCATCTATATCTAATCCCATGTAATACATCCGAAAAGTATTATCATTATAAGTAGATAAAAATACTTGACCCCCGCTTATTATAAGGTTGATCATATCGTTAGGCGAAGTCCGTGGATTCGAGATCAGGCTTGTGAATGAAAATGTCTGATAAACAGTCGAAAAAAACTACAAAAGGGAAATGTTTTGTAAGGACAGGTTTCTTGGACGCGTCCTTCGTGTGATTCGGACACGCTACGGAGGACACGATACCGTTTGAAAAAAAACAACAAAAAATCGTGTCCGCATTTATCTCGATGGACTTTTGCAACCTCACCGAAAACTTCTTCAGATTTGAGATTATCGTCTCAATCGTGTATGCGTCACAGCTGTATAATTTCGTCCTTTTCTTAGTATTTGATTATTACCAGCAACATACGAGTTTCCAGGAATAGTAAGATGGCGCATCATTTTTCAAACTTTTTTTACCGTGAAGTTTCGATAAATTTATTTTCAGTAACTGTATACTGTATGAAATATCATATAAATTTTAAATAAACTTTTTTCTTATTGTAATCATAAAATATTGATTCTTGGAAAAAGCTAAAATGTTCCGAAGTACAACAAGGGGTATTGTACCTTGATGAATGCATTGTTGTACAGTGGAACTTCGGTTAACGAGCAATTCGCATAACGAGCAAAAAATTGTGAACAAATTTTGACTCGGTAAACGAGAGATGATTCGCATTTACGAGCAAAATTTCTGCTCTTTGTTTATTTTCACGTTATCACAACTGAGCTGATGGTTTTCTGCTTTCGCCCATACACATGTTATGGAGAATTGTGAATAATATTATGCCCTAAATTCTCCGGTAAGCGTGCGGAAAATTAACACACGTGCGAGTGTGAATATTTATGATACGAAACCTAGATTATGGCCATGCTTATGTGCGCTTGTAGTTTTTCAAATTTTGCTTGGAGAAAACTCGGCTGATTTGCATTATTGAACATGACTTCGAGGGGCTAGCTCATGAAGAGGAGCCAGTACTTGTCGAAGAGATTGTGTGCTTGCAGAAGGCCATGGCCTGGAGGTGCATGAGGATGACATTCAAGAACTAGTGGTGAAAAATGCCTAAGAATTGACATTAGATGAAGTGATGGATCTCTTTTGACGCACCAGCAAGAATTTATGGACGGTATCTCATCTGACAACGATAGAAGTCCCTCTCTCACATAAAATGTGATTAGAGAGATGTTGTAGAACGTGGGAATCTGTATAAAACTGTAGAAAAGAACCACCCAAATAAAGTTGTAGCAGTGTGCTAGCAATGAATCTGTTCAACGAACATTAAATTTCTCATCTCCCAGAAATCCTAAAAAGGAGGCAAAAGCAAGTGTCATTGGAAAAGGCTCTTTTTGAAAGTCACGCAAAAAGGAGAAAGAATAAGTTTGCAAACAACAGTGAGTCTGTAAATCGTCCTAAACGACAGTCCTCCTCTTTCTCACGGTTTAGAGTAAGTCAATAATGTATGCAAACAGTAACAAACACTGCAATAAATTTTATTTCAAAAACAATTTAAAACTTAAGTTTCTCTAAAAGAAGAAATAAACATATTCTTTCGATACTCATCAATTCAAAACTTAATGTTTTGAATTGATGAGTACCAAAATTTTTGTATCGTATAAAGTTAGAAATATTTCAAAAAAAAAAAAAAAAAAAAATGGCGTACACTAAGAATTTATAATTTTACTTAGTTCAATGAAGATATACATTGGAAATTATTTGAAAAATTAAATTTAATAGTTTTATACAGTATAATAGCACTAGTGTTTTGTTCTTATACATAAAAACTAGCGCGCATATATGCGCTTCGGTGATAATGGCCAAAAAAATTCCGCGCATGTATGCGCTTAAGATGCAAATGGGTTAAAAAGAAAAAATATATATATAATTAAGTTCTACAGAATGTGGCAGCTAAAATTTACGAATACAGATATAACAATATCGAAATACAAATTTATGGCGAGGAAAATTAAAAAAAAAAGCATTTTCACAAAAAAGACATTTATGACATTTTTCTTGAACTTCCGGGCTCTAGCCATATGCATGTTTGTGGGCTCTTCACCCCAACCAAAATTTATCCACAGATTCCTTGCCTCAATGACTTTACACCCAGGTTTAATTACTTAGCCTGTGTTACATTTATCTACGCTTCCCTTCGTTCAATTGTGATACACGCTTGGGCCACTAGCTGTCATTTACACACCCATGGGTTTTACTCTCAGGTGCCTTGACCAAATGGTCATGTATCCATGTATGCCCTTGCTGTATGGTGCATAACTTGATTTCCTTAACTGGAGAAACCGCGACACACCCAAGCTCTGTCACAAGGAGCAACGTAAGGTCTTCGGCCCCCCCCCCCTTCCGGAGGGGGGAGGCCCAGATTGCCTTATCGGGTCAGCGGCTCCCACTTGCTCCTAATGGCCACATCCTGTTCAGGAATAGTTGACGTCCATCTCAGTGTTTGGCGATGCCCCACCAGCTGTGGCACTTTTAGGGTCGATCTGAGTGATCATGAATCATATCATTCACTAGTATTCACCCGTAAGCAGAGAGAATTTCGAGCATTTCAGACGTTCCCTTCTCCTTGTCAGCAGAAGTAGGCGAAGCGCTGACCCTCCCTCAGTTTCCAGAAAAGCTAAATAATACTCTGAAAACTCTCCACGCCCCCCCCCCTTTCCTTTTAATACGATTAAATTTAGTTTGTCTACTAAAAAAGAGATGTAATCGTAAATGATTTTAGGATATGAAAATACGGGAAAACCTATTTGGAAAAGCATCACATCTGTTTTAGGATCATTTCTCACCTACATCTCCTAACGTATTAACTTACATCTATTGAAGACATTCACCCTAAAATGGTAGAATCACACACAACGTCAAGATCACAATCTTCACGAGCTTAAGACACAACGTCGAACCAATAATGACTGCCCAGAAGAAAGCAACAATCCCCCCATAACGGATCATCTTTCGTCTTCATAATCTTCTATTGTGTTCTTCTTTCGATGATAAAAGAACCTGATAGAGTATCTTCATTCGAAGTTCTCTGTCTCGAGACATCTCATTTTTGAAAAGAAAGGTGATTCCAGAGACAGATTCGGAGAATGACCGATGAAGATAACTATGTCTGTTAAAAGTACCCCCCTCTTAGGTCGCGGTTAAGGATTGGGTCACGTCACACACAGTACGTCGAACCCGAAAACCCGTTGCATCGACACAACACAGCGCAGCAAGGAGAGAAGGAGGATCGGCTATCTCATGGGTCCGAAGAAACGTAATTAGGAATTCTTTTCTCAAGAGAGATATTGAATTTCTCGATTACTCTCTTTCTTATTGCTCAGTTTACGGATGAAGATCGTCTAGGGAAGTTTACGGTATTAGAATCTGATCTTATTCGGTTGAAAGTTGATGTTCTGGTCATATTACAGTGGTGATGGTCGGATGAAGTTGGTTATTTCCGTGTAATGCTTGTTATGTGTAGACACATCTGCCATCACTTTTTCCTAACCCTGAATGAAGAGTGTAATGATTGAATAATTCTACCGTTGTGTAGCACTGTTGCTCTATGTGTCGAGACATTTTAACGGGGAGATTGGCTCGCATTCGTGCTTCAAAGTTGGGAACCAAGACGAACTTCAGTCGGTCGTCGCTACAGTGGTGATCGGCCTTGCCATATCCCTTGTGAGGGAGGACATCCATTTAAGAAAGCCACAAAATTTGTTCGCACCCGGCCGCGAAATGAAATTGTTCAGTCCCGATTCCTTCAGCTAGATCAGGAGGGATGACCAACGAATTATTACCCTCCCAAGATCGAGTTCCCAGCCCTTATGGGCTTTGTGAGAAGAAACAAGTGTGAATGTCAGTGTTTCCCAAAGCCGCTGTGGTGATCGAGTAGTCGTAGTGACGGATTGCACGGACCCGGGTTCGAACCGTGTCCGGAAAATTCACCGCCGGCAATTCACCGCCGGCAATTCACCGACAACAATTCACCGACCAACAATTCACCGCCATGCAAGCAATTCACCGCTAGGAAAATTCACCGACAACAGTTTTAGTGCGAGTCAGTTAGCGAGGGAGTGAGCGATTGGGTTACTGAATGAGTGAGTGACCCAGTGAATGATTGAGTGACCGAGTGAGTAAGTGATTGAGCGAGTGACCGAGTAAGTGATTGAGCGAGTGACCGAGTAAGTGATTGAGCGAGTGACCGAGTAAGTGATTGAGCGAGTGACCGAGTCAGTGATTGAGTGACCGAGTGAGTGAGTGAACCAGTGAGTGAGTGAACCAGTGAGTGACCGAGTGAGTAAGTGAGTGAATTGCATGGCGTTGAATTGTTGGTCGGTGAATTTTCCTAGCGGTGAATTTTCCGGTGGTGAATTTTCCGTAAACCGGTTCGAACCCCACAGTGGTGGTCGACTGAAGTTGGTTTTCTGTGGTTCCCAACTTCAAGGTGAAAATGATGGTCGATCTCCCCATTAAAAAGTCTCGCCACAGAGAGCAACTAGCCTACACAACGATACAATTATTCAATCATTACATTTCACTCAAAGTTGGAAAAACTGATGGCAGATCTATCTACACATAACAAACATTACACAGAAACAAACTTCATGTTAGTTCACAACACGTGCACGTACGTTCCAACATGTACCGATTCGTTAGAAGTTCCACAGACGAATAGGAACGAGGTGCATATGTGGTTTTGTAGTAGTAGTGTTTCACAAAGTGGGCGATCAAACGTAGCAAGGGGAATAATAGTTACAGATGCAACACAGGAGCCTATGGGATCGCTCTGGAAGATGGCCGATGAAAAACATTTTCTTCTGAGCAGGAAGGCGATGAAAAGAATAATTTTGGAAAAAATGGTCTTTTCGAAGAGTCTGGAAAGTATAGGCTCATTAGTATAAGCGCTAGATAGGTTCCCGTATATGTTTTATTTCTTGATTGGTTGAGCTCATAGTGCGAACTGGTTCAAGACGTCGCGACGTCTTGAACCAGTTCGTCGACCGACTGTTGACCAGCACCGACGCGTCGGCGTTTTTCCACAACTTCTTGACCGTCAAGGGGAATTTTCTCTTCGGGTCAAATCCTGTTTTTATGGATCTGTCCGTGCACCTTTTTACAGTCATCAAGAACCGGATACACGGAACGATGTGGAACAATTATAGCTCTCTCTGACTGTAAATACGGCCTTCTGCATAGAAAAATCATTCATATAATAGATGGTCGCAGACAGCGCGCCCATCTAGCGGTCGTTTTGCTCGAGCAAACATGCAGAAGGCCGAAAATAGCCCTTGGCCAGGGATGGGTCAGTGAAAAGAACCAGAGAAATATGGTCTTTCTCTTATCTTCATTTTTCTTGTTGCTTTTTTTTCCCCCCCCGATGATTTATCTCATTGTACTTGTGCGCGTCTTCGTATGTGTCTTCAACTTAATAATAAAGATTGATATTTGCTTAGGAATCGTTAAAGGATGAGAAAAAAGCTATTTCTGAGCGACCAGTGGGGGTGCACGTCGTCATACAGGTCGATTCAGGCGGAACAGAAAGTTGTGAATGGATCGGAGGATGAACCCTTTGTTGAGTTTTTCTGCGTTATTTAGAACTCACTGTCATTATTTTAGTGCGCACGAGCCATCTTTTACCGTTTTTGTTTTCTTTTAGCCGGCACCATTCTTTGTTTGGGTGGGGCGAAGAACATTGGAAGGGTTGGAACTTTCACAAAGTCTGAGATAGTCCATTGTCTTCTCGCTAAAGATGAAGACACCCTGAAAGAAAGAAGAAAAGAAAACACAATGGAGTGTGTTTCTCTTATTTTCTTCTTCTCATGGAAGATTTAGAAGGAACGATACGAAACTGGCATATGCGATTACAACTAAGGCAGGATTTTAATGGACGTTACAAGTCCCAGGTGCTTCATTTTTTAACTGTTTTGCAGTAGTATTGAGACGTTACGAGCATCCAGTGAAATATTCACGATGCGTGTATGCTGTAAAACGTACACAATACGTGAAAATTCTCTATAAAACCCTGTGTCAGGAGCGGATATGGTTGGGGTGATGTGGGCCAACTCTTTGAATCACTCACACCAAAATACATTTGAACTTATATACTTCGAAACTCAAGGGGACAGCAATATGAATTATCCAAAATTCGAATACTTTAGTTCATCAATCTAGGATAGCTATACTTTCACAAAAAATTAATAACTCTCAATAATCATAAAAATACGTATCTAATGCTATCACTTACTATGCCAGTTTTCTCGTTGTTGAAATTAGTGTTTGCATAAAACGTAAAAGATTATGAAAACTATTTTACTGCATTTGTAAATTTTTAATTTTCATCTCGTTGTAGTTTTCTTCTGGATTCTATTAAACATTACACAAAATCTTCTTGTGGATTTAGAGAGTCTTATTTTCCCTAACATGTACGTAGTCTCTATAAATGTTGGAATAAGAACATCTGCTGCTTTCTTAAATTCGTGCGTTTTCGTCCTCTTACTTCTTCACCAATGTCCACATCCGTAGATCAACCATCAATTTTTTTCCAGATGTGAACAAGCGTAGGAACCTCGTTCGCGGCCATGGTGAAATAATTACCAAGTCAAACCATTCGAAATAAACGAACAATAACGATAAAGAGACATGGATTCTCAAAACATTTTACCTGCCAACAAACTGGTATCTTAGTACCCATTCTCCGTCTGTGGGTTATCACACACGCTGACACAAAATTTCTCGTAATTCCTGAGCAATACACTTCGTAGTATTTGGCATTGGCAGATGCTAATGAAGTCACCCAAGAACTGGTAAAACACCAGTGTGCCTTGAGAAAGAGAAGATCCAGCGTGTAGAACAGGTAATGAAATTGTTGCTTAGGGCACAACAAAAAAGTTCAGATTTTTTTTATTGTAATTTTTTTAATGTTTTAATTTAGGCTGCATGTTATATTCTGAAAAATATCAGTAAACCACTGAACAAAAAAGAAAAGAAGACAAAAATGTATTCAGGAATTCTGAGAAAAGGGACATTTTGCGATGACATATCTCAATCAAACTTCGAATTATCCAAAACGTTGAGAAAATAAATCAATTAAACAGTAATTTTAATATTTAATTGAGTAAGAAATTCAAGGGGAATTCAAAAAATTCGAATTATCCAAGTTGTCCTGTAATAAGGAAAACGATATGGTATGCCTAGGGTAACAGTATAGTCACAGACTACTACTTTCGATCCCAGTGATTCACTCCTCCCCATGATAGATGGATACGTACCTGGTGCGTGTAGTTACAGTTTTGGTGTCAAGTCTTCACTAATTAGTGTCATTTGGGGAAAAAAACCAAAGTTCACCCGAATTGTATATATATATACAGGGTGTCCCATAAATGCGCAAATAGTTAAAAAAAATTCATAAAAATCAAAGGAATTGGTATATTGGAACGTGGTTTGCGAAAAATTTATTCTCATAAAGGAGAACCTTTTTTTTCATACAAGGAAAAAAATTTGTTGCAATTTATGTCGAAAAAGCAAATCACTGTAGATATGCAAATTTGAGTGCTGTAAAATGCACGGTGTGCAATTAACAGCTCGTTTCTGAATTTTGAGTAAGGTTTTCATTGTGATGATGAAATTAGTGGAAGAAGTTGTTTTATCTCAGCGACGAATTGCCGGCTGGAGCTTTGCGAACGTTTCTGACACGGAAGAGACTAAAGAATGTTTCAAGTCCAATCATTGCTACCGGATTTTTTGGATATCATTCTCCTTTAGACAGAAATTTGAACTATTTTCTTTTTCTCTAAAAAAAAATCTCCCACATTCATGAGTTTTTGAAATATTTAAGAATTTATGGGACACACTATATTTTTTTCAATGTTTCGTAAACAAAAAAAAAATTAAAAACTGGAGAAATGTAATTACAACCATTTAAGAACAAAATCTGAACAGTTAATTGCAGATTCTCGATAGAATGATGTATTCATAAATGATCCTTAATGTTTCGGTTCGGAAATAATGGAAATTTCTTTATGCTAAATTTCATGAATGGGGAGAATATCACTTTGGAGATTGTTCAACCTTGACTATTAATTATGTTTTCTCACATTTAGGTCGAGATCTCCATTTCCCTCATTATGTATTAACAATCTTCGTGCATCACTTTCCGCTAATGCGAAGTTATAATGCCATTGCTCATTGAATATACTGCAGAGAAAAAGTTTGGGTCAATGTCGAAAACACGCTCCGGGGCCTGTATCACTTATATATAACGGAGTTTCTCTCTCTACATATATATATATAACATTCTCATCAGAGGATGTTGTTGTTTTCTACGTACATCAGTTTTATGTTAGATTACCGATGAATTATTTATGGACTGCTAATAGGGATACCGCGAGGGGTAATTAGCCTTATTCTTGAACCACAATAAAATTGGCCAGTGAAAGGCAACGATCATGATGACGACGACGAAACTATTAGAAATAAGTGCCACGCGAGAGAGGATGTGTTTTCTTATTCTCCTGGAGGCCATAAATATTTTTACTAATGCACAATATGTGTGGCGCAGTGGCCATGGAAAGCTATGAATACCAATAATTGCTGATCAGATGCAATCGACTTTCAATTTATGTATTTCGTACCACTTCCTCGCACTGATAATGGTCATTAAATATCGCACTAGTAAAGTTTTGTTTTGTAAGAGAGGAAATGTGCCTCTTTTCCGGGAACTTATATAGAAATTATACATATACAAATACAGCGCCACAACAGACAAAATGCCCAACGAGGTGGCTGAGAAAAAGATGCCCATAAAAAATATGGATGTCATATATTTCAAGAATACAGCAACCCAATTAAAAATGCAATTACAAACAATATATATACACATGATGAAATATTATACAATGCCCATAAGAATACATATGGTTATCTTATTCTAAGTATGGATAACTTCTCAATTTACCCGAACATGTTAATTAATATTCAACGAAATTTCAACTCTGTGGTTGAATTCGATGATTTTTTTTTTTTTTTTGTATGCGATGCCGTCGTCATTTCCTTAAATTCAAATACGGTCGGCCACGCTTAATCGGACATCAATGATTCCAGCACACAATATCCGATTAAGCGGAGAATAATTCAATTGCGATTTTACAACGTTTGTATAGTTTGTATATTGGAACTGATGAAAAAGATCAATATTAACGAAGCTTTGGAAAATAAATCGGGCATCAAAAATTTTAAGAAAATTATATTTAATTGCAATGCCTAAGATTTTTACTTTTAATTAGGGCACTAACTTTCCTAATGAAAGTAAAGCCCTTTTTTGGCCCAACAGAGAATGAAAATAAAATAATTAAATGTACATATTCACACGCAAACACAAGACAACTTGAACACTTGGAAACCAGTACTTACTCTTCACTCTAAAACATTAGTTCTGAAACTTGCCCAATTCACGGTCCATCTGCGGCTCCCAAAATAATAAATTAGATATTGTACATCCATAAACGATCCACTTCAAAGCATAAATAGGTACACGCATCAATATTTCGTTAACATATAAAAAGTATCGAAACTGTTTTATCCACCAGGAAGGACTAAATTTGTAGAAGATGATTCGGAAGAAGAATTCCAAGGAGAAAGATTAATTTCGGAAGCCGCAAATTCAAGACGAAGCCGTTTTCCATGGACAAAATTTTGGTGACACTGATTGGAAGCTTTCAATATAAGCCTGCAATGCAGATTCTCTGCTTCAATAGCACAACATGCGTCAAGCTTTATGCTCATGCAGCGTCAAGAACTACCATCTCTACAAACATCAACACTGGGCAATCAGTGTCAGAAACATTATTAGTTGCATGTTTTCCTCTCACAGCTAAAATACTTTACTACTTGTATATAAGTCCGCCTTAGTATTATTCCCTATAACATTGTTTCTCAACCGCCGGGCTGCGGCCCGGTACTGGGCCGTGACTGATCTGCCGTTTTCTTTTCCCCCCATTCATGTTCCGTTAATCATGTGTTTGACCGGGCCTTCCACTTACAAAAATAAATGAAACCGATCCGCGGGCTTCCAAAGGTTGAGAACCACTGCCCTATAAGACTTAGAGATCCTTTATCGCAGGACGAGCGTTGAAAAAGCAACCGACTGTGCATGATTCTATTCAGAACTCATGAGCAAAACTTTAAGGGGTGATAGATCACATTTTTGTAAGTGATTTTCGTCACTCAATGCATGGACGTAGTAAAAGCGTAAGCCACTTGGTCGCTCTGTCACTAAGCACTTAAAGCGCTCATCTTGCTCGTCATTTCTGTTGTGAATTGCAGAAAGGACGGCTAATTTCATGAAATTTCAAGAACCATGAAAAAGTGTACATGCATTTCATGTATAGTGCTACAGAAAAGAATGCGCTGGAAGATCAAAGAGTATTCTCCATGAGTATCCATGAGTATTTTCCAGCAGCACCCGTGGCCAGATAAAAAGTTTTTAAATAGGGCCAGCCCGATTAATCAATTAATCGGGTCGGTTAATCAATCACTTGTTAATCGCAGTTGAAAATTTTAGTTGAGTTAATCGACTCGATCAATCCGAACGAAATTCCATCAAAATTTTTATTAACACTTTATAATTTTATTCGATTTATTTGACTGAACCGACTAAATATCTTAAATTACGTTCCTATACATATCGTTTCAGAGATGTGACCGTATTTAACCCTTTAAGCGGCAAGTAGAAATCACTTGAACTTCCATTCAATACGCCATATCTTTTTTAACCAAGTAGCAAATAGCTTTCCTTCAGATTTTCATCAGGTGCAGACTAAGGGGTATAGGGAAAAGTTTTCCATTGAGAAATAAATTTTACATAATATCTGGTCCGATCAGTGATGAAATAAGATTGTTTTATGAAGACGAGATATCTCGTCAATGCCGCGTAAACGGTTAAAATATTTTAATCAATATTTTGATCAACTTTTTCGACATGTGTAAACACAAGCCGATTCAATGAAAACTGTGATGATCTCTAAAATTACTGAATAAAAAAATAACAAAAAACGAAAAGAAAAAAAAGAAAATCCCGGATATGACAAGCTTGTTCAGCATAAATCGACCCTCTTATGTCAGAGACATGAATGTGCTCATTTTCACTTTTGGGTTTATCAGCTGATTAATGGTCAGGGTGTCCATATAACTTATTAACCATCACTTATTTTGCTAAATTTGCCAGAAACGCGCAAATGGGCATTCCCGAGCCGAAACAGACTTTAGAAAACATTTTAGGAGAACAACTTATATAAAATAATATAGGGGTAAAAGAGTAAACATTCAAAAGTATTTTTCCAAGTTATAGAAAACTTTGCACACTCATGTTTCTGGTAAAGAGGGGACTATATTCAATAGCTTCAAACGAGTGGCCCATTCTGTATTTATTTGTATTTACATCCATTAGGAGAATACATGCGTGAAATGAATGTAATATATTTTTATAGCATTACTTAATATTAAATAGTTACCAACACTATGTTTTCTATGAGTGTACAACATTTGAGAATATTCGGTTAATCGGTCGATTAATTGATTAAATTATTTTTCTTAACCAATTAAAAACTGTAATCGATTTCCAGCCCTACTTTTTAGCGATTCAACCGTTGTCTGGGCATAACGGATATCTTGTAGCGTCCTCACACGTCTGACGCACACGGTACCTTGCATGCCGATTACCAGGGCACCTGTTTCGTACGAACGCCGGGGCAATCCCTGAAGTGTTTTTCTTTTGGCATAAGACGTATTTCAACTTCGAGGTCAATCCTACCCTAGCCTCGAACTTCTTTCACGGACAATGTATGATGTGACGAACATTACTTCATAATGTACGAAGTTTCAGCTACGTCATTCATATTGCAAGAGGGTGTATAGTTATTAAAATAAAAATAATAAATAACTTTTTATGTGGACACCCTGTGCCCAAAAACCCAATTAGAAAGTTGTTTGCCCGTTTCTCCTGATGCCAAAAAAATAAAAATAAAATAAAACTTCCCATTTCTCTCTAAGTGCATTCCAGTGGGAAAAAATTCGCATTTCTACGCAATACTCGTAGAGATATTTTAATTCAAAATCGGAGGAAAGTGGGAAAAAGAAGCGTGGAAACGTGATTTTTTTTGGCATCAGTACAAACAGTGCATTAACTTTCTAATCGGGTTTATAGGCACAGGGTGTCCATATAAAATGTTATATTTTTATTTTAATAACTATACATCCCCTTGCAACATGAACGCCGTATCTGAAATTACCGACTTCTCACATTTATTTTCCGTAAGAATCACTTTAATATCTGTCACCGTTTTCTTATCCCATTTTGAAAACAGTCGATTGTGGGACACCGTAAATTCGTCATAGATACCTTGTATACTGTAATCGATAGATAGCACCGCTCACAGCCCCGGACTGATGTAAAGCACCTTACTTTCGTTACCTCAAAAGAGGCAGAGTTGTGTTGGAAAAAGTTAGTAACGATTTATAGCGGTGCCCCCCCCCCCCCTGCCCCATGCTCGAAAGTATCGAATCACACGTCGTTCCCCCCATGAAGACAGCCATCAACTAGATGCAACGTACAAGCCATTTGACTGAAATGGATAGCTGAACCCAACTAGGGAGGAAAATTGCACGTACGCCCAGTGGCACATAAGGGCCAGAACCGCATTCTAGGATTTCAAAAGAAGTGTGGGAAAAGACTTGTAGGGCAAGTAAGAAGAAGTTGACATGTTGAAGTGGGAGAGATTTGAGAATGATCTAAACACAATGTATATACAATACGTATACACAGCGCCTTTACTGTGACGGAAACGAAGAAACAAAGCCTCCGTCCAGAGTGCTGGGCAGTTTTGTTTCCCTTTCCTTTTGCAGAATATGCAATATACACTCACAGAAAACACACAGAGCCCCCACCTGCGACGGGAATAATCAAACAGAGCCTCCGTTGACAGTTCTGGACAATCACATTTGAATCACTTACATGTATTATTTTTACATTACATAAATTTCATTTTTTATATATTATTTGGAATGTACATAAACATTGCTATGAAGGTAATACATATCATATCGTCGTCTCACAAATACCACTTAAGTCTATTAAAAAATATACAAATACAAATACAAATACAACGCCACAACAGGCAAATTGCCCAACGAGGTGGCTGACTTAAGAACATCATGGATCCCCGAGCCCCTAACTACTACTGCTACACCACACATGCAACCCCCCCCCCCGCGGAACCCCCCAACGGATCGGTACATGCGGGAATGTGCGTGTACGTGTAGTGCAACCTGACGTAAAGTTTGTTTCTGTGTAATGCTTGTTATGTGTAGTGCTGTCATCTGCCCCCAGTTTTTTTTTTTTTACTAACTATGAGTGAAGTGTTATGGTTGAATGATTTACTGTTGTAGGACTGTTGCTCTCTGTGGCGAGACTTTTTAACGGGGAGATCGGCTCGCATTTGCGCCTTGAAGTTGGGAACCACAGAAAACCAACTTCAGCCGACCACCACTGTGGGGTTCGAACCCGGATCCTCGCATCACGAGTCCGGCATTATAACCACTCGACCACCACAGCGGCAATCAATCATCATCAATCATATCAATCAATCAATCATCTAATATATATATTGATATATCAATCAATCATCTAAATCGATATGAATCAATTAATCTGGCATTTCAAGTTTCAGCTGCATTACCACAATATAGAATCAGCTTTGAAAAGGCGTTAACCATCGAAAAAAATGGCAACCTTGAACTGAATACAGCCAAGGTCCAGTGCATATACTCATGAAGACAGTAACCATCCATATCAGAAAACTGTCAAATCACTGAAATGATTCCTCGGTCACGTGTGAGAGAATGAAAGTTTCATATTTAAATTGAATTTCTTACAGGAAAACACCGATAATAAATCAAGATCAGAAATAATCAACCGATATTGAATGAAATGCCGTCCAAGACCGGCCATGATCGACGGCCTTGGTCATGTTGCCAACCGATAGATACAAAAATCATTTTAATTCAATCTCTTTTCTCTTCACCTATTCACCGGCCATTGTGAGGGACGTTATTATACCCATTATTATTGTTGCTAAATATACGCGACCTGCATGAAATCATTAAATCTGAAGGTCAACACTGGAACGTTGTTCGAGTTGTAGTAGCAGCAGCAGCAGCAGGTGTCGGCTAAAAGCATCCGAGCACCAGCTTCAGTTACGCAAATTATTTTTAGCTATAAATTCGATGGCTTTTCTTGTGGTCTTCCATGATGAATGGATTTAGAACACACACGAAAATTATAAAGATTATCTAATACTTCCGGTAGAGACATTTTCCAACTTCTCTTGATGATAATATTTTCACGTATAATTATCTACTACATTGTTGTTGCGGTTATTAAAATCACTGTTATGAAGAATCAACGTCAACAGAATTCTTAGGGGGGTCTAAACCGGTTTACGTGAAGGACATTCCCATGATGGGACACGCATCATAACAATCCGATGATGGCTCCGAAATAAACGTCAAAGATCTATTTAACCTAATTTCTCCAATTACAATCCATTACATTCCATTTGGAGAGAAAATAATGCAGCTTTTCCTGCTTTGATCGTTAGGGTAATGGTATTCAGGGTTAAAGGATATGAATAGGGGAGTCCATAATTTACTGCCAAAATGGCGTCAAGACGAGGGAATCATTGCAATAACAAATCTGAGGTCGTAAAATCCTCCCCCTAATGAATGCATTAAAAATGAAACCAACTTCATCCGGGATCCATTATGTTAATTTTTATTGATGGAGAAGGTGTCCATCAGGTCAGGGTCCCGGTGTTCATCTGGTAATTAAATTGAGCCTTCTTTGATCTTTGCCTCGGTGCTAATGGACATTTGGTACCGACGCCTTCACTCCAGGACATTATGGATAATTATTTCACTTTTCTTTTTTTTAATGAGCTGTGGTTGGTTAAGTAACCTTTGGAAATACTCTATCATTGCCAAGTGGTGGCCTTTTGTCACTTTCTCTGAAAGATAGTTATACAGTAAAAGTCCGTTATAACGATAGTTCACAATCACGAGGAAAATTGTCGTTATAACTGGAATTAATTATTTTAAAAACGAATATCCATTTTTTTGTTCTGGCAATAAAAATTGTAGATAAGTGCTTTTTTCTCTGCATTTAAACGTCTTTTATATCGTCTAGTTATGACTAGATGAATGAACTTAACTCTAGTCGTCATGAAACTGATAATTGGTCTCACAGCAGATGGTTCTTTAGGACATTTTTGTACAGAATTTCGTATCTTGTGCGAAGGGTCCAGAGGAGCGTGATGGTGGCTATCGCCCCCTTCCAAGAGCCAAAACGTGAGGGAAAAATTTATCTGTTCCGTAAAAATACAGAACAATTCCCGTACTTATCCAATGAATTGCACCTTTAACGATAAATCGTTCGAACCTAAACAATAAATCGCCCTTCCCAATACATCGAATTGGATACGCACCTGCCTTGGCTTCATTTGATGTTCAATATTTCCGCCTCGGCAACATTCGCAGCTGAATATATCTGCCTCGGCAACATTCGCAGCTGAATATATATGCCTCGGCTTCATTTTCAGCTGAAAATAGGTGCTTCCACCTCATTCCTAGCTGAAGGTGTCTGCTTTCGCTTCATTCGCAGCTAAAGATACCTGCCCCCACTTCAGTCGCAGCTGAGGATGCCTGTCTCGGCTTCATTCGAAGCTGATGTCTGCCTTCACTTCATTCACAGCTGAAGACGTCCATCCCCCGCTTCACTTTTAGCTGGAGACATTGCCTCTGCTTTATTTGCAGCTGAAGATGCCTGCCTCGCTTCACGCCTAGATACAGAGGAGGGCTATGGGGGGCAATAACCGTTTTAAAAAAAATGAGGGAAAAAATTATCTATCCTGTAAAATACGGGGCGATTCAACGCACCTAACCAATAAATCACCCCTTCCAACACATCACCCTAGATCCGCGCCTATCTCGTATTATCAAAGCTATTTGATAATACAAAAATTGACCAACTGAAGAATTAAAATTCTCAATTAATACATCATTGCTCTTTCCTGGCTTTTTATGGACCCGTCAACATTTTTCCACTAGTCGGAAAATTATTTTCGTATGGTTTTTTCAGGTCATTCGGGAACAACTTTAAGCTGCATGTTCTGGTCTCTTGGTCTCCAAGTCACCAGAAGAGAAACTAAGTCGAATAAAATCTTTACGTATCTCATGTTTACATGGGGAAGCACAAAAATAGTGGGTGGAAAGTAAAAATTTGATTTTTATGTGTCCATTCTTTGTTAGAGAACCTCAGAGTAATTTTTACAAGGAATATAATGTTCCATGTTAGAAGGCATTATGTTTAGTTCTCGAGAGAGAGAGGGGGGGGGGGGGAATTGACATGTTTTTTTCGAAAATTTAACGAAAAACGTTAATCGTTAAACGTTATATCGAATGACTCTTCTCGTTATAACCAAATTTTGTGCTTTTTTTAACCACAGCTATTTGAAAATCACTTGCAAATCCCTCGTTATAGTAAGATTATCGTTATAAGTCGTAGTCGTTATAACAGACTTTTATTGTGTCTATAGTTTCGACATGGTAATACCGGAAAGGATATTAGAAAGGGAATATCAATGATGGCTGTATAATACGGGCTTTTCGTGACGGTTTCAAGTCACGATGGAATTGATTTCCTCACTGTTCTCGTAATGTATTCACGTATGAGCGGTGTCGAACGAATTCTGATTCAGTCACTATATCATTGGTAGATACGAAGGACGAAATGGTTCACTTTCCGAAATATTCTATTTTCAACTGTTATCATCCATTAGCATCTGATTTTATACAATAGAAAATTAATACGAACATAATATAGTGAATGCTCATGTTTATCAAAAACAATATATCACTTATAGCACTATTATTATCGAGAGGATGACACCAGATGTCTCGGTGTACTATCCCGTCCTAGGAGAAAAATTATAATCTGGTCGTAATAACGGTAGTAAATGCACAATATTTGATGAAAATTGACGATATTTGGCAGATTTTCCGGTTTTGCCATTTTTAAATCTAGTCACCCCATGCTAATATCAGTTTTGAAATGAAAAAAAGCCAAACTAATATAGTCATGAAAGTTTGATGGACACAAGTAATAAAAATTTGATTGCTTCCGGGACGATCAATTGCCAGTTTGAGCGCGTGACTCTTTTCGAAGAATTTAAATTGATCATGAAACTACTGTTACACGGTTTGTCACATTGACAGAAAATTATTGCTGTTGAGAACATTTCATTACGAAATATTTTGCCGTTATCAAACCTCATTCAAAATACTGCAGTGTCTGAATTACATGTCCTTGACCGGGGGTTCTATGCAGTAGTTACAACCCATTAAACAATTTCTTTAGTAAAGTAATTTCAGAAATTTATTACTTAATTTTTTAAATTATATTGCTTATTGGAAATTTAAGGGTATCTGTTAAATTAGTGAATAGTTAAAAATTTAAAAACTTGAGTATTTTTGATTGCAGTTTGCGGAAACTTATCACTTATTATTATAAATAGGGATTTTTTTTCTGTTATAAAAAAAGAAATGCTTTAAATTTTTGTTGATAGAAGCCGCTGCATAAAAGCGAATAATCGACAATATGCAAATCAGAATCGTGTAAAATGCAAAACGTACGATTAACGGCTCATTTTTGAATTTTCTTGTCACTAGCGCTTACATAAGATTTTTGTTGTGATGTTAACATTGGTGGATAAAGCACTGTTAGGCCGCCATTACGCCATAAAAGTTTGATAAATGCACTTTTATAAAAGTTGAAAAATTCAACCAATAAGAGCATTGGTAACATTCTAGAAAATGCAATCGGTCACCTCATTAGTTGCATTTTTCAACTTTTATAAAAGTACTTTTACCAAACTTTTATAGTGTAATCCCGGTCTTAGTGAAGTTCTACTTCAGCCAGGATCGCCATCTGCAGCTTTTAGAGCATTTCGAAAGCTAAATAGATTATAGAAACGTTCGAGGTCAATCACTGGTGATTTACTTTTGTGCAGCGTCCTCACCTAACAGAAATTAGAACTATTTTTTTCTATACTGAAAAAATTCTTTCTAATGTGAAAATAAATTTTTTTCGCAAAGCTTATCCACATATAAAACTTTTTTCAGTTTTTATAAATTTTTGAGCTACTTATAAATGTATGGGAAAGCGCATTTCAATCATAAATAGTTTAATTAACATTTAAAGTGTTACAGTATATGATTTTGTGTTCTTTAAATCCGTTAATGATGGTGTTCATTTATTAAATTTCTTTCGCTACTCGTTGACTCCATAGTCCAACGACGGGAATACGTTGTAAAAATTTGATAATAGTTCTTTTATAAAATTTTAGAAATTCCAAGCGATAAGCATATTGGTTACATTCGAGCAAATGCAACCGATGATCTTATTGGTTGCATTTTTCAAGTTTTATAAAATAACTTTTCTAAAACTTTTATAGTGTAATGCCGACCTTTGGAATAAAGTGGGGCAAGTTGAAGCTGATGAAATATAGCCTACAGATGGCAACAATATAATTTTCCTGACACGATAACTACTGGTAATTTCAAATGTAAGTTTCTTTGTCTTGAAAAAATTTTGAAAGTGACACTCGAGATTTCTTAACGCCCAAATTGATGTTCCATATACTTTGTTTTACAATTCACTCCGCGGAATCTCAAATTCCTGTACGAGCTTTTTTGGGTTCTGTGATACAAAAACCTGTGAATTTTTCTCATTGATGTTACAATAAAAATACTGTATCTGTATTTGTTTATTCAGGTTCCATTGAATTTTCTCCTAACGGTAAAGGTATTTGTGGGAACACAAAAACGTTGGAAATCTCTAGTTGGTCGCAGGAGCGTACGCGGAATCGACCTTTTGAGCGGGCATAAAAAATTTCTTCCTGATAAATTTGGGGTAACTATCCTTCAAAAAGCATTCAAATTAACAGAAATTGGTTAAAGTAGCATATAAAATGTATTTTTTCTTTTGATATATCAATTTTTTTTAACCGAAATATTAATTTTTTCTAATTTTTGGTCGGCTTGGGAAGGGGGCACGGACCTCTTGCGAACGCCTCTGGTGATTGAAAGTAATCACTATTTTATTTGTAAGGCTGGTATTACACTATAAAACTTTGATAAAAATTATTTTATGAAACTCGAAAAATGTAACCAACAAACACATCTGTTACATTCGAGCGAACTTAACTGATCCGCTTATTGGTTGCATTTTTCAAGTTTTATAAACGAAGTTTTATAAAACTTTTATAGTGTAATCTCGGCCCAACAATGATTTCCAACCTTTTATATTACATTTTTCACGTAAAATTCATTGTTAGGTATGTTTGGCCACACACACATTACTATACCTAGCATAAATTCCTTCGTATCTGGAATTTTGTTGAATTTCGCAACTTTTGTGAAAAAAAAAATGCCTTAGCCGTAATAAGCATGTGCAAATTTAATTCGTCAATTTATAAATTCTAGGGCAGGGGTTCTTTACCTATGGTTCACAACTTAAACTTTGGTCGCAGGGGCTTCCGAGATGGGTCGTTGAAATCTACTAACAGTTCTTGATGCTCTTGAGCTATGGGTCACAAATAAACTTGATTAGCAGAAACTTCTGAAACAGTCATATAAATCCACTAACAGCCAGGTATTCTTGAACTATGGGTCCCGTCTCAGATTTAATCCGGATGGTGGGAACCCCCCAAGATGAGTCAAAAAATCCACTAACAGTCAAAGAATCTCAAGCTGTGGGTCACACGAACTCAATTTAATTCGCAGGGACTTCCAAAGATGGGTCACACAAATCCACATACAGCCAGGGATACTTGAGCTATGGTCACGACCCAAACTCGATTCGCAGAGGCTTCCGGAGTGGGTCACATAAAATCCACTAACTACCAAGTATTCTTGAGCGATCTAAACATGATTCTCAGGGGCTTCTCAGATCGGTCGCACGAATCCATTCACAGTGGATTATAAATGCACTTATGGCGTCGTCACTAATTTCAAAGAACAAACAGTCCCATGGGTCGCGGAAGCTGATTTTGGTTCGTGGCTGAGAAAAAGTTAAGAATGGCTGTTCTAGGGAATAGAAGGGGTTTTTGGTCACACAAATTTTCAAAAAAATTCTTTTGCTTGCATCTATGCGCCATCTGGTTTTTTTTTTAAATATAAATTTCTAATTTTGTTTCACTCGGGAAAAAAAAGCTGGAAATAACATCCAACGGTTGGTAATCCGCAAAGGAATTCTTACATCTTAGAAATTTTGTCTTTCACTTTCTGCCTATTATGGTCATTTCCACGTCGTATGGGCGGTTCATCAGCAACAGCAAGACCATTTAAATAACCGCATTATCCATGGTTCATGGATTATGTTATTCATGAAATTACTGAAGACATTACCAGTATCTGACATTCGGCCATGACGAATGCTCACGATTTAGAAATTAACATCTTCACTTAATCCACATCACGGATATATCCCAACCACGATCAAATAATGATCATCAGGCATTATTCACACTTCTCTCCCGACACGAAATTTCGATCAACACGCTAATCTTATTCAAGTGCCGGCGCATTATTCTGCCATTGAACTATTTTTTTTTTTATAATGGATTCTTCTTATCTGACGGCTCCATTATGTGGAGCTGAAGGGAAGCCATATTTGATAATGTGGGTAATCTTTGGAAAAAATTTGGTGTTACAATTACCCATGGAATGGAGCTCAAAAGTATAATATCATAGACCCATTAGACGGGGTAAAAGTCTCTGATAATATATCGAGTTGGTACCGAAACCCGTTTCGACGTAAACCCTGGGTTTGGCATAGTTATTTGCACAAGAAACAGCGTTTACTTCCTGTTCTTCGTCCATTTTAAGTGAGGAAATATGTATTTTTCTTTCTCGTTTATTGTAGGTTAACCCGTATTCACTTGTATGGGAAATGTACAAAAAAAAACAAAAAAAAACCCCATCATGTCTTTTAAATGTCCAGACCCAAAAAAATGTCTTCGGTTTAAGATGGCGGGAAAGAAACTGATTGCATTTCCTCGATTGTATTTTTTTTTTAAATCTGAATGATTTATTCATTTCCTTGTTACATATCAGTGGAATAATGTCTACAAGCTTGGTGCAGAATGATCAGACCGGCTTTCTGTTTGTCAGACCTATGTGAAGTGCGAAAGACATTTAAATGCCGAAATCTGGGGTGAAACAGATTGGCCTGGACTGGTTCAAAACTATAAAATTATCTCGGAGCAAAATACAGTGAAACCTTCATAATTCGCGTGACGACTTAAGCGAAGTTTCAGTTTTTATGTGCAATGCCAGTGGAAATCTTATAAATTTGAAATAATTCAGTAGAATTTGGGGAATTTGAACTTTTCCAAACTCCCCCCTCGAGTTTTCTATTTAATTTAATGTTAAAATTTCTTGTTTAATTCGAACTTTTTTCGAATGTTTTGGATAATTTGAAATTGTAGGAAAAGATTTATGATTTTTGTATGAGAATAATTCAGTTCGGAAAAATTCTTCAACAGCATTTCTGGATCATGTGATCATTTTTGTCCCACTGCGGTCATTTACTGCGCCCAAGGGCTAATTAGACCGGGACCTACAATTTATTGCCGATCCCGAACGGCAGCCTGTTTTTATACTCACCGGGAGGTTGGTGCGCTAACTCCTCGGTGTGGGGCTCTTTGCCGTAGCAATCTTTTTCTGCGGTCTTGTCGACGTTTCTGTTGTAAAACTTGGGTCAGGAACGGTTCTGACAAGGACGAACCAGGTATCGAATTCGTGACACCTCTAAGCATCTTTGGTACTTTAGGCAGGTATTTTAATTAATCATTTCTCAACCAAATTGTTCAACAATAAATCTTTCAAAGACAAATAAAAATTTGAAAATTTTGTTTTTTTTCCTACTCTTTCTTTGATAATTTAAGGCCCATTTTAACATTGTTCTCAGCTAGAATGCATCGAGAATGTGTGCCATTTGATATCGATTATGATTATGTTATTCAAAATATGTTTCGAGGCAGGGCAGTAACTAGAGGTGGGCGGGGGGGGGGCAACTGCCCCGGGCAGCAAAATTTGAAGGTGGCAGTTTTAGGAGGGAACAAAGAGCACCGTTATAAAATTATCGAACTTTAAAGTTTGGGGGGGGGGGCAGCAAAAATCTTAGTTACGGCCCTGATCAATGTGTAACATTAATCGTTTTATTGTCATTTAGAGTCTGGAAATTATCGGAAAGTACAAATTGTAATACGTAAATGAAAGTGACATCTCTGTTAGCATAAGAATAATAAGCAAGATGTGCGAAACTATTTCGTAACGTATGATCACATGAACTGTTTCCGTAAGGCTTTGAGTATGTATGACAACGAAATTCTGCAGTGATGCTGATTGCAGAACAGTGAAATAAAGAGAGAGTGTAGTAGCTGAGATCAATTATTATAATTAAGAAATTATTAAAATTTGGGAAACCGTTTCCTAACTGATGATAAAATTTTAATAATTGATAATTATAATCATATGAGAAGGATTAAGTTGCAATTTGTATTCATTTTGCAAATCCAAGATATCAAAATATGAATTACAATCACAGTGTTAGCGAAATTTATATATTACGAAAGAAAAACGAAATTTTTACCTTTTTGACTTTCTAGCATTCACAACTTTTATGCAGGAGATAAACGCACTGGGTACGATTTTTATACTAGTATGTTTTTTTTCTTCCAAATTTTGACTTAAAAAGGCTCTTGGCAAGGCAAAGCAGACATTAGAAGGCTTTTCCCACTAGGGAAAATGTCTGGTTTTTCTACAAGGCTATTTTTTTTAAAATTTGAAACCTTAAATAAGGCGGGGGTGGTGCATACAGGAATCAGGTCCAGCTCAAACAGTCTCCTAACGCTTCAAGAGCTGTTTTTGTAGTCGGTAAGTGAGCTTCCTCAGCGTCACATTCATTATTTGAGCTGTTCGTTTTGGTATATTAGGTTTGGTACTTTTATGGTCAGGTTTCTGTATATAAGACGTGTGTTATCAAGCTCTTTCTTTGAGTCATAAATCATTTGTTCTCTCACAAACTTTTCCATAGTGATGAGTCAACCGCATTAGCGACGAGCAACCGAGGATTCGATAACATTGTTATCTATGAAAGCTGGACGGGACCGAAGGAAAACGACGACTTGACCGGTGTGACGACTTGTTAGGGTGACAAATTACCGATGTTTTACGGTAACCATAAAATTTGATGTGATTTAATCTTTTCTCTGTACTTACAAACACGTTCCATTCCATTTTAAGCATCGGTCTGTAACTCGAGAGGATGAATTTTGAGTTGACGGTCCCCTTGTTCATGGAGACAAAAATCAAGACATTCATCTAATTATTGTTAAAATTGTGGTAAAGTAATAATGATGGCTGTGGTACTTTAAGGTAATATTTTCAACCCTTGTGGTCATGGGATATTCTGAGGAGGAGATTCAGAGGGCGTAAACTGAATTTAAACCATGACAAGAGGCCAAATATGAGAAAAATTCAAATTTTAAGGGATGAAGCTTTTAAATAAGATGGTTTTAACGGGTGGCTGACGTGGAGATTAATTCAGGAAAGAAAATCCAACTTCCTCGACTGGGAATCGAATCCACGTCCTCTCGTATGCCGAGTTGATGCGCTGGACCGGTTATGCTACAGAATCGACGAACTTCTTTCTAAAGAGCTTATATGCACTGAACGAGACCGTACATAAATGAAGTGGTGGTTCAGTTTCCCGCGGAGACAGTTGAATATTCTTTCCTGAATTCATCTTCATATCAGCCAGCTGTTGAAACCTTCGTATGGATAGTGGAGAGTGACATCATCTTCAGATGAAGCTTTTAAGTAAATATAGTGGACGGAGAGAAATTGTTACTACTTTCAGAATCCAGCGGAACTGTTTTGTAGAACAAGAAGCATTTTACCGCGTGGTCTGGGAAGATTGGGAAGATCCTCATGTGTTCAAAGGGAGCCTACGATTGGGTATTTTTCTTTTCGAGAGAATTATTTCGATAATTGTGCTATTGCTATTATATAAACGCCTAACTTCTACCGCTGGAGGTTCACAAAAAACGTAAAAAAAATCATCGTTCTACGATTAACGACATTTTATTGAGGCTGTAGGCTGACTTTTCGAGAATATTGTGAAGAAACTTTTATTTATTTTCCGTTGACAGTCACTTGTGTCGCAGTACCATCTGCCCGTAAGATTTTGTTCCGTCGACAGGACATCTTCCTAAATGAATATTGTGGCCTCTCCCCCAACTTTGCGGCAGCTTTTTTCTCGACACCTCATTTTTGAAAAGAATCACAGTCCCTTTTAGAACACCCTGTAAACTGAACAATTTAATCACTCGGGTAAGGTCTTAAGATATTGACCTAACTGGACCCGCTGAATACAGTCTCTTCCTATGAGAACGTTCATCAATTGCGCCACAAAGTCCAGAAAACAAATGATAATCCCAGTCCATACCTTAAGAAACTCCTGAGAATCTAAGGAATTTAAAAGTTTCCTTTCAATTTGTACTAATCTCGTAAAAGAAGATGAAAGTTTCTTTAATGGAAAGTTAAGTCGATAATTCCATGTTAAGACTTGACCAAAAAAGAAGAGCCAACAAACTCGAAATCCACTTTCTGAGTTGATAGACCATGAAATGGTGTTAGTGTTTCCTTATTGAAGGAAAAGAAAAAAAACACCTCTGCCATTTTGGTTTCTATTAACTACCTTCTTTGTGTGTGTGTGTGTTGTAAATGTATTATTTTCAACCTCATTAACCTCAACCATTTCCTGCTACGGTTTCGGATCCCTTGGCACCGAAAACAAACACACCGTTTCGATTGGATCCGATCTTTTTCCTCTATTCTCATCAAATTTGAACAAAGTAAAAGTTTCTTTTGAAGAATTATAGGCCTACATATGAAGGTTGCCTGTTATTTGTCTGGTTTGATTTGAAAGAATTTTGAAATCATTTATTTATCCATATCTCTATAGGCCTACATTAAGTGATAATACTTTCTTATTGGATATTGAATGAAAGGACGTGTTTTGTGTTATCGATAATAGACGTTCTTGACCTTTCAGTGTTCAAAATGTCGTTATGAAATAATTGATATTAATTAGCCGAGGAAAAAAATCTGAGTTGGGCTCGCTTACGGAAAGTGCATTCCTGATTTTAAGCTACAGTAACATATAGAGATAAGCTATATGCAGGGTGTTTACTGGAATTTGCAGATTTTTTAAAACATTCATAAGCCTTGAAGGAATTGGTATATTTAATGCAGTTTGCGAAAACGTTACTCTCATGAAGGGGGATTTTTTTTTTCACAGAAAAAAATAGTTCAAATTTTTGTCGATAGAGAGAGCTCTGTACGAAATTAAACCCCACCTTTCTTCAATCTCTTCTGTGTCCGAAGCGTTCGCAAAGCTTCGGCCAGCTGTTGGTAGCTAAGGTAAAACAACGTCACCAGTAGTGCTTCATCCACCAATGTCATCCTCATAATGAAGACCTTATGTAGGCGCCAGTGGCCGGGAAATTCAGAAATGAGCTGTTAATTGTACACCCTGTATTTTGTAGGACTGATTTGCATTATTACAGTGATTTGTTTACGTGCAATTCTCTCTATCGACAAAAATCGGAACTACTTTTTTCTGTAATAAAAGGAAAAATCCCTCTTCGCGAGAATAACTTTTCCGCGAACTGCATTCAAATATACCAATTCCAATTTTTATGAACTTTTATATTATTTACAAAGTTATGGGACATGGCGGGGATCAAATCTCAAAAAATTTTGCATGAATGTCGGACATGTAATTCAAAAAAGAGAAAAAACACATGCCCAGAACCAATATTTTACATATCTGAAAAGCATTCCTTGGTTTTCCCCTTTTGAGCAAATTTTTCCCACGCATTAAAAACGAATGTGCTGCTATCTATTGATGAAAATACGCACACAATTTAAAAAAATTAACACTAGATTTAAAAAAAAAATTATTTCTTTATTTAATGAAATCTCAACGGTAAGGAATTTTTCAAACAACGTAGTTTTATTAGGTGATGGCCGCCTAGCATAAGGCTGGTTTACACTAACCTCGACAAATGAAACCAATGAACTAACTCATTGATTGCATTTCTCAAGTTTTACAAAAAACTTTCATAACTTTTATAGTGCTGTCTAAGGCCAAGATTACACTATAAAAGTTTGATAAAAGTCCTTTTATAAAACTTGAAAAATGCTACTAATAAGATCATCAGTTGCATTTTCTAGAATGCAACCAATAACCTTATTGGTGGCATTTTTGAAGTTTTATGAAAGTACTTTTATCAAACTAATCGCGGCCTAAGGCTAGTATTACACTGTAAAATTTCGACAAAAGTTCTTTCATCAAACTCGAAAACTTCAACCAATAAGCGCATCGGTTACATTCGAGCAAATGCAACTGGTGATCTTATTGGTTGAATTTTTCAAGTTTTTATAAATGAATTTGTCTAAAACTTTTATAGTGTAATCCCTGCGTTACGACGCTTCCTTTTTTCATAATATTTTCCCCACACATTCAAAACCAATGTGTTGCCATATATTCATGGAAATACTTACCGAAGAAATTATGAAAAATATATCCTATCTATCTATCTATATCTATATATATATATATTTGCATTTCTCTCATTTATTTGATATCAAAATTTCCCATAAACCCTGAGAAAAAAAAATTCCTCAATTTTTTGGACTTTTTACATATCCGCATGTGGTCGAAAAAAATACATGCCCGAACGTAATTTTTACACGCTCATATTTATCCAGCCCTGCTATATGGGCTGGATAACTGTCCCAAAAAATCACCATATATTGGCCACCACAAAAATCACCAACACATTGGCCTGGAATTCTGAAGTATGCTTCCTTCAGGATTAAATCCGTTTTGCATGTTCTAGTTCGTAAGCCGAATCATTTTTTGTTGTTTTTAAACCGAACTGTTCGTAAACCGAGGAGGAACTTAATCGTTTGAGTCTGTTTAATATTACCTAAATTACACATGGAATATACAAGAAACGCCTTCTGTTTTTGAATACAGATAACACAAACCGCTAAACATGAATAAGAAATGTAAAAATATTTCATTTCATATAAGTTTTCTGAAGTATTTTTTTCATGGTAACAGTGCGTACGTGAATGAATATAAAACCATGTAATAAACTGTATTATATGTGATATAGGTAATACTATATCGCACGGTTCCCCGTGCTTTATTATGCAAGATGGCAGTGAAAGTCGCGAAAAGGAAAGAAACTACCCACACATAAAAAGCTCACTTTTGAGGCTTTCTCGATTCAATTTTTTAAGGCTCTCGGCAGAAGAATACGCCTATAATTCAGATTATCGTGCATTCTTTTTATATGGGCACGCGTTTATTCGACGCAGCCATGCTTTTCAAAATCATTGTATGCAGAGAAATGTGCATACCAAGGACAAGCGATGTAAGCTCCCTTAAATTTTAAAGATTTGGATGGATGCCAAGAACATCTTTATTGATATAAACAACACAAACTGACTTCTTTTTAAGATCCCTTACGACCTCTTCCCCCCTCCCTCCCTCACACTGAAATATTCTGAAACCTCCTCCCATCAACCTTGTAATACTGAAAAATAATTTGACTCCTTATGCAATTTTACTTGTTGTCTATGCCTCAATACGGATGGTAGGGCCTTTCTTTGGTGGAGCTGTCTAAACGCATGGCTCAAACGAGAAAGACCCGGGTCCTTTGGTTTCCATGCACAGCAATTGACAAAAATTGTGTGGTGTTTCTAAGGAGCCTTCGGTGTGGCCTTGACATGGGTATGATGCACCCATAACGCTTTTAAGGTAGCCTTGATCTTCGGCATGGCCTGATATTCACATGGGCGAATGGGGCAATTGCTGCAATTATGGAACCCCAGCATTTAAACACGATACATTACCGACCAAGATCTTTGATCTCACCAACTAAACATCTTCATCTTTGGCTATGGCCGGGTTTGCAATATAAAAGTTTTGTGAAAGCTCTTTGATAAAACTGGAAAAATGCAACCAATAAGCGTACCGGTTCCATTCGAACAAATGTAACCAGGAGACCTATCGGGTATTTTGTTTATCTTTTATAAAAGATATTTTATCAAATTTTTATAGTGTAATATATTTGTAGTGTAAGTCTAAGGAAAAAAAAACTCTGTAGGGGTATAGTCCGGCTTTGTCTAGAGCCCTGCTCCTAGGTCAGAGACTTTGACGATATTCCTGATATTCAGTGAGGACTCGCCCCTGCAATTTTCTTGCAAATGCTCTAGAAAATAATAATAATAATAATATATATAAATACTGTTTACTAAAATCGATTGATGACCGAACCCCACTCCCGGTTTGGGGGACATGCATAGCAACAGTAGTTCTCGATCGGGGGCCGTATGGTCCCTTGTGGTACTCAGACATAGTAAGAGGAGCCACTGGTGAAGACCAGTGGGAAAGGGTCATGACAGGTGTTCGAGGAGGCCACAGAGAGCTGTGAAAAGAATTTAGATTTGAAGAAATAAAAATCGAAAAACACAGGAAAGTGAATAAAGTGAAAATATGGTGGGAAAAAGTGTTACTGCTTTCAAGTATCCAGCAGAACGAAGGTTATTTTGACGCATGAGCTCATCCGGGCACCTCCCGAAGACCTCATATTCATAAGGGGGGGGGGGGCTACATGACGAGAACTGGCATAATGATTGTCGAAATTTAGAAGTAAGTATGCCAGTTCTTATTTCCAGTTAAGAATGGGACTCCCAAAACATCCGTTTGCCCGGGAGCCCATGATACTGAGATGGCCCTGAATAGAACCAGTGAAGAGAGAAGCTCATTGAAATCTAGCATAGGGATCCGGAGACAATCTTATTTACTGAATTTTTTCCCTTTTATAAATTAACTGAAAAAATTAGTGCAGTGCATATAAAGGGTCCTTGATGAGGATGAAAATACTCCGGTTAAGGCGGGGAGCCACGAGTGGAAAATATGGTCTAAAAGTTGGGGGGGGGGGGATGATGGGTGAAGAAAAGTTAAGAAACACTTCTGTTGAAAAGCACCCAAGTCAGCACTTGCATGGCAATCTTCAATTGTTACGGGAAAAAACCTTAGAAAATCTGTAATATTAATTGTATAGTAGAATCTCGACTATATCGGGCTGGTCTCTTGGCTCCATGACGTCGCCATATCATCGGAGCTGTTACCAAACTTCGCTAAGTTTCTTGCAAATTTGGCGATATTTACAGAGAAATGCATTCATTTTCATTTTTACATATGGTAATTACTATTTACAGGCAAAAAATGGCATAATAAATGATAGAGAAGAATTATTTACATAATTTTTTTAATATTCTATTTACATTATATTTTTGGACTTATTTTTTTCTGTAATAAATTTCTAACACATCACAAACATTTACAGTGAAACCTGTACGAAACGGAACGTCAATAGGCTGAAACACTGTACTCAACAACTCAGTTCCGCTTGGTGGCGTTTTTATACAGCAGAAAGAAAAGTTCTATAAAATTCGCCACCCTTCTCACGAGATCCCATAAATTTCTTTGGCGCCATGACGTCATCATCGGAACTGTTGCCAAACTTCGCTAAGTTTGCTGAAAATTTGGAGAGATCTACAGAGGAATGCGTTAATTTTCATTTTTACATAAGATAGTGACTTCTTTCAGGTGAAAAATGACATAATAAATGATAAATAAGAACTATTTACATAATTTTCGTAACAATATTTATATATTCTTGGACATCCTTTGTAATAAATTTTTCAAACGTACAGTACATAACAAACATTTACATTATGCACACATTTAGTGCATAACATTTATGTATAAAGTACTGGCCTGCACCAAGAGGTCACGAAATATGAATAAGAGTGGTTTCTGGTATTAAATTGGTATTTTTGATGGCATAGTGGAGGTAGAGAGAGATGGCTTTTCTGCCGTCAGGCCTGCCCTTCCGCCGCATTAGGCCGGATAGTCCAGATTTTGCTGTACTTGGATTGATTATGCATCCTGCTTCTGAAAACAAAATCAGCGATCTTTTGAGGTTGTTTTAATCATGGTAATGACCGGCAATAATTCTCGATCTGCTATTGACACTAAAGGGCCATTCAAGTATTACGTCAGCATCGAGGGGGGTTTCGGATTTGCTGACTTTTGATGACAAGGAGGGGGGGAGGGGGGTTTGAAGGTTCCTTACGTCATCAACCACCCCTTTCTGAAGATATGAAATATTCTAAGCTGCTGACGAAATTGTGCTGACAGGGGGAGGGGGTCAGTGTTTTGCTGACTTTTGCTGACAAGGGGGGGGGAGGGGTCAAAAATGGCTGAAAATCTGCTTACGTAATACTTGAATGACCCTAATTGGCGACGTTTGGCTGCATATACCGACCATCTACTCAAGGAAATATGGGCCGACGTGAGTGTCCATGTAAAAACGAGTCGGGAATCTGCTAACCCTAACTGAATCCATGTTGGAAAGATAGGAACAAATTCTCAAGGGCTTTATTTAGTTAAGGAGCTTACAATGACAACGTGCGAATGTGTTTCTTTCACACAATGGTGAAATCATGCGTGTAAGGCATGTTGTCATGCATGAAGTGAAATCTTCAAGACTTGTTTGTTCGGGACGGAGGGGGAGAAAAAGATACATCGGATGGGGGGGGGGGGAAAGCATTCCATCACCATCATAAATGGATGAATCCAACAAGGGTGAAACCAACCAAAGCAATCGTTGATGGTGGATGATCAAGAACAATATAATGCACGAAACAAAAATAATGGGATTTCTTTCTGAACATGAAGTGTTTTTTAAACCGATACACATGGTGATGATTAATTTTAAGGCCATCAAAAAAACAAAAAAAAACAAAGAAAACAGAGACCCGTCTAGACTTTCACAGAACCTGTGATCCATTATAGCCCTCGTTTAGATGGTATTTTGACCCAAATGTTTGAATAGCGGTCATTCCTGTCCTTGGGGGATCTCTGAGGTCTTCTTTCTTTGAGGTCTTTTCGCGAGAACAAAAAATAGGATCAATCGATGATTGATGATACAAATCGATCTCTTTCCTTGATATAACTCGTACCCTTGTTAACTTTCTATCCATAAAAATATAATTATACGTTTTTCGACTAAAGGCGGGTGAATCATACGACTGAGAATAATGTTTATGTGCGTTTTAGTTTTTTTTTTGGATGTCTGGATACTAGACCACCTTGTAGGAGACTCGATGCTTCATTTTAGTGTCGAGGAACTGATGACCAAGGAAGCGTTTTTTGGATTGAATTGTGTAGATACCCAGAGCACTTACGTGTCTTACATAGGCAGTAGAAACAGCAATAGCTTCCTTAACATCTTTGTTGATCTTGTGGTGCAAATTACTGATACTATTAGACGCCTCCATAAGAACGATAAAAGTGACGAAGTGTAGAAATTAAATTTAAAATGAATTTGTGCAAATAGAGAAAAATGTCCCTGTAATGTGCGTGTAGCCAATTTAGAAAAAATCTCAATGTCGATACATAGGGATTTGTTGTAGCAAAGGATATCGATGTGTCGAGAGGAGTTTAACATTGGACTATAGGCAATTCCAAACAAGATTTGAAAAAAATATCGTTGTGGAGGGATTTATCGTTATGTCGAGTATCATTGTAACGAGGTTTCACTGTAGTATCGATTGAAGTAAGGCTGTGGAATCCTTTTTCGAATTGCATTGTGTGGATATCCAAAATTAATAAGAGAGATTCCGCAGTAAATGTCCGGTATAACGACAGTTCACCAATCACGAGGAACATTATCGCTATAACAAACTTGTCTCATTAATATAAGTGAATTTTTCACTCTGTCAGGTTATAAAATTGTGGAAAATTGATACTTTGTCCGCATTAAAACGTCTTTTAGATCGTTTCTTTCTAATATTAATAAATGAACAGACGTCTAGTCATGTGAAATTGATTTTTGGTATCACAGGAGTGGATTCTCTAAGACAGTTGTTTCCATTACTTTAATACTTTAAGTCGTTGAAATCTTATGGTCTGAAATGGACCCCCCCCCCTCCCCTCCCATTTATAGCAACTGAAACTTCAGCCATCTATCGCTTGATGTTGTCGAACAATAGAGGTCATTCTATCCAATACTAAATAGTATATGCGATGCGATAGCACTCACTCCCTAGACTGCCTGAACTAAAACACCATACTACTATCGAGAGATGTCACCACAAGTACAATTTTGGTCAAAAATCTTACCAGTAATTCTACTGCAGTCTCACAACGTTGCAACGGTATGTGTTTTCGCATGTTAACTTCATTAATTTTTTCCTTTTAAAGAAATTTATTCGTAATTTTTTTAACAACTTTTCTTTATTTATTTATTATTATTATTTTTGGCAATTCTACAATTGGGACATGAACCCCTAGTAAAAAGACCGAGGGGCCCTTGGGGTCCCAGGCACACCTAATTGAAAACCGCTGCTCTAAGATGTTTTTGCATAGAATTTATTATTATCAAAGCTATTTAACCAATCTACCGAACAATTAAAAGTCCAATTACACTGAAAACAAATTTTTACAAAATTTCTGCGTCCGAAACAAAAAGGATAATTTCTTATGTGATTCGATGTACTGAACACAAATTTGACCATTGAAAAAGTTGGGTTGGGTACGGCTTTCTGTGAAATTTTCACATTTAATACACGTGTAATAATACAATACAATATATTGAACCACAACATGTGTGTATTGGAAACAAAACAATATGGAGGAAAAAAAAACAAAATATAAATATACAGAAAAAATATCACAAATATATATAAACCTCACCAATATATATATATATATATATATAGAGCAGAGGTCTTTAACCTTTCATGCACCACGGGCCCCAATTTGAACTTCCCACGAAGCCCGCGGGCCACTAACTCACGTAATTTAGTGGCATCTTAATAGAAGGAATCGAAGAGGGCCCAGAGTAGGAAATTATAATTTTTCAATGTTTTCAACCATTCTCTGAAAATGAAGTCTACATTACAGTACAGCCACGGTACAAGCATTTATTCATTACACTTCACTCGCAATTCGAAAAATTGATGGCAGCAATAAAAAATTCACGCATAAATTTCGAAACTCATCGAGATGGCACAAATCATTCGGTAGTAATTGATCATGGCGATAGATCGAAGTTGCGCTCGGTTTAAAAGGAAGAAAGTAGGGCGCAAGAACGCGCACACAAAACTCATAGCGACGGATTCCCATCGCGAGGACCCTGGTTCGCACCCAACCGGTGCCACAGTGGTGGTCGACTAAAGGGTGGTTTCCTGTGGTTCTCAGCGCTTCGTGGCCCGAATTTCACAACACGTACACGCACATTCCAACATGTATTAATTCGTTAGAAGTTTCGCAGAGAAATATTAACGAAGTGCTCAATATGTTTTGTTACCAACTGCGATATAAAGAAGCTCATTGCCTCAAGGGGGCGAGATCGTGTCTGAAGGAATTTCCTACAGACGATCTCCAGTCAGCAGGAATTCCAGTAAAAGTGAGAACTTAAGTCTGCAGAATTCCCATTTTTGTGTCTCATATAATGATAGCGATGTTATAGGTTTTTTTTTTTTTGTTCTCTTGGTTTCATTACTAATAATCCGTCATGGTGGATTCGAATCTGAATAAAGCTATTCTAATTTCTTATTTGAATACTTTCAATCTGGCTGTTTGACATTCTGCTCAGAATACCAGGATATGGATGGATGAAAATTCACAGAAGAATGGAATTTCAGAGATTCCGATGTGAAATTCCCAGATAGAAGTATTTTTCTCATGTTAACCATAATAAGCTCTCGCAATAATATGTAATAATATAATATATTAATAATATGCTCTCGCAAGTTCTATCTCGAGGTTGCTCAACCTATTGGAGAGTACGGGCCACTTCATTAGTTTGAAAACGTGTCGCGGCCCACTTAAATGACCTGGAAATGTGCCGCGTGCAACTCCGTAAGTGATATTTAAGTGTAAACTGTAAATGTGCCGAGGGTCACTTCAGCGATTTGGAAGTGTGGCGCAGGTCACTTTAGTGAACGATAAATGTGTCGTGGGCTATTAAAGGGGTTGCTGCATTCAAATTTTCCAGAAAAACACATTTTCCAATTTTTCAATTGTCAAATACCATGAAACTTTCTGCATCTAACTGTGTTCAAGTTTTTGTTCTACCGTACTAAAAATATATATTTTTAAATATTTTAATATAAAAACTGTGCTGTCAGGCATTACACATGCTAACGTGTTTCACTAAAATGCGTTTTTCTCAAAATGAAGTTTTTTGTTAGATAAGGAAAATTTTTTCGAACACCGCTCATTCAAATGTCTTCAATTAGCTCATTCAATCTCTCTCAACACTTTGGTGTTACATACTTTAACACGAGCTTTTAGAATTTTAATTGATGGTTATTTTTTTTTCTTGAATTTACCCATATTTTGCGCCAAAAAATTATTTTAATTAATTTTAATTAAAAAAACCTCGTGCTAATGTATGTATCACCATAGTGTTGAAAAACACACAATTTCAAGACATTTGAATGAGCGGTGTTCGAAAAAACGTTTCTTATCTAACAAGAAACTTAGTTTTGAGAAAATAACACTTTAGTGAAAAACATAAGGGGCCATTCAAGTATTACGTAAGCAGATTTTCAGTCATTTTTGACCCCCCCCCCTCGATGCTGACGTAATATTTTAATGACCCCCTAAGCATGTGTAATGCCTGCCAGCACAGCTTCTATTAAATTTTTTTCGGAATATTTTTAGTGTAGGTAGAACAAAAACTTGAACAGTTAGGCGCAGAAAATTTCATAGTATTTAAAAATTGAAAACTGTGGTATTTTTTTTGGAAAATTTGCGTGCACCAACCCCCCTTCCCCCAAGTGATATTTAAGTGTGTCTCGGATTACTTAAATGAAATAGGACAGTGCCGCGAGTCTCCTAAGTGATCGGTAAATGTACAGTAGTTCATTTAATTGATCTGGTAATGTGCCGCTTGGTCACTTCCGGGCCACCAGACCTTGCTTTGGGCATGTGCGTTCCATAAATGTGTGCCCATCGAGAGCTTTACAGAAAAGACGACTTACTTCAAATACGAAATGTCATGCGAAATATTTTGTTTTACATTGAATTAATTTTTTCTTCAAGACCATAGCGATGGAAAAAAAATATAATGTATAGTTTTATTTATGTATTCTTTTTTAGACAATGTGATAATTAATATTCACATGCATCCAAATATGTCAAAAAATCCTTTCTTTTGTTTTCATTATAGGTTTGGCCGGAAGATGGCAGCACCGCGGGTGCTGCGATTAGGCCTATTATGTCTGATGTCATTACTTGTCTGCTGTGCAGGCGGTGAGTAGTGTGTGCTAAAAATGAATTATATATTATTAATCGTTCTGATGTTAGCAAATTAAAGCAATGGCATTACGAAAGCTCATAAGGAGAGCATGTGAATGAATATGGCCTATGTCTGAAGTCCGGTCAGTTGACTGGATTGACTGGCCAAAGTTGGAAGAATTCTAACTCAGTGTTGTTCTTCCCACAGCTGCGTAAAGTAGTGGAAAAATTTCATACATGTGAGAAATAAATTTTGCGGACCATCAAAAATTTACAAATGGGGAAAATAATTTTTAGAAACGAAAAAATGAGTAGATAGAGGAAAAATAATAAGTAAATACGAGAAATAATTTGGGGAACGGCACAAAAAAGAAAATAAACGTAAGATTATTTCTTAGAAGTAATTCGCGGACGAGCAAAAAAACAATAAATGAGGGGATTAATTGTCAAACCGGCAGGGGGAAAGAAATAAATAGAAAATATAACTTGCCTACCGGCCCGTCAAAAAATGGAGAAATGGGAGAAATAATTTGCAGACACACAGGCAAAAAATGAATAAATAGGAGAAATAATCACCGAACTTTTAAATAATAAATTGAAAAAATAATTTACGCAGCGGAAAGAAAATACAAATGAGGGGAAATGGTTTGCGGACCGGTAAAAAATATATAGATAATACGAATAATTTGTGGGCCAGCAAAAAATAAATTATAATTGTCTAACCGAGAAGAAACTAAATAAAGAAAAATATTTCGTGGGCCGGCCCAGTAAAAAAAAAATGGGAGACATAATTTGAGGACTGGAAAAAATAAGTATGAGAAATAATCTTCAAACCAGCAAAAAATATTTATAGATAGAAAAAATAATTTGTGGACTGGTACATCAAAAATAAAAGAGCGTGCGAAATAATTTGCGGGCAGGAAATATATACACTGAAGAGCCAAAAAAACTGGTTCACCTGCCTAATATCGTGTAGGGCCCCCGCGAGCCCGCAGAAGTGCCGCAACACGACGTGGCATGGACTCGACTTATGTCTGAAGTAGTGCTGGAGGTAATTGACACCATGAATCCTGCAGGGCTGTCCATAAATCCGTAGGAGTAAGAGGGGGTGGAGATCACTTTTGAACAGCACGTTGCAAGGCATCCCAGATATGTTCAATAATGTTCATGTCTGGGGATTTAGGTGGCCAGCGGAAGTGTCTAAAGTCAGAAGAGTGTTCCTGGAGCCACTTTGTAGCAATTCTGGTCGTGTGGGGTGCATTGTCCTGCTGAAATTGTCCAAGTCCGTCGGAATGCACAATGGACATGAATGGGTGCAGGTGATCAGACAGGATGCTTACGTACCTGTCACCTGTCAGAGTCGTATCTAGACGTATCAGGGGTCCCATATCACGCCAACTGCACACGCCCCATACCATCACAGAGCCTCCACCAGCTTGAGCAGTCCCCTGTTGACATGTAGGGTCCATGAATTCATGAGGTTGTCGCCATACCCGTACACGTCCATCAGCTCGAAGCAATTGGAACCGAGACTCGTCAGACCAGGCAACGTGTTTTCAGTCCTCAACAGTCCAATGTCGGTGTTGTCGGGCCCAGGCGAGGCGTAAAGCTTTGTGTCGTGCAGTCATCAAGGGTACACGAGTGGGCCTTCGGCTCCGAAAGCCCATATCGATGATGTTTCGTTAAATGGTTCGCACGCTGACACTTTGATGGCCCAGCATTGAAATCTGCAGCAATTTGCGAAGGGTTGCACGTCTGTCACGTTTAATGATTCTCGTCAGTCGTCGTTGGTCCCGTTCTTGCATGATCTTTTTCCGGTCGCAGCGATGTCGTAGATTTAATTTTTTACCGGATTCCCGATATTCACGGTACACTCGTGAAATGGTGGTACGTGAAAATCCAAATTTCATCGCTGCCTCGGAGATGCTATGTCCCATCTCTCGTGCACCGACTACCACGTTCAAACTCACTTAAATCTCGATAATCTGCCATTGTAGCAGCAGTAACCGATCTAAAAACTATGCCAGACACTTGTTGTGTTATATAGGCGTTGCCGACCGCAGCGCCGTACTCTGATTGGTTCCATATCTCTTTATTTGCATACGCATGCCTGTACCAGTTTTTTTGGCTCTTCAGTTAAATAATACGAATAATTTGTGGGCCAGAAAAAAAATAAATGAGAGGAAAAACTTTATATGAAAATTAGTCTAAATGTTTCACAGACTGGAAAGGAATTTTCACGGACCAACGGTTGAAGAATATTGATCGAGCCTATGATTTACGGGCCACTATGGCCATCAATACGCGACGTTGTTATTTCGTTTTGGGGCCGTTCAAGTATTACGTCATCATCGATTGGGGGGGGGGGGGCGTTTCCGATTTGCTGACTTTTTATGACAAGGGGGGCGGGGTTTGGATAATGCTTACGTAATCAACCACCCCTTATGAAAATATGAGTTAGGATTCAGAGGGGCAGAGCTGATGACGAAATTTTGCTGACAAGGGGGGGGGGGGGGCAAAAATGGCAAAAAATTTCTTACGTAATACTTGAACGGCCCCTTTTTTACAGGCTAGTGACTTCGGACATTGGCGATGGCAAATACATTGATGATATTAAGGAAATATAAATGCATTGTTTAACATATATACAGGGTGTCCTGTAAGCGCTAACACGGCCTTTGTCTCATCCACCGTTCATCGTAGAGGTACGGTTCCACTTTAGAGAATTCTCGAAATGTGTTCAGAAATCACACTCTGTACAAGTTTTGAGAGTGAAAATACAGTGTGTCACAAAAAAAAAATCTTAATTTTATACGGTCCCCTTGTATTCTAACTTCCAATTAGAAAATTGTTGCCATGTTTCTCTTGAGGCCAAAAGACAGGAAAAAAAAAATCAAAGTGTCGAAGTAAAATATTCGCTGAGATATTCAAATTCAAAAACCAGGGAAAAGTTAGGGAAGCACAGCATAAATGAAGGAAAGGAGCGTTGCCCGTTAGTTTTTGCTGTTCTTTTATGACTTTTCTCTGATTTTCAGTTCAAATATCTTAGAGAATTTTCCACTTGGAGACATGGAACTTTTTGTTGTTGGGCCCCAGGTGAGTCCGGGCAACAACTTTCTAATTGGCAAATAGATGACCGGGGGGGCCGTATAAAAATTTAGATTTCTTATTTTGTGCAACACTATTGTTATCTCAAAACCGATACAGGGTAATTTTGGACACGCCTTTTGAGAAGTTTTTAAATTGAAACTATACCTCTACGACGGACGGTTGATGAGATGAAGGCCGCATCAGCATTTACAGGACACCCTGTATATACGAGCCTTGTCTTTATTTTCCCAACAGAATGTGAAATCGAAACTGGAGAAAGTGTGATCATCATGGATATCTTAGAAAGCCACGGGAATCGTAAGTTCCATTTCATTTTTACTTCATCAACTACTACTACTTAACCATACACGCAGCTCATACACTGAGCAATGTCTGATGAATCGATGCATGTGTCGGAATACATGTTTTCTGAGTATATGTGAGTGACCTCTAACGCATTCATGTTGTCAGAATTGTCTTTGTTTCGCGTTTTTGCTTGTGGTGCCATCTGGCTTCTATATATATTAAACTAAAGGTGGTAAATGCTTGAATTTTTATAAAGTAGTTCGAAGTATCGTGTGGTGGGTCTGCCTGCTCTCTGGGTGGGGGGAAGGTGGTTCGCATTCAAGACTCCAAGTTATAAAACCACAGAGAACAAGCTGCACAGCCGACCACCATTGTGCCACCAGTGGGGTTTGAACCAGGATTCTCACGATGAGAGAGAGTCAAGCACGATGCCCTACTTTAAAGACTGGTGGTTATATTATTCGAGAATGCATTATTGTTATCTTGATGTGAGAGAGAGAGAGAATTTTCTCTGACCCGCGGACGAAGTTTTCGCTCAGGTAGATCGGATTCCGGACGTCCTTAATTGATAGCGAACGTCACGCAATATTTGTGTCTTTGAACCCCTTCCCCTACAAGGGTGAGCTATCTCGGCGAGAAAAATGCATTCGAGATTCCATACCTGTTCTATCTTTCACCGAAACGCTTCATTAGTAAACCTATTACAGTAGAACCTCTCGATAACGGACATCCAAAGGAACCAAAAATTTCGGCCGCTAATGGGGATGCACGATATACATTGAAAAAACCTTGTTTATACGTTTCTCACATTTATACGACGTTTGAATTCGGTCACTATTAGTTCCTATACATTTTAATGTTAAAAACGTTTGTTGTTTACTGTAAAAGGCATACACCGATGATGTATATAACATCATCACCATAATCGTCGTAACATCATCACCATAATCGTCGTAACATCATCTCCATAACATCATCGCATAACAACAAATTTTCTTGATAAAGAAAGTTTTATTAAATTTCACGGCATTTTCGCTTTCACCGGGGATTATGCATAAGTCCCAAATAAAGTTGAAAGGTCTAATTACATATGGAGAAATTTACAGCTTTTCTCCTTCACATTAAACGAATTACAATAAAACCTCGTTAAGTCGTCACCCCAATAAGTCGTCACTCCGGTTAAGTCGTCGTTTTTCCTCAATCCTGTCCAGCTTTCATAGACAACAATGTTATTGAACCCTCGTTTACTCGTCGCTAATTTCGGTTAACTCGTCACCATGAAAAAGTTCGAGAGAGAGATGAACAGATAATTTCTATGGCTTCCTTTAAAAAAATAACTTGTGTTAACACCATTGCCAAATGTGCTGTTAAAGTTAATTTTCCGACTAACGTTTTTGAGGCATTAGTTACTGTTAAAGCTAGACCTGATTTCTGCATGGGCTTCCACTAATTTAGGGCCCCAAATTTAGACAACTTAACCGTGTTGAAAAACCAGATATTTTTTTCCAAAATTTAGGTCTTATAATGTGTGTTTTTCCCTACCAAGGGCCCTCCACAAGTCCCTCAAAGTGAACCGTGTAGTCAAGATCGTCTTGTAGTTAGTATGTGAAAGATTACATTGATAAATTTTATCAAGATTACCTTGTAGTTGTTTCATGAACTACAGATAAAGAATTAAAACACTAAAATTAAATTTAATCTATATGCAAAATTGATGTTCAGTAGTTCAGTTGCAAAGGAAAGCTAACTATTTTAACAGTTGCTCTGATTAGTCTAAATTAAAAATAACTAGTATAAATCGAAGTGTACCAGAATATTTTATTCTGACAGCACTTCGTTTAAGCCGTCATAATTTTTCGATAACATGAGGTGACGACTTATCGAGGTTTTACTGTAATTATTTTTTCCTGCACATGATTCGTGCGCTGTACAAATTTTTCAATAAAAACTGAATTAAAATGAGAGTGAGGAAAGGAGGTAAAACATTCACATTCACACACACGCACATGAGAAAATTATTAGTCTTGTAATGCATCGGCAGGCCATTCTGTGGTTAGGAGAAGGAGTCGTCTTGTAATGTTGGATTTTTCGCACGTAATAACAAACAAAACCAACATTCAAGGAAACAGTTATTTTCTGGATATTACCGGGCAAGCATGCAAGAAGGCCTCCAAACCAACATTCATTGCCATTCGAATTCACCATCCTGGACCATAGTTATGTTCAATTAATAAAATAATCAATTGGTGATTTATCTTATTTACCAACGGGATCAATCATAATCTTCGTTCAATATAATAAATAATCGGCTTATGCTCAAAGATTAATAAATTAAAGTTTGGAAATAAATTAGTTTGGCATGAATTTTACTGTCCGCTAACGCAGTGAAATACATTAAATCCCTATACCACGGGAGCGGGGATCAAAAATGCGTCCGTTAAGGGAGGTTTCTCTGTAACGAGAATTGATTTTTTTTCTCTTTCCTTCAGCATGTTTTTCCTTTTCTTTTTGCCCTTACTATGGTTTCACGAGTAAAAAAAAAATGCAATACCATGTATACAGGGTGTTCCATAAATTCGTAAATGCATTAACAGTTCATAAAAATACAAGAAGAATCGGTGTATTTGGATGAGGTTGGCGGAAAAAGTTATTCTCTCCCGAAAGGGTTTTTTTTTTATCGCGCAGAATAAATAGTTTAGATTCTTAGTTTCACGAAAGCAAACGACAGATCTCTGGACTTTTCTTCAATCTCTTCCGTGTCCGAAATGTTCACAAAATTCATCACCTGTAGATTACCAATTAAGCAGACAAACATTTGTTGTTTTTCTTTCCTATTTCACGCAGAGATAAACCAATCAACGACACCAGAGGAACTGCCGATCCGTGGTAATATCCCCGGGATAGATCTCCAGATCCAGACCGCCACTGAAGATTATTTTCAACTCAGGGGCAAAACGCTTCGCCTGAAAAGGCCGATCGATAGAGACGTATGTATCGATTTGAAACGTATCTTCATAATCTATAAAATACTGTCAATTTTTTTCTATATCTAGTTCTTATGAAAAATGGTGACTGTTTAGATCAAAGACAAAAACCATACTTTAATCAGTCGATATATAGATGATAATGTTTTCAATTACAGGTTGGATCTTTTAATCTAGTCAGAATCCAAATTCTTTGCAGGCACATCGCCACGGGTGTTCAGGTAACCATCAACGTTATTAAGCTTTGCTTTTACTATTATTTATTGTTTATTTACTTCTTTATTTATTGTTTATTTACTGCTTTATTTATTGTTTATTTACTGCTTTATTTATTGTTTATTTATTGCTTTATTTGTTGTTTTTAAGAAACTCAGATTCTTGCAATAATAGTACAATTCTTCTATTTATAGTGGTATTTCTAGGGGGGGGGGGGCAAGAATACTAAGCATTTCTAGGACTATGCACCTATCAGGCGTTTCTAGACGTACGCGCCTAACACACCTTTCTATGAGCGCACGCACTTACTGGGCACCTGGAAGTACGCATCTACTTTGCATTTCTAATGATACCAGGTATTTCTAGGAATACGATGGTATATGCGCATGTATGCAGGTGTGTACGCATCTAACACACATTTCTAGTGATACAGAATACAAGGCTTTTCTTGTAGTACGTTCCTACCACGCATTTTTAGAAGTACGCACCTACTAGGAATTTTAAAAGTACGCACCCCTAACGCGTCATTCTAGGAGTACGCGCCTACCAGACATGGATTTCGCACCTAACACACATTTATAGTGAGGCAGAGGACCAGGCATTTTTAGCATTGCGCTCCAACCAATCATTCCTTGGAGTACACTTCTGCCACGCATTTCTAATGCGAGCAGACTACCCGGCATTCCTAGATAAACGCATCTACCACACATATTTAGAAATATGCTCAAACATGCATATCTAGGAATAACAAACCTAACACGCATTTCTAGTGACAGCAGAATGCCAAGCATTTCTAGGGGGAGTGCATACCGACCATGCGTTCCTACAGGGGCAAGAATACCAGACAGTTCATATTGAGAAGTACGCACCTGCACGGCACTAGTGTGCCGAGAATACCGGGAATTCCTAGGAGTACGCAAATATCACACATTCCTGGTAGGGCCATCATACTAGGTATTTCCACGGATTTGCAAGTTTCATAAATTTTAGAAGGTACTCAAGCATCTGTAGAAATATAGATTATGGTAAATGTAATAAATGCGATTATGTATAATAACCGATTATATATTATGCATAATTACCAAGCATTCTGGTAAATTTGATAAATTTACCTAAAATTTATCTCTTCTACCGGCGATTATGCATAGTACCCACGCGTCGCGTCGTTGATTAACGTGATAAATCGTACAATATGATATAATACGCATGATAATTCACACATGTATTGTATAATTATATCAGGATACATAGTAAAATACGTTATCATTATATCGGGGTCCGACTATATCTATGGCATTATGCATAATCACAGGTAAAGGTAATAAATTTCAAGTACTTATCAAATTTACCAGCGAAGCCTAGTATTATGCATATTCGCCGGTAAAAGTGATAAATATATCAAACTTACAGAGGCGATTGGCAAGTATGCATATAATTACCGATTTATCACATTTACCGTAACATAAAAATGTGCAACCATCTCAGAAAAGGAATGTTTTATTGTAATTTACGCTAAGTCAACCCATAGAATTCTATGCTGTATTTGTAGACTCTACATAACTAAATCTCCAAAGGGGCAATGTCACACACTTTGGGAAACACCGCACTATAAGAACACCGGAAGAAAAACAAATCCGTACACTATTCGCGGGACGTTTTTTACCTCGTTTTCTTTATTTGTGTCTTGCTTGTATCGGCCATGTTGAACATTCGCGGCGAAATCAGGTCGAGGCAGCGGGAGTCCAAGAGTGAAAGGTCAAGACATAATAAGACATTTTGGTAAAGGAAGGAAATGCAAGTTTTGTGTCTGAGGTCGTCTCATTTCCTCTTCTTCCGGTTCTTTAAAGAAGTTCTTTCTCCTTCAAGAAAAAGCTTGTTCCAATATTAACCACTGAAAGAGACGTATTCATCATGAATGAAATAGACGGAATAATTGATTTCCGATGCATTCATTTAACAATGTAATTGAAGAATTTCAAAACATGTAATTTCCTCTGTCTCGGATACCTGTGCTCAGAATGATGCCAAATATGAAAACATCAGAAATGTCTTAAGAAGCAAGCTTGAACGATGGTTTTTTTTTTGAAGAAACTGGAAATATAGGTTGAAAGATTTGTGTTAATTTCCTTGTTTATTTTTTCAGAGAAATGTTCCGGTTGTCATTAGGATCGGAGACATTAACGACAATCCACCAGTCTTCAAGTCAAAATCCTACGAAACTTTCGTCTCTGAGGTAAGAATCTGATTCAGTATGCGACGATAACGATCAGATTTTTTTAGTTGTTGCAAGAAGTTTTGGTGATTTCTACGATGTGTGTGTATGAACCTATCCTCTCCCCCCCTTCCCAGTTATATTTCTATAGGGTGATTCTGAATTTGTGGGACAAACTTTAAGAGGCTGTGATACGTACTATCACCCATTCAAGGGCGTGACTTCGAATTAGATTGACACTTTTTTTTGGGGGGTGCATAATACGATCAAAGTTATGCTGCGCCAAACAATGATAAGCTGTATAATGACTTGCGGTAGAATTTGCGATACCCAGATTGCACCATGAGAAGGCTTAACACATTACAATGCCCTGCACCCTCGAATGATTGATTGCACTTATTTCTCGGAATCCGTCCTAAAAATATGTTATTTGCTTTTGGTGAATTGCTGTTGTGCACTCTCTAAGAACCTCTCTACTACCATTGCTATTGCGATTCGACCACACATTCTATGAACAAAAATGATTGTTCAGGTGTCTCATATCACCTCTTGAAGTTGATACCTCAAAGTTTTCCCCATGAACTTAGAGTCGTCCTCCTGTATAATTTTTAACATCTATTCGCTGCACATTTCCTGCCAACGTATTGTAGATGTCGCATCACTATTAACATGTTGCATCTTAGGCCGGTATTACACAATAAAAGTTTGATAAAATCCCTTTTATAAAACTTAAAAAATCCAACCAATAAAGCCCATGAGTTACATTCGAGCAAATACAACCAATAAGCTTATTGGATGAATTTTTCAAGCTTTATAAAAGATATTTTATCAAACTTTTATAGTGTAATCCTGGCCTTAAGCATCTTACTCATCAAAGTATGGTGACTTTATTGTCATTCATTTATAGTACACAATCATCACATATAATTAGTTATATTATCAATTATCATCATCAATATGACATCTATTAATGGCTGTTAATTCCGGGAGTAAAAATGTACTCCCAGAATCATTTCCAAATTTTTCGCCCTCTTACAAACAGTGTGAGATGACTCTGTAGATGGTCACCATTCGTATTCTCTTATACCAGCCATGGCTTCAGTGCACTACTGCATCTAAGAGAAGGTAGAGGGTTGATGGGGAGGGCAGCATGAGCTGGTAAAGTTTCATCTACGGCACCACGATATGCGAGTGAAGGTTTAAGGTCTAAGAGAAGCTACTCTGAAAGTTTTTACAGCTGTTGATACCGTGGAACACTAAAACAAAACTTGTGGTACCCCAGGGCTTCCGCGGAACACCGGTTGTGAATCGTAGTGCTTGATCCAATACTCGTACTTTATGTATTATTTCGCAATTCAGGCATTTACACTCGTACGGATATGAGTGAGGTGGTCTCACTTACTTACCGAACACGGCCAGGCTTTCTCGCTTGCACATTGCCCCAAAGAGCGTGGCCCATGTGGAAAAAAATTCATTTATTCTCACACAACATCTGCAAACAGCATACATATACATAGATAAGATATATAGATAATGATACATATAAAAAAAAGCAAGAAACATTTGCGAAATTACATCGTTCTCCTGGCCGTTCTCTCGGAATTCCTTCAAAAGTCTCGCCAAATTAAGAAACTTGCCACCACTCATGGCTTCCGGGCCATACCTCCCGTAGATTTAGCGTTGAAAATTCGCTGGTGTGTCACGTGATCAGGAAGCCAGCAACACTGGAGTCGGGTGGTTCAATATCAATGAATACAGTCAAACCTCGTTAGTGCGTCACCCGGTTAACACGTCACTCCGCTTACCGGGTCACTTTTTGCAACTCCCTATTGGAATTGGCACGGCTATGGCTTACTCCGCTTAACGAGTCACTCCACTTACTAAGTCATATTTTTGCGCTCCCAAGAGCGACTCATTAACGAGGTTTGACTGTATATCCAGCCTCGTACACGAAAGCCCTACATTTTCCAAAGTAATTCAAAACGGCATTTGTTTGTGTGCAAAGAATGAAGGAAGAAACTAGAAATGTGAAAAAAAACTGGTGAAAGAAAACATTTTGTGATTCAAAAAAAGACAGGGAAGGTTATAAATAAACTGACACTACTCAGACGTATGTAGCATTCATTCTGATGGAGATATTTTGATGAAACTTGGTATATTGGATAAATGGACCATGGGAAAAATAAAGAACCAGTGAAACAATTAGTTAAACTTTTAACCACTAGATGAAAAAGTGGCGTTTTTTACCGCAGTTATCTTTTCCCTATGGTCCAAATAACGTAGGGCGCTACGTAGATCGGAGTAGTATGGAAAAAGATAACTGCGATCAAAAAAATGTCACTTTTTCACCTGGTGGTCAAAAATTTAACTAATTCCTTTTATTGGATCCTTCTTTTCCCCCTGGTCCATACATCCTATATACCAATTTTCATCAAACTATCTCCATCAGAATGGGTGCTGACAAAAATAAATTCGAAATAAACTGACACTACTCAGACGTATGTAGTCTGAGTATAGTGTGCTAGTTTTTTTATAACCACCCTATATATTGTCAAACACTCCTCACTTATGAAACAACTTCCCTATATAAACATAAAACCAATTGAATTTCGAAAGAGTTTCTCGGGGAGAAAAAAAAACCCCATCGATGGTACGGCTTGATTTCTTTCTCAACATTTCTCCAACGCTATTGGTTTGCATCATCAGGAGGTATGTATAAGCTACATTACAGGATATGAACGCGCAACCCGCGACGGCCTAGTCCGAGAAATTCGCTTTGAATTGACGACGGCCATGATAACGTTATCATATGAATTTCTCAATAAAATCGCTTTTAAAGAAGTGTATAATGAGATTTCCAAGAAGTATAATATTATCCTTATAAATAATTGTTTCAGCTCACGCCAGTCGGAACAACCATATTCAGGGACTTATCAGCCACCGATAAAGATTCGGACAGTAATGGTCTCGTCGAATTCACAACAGTCAGAGGCGATGCCACTGAGGTATGTAAAAAAAATAGTATTTTAACTATTTTGCAAAACATATTGTATGCATTCATTAGCTTTAAATGGGAATAAAAATGACTCTCACACACAAAATAGTCACAGCACGTAGAAGAAGAATGGAATAAAATTCATAATAGTAAAATCACTATATGTTACTGTATAATAAAACCTCGCTGCAACGGTAAATCCCTCTACAACCGTATTTTTTAAATCTTGTCTGGAATCGTCTATAGCAGAGATCTTCAAACTTTTTCGAGTCGCGAGCACTGCCTGTATCCATCATCAAAAGAAGAACACCCTTACGGCATGTTTAACATACGATTCATTAAATGACAATGATTTCGATCCTTGCATGCAGTTCCTTCAAGGTGTTTAATTGTTACGCTGATGCTCCCGTAAGTGCTCCCGAGCACGAAATCGGCCACTAGCATCGAGCACTCTGGATATTTAGGGGAGCTCCGGTGTGCTCGCGAGCAACGGGTTGAAGATGCCTTTTCTATAGTCTAAGGTTAAACTCCTCTCGATACAACGATATCCTTTACTAGGATAAATCCGTCTATATAACGATATTTTTGGAAGAGATTTTGAAACTGCTACAACGATGTTTCTTACATTTTGTTTAAAAAAAATCACCTTAAGTATAATCTTGAATTCCTCACCTGTTTTTGTTCTTTCCTGGGCTGTTTAATGACATCGGTATTTTGTACTATCTATCCTACGAAAGTGCCAATGAAGTTGTCCCGTAAAGTTGTTTCTTGTGTAGTACAGCGAAGTGTTGTGCAGTAAACTACTTTACAGAGTGAAACACACAATCAATGAATTTTATTCATCAACTAATCAATTTGAACTTTTTGCTTTGAATAAATACTTAAAAATGTCCTACCATAACTTTTCTCTATATGACATATTGATGGGGAGTTCAGTGTAAAAGGTTAAGCGGGGGAAAATTTGTTGAAATTATCATATATTAAGCAAGGAACTCTAGAAATGTCTCTGTGGTGGATATATCCGGTTACCCAATTATGCGATGCTGACAGTATTACAATGTCGTACGTCATTTAGAGAAAATGAACAAAAACATTTCCCCCCTGGTATAATAGCCCCACACCTGGGAAGTGTAGCCGATGAGTCGAGGAGGTTAATATCGAGAATGATAATTTAAAATTTTTCTGTCTCTATATTAGTTTTTTAGAGTAATTAATTATTCGATGATTCATTATAAGTTACTACCATTTATCTTTCTATGTCAATTGCGTTAATCAATTTTGTGTTTATGATTACAGATGGATGGATATCCGTACTTCGAAATCAATTTACCATTTCAAGGTCTAGTTTCGGTCAAAAAAGCATTGGATTACGAAAGGACGCAGATTTATTACTTGAAGATTTTAGCAACCGTAAGCACATATTTTTTTATGCTCATAGTAGAATCCCGATTATCCGATACTTACGGTACCAGGGGTGTGGCGAGTAGTCGAAATATATGTCGGCGGATAACGACAAAGATATGCGTAGATTAGTGCGATTAGTGTCAATTTCCAGGTTAATTTCCAACCATGTTGTGTAAATCACACATTAGTTTCGATTCCCAGCCATTTTCACAACAAGGAGGAAACACACCGATTAGGCAGAAAGACACCGTTGGCAGAGAAAATACAGCGAATCCAATTCACAAGAAAACTCTGAATACAACAAATGAAATTTTCCGTCCCTTGATGTTTCTTTATCACGGGGTTTGACTGTAACTAACTACTGTATGCACTGTATTTCAGCGAATGTAAAATATTACAAGCGGAAATACGAACAAACTTACACGAATTTAAATAAGTAGGCCTACGTATTAGTTTTTGATATACAAAATTTTTGAAGGGTTCAAAATTTTCAACGGGATGGGTAGGATGGATCATGAAATTATAATACTATTAATACGCCGTCAATCAACCTGCTTTTACAAGGGGAAACCTGTATCGATTGGTAAGGGACACTTCTAGGTTATGGTGTCGCAGGGAATTTTTCTCTAATAGGTGTTGTTATTAAATGGAATAGCTTACCCCCGGTCGTGAATTCTAACACAATTGACACGTTTAAAAAGAACATGTTGGGGTAAATCGAGAGGCTATTTATAGTTAGTATAAAGACAATCCCATAAATATTTTTTATGGGCATTGTATAATATTTTATCATGTATATATATATATATATATAGTGTTTGTAACTGGATTTCTAATTGCAGGTTGCTGTATTTTAGAAATATATGACATCCATATTTATTATGGGCATCTTTTTCTCAGCCACCTCGTTGGGTATTTTGCCTGTTGTGGCGTTGTATTTGTAGCCAAAAAAATATCTGTTGTTACTATCTTGGCTGAGTAGGTTTTCTGATATACCGGATTTTGCCAATCATTCCTTAATTTCGCCCACCGGTGCTGTGCGTGTTCGGAAAATTCACCGACGATAATTCTCCTTAAGGAAAATTCACGGACAACAATTCACCTAAATGAAAACTCACCGACAACAATTCACCTCAATGAAAATTCACCGACAATAGTTCGGCACGAGTGAGTAGGTGAGCAAATGTGCAAGCGAGTGAGTAGGTGAGTAAATGTGCAAGCGAGTGAGTAGGTGAGTAAATGTGCAAGCGAGTAAGTGAGTTAGCAAATGAGTCAGTAAATGAGCGGATGAATGAGCGAGTGAATGAGCAATTAAGTGAATCTCTATGAATAGCTCACTTTCTCATTCGCTGAATCAACATACTTGGTAAATCGCTCACTCACTAGCTCATTCATTCACTTACTCACTAGCTCATTCATTCACTCACTCACTCACTAGCTCATTCATTCACTCACTCACTCACTCACTAGCTCATTCATTCACTTACTCACTAGCTCATTCATTCACTCACTCACTCACTAGCTCATTCATTTACTCACTCACTAGCTTACTCATTAACACATTCACTAGCTCACTCATTTACTCACTCTCACCAACTCTATTTCTCTCATTAATTCACACTAGGTCGTGCATTCACACTCTGCCACTCACTCACTCTGTCACTCATTGAATTACTCACTTATTCGGTCATTGCTCGCTCATTTACTGAGCGAGAGTTGTTTACTGCCGAAGAGCTGTCTGTGAATTTTCCTTGCTGTAAGTTGTGAATCATGAGCTATATAAAAAAAAACTTTTTAGATCATCCGTTAAATGGTGACCGGGTATAAAGTTGTTTAGAATTTATCATGTCATTAATGTATGAAGATAAACTAATCGATTCGATTAAAAACTTAGGCTCTATTAATTTTGTTTTTCTAGGACAGAGCAATTGACTCATCGAAGCGCTTGACCGCCACTACAACTCTCACAATACACATCGCGGATGGTGATGACCAGGACCCAGTTTTCATTCAAAAGTCTTGCACGTTGGTCAATGGAGATTGCATTAATGTGGAATATAAAGCGGACATCACGAGTGGGTTAAACGTAAGATTTATCAATTATTATTATCATTATTATCAACTCTTATTTACTTTTCTAGAAGATATCAGAAACTATATACAGTCGGTCCTCGGTATATCCGTGGATTTCATATTCGGGGTTTATACATCTAGCATTCGGCTGTTTGTTTGAACATTATGCGAACATTGATGATGATTGTGAAATCATTCGAAGAAGATGCAAATGCAGGAAACGTCTTAAAATCATGAACGAATTTTACCGATGACAATAGCTTCATTGTTAGAGCTGCGGAAGCTGTAAAGATGAGAACAGTCATATCTCGTATTGAAAGAAATTTTAGCAACAATGCTTGCCCGAGGACACATTCATTTCTACGAAGCCAGCCATTAAAGTCAAAAGACATGGTCACGTTAGCGAAGCAGGAGGACGGAGGTTTCAATGATGTAGAGACAAAAAAGAAATTGGAGAATTAATTGGCAGCAATTAAGAAATCGACAGACTTATTAATCGAGCTGACTGGTTCTGAAACCGAAGTGATACTTAATGAACATGGCCAAGATTAAGAAGTGGAAGACAAGTTCATTATGAGCAACATATAGAGCAAAGGACGTCGGAAGTTTGAATCGGCAATGAATTCTTTTCATGACATAGACCAGTGATTCCCAACGCGGGCGTAAACACCCCCTGGGGGGGGCGGTAGAATGTTCCAGGGGGGTGGTAGACGCTACGGGTGTAACATAGGATCCTATGGGTTAGATTGCGTTGGGGGCGATGGGAGAAATAAATTTCTGAAGAAGGGGCGATGGGACAAAAAAGGTTGGAAAACTATGACAGACCATCCACGATAAGTTTTTCACACGTAGAAAAAAAAAGATTTGAAGAGGAAGCCTTGTTACCATACACTTGCTTTCAAACCGAACACGATCAAGGCTCTATCGACCTTGGCTATTTTTAGCCATTGCCCTTGTCGAGGGTGCGACCGTGTAGGAAGTTACAATACTCTAATAAAGTAACTGAGATAAAGAAGTAACGGACCTTATAATATTCTTTCAGAAAACATCACTGGGAATCACAGGACACCCCTTATACTTCTGCTGCACAAAGCTGACATAAACTAGATAGCTAGAAGAGCAAAAGTTCATACCGAGGACACACTAACTGTACACTAATTGAACAAAAAAAAAATCGATCCATTATGTAAAACTCAACTTAATAAATTCACCTTTAATCGAATTAAGGCAGCAATGCGGTGGCATGAATTCACAAATATCGTGAACACAAATGCTGGTCACTGGGATATTAGCTCATCTCTGAGTATACAAAGGTAACTTGAGACTGCTACAAAAGTTAGGTTTTAAATCAGAGGAATTCGTTGAGCCTACTCTAGATGCCGAATATATCCCGACTGCTCCCAGTTCAGTGTATAACCGTATTGAGACTAAGCACGAAAGCCCAGCAAAGTTTCGATGCACTAGTTAGGTAGGATACTTGGTGACGTCCATGAAGATTTGCCTTTAGACCGTAATTTCAATGTATGTTTGATGATGGATGTGTTCATCTCTACTGCCAATAAATGCTCTTTAGAGTGCTATGTGACACGTGAGCAACTTCATTCACACTACCTCTACCATTTTAAATGTCCAAACTCCTTTCCGTTCACATTGAAACTCACATGATTTATGCGATCCATCCTGTGCAAATGCGACAGGCAGACATTGGCGCAAATGTCCTGCTTCAGACAGTCTGGAACACGCTAACTATATCAAGACACGCGGAGAAAGTCCCATAATACACAAACTTCTACGTTCGATACCAAACGTATGAGGAAAATTCATCACCAACAAGTTACCGCCACGCAATTCACCGAGAAGAAAATTCATCACCACACAAATCACCGATGTGACGATCCACCGCTAGAAAAATTTACCGAAAAACAATTTATCGACAACGTGACATATGAGTGAGGGAGTGTGAGAGTAGGTGAGGGAATGAGTGAGTGAGTCATTCATACGGTTATTCACTTTGTAACTCACCCACTCATTCAATCACTCAATCATTCATATGATCACTCGCTCGATCATTCATATGGTCACTCGCTCGATCATTCATATGGTCACTTACTCAACTATTCATATGGTCACTTACTTAACTATTCATGTGGTCACTGACTCAACTATTCATGTGGTCACTTACTCAACTATTCATGTGGTCACTTACTCCCTCACTCTCTAGCTCGTTCATCTACTCTCGGTAGCTCATTATGTCACTCAATCACTGGTAACGAACTGTTGTCAGCGAATTTCCCAGAGGTGATTTTTCCGTCGATGAATTTTCGTATCGATGAAATCTTTGTCTTGAGTTTTCCGATCTGTGAATTGTTGTTGGTGAATTTTCCGTAAATCGGTACCAAAGAGGACTACTTTTTAGTCTGCGTAGTATATATGAAACGTACAATAAATTCAATAAACCGGTATTTTTTGGGCTGCGGTATTGAATAATCATTATCTTTCATCATCGTTCAGCATGGACTACTCCAAATAAAACCAGAACCAATCAGAGCGAAGGACAAGGACTCGCTTGATTCTTCTATTCAGTACAGTTTCGTTAACGGTAAGCACAAATTAATATCATTCAACATATTTTACATAATGATTATCATCCACAACTTCTATATGAATATTTCACATAAATTTGAATAATCATCTTTATTTCCAAGGTACGCCAAGCTTTTATGGTGATTATTTCAACATAGATTCAAAGTCTGGGGAAGTTGATCAATTGAAGGCTTTGCACCGCAATGAAACCAAGCGACTGGAAGTGATCCTTAAAGTATGTTTGACCAAAAAACAATCAAGGTTTTGGTTATTTCACGAATAAATTCCAATGTCCAATAATTATTTCTATGCCAGAAAAAAAATCTGATTATTCATGGCTTTCCTTTCACATTTTAAAGGCAGAAGAAATGACAGACGCAAAGCGATACGCCACGGCGAAACTGATAATCACTGTACAGCCTGTGGATAATAATCCACCAGTGATAATGCCGAATGCCTTTGAAGGTTACGTTGAAGAGAATTCTCCGATCGGTACGACTGTGACTACTGATGAAGACAGCCTGAACCCTCTTAGACTTACTGTTTTCGATGCTGATATCGTGAGTTTTAAAGATAATTATGCATAATAAATCGAAATTCTTTTTCATGATCTTGCAGTTATCTTTAGAAAATGAAATTTTTGTTCGTTGAATTGCAGGAACTTGACGATCCGCCAGAAAAGTACGAGTTCGAATTGACTTCTCACTCGTTTCGAATCAACAGCGAAGGTTATTTAGTCGTGAACGATCATAATTTAGACAGAGATCCTCCTAGCCCCAGCAAATACACATTTCAGGTAATTTTGTTTAACTAGAAAATTTATAACTAAATTCCCTCTGAAAATATATTCATGTTTGTACCCTTGAGGGAACCGTGAAAAATAATATCAATAAAATATCATTAAATAATATCACTATAATATCATTAAATAATATCAAATAATATCAATATAAGCAATATCATATTCAGTGGTCGCAAAAAATAAGCAGTATCGATGGAGAAAACGACTGAAATTGAGTAACGAGTGAGTGAACGAGTATTGACAATATTCATGGCATAATATGTAAAAGGAAGGGGGGATGAAAGCTTTTTGTCCCACGTAGTAAGCTTACCTAGCTGCTTTTCTAATGAACAAGACTCCTACGAATTTATGGGGATACGTAAGCATTCTATGTCTAAGCATGCATAAGCAAGAAAATCTGTCTCCCATGCACTTTTAGGATACACATGCCTCCTGCATATTTCAAAGGATGCGACGCGCAAGCTTCATGCACATTTCTAGGATGCGCATGTATAAAGATGTGCTTATCTAGGATAAGCGAACGTTTTACGTGTGCTGAAAAATAGGAAAGAATCCCATCCACATTTTAAGAGGAAAGCAAGCGCCATACGCATTTCCAGTGTACAAAATACGCAAACATCCTATAAGCAAGAGTCCGTGCATTTTTAGGAGACGCGTGTCTCTCACGCATTTCCAGTAATATGAAGCATTCTACGTTCCTAGGATACGCCTGTATTTTGCACACTTATAGGGATATGCATATCTAGGAGTAAATAATCATTCTACGTATGTCTAAGGATAGCAAAGAATCCCACGCATTCCTAGGAGTAAGCACGTGTCCTTTCCATTTCTAAGGATGAGCAAGTCTCCTGCACATTTATAGGATGCGCTAGCCTCCTACAAATTATATTTAAATTTCCTGAATATTTTTATGATACGCATGACTCTTACACAGTTATAGACATGCATTCAAGGGATATTCAAGTATTCTATGTTTTTACGCTTTTTAAAAGACGGGCAAGAATCCCACTCCTTTTTAGGGGGTAATCAAAGCAAACATCCTACGCATTTTTAAGTATGAGTAAGTCTCCCGCACTTTTTTAGGCTTCGTAAGTCTCCTGCTTTTATCTAGAATGCCCATGCTTCTTTCACATTTATAGGGGATACGCATGTCAAGAAGTAACAAACATTCTATGAAGCTCTCAGGGTTTACAAGAATCCTACGCATCTTTAGGAGTACGCGAGCATTTTGTAGATTTCCAGAACGTACTTGAACCATGAAGCGTTGAGTGCCACTGCGCTAGAAGGTCCATAGTTCCATGCAGAACTAAAATGCAGTAGTGTAGGAACAAAATGAAAATTAACTTCCACTTTTTTAGTCTTTCAGTGCTCTCACTTTTACAGTGTATTGTATTAAAATTATTGTCATAGTCAATGTTTCTGATGGGAAAAAAATTACGAAATGGCAACGTCGATCACAATCCACTGTTTGAATGCTGTTGTTCACATAATGGTACCATGTTTGAACTTCGATTTATTGCAGGTAATTGCTCGACAACTCAACAGCGCATCGGGTAAAGGTGCCAGCGCTCCGATAACATTGAACGTGAATCTCAGAGACGTCAATGACAATTCTCCTAGGCTTCCAGTTTTCTCTCCTATGACGATGGAAGCTGGTGATGGAATCAGAGCTATCACCAAGGTAAAACTTTTTTTTCGATCATTGTGAATGTTGACCTTAGCTATGGGGGTTCCCTTAAAGGAAAATTTAATTATGTTACTATAATTTTTTGTTTGTTCAATTCCGTCTTTCTCATTCATTCTTTTCTTATATTTATCATAAATTTCGTTATGTTTCATTTTTCTAAAACGATGTATGAAACTGCAGACACTGACCCGTAGGCGTATTTACGGTTTTGCTGCCTATGGGCTATATATATGTACAAATTTAGCAGCCCTTCCATTCAAGTCTAATTATTCACATGCTTTCACAACATTTTGGTCGCTCATTGACCTGGTCCCTTGAGCTATAGGTCAACACCCATGGGTCACTACATGGTCCACACTACACTCCATGGGTCACTATTTTCGTCATTCACTGACCTGGTTCTTTGATCTCCGGGTCACTCTCACGCTCAGACACTCTTTAAGTCACTCTTTCGGTTGGTGATTGACCTCGTCCTTCGTTCTATCGGTCACTCTTTTGGTCACTCATTGGCAGGCTCTTTGCTCTCTTGGTTACTCTTTTGATCCCTCACGTGCTTGCACACTCTCTTGATTCCTCACGTGAGTGCATACTCCTTTGTTCACTGACATGCTTGCAAACCCTGCTGTAGGTCACACCTCATTTGGTCACTCACTGACCTAGTGTCTCGGTCTTTAGGCAGAGGCAGACTTATGATTTTATCGCCTATTGGCTATAGAACTTTTTACCACGCTTTTCCCATTCTAATAATTTTCATTACCACTCATTCCTCAAATTTGCCACCGCTTCGAACTTTCCACCTTGGACTATAGCCCGCTAAGCCTCCCCCCCCCCCGTAAATACGCATCTGCACTGATATGACCCACTTCACAAATCGCCCTTAGGTCATACACAGGTGACCACGAGGTACGGGAGTGTATAATGGAGAGAGACTAGTAAGAAAACAATTGTATTATTTTATTCCACATCGCACACACTCTAGCAGCGAGACAAAGAAGTGAAAGAGGGAGAGAGAGAGAGAGACTCGCGTGCCTAACACTGTCTGCGTGTACATCTAAAAATGCACGTCTGGTTAGTGGTGCCATCTATATTTCGAAATACAAATGCAGAGACAATTAATAATGATTGAGAATCTTTGTAGAGTTGTGGGGTCTGTATTTTAACAAAGGGAGAGATCGGCATTGGCATATACGCTTCGATGTTGGAACCGCACGTAACCAACTTCTGCGGACCTACCGTTGCGGACCTCGAATTATGAGGGTCCGTCGTAATTCGAGTCAATTACGATGCCCACACGACCACTCGCGCATTTCTAAGACTTTAGACACTGGTCACTTTGCTGGGCCTACAGACCAACCGTGGCCCCCGCACTGTCTCCCTAGGGGATGTAAGCTGGTTCGTCTCAGGAGATGTGGGCCACGGTGGAAAACCGCAAGTTGCCCAGTCTTCCGACACTGGCGATTTCGCAAGTTGTTCAGACTCCAGACACTGGCCACTTTGCACATTACCTGGACTTCAGACAATTGCCTCGTGTTTCCCAGACTTCGAATAACAGTGGCAAGACGTGACAAGAGTGCAAATAATTGTCTCGAATTCCTCAGAATTGAAATAATTGTCTCGCATTCCTCAGAATTGAAGTAATTGTCTCGCATCCCCCCCAGACTTCAAATAATTGCTTCGCATCGCCAAGACCATCGGTCATTTCGCACATTGCCCGGACTTCAGACATCGGTCATTTCGCACATTTCCCAGAATTCAGACATCGGTCATTTCGCACATTGCCCAGACTTCAAACGCTGGTCACTTTGCGCAGAGACTCTAATAGACTCCGTACTCATATATGTAGCTCTTTTTAGTTCAACGCAGTTCACAAATATCAAAACGGTATGCTGATTGCATTTACTTGCTATTTACACAGATTGAAGCGACGGATAGTGACGAGGGAGAAATGGCTGACCTGACATATTCGATATATCATGTCTCGAATAATGGTGGAAACAAGTTCAGAATCAACCGTAAAACTGGAATCGTCGAAGCGGTCGAGAAACTCACTGCTGGTGAGCAGTACAGCATAACTATACAGGCTACTGATGGTGGAGGAAGGTAACTGATGAGCGTTTAATATATCTTCCAACAAGTTATCATCTAAATAATATACAGGGTGTCATGAAATAACTTTGTCAATATATGAGCCCCTAGCGGCCTCAGAAATCAACGAATGGCAATGAAATTCGAGATACTGGTATTTTAGCGCATGCGCTCGAGAATGAGTAGAAAACAAAAACCTAGCTCTTGTGGGTACGGTTACAGTAAATTAATACCCAAATGGCGACACTGACTTTCATACATTGTAAAGCGATTGGCGCAGAAGAATTTGTTGGAATGGTACTTGTAGCACCATAAATGCCGGCACTAGACGCAGACAAAGAAACATATGGAAACAACCAATACAGATCACATTACTGCTGCAGGAAGTTTCCACCGAAAGGCTAACGCACCAACTCTGTCGTCTTTCTTATGTTTGCGTCCTTCGCCGGCGTTTATGTTGCTACAGGTACGGTTCCAACGCTATTCGTTTCTTTTCACTGCGGCGATCACTAAGCGATTCATAAAATCGAGTGTTGCCATTTGAATTTTTCGAAATTTTTTTAGCCGTAACCCGGGAAAAGATAGGGTGTTTTGTTTTTCTCTTCACTCTCGAGTGCATACTTTGAAACATTTATATCTCGAATTCACATTCGTTGATTTTTGCTGCCGCTAGGGGCTCGTGTATCGTCAGAGTCGTTTTATGACCACCCTGTATATATATCACGAGAATGGTGATGATTCCATCACAATTTCATTTTACTGAAGTTACCTGGTCTTCAAAACAAATGTTGTTTTTAAAAACAAAGCCAATAACGAAATTGATTTAAAGATGCTGTTTGTTCATTACCATATTGATAATGACAAAATGTGTGTTTCTTTATAATTTCAAAAACATACCATTTATTACGTTATTGATTAAATATTGATATTCCGATTAATCTGTCATTATTTCGGGGAATGATTTTTCCAGGTTCACTCAAGGTATTTTAGACGTCATGGTCGATCCGGGTCCGAACACGGGTGGCCCAGTCTTCTCTAGAGATCGTTATGATGCTCAGATCAGTGAAGGAGCAGCTGTGAATTCTTCTATCGTTACTGTCAAAGTATGTTAGATACTGTGAGATCGAAAACTAAGAAACAATTTTTCTCCTCCTTTTTCTTGTTTATCTGTGTGCCTAAGCGAATGACACAAAAAAGTTTGCGTCATCTAGTGTTCTAAATAAAACCATTCCGGTCATTCAATTTTGCTTTACTTGCATTTATTTCCTACTTCTTTTTATAATTTTTAGTGAAAACCGATGTTTTAAAAGCTATTTTTTAGTAAATTAATAGACATTTTCGAATTTTTTCCAGATTTTTATAATTATAAAGTTATTTAAGTTTATATATTAAAAATAACGTTATGAAAGCCTGGCAAATCATTCAAAAAAAGACAAATTGCAACTTTCTACAATGAGACGAGTGAAAGATCGGTTTCTACAAATTCTTTCCACAAGCCAACGATAGATAACTCTGAAATGCATGGAATAAAACTTTAAGGACGTACCCTACCTTGTACACTTTTTCATGCCTCAAAGGTGAGAAAATTTTCCATGCGCCTGCCTCGCATGTTTCTGGGACAGCCCCACTTCTAAAAATCTCCCGCCACAGTGGAGGCACTGTATATATATATACAGTCAAACCTCGTTAGTGCGTCATCCGGTTAACACGTCACTCCGCTTAACGGGTCTCTTTTTGGAAGTCCCAGTTGCCCTCAGGCAGGAATTGGCACAACTATGGATTGCTCCGTTTAACGAGTCACTCCGCTTACTAAGTCACATTTTTGCTCTCCCAAGAGTGACTCATTAACGACGTTTGACTGCACATATATATATATATATTTTTTTTTGTGCAGATTGTGTATTTAGACCATTCTGGAATCTCTTCCACTTCAACGTGCCAACTTCTTCTTAATTGCCCACAAGTCTTTTCCACACTTCTTTTGAAATCCCAGGCTCTTGTCTCCGGCCCTTATGTGCCACTGGGCTCATGTACAATTTTTCTCCCAAGTCCTTGGGTTCAGCTATACAACGTACAGTCAAATGGCTTGTACGTTGCATAGAGTTGATGGCTGGGGATGATATGGGAAGAACGACGCGAGTGATTCGATACTTGCGAACACGGGGCAAGGGGAGCCATCACTATAAATTTTGGCTAACTTTTCCGACGCAACTCGGTCTTTTTTGAGATAATGGAAGTAAGGTGCTTTGCATCAGTCCGGAGTTGTGAGCGGTTCTATCTGTCTATCTACTGGGCGCTTTGTAAAACTTTGATGAATGATTTTAAAAACAAACTTTTATAATCAGTAGGTAAATTATGGACGTTTACTGTGAAATTTTCAATTTAATCCCAAAGGCCGAAGATCCAGAAAAAGATGAAGTCAAATATTCCTTGGAAGGAGGGAATGTCAATAAAGATTTCTGGATTGATGAGAAAAAGTAAGTTTTTATCATCAAATTTATCTCAATTTTAATCCGATATTTCTGGAAAAAAAACCACTTAAAATTTATTGTTTTAAATCACTGAACAGCTTTTTTAAATTAATTATTGTTTTTTCCCATGAGAATCGGATTTCAAAAGAAAGTACTTTATTCTATTTTGTGTTTTATATAGTGGCATAATCTACATAGCCAAGCGATTGGATAGAGAGGAAATTTCTGTGTATAGTCTCATAGTGAAAGCGTCTGATCCTAGTGGTTTGGTAAGCTCATTGGATTATAATATAATTTATAATAACTGTAAGAATATAGTTCTTTTATAGCGGAGTTCAATGATGATTCTCAATAATGCCAATAAACGGGGCTGGACCAATCCCAGGTGCCAGGTCACCATGGTGACTAGAAAATCCGCGTATTGGCGCCTAAAATTTCCTTTGAGTAGTTATCAAATTGTACAGGCTGAGAGCAGCACAAAATGTTGGAAATTTATAGCAGCATATCTGCCAACGTCAAAGAGGGTCAGTATGCCCTGGAAGAGTCAAAAGAAGCATGATTTTGGACCTTTCTCTTCGGGTGAAATTTTTTTAGCACCTAAAAAAATGTTTTAGGTGCCTAAATAATTTTTGTGGCGCCTAGATTTTTTTTGCGATTTGTCCAGCCCTGCCAATAAACATGTGGTGTGCCGGATGTTACTTAAGTGGCCCTAGATGACCTGGAAATCGGTTGAGTCCCCTTCTTAGCATGATAATGACCCGATAAATTGTCGCAACTCAAGATAGCTGCCTTCACTTCATTCGCAGCTGATATTGTCTGCTCGATTTGATTCATAGCTGCTATTGTCTGCTAAATTTCATTCACGGCTGAGGATGTTCGTTTCCACTTCCTTTGTAGTTGGAGATATCGCCTCTACTTTATTTACCGATGATGGTGTCTGCCTCGGCTCCATTCGTTGCTGAAAATATATGCCTAGCTATATTCGCAGCTGAAGATGTCTGCCTCGGATCATGCAGGCAGAGGGTGTGAGGGCGATAGGTAATTGCCCCTCCAAAGAGTCAAAAATGAGAAAAAAATGTATCTGTTCCGTAAAATACGGGACAATTCAAATAAAATGAACAATAAATCCCCCCCCCCCACACACACACATCGCCCTAGATCCACCGCCTGGGTGAGCCTTCCTTATTGGAGATATTAACTTCTAAATGCTAATAATTTTTTCGATTATTTCTGTCTGTGCAGTTTTCAACAGCAGCAGTTGAAGTCACCGTGACTGATATAAATGATCAGAATCCAGTTTTTGAAGAGAGTAATTACGTTTTCAAAGTTGACGAAGGACTGCCTAACACAAAGATAGGATTTGTGCAGGTAATAACCTGAATATCTTATATCGCGTTAGAGTACTCTGCCAATGAAAATTTTTCGTGTAACTCATATAATATTTAACCATATACTCATATTTTCAGGCTCATGACGATGATATTGGTGAGAATGGCGAGGTTACCTACTCCATATCTGGAAACGGGTATGACTTTTATAGAGATACTATGACTAAAGCCCGAAATTGGCCAATTCATGAATTGGCCTATTTCTTTGTACATTTACCCTGCCAGTGTCCGAATTCTTTTCTTCTTTTTTTACAATTCTGCAGACGAATGTGTACGAGGTTCATGTACGGTTAATAAGAAGACAGTACGCGCAGGGAACGGCATGATTCTGGGCTATCGCCAAGTTGGCGATTTTTTTCGTGTTAACTATGGCCACGTTATTTATGACACCCCTGTCGTATCGCAGTCACGATGCTGTAATCCCTTTTTCTTTTTAAAAATTTGAAAAAAAAAAAAAACTATACGTCTATATTTTTCTGCAATAAGTTTTTTACTCTCAAATTTCTCTTTTTTTTTAACTCCTCGCGGATGAGGGCCATCGGTTGGGTGCGGTTCTTCCGAATTTCTCTGGACAGCACCCGTCGGTCTCTATCTCCCAGTTTCGTTGGTCTGTCGACTCGGGGCAAATTCCGACAATCACAGCTCACCTTCCACTTCTTAATCACATAGGCCACTGTCGATTTTGGGTAATTCAGCTCGCTAGATATGTCCCTGAAGGATCGGTCATTTTTGTGATATCCGATAATTATACCTTTCTCGAAATCAGAGAGCTTCGAACTGCGCGGCATCTTGCATGCGACTAATGCCGATGTTGTTTCCTACACGATATATACCGGCGGAGGGCGTGACGTATCTCAGGACCGCAGATATCGTCATTTGCATAGGTGTCCAAATACTTATTGGTAGATAGTGTATTCAAGTTTGGCCAAATGTGAGTTGGACTTAGACAACATATCTGCCATAATTACAGATGGTGCTCCCTCTGTGACCGGTCAGAGGACGCGTGTAATCGCATTGATAAAGCCAGACGCCGAAAAATGCGGAATACGAAGATGATGGCTTTCCACTAAATGAAGAATACGAAATCAAAAACTAGAACACGTCTGACTGATCGGCATCTGGAGGATACTTTACGAATAGCAACAACACAAATTTTACCCAACATTGAAGCTTTAGTCAAGCAAAAACAATGTCAAGTTTCGTATTAGTTTATAAATTACATTCACTCGCATTCGTAATGTAAGTATTAGAAAGACTATTAAAAGACTTTTTTGTGATTCGGTACGTAATTAATTCAACATATACATGTATAAACAAAAATCATCCATTTCCATTCTGTTTCATACAATATAAAAAATACCTAAAATAATTGGTCTTATCCCAATTCAGCTTAATTTTTTAAAACGAAAATGCTACATAATGGAGCCATAAAATATGCAGTACGCGTCGCATTTTAATTTGTCGCATCTGAGCGTAACGTAGGATCAAGTTTTCACAGGCGGGTGGGACACACTGGGATTGATTGGAGGCACAAGGAATCTCTGAGAGAAAAATTTATATTTTCCAACTTTTAAAATCATTTTCAAGTAACAGTGAATGTATTAATTATTACATATTATAAATGTATTAATACAGCAAACAGTTTGTTTTGACACTATAATTTGAAATGTTTTTTTTTTAAATCATTCAAAGTTAATATTTGTTAAAATTAACTGAATTAAATGGGTTTTTTTTTTTAATATTTTGAAACATTTAGCTTGTGATCGTCTTTGGGGGGCAGGGTGCCACCTACGCCGATATTGAGTGGCCCGCGGAACGCGACAAGTGTTTTATGTTTCCCTCGAGCGTAAAACGTTGAAGACTCCTATTCTCCAGCATAGTTTCCCAAACTTTTTTGTCCACTGTAATCTAACCCATATGATCCTATGTTATACCCGTAGCTTCTACAGTCCCCCGGAACGTTCCATCGCTGCCCCCCCCCCCAGGGGACGTTAATGCCCACGATGGGAATCACTGATCTACAGTGAAACCTCGCTACAACAATAAATCCCTCTGCAACGATATTTGTCGGAATGTATATATATTACCTAGTTTATATTAAACTTCCCTTCAATACTATTCTCTACTGTATGTGATAGATCCCAATATTTTTTGAGAATATAGAGTAATGCAGAAGTCGCAAAAAAGAACTATTTGAAAACTTAATAACTTTTAAAGTATGTACAATAGAAAAATGCGGTTTTTTCACAGATGAGGTTAGAAAATATCTAAAATTTTATTTTTAATAATACAAAAATCTGAATAGTTACATGTTTGTTTAACAGATGACGTTGCAGTTGAGAAAGTAGTTTCCCATAAGTTGAAAAACGGCTGCCGTAACCCGGTCTATAAATATCGACGAGCTAAAATGAATTCAAAATCGATCCGTGATCACTGGTTGTTTGAATGATTAGATTGGATTACAGTTTTTAAATCAAATCTATTTTGTGATGATATGCTATGTACATACTTATTGTATTTTTATTCAAATAGGGATTTCACAATCGATCAAAAAACAGGAGAGATATCAACTGTACGAGCCCTCGATTTCGAAAGGCAGCAGACCCATCATCTCGTGGTTTCAGCCAGAGATCAAGCTCCCGATGCGAGATTCGCCACTGCCACCGTCACGGTATACGTTAATGACATTCAAGATGAAAAGCCAGTCTTCGAGAAAGAGGTCTACGAAGCTAAAGTTCCAGAAAACACTGCGAATTATGATGTCGTCCAAGTTAAAGTGAGATTCAAACACTTCAAAACTTTCCGACTTTTCAAAATAAACTTTTGTGTATTTTATACAGGGTGATTCAGAAAAGCATCACCAAGATGAAACGGCAAATCAGGCATACGATAAGTATCCAAAATCACATAAGAAACGTACATGCTCAACGCATCCGCAGTGCTACGGAGAGTTATTGCGTCACACACTTTTAAAGCAACTCCGAACTCAGCAAGCATGAAGTCACAATTCTGACAACATAAATGTCGGGCGCCGCACATGCACTCAAAACGCACATTCCAACGTGTACCGATTCGTTAGAAATTCCGCATGAAGTGCATGCTTGCTACTACTACTACTTTACACGCACCTCGCACACATTATTCTGAGGAATTTCTATCGAACCAATGCATGTCGGAATGCGGAATGTGTGGCCCTTCACACGTTTATGTTGTCAAAATTACGACTACGTACTTGCTGGTGCGTCCACGCGATTGCGTTGTTCAGCATTGCTACAAAAGTGTGTGGCGCAACAACTCCCTGTAGCTGTTCCGGATGGCGTTTGCGCACCTACGTTCCTATGTGATTTTTGATTGTTATCTCGCACGCCTGAATTTCCCTTTCATTTTGGAGATGTTTTTCCGAATCACACCCTACAGTTCCAGTTAACCTTCTGAGTGGCACAGCAGCACTCACCAAACCATCTTCAAAAATGTTATATGTTTTTCAATGGAGTAGGTTTTTTTCTTCCGATTTCCAGCCAATGAAAACTAAGGGGTATAGGGAATACTGTTCTGTTGAAAAATTAACATTACAAAATACCCGGGTTTTTTCAATGCTAAAATAAGAGGTTTTCAAAGAGGCGAGATATTTCGTCAATGACACATTGAAGGGTTTACACACTGTGACGAAAACGGGACAAGAGCGCGTATATATCACTGGACATTGCAGAATGCCGCCAAAAGAATCACTACTGAGCTGCGTAGACCATGAATCTGTCATGATTTCTGAATTGATGCTCCTGAAGATGAATTTTCGAATAAAATTCACTTTTATTAGAGTATATCACACTCGTGATCATTTTTTTGTTCACCAGAAGGAGGAGTTATCACTGAATGCTACTCATGGAAAATAATTAGACCCCGAACTGCATTTCACTGCTGATTATGAACGGCATTTTCAATTCCCACACCATGATTTCGGTGAAAACTACTTTTCTTTAATCGTCTAACCCAGTGGTTCTCAACTGGGGGCCATATGGCCTCAGGGGGGCCCTAGGATATTCCATTGGGCCACGGAGGAAAATCTGGCAGATGGGGAGCCACGGCTACTGATACGGGGGTGACGAAGAAGTTTGTGGAATTAAATTTTTTCAGTCACTCTGACTAAAAAAAATTTAATTTCAAACAAAAAATGCATAGAATATATTTTTCGCAATTTTTACTCTATTCAAGTAACATTAACATGAGGAAGGAAATAAGAAAAGTGGTTCATGTAATCTCGGTGGGTTTACGACTTGGGGGGGGGGGTGACAGTAGGCCCTGATAAACTATAGAAGAGGTTTAAAGCAAAATGGAGTAACTTTTACAGTTACTCCAACAAATTATAAGAGGGCTGCCATAAAGGAAGCAGACAAAGATTTGTTGACCATTCATTCACATTCTTTTGAGTGCTGGTAGTAAATGCAATCCAAGAAGTAGATGGGTGAAAAATGAAAGCTTGTGTGTAAAAAAAACCCATCGTTTTCATGCAATTACAGACGGATGGCCATCTAGTTTAGCTCAAAGCTATCTTCAACCGGCACTGAGTGGTCTGATCATTGATCATTTTTGTCGCACCACGGTCATTTTCTGCACACGAGGGCTAATTAGACCGGGACCTACAATTTATTGCCGATTCCGAACGGCAGGCTTGTTGCTTATACTCATCGAGAAATTATTTGCTGCGGTCAAGTCGCCATTTTGTGCCATTTTAACTTTTTATGCTCTGAATATTGCACTTGGAAACGTGGATTTTTTTTTTTTTTTTGTCATTAGGAGAGACAGGGAAACAACTTTTCAACTGATTTCGGGCACGCGGGGACTATATAAAAAATTAATTTTTCTATTTTAATAGCTATACAACCCCTTCGAACATGAATGCAATATCTGAGTACGACACTTTATTCGGGTACTTTTTCCAACTGGAAGTATGCCTCTAGGACCAATGGTTTGCCATTAAAATGTCATATGCCGCGTTACCTATGCGCCTTGTATATTAAATATAGTAAGGACTGTTATGTGAAATATTGTGTTGTGTTTAAGTCAACTCGCACGTTGCTTCGTTCGCCTGCGAGAGAGCGGCCACATTACGGACCAAAAAGCCACTTGAAGGCAGCTTTTCATGTAACGAAATATCAGATTTTCACCGTATCGAAATTGAAGTCAACAAACTGCTAAGAGGGGGTTTCGGTTTCGCTGACTTTTGATGACAAGGTGGGGGGGGGGGGGTTCGAAGGTTGCTTACGTCATCAACCACCCCTTTTTGAAGATATGAAATATTCTAAGCTGCTGACGGGGTGGGGGGGGGGGAAGGGGTGAAAAATGGTTGAAAATCTGCTTACGTAATACTTGAATGGTCCCTTATTTATATTTTCCGATGTGCTTGAAATCCTGATAATGAATCATTATTATGTTCACATGAACAGTTTTGTCACTGCGTTACGCAATGACAAAACCCGTATATACCGGGTGACTCGAACTGTTACGCCGTCCGCCAATAGCAGTTTTTTTTTGTTTTTTTTGCCTTGTAACATTTGCAACGAATTCACAATGGCACTAACAATTTTAAGGGAATTAAAATTAATTTAATACTCTAGAGTTTGGATTCCTTTAAGAAATTCATTTTTAAAAATATTGTTGGTGCTGCTACCTACTTTCAAAATTAGAAGTGCGTTCCCCAGTAGCACAACGATATAGTACAATATCTGGACCATATCGTTATATATCGAAATGCCAGAGGAATATCAGATGTCATAACTATGATATAGAACGATCTTGTCCTATATGGTGCAAATTATTTATGATATTAATTGATCTAGTCTTAACTTTTTCAGTCGAATGTGCATTTGATTCCATGTGAATAATCTCTTCTTTGAAGGACAACAACTTGGGACAATAAATTATTTTAATCAAGGGCGTAGCGGGGGGGGGGGGACTTGGGGGTCTGGTTCCCCCCCCCCCGAAATGTGAGAAAATGACCGAAAAAAGGGAAAAAGATGGCCACATCCATCCGAAATGAAAGTGGTTCCCCCCCGAACGAAATTTCTGGCTACGCCCCTGATTTTAATATAGTTTGACAAACATGGATCTATATCGTGAACCTGACAAAGATATATATCAGATACACCAAGGGCGTAGCGGCATGGACGAAGATACGGGGGGGGGGGGCGTGTTGGGCCCCGTATCTCCACCCCCACTGTCAAAGGTGGAGTCGACTGATCTAATGTATATATGCATATATGAGCTGACATCATTAGGCTGACCATATTTCCTCGAGAGAAATACGGGACATCAGGATTCCAAATACGGGAAAATACGGGACATCGCCAAAAACGATGCCAAAACCAAACAAAGTTGCCAAATATTGTTGAAATTACGGAAAAATAACAATGGCGGGAAATGATACATTATTGCAAATTGCAGTGGATTAAAATGTATTCCACGAAAAAAAAAAAAACGTTTACCAAGGCAAATGTGGGAGATTAATATCCCATATATAGTTGTAACTATCATAAAATAACTTATGAGTTGAAAAATAATTTCAATCTGCGACATCAATAAAGAATGAAAATTCAAGTAGGCGTCGTGTGAAATACGGGAAAAACCGGGACACTTTTGCCAAAAAGTCGGGACGGCCAAAAAAATAGAAAATACCGGGACTGTCCCGGGAAATACGGGACGTATGGTCACCCTAGACATCATCATCATCGTGCCCCCCAAGCAATAATGACCTTGCCCCCCCCCCCAGACTTCCAAGTCAATCTCCGCCTATGCGTAGCGGGGAAGGAGGGGGGGGGGAATTTTCCAGTTCAGTCATTTTTTCAACACCCAAGGAAACATCCAAAACATAGGACCTCCACGTCCGACGACAGGTAAGATCGTATGTGCTGCCAACTAATGTTAAATTTAAAAGTGACTAATGTGGTGATGATGAAGTTCAAAGTGAAAAAAACTATATTCTTTATTCGGCTCAGTTCCCTATGAACAAAGCTTGTGAACTGAACTGGAAATTTGAACTATAAGTTCGGTTATTTTATTTGAGCATAAGGAGACGTCCCAAACAAAGAGCCTCTTAATGAGCAGACGACAGAGAAGAAGTCGGTTCCCTACAAGCTGAGCTCACACACATAACTGGAAGTTCGAACTGCCAGTTCGGTTATTTTTGCAGGACTCAAGGAGACGCCAAAAACGAGTAACCTGGAGAGAAGCAGACGACAGAGATTATATATTACAGGAGGGAGCATCCAGCCACCGCGATTGCAGCGACATCAAATGCAAGGAAATTACGGGACTCGGTGAAAACAAACTTCACGCCTGTCGATTTGTCCATAGAAATGTACAGTTCGGTCTCTAAATATTGGGTTTAAAGATTTAAAAAAAGGATAGAGAGAACTCATCTAAAGGTGAAAAAAGATTAAGTTATTTATTTCATTAATACTGGAGAATCATTTCTTTCATTATCTTTTGAATATTCTTTCATCAATTCTGGACCTTTACTAATTATTATTTCTTTCATTACTTCTGAAATAATTGCTTTCATCAATTCTGGATTTGTTTCTTTCATTAATGCTGAAATTATTTCTTTAATTAATGCTGGAATTTTTTCTGTCGTTGAATTTGAAATTATATCTCATTAATTCTGGAATTGTCTCTTTCATTAATTTTATTATTATATTTTTCATTAATGCTTTCACTAATTTTGGAATTATCTCGTCCAAGCTGAAATTATTTTTTCATTTATTGCTTTAAACTCCTATGCCATAACAAGGGGGGGGGGGTCGTGTTTGTTTTCACCGAGTCACGTGATGTTCCGACGAAAGATGTTGGGGCCCCAGTTCTCAGCACTGCCAAGGTAGAACTCCTTAATACGTATATGAAGTCATCTTATGCCAAGGCGGAGACCGCTGACGTCATATTCTCTCCGGAGGCTTGATTTATATACTGTTGGTGCTGCCATTTAATCTCGAAATTTCAGGCAACTCATGAGATGATGAAAGAGAGATAGGGAAGAGTTCTTTTTGTCCTTTTTTGGCATGAAATTTTTTTATGAGACGAAAATTTCGGCAACAAACTTCGTGCATTTGCAACAATCGATTTTTTTTATGTAGAAAAAATGATTATTTCTTTCCACAAAAACATTCGGACAATATGGATGATCGAACAAATAAGTGAAAACACGGATTATGTGGTCTTGATAGGGTTACCAGATTCAATTTATCAATTTTTCGAGAATTTTCCATGTAGGGCCTCCAAAAAATCCTTTGGCTTCGGGGCCTATGATGCTATTACGACGATCCTGCCTGTCAGCCCCAATCTTGTGGGGGGTCATGGAATTCCAGTACTTGGTTCTTTTACTTCTACTAATTTACATTAATTAAACAAAAATAGCAATAAAAAATTCGAAAAATGATCAAAGTTATCGAATTGCAACGTATATTTGATAAAGAGATGATGAAGTGCTTTAAAAGTATGACAAAACTTTATGTCTGTTCAATATGATTCGAGCCACGATGAAGTGTCAGCAGGTGGACCACGCGGTAATTATTATTAATAATCTATGAATTTTGTAAAAGTAATTTAAATGCCATTCCCTCTCAACGGATCGTGTTTAATTACGATCCAGACCATCAACGCCTTCCTGAGATAATGAAAAAAATTAGAGTAATAAAATGCGTTCTTTTCGTGAAAACAAAATTTCCCCTTCAAGATTTATGTTCGTAACTCGAAAAGTTTGTAAGTCGGGGAGCAACTACATAAAAATTTAGAGGAGGCCACACTTTTTCTTTTTTTGCATTTAGCCATGAAATTCTCCTGAGCCCGGACTTGTCCCTGATTTTTGAATTTAAATATCTCAGGGTATAAAGCAGTTAAGAACATGTAATTTGTTTGTTGGGCTCAGAAGAGAAAGAGCAACAACTGTCTAATTGGAAGTTAGAGGACGGGGGCGGGGGGGAGGGATCGTATAAAAATTTCATTTTTTATTTTGTGTACACTGTAATTTCATCCTCAAAACTCAGACAGGGTGATTTCTGGTCCCATTTCGGGAATTTTTAAAATTAGAACCATACCACTACGACGAACGGTTGATGGACGAAGGCTGTAACAACACTCCAAGGAGAAACCATTGAATCTTAGAATGGCCATAATATTACCATTAGGCAGGGCCGCAAGTAGTTGGGAGGGGGGGGGGAGCAGTCTGGTGCCCCAGGCGCATTAAAAAGGGGGCGCAGATTTAACCATTCAACCTATCCTTCAGCATTACGGGGGGGGGGTGCCTAAATGAGTGGTTGCCCCGGCTAACCAAGTATCCACTTGCGGCCCTGCCAGTAGGTATCTTATTTCTGACAAAAATCACCGTTATATATATATTGGGTATTTTTTCTTTTTAGATACATTCTTAAGTTTGTAATTTACACCTGGTAACATTTCTATAGATCAAGCTATACAGTTGATCCACTAATAACACACAAAAATCATGTCCTTATTCTGTAGAACTTCGTTTAATGCATGGGCCAATCTGGGCACTTCTGTCACCGTGGTGTCAAGTGACAATTAGACCTGGTTCCGATTTTCAAGAGTAAATATGCAAATAGGTAGGTAGGAATATTTATCTAGGTTGTAGTGCCTCTCTCAGAAAAATCGCTTTGTATGTGGGCGTGTGATAATGCTAAGAGACAGCCCTGGGCGTACTTTATGAAAATTGCGAAAAAAAGCTAATCGAAAAACTTGGCAATAATGTGAAGTCTAGTTTGCAATATTATTAGATTCTCATCTTTCGTGACATTCTTGTGATAATGATCTTCAACTATACAATCAAGTGTTTTTACAATTTTAGGATCTTCTATCGGATGATGGATGTTGAAAACAAATCCGTGCATTAAAAAGAAAATACCATATGATATCTTTTTGGTGGTGCCCCTTTAGTACTGATGCCCTAAGCACGCGCTTATTTTGCTTAATGGTTAATCCGGCCCCGTGACTGCGCACATGATTTCTCTGGAATGAATGGTTCAAACAAATATTTAAAAAATTTTCACACGTATTTTAGTTCATTTTTTTAAGTTCATAGTATGGCTACAACATGAACCTATACCCTTGATACATTATTGAAAACGATGTGAAAGGTTGAACTTTTCAATTGTGATTCATTATATACTCCCTCATTATATACTACTTTTATCCGCATGAAGAGAATAAAATTAATAAAACTGCTTGCTACCACTTTTTGCGATTTTTATCACTACAAAAATGCATATTTGGAACAACTGACATTTTCTTAACGAAACCATAATCATTTACACAAAAATAAACTAATTTGAAATAATACAAATTTTTCATCCAGTACAAGTAACTTGATGACTTTGTATCATCTTCAAGCGCAGAATTTACATTGAAAATAATTTATTCTATTTTTTTTTTACTGCATTCTATTACGTTTATTTTGCTCTTTCATTATTTTCATAAATTAAAAATTAATCAAATCAAATTCAAACATATTTATATACTTCAGACTTTTAATAACTATCTTCTAATGGGAAAACGGAGGCGGGGGGGGGGGGGTGAGTGGAAAATTATTCATGTTCGCAAGAGGGTGCCATAGGAATGTGAAATGGTTGAAAGGGGGGGCCTTGGACAAACAAAGTTTGAGAACCACTTGTTTAACCTATAATAACGAGATATCTCGCTTTCTTAAAACTTTTTTCGTTTTTAATTTATCATCACAAGTCAAGATATTTTGTGTTACTGATTTTTTTCTCTCAATGCAACACATTTTCCTATTATTCTTACTCTGTACCAAAGCTGGTTAAAGAGTTTCGCCCCTCACACTACCGATGGCGCTACAGTATTCTTTGCGCCCACCTTTAATGCAATGTGGGAACGCGTGCTCTTTAACCAGCTTTGCTCTGTACCTACTGAAAACCTGAAGAGAGAGCCTATTTCATAGAGAAAAATATATTGCAGTTCACGTGCGCGCGCGGAGAGGGTTGTGATTTCTGTTATGCCGGTCGAATGAAGGGTAACGTTTGTGCTAGATTTTGTGAAAAAGAAATGCTACAAAATTTCTATTTCAATTTATAAATGAAATTTTTAAATAAAAACGATTTCTTTTAAATTATATCCAACCTGTGGACTTTGTATTTTTACAGGCGACTGATCCAGATTCGGTCAACACTATCACTTACGTGATAAAAGAAGGAGACACCAGTCTTTTCTCCATCGATTCGTCAAGCGGGAAAATCAAAGCAGTCGTGCCACTCGATTACGAACGCCAGTCATCATACACGCTAGTCATCGGCACATTGGAAAACGAGAGCACCAACCAAAGAGCCACCACAGTCGTAGTTATTTCCGTCATGGTGAGCACAGTATTACATCATTAGGCATTATGTATAATATTATATCACAGGTTGTTCCCTAATTGACGGGCCCATATGACAAACGGATAAAGAAAAAAAGGGAAAAACTGTAAGTATTCTATCAGACAGAGCTCGAATCCTACCGGTGGCACACTTAGTGGTAGGATGAAGTTGGTTTTTTGTGGTACCCAAGTTTGAGGCGTGAATTGCGAGCCGATTTCTTCGTTCAAATGTCCCGTCCTAGCGAGCAACAGACAGACATGAACGATGACCGCCCAGAGAGACCATCTTGGGATGATTTGCGCTTTCTAGAGAGCAACCGACTTACAACAGTACAAATATCCAATCATTACACTTCACTCATTGTTTGGAAAATAGATGGCAGCACTAAATATTCACACACAGCACACACTTGGATACGCACTCAGACTGTTAGGTACACATGCACAGTTCCGGCACAACTCGTTCGCGAGTTGCCTATGGTGGTAGACTGAAGTTGTGTCCGGTTTGAAAGAAAGTCAGACAGAGCTTCAAAATGTGTTACAGATTTTCGCAGTAGATGACGCTACAGTCGTGAGAAGAGCTACTATCACTTGACCGTGTATGCACCTCCTGCACATTCCTCTGCGGAAATTTATACGAATTGTTATGTGCCGAAATGTGTGTTCCGAGACTATTTATGGCCCTAACACATCTATAATGTCAGAATTGTGCTTGTTTCGCGTGCTGCTAGTGCTGCCATCGGTCTTTCATATTTTTAAGTAATTCTGAGAATAACTGAAATACGAAATTTTCCCAATAACTATTATTTGCAGTGACAACATGTTGCAGTTTCAGAACAAAAGCGAAAATTTCATCTGAAATCCTTACCAATCATCTTATAAGGGAATTTGTAATATTTATTACTATACTTCTAATTTTTCGGACTTCACAGCGGTATCTGTTAACGAATTTTGCAACTAATTTAGAAAATTTGTATGAATTCAAGTTTCGCCATCCCAGCTGGTACCGGTCGCACTGATTTCTGCGAATTTTTTTCTCGGCTCCCACCATGTAGTTGTATCATATAATGAATTTGTATTTCGAAAATGTCATATTTTAGTTTTTCTCTACTGCAGCGCCATCTCTTAAGGGTAATTATAACTGATTTATAAATTCTCTCTGAAAAAGTTTAGAATGTTATTGTATATTTATTATTACAGTTGGAGACATCTGCACGAGTTACTGCAAATTTTTTTTCTGAGACAGCATAGTGTTATTTCTGTAGATGTATGTTTCTAAAACACCGTAATATTTTGTTTTCACAGACTGTAGTGCTATCTGCTGCAGAAATTTGTAACTAATTCTTACAATCTATCTGACTGAAAATACTGAAAATATTACAGCAAACGTTACACTGATAAATCTTTTTTCTGGGAGGGGGGGGGGGCACCCTGTAACACAAAGAAAATGATTCCACTGACAGAAATTGATTTATTTTCCCATGTACATATTTCAGGATGAAAATGACGTGCCACCGAAATTCACAAGCGTGCCGCTGCCAATCCGTCTTCAGGATACAGTTCCACTGGGAACTATTGTTACAACAGTTGTTGCAACAGATACTGATGGGACAGTGAGTAACTAACCACAGAAGCATTCACGGTTTCATTATAGGCTGCTGGTAATTTTTGAATAGTCTTAATTCAACTGATTGTCTAATTACAATTAATTTATTTCCTGTTACCAGGCACCGGGCAGTGAAGTCCATTATGAGATAACTGGAAAAGAAAAATCCCCGAGTTATTTCATGATTGATAAAGCGAACGGTGTGATTTCTGTGAAGGATGATCTCAGGAAAGAAGCGGACTCGGAATATAAAGTGAGTCAATTCACTTTTATTTTCAAATATCTATTCCCCATTTTATTTTTCTGTCATGCAATACTCTACGTAGTCTTGGCAAGAGAAGAGGGAGCGTCTGCACCAAAGTCTATGAGTTCCACTTCAATAACCAAACCCAACCTCGATGTACCCTACTTAATAGAAACACACTTGACAAAATCTGTGCTAGCTCCGTGAATCGTTCAAAGGCACGCAGTAGTCGAGATATAGACACAGTTTGAGATTATATCAATATACAGTCAAACTCGGTTATAACAACCTAGGTCGGAACGACGCCAATATTTGGTGATTCCGGCTGATTCATATAGAGCAGGGGTAGGTCAACAGTTGGCCCGCGAGCCTAATGCGTATCAGGTAAAAATACCGTGTACATACAAAACTGTTTCCTGATCATTTGTTTCCTTTTCTTTGAGTTATTGGTTTCAATAGCAGACTCTTTCCATTCATTATTTTTTTGTGACGCGATAATGATTTTTTATAGTCACACCATACTGCTTTTTCGATCACCAAAATTGCTAATGAATTTTTTTTTAGCATTTTTCGCCCCACTACCTCGTTGGTATGTTGATGGCTGGTGTTCTGCTCACTGTGACGAAACTTTTTAGAGTGGATGCCAACTCGAAATGGTACCTGACAATTTTAACTGATTAGGCTACGCAGACCCAAATAGTTAAGAAAAAAAATCCATATTTGATAGGTGGGTTCAAATTGTCCCTTTGGCCAAGGGAGTTCCACACCCGGACACGTAATTATTTGTGATGAAAAAAGAAGCATTAATTGCTAAATTTTGGCATTGAGGTTGGTGGCATCATACATTGAAGAAAAAAAAACTGACACTTTTTTCAAACCAAAAAAACCCAATATTCTTTTCTCTCGAAGAAGGTAACTCACGAAAAGGCACATGCATAAACACATGTATCACAAACCTGGGTTCCGTGTTATCATTATTTATATAGATGATCACCAGACAATAGCCAGTGTGCGCATTCTTCAGGTAGTCTGCCTGATCCATGCGAAACTAGTCCATCTCGTACCCGTACCATCACGTGTTTACCCATTCCGGATGGTCAATACTATCCTTCCTACCAGGAGCGTCGAAAGTGTTTCAAACCTTCGGTTACTTGTCTTGAGCTTTACGTAAGGATTTTTTATTTCAGCATCAATGTTGGGGATGCTCGGGCTCGTGCTACAAGTGTGGATGTTCAAGCACCCACAATATTTTGTATCACCCCCGGCTCCGACGCCACTACATGCGACTGCTTTTAACATACTTTTAGTCTGCTTTTAGTCTTAACATGCTTAAGTCTGGAAATTGGCACCTATGTAATTATTAACAATTAAAGCCAGTTCTACTATTTTGAAGTGAGGGATGTATCGATAAGTTTCAATTAATACGATAGTAATTTGAATGGTTAGTATTTATTTATTCTTGTAATGAATTTTTTAGATTGAAGTTATAGCTAAAGACATGGGGAGTCCCCCATTAACAGCCACAGCGACTGTCACAGTATTTGTCGAACACATCGCCACTGTTGCTCCAGATTCTGGATTGGGATTTGCTGATTCGCATTACAAGTATGACCGAAAATGATTTATTGCTGAAATTAATGCTTAAAAGAAATTTACATCAATTTGGATTTGTTTTGAAAAAAAATCATTGTTTCTCCTTCAGTGTTGAAGTTGAAGAAAATTCTTTGGCTAATACTTTGATCAAGACTTTGCCAGTGATAAATAAGCCTCGAGGCAGCTTTCCCATTGGTTGTCGTATAGATACTGGGAACGAACTGGGTAAGTGTTCTTAGCGCGTTTCTTTTTTTAGTAAATTTCATTACAAATTCAATTTAAAGTCAAAGAACTTATCGTAGTACTTCCGATTGTGACAAATCTTTAAAACCCCTGGCAACTGGAAGCAATCCCCGACTCACAAACTGGATCCTTTACAAGCATCGCCCGTAATAAATGTAAGTAGCCTCGATTCGGTGTCTATTCTCTAAGATGAAATCGGAAAGAAGACGAAGGTCTAACTGAAAACCTTTTTTTTGCCAAATATATCGAGAAGCTCGCCATCAGCAAAAAAATTTCCGGTTCATAATTTGAACACTCATAAGTCGGTGAGTGGCTGCATATAGTTGTCGTACCGACCTGGAATTTAGGATTGTTACATTTTAGTTGACTCAAAAGGGACATTATGCTTAAGGGCCCTTTCACACGGAGCGGATGCGGATGCGGGTCCGGAAGAAGTTTTAACAATTGGAATATACTGCGCCTTTCAGACGAGCCGAAAAATCTCCGCACCTAGGAAATGTTCATGCGGGTCCGGACGTCGTCCGCATGTGTCAAAACCTAAGTGCGGGCTCCGCATCCGCACATAGAAGTTTTGACAATAGGTTTATTCGGAGCTATTCAGACGATGCGGATGCGGAGCGAATTCGTCCGCATCTTTGGCTACTTTTTGAAGGTGATTTTTCACGGAATTTTTTTAATTATTTGCCATAAATACCCTTAAAAACACCATATGATGGTCCCTGCTCATTAATATAATGTACCTACATACGTGTATCCCTTCGTTTCCTTCTGAGATTGAGATATGGAAACTTTAACTGCCTTTTGTCCATATTTCACAATTTTATGCAATAAAACCTGTCAACAACGGCCACTGACGGGACCAAAATTATAAGCCGTTCTGTTCATTACGAATATTTAATTGACTAAATACCTTAATAACTTTTAAATTTAATTTAAAAATTTTAATTTTTTTCTTTTTAAATATTTAAAATTATTTTTAATATATTTTTTACAAAATATTCAACACAGTTGGACGCAGAAAATTTCATAGTATTTAAAAATTTAAAAAATGTGTGTTTTGGAAAAGGAAAATTAACGTGCACCAATCACCCCCCCCCCCCTTAAAGTCAAACTGTACTTCATCTGTTGATTGCCAGATGGCAGCACGAGTTCAAATATTTGGCCTAGAATTTTTTTAATGATCTGGCAACTCTGGTAAAGTTTCAATCTAGCCTCGATCAAATGTAGAACGTGTCTTGTGACTTTGTTTTTCTCTGGTACTGTACTCGTCGTTGTTTTAAGAATGACTGATGAGATTGATATTGAACATCTGATTGCGCTGGTGTCCCAAAATCCTTGTATTTGGGATAAATCTTTAGAAGAGTATCATTCACGCACATCCACGACTGAGGCATGGAGGATCGTATGCAGTGAATTGAATTTAAAGTTTGGAGAACTCTCAGACAAAGAAAAAAACATTTATGGTAAGTCAAACAAATTTATTGCAATGTTAGTATATAGCAAATCTACTAGACATTTCATTTCTTATTTAATTAATTTGATGGTAATATGACACTAGTTTTAACGAATAATGAAGCTAGTAGCTGATAATAATTTTCCTATGTAATAATGTTTGAAAAAAAAAGGATAACGTTCCAAAAATCAAGATTAAGTCAATTAACTCAATTTTATATCTTGTCCAACTGCCATTTGACGGAACCTTGTACACTCATGAAGTAGTTTGCAAATTCCATTCTGATTGATTTTTCCTTCATCTTCCCTTTGTTCTTCGGCAAAAGCTCACGAGGAATCTGTTGTAAGCCAGTTATGGACAGAGTGTCCTCAAACTGATATCCGTCTCGTTCCCTTACAAAGTTGTGTAGCACACAACAAGCTTGAACTATTCGTGTAGCAAGCGGAATAGAGACATTCAGTGGCCTATGAAAAATACGCCACTTGTTGCTAAGGATGCCAAATGCACACTCAACGAACCTCCTTGCAACCGTAAGACGATAGTTAAAAACTCGCTTTGTTACAGAGTGCAGTCTCCCTCCAAAAGGACGCATCATATTTGTATGCAAAGAAAATGCTTCGTCCCCGACAAATACGTATGGTACTGAATCATTTGTTCCTGGTAGTGGTTTGGGGGGTGGAAGTTCAAGTTTCCCGCTCTCCACGTCCTTCCAGAAAGATGTATTTCCAAAAATTGTAGGATCAGCATCTTTTCCATATGCCCCTATGTCAACAAATGTGAACCTATATTCACTGTCCACCACCGCCATTAGAACAATTGAAAAATAACCTTTGTAATTGAAAAACATAGAACCACTATCGTGGGGCTTTATAATTTCTATATGTTTGCCGTCCACAGCCCCGATACAGTTAGGAAAATGTGCCTTTTTCTCGAAACCTTGCGCTGCTGCTGCAAATGATTCTGCAGATGGTTTTGGAATGCATTCTTCTTTTAAAACTTCCCAGATTGCAGTACAGACTTCATCAACAATGTAGGAAATGGTTGATACTCCCATCATGAAATTGTAGTGAAGGTCTGTGAATGTGTTTCCGGTAGCCAGGTACCTGCAACAACAAATGCATATTTGTTAAACAATATCCCAAATGTCCTATCCCCCCCCTCTCCACACACACACTTTGATTGTTACGTGTTTGTTGCAGGAAAAGCTGTCATAAAGAAATGGCGTAATATCAGAGACCAGTGGGTGAAAACGGCCAAGAAAGTGAGTGACGAAAAGAAGTCTGGAGCCGCTGCGACCTATATGAAGTATTATACCTATCATGAACAGCTGAGTTTTTTAAAAAAAACTGCAGCTGTAAATGAAACAGTGTCTAGCTATGTGGCAGACGATCCTGAATTTCCTGCTTCCCCAGCGGACAATGATATGGACCAAAGTGTCAATCCTGCACCTAGTCTGCCAAGGAAAAAACCACCATCGCCCGCTGAAAAGGAAGGCACTATAAAGAAAGGAAAAATCGATTTAGAGAAACATATTTTGGATATTCTGAAAGACGAAGATCCAAAGTTGTTATTCTTTAAAGGGATTCTCCCAAGTGTGAAAGATTTCTCAGATGATGAAAATCTTCAGTTCCAATGTGGTGTATTGAACTTAATTCAAAACATAAGAAAAAACCGTATGTATCAAGCCCCACTCGCTCTACAGACCTTTTCATCACAAGCTGCAGACGCTCCTCAATGCTCCACTTGGCAGTGGGAACCTACTCCTCATCGTGCTCTTTCAAGCCAGTGTTCGACTCCTGTTATATCACCAAGCAACAGTGATGCATCAAGTTCTTTCTATGATTTAGATTTTGGAAATGTTACAAAAAATGTAGCAAGTATTAATTAACCAACCTTTTTTTAGACATGTATGTTGATATTGCTCATCAGTACCCGTACTTGTAAACGTGTTTTTTTTCAACTATTACTATCTATCATTATTATTGCAAACAGTAAAGAGTGTTGTTTATTGTAATTCCAGGGTCGTATTTTGTACCTGTAATAAGGGTCATTCAAGTATTACGTCAGCATCAATAGCAGGATAAGGGGGGGGGGGGTTCCGAGTTTGCAGACTTTTGATGGGAAGGGGAGGTTTGAACTGATTATAATAGCATATAAAAGTATTTTCTTTCGAAATTTTAATTTCTTAAGAAATATTTTTTGCATCAACAAAAATTGTTGGGGGGGAGGTCTCGTTCTCCCCCGCCCCGTAGGCCTCTGATCCCAATATGCGAGGTACAGGGCAGAGCTTGGAAGGGGGGTCAGAGTTTTGCCGTTTTTTGCCGAAAAGGGGGGGGGGAATTGCTGAAAATCTGCTGCCGTAATACTTGAACGTCCCCTTACTTAATACACTCAAATTAATTTATTTCGCACATATAACAACAAATTACGACAGTAAGAAAATAATATTACCTCAGCGTAACGGCGAGTCTTTCCACTGGTTGAATATAATCTCTCATGTTTGTTGGAGTCTTCTGCAAGTGCGGTTTCAGCTTTTCTAACAGTTCGTCAAACGTGTCAACTGACATCCGAAAAAAGTTAAAGAACTTGTCATTGTCGCCCCTAAGCTTGTCGTAAATACCCCTAAACACACCAAGTGAAGGTCTCTGTTCATTAATGGGATGTACCCACAAGCGTCTATCTCTTCGTTTCCTTCTGAGGTAAAGAAGATACAGTAATCGTAGCTTCCTTTTATCCATACTTCACAATTTTAATTTTAAATAATCAAATAAAACTGAAAAAATTAAATGCTATCTAAAAACAACACGCTATTCACGTACAGTGTTTACTGGGTGAAAGCAAAATGTGCACTGAAGATGCGGGCGATTCGCCCGCATCTTCAGCGCTCGTTTGAAAGGGTATGCGGACCCGCATCCGCGTCCGCATCCGCATCCGCTCCGTGTGAAAGGGCCCTAAGGTTACCATTCGTCTAATCTTTTGGTTTAAATGAGATGATTGGTGTGATTTGATTTGTTCTTCAATGTTCTAAAACTATGTATGTACCTAATAAACATTCTTCTGAGGAATTTCTGACGAACTGGCGCTTGCCGGAGCATGTTATATATGAAAATGTATGAATTTGCTCTACTAGTTTTTCGTTTCCTCGTATTTCGTTTTCGAGCAGGTGCTGCCATCTGCCTTCTAAACTGCAAGTGTGAGTGACAGATGAATCAATTTTCGTTGTTATGTGATATATTATATTTATGCTGAATGTCTACCTGCTCTTCTTTAATCTACTACTTCCCAACATAGCAACTCTGGCCATATCGCTGTACCGCAGTTTACTGCAATTAACGATAATTCTTTAATCTACTGTTAGGCGCTAACAGGAACGCAAGTAGACACTTTGTCACCCGGGGCAAATTTTGGCTCCCCTTGTTTTGTAGAAGAAACAGTTGATTCAGCGAATTCGGTGACCCTTTAGTTAAAGCGCCCGGGGCACCAGATCCGCCTGCTCCCCCCACTAGTTGCGGTACTGGACGCTAATTGGCATTTAACTATAATTAATATACCCAATAGTCGGAGATATCTAGCTCGATGTTACGTTTTTGGCTCCATCAAATGTGGTGCCTCTAAAAATGTAGAAAAGAGTCGGAAAGGTTTCATTTTTTATACTTGATATTTTGATACGGTAGAAACATCAAAAAATATTTTATCTTAATCATATGTGATGAAATATCATTATAATTTGTAATTCAGTATGTACTGTATATAAGATAAGAAAACCATAAATATTTTTCACGGGAAGTGTATAATATTTTATCATGTAGTTTTTAGTGTTTTTATAATTGCACTTTTACTTGGGTTGCTGTATTTTAGAAACGTATAACATCCATATTTGTAATGGGCTTCTTATTTTTCAGCCACTTAGTTGGGCATTTTGCCTGTTGTGGCTTTGTATTTGTATTAATAGCAAATATGTGTAGGATAATTATTTTCCTATAATTAACTAAGATATTTCTATGGATTTGATATTTAAAAAAAAATCACAGTTTAAATGCCGAATCGGAAAAGGTTGCAGAGTCCACTCCTGTCAAATTAAAATAGCGTACCACTTTCACTAACTTTCAAGGACTTTGAAACGAAATAATTTGACAAACGGAATAATCCTGTCAAACGAAATAATTTGACAGGAGTAGACTCGGCAACCTTTCAAATTCCGCTTTTGAAACTGTGATTTTCTTTAATAGGACGGTGATGATGTGATAATATGGATATTGCTATTTTTTTAAGGTTAGTTCAGAGTACTGACGCTTGTATTCTTCGAATAAAATAACTATTGCTGTTATTCCAGGATATTTTTACGTGATTGAAAACAACCAAAGGGATTGCGAACTTCGATTGCAGAGCGCGAGTTTAGATTACGAGCAGCAAAGCAGGTACTTGCTGTCTGTCCGGTTGGTCACCGTAGGAGGACTCTTCGGTGAGTTTGCGTCATGAAAGAATTTTAGTGAAATTCATAAAATTCACAATCATTGTTCCAATTGCTTTTTTTTCAATTTTTACAATATAAATTAACTTGGTTCCTCCTATACGCATGCCTAAAATTAAAAAAAATTTGACAATTTTGGTAACAAAATATCAATTATGTAAAGAAATATGTTACAATCATGTCTCAGAAGTTCTGATTGCGAAATTTTTGAAGGTTCGTCCCGTTTGTCGACTGATGTGGTTGTGAGCGTTCTTGATGTTAATGATAACAGGCCGGAATTTGTGATCCCTCTTCGTTACAGTCGATTTGTTGGTAACAGATATTTGGCGGCTCTTCCTCATGATGCAGCTGTTGGCACAAGTTTTGTGCAAGTTTGGGTAAGTTGCGTTATTTTATGAGTAATTACAGTAATTATTTTGGCCCATCCCGACAAGAGCTTCCCAATACGCATTTAAATGCGTGATTAACGCAACAAAATTCAATTTTACTCCTCTAAATTTCGTTGAGGAGTGAAAATAATGCTCAATTAATCCTCTCAAAAATTTTAGGTATTTTTTAAATAGTTATTTCTCATTGGTGAAAAAAAATACTCCTTATAATTTGGAAAAAGGAGTGAAATTACTCTTAAAAATTATTTTTTAGGAGCCCGACATTTATATGGCTCTCAATATGACCAAATAAATAGTTTATATATTTTCGGTGAAGCTCGAATTCTTAATAATTACCTAAAATATATATATATATAACGGATAAAGACAATTTGAAATAATTTATAAATTATATTATGATAATCATAACTTTATAAACAAAAATGTTCATCCAACACGAGAACCTTTTTTTTCTTGAAATGCGTTTTAATTTATCAATTCAGTGTGATTTGTAGCAATCCTTTATTACTTGCCAGTATGACGATTATTCAGCAATGTTAGCAATAATTGGCGATTTCGTCGACAGTTGGTGATATCCGGATTTTTTTTCTCGTATAAGTAGGATTTCAAGTTTTACGACCACGCCTATCACACTCTCTCTATGCCCGGCATTACACTATAAGAGTTTTAGAAAAGTTATTTTATAAAACTTGAAAAATGCTGCCACCAATCTCACCATACCGAATCAGGTAGCTCCATCTCGCAAGCATCCAATCAGGGCGCTGCATTAGTCTGACACGCAGGCTCTCAGCTTCATTCTGAACGCGTACGTTTCAAGCGAACAGACGTATTTTATTTCAGCTGAGCAAACGAGCGTTTAGATTTGGTATCCAACCCAAGTGGGATCAACGTGATTAGTGGTTAAATATTTTTTCCGCTGAAGACGACACCCCCACCGTGAATCGAAAATGCATTAGAAGTTGTATTTTTCGTATATTTGCCTCATTCGTTGGTGACTTCTTAATATTCTAGGTCAAAGTTTACCTACTCTTTCATGGGAAAATTTTATTTTTACAGACTATTTTACATTAAACAAATACCTTTTTGAAAGATCTACCCCCACGTTTGATGCAGGGGTGACATCTCGTAGAAAGGTCTTACTGTATGTTTCTTATTTTGTTTTTTCTAGGCCGAAGATTACGATTCTGGAGCGAATGGCTTCGTCACGTACGAAATAACGGCGGAATCGGATCTATTCAGACGTTTCCGGATCGATCCCACAACAGGATTTCTGAGTAACAGCAAGTCTTTAGAAGAAGTTTCTCCAGAAGAGCTCCCGATCAGGCTGAAAGTTGTCGCCAGAGATAACCCAGAATTGAGATCAGCTCTCATGATGCAATCGACTGAAGTTCTGGTCAGTGAGATTAATTTGAAGTTATAATTATTGAAATTGAATTTAAAATTAAATTTATACTTATTTTCATGAATTATTTGTTATTGTTATTTTCCCCGTACAGGTGAATGTAATAAAAGATGAGAATCGAATGGTGATGGTTATGAAAGACGTTCTGCCTGATGCCGTCCTAGCGATGAAGGAAAAAATTTTAGGGTAAATTTTGTGATTTCAAAAAAATTTGAGAAATTTTACACGTTTAAATTCAGCTTCCAGTGTTAAAATTACGATTATTATGATTCATTTCAGTGTAATCCAAGCTAGAACTGGCATAATTGCTGATATAGAAAAAGTCGTGTCCATGAAAGTAATCAAGAACTACACAATTGAAGCTGACACATCAGGGTAAGTGCTGAGAGATAATCATTTTCCAGATAAAAAGACACAGAATATATATTTTCATATTGTACAGTATCATCAGTGTCAATTTGTATGATTTCAATCAGTTTTATCGCTAAATTACATTCGAACATTCCATGACTACATAAGACCATGTTTCAAGTCTTTTAAAATCGCAGAAATTAAAATCTTTGGCGAGAGATATTTTAAAAACTTTAACTTGTATAAATAAAGAATTGTGCAATGTGCTTAATTGAAAGATTACCCTTTTTTAACTGGCAAATACATTTTCGAGAGAATATAATGCTCCGCACAGATCTGAGTTTTAGTAAACTTCTTGGGCTATTTTCCATTCCGCTCAAATCTTTTTGAATATTTTGGTCAATATAAACTTGTAAAATCTGGCGTAGACATTTTTCAGTTATGTTAGGGTCTTGTAAAAACTAGTTGAAGACAAATTCAGAGTTTTCCAAGAGAAGTTTGAGACCTGAGGTCCAAAAATACATATTAAATAGGAAAAATTCAAAAAACATACAAACTAACATAGGCAATATTCAGACCACTAATTTTTCACCTCATTACACACAACTTGAAAGCAATTTTGGTCTTAAAAGCTACCTTACTGACAAGAATATTCCGTTTAAATTTAAAATTACTCTCCTTCAAATCCGTTTTGGGGTGAATAGGTTCTTCATAAAGGGGAGAATCCTTGAAATCAATTCGCAGGTTCCGTGTATACATTGTAACTCCAATAAACTTGAGACCTGGTCTCACATACTAATGACATGTTCAGCTTACAATTAATAATTAATTCAGATGCAAATATTTTGGCCCATCCAGTCCAACAACCTCTGTATTATCTTTTTTTGAACGAAATGTTAACGAAATCAAAATCACCTTTTCTTCATTTTTTTGTCTGATATAATATCCTCTAAAATCTTTTTGAGGACTGGATCTCTCCATTTTACCAATGTTTGCGGACCACAAAAGATGAATGAATAGCAATAGTAATTTGTAGTCTCTCTCTCTTTCTTCTGGCAAAAGTTGAATAAATAGAATTAAAAATTAACAGACCGGATGACTACTACTACTACTTAACCGTACATGCACCTCATACACATTCCTCTACGGAATTTCTAACGAATCGGCGCTCGTTGGAATGTGTGTTCTGAGTGTACGTGTAATCCTAACGCATTTATGTAGTCGAGTTGCGCCTGTTTTGTGTTCATCCTGCCATCTTTCTTCCATTTTCTGAAGTAAAGATGGAAACACTTGAATTTTCATGTTAGGGGTCATTCAAGTATTACGTCAGCATCGGAGTGGGGAGGGGGTTGAAGGTTGCTTACGTCATCAACCACCCCTTTTTGAAAATATGAAATATTCTAAGCTGCTGACGAAATTTTGCTGACGGGGGCGGGGGGTCGGTGTTTTGCTGATGGGGGGGGGGGTCAAAAATGGCTGAAAATCTGCTTACGTAATACTTGAATGCCCTCTTATATCAGTTTCGTGTTGTAGCTTTGCCTGCTCGAAGCTGAAAAACCGCAAAAAACCAACTCCAGTCGACCACCACTGTGCGGCCAACAGGGGTCTATGTCTTGCACAGACCAGATGACTGCAAAAACAGAAATAGTAGCAAATTTCGAGGCTTTATTTTATTTTTGAATTCGGAGTTACGTAGGCTGCACAGATTGGGCGAATGTTTTTGCAGACCGGCACACACCGGTCAGCATAGCAGTGGTTGAAGAAGACTCGCTGACTTCCAAAATGATAAAGAATCGGGCATTCAACTTGACCAGGACAAGATATATTGTCCTTGTTAGGAATGATAGGGTTCTATGAAAAGAAAAACGGTGACGAGATGACTTGGGTACCAAAGAAAAGTCGCCAGAAGTGAAATTTATCCGCATCCATGAAACACACGTAAAAGGGAGGGGGTGGACTGAATAATAACCGTGTTATTTTTGTTTTTTTTCACTGATGCTGGCTCTCCGTAATCATCCTTTGTCTAATCACTTTTGCGTTATTTACTCGCCAGCATTCACCTGAAATGAAGCCTGACTAAATAGACAGACAAATAACAGACTAAGGGAAAGATTGAAAAATATATACACAAAAAGGGTGATTCTAAATTCATGGGGGGAAAACTTTAAGGGGGACACCGAAATTTTTTTTTTTCATCATAGAATAAGCGGTGGAATCGTAATAGGAAAGATGGTAGAGGGTACACAGCAGCACTTCACAAAATATCATATTTCTATATATATATATATACCAAAACAAATACCATATTCTTCCGACGGATTTGCTACGATACGTGATATCAACCATTCGAGGGTGAATATGTGTCTTCGAATTTTATTGGAGTTTGTTGTTTTATTAGTGCACAAGGACCATTAACATTATGCTGCGCCGAAAAATGATCAAGCAGTATAATGACCTATGATAGAATTGACGTTACACGTGTTGCACCGTAAGAAGGACTACCACATCTACCCTGCACCCTCGAATGGTTGATAGCACATATCGCAGCAAATCCATCGGTGGAATATGATTATTTGTCTTTGGTGAAGTGCTGTTGAGCACTTTCTAAAAACACCTTCGACCACCTTTGCTATTGCGATTCGACCGTACATTCTATGATAAAAAAATATTTGTTCAGGAGTCTCAATCACCTCTTAAAGTTTGTCCCATGAATTCAGAACCACCCTGTAAATTTACTTTTCCAGAACAATAACGTTTAGGGGATACAAAGAATTGTGCCCTCAATTATATACACCAGCACTAGATATCTCGTCGTTCCTCCGGGAAAGAGTTTAAAAAATGGTTAAAATATTGATAAGACTTGAAATATCAATCAAGAACTCTGATTAGAAAGTCTGGATGCATTTAAATTGATAGATATCAGGCCCGATGTCCGAAGTCTGGCTACTTCTTGAAGTGGCTACACTCCGTACATCGGCGATGACATTTACAACAACATAATTACATCAATCTAATTACAGGAGTGATTTCTGGTTTTATGCTATCGATCCCGGCACACTTAGAATTCTCAACACCGAGGATCCTAAATTGAAATCGTGAGTACAAATTATTTTTCAGTGAATAATTCTGAAATTATTTTACCATCTATCTATTATACAGAGTGCCCCTGAATTCGTAAATAATAGTTTATAAATCCATAAAAGTTGAAGGAATTGATATATTTTAATCCTGCTTGCAAAAAAGTTTACTCTCACGAGAGAAAGGGAGAATTTCTTTTCTTTTTTTTAGTACAGGACAAAAATTAGTCCTAATTTTTGTCGATAGAGGGCCAGCCATCTGGCAAGAGTGATTGGGCCTGAAACTTTCGTTAAACTTCATCCATTTCCGTGGTAAAACAACTTGTTAACAACACCATATTTTCATTGTTCTTAATGTAAGCGCCGGTAACAGAAAAATACAGAAGTGATTTGCATATTTTCAGCGATTTGCTTTCGTGCAGCGTCATCTATCGACAAATATTTCGAACTAATTTTTCAGAACCAAAATAAAATATACTTTTTCATTAGAATAACTTTCTCGCAAACCGCATTAGTGGATATAAAAGTTTCTTTAATTTTTATAAAGTTTTAAAAGTATTATGTAATAGTTTGTCTAGTATGTAAGAAAAGTTTTTATATTAAAATTCTTCTTTTATATACATTAATAAAAAGTGCGATCAAATAACGTGTAACGTAATTGATGGTTTTATTTCAGTTCCATCTTATCGAGAAACACCGCTCCTGGAATACTTCAAGAAGTGTCCCGTTCTCTCGGTATAAATGCAGTGCAGATCCGCCCTCCATTGATGGTCCCCGTCCCGACTCCGACAGTTGTGGACCTGCCTCCAGTCGTCGTAGTAAAGACTGCTGGTTCGAGACCCTCTGGAACCGACGGAGATGTTAGTGTATTAGGTGCTGCGTTGATAGCATTGGCGAGCATCATAGCCATTCTCGGATTTGTGGGAATCGTATATCACTGTTGCATGTGGTCGAAGTAAGTAAAATGCCAAAATATATAGTCAAACGCGGTTATAACGGCGTTGAAGTCCACGGAATTTTGTCGTTACTACCGATGTTGGCGTCCTCAAGAACTTTTTTTTGACAAAAAATATAACCAGAGCTAATCAAATAGTTTGCATGAAGTTTTTAATTCTTATTATTAGGGTGACTAATTTGATCGAGAGAAATATGGGAAATTAGGGCAATTAACACGGACCGGTTCCCAGCAAACATGTTGCCAAACGTCGATAAAATTATCAGTTTACAAATAACCCTTAGCGAGGAAACAAATGCTACTGCAAAACTATATTGAAACTTTATAAATATTCTTCGCACATATTTATAGTCTCTCCAGTGATACGAATTATCCCCCATCGTTTCGTTGCATCAAATCATCAGCCGAATGCAATTCGTACACTTTCCGGCCTTTCACACCGGAGGGGTACAATTCATTGTTCACCCTTCATGAACTGACGACGGCCTTGCAGCGAAGTCCTGACTCCGCTGTAGGGCCCAATGGTATTCACACACACACATTAACTCCATGATTAGCATCTCTCACCAGAATCACTCTCACATTTACTCCTTTTGTTTAATCGGATCTGGGTCAGTCATTCATTTCCTGACACCTGGCGAGCAGCCATAGTTCTTGCATTCCCGAAGACTGGCAAAAATCCTCAGCAACCTAATAGTTACAGACCTATTGCTTTGACCAGTTGTCTATTTAAGCTCATGGAAAGCATGGTCAACTATCAAGGGCGTAGCGGGGGCGGGGGGACTTGGGGGGTCTGGTCCCCCCCCCCGAAATGTGAGAAAATGACAGAAAAAAGGAAAAAAGATGGCCAAATCTATTGTTCTATCACTGTGGTCCCCCCCCCCCCCGAACGAAATTTCTTTCTATCTTCCCCTGTCAACTATCGCCTTATGCACTACCTTGAGGTTAACAATATTTTATCGAAACATCAAAGCCTTTTTGCTGCTCGCCCTTCAAGTGTTCCGTCTTGCGGTCTTCGTATGAGGGCACTTGTGGAAGAACTACAATTAGACATCAGTCGTGTGGCCCCAGTTGCTTGGCAACTGGCACCATGGGAGCAGTCTCTGCCAGATGTCTCTCTATCATTATCATCATACTCTAGAGCCACCACAGCAGATGTCATGTATCGACAGATATTCTTTAGGCACAGGGGTAGGTAAAATAGGTACTTCCCCATATATACCGACGGCTCCAAGAGCCCTGGCTTGTGTCTACATCTGCTGTGAGGAGACATCTTTCAAACTTCCTGACACATTCTCTATTTATTCGGCAGAACTGTACGCTATACTTCAGGCTCTACGTCATATACGACTCAAACGCCACCGACGATGCATCATCTATAGCGACTCTCTCAGCGCATTGCAAACACTGTGTTCTTTTACTTTTCACATTCATCCATTAATTCATGCCATTTTTCCTGAACTGCATCACCTCATCCATCACGGTAACATTTTACTGGGTATCAGGTCATGTTGGAATACCGGGCAATGAGAAAGCAGACAACGCAGCTCGAACAATAACTAACATTGACAATAGCCTTTTGGTACCTGCCAGTGACCACTTCTCAATCCTCCGAGAAGTGATGCATCACCGCTGGCAGGATCATTGGAACAATCAAATAAATAATAAACTTCATGCCATCGAGCCCACACTTGGCCATTGGCGTTCGAGCTGCAGAACTAACCGAAAGGAGGAAGTTCTGCTTGCCCGGTTGCGCATAGGACGCAGCCGCCTCACGCAATCGTATTTGTTAATACGGGAGGATCAGCCAGAGTGATCTCATTGTCAAAGTCCATTGACCATTGCTCATGCTTTTACTTGTTCGCATCATCGTCATCAGTTTACGACCGCTTTTGGTCAAAGTCATCTCTTTCGCTTCGCGACATTTTATCCGACCATTGCGATGCATCTCGCATAAAATTTTTAAATTCATCAAAGCCATTGGTTTATATGACAAATTATAGTTTTTTACAGTTCATGTCATTGTTTTACGTTTCACGTTGCTTTTTATCGTGCGCAGTTTTATTTTTTGACATGACGAAAGGAGTTTTTCTTATTTTTATATAATCATTCGTTATGGCGCAGTTTGACCAAATTGGTCCTTGCGCCAAAAAATCAAAATCCAGTCCAATATTTATAGTTGTATTCACATTATCACATAATTGATAAATTACTGAAATTTCACCTTCAGTCCTGATTCTGGTTTGATTGGAATCAAACCCTGTTTGAATGGTCTGTATTGCACGTACGGGCGATAAATGTGGTAGGCTTCTTCCACTTTAAAAAAAGGAAGAAAGGGAAAGAGAAATGAGGATGGGGAGGAACAGTACAGAGATAATTGGATAAGAGAGCATTAGTACAATGCCTTGCTTTTTCGCCCTCACCTACAAACTTGTTTTATTGTTTTTCCAGCTTGTTCCCTTTCTTATTTCTATGTGCAGTATATAATAGAAGGATTTGTTCTGAGAAAGATACATTATATGTGTTAGTGTGGGGTGGGGGGGAGAATGCCGTGGAGAACAAGAAGGGGGGGAGCCTTGAAGCCTTAATAATCAATGCTAAGAGTTAGAGATTTTGAAAAAAGATAAATTCTTTTGAAGTTTTCGTTGCTCAAAATTTCCAAGTTTTACAGAATGCGACCTGTAATTCGTGAAATTTACAAATGAACTCAAAACAATGTGAAATTGACATTTATGGCCGGAAAAATTCAAAAAAGGCATTTTTACGAAAAGAAATAATAATAATAATAATAATAATAATAGGCAAAAAAAAGGCATTCGCTTGAAATTCCGGGCTCAAATTATCAAATAAGTTCAGAATAGTTTAATCCTTTATTTTAGTGAAAAATAAAAATTTACATAGACTTCGTTGAAAATTCGGAAAAAAAAAAGAAAAACAGTGGCTTTTTCATTAAAAAGGAAAATCGAGACGGTTGAAATCATAGGAAAATTTGCTCGGGAATATCAAAGGAAATTTGGATCATGGACACCCGAATAGTATTTGATTGCATCTGGTAAAATATAATTTAATACTCAGTTCTCTCTCTCTCTCTCAACTTCGGTTATAGCGAAAAAATTTCGCGGAATTCTCGCTGTCGTTATAACCGAGTTTAACTGTATTTCAAAGATCACGTGATCGGAACTTATTGCTCTATTTGTGATTTGAATTTCCTTGTATATATATGTGTGTTTCATACATTTCTTTAATGGCATTACGTTTCAATTCGTCAGATAGTGTATTTTAAATTACCATCAGTAAACGTTATCGAAGTATTTTATTTGAATTAATTTTCTTGCATTTTCGTTAGGTACGTAGCCCACCGAGAAAGAGTTAAACGCATGTATTTAGCACCGAGATACGAACCGGTCTTTGTTGAACCAAGTTTGAAAGAATATGAGACACAGGTAAATGTGTTTTAGACTGCTTTAGTGTTTGTTCACGAACAGTTCTTGGTATTCGAAAATTTCCTCCGAGTAACTTTGAATATATTTTAGTAAATATGAGGCGCATTCTGACGTCTCCTGCTTACGGGCGCGGATCTATGGGAGGAGGAGTTATAGGAGTGACCAATGTGCCCCAAGAGAAATGCGTTAATTCATGAACTTTTCGGAACTTCTATGTGATAATATTTCATTCAATCAATCTGTTGAAAATTATGTATTAACGTTTTTGATTAAATAAATCCAAGAAAACTTCGAATGACAAACGGAAAAATTGGGACATCTTTTCAAAACAAGAGTATTCTTGAGAACCTTGGTAACTTTTGCAGTTTCTTTGGTCACTTTGAAGTTATCCTTCTGCATTTGTGGTACGACAATTTTTTTTTTGTTTGTTTTTGCGACATCTTTCCATCACCTTAATGTAATCCTCCAAAGTGTACAGTCGTTGTCGATTTTTTAGGACAGATTCTACGTCACTACAATCAGAATCATTTGGAAGATTACTACGCCCTGAAATGAGGAACTTCAACGTCACAGATTTAAGCATGTTCAGATCATCAAACACCATAAGCACATTTTTTTATGTTTCGGTTCTGACTCCTGCCACGTGGATCACACATAAAATATAAGATCTGTCACGTTTCTTCCAATATGAGTAAGAATGTGTTTTCGCACTTTCTGGGCACCTCGTCCTGCAATCCCTTTTACCCAAACATAAAAGAAACTTTTGTTTTCTTTTCCAGAGTGGATTCCACTATTATATACTCATATTTGTTTCTTGTAATAATAAATAACATTTGTTTGGGATTCTTGGTAGGGACAATGTTTTCTCCATGTCATAACATGAAGTTTCCAGGTGTTCGTTATCCTTTGCAGTTTTCTCAAGTCATCATTCATTGCTTCTAACTCATGCACGTTAAAATCATCCTCTATTTTTGCCATGTCAGCAATGTTGTGACCCTTCTGCATATTAGCATTATTCAGCTTTCTTTTGATATTAAAATGTGTGTGAAGTATCATCCTGTATAGCAACTAAAACTTTGTGTGCCATTCCCTTATTTCTACCGTGTATAAGTCATACATTGTTGATTCGGTTAGTTTATTGACAGATATTTTGTACCACCACTCTTTTTTTGACAATAGTGTTATTTATATCGGGGAAACTTATTAATGTTATCTTTTTACTTTCTGCATTTCATCTGGGGAAATTCTAGGTTGTCCTGTCTTGTGAGTTCCGCTCTTGTCAGTTTTCTGTAAACAGAACCAACTGCCAAAGATAACTGGTTCTGTTTAAATAAAATACGATGATGAAAACTCCGTTTTTGTAGTTGGTTAAAGTGCAGATAGATGGCATCAAAGCCTAAGATGTCACTTAGTTCTATTTAAATAAAAAATTTCACCTCTTTCAATAGTTTAGATGTCAGTATATCTCAAAAATGTTAAAAAATGGTGCTTGGTTCCTTTTATATAAAAACCGTCCAATTGAGTGCTGATTTTAAAACCGGTGCAGCATCGAAGTTAATAATATTTGATATGATGCAATACATTGTTCATTTTAATGTGCTGCACACCTGCGTAAATTTTATGTGCCATAATATCAGTTATTGTGTTTTTATGTTTGGTGCAGCAATTCAGAAATTACTATTTGGCGTGCCAAATACAGAAAAATGAGAACTTGAAACTAACGGGGGCAACTGCATATTATGCTGAAAACAACCCACTACGATGTGCAGTTTTTCTTTTATTTCTTGTAGATGGCAGCTGTGGCTTTAGTGCCACAATAACACGCTCAGTTATTATACATGCGAGAAACAGAGAGACAACTTCTGCCACCTCTATCACTAATACCTATCAAATAAAAACAAAACTATTATAATTCTCCAAGTGAATTATGGTGTTGGATTGAAACTGGTGGTTCATCGTGAAAACGAATTATATGTTATGATGTCATATATTATCATTTCTATGCCGCACACCAATGTAAATATGTGCTACATGATATAGATCATTATGTATGCTTATCATTATGTTTGCCGTAGAATTTTAGTTGTTATTTATGGTGTGTCGAATATGGATAATAATTAAAGCTAACGGGAAGTAGAATATTTTTATACGTAAATTTTTCCTTATTTCTTGTAGATGAAAAAAAAAAAAAAAAAGATGGCAGCAGTATATATATAGTTCCACTGGAACTATATTATTTATAGTTTTAAAAATATCTACTAAATACCAGCACTTCAAACTCAAATCAGCATGAAGATAATCCTTGAATGCAACTTTAATACAAATACGATTAGGATGCTTAATTGAGAGGTAAAATCAAATACCCGGCAGGGCCGTAACTAGGGTTTCCGCCGCCCGCGGCAAACATCATTCAGCCACTGGGGGGCAAACATTATTTTTCCACTCCCACAACTTTAAAATTCGATAATTTTGTAACGGTGTTATTTGTTCCCAAATAAAACTGTCACCCCTAATTTTTGCTGCCCGAAATAGTTGCTCTCCCCGCCCCCACTCTGGTTCCCGCCATGCATTCTAAACCTCGCAAGTACTAAATCTGGTACGAGCATTGTGGAATTGTTCATTGAGCACCCGGTGCAACAACTGGTTGTAGTCGCGGTAATCAACTACTAAGCCTACAAGGTAGATACATTAATTAATGGCTGAAGTTTCAACTTCCTTTGAATAGATTACCTCTTTCAAATTAAAGCATGAGAACTCGTGCTTGAATGCGTTAAAAAAAAAATCTAATTTATCCATGCGTAAATTATGTTAAAATGTTTAACTAATGATGCATGTTGAATACCCTCAGGTCTTGCAGATGAGTGTTCCAATCGATGAAGAAGGAAGCTTATCCGATCCTCACCTGACGCTGACTCTTAGAGGAATGGAGGGCATATCCTACATCAGAGGCAGGAGCCCTGACAGGATGGGCGATGGCTCAGCATCAGCATTCGGTGGTTCAAGGCATCCAGACCACAGTTTTTCAACCGTCGCGGAGTCGTTGAACGACAGCAGGAGCTCTATAGGGCACAGCACTGCCAGAGCTGCTAGTAGCCTTTCCGCCACCACTTCTGGACTCGAGGACCAAGGACTGATGACGCCAGCGACGAATCCATTGTTCCAAGATGATGATCCGTGAGTAATTAACAATATTATCGTAAGCCATTCAAGAATCCTATTAGAGAAAGGTTGCAAAATATTGCTGAATATTTCTAGGGGTTGAATCATCAAGTAAAAATCATGGTCAGCATTAGAAGGGGATTCTATTTGAAAGTGCTCTATTCGTACAATTGAGAATTTCTTTTATGGGAGACATTCAAGACCATGGTACATAAAACAGCTATTACTACTACTAAACGATACATGCACCTCGTCCATATTCCTTGCGGAACTTCTAACGTACATGTTGGAATGTGCGTGTCCGTGTTGTGAATCTAATGGGAAGCTTGTTTCTGTGTAATGCTTGTTACAGTGCTGCCATGTGCCTCCTATTTTTCGAACTATGAGTGAAGTGTAATGATGGAAGATTTTACTGTTGTAGGCCTGTTGCTCTCTGTGGCGAGATTTTTTAGACGGTGGGGTTTGAACCCAGCTCCTCGCGATGAGAGACCGTCAGTACGACCACTCGACCACCAGAGCGGCGCATAAAACAGCTATTGCCTCTGGAATTTTCTTGTTGGCACGAATCGTCATCGCCGTTGCCGTTATCTGAGACACTGCAAGTACAGTGATACCTCGGCTAACGAAGATAATTCGCTCTGGAATCGTGTTCGCTAGACTAAATCTTCCTAAGCCGAAACGCGATTTCCCAAAGGTTCCTATGGAAAATCGTTTAATTCGTATCAGTTACTGCCCAAAATTCAAAAATAAGTTTTTTAAAACACCAGGGAGAAAGTGCTATAAAAAGTCAAACTGACCGAAAGCTAAAATGAACAGCTTTAAAACTGAGATAAATGAGAATTTAGAGAAAGATGAGATACAGAGATGTTTTTATTTAACATTATGTACACAACCTAAAATAGACTAACGCTAGAGTTGACACAACCCAGTCGAGTTCGTAGGCGTCTCCGTCCCTTTATGATTTGGTCGGCTCAATTCTGTGTCTGATATGCATGAAGATCGAAAATAAAAGTTCCAAGAATGTCCAAACTGCTCAATTTGATGTTGCCTTGCACTGGAAACAGGCTCTTATTTTTTGCAGAATTCATTTTCTATTAGCTGTATCTTTCATTTTACAGGAAATGATTCAAAAAAAACGATTCTCATAAAGAGAAGTGGAGGTACATCTACAAAACGATTCTGAAGTGGACATGAGTTATTCGGGCTTGAGTGAGAGTAATTCTAATCTTATAATTGGTGCTGAAATTCCGCTCACGACGCGGCTGTTTTACATTAGCGAGTGCATCCATGCCACCGAAAATGCTCGTTAGCCGAGGCAGAAAAATCACGAAAAAAAATCTTCGTTGCCCGAAAAATTCGTAAGCCGAGACATTCGTTAGCCATGGTATCACTGCATTTAGATGTGTTATTCTATATATATGTGTGCAAAGAGAACAACGATCTCCCTGGTCGTCATAGCACCAAGTCAATATGAGATGTTTCGTTGTGTGAGCGAGAAAATGGAAGATGGAGTTCACAAAAAAAAGCAAACCTTCCACCCCCTCTAAAGGCGAATCACCAAGTTGGCATACATCGAATCATATCGCCATGCATCCATATATATACGGATAACTGGCTGTATGAAGAGATTTTTGTGTTTAGGAACGGAAAATATTCATCTCTGCCCTCACGGGGACTCGAACCCTGGTCTCTCGTATGCCGAACGAGTGCTCTACCACACAAGCGCCCCAGTGGCGCAGTGGTAAGTTGCTCGTCTCCCAGTATGAAGGTTACCGTTAAGATCCCCGGGTTCGAATCCGGCCAAAAGAACATCAGAATCATTGATACCTACCAATCCTGGGGCGACCACTGAGAGATGCACCTTAATTTCCCACTCAACTCCATTGGTTGGAAATTTCCGTACGGCGATATATGACTGGAGTTGGTGTGTGGTAAAGTAGTGCTCCAAGCCATTGTTTCTCAACCTGGGGCCATACGGCCCCCTTGCGGTCCTGGGATGTCCTTAGGGGGCCATGGATGAAAATCAGAAGAAAAGAGAGCCACGGAAAGTGAAGGGGGCCACAAAGAACTGTGAAGAAATGAGCTTCCATGTGAAACATGGTGAACAGAAATGTGACTCCTTTCAGAATCATTGGTACTAGGGCAACATTTACCCGTGTCCATATCCCAGAGCTTCATGTTCACAGGGCCTACATGATGAGATCTGGTGCTATGATTTTCGCGTATAAGCTGTTACCCAGCTAAGTATGGGGGGCACCCATGATATTGAGACTCGTGATGCATAGAACCCCACATGAAAGAAGCTCACTGAAGCTGCCCAGGGTAGGCACGGATCCAGGGTGAGGTCCCATTGGATTGGGAGGATTGATTTACTACGTAGGTTCGTTCCGTATTTTACAGGTGCTTATTTTTCCATACAATTCGCCTATTGAGTTGGATGGAAAGTGGATCTGTGCTTGGCCTAGGGTTAAAGAAATCGACTGTATTTACAAATTTTGAAATTTTGTTCATTATAAATTTAGTTCTGACTGAATTCAATAAGTCTCAGAGGAGAGTATGGGGGTTACTTGATAAGACTGGGGGCCACGAGAAGAAAATATGGCCAAAAGGGGGCCGCGGGCTGAAAAAGGTTGAGAAACACTGCTCTAAGCTATGAAAGCAGATAGAATATTCTCTCCTTGGAACATACAGCCACTTTTCCGTACATATTGTATTAATGAGTGGTGATGACGTCTTTCTCTACATATATACGTTGCCATCTGATGGCCTTGGTGTCATTTGAGATGAATGTCATTATTAGAGGACTGTTGCCACTGTCTATTGTGCCGAGCCGTTCAGCAAATATATACGTTCGTTACATTGCCATAGGTTCATCATCCAGTAGATTACGAATTTACCAATACCAACCGACTTTTGAACCACCCTGTACATATACCTGTCCAATTTATCCTATTGAATAGTAATGTTCTTTTTCTTTTCGATTTCCAGCGATGGCGAAACAGCAGATGAAGTGAAATCTTCGAGTGTAGAAAGTAGTAACGTCGCGATGGTAGAGACGCATCACAGATTAGAGACACCACCGAGGACTGTGTACAAAGTGGAAAGCACGACGGAACTTTGATAAATGAGCAACGTGACACCCTGTACTCATGACGAGTATTGCTCATATCTAAGTCTAGTGGCCAAAATGTTATTTTTTACTTCACAGCTATGAATATATTTGTATATGAAGAAACTATATGTAAATTCTTTACGCATCATGAGGATCAGCGGAAACAAAAATTATATCGACTGGTACAGGGTGTGCCAAAAATCCAAAACGAGTTAAAAAATAATTCTACAAAAAAACTACATTCTCATTTGCTAATATAGGTTCATTTTATATTAATTTTTTTAAACGTGTCATGTATTTTTGGTCCACCCTGCATATCATGGGTGTACAAAGTTTTGATCTCGCGGCTTTTTTTTTTTTTTTAATTATTGGATGGGGAGAAAGCACACATGCCCAGGACGCCAATTAACATCCAATTAACACAATTTTACATTCTTACAAGTAAAATGAAAATTTAGATTCTTGTGTTGGTCACAATGAGAGGCTCAGGATAAATTCAAATTCACTCAGCAATACGTCACCATTGGCGGTGTTCTTGGCGACCACACCAGAAAGTTCAAAGAGGGAGATAGGCGAATTGGAGGGAAAAAAATCGCCATTTTACTTCATCTAGAACTTCACCAAGAAAACCGCCAAAGGGGACGTATTGCTTTCTGTATACTCATTTATCCATTACTCGCATCAACGTAAGTTGTAGTAATACATGCATAGCGATCGCCGAGAGCACCACCAAAAATGTGACGTGTTGCTTTCTTTCGTCACTCATTGAGACAAACAAAGAGGATTCCATTTCTCGTATCAATGTAAGGTTTGTTAATGTGCGACTAGAACCGAAGCTAAAGATGAATGGGCGGTGTAAAAGCGAAATTTCTTCTTCGAGAGTCAAACATGGTTGAAAAACACATGAAATCAAATTAAACTTTTTCAATTTTGCGCAAGCCCGATTTCCTAGATTAGAAAGAAGTTTGTGCACCCGTTATGTATACAGTACATGCATATAGGCATTTTATGAGTATTATAACGCGATAACTGCCAAATTATTGTTTGTGATAAGATCGTATACGTCCATTCACTGACACTATTGCAATTATTTAATAATCAAAAATTGAGTATGATGAGATTATTATATGCGCATGTAAACATAGACACTCACACAATCAGGGCCGTCTTAATTCATTTGTAAGCTTAGGTCCAGGCATTTTTAGGGCTCCTTCAGCTAATCATGCATACACATACAGTACACACAGGCTTCCCTACTTAAGAACTGACATTAAAATTGCACTCGAATTAATTTAAAAAATGTGCCATAAATTTATGATTTTTACAAAGTATATGATATAGGCCTTACATACTTGAACGGGACATGTATGTCAGGATGTTTGACCGTCCTCCTCTTGATATTGATATCCCATTACAATTACAGTGTAAAAATATTTTCGAACGAGATTAAATTTTTGGGCCTGCCAGAGCCCCTTGTCTGAGGCCATGATACAAATTGTATTATACACTCTGAAGAACTGTACATACAACATTCACGAAAACATAGTGCCATGATAGATTCCTGGTAAATTTCTCCCAGTGTATTTTTTTGAATTGCGACGAATATATATTTGGTATACTGTATGTATTAGTAATGAACAATGTATATTCAGAGAAAAATCAAACTTCAAGTGAAAATATGCATTATATTGCGGAAAATTTATAGTATAAATGTATTTTGAAATTGTAATATTTTTTATGTGAAAGTATATTTTTTATTAAAATTTCTTTGTAAGAAAGTTATTGTTCCGTTTTGTTATTGTAATGAGAAAAATTTAGCTTTGACAAAATAGAGGAAAATGGTACATCGGAGCAAATTTAAGGGGAAAATGTGGAATGTGTGGAAAGTGTGGAAAAATGGAAAATATTTTGGGGGAGAGACAGAGTGTGTGTGTGTGTGTGTATTTAAAATTAGCAAATATATACTCAGAGTGGTGCAAAGTCTTGAAAAATGTATTGTTTAATTGCTTAAATTAGTCAAATTACAAATAGTTAAAAATTACAAATCAAAAATTTGCAAAAAAAATAATAATAATCCGTCAGCAATGAACCTTTGCTTTTAAAATTTATGTAAGCGATGGTGAAACTTCATCAACCGGATGATCTGGCATTAGCTTATACTGCATAGCAAAGCTTGCTCGGGCTGGGCTTCGCCAAAAGAGTTTCTAGTTTCTAGTTTAGGCGTTCATGGTGCCCTGATCTTTGTTGGAGAAATTTTCCATTGTTTATCGTTTTTTTCCTTGTAATCACGACGGGGAAATACGATAAAGTCTTGTTGCATTATTTCCAATTTTCTAAAAAGCTACCGATGAAGTGTTCAGACCACCTCAGTTAAGGGTAACCTCAGTAACTATACACCCTCTCAGTTAAGGGGTAAGATTGCAAATGAATACTGAAAACGATGGAAAAACATCAAGGTCACTGAATGAATCAAGTGTTCAGGGGAATAGGAAAGCCTCCTCTGCGGTGTCATGTTACAGAATTCCACACGTGCTTAAGACTTCAGGGGTGATGAGGAACCTCAAGAAGTTTGAATTTTGGGGAAAAAAATTAGGAATGGCATTTCTTCACATAAAAAGGCATATTTTAAATTCTATTACAATGGAAATTTCGAATTTTTGTTTTTTCGTTCCACCCTAATGTACATGTCTAACACTCATTGTTAGAGAACCAAGGCAGCCAAACTAAACATTCCAAAAGGCGTTCATTGTTGAAGCCCAGAAACAAAGAAAGCTATATTTTTCCTCTCATTCATGTCATTTTCGGTTAACTAGGACTGACGTCCAAAATCGTTCTTAAAATTTCTCCGTACACATTGTCTCGAATTCCAGGATAATATTTTTGTCCCACAGAGTGGTCTCGACGACGATTTCGTGTCGTGTTTTGGGTTCCCTTTTCACCCAGGTATGTATATTTTAATTATATACTAGCAATATTATATTTAGAGTTTTAATGACCTTAAATATTTAAAAAAAAAACTTCGCTTGAGGCTCCCCTTGCATAATATAATTTGACATTCTTTTCCCGTGAGAACCCCCTTTTTCACTCAGGACTACTAAACCTTGAGCCATGGCCACCCTAGCTCCAGTAACAGCGCCTCAACAACCCACACCCATGTCCCCCTACATCTTGGAGCCAGGTCCCTAGGCTGAGATCTTTGATGCACCCCTCCCCAAGCGCCGTACCTAGCCATTCCTGTACCCTGTGCAAGAATTTGAATTTAGGCCCATTCTGGGCCCCTTTCCAAGCGAGCCCCGTGCGGGTGCACCTGCCCCTGGCCCTCTCCATAGTGAACTTATTTAAAAAAAAGTTATATTTTCCGAAGCAGCGGCGGATTTAACAGCGGTCGCACCGAGGCGCCCTGGACCTTCTGAAGGACCAAGAAAAAAAAGCCAACTTCACACTTATTTTTCATATTTGCGCGGGCCAACATTTTCTTCTGCGCCAGGGGGCCTCAACCGACCATAATCCGCTTCCGGTCTGGAACTCTGCCAGCTCTACCCCTTTATGGGGGGGCATGCCCAGACCTATTTCTTCAACGGAGTCGTCTGGGATTGGACGATTCAGTGCCTGTTACCCCCGAAAGGGTGGGATTGAAGAGGAAAGTTTCGTTAAGTGTCTGCCTCCCGACGGCCACAAGAACGACCCGGCACTAAGCCCCACTCCTCCGAACCATATCCGTTGGGGGAACCATATCAACCCCGGTGGGGTTCGTGTTCAAACCCCACCGGTGCCAGTCGGGGGAGGGGGCAAAGGGGGAGGATACACACACACAAACACACACAACATTGCTGTATTCTTTTCGGTGTACTTTTCATGAATGAAATCCAAGAATTATCGACGAAACACTAGCCTCTTTATATTCTATGTAGGAGTAGGATCGACCCGATCATGACGAATCGGAGCAGCACCCATACAACTCCCAGGGCGCGGACCGTGATGGTATGGATGGTCATTATTTTTCGTATTATTTATCGTTTTATCCGTAGGATTTTTTTTAATCATCTGGAAATCACAACAAATCCGGGGTATCGAAGAGGGGGCGGCTAATATTATAATACATGCGCTCGTCACTTTTCTTAACTTACTTATTAAACACGACCAGAGGTTCTGTCGCTTGCTCAATTTAAAACCATTTCCCAGAGGTCTATGATAAAATTTTAATTCACTGAAGAAATGGTAATCACTCGACTGACTTGCGGCACATTTACAGATCTCTTAAGTGGCCTCACTTCAGTGACTTTTTTCCCCCTCAAGTGATCTTGAACAGTGTCCTAGGTCACTGATATAAAATTTGGTTTGAGATCGCAGGTCACATTAGATGACTACGAAGGCTACATTTGGTCCACGCGTCATGAGCATAGGAGAGTTTAATGTATGATATTTGCATCCTCTCTGGTCAGGCGCCAGAGACACCAGGCTCACCTGTTCCCCTCTTATTGCGGCCCTTTCGTTGAGATTATAATATAAATATAATCGTACTTTCAATTACAGAACCGATTATCATTTTAATGTTGCATAGATCGCAAATTTTAGAAATGTTTCAGAAAAAAAACGACGATTCCCCCAATAACGGCCACATTTTTACGGTCCTGTTAGTGGCCGTTATAGGGATGTATTAGGTAAAAATTACCAAACTTAAAAGCAGATGAACCTATTTTTTGGAGGTTGGTGGTGGTTCCCAATGCAAAAATGGCAGGGGGGTTATCCAAAAAAAAACCTCTTTCACAAATAATTAAAGAATCTTTGGAAAATAATTATTGGCGAATAAATTATTTTATTAAAATTTAAAATTCAAAATTTTCGAAAATCTTCAATAATTTAGGGCCCTGGGCTCACACAGGCGTTGATCTAATTATTACTTATCCTGTTCTCCGAGTTCACAGATTAATCGAAGACTTCTTCTCTGCGCATAGAATAGGAATTAAAGCTATATTTTCAGTCTCTCTGTAAAAATTGCCCTCAGCAGGATCGTTTCAATGCAGAGAACCACCTTGGCAACCCGAGGAGAGTATCTGGAAATTCCTCTCTGGTGGAGACAACTGTTATTTCGGGAGCAGGAGGAGGAGAGGAGGGGGGGGGGCACAGAACGTTATTTTTGATCTCTCACCCTCAAACCTGCATCAGCAAAGTGATCCGTTTTCTACTTGTACTATACAGGATCAACCTGACAAAGCACGCTCTACTAAAATTACTGATGATAGTGCCATAATTTGTACAGGTAAAAAGGCAAAGAAAAAAGAAAGCCTTATGAAATCTTCAAGAGATGGTCCAAAATGTTGATGTCTTTGAAGTCGGGCTCAATTGAATGCTAAACAAACTGTTTTCATGCGGGTAATAACCTGGAAAAACTGAGCTTTCCCTAAGGCTTTTATAAACGTTCAGGAAAACATTATTCATCCATCTGATACACACAAATACCTTAGTGTGATTTTCGATAAACGTCAGAGAGGCCCTTAGCAAAATTTGCAGGTGTAACACGACTCTCTTTCTATCAACGACAAAGTAATTATGTATAAATTGATCATACGTCCTACATTACTTGCTCCTGCCTGCTAGAAATCCTTATATTGCTCTTGAACGTTCCCAAAACGTAACACTCGGAAATTTTACCAGGTCCCCCCCTCCCCCCCTGGTTCATCAGAAATAAGCATACAAGCAGAGTTATCAAGATTGAAACAATCATGGATTATGCCTCTGGAAACTGTGTTATGATTCGCTACGTAACTCTGACTATGAACATCTTCGTTGACGCTTATTGATCATTATTATATTTTTATGTATATTATAATATTCACATATAGCAATAATCACATCACTATTAACGTGTTGCAACTCCAGCATTTTACTCGTCGTATGGTGACTTTGTTGTCATTTATTCACATATCCATCGTATTATCTTAACACATAATTAGTTAGCATCAATTATCATGAATATATGATATACGTTAATTCTTGTGGAGGTAGCTATTAATTCTCGCGGTAAAGGTATACTTTCTCCGCATTTCTAAATTTTTCGCCATCTTAGAGATGGTGTGAGATGACTCTTAAAGTCATCATTCCTATTCACATATATACGAACAATGGCTTCAATGGACTATTGCATTTAATTGGCAGAGAGATGATGAAGGGGGTGTGAGCTGTTAAAGTCCCATCTATGGCACCCCGATACACGAGTGAAGGTTCTAATATATATATACTCTGCAAGCGTATATATTTTTTGTGCACTGTTCTTTTGCAATATTCGTATATGGTAATTTTTGTGTTTTTCATTCTCTCTCTCTCTCTATGCTAGGGTCCCCATGCTAGGATCGAAGTTCCACTGTCGAAAATTGTAAAAGAAGTGGAACTGGAGATGGTAATGATACAATTCATTTTTAGATATAATTTTTATTCATTTTATTGAAATGCTAACTTGTTTTATTTTATTATATTATAATCAGTAAAGCTAAATTTGTACAGCCCACTGGTAAAAATGTTATCCCCTCGTACCTCAAGTACAGAGGGGGTATCATGAAAATGAGATCTGGTTGAAAATATCAAGTGTGAGCATGTAAATTGGATGGCTCATATGTATAACCAGGTATAGGTGCCTCAGATAAATAAATTTATGAGTGGGCTTATAATGCTCTTGAGACAGCCCTATTGGTTATAATTATTATATTAGATTCGGTACTATGATATACGAGAGTAACTATGAATATTGGTAGCAGTGCCGTCTTAACGCTTGGGCCCATCCATGAGCTACACGAATTTTGCCGCCCTTCTCACATTCTAGTCAAATTTTCTTGACTACTCTTTCTGGGAATTCGTCACAATATGCTATAACCCGCGCTTGGTCTAACTCCCTCCACTCCTGCAAATACACCTGTGTTAATCACTCTTTTAGTCGTGCTTGCACACTCTTTTGGTCACTTACATACTTGCACACGCTCTAGGTCATTCACTGACCTGGTCCTTCGCACTGTTGGTCACTCGTTTGGTCATTCGCCCCCTGGTCATTGAGGCCCCTGTTATAGCGCAGCTCTTGTGAATTAGAGGAAATATATGAGAAAATAACTTAGAGTAAAATTATTATCATTTTTATCGGAGAGGCGGCAAAACTCGTGTAGGCCAGCACCTCCTAGAAATAGAAGGATTCCGCACTCTGCTTGTGACGTCAGCAAGTAGTCCATTTTCCCTCCGAATATTCAGGGGAAAAAAAATTCCCTGCTCGTCCCAGTATCATCGTTGTGAGGAAAAGAAATGATCGGGCTCAGAATTGACGATTTCTAAGTCCCACGCCTAATCACTATGCGGTATTTCTGAGCCAATCAGGAAGATTCTACGCCAAAATAAGAAGAAACGAAGTAGGATGCCGTGTTTCAAAATGTGGCAAACTTGCTAGGTAGTCTGAATGACGTTTATGGCAAACACTGCAGAGGCCTTCTATCTCTAGGAGGTGCTGCCCAGGCCCTGCGTGTTCAATCAAGTTTTATATATTCAAAAAATGTATCTGTCTAAACCAGTGGTTCTCAACCGGTGCTCCGCGAGAGCCCTTGGAGCTTCGTATGCACTTGCCATGAGCTCCGCGCCCACTAGAGAAAAATAAAATAAATCAGTGAATTTTTTATAAATAGTCAAACTCCATTATAACGACATCGAAGATTCAGAGGAATTTTGTCGTTGTAATCGAATTGTCATTGCAGCCAAAGCCGCCGCTTTTAAGAGCTTTCAAGTATGAAAAATATAATCAGATGCAATCAAGTACCGTGTATGAAGTTGTTTCACTATATTTAGGGTGACCATATTTGATGAGGAAAATTAAATTAAATTGTGATCGTAAACACTGGACATCGCCAATTCTCGTTATAATATTGCTAATTGTCAGACAAATCGTCAGTTTCTTAAAAGTAACCATTGGCGAGCAAAAAAGAATGAACACATCCAGGGCTGTCCTAATGGCATCACAAGCCCACGGGCAAAATGATTTTTCTAGGGCTCCCTACTTGGCTAGAGAGAGAGAAATGCCTCTCCGTCATAATTACCACACATACATCCGTCCCCTATTTCAGTAAAGATTATCAGTTAAAGTAAGCTATGTTAAAAAGAAAGGGCCTTTTTAATAGGAAAAAGTTTTCAAGAGTTGAAATTACGAAATTTTCCGTATACGTGTCATATTATCATTCTAATTATAAAACGGAATAATAACAAGAAAAATGCGCCGTTAAATCCGATGTCGTTGCATTTGATTGACATTATAAGCGAGGTTCATGAACATTAATATCCAAGTGAATTAGCCAATTAACGACGTTATAACCGAGTTGTATTTGCAACCGAAGTCGTTATAATCGAGTGCGACTGTATATAAAGAAAGAGACCTACGGGGCTCCGCCATAGAAATTATATACTAGAAAGGGCTCCGTGAGTCAAAAAAGGTTAAGAACCGCTGGTCTAAACAAAAGCCTAGGCTATCGCCCCTCACGACCTGCCGCGCGTTTTCAAAACACCCCTTGCACCTAAAAAAGTAAAATAAAAAAATCATTTCATTTCGCTCTTTTAAATCTTGAAATTTATTTTAAAGTTTGAAAATTATTATATATTTTTACATTTTCTACATTAGAGTTCTTTAACTTCAACGCGTTCAAAGCGCATTTTAACGCTTTTAAAGTTGGTTGCCCAATTAAAAAGCATTGCAGCACAATTTATACTTTGGGGCACAATTTGCTGCGCATTAAAGCTTTTTTTCATCTCAATTTCAGGAGGAAGCCGCCAAAAAGCAGAGGGAAATCGCTGTGAATTATTGGTTCAACGAATACGCGATCCATTCAAAGATCTCTCTCACAAAATTTCGCGTTTGGGCACCAGATTATAGTTTGAAGATTAGCCCCAAGCAGTCGAAGGAGGCATAGCGCCTTGCGTACGGTGCCAGCGTATCACGGTTAGTAGAATTTTTATTTTCTGACCTTACTAATGCACGCTTAATCCCACGGTCCCCCCACAAGGGCGGGGCTGACAGGGCTCTAGCCCTGAGGTCCGGGAAATGTCTTACCATTTTTTACTTTCCACGATATAAATTAAGTATAGCAGGCCCGTGGAAAACTGACCGGTGGGTCCCATAAAAGATCCCAGCCTAGGGCCCTGCTTCAGGATGTGGGTGCCATGCTAATTAATCCCTTATTCGCAGAGTCGTAAGATAACGGGTTATACTCTCTTATTTATGGGAGGGGCGTAGTTCGGCAAGAAGAGCGAGAGACTAGTCAGTCAGGGACCTAGACAGTTTGCAAGCATGTGAATGATCGAAAGAGTGGCGCAAAGTGTATGCAAACATGCTAGTATCTGAAAGAGTGACCCAGTGCGTGTGTGAGCATGTAGATGACCAAAAAAGTGTACAAGAGCACGTGGGGTGACTGAAACAGTGAGCAATGGCCAAAAGAGTGACACACCTAGTGTGTCGTGTGTACGGCAGCCCTATCGTGTTTTGCGGGTAGGATTGGGGGCCCCCTTGGCCGCTTCTCGGGTTTGTGGGCGCCTCCCGAGGCAGGTTGCAGCCTGGGCGGTGGGGGGGCTGCTGTCGCCGTCTCCTTGGAAGGAGGAAAACCCTGAAGACCAGGCTTCGTGTTTGCAGCTAGGCACTTAGACAGAGAATCGGGGGTGTCGTCTTCCGGTTACATCCCAGTGGGCGCCCCATCCCGGCGCCCCTGACTCTCCCCAGCATTTTTTCGTACTACAGATTCATCATGGCCGGGTCCGCCAAAGATCCTAGCCAAGGGAGCCCTGCTGCAGGATGTTCTAAATCTATGCCAAGACCTCTAAAATTCAGGCATCGAACCCTTTCGCCAAGGCTTTTCACAGAGCCCTTTCCCCCCCCCCCCACAATCCAGAGAAAGAATGCAGGCGGTGCCACGGGCACTGCACTGAACCGTGGGGGGGGATGAAAAGTGATAAATCCCCTAAAAGTTATCCCACATTACATGAGGGAGGCATGATGCATGTTTGAACGTCTGAAAAAGTGTCTGGTTGTGGTCCTGGGTAGATAATTGGTTCTTCAGCCAGGTCAGCCCCCCCCCCCGAACCTTTAAGGGCCTTTCTTTCTTTCAAACCGAGCACAAGTCAGGTCTATGGGCAATTTGCTACCTAGAGAGTTGTGCCGGAATTATAAGTGTGTGTATACCTCGTCCAAGTGCGTATCTAGTGTTGTGTGTAATTTTTCAGTGCTGCCATCTATATTTCAGAATTGAAACGTAACTATTGAATATCTGTACCGTTTGTAGGCCTGTTGGTCTCTGTGGCAAGATTTTTTAACGGATTTTCTCAAGCATCCATTCTCTCCCCCCCCGTTCCCTCCCTCCCACCCTACATACTCACATATTTTCCCAATTACTCACTGATTTTCTCATTCACTCTATTATTTGGTTACACTCGCTCCCTCTTTTTCGTCCATTTGTCCATTCACTCCCTCATTTGCTCCTTCACTTACTCATTTTCTCATTCACTCACTTGGTCACTTAGACACTGACGAAATGCGTGACCAAGTGAGTGAATGAGAAAATGAGTGAGTGAAGTTCACCGATTTACTCGACACTCATTCGCTTTCTCATTCACTCACTCATGTGTTCACTTGATCGCTCACTCACTCATCGACACGCTCTTTCGCTTATATAGTCACTGACTTACTCCTTCATTCGCTCACTCACGCACGCATGTATGCACTTGGTCACTCATTTGTGAAATAATCGCTGATTTGGAATCCGGCTTAAGGCCGGAATTGCGCTATAGATTTTGATAAAAGATCTTTTACAAAACTGAAAAAAAAACATCCCCACCAATAAGGCTATCGATTACATTCGTTCGAATGTAACCAGTACGCTTATTGGTTGTTTTTTTTTAAGTTTTACAAAAGATCTTTCATCAAACTTATTATTTATTTTCATAACGTGTAATGAAATTGATAAGAAATTTCACATTGAAAATATTCCAATGTAAAAATAATTTTTTTTTAATTATTCAACAGCTGCATCTGGATGACAAGAAAGGCATTGAATCCTTTCCTGGGTGCCCTGGCCGATTTGATCGGAATGGATCTGAAAGAGCTTGAAGCCATGTTGGCCTGAGATCGTGGACAGGTCGGAGTGGTTTCTCCGTGCGTTGGTCGTCATTTTATCGATGTGGGACTCGGGGAATTTGAAGCCGTTTCGGCATGCGAAGATCGTGGATGATCGTCAGTAGCGAAGAACTCAGATAAAATTCAAAGCAATTCTTCCGAATAAAGCTTATTCAAAGGCAAGTGGAGGAGCTTTGCGAGCTATATCCCAGGGCGGTAAGTTCAGAGGGGCAACAAATTGTAAAAATGAGTACGAATTTAGTTGTGCCGGAAGTGTGAGTGCGAGTATCTAAAAAAAAGCGTCAGTGCGTGTACCTAAAATGGATGAGATGGTGGAAAAATTTTAAAAGCAATCCGCCTCTACCAAGAGAGCGAGAATCTAGGTCAGTAAGTTACCTAGAGAGTTTGCAAGCATGTGAGTCTACAAAAAAAAAATGTGCAGTGAGCAAAACCGTGACCTAGAGCAGTGGTTTTCAATCTTCGGAAAAGCCCGAGGCCCGGTAAATCTCTATTGAGTAAGGGAAAAGCCGGCCATACATACATAACGGGAAATTAATAGGAAAAATGAAACGGCGAATCTCTCAAGCCCTGGTGCGGTTAGTGTTACCTGGTGGTGTGGCTGGTACTGAGCCGCGGCCCAACGGTTGAGAAACACTGACCTAGAGAGTGTGTAAGCATTTGAATGACAAAAAGTGAAATTACCTAGAGCGCGCGAGAGCATGTGAAGGACTAAATGAGTGACTCAAAGCGTGTGTAAGGCATATGAATGACTAAATGAGTGACTCAAAGCGTGTGTAAGGCATATGAATGACTAAATGAGTGACTCAAAGCGTGTGTAAGGCATATGAATGACTAAATGAGTGACTCAAAGCGTGTGTAAGGCATATGAATGACTAAATGAGTGACTCAAAGCGTGTGTAAGGCATATGAATGACTGAAAGAGTGACCTAGAGTACGTGCAAGCATGTCAATGACCAAAACAGTGTACAAGTATGTGGATGTGCAAAATAGTGTAATCATGTGAGTGACCAAAAGAGTGGCCTGCCCTAGAGAGTGTGTGAACATGAGAGTGACTTATAGCAAAACCGTAAATGCGTCTCTGTTTTCAAAGGTATTTAAACAGGAGTTGCAAGCCGTATGTTTAAGATTCCAATAAACGATCTATTTTTATGTTGTGATGGATTTTATGGATCTTAATTCTATCACTGGGGATCTTCTTTCTTCCTTTCAAACCGAGCGCAACTCCGATCTATCGCCATGGGCAATTTACCACCGATTTAGTTGTGCCGGAAGTGTACCTAACATTCTGAGTGCGTGCAGGGTATTGTGCGACAATTAGTGTCACCAACTACGGGGAGATTCACTGAGGATCACCAATTTCCCTGTATCAGTATCAGTGCTCAGTCGACATTTTAATCAATAACTGCCTGTTTATATTCATTCAAGTCTCACTTGAGGATCGTTGCATTCCACGAAAGTGTCCTCCAAGTGGACTTGGGAGGTGTAAAAATTGGTATTTTTACGTTGTACTAGTTTTTGGGTTGAGTGAGTAGCGCTAGCATTCCTTTGAAGCCAGTTATGGGGTGGAGGTGGATCCGATTTTGCTACCTATTTCGTCCGAGTTGCTCGTAATCGGAAAATGTACCGTATGCGAAATGACTCGGCTACCGTACCGTTTAATCCTTCACCAGCAAAGCAGAAATCACTAAACCCACTTTGAAATGTCATATCTCTTTAATGACGTGAAATCTCTTCCTTTTTTGTGCATATTTATATCATTTTAATGCGCCCCATTAAAAAAATTTAATTTTAATTTCCTTAATTTTTTTTTTTAATCGTAATAAATAGAGGGAGAGGCAGAGAGACATTGAGCAACATAGTTGTCACGAGGGGTAGTGTTGCGGCTGATTTCCCGGGAGCGAGGGACACAGCTAAGTTTTTCCAGCATGGCCCAGAACTTTGACCACTTGCTTATATCTATTCGTTGAGACAGAGAGGCGGGCCATGTTCTAGTTTGGAGGAGGTTATATTATGAAAATTATGACGAATAATTAATTATAATCACATAAATATATTATACTGTTAAGAAAATTATGTAAATAATCCTAATTTATCATTTATTATGCAATTTTTCACCTGTAAATAGCCATTAACGCATTTTTCTGCAAGTCTTGCCAAGTTGACGACAACCACGGCACGCTTGGTGACAGCGCCGTTAAATAGGCGACGTCACGACGCCAAGGGAAAGGATGAGATGTCACGAAAATATCGTACAATCTTTGGAATTTTTCTTCACCTATATCAGTGGTTCCCAACGGTTTTTAGGCCATGCCCCACAAAAGCATCTCTGACATTCTGATGCCCCCTATACTTTTGTAGGGTTGTGGAGGTACCCCCCCCCCCTCCCCCCGTTCCCAGTGAAAATTCATAGTTCCATAACAAGGTTTTCTTTTTCTTCTTTTTTCAAAAGTAAGAACCATAATTTTTTGCTCTACCTCCTTAATTTCAGAACCAGGGTTCTTTGCCCCCTCCCCCCATTTCTGTCTACTTTTACTTGGTCCCTTTTTATATCCTGAATTAGTTTACCAGTACGTTTTTGATTGTAATTTTTCATCATTAGATAAGATTTGGTGCAAAATAACCCTAGGAAAGAGTAGAATGTTTTTTACAGTGCTTTTGCTGATTCATTACAACAGCGAAATACATTGCAAAATGAACATTTTGAGTGAGGTTAGGACTGTACATTTCGAATGGAGAGCATCTCACATCTTCCACTCTGCTGAGCAAATGTAGGCCAATGAGGTACGAGATTTTGTTTTCTGATGTCTTTGGGCACAGAAAAGTTACTCATCCTTCTCTTCTTTAGCTTTTCTGGTGTGGTGCTGACAGCGGGGTGACCTCTCTTCTTTACTAGGCTACTTCCTTAGGCTATGAGTCTCATTGCCAAGTTTCTTCGAAATTCCAATCCTGAAATTTCTCCGTGTCTTTCTTATAAAATAGCACAGGGGTGTTGCATATGTCATTGCCATATGTCATTTCCAGCATCGCGAAGAACAGTCTGTGCCACCATTTCTTTGAATTTCTGTCCCTGACACATGGTGAGCGCAGCATATCTGCCTTGTCCACTCCGCCCATTGATGAATACCATAGGTGCTACAACGTCATTTTTCGTCCCATCTCGACCTCGAAGATTCAATGTAGTTGCCTCAGTAACAATCATCTCCATTATTTTATTTTCTACATTAAAGTAATTTTTATTTTAGGAAAAAATAATTGTTCCCATTATCTGACAGTGCTTTAGAAGAGTACCGGCATACATTTTTGACCCTATGAAAAGAAAAGAAAATAATAATTTTCAAATAAAATGTAAGAAATGCTTACCTGTACAGTATGTGGAATAAAAAATAATAGCACCAATAAATTGGTAATTTGTCACTAAATTCATTCAAATAAACAACACGCAAATCAACTCTACTGCAATACTTCTTGCAGTAGAGTTGCAGAGTGAGCAGAGAGTGACATTTTATAGATAAAATGTCAATAAATGTCAAAGATAAAATGTCTATAAAGTAAGGTCAATAATAAAATGATACCGTCATTGAGAGTGGGGATGTTACGAAGATATATTCCGCGTTTGATTGAAGCGGTACTTTAAAGTTCCGTCAGAATATAAAAGGTTAATTAGGGGCCCTCCTCGAAGGAAATTCAGGGGGTGTTTCTGAGCATTGATGAGAAAATAACATACTCATTGGTTTTACATTTTTATACACAGAATATCAGTTTTTAAAGGAGTTTGCGGCCTTCATTTTATTTAATTTCTACTGGGTGGGGGGTCCGTGGACTTTATCTCACTGACACAAACTTTCCTTAGAACACAAAACATTAAGAACTCTTAGGTTGAAAGAGAAAAATAAAAGGAAGAAATTGTTTAAAAATTTTGAACTGATTGAATTAAAAAATTTAACTGAAAGAAAAAAAATGAAGTGAGTTAGGAATGGGGTGGGTTCCAAGCCTTCATAGAAAAACTCAAATCGCCCCTCGTGGAGCGTAGGCCCCACGTTGGGAACCACCGATCTATATATAAGCGCCACCACAGCAGTTCGTTGCGATAAGAACAGCAGCTATATGCAGTTCCGTTCACCATAAGCAGTTCGTTGAGTTTTTACAATACAAGATTTTTTGTATGTGAGAGAGGCCTCTTACGCTCTCTCTGCTTAGCGTGTTTTGTCAAATTGCTGCATGTGAATCCGTGTAAATAGCTGTTCATTAAAATAAACCTGTGTTGTACTTCGAATTGCTTCGTGCCTTGCCATCTCGAGTATTTGTGCGAGACATTATACGGAAAGTATAACGAATATCGTATACATGATACAGGGTGCAACCACGGCAAAGAACCTAATTAAAAGGTTGTTGCCCCATCTCTCCTTGGGCCAACGAAGAAAATTCCATGTTTCTAAGTGCAACATTCACTGAGTGTTCAGTTACTGACCAGTCATGAAATTGTTTCACATTATGAAGTGATTTACCGCGCGGTGATTTTTATATATTACAAGGAAAGTAGCTTCATGACAACTGCATTAACGCTTTCAGAGAATAGAGATAGTGCAAAATACAAACATAGCGTTAAGCATTCTCGAAAGAGTAAAAACTTTTGAGGAATTTTAAAATATTTTGAAGGTGATTTTTTTAGCGAAATATAAAAAAAGACATTATTATAGCGGAATCAAAATCTATAAAATAATATCGTTATAGAGGGATTTATCGTAGCAAAGTATATTATGACCTTCAGAGGAGTTTAACAGAAGACTACAGGCAATTTCAAACAAGGTTTGGAAAAAATCTCTGCAGTGGCATTTATTGTTATGTTGAGTATGGGTGTAAGGAGGTTTCGCTGTAAAAAAAAATAGATCATAGCTAACGATTTCAGATAATATATTGACTGCGATAAATGAGTGTTCTTGTAGTTTTATTGCCATCTCTTGCTTAATTAATAAGAAATTATCGTTAATATCCTAGTTTAATCATTTTTCTGATATTTTGTAAAAAAATCTCTATAAATATAACAGAAGTTTCAAAATTGCATAAATATTACTTTAAAAATATTACCGTAAAAAACATATATGTTAACAGTTCCTAAAGGTAAAATAATACAAATAAAATTTTTATTGTTGCACTATCTTGTTACTCTAGGTCAGTGGTCCTCAACGTCTGTATCATCGTATTGTACCTTTTTGTGAAGATTATTGTTTTGTGTTTTTCTCAGTTCGATTAGCATGTTTTATATGTTGTGTGACACAGTCCAATTTAAAAATATATATTTTGTTTAATCAATGTGTAAACTCTGCGCTTAAAGACGGCACAATGTCATCAAGTTACTCTTTACTGGATGAAATTTTTATTATTTTCAAATTTTTTTTTTGTGTAAAAGATTGTGGGTTCATTGAGAAATGTCAGTTGTAGCTTCCAAAATACGCATTCTTGTAGTGATAAAAATCGCAAAAAGTGGTAGCAAGTAGTTTTATTAATTTTATTCTCTTCATGCGGATAAAAGTAGTATATAATGAGGGAGTAGCCACACACAAATGAATCACAATTGAAAAGTTCAACCTTTCACATCGTTTTCAATAATGTATCAAGGATATAGGTTCATGTTGTAGAATTATGAATTTAAAAAAATGAACTGAAATACGTGTGAAAATTTTTTAAATATTTGTTTGAACCATTCATTCCAGAGAAATCATGTATGCAGTGACAAAACTGTTCGTGTGAACATAATAATGATTCATTATCAGGATTTCAAGCCCAAATATAAATAATCAGATTTTCAAATAAGAAAATTATCAGTTTGTTGACTTCAATTTCGAAACGGTGAAAATCTGATATTTCATTGGATGACAAGCTACCTTCAAGTGGCTTTTTGGTTCATAATGTGACCGCTCTCTCGCAGGCGAACGAAGCAACGTGCGTCTTGGCTTAAACACAACACAATATTTCACATAACAGCCCGTACTATATTTAATATACAGGGCGCATAGGTAACGGAGCATATGGCATTTTACTAGCGAACCATTGGTACTAGAGGCATACTTCCAGTTGGAAAAAGTACCCGAATAATTATGTAGTACTCAGATATTTGATTCATGCTTCCAGAGGTTGTGCATAGTTATTAAAATAAAAATGTTAACTTTTTATACGGACACCCTGTGCTCCAAAACCCAATTGGAAATTTGTTTCCTGGTCTCCAACAAAGAAATTCAACGTGTCCAAGTTCAAATTTTCACTGAGATATTCCAAGAAAGTTGCAAGCAATCACAAACATACTCCTGCCCTGCAATAATTGTTGTAATTATACGTGCAAAGTTACAAGGGAACCTAATTCTTAAGTCTGCTTCTAAAGGCTCTTGGAAGTCTTCATAGTGTGACTACACAACTATCTCTGGCAGATTGGCATAAGTGGAGCAAACTGTCAGAGTATAACACTTGATCTTTGAAAGGCATCACCGATGGTCGAAGTGATTCAACAGTGGTACATCATTGAGACAGTTTCTCGAGACCTTACTGTATCCGTAGATTTGCTGATCACGAAGCTTGTTGAATTCGTTGATGGAGGATAGATGTCGTTGAATCACGACCGTCTTTGGTGCTGAGCAGATATGAAATCAGGAACACTTCCTCAGGGTTCATAAATAGCTTGTTGAGAATCTGGCTTGAAATGTGGTTTACATACCTGTAAGATGAGAGAAAAGAGCCCTTATAAAAATTTATGGCGTTAAATCAGTTTATTTTGAAAATAATATAATTTTATTATGATTACAGATTTTTTTCTCTCTCTACTATCACAAGATTTCCTACTTGTAGGTACATCTTGAGACAATAAGTTTTCTAAAAAATATTTTTGAAAATATCTAAGCATAAAAAATTAAAACTGTTTCATAATATTCACAATGTTGAAAGTATACGACAAATTTTCATAATGATTAAGGTCTTTAAAAAAAATTGAAAATTAAGAAAGGAAAAAAAATTGCCAAGGTGAACAATTCTCTTTTATTAATGCATGCCTAATTTTCGTTGAGTTCATTGCCAGTAAGAAATTGAACTAATGTTAACTCTTTAAAATTATGTAAAGGTAAAATAAGAAAATTTTTTTCAAATGGACAAAAAATTGAGTAATATGTGAAACATGTAATCTAAACACAAATGCTGTACCTCATCTGTTCAATTTTGAACAATGATCAGTTTTTAATTATTGGATTTAGATTAATAAAACAACAACAGAAAAAAAGTTAAAGAAACTTTCATTTGTATCGAAGTTTGTTGTTACGGAAAAAAATATATCATATGCCATATTGATATATATTATATCATAAAAAAATCAGCGATTTTGCACTTTCGAGATGGAATAGCCTTCAACATTATCATAGAACTAGTGGACTAATGCTCTTATAACCAGACAAATTCAAGAAAATTTTATTAAATCATATAAGAACGTTCTTACCTTACTATTGCTGGTAATTTTGAAAATCTTTCGATGGCATGCTATTTCTCGGCATCTGAGCACGGCGACTTTTGGATCATTCCTTCAATTTCATTTATAATTCGGCACGACATCGTGAACGGCATGAGAAATATATAAAAATACAAATTCGAAAAAACTGAGAGTTAAAATTATAAAAACACGTGCGAAGCAGAGATGAAGAACAAACAAACACGTTCAATCGTGCTTCGCTGAGTAGGGTCATGGAGGAACGATAGCACTACTCTTGCTGACGTCACAGCATTCCTGATCACGTGTGCAGAGGCCGGTTATCTAGATGGTCGTGGCTCTTGTGGGGGCCCATAGGTGAGGGAACCAAAATGCACACATGGCCCTTGTAATAGAGTGCAGGGGTGGTGCTTGGCCATGCTACCCATTGCGGCCACACGGGGCACCGTTTAAGAGGATGCTAAATCCGGGGTGAATGGGTAAAAAAAAATTCCATTGACCAAAAAAAACCAAACTGTCGGCTGTGGGGAGAAGGGCGCAGAATCCGAAATGAAGGGCCGAAAAAAATGTTTTGTTAAGAGTTGTTTGGATAAATTGTGAGGGAGGGGCATGACCTTCTAAGGGTAGAGCTGACAGGGCTCCAGCTTGAAGCACGGGACTAAATCCTTATAACTTTTCTTTTTTCACTCTATAAATTAATTGTAGAAGGGGCCCCGTGGAAAACCACGAAAGATTCCCTGACCCAGGAGGTAGGGGCTATGGAGAGAGCAATAGGTAGGAGGCGCAAAAAATAAGTCCCACACGGTTACAGATTTTGTCTCGAGCCGCCCAGATAGCTTACGTTCTTGTTTCTGGTATTACGATCAGAGGCCTTGTCTATTTTCTCAACGTTTTCGTTGTCGAGGTATAGTATGACTCAAAAGCGTGATGTCGTGAATTGTTACTGTGTTAAATTTTGTCTTAAGTAAAGTCTACGCTGCCGCCCCTTACAACCTGCCGCCCGGGTGTACCGCACCCCTTGCACCCTCACTTAAGACGCCCTTGTCCCAATACATTATCACAGCAATGTAGTTTTAAAAAATTTTAAATTTCGCGAGTATTTTTCCCCATGTATGATTTGAACTCTTGGAGTTCGTAATAACTGAATTCGACTTTATTTCTTTTCAGCAGAGGTAATGGATTGGCACCCCCTTTCAAAATTCATAAAAAATTTCATTCTCTATTCGATTTTTATAAATATATTCCCCATCAGACCACTCAGTACTGGCTAAAGATAGCTTTGTGCTAAACTAGATGGCTATCTGTCTGTAATTGCGTAAAAAAACGATGGGGTTTTTTTTTTACAAGCTTTCATTTTTCACCCATCTACTTCTTGGATTGCATTTACTACCAGCACTCAAAAGAATGTCAATGACTGGTCAACAAATCTTCGTCTGCTTTCTTTATGGCAGCCCTCTTTGAATGAAAAGTCTTCGAACGCACACAATTTTCTGTCTTTACAGTTACTCCATTTTGCTTAAACCTCTTCTATAGTTTGTGTCAGGGCCTACTGTCAAGGGCCAAGTCGTAAAACCACCGAGATTACATGAACCACTTTTTTTATTTCCTTCCTCATGTTAATGTCACTTGAATAGGGGAAAATTGCGAAAAAGATATTGTATGCATTTTGTTTGAAATTAAATTTTTTTAGTCAGAGTGACTAAAAAAAGTTTAATTTCACAAATTTCTTCGTGGCCCCCGTATCAGTAGCCGTGGCTCCCCTTTTGCAAGATTTTCATCCGTGGCCCCCGGTTGAGAACCACTGAGTTATAACTTCCTATCTGTGGGGATGTTGGCCGTTGGTGGGCAATACCTAAACTAGATCATACGTAACGAGGACAAATTATATAGATGACGCTAAACGCAAGAGTTTCAGATAGTTTAGCGCCATCTGTTGTTTAATTTAATTTTGAAAGCTAAACAATAACATTGAAAACTTTAGAAGTGTAAGATTAGCAGCATATTTCAAAATAAATTAACTGTGTATAAATACATTTTCAAAACTTAAGATATGCATAGTTTTAAATTGATATTTGGGTGATAAATTTGTATGTTGAAAAATTCTATAAATAAAATATTTCATATAATAATTCTTTTAAAGCAATTGTAATATTACACCGCAGCCAATGTAAAACAATACTGGTTGCAGGTTGAGTCCTGTCACCGGTTTTTTCTAGTTGCTGTTGGAATATCGAGTGATGTCGTCTGGTTTCAAAAACTTTTGTCATATATTCTATGTAGATTGCGCAAATACTGCTGATTATCTATATAACGTTATTTTAGTTTCAGCACATGTATATAATGTTAAACCAAACGGAAATCAGCGAAGCTTCGGTAAATCACTAATAAAAACGGCATTCAATCAATAATATAGGCTTCTAACGCCCCCGCGGTCCGGAGTACTAGACCCTTCTATTCACTCCTAGTTGCAGCCCTCGTCGGAAGGGGGGGGGCCGCGTCATTTAAACAACATGCGTTCTCTGATTTAGTTAACGTCTTCGATCCGGATACCCCCCCCTCCCCCGATATCTGATTCGGGGCCCCGACATAATAGGTGCTCAAACTTTTAGGCTTGCGGGACGTATGACAATCAAAAACAAGGATAAAAGTAATTTCAATTTGTTCAATTGATGCTGGAATGACTGCACCACAATCAATAGTGCATTATTATATAATCCGATATCGTGTACGTTTTACGTAGGCGTTCGATTTTTCAGTCTACGGGCTAGATATGAGAGATGGAAACATTTAAACATTAATTATCGTGTTGTAAGTACTGGGTACTTTCTTAACATTTTTCCACGAGCCGGATGGATTCTCTTTTTGGCCCACTCTTGGGGGCTGAAAAATTTTGTTTGCCCAGTACGTACGGGACACTAGCCCTTATACAGGAGTGGAGAGTGGTGCATTGCATTATATGTTCATTGGCCCAGGGGACAGAAGTTGTGCACTCTTGGTTTAACAAAACGTCTTAAAACGTAGTTTTTTTTTTAATCGCACGGGGAACCGAATGAAATTATCGAATGGATCAGATTGGCTTGCGGGCCGGAGTTTGTGCGCCTATGTATTAAATTACAGTGAAACCTCTATATAACGATACTCTGCCGGCCAAGAAAGAATATTGTTGTTTGAAAAGCTCGGCTTACTTACTTACGAGTGCGGTAGCCCAGATCGATAAGAGACTCACCTAAAGTACCAAAGGATATTTAGAGGTTCGAGGTCGATACCCGGTTCATCCTGTCAGAAACTTTCCTGACACAGAGGTACAACAGATACAGCGACAAGACCACAGTAAAATATAGCTACCACAGGGAGTCCCCACACCAAGGGGTTAGCGCATCAACCTCTAGATGAGTATAAAAAAAGACTGCCGTTCAGAATTGGCAATAAATTGTAGGTCTAATTAGCCCTCGTGTGCAGAAAATCATCGTGGTGTGACAAAAGATCATGGGCTAGGGCTATGCCAACATGGGTTAAGATAGCCTGGTTTCATAGACAGTTCTGCTGGATTCTGAATGAATAGTCACATTTTTCGCTAACATATTTCACACGTGAAAACTTTATTTCATCATAGCTCTCTCTGTGGCCCCTTCACCACTTTTTGTGGCTTCCCTTTCATCTGATTTTCTCCCATGTGTCACCTTAGAGTATCCTAGGGTAGCAAGGAACCATATGACCAGTGGCGGATATAGATTTCGCTGTTGGGGGGGCATTTCTGAAAATGAGCTATTATTATTTTTCGCAATGTCCTTTTCCTAATTTTTGTATCATATTATGTCGCGCAAAAGATTTGAGAGGAGTCGCTCCGCGGGTTCGCGGAATCTTTGCCCCCAACATCTCGCCCCTAGCACGTTTCGTCCCCGTTACATTTGACCCCCGGAAATTTCGCCCCTGACATTTCATCCCGGTATATTTGGCCCCCCGGAAATTTCACCCCTGACAGGATTTCAGAGATGCTTTTGTGGGGATGGCCTAAAAAATGTTGAGAACCACGGATGTAGGTAAAGAAAGATTCCAGAGATTGTACGATATTCTCGTGAGATCTCACCCTTTCCCTTGGCATCATGACGTCAACTACATATTTAACTGCGCTTTCGCCAAACGTGCTTCATCTGGTGTGTAGATGTACAAATTTTTGGGATTACCAACAGGCGACAAAAAGCTGTCCGTGAGAAATACAGGGCTCAAGTAGGTTGTTACCTTCCACTGATAACGACTGGCCTTGCACTTTGCTGATTGTCATGGCAAAAGTTCAACGAATCGGCAACTGTAATCACTTGAAAGTGAATGGCATTTCTTCAGTGATAATTGGGATACGTGGAGTGAAGACGTCTTCTCCTTTGGCGCGTCCGGTGTCATTGCAGAGTCTCGGTGTCTCCAAATTTCTTAAAAGCATTATAGGTGCTCCGACTTTGAGGGTCAAGTGGTGTGGTGGCGCACCCGGAATATCCAAAGAGTTCAGAAATTCTGCAGGATACAGAACTGTCTGCGCTGCGTCTGTGACAGTGTCAACCGATTTGTAAGATGTGGAGTCTCCCGGAATAATTTTTAGGATTTTTTTCGTTGATCTTGTTCACACTGTCATTATTCGGTGCCAGAATCGCCGCTCTCTCACAAAGCCATTCATGGTTTCGGTGATTTTATTGAATGTTTGGGAAGACTTTGTCTGCAAGTTCTTGAACAGAGTTTTGTGTGGCAACTGGCAAAATCCATTTGGGAACGTAATCAGTTCAGTGCTTCGGTCTACGGGAATTCTTCCATTGCCAAGTTGGATCAACTGATGTGAAAATGATAGAAGTGCCGAGTCATTTTGCAGTTGAACTCGCATGTTGGTAGATAACGATAAATTTTAACTTCATATCAGAGTGTTGATGATTTGAGGCAAGCATTGAGTTCATCAGCTGGCGTTGAACATTTTTATTCTGAGTTTTGTCGTCGTAGTTGTTCTCTGTTGTTAGCATTGGCGTACGCAAGGGAGGGGGGAGGGTTTTGGGGTTCTAACCCCCTCCCCCTCCTTGCGCAAAGATTATAGTGCTATTTTGCAGGAAAAACGTAAAAACCTCCCTTTAGAAGGAAAAAAAATCTGAAACCTCTCTCGAGAAAATTCTGCGCACGCGCATGGTTGTTAGTGACGTCATATGTCCAGCTTGTGCGGCAAATATTATTCAAACACTTTTTAAGCATTTTTCAAATTGAAACTATACCTCTACGATGGGCGGTTGATGAGATAAAGGCCGCATTAGCACTTACAGGACACCCTGTATATAGTCTAGCAGAAATACCCGGCGCTTTCCTGGTTTTCTTCAATTACTGGGAGGATTGGGAAAATTACAAACCGTTATAAAGGAATAAACTGTTATGATAACAGAATTAAAGGTGTGCCAAACCATTGTAAAGGTATATATATATATATACACGTCTGAAACCCATTGTTGGAAACCACGGTAACCAAAGTAAACGTTCCAAAAGTAATTGTTAAGGCCCCAAAACCACTGTAATCCGACAGTTTTTCGCCCATTTCGGGCATTTGCCCAGCTCTGAAGAACTTTTAAAGTAGCTTACGGTTCAAGCCCGGTCCTGTTTGGTATATACGCAAAATCTGGCGACGATCGGTCTAAAACTGTAGATTTGTATAAAGAACATACATACATTCAAATTTATATGTAACATAATTGATTATAATAGAGTCATAACTTTCATAATATAACCTCCTCCTGACTAGAACACTGTCTGCCTCTCTGTCTCAACGAATAGATATAAGCAAGTGGTCAAAGATCTGGGTCATGCTGGAAAAACTTAGCTGTGTTCCTCGCTCCCGGGAAATCAGCCGCGACACTCCTCGTGATAACTATGCCGCTCAATGTCTCTCTGTCTCTCCCTCTATTTATTACGATTAAAAAAAGTGTTAAGGAAATTAAAATGAATTTTTTTCAATGGGGGGCATTAAAATGATATAAATATGCACAAAAAAGGAAGAAATTTCACTTCATTAAAGAGATATGACATTTCAAAGTGGGTTTAGTGATTTCTGCTTTGCTGGTGAAGGATTAAACGGTACGGTAGCCGAGTCATTTCGCATACGGTACATTTTCCGATTACGAGCAACTCGGATGAAATAGGTAGCAAAATCGAATCCCCCCCCCCCCATAACTGGCTTCAAAGGAACGCTACTCACTCAACCCAAAAACTAGTACAACGTAAAAATACCAATTTTTACACCTCCCAAGTCCACTTGGAGGACACTTTCGTGGAATGCAACGATCCTCAAGTAAGACTTGAATGAATATAAACAGGCAGTTATTGATTAAAATGTCGACTGAGCACTGATACTGATACAGGGAAGTTGGTGATCCTCAGTGAATCTCCCCGTAGATGGTGGCACTAATAATCGCACAACACCCTGCACGCACTCAGAATGTTAGGTACACTTCCGGCACAACTAAATCGGTGGTAAATTGCCCATGGCGATAGACCGGAGTTGCGCTCGGTTTGAAAGGAAGAAAGAAGATCCCTAGTGCTAGAATTAAGATCCATAAAATCCATCACTACATAAAATAGATCGTTTATTGGAATCTTAAACATACGGCTTGCAACTCCTGTTTAAATACCTTTGAAAACAGAGACGCATTTACGGTTTTGCTATAAGTCACTCTCATGTTCACACACTCTCTAGGCTACTCTTTTGGTCGCTCACATGATTACACTATTTTGCACATCCGCATACTTGTACACTGTTTTGGTCATTGACATGCTTGCACGCACTCTAGGTCACTCTTTCAGTCATTCATATGCCTTACACACGCTTTGAGTCACTCATTTAGTCATTCATATGCCTTACACACGCTTAGTCACTCATTTAGTCATTCATATATATGCCTTACACACGCTTTGAGTCACTCATTTAGTCCTTCACATGCTCTCGCGCGCTATAGGTAATTTCACTTTTTGTCATTCAAATGCTTACACACTCTCTAGGTCAGTGTTTCTCAACCGTTGGGCGCGGCTCAGTACCAGCCCTAACACTAACCACACCAGGTCTTGAATGATTCGCAGTTTCATTTTTCCTATTAATTTTCCGTTATGTATGACCGGCTTTTCCCTTACTCAATAGGTAGATAGATAGATAGATAGATAGAACCGCTCACAACCCCGGACTGATGCAAAGCACCTTACTTCCGTTACCTCAAAAGAGGCAGAGTTGTGTCGGAAAAGTTAGCAAAGATTTATAGTGGTGGCTCCTCTTGCCCCCGTGCCCGCAAATTTCGAATTACTCGCGTCGTTCTCTTCATGAAGACAGCCATCAACCAATGCAACATACAAGCCATTTGACAAAAATGGGTGACTGAATCCAATGACTAGGGAGAAAAATTCCACGTGCGCCCAGTGGCACATAAGGGCCGGAGACCGCAGCCTGGGATTCCGAAAGAAATGTGGAAAAGACTTGTGGGCAAGAAAGAAGAAGCTGGCATGTTGAAGTGGGAGAGCTTTGAGAATGATCAAAATACACAATACACAATGTATACAAATTACATTGCCTCGACTGTGACGGGAAACGAAGAAACAAAGCCTTCGTCCACAGCGCTGAGCAGTTTTGCCTGTCCTATTGCAGAATATGCAATATACACACACAGAGAATCCACACAGAGCCTGCACTGCAACGGGAATAATCAAACAGAGCCTCCGTTGACAGTGCTGGGCATTCACATTTGAATTACATGCATATATTACTTACTTTACAAAATTTCCCTTTTTTATACTATTGGGAATGCACAAAAACATTACTCTCTGAAGGTAGTATTGGGTACCGAATAGAGATTTACCGGGCCTCGGGCTTTTCCGAAGATTGAAAACCACTGCTCTAGGTCACGGTTTTGCTCACTGCACATTTTTTTTTTGTAGACTCACATGCTTGCAAACTCTCTAGGTAACTTACTGACCTAGATTCTCGCTGTCTTGGTAGAGGCGGATTGCTTTTAAAATTTTTCCACCATCTCATCCATTTTAGGTACACGCACTGACGCTTTTCTTTAGGTACTCGCACTCACACTTCCGGCACAACTAAATCGGTAGTCATTTTTACAATTTGTTACTCCTCCGAACTTACCGCCCTGGGATATAGCTCGCAAAGCCCCTCCACTTGCCTTTGAATAAGCTTTATTCGGAAGAATTGCTTTGAATTTTATCTGAGTTCTTCGCTACTGACGATCATCCACGATCTTCGCATGCCGAAACGGCTTCAAGTTCCCCGAGTCCCACATCGATAAAATGACGACCAACGCACGGAGAAACCACTCCGACCTGTCCACGATCTCACGCCAATATGGCTTCAAGCTCATTGAGATCCATTCCGATCAAATCGGCCAGGGCACCCAGGAAAGGATTCAATGCCTTTCTTGTCATCCAGATGCAGCTGTTGAATAATTAAAAAAAAATTATTTTTACATTGGAATATTTTCAATGTGAAATTTCTTATCAATTTCATTACACGTTATGAAAATGAATAATAAGTTTATAAAAGATCTTTTGTAAAACTTAAAAAAATAACAACCAATAAGCGTACTGGTTACATTCGAACGAATGTAATCGATAGCCTTATTGGTGGGGATGTTTTTTTTTCAGTTTTTTAAAAGATCTTTTATCAAAATCTATAGCGCAATTCCGGCCTTAAGCCGGAGGGAATGATCACTCGTCAAAATCAGCGATTATTTCAGCAAATGAGTGACCAAGTGCATACATGCGTGCGTGAGTGAGCGAATGAAGGAGTAAGTCAGTGACTATGTAAGCGAAAGAGCGTGTCGATGAGTGAGTGAGCGATCAAGTGAACACATGAGTGAGTGAATGAGAAAGCGAATGAGTGCCGAGTAAATCAGTGAACTTCACTATCACTCATTTTCTCATTCACTCACTTGGTCACGCATTTCGTCAGTGTCTAAAGGCCAAGTGAGTGAATGAGAAAATGAGTAAGTGAAGGAGCAAATGAGGGAGTGAATGAACAAATGGACGAAAAAGAGGGAGTGAGTGTAACCAAATAATAGAGTGAATGAGAAAATCAGTGAGTAATTGGGAAAATATGTGAGTATGTAGGGAGGGGGGGGGAGAGAGAATGAATGCTTGATCCGTTAAAAAATCTTGCCACAGAGACCAACAGGCCTACAAACGGTACAGATATTCAATAGTTACGCTTCAATTCTGAAATATAGATGGCAGCACTGAAAAATTTGACACAACACTAGATACGCACTTGGACGAGGTATACACACACTTATAATTCCGGCACAACTCACTAGGTAGCAAATTGCTCATAGACCTGACTTGTGCTCGGTTTGAAAGAAAGAAAGAAAAGCCCTTAAAGGTTCGGGGGGGGGGGGTGGGCTGACCTGGCTGAAGAACCAATTATCTACCCAGGACCACAACCAGACACTTTTTCAGACGTTCAAACATGCATCATGCCTCCCTCATGTAATGTGGGATAACTTTTAGGGGATTTATCACTTTTCATCCCCCCCCCCACGGTCCACTGCAGTGCCCGTGGCACCGCCTGCACTCTTTCTCTGGATTGTGGGGGGGGGGGGAGAAAGGTTCTGTCAAAAGCCTTGGCCAAAGGGTTCGATGCCTGAATTTTAGAGGTCTTGGCATGGATTTAGAACATCCTGCAGCAGGGCTCCCTTGGCTAGGGTCTTTGGCGGGCCCTGCCGTGATGAATCTGTAGTATGAAAAAACTAAGTTATAAGAATCGTCCCGGGCTGGAGCCCTGTCAGTCCCATCCTTGTGGGAGGGGGCGGGGCATGTGTTTTAGACAAAATTTTAAATTTTTGCTCCGTTAACGTTAGTCAAAAATCTAATAAAAAATACAATGTCCCAACCGGTAAAATGCCCAACGAGGTGGCTGAAATTAAGAACGTTAAAGTGAAAATGTAATAAAAGTAATTTTTATCCCGTTTTGCGGCCCCTAAAATTTAGCAGCCTCCGAGTGTCCCCTCCCCGGAGATAGGTGCCAACTAGACTGACAATAAGATGGGTTTATTCGGAGATTCAGTCGGATGCAGAAAGATAGTACCTGGGACTTGCGCAGAGCCGTCTTAAGAGCACCATGAGCCACCGGGCCTAAGTGTTTTTCTGAGGCCGTACCTGGTATTCTAGAAAATTTTAACCGGATCTAATTTTTGTGAGGCCCCCCCCCCCTTCTCTAGAGGCCGTGCCCATGCGTTTAGACGGCACTGCTATTTGCGTCCCACGATAGGGCTCCATCAGACCAGACGCGACCTAGGCTCTGTCCCTCCCGGGATATAAGTATTTTACCCGTGTGGGTTGGGTCGTGCTGGAGAGAGTAAGGGGCGCCGCGATGGGGCGCCGACCGGGATGTAACCGGAAGACGACACCCCCGACTCTCTGTCCCTAGCTGCAAGCACGAGGCCTGGTCTTCAGGGTTTTCCTCATTCCAAGGAGACGCTGACAGCAGCCTTCCCCCCCCCCGACCAGGCTGCCACCTGCCTCGCGAGGGGCCCACAAACCCGAGAAGCGGCCAAGGGGGGCCCCCCCCCAAGACACGATTGGGCTGCCGTACGCACGCACACACTAGGTGTGTCACTCTTTTGGCCATTGCTCACTGTTTCAGTCACCCGACGTGCTCTTGCGCACTTTTTTGGTCATTTACATGCTCACACACGCACTGGGTCACTCTTTCAAACACTCGCATGTTTGCATACACTTTGCGCCACTGTTTCGATCATTCACATGCTTGCAAACTGTCTAGGTCCCTGACTGACTAGTCTCTCGCTCTTCTTTCCGAACTACCCCTCCCCCTCCCATAAATAAGAGAGTATAACCCGTTATCTTACGACCCTGCGAATAAGGGATTAATTAGCATGGTCCCCACATCCTGAAGCAGGGCCCCCAGGCTGGGATCTTTTATGGGACCCACCGGTCACATTTCCACGGGCCTGCTATAGTTAATTTATATCGTGAGAAAGTAAAAAATGGTGAGACATATCCCGGGCCTCAGGGCTAGAGTCCTGTCAACTCTGCCCTTGGGGGGGGGGGGTACACTCGTAACAATAAGAAATATCCTCTCTCAGACCCCAATACCAAACAACGTACAAGAACTTGTTCTAAACAACATAAGAGATAGAAAAATCTCACTATTCACGGACAAAGGGCCTGTCTCCACCATTCAAGCTAAGGGATGTCCCCAGGGGTCACGTAGTGGACCTCTACTTTGGAATCTGGTGGCAAACGATATCCTCACAATGGACTGGACAAATGACATCGAGATACAAGCATACGCGGATGATATGCTTATTACCATAAGTGGAAACACAGAGAAACAAATCGTAAAGAACACCAGAAAGGCAATGGCTATGGTAAATGCCTTTCTTACCAAAAACTCTCTTCAGGTCGAAACTTCTAAATTCAATTTTATTTGGATTGCATCCAATAATCAAACACGTGGAAGAATAATATACGCGGTTGGGTCCAAAACAACGGAGGGAGTGGGAGCAGCTTACAGCATATTCAGCGACAACGAAGAGATAGATTACTGGATCTCAAAACTTCACGATCGGAATACAGCATTCCAAGTTGAAATGCTGGCCATCAAGAAAGCTGTAGGAGTGGCAACAATATTTCCTTATAATACCATAATAAAAACAGACAGTCTTCCCTCTTTGAAAGCTCTCAACGACCCACTCACAACAAATCCAATGGCCCGGGAAGTCCGTAAGCTACTTTTTCAAAACAGTAAAATACATCTTTGCTGGATTAAAGCTCATAACAAAAATCAAGGAAATGAGAGAGCTGACTTCCTTGCAAAGCTGGTCACCAAGGAAGGAACCCCCTATACCCTACCGATCTCTCAATCCGTATACAAAGGAAAGTGGATGCAAGAATCATTACGTCACTGGCAAGAAAGATAGGACACTGAATGTATAGGGAGTAAAGATTCATGAAATTCTACTCGAAGTCAGTACACACCACTTGCCATGGCCCAGAAACATAATCTTTTTCACCGAACACGGGCCGTTCCCAGCCTATCTGGCAAGATTCAAAATAGTAGCCTCTGCCTCTGCGAAAAAGAGGGAAACAATTTTCATTTCATCTCAGAGTGTCCCAAGACCAAAGAGTTCCATTTTAAATTACCAGACCGGGACAAGCTGACACTTTGAAAACGACGCATCATCATCAGAAGTCCGATTAATGCAAATGGCATAATATAAAACTTGTGAAACATCTTGAAACATGCAAAACTGAATTCAGACGTCCAATTAACCGGACAGACGATTCCGACGAATCCGAATGTTCCGTTTCAGAACCAAGGCCAAAAATTCCTAGCCAGCATCCCATGATCACAAGACTCAGGAGTAAAGAAAGATCAATCCAGGCAGCCCTTCCTCCCTCGGAGATGCCCTCTACATCCCAATATCATCATCCACGTGTAAATGTACATTGTCGGTTAGTGTAAATTAGCGTGTGCTTAATCTTTTTTCTTTGGTATTATATATATATATATTTTTTTTTTCATTTGTCTCTTAGTTAATCCTGATTGTATGTATCCTCAATGTCTTCTGATGGATTGTTTCCATAGAATTTATATAATTTTTTCATTTGTTGAATAAATAGAAGATGCTCTACGACCCGACCCAGCCTCCTAGGAGGTGAAGAGAGGATACACATTTTGCTTTACGCCTTAATCTATCTATCTATCTATCTATCTATCTATCTATCTATCTATCTATATATATAAAATTGATTTTCTGTGTGTCTGTGTGTCTGTGTGTGTGTATGTTCTCTATACAAATCTACAATTTTAGATCGATCGTCGCCAAATTTTGCATATATACCAAATGCGACCCGACTTGAACGATAGGCTACTTTAAAATTTCGTCAGAGCAGGGCAAGTGCCCCAAATGGGCAAAAAACTGTCGGGCAACAATGGTTTTTGGGCCTCAACAATCACTTTCCGAACGTTTACTTTGGTTACCGTGGTTTCCTAGCAATGCGTTTCAGACGTGTATATGCCTTTACAATGGTTTGTTACTTTTTTAATGCTGCCAGTTATGTATGATAGTTTATGCCTTTATAATGGTTTGCTATATTTTCAATACTCTCAATAATGAGGCTTTTTGAATAGACGTCATAATCATCACCAGCATCGCTTTGAGGGTCAGGAAAAGGGTGATCCTCATAGAAATTAGTGTTAAAATTGCCGATTTTAATGTAGAAATGCGGAAATTTGGTGGGGTTTTCCACTACATTAATAATTTTAAAAATTGTATTAAATACTCGATTTTTGAAATATTGAGTTCGCTTAGAGATATACGAAGCCCAGGAGATTAAATATGAAGTGGTTAGCCGGACCTACTTTTGATTTGGATATCCATGCAATAACATTGATTTCAACTTTTTATTTATATCTTCTCAAGCATGAAAATTAATGTCTCCGTATTGTCTTTTGATATTCAACTGCATAAATTCATAGTTTAGGTTGTTTTAAAATCAATTATGGGTCCGTAAAGTACATCGAAGAAATTCCACAGCTTTAAGCATTTTTGGAAGCAGAAACAGGCAGAAATAGATAACTTGAAGTTTGGGAGGGGGATCGAAATACCTAGCGCCCCTTAAAAAAAGGGGAAAAAAATATTCATTTCTACGTTTCTTTAAATCTAGATTTGTTTATTTCATGAAGTCGCGCAGTAAGTCGCCATATTGGTTAACTTAGACACGGTTTGCATGTCCCTCAAAGAAAGAGGGAGATATCACGTGATCCAAACAGCCTCATTGAAGAAAACCCGGGCAGCGCCGGGTATTATAGCTAGTGATTATAATAAAATCAAATAAGTTAACATATTTCAATAAAATGAATAAAAATTATGTCTAGAAATTCATTGTATCTTACCTGTTCTGCCTCGATTTCTCGTAGTATCTCTGTCAGGGGAACCACGATCAAGGAGTGTGGCCTCTAGCATAGAGAGAGAGAGAGAGAGAGAATGAAAAACACAAAAATTGCCATACACGAATATTGCAAAAAACAGTACACAAAAATATGTGCGCTTGCGAATCACACACAAATATAAAAGATTCCAGAGAGCCTTTTGGAATAATCCATGATTGTTTCAATCTTGGGATCACTGCGTACATGCTTATTCCTGATGAACCAGAGGGACCTGATATAAAATTTCCGAGTGTTACGTTTGGAAAGGTTCGAAAGAAATAATATTTGCTCCTTCTTTGATTTCTAGCAGACGTCCAGGCAGGAGCAAGTAATGTAGGACGTATGATCAATTTATACGAAATGAATTTGTCGTTGATAGAAAAAAGGTCGTGTTACGCCTACAAATTTCGCTAAGGGCCTCTCGGGCTTGTTTGGCTTTTTTTAATAACCTCAGAAGTGATGAGCGAATGAAATACGTTTATCGAAAATTACACCAACATAGTTATGTGTATCAGATGGATGAATGTTTCCCTGCACGCTTATAAATGCTTTTGGAAAAAGCTCAATTTTTCCAGGTTATTACCCGCATGGAAAGCAGTTTGTTTAGCATTCAATTGAACCCGACTGCAATGTCGGGAATTCAAATTCTTGCACAGGGTACAGGAATGGCTAGGTACGGCGCTTGGGGACGGGTGCATCAAAGATCTCAGCCTAGGGACCTGACTCCAAGATGTAGAGGGACATGGGTGTGGGTTGTTGAGGCGCTGTTACTGGAGCTAGGGTGGCCATGGCTCAAGGTTTAGTAGCCCTGAGTGAAAAAGGGGGTTCTCACGGGAAAAAAATTTCAAATTATATTATGCAAGGGGAGCCTCAGACGAAGTTTTTTTTTAAATATTTAAGGTCATTAAAACTCTAAATAATAATATTACTAGTATATAATTAAAATATACATACCTGGGTGAAAACGGAACCCAAAACACGACACGAAATCGTCGTCGAGATCACACTGTGGGACAAAAATATTATCCTGGAATTCGAGACAATGTGTACGGAGAAATTTTAAAGACGATTTTAGACGTCAGTCCTAGTTAACCGAAAATGACATGAATGAGAGGAAAAATATAGCTTTCTTTTGTTTCTGAGCTTCAACAATGAATGCCTTTTGGAATGTTTAGTTTGGCTGCCTTGGTTCTCTAACAATGAGTGTTAGACATGTACATTAGGGTGGAACGAAAAAAAAATTCGAAATTTCCATCGTAATAGAATTTAAAATATGCCTTTATGTGAAAAAATGCCATTCCTAATTTTTTTCCCCGAAATTCAAACTTCTTGAGGTTCCTCATCGCCCCTAAAGTTTTACTCACGTGTGGAATTCTGTAACATGACACCGCAGAGGAGGCTTTCCTATTCCCCTGAACACTTGATTCATTCAGTGACCTCGATGTTTTCCCATCGTTTTCAGTATTCATTTGTAATCTTACCCCTTAACTGAGAGGGTGTATGGCAGTCAAAATGATGACCAGAAGCATTTATTGTTGTGACATTTTAGGAAATCCTGAAGAGTGGGATTCTCGGGTCGCGCCTACCTATGGTTAATCTTGGTTATTTGCTGACTCAACGCAATATGCAGGCACAACAATCAAGAAAATATCCAGCTATTGCGAACATTTTTGAAATTTTCGTGTTAAAGATAGAAAATATTTGGAAAACTGCTTCAATTCCTACCGTTTCTCACCAATGGATATGCAAAATTTTCAGACTTTTACTGTAAATACAAGAATCTTCAGAAAAATATGAAAGCAAGAAAAGATTCTCAAACTTTCAAGTTGAACTTGAAATATTTTCAGTGCAAAGCACGGAAATTGTTCGACATTGCAGCATGCAAATGTGATTTTGAAGACTTTGAGTGTGACAAGTTGAACCCAAGTCATCTCATCACCGTTTTCACCATTTTTCTTTCATAACACCCTCACCCTTTCCTGACAGGGACGATATATCTCGAAAGTAGTTCCAGGACGAACTAAGCCTCGAAAAAGCGGAAGAATGATTTTAGGAGAACGCGAAGAGACCTTTTTGAAAATGAGACCAAGCATTCTATTCGATTTTTTGACCACCGCTGAACAATGTTCAGAAAACCTAACCCGCTCGTCAATGAGAATTCCCAAATCGGTGACCCTAGTTGCATCCGGGATAGTGACACCATTCAACTCGTAAGAGAACCGTGTGTTGTTCGAACCAAAATGAGTGACCATGCACTTATCAACGCTAAACGTCCTGTTCCATTCCCATTGCCCATTCTGCAATCCTGTTTAAGTTGGTCTGGAGCAACTCCCTATTGCAGTGATTTCCGATTACCCCCATTAGCTTCACAACATCTGCGAATTTGCTAGTAATCTTATCGGTAAAAAGTGGAAAAAGTATGGGGCCAAGGCCACTTCCTTGAGGAACTCCACTTGTGACGTCTGTCCAACCAGAGAATTCCCCGTTCACCATAACTGGTTGCGACCTATTTCTTAACCACGATTCTATCCAATTCAGCAAGTTGCCCCCAATTCCAATCTCGTGTAAACTCTTCAAGAGTTTGCCATGTTGGACCCGATCGAATGCCTTCTGGAAATCAAGGTAAACAACATTTACATTTTTGCTCTTACCCAAAGCATTAGTCTCGTGATCATAGAAGCAAACGAGGTTAGTTACACATGACTTCCCCTTCATGGACCCATGCTGATTATCCCACAATACATTATTCTCGTATATCCACTTCACAAACTGCCTTTTGATGATAATTTCCAAATTGAGGATAATTTGATGATAATTAGAGGGTGCGATATACAAATACGCTTTTTTCGAACAAAGGGTATGACGTCGAGCAAAACAGAGGACAGCTTCGTACTAAATTATTCCAATTGGCTTACCACCCCTACTGATTCCAACCGGTCTTAGTTTTTCGAAAACAAGGAACCAGTCTTTTGTTATCAACCTTACCCAAGGAAAAGTTAGTGAAATCTGACTGCTGACTGTACGATGATCACTGGAAGAAAACTCCCCCCCCCCCCGAAACTTATTCAACAAGGTCCTCAGGACTAGTAAGAACTAAATCCAAAATAGCAGTACCCCTAGTGGCTTCTGATACATGCTGATACAAAAAATTTTCGAGCACCAACTTAAGAAAGTCTCTTTCATACTGATCTCTAGATGAAAGGTTCACCCAATCAATACCTGGGTAATTGAAAACCCCTAGTATGAGAACCCTCTTACGCTTACACATGTAGGAGAATTCACCATGGATGAAATTTGTATTATTTCAAATTAGTTTATTTTTGTGTAAATGATTATGGTTTCGTTGAGAAAATGTCAGTTGTCGTTTCCAAAATACGCATTCTTGTAGTGATAAAAATCGCAAAAAATGGTAGCAAGCAGTTTTATCAATTTTATTCTCTTCATGCGGTTAAAAGTAGTTAAGAGTAGCCACACGAATTAATCACAATTGAAAAGTTTAACCTTTCACATCGTTTTCAATAATGTATCAAGGATATAGGTTCATGTTGTAGCCATACTATGAACTTGAAAAAAATCAACTAAAATACGTGTGAAAAATATTTAAATATTTGTTTGAAACATTCATTCCAGAGAAATCATGTGCGCAGTCACAGGGTCGGATCAACCATTAAGCAAAATAAGCACGTGCTTAGGGCATCAGTACTGAAGGGGCACCACCAAAAAGATATCATATGGTATTTTCTTTTTAATGCACGACTTTTTTTTTTAAATCAATCATCCGATAGAAGATCCTAAAATTTTAAGAACACTTGATTGTATAGTTGAAGATCATTATCACAAGAATGGCACGAAAGATGAGAATCTAATAATATTGCAAACTAGACTTCACATTATTGCCAAGTTTTTCGATTTGCTTTTCGCAATTTTCATAAAGTACGCCCAGGGCTGTCTTAACATCATCATACGCCAACATACAAAGCGATTTTTCTGAGGGAGGCACTACAACCTAGCTAAAAATTCCTACCTACCTACTTGCATATTTACTCTTGAAAATCGGAACCAGATCTAATTGTCACTTGGTTGCCAGAAGTGACCAGATGGGCCCCATGCAGCAAACCAAGTTCTACAGAATAAGGACATGATTTTTTTGGGTCATTAGTGGATCAACTGTGTAGTTTGATCTATAGAAGTAATAGAAATGCTACCAGGTGTAAATTAGGAACTTGACAATGTATCTAAAAAGAAAAAATACCCAATATATATATATAATGGTGATTCGTCAGAAATAAGATACCTACTGGCAGGGCCGCAACTGGATACTTGGTTAGCGGGAGCAACCACTCATTTAGCCACCCTCCCCCCCCCCCGTAATGCTGAAGGATAGGTTGAATGGTTAAATCTGCGCCCGGGGCACCAGACTCGCCTGCTCCCCCCCCCCTAGTACTTGCGGCCCTGCCTATTGGTAATATTATGGCCATTCTAAGATTCTATGATTTCTCCTTGGAGTGTTGTTACAGCGTTTATCTCATCAACCGTTCGTCGTAGTGGTATGGTTCTAATTATAAAAATTCTCAAAATGTGACCAGAAATCACCCTGCACGAGTTTTGAGGATGAAAATACAGTGTACACAAAATAAAAAATGAAATTTTTATACAATCCCTCCCCCCGTCCCCGTCTGTAGCGCTTAGAAATTCTGACAATCTTAACATTACCAGCCAATAAGAGTCAAGCAACTGTGACGTCATAGAAACGTCACAGTAGACCGCGAGGCTACCGCAACTTGTGATCCATTTGGCGCCACCATATTTCTTGGCGACATTTAATAATGGATATACTAAATCCAACATCAGCACGGCAAGCAGGATTGGTACAGTGGGAAGTTCATGGGACGCTTAAAACGAAGGTTATGAGTTCGAGTCCCTCCAATTTTTTTTCCCCCTAACATCTACGTTTGAAAAATTTTATATCTTATTACATATAGTGCCGGACTCGTGATGCGAGGATCCGGGTTCGAACCCCACAGTGGTGGTCGGCTGAAGTTGGTTTTCTGTGGTTCCCAACTTCAAGGCGCAAATGCGAGCCGATCTCCCCGTTAAAAAGTCTCGCCACAGAGAGCAACAGTCCTACAACGATAAATTGTTCAATCATAACACTTCACTCATAGTTAGAAAAACTGGGGGCAGATGACAGCACTACACATAACAAGCATTACACAGAAACAAACTTTACGTCAGGTTGCACTACACGTACACGCACATTCCCGCATGTACCGATTCGTTGGGGGTTCATTGGGGGGTTTCGCGGGGTGGGGGGTGCATGTGTGGTGTAGCAGTAGGGCCTCCAAAAAATGGCTCGGGGATCCATGATGTTCTTAAGTCAGCCACCTCGTTGGGCAATTTGCCTGTTGTGGCGTTGTATTTGTTTGTTTGTTTGTTTGTTTGAATTTCTTTTAACTGTTGCACATAAATATGATTTGTTATACAAGATTCATCAAAAGACTGGTTATTTGTGGAGATGAAGATTACAAGGAAGAAAATTCATCACTGCCCCCACGGGAACACGAACCCCGGTCTCTCGCTTGTCAGACGAGTGCTCTACCATCTAAGCTATGGAAGCAGATAGAATGCTTCTACCTTGGAGCGTATATATATGTTGAAAGGCACCGTACATGGACGGCGTCAACAATCCACTAATAGCTCGTGAATGACAAAGGCCAACCGGCCTTTCAACATATATATACGCTCCAAGGTTGAAATATTCTATCTGCTTCCATAGCTTAGATGGTAGAGCACTCGTCCGGCAAGCGAGGGACCGGGGTTCGAGTCCCCGTGGGGGCAGTGATGAATTTTCTTCCTTGTAATCTACATCTCCACAAATAACCTTTCGATGAATCTTGTATTGACAAGTGGAGAGGACGTTTCTATATGATTTATTATATTTTAATTCACCACAAATTGCCAGATGCACGGGAATGGGAGGGGGATTGTTCCGAAACAACGAACTTGGCGATACAGGGGAATGGGGTGGGGCATTCTCGTCCAATAAGTTATCGTTTATTGAATCACTAAAAAATGTTTTCATTTTTTTATGATTTAATCCAAATGTGGTTCAGTTGCATCAAGTTGACAATAATTACGGCTCGCGAAGCTAGTCCCTGCTATCATTTATTGATTCATAATGATAATAGATTCATTAGAAAACCAAACATAGAACTTGTGTTTCGACAAGCCACTGTATTTATTGCATGTCAATATAATAATTATATATATATATATCATTATTATTATGGTCGTTATATTATAGTATTGTTAAATTATATCATTGTACTATTATCGTGTGAGCAAATGAGACGTAATGACAAAATAATAGCGAAATCGCAAATAGACGCTGGCGTTTGGCGATAAGTTGCCAAACATAGCAACAGGAGGTACACCTCACAATGTCACAGTTGCTTGACTCTGATTGGCTGTAACGAGGATAATCAGAATTTCTAAGTGTTTAGTGTCCCCGTCCTCTAACTTCCAATTAGACAGTTGTTGCTCTTTCTCTTCTGAGCCCAAAAAACGAATTACATGTTTTTAACTGCTTTATACCCTGAGATATTTAAATTCAAAAATTGAAGACAGGTCCGGGCTTAGGAGAATTTCACGGCTAAATGCGAAAAAAAAAAAATTGCGTCCCCCTCTAAAAATTTTTTATGTACTTTCTCCCCGACTTACAAACTTTTCGAGTTACGAACATAAATCTTGAAGGGGAAATTTTGTTTTCACGAAAAGAACGAATTCTATCACACTCATTTTTTTTTTCATTATTTCAGGAACGCGTTGATAGTCTGGATCGTAATCAAACACGATCCGTTGAGAGGGAATGGCATTTAAATTAATTTTACAAAATTCAAAAATTATTAATAATAATTAGCACGTGGTCCACCTGCTGACACTTCGGCCCTCCGAGACCTGTGGGGTCCCGGCGGGACGGACCCGGTGGCTTGCGAGTCGGGGGATGTTCGCCGGGCCCGGATGTCAGGAGAGTTCTTCCAGCATGGCCCAGCCGCAAGGTAATCCGCTTATATCCCGCAAGGGACAGAGCGGGGGCCATCCGAGACCGTCCATCCCTTTGCGAAAGAGCGCAAACCATCCCAAGATGGTCTCTCTAGGTGGTCAGCGGTCATGTCTGTCTGTCTGTCTGTCTGCTGACACTTCATCGTGGCTCGAATCATATTGAACAGACATAAAGTTTTGTCACACTTTTAAAGCGCTTCATCATCTCTTTATCAAATATACGTTGCAATTCGATAACTTTGATCATTTTTCGAAAAAATGACAAATAACAACAAAGAGAACTCTCTGTCTCTCTTTCATCATCGCATGAGTTGCCTGAAATTTCGAGATTAAAGCCGGATTTTCGTAGGAATAGTTTTGTTGCGCAGCGTGAACCGAATTAGACCATTTCGCGCCGCCAGAAACGGGTTACATAATTACGTTACGCGTTTGTGTTTTCCTAGCGTGGCGCATCAGATCATGGCGGCTATATTATAGTATATGGCCTTAGCATCAGCTACTCTGATGTCTGCATGCTCTGGTTTGAAGGGAAGGGGAAGCAAACACACAATAGTGAAGAGAACATCGGCAAAACGCGCGGCGCACGACGCATTTGATTCCTCCGGAAGCAGTCGGCCAATCACGCCCGACGTAAAGCGTTGTCGTGAGCCGTATTGCGCTGTGTAGGAAAACAGTCGTACCGCTTTTCTTATTGGGACTCAGTGGTTTGACACAAACAGACATCCCCCCCCCCCTCCATCACCACAAATGCAGCGCCTTAAAAAACAACTCGAAACTGTGAGAAAATCGGCAGAGAAAAATGTGTCCATTGTGATTAATTCTGAAAAACTCACGCAGATACCAATTTCCATGTCTTCTCCTCCTGAACAAAGGAATCCCCGAATTTGTTGTACATTAAAAAAAATTATTAATATCATATCGAAATCAAAAATAAATCGCATAAAATTTCTTGCGAAAGTGAAGATATAAAATAATTGGAATTCAAATTTTATTTTCTTTATTAAAACATTAAAAACTACAAGTTCGATAATTTTTTGAATGAACATGAAAATGTTTCTGAATAATCAATAATATGCAAATACATAGGTAAAAATGCAGCATCAAATCTTCTTTAAAAACATGGCAGTAGAATTTATTGTGCTCATTTTTTTAAAATGAATTTATTAAATATGATAAAATAATAATAATACATTATCTAAAAAATCGGTAAAATTTAAATAAAATATATTCAATCTTAATTGTTAATGGTATATGCAACAATTACTATTAGTTTAAGCCTCGTATATAAAGAAAATTTGATCGATGAACTGATGAAAACAATATTTCAAAGCTTTTTGAATATAAACAGCATACACACCGATGAGTTACTACATTATAACCACCCCATGGTTACAGCAGTGAAAGCCGTTAGTCGTCTGCGACGCATTTATACCAGAGGAATCGTCGATTGTTTGCGGAACAACAGTTATAAAATCACCGGCTGCTGCAGCCGTAATCGAATAGAGGCTCTTGTAACGGGGGGGAGGGGCGAATCACCAAGAGTATGCATAGCCTACGGTGGCTACATCAATAATGACCAGAACAATTAGCCTGTGCGTATTCAGAGTGACGGTTTCAGAGCAAGCTATTTATTTGTGCATCAAGCCGAAGTGCTGTGAAAGGTCACTGCGTCCTATATTTCACGGGATAGACTCATATTCCCAATATTTTTTCCGACTGTTAGGCGCATGCAATCGTCCCTATCACCACCCTCTGTATCCGTTCCTGGACTGTCGTATATGTCCCTGTGTCTTAGACGCAAAGCGGTGAATTAGACGGACGGTCATAATGTGGTGACTAATCGGTGTAATTTCTCGACGGAAGAAAAACAGCAACCAATGCGTGAGGTCGTGTTACATGAACCGCGATGAACATTATGAACCTGAAATAAATTTCTTCAAAATACATAGTATACAAAGATGAATCCACATTACTCGCGTCTCGTGCTCCTCAAGGACTTCTGCTTGAGATCGTTTCCATCCGCTTGCACATTACACTGCTTGACAACTGATAAGAAACAATTTTTTCCCGTTATACCGAATGACAGGCATCTTTTAAAGAAATGAAACTTGGCACATGTTTAATAGATATCCTGAAGTATCTCTATTATGCAAAATGGGACAGATATCGGCAAAAAACAGATGCTCTTTACAGTTGTAAACAGTTACGAGGTAATTGCTTGTTTTGCTCGAAATAATGACAGATATGAGTTCTTCAGTATGATGTATGACATTTTTGGACACTGATGCACATTTGACATCTGCTCATGCTTCCCATGAAATTGTTGTGAAGTGCTTGAGGTATTTTATGCCATTCGTCCTTCAAGGTGATTTTGAGTTCCTGTATCGCTAGGGAGGGTTATGTCTTTGAGCAATACGTCTACCGCGTACATCCCAGGCGTGCTCTATAGGATTTAGGTCAAGCGAATTGCAGGTTATGACATGCGCTGATTATTATAACTTTCTAGTGTGTCATTCACTTCATCTATCCTATGCGGACGGGCATTGTCATCCACGAACCGAATGTCTGGATCAACTGCAACGCGGGAAAGACGCGCATAACCCAGGAGAATATCGGTGCGATACCGCTGTTACTTTACGGTACCTCCATCAAGGATATGCAGTGGAGTTCTGCCATTGCGCATAGCATCCGTCCACACCATTACTCCTCGGCCATAGCAATCGATTTTCTGGACAGTCTCCTGATGTAACGAGTTCCCTGCTCCCTTCACAGTAGCTGGTGCCCAGAATCGCTGTTGATAATGAAGCGTGATTTGTCAGGAAACAAAGGGAAAGTTGCTTTCATTTGGAACCAGCTGACATATTTATCATCTTGAGGTGTGGTGATCCTCCCGCGGCTTCCAACACTCGGCAGACCGTGTTGTTCAAAAACAAAACCCTCCTCTAACCATACAGGAACTTAAAATCGCTTTGAAGGATGACTAGAATAATATCCCTCAAGTTGTCCACAACAATATACTGCACAGCAGATACCGAATGTGCATCAGTATCCGAGGTGGTCACACATCTATACTGAAAAACTTATATCTGTCCTCATTTCCAGCAGAACAAGCACTTCACTTAACTATTTGCTATAGAGAGCATTTTTTTTGCCATGTGGCGATATATGTTTCATTTTGTTTGATAAAGACAATTCAGAGGTCTATTAAACATGTGTCAAGTTTCATTTCTTTAAAGGATGTCTATTGTTCGTTATGATGAAAAATTACACTATTCCTTGGCATTTGCCCAGCAGCATACTTCTGTTTCCCGTCATTTTCAGCTCAGAAAGATCCGGAAAACTGAACATCTGCAAGCGATCAAATGACCAAGGGTCTACGCCATCAGCGTTACTCGGGTGATTGACGCTGATCAAGTCACTCGAGCACTAGCCTGGTCACGAATAGCAAGGCCTCTCCTTGATGACTTAATACAGTATGAGAAGGTCTCTCTTATTAAAGGGTATCCTGATGGATAGATTATCTGTAGACATTTCAGTTGCGAGAATGTAAGTTCTTTCATATCCATTAAGTGTGATGTGACCGATTCGATGATAGTTAAACTGCCCCTCCACCTCTATAATCCAAGGGGTATATCACATTCTCGTCCACGAAAGGGATTCAGTCTTCAAGCTTTTCAGTTCTTGGCGGAGAATTGAAATGGGTTTTACTGAAGAGTTAGTGCGGCCCCTCAGTATGAATGTGGAGATATAGTTGATCTTTATAAAAATTGTCGGCAGTCACTCATTCAGGTTTTGTTTTAGGTCATTTTTTTTAAGTGGACTAGGACATGTGAGAACAATGGATGTCACCATTCCTTGTGCGAGAGAGAGAACCCACGGTTTTTCAGATGACGAGCTTTAAGGAGAATCGTCTCGTCCACCGGCTGATTTCAAACCGCGCGTCTGCATTCCGTCGTAGGCTATCGTAAAGAGACTCTTCTTCTCCATCAGGTTGGCTTTCTTCAAACGAAGCCCAGAGCTGTCTTTCCCGATCCCGGAATCGGAGTCCTCGCCGTCCAAGTCAGTACCGGGATTCTGATCCGTCCTGTCATCTTCAGTCGTGGCGCGTAGGGTCGTCGCGTCGCCTTCTTGTTCCGCGACGTCCTGGTTTCCGTCTTCCAGACGTCCAGATTCGTCTTCGACTTCCCTGCTGTTCAGTATGACCGTCTGGGGTCTTTCCTGCTCGTCTTCAGTCTGGGGTTCAGCTGCCTCAGCAGTTTGTTCTTCAGCCCCCGCTGCTTCGTCTTCGCTTTCGAGAGAAGAACTCGCGCCCATCTTTACGCGTTCTCGTCGACGGAGTTGGATTGCGACGTCTTGCATGCTTTCAAAATCGGTGATGTTCGTTCCAGATGGTCCCGGACGTTCGGGGTCGTCGGCAGTCTGCTCCGGCGTCTCTGGTTTGTCATCCTTATGTTCTTCCTCTTCATCCACTGTTCGGTCTTCGCTGCGCTTCCTCACAACCGCGTATTCGTCGGTGGCTGGTGTTTGCTGGGCGTCTTGCTCGTGATTGAATAACGACTGCCTACGAGCCTGGTTGGAGGGTTCGTGATGAGATGGATAATGCTGATGAATTTGTGTCGCTGTTACTTGGGATGGTAGTATGACTTCTGAACCTCGATGTCTTTGAGAGGTTAATTCCATGGAATTGGGATGTCTGATGTCGTCTACCGCGTACTGTCTGGAGTCTTCCTGAGGCACGTGAGGCCGTTGATGATGGGGATAACGTTCCAGGTTCTGCGGGAACAGCGGATGATGATGTTGTGGCACTTGGTAAACGTGTGAAGACTGCTGTAATAACGCGGGTGAGAGTTGTTGGGGCATCTGAGCATGTCTTAGCCTTTCGATACTGCCGTAATCTGGATCGGGTCTCACAAACCGAGGTCCAGGTCTCGGATATAGGTCTTCAGCCTCCCATCTCTCAGTCCAAGCTGGTCGACCTGCTCTGTCGATGTGAGTCACGAAATGTGGCAGATGATGCTCGTCACGGAAAGTCTGTGATGGGTGATTGATGTCTTGCGGACCTACCACTACCTGACCATCACTCGTTAGGTACACGTCGCTGTCTGTCCTGTGGTACCGAGAGAATTTCAATCCTTCCCTCGGACCATCGGAAGTTCTCTCGATAGGTTCGGTCCTGAAATCAGAATGTCTGGGTCTGACCGTCCGTGGCACTCTCAGAGTGTCGTGAGAGTCAGTGTTCAGGGCGGTCTCGCTGACACTCCGGAGCGGTTCACTGTCTGTGAGACGGACGCGCTCGTAATTTCTGTCCTCATCCTCCTCTCTCAATGGACTTCGAATGTACAGAATCTCGGTCCTTTGAGGAGCGGATTCGGCACCGGGATCGCTGCCACCGGCGTTCACTCGCACAGTCGGACGAACTACTTTGCGGACGACCATGTAGTCACCGACGCGCCGGACGTCTTGTGCACCGATATCCTGCAGAAGCATCTCGGTGTTCGGCGAGAGCGGTCGACCCTGCTGGTACACCCGTGCCATACGTCCTCCCGGCTGACCACTAGGGTAAAAATCCCTCGGCAGACCATCTTCTTGTCTGAATGTGGAGGCAGCTGCTTGAGGGTCGTTGCTGGACACCTGCACTGACGTCGTTTGCTGGCCGTTCGTCTGGACGTCGACATCCACGGCCGAGTAGGATCTCCGGGTTACTTGGTGAGGTTCTTTTGCGCTCCAAGCTTCTCTCACAACTGCAGTGGACCTACAATGGAACATCGGTGAATGCAAATCGAGTTGTATGAGATTCTTAATGATAAAACTGATAATAAACAAAAGAAAAGCTCCATACCTTTTGCGGCCATCGTTGTTATCACCTTTCGCCGCTCCGTTCTCTTTGTAAGTGACGATTGTTTCCTCCGGAAAAATCTTGTTCTTCCAATCAAAAATATCTCTCGCACTGGAAAGATGAATAAATTCTCATATTCTATATTCGGAAGTTTCGCTACATACACAACAGTTCATGGAAAAGACACTAAACATTAATTGAAAATAATGCAATGATTTTACTAGTTTCGACACTGATATACACACCATTAAATGAACAGCATTTATTTCGAATCACAGTGAGATTTTGTTATTATTATTCTAAAGAGATTGTAGCAGTGTGTGACTAAACAGTACACGCCATCAATAAGCTAAAACATAAAAAAACCAGTCACTTGATGACGTGTTGGTCCATATTTGGCATTCAAAGAAGCAGCAAACCACCTTGTCATGTGGTATACATGCCGGATGAGTCATCTCACGGATCACCCGCCGCCCTCCTTGAAATCTCTCCAAGGATCCCTGCTTTAAGTATAATCGCCCAGTTGGGCGATTCTATTTTTGATGAGGGTAGGCAGATACCATAAATTTTTGTAACTGGGCAGCAATTATATTGACCTAACTCACAACTTCAGTGATGCCACCTACGAGAATGTCGATGATTACATCTTTCATGTCATCATAGGTATGCTTTATGCGATCAGTAGCTGTTCGCCTTCCCTTCGTGCCAACCAGAATGGCTGATGTTTGTACTCCAGCATTTTTGCCTTCCTACCTCACGTGTCATACATACACACAAGACCAGAGTTTCCGAAAGTTTTGTTCCATCGCCCCTTTTAAGATTTCCCCCCCCCATCCTTCCCTCAGCTTAAAAGCCCCTACATAGAAATCTTTATTATATATCCGTAGCTTCTATCGACCTTTGGACAATTCCACCACTCCCTCTGCCTCTGGGGTAATATTGGTGATATTATTTTTCAAATCTAATTTTTTGTTTCTCGATTGGACTGGTGTGAAAGTGGAGTCACTCAAGAAAGTGTCCCTTGCGCCCCCATACATTTTTCACTTTTAATCGATGAACGTGATCAGGGACCATCCAAGGATTACGTGAGCATCGGTAGAGGAGGGAGTTTCGGGTTTCTCGCTGACATTTGATAACAGGTGGGGGCAGGGGTCAAACATATGAAAAATATGAATTATTATGTTATTATATTATTTGATATGAAAAGTCCTCTACAGAAAGAACCACTTTGGTGATCCCTAAATGTTCCGCGGAACTTTTAAGTGCTCTGGATATGTGCCGCGTGTCACTCAAGGGATCCATAATTATGCCTCGAATCACTTGAATAATCTGGGAATGTCCCGCGGGTAACTTCGAAGATGTAGAACTGCGCTAGACGACGCTTAAGTGCTCTAAAACTGTGTCACATGTCACTCAAGGATCTGTAAACGCACCACGGACCTTAAGTGTTCTTGAACTGTGTTGCGGATTACTTAAGTGATCTGTGAATGTGCCACGAGCATGCTTGAGTGATCTGAAAATGCGCCACTGGCCGCTTAAGTGCTCTGAATTTGAGATACAGACCTTTGAAGACCCCGCTTCACATCTCAGCTAGATATCGAAGCGTTCCCGAAGGATGGGTGTATCCGGGAAGTTTTATTATAAACAAAGCATTGTTGCCTTAAGTCAACAAAAAATTAAAAAAAAAAATAAAAACGATCGCGTCAATTTGCAATGATTAAAAATCGAAACAGCAAATGACGATGGGCAATTAAAATTATAAACAAGATTATAACATGATGGCATATAGTCCATCTCATAAAGAATCTAGTAATCGCCAGTTGCCGCTGTGGTGGTCGAGTGAACAGTGAAAGCAGTGAAATTAACAGAAATTGATTGTAATAGCACAGTGTTTAACAAAGTGGGCGATGGAATGGTCCTGGGGGGAGGGAGTGATCGAAGCTACGGAAGCCTATAGGTTCCTATGGGCTCACTTGAGTTGGAGGCGATGAGCGGGGAAAAATTGCTGATGCGATAGAACAAAAGGTTTGGGAAACTGCAATACACTGGTGTAAGAAATTAAGAGAATTGGCAGACTTGGTCGATTATCTCTAAACTACTGTACCGATTTTAATGAAATTTGATATGTACATACATAGACTAAACAAATAACCACTCAATAATTGTTATACACACGCATGATCGTGCGTAACACTCGTTGGAGTCGGAAGGTATGAAACAGCGGTTGCAGAATAAGCAAAAAAATGGGTTAATAGGGGGTATCGTCCCCTCTTACAGATATACAGGTCTCGCAGCGTGATTTCATACTTGAAATAAGGCAGTTTATTATTTCCTGTGGCAATTGGTCCCACTCGTTCAGCAACGCTGTTTTCATTCCCTGGATGGTTCCCGGAGTTGCGAGTTGCAATTGCCCTCCCCAAAGCGTCCCAGACATGCTCTATAGGGTCTGGAGATCTGGCTGGCCAATCCATCCGGCGAATATCCTCACTCTCTAGAAAATCGTCGAGCAGAAGAGCTCTATGTGGCCATTAAAATGAACTCAGGGCCAACTGCACCCCTGAAAAGGCTAACATAGGGCTCCAAGACCTCACCCCTATATCTCACACCAGTCACAGTGCCTCTTTCAAAGACATGGAGAGGTGTGCGGCCATCCAACATGATGCCTGACCAGACCATTAAACCTCCTCCGCCATAATGGTCGATTTCGTGGACATTGGAGGGTAGGTAGCGGGTCCCTGGTTCTCCCCATATGAACTTACGGCGACAATCGGGGCTTAGGCTGAACCGGGACTCATCAGTGAAGAGAACGGTCGCCTATTGATCCATACTCCAATCTCTATGCTCTCTGCACCATGATAAACGGATTCTCCTGTCCGTAGAAGTGAGTGGGACGCAAACAGCAGGTTTGAACTATTTGAAAGAAGACTTGATTTCTGGAACATTTTTACATTAGAGGAACGGAGGTGTCGGGGTGGGAAGGGGGGGGGGACGATCGAAGTACCTAAAATTTTCAACGGGATGGTCAGGTCGGACATGAGTTATCAATGTTATTAATACACCGTCAATCAACTGTTTTCACAAAGGGACACCAGTATCAATTAGTAAGAGACAACTGTAGGTTGTGCTGTCGCAGGGAGTTTTATTCTAATCGGGTTGTGAATGAATGCAATAGCTTACCTTTGGGGTTCGTGATTTCTAAAACAATTGACATGTTTAAAAAGAAGTACGATACACATATTGGGATATAAATTGAGAAGCTATCCATACTTTGAATAAGGAAACCATTACCTTTTCTATGGGCAATGTATTACATATTATTAATTATTAGTATGTTTTTCGTGATAACACACTCTTTTATGCTCTTATATTGGGTTGCTGCAGTTTAGTTATATTTGACATCCACATTTTTTATGGACATCTCTTTTCAGCCATCTCATGCATGCATTCATGGAAAATCCGAACTAGAAAATCGATTTCTTTTTCAATTGATCAGTTGTTTACTCACCCGTCGGGTGCCTTAACGCAGCAGCAATAGAAGCACAAGGCGATGATGGCCAGTATCATCAAGATGACCAGGGCTATCAGCAACCAGAAAACAACGTCAAAGTTCCCTCTTTGTAAAGCTTCGACCTTTCGAAAAGTTTAAAAATAATTAATCAATTGATTACAAATTTTTCGAAGTATTTCAATAAGATTCTACATAACATGGGAGAATAGCTGAAAGTAACTATTCGAAATTTGTGCACAAAGTAAAGTAAGTTAATTGTCCAACACACACACACACACACAATGGAGTATATTTGATCACTCACGAATTCCCAGTCGAGATTAAATGTCACTGAGAATTCCATTCCCTCACGAAAATAATTTCTCATATCATATTAATAACTAATAATGACAATAATTAGTAATAATGAGGATGGTAACTACCTGCGTTGATGCCAAATGATAATCTTTGCCGAATATATTGCTGATCAAAAAAGGAAAAAAACACTATGAGATGTCAAATATTTTCAATAATTTGTTTTTTGCAATTCGTACAGTACAATACAATACAATACAAATACAACGCCACAACAGGCAAGTACCAATAGTAATAAAATCGTTATAATAGTGTTTTATACCTAACTATTACTTCCATATGGGTGAGATCAACGGTTGATGACAGCGGATACGACACCCAACATCTAACAACTGACCTATTTCGGGGCAATGAAATGAAAGGTAAAAATACCGACAACACATCATAAGCATTGATTATTGTATTATAAATGTAAAATATTTAGCGTAAATTCCACAATATACTCACTTCTCGGTGCTAGTGTTGTGGAACGCCACTGAATGTACATTGACATGAGCACCCGTAAGGGCCGAGAAGCCTCTAAGGGTAGAATAATTGAGAGTCAGTTTTATTATATTGAATAATCTTCATATTGTTATGTGAGTCATCATTCAGATAATTGATAATTATTGCGCACGGAGCGCCCAGGAAAGTTTTGCGGATGAAGAGAAAGCTATTAATAGTTGTTGTTTTTTTTCATTTTGGCTATGCGGAGTGACTTGCTACCTAAGCACAGTCATCACTCTCCTCCAGGACTTATCACCTGTTAAATGCCCTGACAAGCTTATTTTTTGACCAGAACCTCATCTTTCTGTAATCATAAACATCGCATGGTGATGAATCGTGCAGCTGCACTATATTTCCAAAAATGTGTGTCCTGGGACACAGTTTAGAGAATTTCTCAAATTCCTAAACTAATACTAGGCAAATCATTCTGAAATTTCAGTCACGTGAACCCTATGTTTGTACCCACAACTTCCAGTGAAAACTTGGTCACGAGTGAATTTAAAAGACCAACAAAACATTTAACAAGAAAAAACGTTTGTGATCAATCCTGTGTGATAAAAAAAACAACTGCAAACGATTTGTAACTTCCACAAAATATTTTACTAATTTCATGCAATACTTTCTTGCATGTTCGTGGGAATAGCACTTATAGTGACGAAGATATTTTTTCTAGGAAAACTCCAATTTTTTTCGCATTGTTTCTTGTTTTTCAAAAAATTTGTATGAAAATCTGCTACTACACATGAGACACCCTATGTAGGAATATAGAGTGTAAGATTTTTTTATTTAATGAGGAATGAGTATTGTTAGTAAATAGATTTTAATGGCGCATGCGCAAAAAATACCCATTTTATTTTTTCGAAATTTTGTCCAGATATATATATATTATATATAGGGCCATTTACATAAAAATTCCAGTTGAATGTCGTGAAAATTCAGAAAGATAGGCCATACGCGATATCTTGAGTTGAAATTTTAGTTACCCTGGATGAGAGTACCTGTATGATTAGGGATTTTTTCCACAAGTAAGTTATTTCGATAATTTTATGTCATTTGATTATTTCAATCAGTTTCTTCATTTTGACATCATACACGTGTTATGTTCAAGCATTTCTCTTATATAGCATCAGATACATTCGCATGAAGCTATGGGCTTATTTTTTAAATAATCAAATAGCACTGATAGATAACTAACACTGACTAATAACACAACATTAAAATACTGTAATTGAAATACCGATGTGTTGAAAGAGTCCCTTATTATCGAGGTACTCTCGGCCAGTAACTTAAATTACAGCTCACGATATCGTGCATATCTTTCTGAATTTCCACGGCATTCAACTATAATTTTTATGAGTTGCACTGTATATTTGGCAACCAAATTATGACAAATTAAAACAGATATTCTCTACACATGCACGATTAAAAATCATTTGCTTAAAATGTTCATATCTCAATAAATAACAAATCGCCGCATTTTAAATTCCTACACAGAATATTTCAAGTGCAGTATTATTTTCTTTGAGAATTTCATAACATTTTTGATGGAAAACTTTGCATTTCATAAGCAAAAACATGTGATGAAAAGTGGAATTTTTGTAGAAAACATTTATATCTTCCTGAATATAAGTGCTGTACTCACGAAAATGCACACAAGTATTGAACAAAGTTATTGCCAAACTCGCAAATCATTTTCAGTTTTTTTACCATTCATTTGGCAATATAGTGTATGAGCGATATTCAGTGTCACTTTCCCTTCCAATAAGGCAGCAATTTACTCGAATACGAAGCACGCATAACATTTTCATCATAAAACCGTTACGACCAACATAATACACAACATACACTTCAGGATAAGCAAATTCGTTACGAGGTTTAGTTTTGAACAATTGATCAATTTTTGTCGCACCACGGTCATTTTCTGTACACGAGGGGTTATTAGACCGGGACCTACAATTAATTGCCGATTCCGAACAGCAGCCTTTTTTTATACTCACCGAGAGGTTGGTGCGTAACCCCTCGGTGTGGGAGTCCCTGCAGTAGAAAATTTTTTCTACGGTCAAGTCACCGTCTTTGTTATAACCTGTGTCAGGAAAGTATCTGACGAACCGGGTATCGAACTAGCAACACCTCTAAACATCACTGAATATTTGTACTTCAGGCTAGTATATTATCGACCTGAGCTACCGCGTCCGTGAGGTTTAGTAGCTGTGAATGTTCGTTCTTCGTAAAATTCAGACGATGTCAACGAAAACGAAATTGGAATGTCATGCGAAATTACATTATAGCTCGTCTTATGATTCGAGAGCAGTCAGTTGTGCGGCATAAATATGTCCTCGTTCCACAAAATGTTTGTGCACAGCATATGCTACCAATTATCGATAGCATAAGTGATAACACGACAGAAATTAAAAATTTCAACGTTTTTATGATTTTCACCCGTGTAAAGACAGATCCATCAACCAGCCACTTAAAATAGCTTTGCCGCTATGCTCAATACATGTATTACAAATTTAAATGAGCTTCGTTGAAAACAAATGGGAAAAATAGTCGGAATATGTAGAAATCTGGTCTTTCCTACAATCCCGTGAAATACGGGACACCATCATGTTGTAAGATTTTTGTCTATCAAAATATTTTAGATATTTTACTGTTCCCTGGATTCAGAAAGGTTGGGAAACACTGCACTATACAGTACCATTTAAAAATAATACTATGGTGGGTGGATAAAAATCTCCTTGGACAGAGACATTTTTGCCAAAAAAATTATCAACGTTAGGAGACGGAAAGCAAAATAGCACTTTTTCCCCATTTCGTTCGCTTTTCCAATTTTACTGATGAAGAATTCTCGTCCATAGCCAGCCCTGGTATCTACGGTTAGAGTTGATTGAAGTTATTGCCAAAGTGTTAAACAATTATTCTTTGTCTATTTTTTTCTGGAGTAGCAAAACTTTCCAAGTACCCGGGACACATGTACCTCTCGAGTTCTTGTTTCCTGGAAGACGCTGTTCTTGCAGATAATGGTACGATGAAGGATATCGATCTGTTCAAGAAATCCTGCAAAACAGGACAGAAATGACATTAAATACTGATTATTCGAGGATTAAGAAAGGGGCAAGATATGAAAAATATAAATATCATGTCGTGAGTGTCACGTGATGAATCATGAAATACCTGGTTATGGACTTGAACTTTGACAGTGCTGAATCGGACCGGGACTCCTTGGTCATGAGCCCTGACTGTTAAGGTTATTACTGGTAGAGCATGTTCCTGTGTATCCGGTCCAGACACTAACGGCTCCCGGAGAGTGATCTCTCCAGACCTCGGGTCAATGAGGAACTTCTCTTGGTAATTGCCATTTACGATCTCGTAAGTAATGTCGCTGTTCGGCCCCAGTCCGTCAGCGTCGTAAGCCTTATAGAAAAAAAAACAACATAAAAAAATTAGCAAACTCTTCATGCAATTAATTACTGAAAGTAGTTGATTTGTTAATCCACAATCCATTTTTACCTGGACCTGTAACCTTTCGTAAAATTCTCTCATGTCAGGGTTCAGAACCCCATCATAACGGGGCTGGAGGAAAACCGGTGCGTTGTCGTTGGCATCGGCGATGAAGACGTGGACTTCGGCGGTGTTTCTGTTGCCTTTACCCTGGTCGTCCCTGGCTTCCACGGTGAGTCTGTATTCTGGGATTCTCTCGCGGTCGAGGCCTTCCGCGGACAAGAGGGTGAGTTCTCCCGTTATTGTATCCAGTCTCAAGCTGTCGAAAGACAATAGAGTCATTAACATAAAGCCAAGATCTTAAATTTCTTCAAAAAAAAAAACTTCGAAGAATTCCATCATTTGGAAAATCTTCGGATACCACTACTTTCAAAAATTTCCAAAACTTATTTTATTACGGAAGAATGAATACAGATGGAAGCTTTTTACTTCATATTTCCTTCGAAGTAACTACCGTGTGAAATTGTGCATTTTTGTCATTGTTCGTACAAAGATGTAAATGCGGATTGCAAGCCTTCATTTTTTTTATCACATCCTCCAATGCGTTCGTCGTTGCTCGCCATATTTCTTCGGAACCCGAGGATCGTTGCCCCTTAAGCAAATTCTTTATTCAAGGAAAAATTCGCCAATACCACAAAAATTTCCCCAATTAAAACATAGTAGCTGTATATGCTACAGAAATTTTTTTTTTTTTGACGAAGCCGGTTATTACGCATAATCACCGGCTCTTTTGCATAGTTATCAACCATTTTTGTAAGATCAACAAATTTTGTTTTGCACATTTACCGGTGATTATCTGTAATCCTCAGCTCGCGTTGGTAAATATATAATAAATTATTTAAATGTACTTGAAATTTTTCTCAAATTCCACTCTAGGATGATGGATTCGATCAGTGATATATCGCTTATATTTAATTTACATTTAATATTCACATTGTTAGCTGGAATCAGTTGCTCACCCTTTTTACTTTGTGTAGCTTTGAGACTCTCACGCGTACGTGTCTTGTATTCTCTCCTTTATCATAAGGCCACAATATTCGCACCGCAATTATTCCTCTACAATCACTGACGAATTAGGAAGTGCATAACATTAGGCTTTTTGCGTATTATATATAGTTTGTAGTGTATCCGGCACAACTCACTAGGTAGTAAATTGCCCATGGTGATAGACCTGAGTTGTGCTCGGCTTAAAAAAACAAAAGTTTGTAGTGTAGAAAGTCTCGCCACAGAGAGCAACAGGCCTACAAACAGTACAAATATCCAGTCACTACACATCATTCACTTCACTTCTGAGATATAGATGGCAGCACTGAAAAATCATACACAACACTAGATACGCACTCAGACTGTTAGGTACACACACTTACACTTCCGGCACAACTCACTAGGTAGAAAATTGCCTATGGCGATAGACCTGAGTTGTGCTCGGTTAAAAAAAAAAAAAGTTTGTAGTGTAGTGCGAGATATTTGGAATACAACGGACTTGCATGTGAACCCTTCTAGACACTAATTTTGTATTCCTTCCTCTGGTGCATAATTACATCTTTTCTCAATGTAGCTTTTATATTCAGCATGTCATGCAATTTTTCTTCCTTTCCAGTAATGTCATTTCATGCATACCCAATTTTTTAAACAATGCAGGGGGACTTACGGGGGGTGGGGTATGAAGGTGGTTATAGACAAGTTTGTGCGTGTTTGTGTAGATGTGAAGTGCTTGTAAGTTGATAGAAAGGAAAAAAAACATAAAAAAACATGCGGTCCGGACAACCATTTATGGCATTGTATAGTATTTTAAAATGTGTATATATTGTTTATATAATATATTGTCAAAATAACTTTTTGATTGTGTTTCTAATTGGGTTGCTGTATTTTTGATATATGACATCCATATTTGTTATGGGCATCTTTTTCTCAGCCACCTCGTTGGGCATTTTGCCTGTTGTGGCGTTGTATTTGTATAAGTGCTACCATCAGAATACTATAATACATAAACATCAGAAATGTACACTTCATCAAAATGTTCTCTAAGCAATAGAGTTGATCAGTAAAATCAATAGTAAGAAAGAAATAATATACGATAAATCCGAGTATTACAATCGATACAAAAATTAAATCACATGTACAATTCACCAAAATGTTACATATTGCATTAATGAGAAAATAATAATAATAATAATAAATCTACCATGCAAAAAAAAGTAATATAAAAACAAGTGTGTTAGCCGAGATTATACTACTTGGTACAATACAAGATTAGCCATGTACATTTAACCACAATGTCACTCTATGCAATAGAGTTGATTAATAAATTCGATTGAGGATCTTGTTGATGAGAAAAAGTGAAAAACCCCGATTGGAAGCGATATCACGAACGATAGGATAGATAGATAGAACCGCTCACAACCCCGGACTGATGCAAAGCACCTTACTTCCGTTACCTCAAAAGAGACAGAGTTGTGTTGGAAAAGTTAGCAAAGATTTATAGTGGTGGGTCCCCTTGCTCGCAAGTTTCGAATCACTCGCGTCGTTCTCTCCATGAAGACAGCCATCAACTCGATGAAACGTACAAGTAATTTGACAAAAATGGGTGACTGAATCCAATGACTAGGGAGAAAAATTGCACGTGCACCCAGAGAGCGCAGCCAGGGATTTTGAAAGAAGTGTGGAAAAGACTTGTAGGCAAAGTCACGAAGAAAATTTGGGTTCATTGTGGAAGGCTGAATCCCTGCAAAGTTTTAGTGCACGATGAAAAAAAGAAAATGCCGAAAGTTTCTGATTGGAAGGATGAAAGGATATTGCATGAGGTGTGTGGCATGGAGATAGTGAATGGCTTACGATACACAGATGTATGAAATTCAGTGTGTCTTTTCAAGGAGCACGTCGAGAAAAGGTAGCATATTATGCCGAAACGCGTCGACCAGTTGAACGATTGAAATTTTATTTGTCTTAAAAAAGCCGCATTTGAAATTGCAACATAGCACTTAAATATTCTTCCAGTAAATGCTCCTGTTGTGCTATTTTCTAGCTTTAGCAAATCAATCTCCGATATTCCCTTTAAGGAACATCTGAAGTATAGGCGAACTCGAATCAACATTACAGAATTATCCTAAATATGACATAGTGGCCTGTGGGTTCCGATTGAAATTGGCAAACAGTGCATACCCCTGAGTAATTTCTTAGCCATCCTGGACTAGTAGTGCGATTTTCGCCATGGTTGTATATGTTTTATTTTTAAACTACTTAGAGTTTAATATTACCCATATTGGGTTATTAATCTTGGGAGAAAAGAAAGCCCAAGTAGGCTGAAGGGGAAATAAAAAGCAGAAAGTGTCACTCAACAGGGCAGTGACAGAATGTCAGTTCATCAGCCTGTTAGGACGTCATTAAGTTATAATTAATGCTATTCTTTTAACATTAATCATTCATCATAATGTATATATTACCTACTCTCATTTTTATATTTATCGTCAACTATATATCATATTAATAAATGCGATTATATGTTATTAAATGCAGTTAATTATGATTATTTGATTAAATATATATTATCTACAAAATTTGATATTTTGCAGTTGGTCTAATTATTTACACTATATATAGTTGCTTATATACATTTTTCGCAATCCGGGAACCTCCGGTCTTTTCATAACCAGAAAGTTTTTGGGTCTGGAAAAAGCTGATATCTGATCTTTCGGGTAAGTGGATATTTCCCTAAGATGTTGGTATTCTGACTCTTCAAGAGTTTGGAAGAGATTATTAGCCAGCTTTTGAGCAAAGGCGTGTATGGTGGGCATTCCTATATCGTTCCTTATACATCTATTTCTGATGAACCAATTGGCTCCCAGCATAGCTCTTATTGTTTTGTTTTGATATTGTTCTAATTTAACCATGTGTTGATTGCTCGAGTAGAGCCACACTGGTGCAGCATATAAAAGTATGGATCTTATAGCCATTTTGTATACATTTAATTTGTTCTTGATATTCAATGCTTGCAAGTATGCGTTTTAAAGTGTGTTTTGCTACGTCTGCTCTTTCTATTACTTAATTTCGTTGTTGCACAAATGTCAATCGTTTGTCAATTATTATTCCCAAGTATTTAGTACTTATAACAGGTTCAATGAATTTCCCCTCAACCACTATTCCGGCATCTGGGGATAGATCTAGTTTTCCTGTGATCCACATAAATACTGTCTTGTCTGCATTAAGTTTAACTCTGCTGTTTTCGCACTATGTTTCGACTTGATCAATTAATTCTTGTAAATTACTTAATGCCTTCTGTGGTTTTCTATCTGTACAAATTATCATTGAATCGTCTGCGTACAGCGCAGTAATACCCTTAATTGCCACTGGAAAATCATTCATGTGATAATTGTGGAGGCAAGGTCCTATAACACTGCCTTGCACTATAGATGATCTAATTCGTCTAGTTGTAGATATTGTGTCATTGATTTTTACATAAAAAGTTCTTGCTGCGAGATAATGACGTACAATTTTAATTATGCTAAAGGGTAGAGCCATTCTAATCATTTTATAGAGCAACCCCTCATGCCACACTTTGTCAAATGACTTACTTAAATCCAACAGTGCAACTGCAGCTGTATCATGATAAATTCTAGCTTCTTGGAGTGTTTCTATAACTCTTAATAATTGTGTGGTTGTAGAATGACCGTCTCTAAATCCATGTTGTTCGGGCCCAATTGTTGGATGAGATTTTTCGTAAGTGTTGATTCGTGCTACCACAACTCTCTCGAATAACTTTCCAAAATTACTATAGTTTGTTTCAGGTTAACTTTGCAGTGAAAAAGGTAGAGAGTGTATTCCTTCGCCGCAAAATATAGTTCTCATACATCGGAGGTTTACGGTGATCCTTTACGCAGAATATTTCAATTTTTTCTATGGTTTTGAAAAAAATACTGAAAAAATATGGTTTTGAACCGATGTTTATTCGTTTAAAATTTTTAAATTAGAAAAAATATTGGTTACTATTATCGAAAATCCACAGCAACGGCAACAACATTCTGGCACGATATCCTAGAAATTTTCTCCGCCAATATCACTGTCGTGCTTTTTCTGTTACACCCAGTTATATACTGAATATACATACATATTTTACATCGCTATTCCGTTGAATGTTCCATAACGATACAATTTTTCATTCAGTTTTACATGCTGTTATAGGTTTACATCAATACGAATATCCAATCAGTTTTTTTTTTCTCCCGAACATAGGCTTCAGTGAATTCAGATATTCACTTATAGATAAGAGGAAGTGTTTCTCTTCCACGAGAGCGCCAATACTATCTTGAGAGGGTCTCTATGGGTGCAGAAGTTTTGGTTTTAGATCCTCTTTTTTTTTAATTATTTATTTCTTGCCGTCTTTTCTTGGGAGAGTAGTGGATGCTGAATCCCCTATTGCCGATCACGGGGATTGTTGACACGAGTCGTGTCTCACTCACACGAACGCCATGTTCCACCCAGTAGGGCCACCCGTTTCTCCAGATGCCCTTGCTTTTAGTTTCTCTTCAAATAAAATAAGTGAGAGAGGAGAGGGGGGGGGTCTCACAGTTTGTTAGGCTTAGTGACAGTTATATCTCTAATTATACGCTAAAACGTTCTCTGTCTCTTCCATTCCTGAATACTCGCTGTAAACAAAACTCCATAAGAATCATCCATAATAACCCAATGAGCGGTACAAGAACCGTAACAAAAGACTAAAACTGTCGTGAAAACAAGTGTCATCGACGTTATACCTTTCCGGGAAGGGGGCTGGGTCAGCAACGGAAATTTCAGCAAGAAAAGTGAGTAAAAAATTTCTAAACTTTTCCGCATTATTATTATTATTATTTGGTGCTATTCCTGCATTTACACGTGAAAACAGAATTAATCTGTTCTTAATTTTTTTTTGATTGGCTTCAAAAGTTTTATTTAACGTGAATTTTTTTTAATATAAATTGAAGAAAACAATTAGAAATTCCCAAGCTTTTGAGAGCCATGGTTAGTATATGCAGTATTTTAAAATTATCCGTTGCTTTCATATTATTGTTTGGAATTTTTTTTACAAATAAATTTCAGCTAAGGGAAGGGAAATATTGCAGAAAAATATTACCATGTTTTTCGAAATTTTTAGTGTTACTTATGGCACATCAATAAAGAGTAAGACACGCTGATGTAAGATAATTATTTTTCTAAATTTTAAAATACTTTCTAATGAAAAAAAATGATTTAAAAAATCTCACTTTAATTTCTGAAAATATCGGCAGTGGTTTTTTTTAATTCTATGATTATTACTAATTTACTGTGCAATTTTTTTACACTCATTACGTTACACGTAAAAAAACTCAGTGAGATTGGCGAGAATCGGCTATACCTTACCAAGGCCGCGCATCGATACATTGGTTGAGAGGCTTTCGTTCCCATAGCAACGAGTGATGCGGTTCCCTCGTAGCTTCCCGTTCACTGCAAAGTTAACCTGAAACGAACTATAAGCAATGAGATGGGTCTCCAATTGCTTGGAAAGTGCAAATCTTGGCCAGCTTTTGGTATAATTTTAGCAATTGCTGTTTTCCAGTTAGATGGAAAATATTTGAGCTCCAGCAATCTATTAAAAATTTTGACAATATATTCTAAAATATTATTGGCCAAATTCTTCACTGCCATATTTGAAATTAGGTCATGCCCAGATACTTTCCGAATGTTTTATTATTGTTTTTAATTCATTGATATCTGTTGGAGTGAGAGCTGTTTTGGTCCGCCACTTGGCGATTATTCGGCGCCACACATGTCTGATGGCCCGACGAAGAGTCGCCAAGGCCGTCAGACACTACGGACGCCGAAAAAAAAACATCAGCTTGCAAAACATAATAGAAACCACAAAGCATAAAAATCGAAAAAAATATCAGTTAAAAAATTTACACCTGGCCCATTTTTTTAATAATAAAAAGATCGGGGCATAAGGAATTCCGGGCATAAATATTCTATGTATTAAAACTAAAACCCGGACCCTTTTTTTAATAAATGGATCCGGGCATGAAAAATTCTGTAGGTTCATTTTAAATAATAAACCGATAAAACGGAAGGCATGGCAATGGATGAATAACTAATAAATACAACGAAATAATAAAAAAAGCGCCTCAATCCTTGTCCGACTCTGTTCTAGTGTCGAATTTGATTGGACGTGCGTGATCACAGACGTAAAATCGGGATTTTCTTCCTTGTAACCTTTTGCATGTGGCTTTGGCGCTACTTTTTTTTCAAGCAACTGTGACGTCATAGAAACGTCACAGTAGACCGCGAGGCTACCGTAACTTTTGATCCATTTGGCGCCACCATATTTCCTAGCGACATTTAATAATGGATATTCTAAATTTAACTTCAGTTCGGCAACCAGGATTGATGCAGTGGGAAGTTCACGGGACGCTTAAAACGAAGGTTATGAGTTCGAGTCCCTTCGTAAATATTCCAATTTTTTTTTTTCTAGCATCTTCGTTTGAAAAGTTTAATTTCTTATCACATTTAATTTTTTTCTTTTAACCTTTGCACGGGATAAACATGATTTATTATATTATAATTCACCACAAATTGTCAGATGCACGGGAATGGGGGGCCACCCCCGTATAATAAGTTATCGTTTATTGAATCACTAAAAAATGTTTTCTCTTTTTTTCTGCTTTAATCAAAATGTGGTTCAGTTGCATCAAGTTGACAATAGTAACGGCTCGCGAAGCGAGCGCCCAGCGAAGCTGGGCCCTGCTATCATTTATTGATTCATAATGCTGATAGATTCATTAGTAAACCAAACATAGAAATTGTGTTTCGGCAAGCCACTGTATTTATTGCATGTCAATATAATTATTATTATATAATATGTATCATTATTATTATGATCGTTATAGTATTATAGTTAAATTATATGATTGTAATTTATTATCGTGTGAGCAAACGAGACGTAATGACAAAATAAAAGCGAAATCGTTAATAGACGCTGGTGTTTGGCGATAAGTTGCCAAACGTATTAGCAGGAGGTACACTTTACACATACGGTGATGTTTCTATAACGTCACAGTAGCCTGATTCTGATTGGCTGATAATGTCAAAAATATAAATAAAATCGCCATAACTACGAAGAACAGCCAAAACTAGAGAGGAAATCCTTAATCAGACGTCGTTGATCACGTGATACTAACTATCCAATCAATGCCGACACTAGAAAAGAGTCGGACAAGGATTGAGGCGCTTGTAATAATTGCTTGTGCATTCATTCATCGAACATTCCAACCAATTATCCTACTAGTCGATTTTATCGACCCGATGTTCTGGACTATGGAATCTCCAAAAACTTTAGGCACAACATCTTTTTCGAAACAACTGCCAAACTTAATTCAACTCACAACCCTATTATTTTCACCATCGATATAACTAGACCAAAGGATATTCCATATCAACTGGTTACCAACTGGGAAATCTTCCGCTCTATGCTGGAAACATTACCAGTGTGGAACTCAGCGGAATTGACGACGAACTGTATTGAAAATGCAGTAGTTGATGTGACTGAACAAATTAAAACAGCTATTCAAGCCTCTACCAGGAAGATTAAGGCAAAAGAAAACAGATTTGGCATTTCGGAAGAATTACGGGACAAAATCAGACTAAAAAACCGGGTCCGAAAACTCTGGCAAAGATTTAGAAGACGGTCTGACAAAACCACTCTAAACAGACTAGAAAAGGAAATAAGACAAGAAACAACTGAATATGTCAATGAGAGATTCACCCACTTCATTGAGGAGGCCACAGCATCCGATGGCTCACTTTGGAAGGCGTGGAAAATCTGTAAACGAAAATCTCCAGCGGTGGACAAAATTACAAACGAACAAGGTCAACTGTTGTATACAAATGAAGAGATTGTTGAAACGTTTGCTGATAACTATGAAAAGCAATTCATGCCAAACAGTCTGCAATCTCGAAGTATTGCTTCAGCTCATCATGGAAAAGTTCAGGAATTCCTGGATAGAGTTCGCTCGGATGCCTTGCGCGGAATGGGTGCTGCCGGTTTGACCAATGTTGACGAAATCAGGGCATAATTAACGAACTAAAAAAGCTTCTGGTCATGATGAAATTTCAAATCTCGCTCTTAAAAATCTTCCTCTTTCTATCCTCAAATCATTCACTAATATATTTAATAGCATGCTTCAGACAAGCTATTTTCCTAATGTCTGGAAACTTTCTATTGTCAAACCTCTTCATAAATCTGGAACTGACCCACTTTTCTCTCAAAACTTCAGACCTATCAGCTTACTCAGTAACATTTCTAAAGTCTTTGAACGTATCTATATTTCACGTCTTGACGCTTTCTTGTTCTTCAACAGCATTCTTCGAAGTGAGCAGCACGGATTCAGGTGGGGCATTCTTGCGTTACTCAGCTGCACAGAGTTACCGAGTTCGTGATGACTGCGTTCAACTACAAATAGCATGTCTGTGCTCTCTGTCTGGATATATGTAAGGCCTTCGACAAAACGAATCACACGACCTTATTATCCAAACTAATTGACCTGGGTTTGCCTGACTATTTCATCATCTTTTTAAACAGTTACCTTTCCAATCGAAGATTCCAAGTCAAAAATGGCAACTGTCTCTCAACTGTTAGACCAATAAGAGCGTCTGTCCCGCAGGGTTCTTGTTTGGGACCACTGCTCTTTGCGCTATACATCAATGACTTCCCAGCTCCTCAGCGCGGAATGCTTGGTCTATTTGCTGACGATGCCATCCTGTTGACCAATCACAAAAAAGGGAAAAAATGTATTGAAAATTTACAAGAATCAACTGAAGACGTTGAGGACTGGTGCCAAGACAACGATATAAAGTTGAATCATCAAAAATGTCAATATATTTTCTTTACAAGACGGTACAAGTTTCCAAGAACTCCCATATACATCGGCAATACGGTGTTGACAAGAAAACTCCAAGTCAAATATCTAGGTTGTATACTAGATAAGTCGCTCTCATTTTCTCCTCAGGTGATGTACGTAAGAAATAAGGCCTCACAAACAGTTGGGATGCTATCCAGAATCACATTCCCACAGGCCAGGCTAACGTTGAGGAATAAAGTAATTCTTTTTAAAACTATTATTCGTCCTATTCTGACATATGCTGCCCCAGTGTGGGCTCATGCCAGTCTTGCAAATATGAAACGTTTACAGACACAGCAGAACATCATTCTTCGTCAGTTTACCAGAGCCCCCTGGTATGTGAGAGGAAAAAACATCCGTAAAGATCTTGACTTACCACTAATCTTGGACTATATCAAGGAGCTTGCCAATGCTCATTTTGACAGGCTACGATCTTCTGAACACCCGCATCTTAGAGAAATTGTCTGTTATGACCCTAGAATACCCACAGTACACTCTAGGCCAATGGACTTGCTGAGCGTGGATTGGGTGACGAATTGATGTATTTTTCAGAACATTTTCATGATTTTGATTTTTTTTTTCCCAAACAATTTATCAATTTAATATCAGTTTTGTTTGATATTGCGGATGCTGTGATCGCAATTCAGAGGCATTTATATGTTTTTTGGGTTTTTTTTCCCAATTAATAATTTTTCTCATTTATTCATAATTTGCGCTTGCATAAAATGGTGCATTGGGTTCGTGTCGTGTTGAAACTGATGTTATTACAATACAGAGATGATATGTGTCATGTCTTCATTATAACTTTTTCTTTGACGTTCTTGATTATGGTTATATGACTGATGAGGGTTCAACAGTACCTCAAACATCTCTGGTTAGTGTCTCTCGATTATGTAAATATTTATAATGTTGGGGTTTTTGGGTAGCATATCATCAGCTACTTCCCTTAAGACATTTCCCCCTTGTTCTTCGATTGTGTTGTGTTTTATCTCGATGAGCATTCATTTCGCGAAGATTTGTAAACAATACTCTCCTGGCTCATTCATTCTCTACACACACACACACTACATACCTTACACACATGCACAAACTTGTCTTTTTCCTTCTCATACCACCCCTGGTGATCTGTAAGTCGCCAGACAGCCTGCAAAGGCTGGGCAGCGACGGAAACGTTCAATTCTGGTCTGGTCTGGTTGTAGATCTGATTTCTTTACCTCTGTTGTTCTATTTCGGGAACATCAGAGATTGGTTTGCTAAAGCTGGAAACAGCGCCACAGGTAGCATTTAGTGGAAGAATGATTAAGTGCTATGCTTTGCAATTTCAAATGCGGTCGTCGTGATGCAGATCAGGAAAATTTTAAAGACGCTTTCACTTCAAAAATTGAAAATTGTCCTGGGCTAAAGGCGTGTCAGCCCCACACGAAGCTGCATTAAAAATCTTTAATCTCGAAATTTTTCCAAGTGGATCTTCTTTCCTCAACCCTGGGACTAGAGGTGGTGCACAGGTAGACTTGATACAATTATTCACCCGTTGTAATTGATATTTGCGATATCCATATGGGTTCAAATAAAATTATACCCCTCAAACTTTGGTTCATCATACATCATCGAGGAGAATGTGGGAAATTTCGATCTGGAATACGGGATACCAACACACACACACTTAATTTAGCCAAAAGTTTCAATTTATTGTTTTAAATGCAATTTGCTAATTACTGCTAAAATGCTGAAGAGCGTGGAAAATAAAAGACTGCTACAAATCGCAGTAAACAAAAATGTACAATATTTCACGAAAAAAATATTCAAATTATCTGATTATGTATCATTGAGGAAAAATATGGTAAAAACTGGGATCTTAAATAATAATCCGTAAAATACGAGATATCGCCAGTCGTCATCGAAAAACATTGCCAAAGGTAGGCACAATCACCGATCGTAATTGAATTTGCTGAAAAATTTCAGGATCTCTTAAAAAAAATGTGTAACGAGCCAGCTTTTATTAGGAAATTTACTTTAAAGACGCTTCCGGTGCTCCATAGTTGGACATAGTAAGAAGCCGAATTTTTCCTTTGCCTTTATTTGACCGTTCCGGAAAAATTACTGGGTGGGAGATAGGAGCCATCAAAATACACACTTTTCCCTCGTGACATAGCACATACTTGTTTCTGCAATTAAGGTCCCAAGCCCTGCCTGTTCCCACAAGGTTTATTAACATCTCCGTCGTCAAAGTGTGGCTCAAATGAACTAATGATAATTTTTAAAAATTTTGGTGTCTAACTAAAGCCTAAGCTGTCGCGCCCTACAAACTGTCGCACGGATGCACCTTATGTCACCCCTGCATAAGAAACACGATCATTCTACGGATACTACCGTTAGAGGACACCTCCACTAACGGACACTTTCTTGAATTACATCGACTCCTCAAAGTATTTTACGGACACTCCTCGTTAGTGGACAAAATTTAAGGTCCCATGGGTGACCGTTATCGAGATGTTCAACCAAAAAATAACAAAGTGGATGAACAAGGTAGATATGTTTCCTTCTTGTAGAAACGTTAGTCGTTTCTACCAAATCCAACTGTTATTAATGATCTGCTTAGGTTTTCTGAACATTGTTCAGCGGTGAAAAAAACTTAAAAATCGAAAAGAGTGTTCGGATTCATTTTCAGAAAGGTCTCTTCACGTTTTCTTGAAGTGATCTTTCCACTTTTCGGGGGCTCAGTCGTCCTGGATTGGAGTATGCCCTCAGGTTTTGGAGACCATACCTACAGAGGGAAATAGATTTTGTCGAGGGGTTGTAGAGAAGAACCACGCGTGCTCTTGATGGCACGCGGGGCTAAATATATGAAGATAGACTTGATTTTTCGAAAATGTTTAAATTGGAAGAGCGTAGATGGTTGGTGAGGGGGGGGGGGATATGTTCAAAGTGTGTAAAATTTTCAATGAAATGTATTTTTTCCTCCCTAATACAGGAATACACCAAAAGTGGAAACCTGGGTTTTCTTGTGAAAACAGGAGAAAAAGATTATTTTTTTATATGCTAGCGAATTATAAAGTATGTGGTACTGTCGACTACCCCCAAAGTCGATGTGGTACTGTATACGGAGAAAATGTGGGGACATCTATGAATATTAGTCATGTGCTATTGGTTGCATTTTTCAATTTTTGTACAAGATCTTTTATCAAACCTTTATAGTGTAATCCTAGCCTTAAATTCGTCCTCTCCGTACGAAATTATTGTAATGTACTTCCTCTCAAGTAAAGACAAAAAAAAGGAAAAGAATATTTTTTTTTCGAGCGTAAAACGTGCTTTTGCCTACTCACACAAAAAAATTCTCAAGGTTACATTCTTATCTCAAATCAGCGGATATACAGGGTGATTATAAAAAAACTATCCCGACATATGGACGCCTAACTATCACACCATTCACAGAAACTGAATGAAATTTTGGCATAAGGTATTTTGATATATGCGCTCAAGAATGATATGGAAAACAACAGTGTCACTCTAACAGTTACAGTGAGAAAAAAGTTACGGGTACAGTGAGAAAATTTCGAAAATATCAAATGGCAACACCAAGTTTTTTGTATTGGAATGTGATCTCCATTGTGAAAAACCCTAAATAGTGTTCGAACGGCAACTGTAGCATGAAAATCACCGGCGGTAGATAGGCTAAAAGTGAGGACAACCAATAAGGACAGAGAAGCAGCATAAAATAAAGCATTTTATTGTTTTTCACAAATTTTCCACGCGACCTTGTGGAGGACTAATCAGGCTGGGATCTCAGCCGAAGAAACGGTGTGACGAATGAAACGAACATTAATGCTCTGGTGCACGGCAAAGTCCTTTTTCCTTGCCTAGCTCCGGGGATTTTCGTGCTACAGGTGCCATTTCAACGCTATTTAGTGTTTTTCAGTATGGAGATCGCATTCCAATACAAAAAACTTGGTGTTGCCATTTGATATTTTCGAAATTTTCTCACTGTAACCGTAACTGTTAGAGTGACACTGTTGTTTTCCATATCATTCTTGAGCTCATACCTCAAAATACCTTATGCCAAAATTTCATTCAATTTCTGTGAATGGTATGATAGTTAGGGGCCCATATGTCGGGATAGTTTTTTTATAATCACCCCGTACTTGGCAAGCGAAAGAATGGTGTTTATAAGATCTTCCATAAAACTTCCGACGTAATATTACGCCAGGAACATTGGTATGGTTAAAGAGTAGAAGCTTCTATAAAATACGGGTCACATAGCAATCCTATGTTTGAATGACACTGCATGGATTTTGTACAGCAGTGTTCAACGGAATATAATAAGGAATGTATGAACCAAAGCAATAAACCACCAAGTATAGGAACCACACATGCTCAACCTATGGCCCATGGGCCAAATGTGGCCACCAGACTCGTCTGATATGGCCCGCGACCTTAAACTCTATTTTGTAAAAATGAAATAGCTGATCGGGAAGTGTGCCGTGGATCATTCAAGTCATCCGTTAATGTGCTGTAAGCCACTTATGTGATCTGGAAATGTGCCTCTCAAATTACCCGTGATGAAGTGTATGTGTCCTGCGACACATTCACGAATCACTTGAGTGACCCGTGGCACAATTGCAGATCACTCAAGTAACCCGCAGCATCGACGCGACAAAGTTCTGGGGCACTTCAGCGACCCGTGACCAAGTTTGTCACCCGTTCTATATCATTTAAATAACACGCCCAATACTTAGTCATTCGAGTGAACTACTACTACTACTTAACCGTGCATGCACCTCGTAGACGGGATTTCTAACGAATCGGCACATGCCGGAATGTGTGTTCCGAGTATATGCTTGGCCCTAACGTATTTACGTATGTTGTCGAGTTGCGCATGTTTATTGTTCGTGCTGCCATCTCGCTTTCATTTTCTGAAGTAAAGATGGAAATGCATGTGAACTGCATCCCAGTTCTAGATCACTACTTAAGTGGCTCCTGCAGCATATTTACAAATCATCGCGACACATTTCCAGAGCACTTAGGTGACCCGTGGCTTTGTTCCTGATCACCTAAGTGGCCCGCGGCACAGTTCCAGATCATTTGTGTGACCCGCGGAATATTTATTACAGATAACTTGAGTGACCACACATGAAAGGCCCGCGACACGTTTTCAAACCAATTAAGTGGCCCGCACTATCCTAAGATTAAGCACCCTTGATATAAGCCATAATTTAAAGAAACAACAATCGTAAATAGATTTACTTACTTTCCAGCGATAGGTCCATTAACAGCCGTGTATCGCACCATCCCGAAGCTATCAGTGTCTTCATCGGTTGCCTAGAATTTCGAGATTATAAACATGCTCAGCATCGCGCATCAAACGTATTAGAACACGATAGCCACAATCAATAAATAATTTAGCGTCATGACATGAATGATACCTGAATCTTAGTCAAAACGAATCCAGGTGAAGCGTCCTCCGGCAACGTCACGTTGTAAATGCCATGAGAGAATTGAGGAATGTTGTCATTGGCGTCGGTCAGCTTCACACGGATCTCTGCCGTCGCGGACAGTGGCCTTGTGGACGCAGTCTCTCGAGCGACTATCTGCCAGAGAAATTCCAAAAATCACTCACGAAGCTATAAAATCCGATTGTGACATAAATCAGGGTGTTATTTTCAGCCGCGTTAAGCCAAATTCTGTTACATAGATCAGTGTTTCTCAACCTCCGGGCCCTAACACTAGTCCCACCGGGCCGTGATTGATTCCCAGTTTCATTTTCCCATTAATTTCTCGTTAGTTGTGTGTATGACCGGGCCTTACACCTACGCAAAAGAGGGGGCGCGGTAGCCCGGTCGATAAGATGCTCGCCTAAAGTACCAAAGGATGTTTAGAGGTGTCGCGAGTTCGATACCCAATTCATTCTTGTCAGAAAACTTTCCTGACACAGGGGTACAACAAAAAACGGCGACTTGACCACAGCAAAAAATTGCTACCGCAGGGAGTCCCCCATCGACGGGTTAGCGCACCAACCTCTCGATGAGTATAAAAAAAACAAGCCTGCCGTTCGGAATCGGCAATAAATTGTAGGTCCCGGTCTAATTAGCCCTCGTATGCAGAAAAATGACCGTGATGCGACAAAAATGATCAAATGATCAACGCAAAAGAGATTTACCGGTCCGCGGGCTTCCAAAAGTTGAGAACCACTGACCTAGATCAGCTTCACGGCGTATGGGACTGTTTCTTTTTGAAAATTAGTGAAACAAATGACGTAATCAGCGCATTTAAAACAGGACTGTAAGCGGATTTGTAGGACTTATACTTATATAGGAACCGAGAGAAGATACCCAGGTTCTGTCACACTCGGTGATGTAAGCACATTGTCCTAGGGGACTCGGGTGTCTCCGGGAAACCTAACCATTTATTGAGCTTTGAACAAGATATATACACACATGGGCTGGTGTCATTATGCACATTGCCAGTATAAAACAAGTATGGAATTTATGTTCAAAAAATGATAACAGAGGGAAATAATTAATTAAATAATTCACCCTGAAATGAAATATAAATCACAGGTTGCATAAATCACATAATCTCGAGAATAGTTCTTGATAATCGTTAAAATTTGATGAAAGCTTCTTTTCAGGGATTTTCATTGACTACTTTTACGATTTATCTGGATTCCTTTTTGTGGCTGATCTAGGAAGCTCCAGTGAACTAAGTTTATGTCATTCGTTACCTCTACCTCTTTACCAGATCATGGCCCGCCGCTCAACGAAGAGCTATAAGCAGGTAGTTGAGAAGACCTGGGCTATTCCGGAACCTGTGCGTGCCTGTGGTATAAACCTTACATGAAGTTTTGTTTCTGTGTAATGTTTGTTAGAGTGTTGCAATCTCTGCCATTAATTTCTCTAAACATGGTTAAAGAGTAGTGATTGAATAATTGTACCGTTGTAAGCATGTTGCTCTCTGTGGCGAGACTTTTTAACGGGGAGATCGGCTCGCATTCATGTGTCGAAGTTAGGAACCACAAGAAATCACAATTTCAGCCCACCCCTGCTGGGGTGCCGTCAAGCTTCGAACCGCGTTCTCACGGTGCGAGTCCGTCACTATGACCACTCGACCCCCACAGCGGTTCATTCGTTACCTGGCCCATCCCAGAGGCTTCTGCAAGTCAAGTTCAGGTCGTGACCCATAGATCAAGAACCCTTGGCTGTAAGTGGAGTTGTACGACTGGTCTCGGAAGTCCCTGCGAATCAAGTTTGGGTCGTGGCCCACAGCTCAAGAATCCCTGCCTCTAAGTAAATTTGTATGACTCATCTCAGAAGTCCCTGTGAATCAAGTTTTGTCAGTGATCAATAGCTTTAAGAATCCCTAAATGCAAATATACGACTTATCTCGGAAGCCCCGCGAACCAAATTTCAGTCGCGATCCAAGAATTAATAACCCCCCCCCCCCCGACATAAAAAGAGGATCCCTGTACACACGAAAAATGAATGCAACATACCCTAAACTCGATGTATTTCGTGTCACTGGCTTCGTAATCTAATCCTTTGGGATCTTTGACCAAAACGGCGAAAGTAAGCTCGTTCATTCCTCTGGATGGCTGAACGCTGAACACACCGTCATCTTCTTCGAGGTACAGTTCGAAGCTACCATTTTTACCCTGAAACATAAGTAAACACTATGGTATTCAAAAGCTAAGATAAGAAGCCAAGAGTTGCAGTATGCAACTTGATGCGGATCGGTATAAAAAATCAGAAAAATTCCGGCCGCATGGCTTGTAGTATCGCACCAGTGTGGAATGCGCCTAAGAAGTTATGAAAATTTCTCAAAATGATTGTTACTCACCTGATCGTCATCCATGACTTTAGGCATAACTGCCCCTTCCCAAGTGATAGACGTGAGTTCCGGGCTGTTTTCCATGACGGAACCGACGTATCTTTTGTTGAAAAACTTTGGTGGCCTATTCTCCGTGTTGACGAGCACGATGGCCACGTATGCTTCGGTGCTCATCGGTTCTCCTGGGTTCTCTGCCGTCTCTATTTCCGTCGCCTAGAATTTTTAAAAGGGACAATCGAAGAAATAATAAATTTAGTTGAATTTCAGTATACTTTAAAGTATATCACTTATGCCTCATCAATTTTACATCCACTTCTGTAAGTCTCAAATTTAATGCCATCTGCGTCTCATTTTAGTGTCATATTCATGAATGTTAAATTTAGTGTCATTTGTGTACATTTGAAAATTAGTGGGATTTCGACGCAACTCGAATTTAATGTCATTTCGACGCAACTCGAATTTAATGTCATTTCGACGCAACTCGAATTTAATGTCATTTCGACGCAACTCGAATTTAATGTCATTTCGACGCAACTCGAATTTAATGTCATTTCGACGCAACTCGAATTTAATGTCATTTCGACGCAACTCGAATTTAATGTCATTTCGACGCAACTCGAATTTAATGTCATTTCGACGCAACTCGAATTTAATGTCATTTCGACGCAACTCGAATTTAATGTCATTTCGACGCAACTCGAATTTAATGTCATTTCGACGCAACTCGAATTTAATGTCATTTCGACGCAACTCGAATTTAATGTCATTTGTTTTTTCTCAAATTCAGTGTCGTTTGCGTATATCTCTCTCATTTAAGTGCAGTTTGCATATAATCTCTCATTTTAGTTTCATTTTCGCACATCTCTTATTTTAGTTTCATTTGCGCACATCTCTTATTTTAGTTTCATTTTCGCACATCTTTTATTTTAGTTTCATTTTCGCACATCTCTTATTTTAGTTTCATTTTCGTATGTCTCATTTTAGTGTCATTTGCTTATACAGAAAAACTAACTTTATTCAAAATCAACAGTTGGTAGAGCCTCCACGAGAGGCAATTACAGCGTGAACCCTCCGGGGCATACTTTCCACAAGTCCTTGTGTGACGGCTAGTGGTATTTTCTTCCACTCGGCTTGGAGAAGACATGTCAGTTCCTTCACCGATTTTGGACGGGTAGGGCACCCCTTAATTCGGCGATCCAACTCGTCCCAGTGGTTCTCGATAGGGTTCAGGTCTGGGCTCTGGGCAGGCCAGTCCATTCGATGAACCCCATTGGCACCATACCAATCCTTGGTTAACCTCGCAGTATGACAGCTGGCATTGTCGTCCTGGAAGTAACAGGGGTCCACCCCGTAAAACTGCCACAACGTAGGAAGCACATTGTCATCCAAAATAGTGCAGTAGGCATCGGCGTTGAGCTTACCATGAATGGAGACCAAGGGTCCCAGTCCATACCAGGAGAAATACCCCCAGACCATAATTCCACCTCCGCCGAACTTGACTGTTGGCACAATGCATTCTGGCAGGAGACGTTCTCCAGGCAGACGCCAGACCCAGACCCTGCCATCCGAACGGTAGAGGGTGAACCTTGATTCGTCGCTCCAAAGAACCCGTTTCCACTGATCTACGGTCCAATTTCGATGTGCTTTGCACCACATTAACCGAGCAACGCGGTTGGACTTTGTGATCAAAGGCTTATGTGCAGCAGCACGACCATGAAAACCAATCAGATGTGCTTCCTTACGGATGGTATTCATTGAAACAATACTCCCGGATGCCTGTTGAAACTCCTCGCGGATGAGGGCCATCGGTTGGGTGCAGTTCTTCCGAATTTCTCTGGACAGCACCCGTCGGTCTCTATCTCCCAGTTTCGTTGGTCTGCCGACTCGGGGCAAATTCCGACAATCACAGCTTACCTTCCACTTCTTAATCCCATAGGCCACTGTCGATTTTGGGTACTTCAGCTCGCTAGATATGTCCCTTAAGGATCGGTCATTTTTGTGATACCCGATAATTATACCTTTCTCGAAATCAGAGAGCTCCGAACTGCGCGGCATCTTGCATGCGACTAATGCCGATGTTGTTTCCTACACGATATATACCGGCGGAGGGCGTGACGTATCTCAGGACCGCAGATATCGTCATTTGCATAGGTGTCCAAATACTTATTGGTAGATAGTGTATATCTCTCGTGTCATTTTCGTATATCTTTCATTTTGGTGGTCTTTCATACATCTCTTATTTTGGTGGTCTTTCATACATCTCTTATTTTAGTGCATCTCTCATTTTCATTGTTATTTTTGTACAGCTCTCATTTAACTGTTATTTTTGTACAGCTCTCATTTTGGTGTCAACTGCTTCCCCCCCCCCCCTGCCCCAAATTCAGTGTCATTTGCCTATATCTTTCTCATTTAGTGCCATCTTTGAGTCTCTCTCATTTTAGTACCATATAACCCCGGGGCCATCATTTCAACTTTTTCCGGGGGGGGGGGGGAAAGAGCATGTACTCAATGTATTTATAATTATTTATATATATATATATATATACCATTTTTAGTGTATTTTCAAAAGCCGGGGGGGGGGGGAGTGAACGGCCCCCCCGACCCCTCCTCAAATGACGGGCCTGCATATTACTTGTCAAGACTGCATCTTAAAAATGGGGGGTGGGGGGTTTCAGTTATATACACATTGCATTTTTTTTTTTTCACGAAAGTTTAAAAACATTTTTAAGGCGTTTATATTACCTCAAATTTAGATTACTTGCATAGAGCCCCCAATTTTATTACGGTTACATACATTAAAAATCATGTGGCACTATGGCTATCTTAAATGAGACTGTAATTGGGAGTATCACGGAAAAAAGGCTCAGGGCATTCAAATTCCCACATGCTATATGAAAGAGCATTAAAATTTTTAATACATCACGACACCTAAAATGCAGGGCTTACTTTTAAATACTGAGCATGTAATTCTTAGAAAATTAATATTTTTTTTATATTATATAATATATACTTTAAAAGTGCATTGACAGGCAAAATTTTACAAGAAAAATAAATCTACAATACGAAATAAAAGTATATAGGTAATAAACAGAATTTAATTCATTTAATTCATTTCGTCGTTCCCCAGCCCGAGTATATAAAAGTATATGATGACTGACTGAGGTCGATACATTTTCTCAGGACATACCGAGTCTTTAAGATTCCCATAAGCTTCCCTGTTCGATGCTGCTCCGTACGAGCTGGATAAAGAAGATAAGAAATTGCTTTTATGTGATGATTGTTGGGTGTGTGATTGTACGTGTATAAGAGGTGTGTCAATAAAAGATAATAAAATTTTTACAGCCTATGCTGTACTCAGAGAGTCAGTATATGTCAAATTAATTGAGATCATTTTAGAAAATATGAATTCGATAAGTTATGGCTTACTTATCACAGAAATTTGGAATTTGTAGAGCTATGTCCGACGGAGGTGAAGTATCAAATTCAAAGAATGCATTTCAAATGCATGTACAAAATCTAACAGTCAATTATCTGCGCAAATAATTGACAAATACGTGTGGAATCCTGCACCTAATGATTACAACAGAGTGCATATATGTTCATTCCAATGAATTGCATGATTTAAATTATATAAGATTACATGTTGATACAAGATTAAATGCGATAAATATGTGTTATATAAATTATGTTAAATGCGATAAATATAAATAGTAGCGTTCAGTATATATCTAACACTATGGCTTCAATCAATGAAGAGAGAAATAGAACTCTCTATTTTCAAAACTAAACCAATTTACTGACCCATATAGGGCCAGTATGTTCTTAAAGTCGAAGAAACCTCATCTCTCCCGCAGGATAAGGCGAGATGTCTCTTATGCACTGATACAGAAGTATATAACAGTGTAAAACATATGAACTAAAAATAATAATAAATAATTAAAAATCAAATAATAACTAATTTATGCGAAATCATTTGAAGTTTACGAAATTTACGAGGTTTCCCACAAATTCCTAAATAGTTAAATATAAATTAAGAACGAATTAGCACACAATTCTTGAATGTGATTTGCAAAAAAGTTATTCTCAAGAGAAGAGGAATTATTTGTATATAGAACAAAAAAAAATTGTCGATAGAGGACGATGCACGGAAAGCAAATCACTAGAAATATTTTAATTATACAAATTTCCCTGGAGTCCGATAAAATGCAAAGTGTACGATTCCCAGCTCATTTCTGAATTCATCTGTTACTATCGCTTAGAAAAGGTTTCCATTGTGGTGTTGGCATTGGTGAAGTTGTTTTACCTCAACCACGAATCACCTTAGCTGGGCTGGAAGATTTCTTCGCAACGGGATAAGTCCAGTGGCAAAGTTCTTGCGTTCATTCATTCATTCAGTCACGAATCACCGCCATACTTTCATGCATTCTCTTCTATCAACAAAGATTTTATCTAACTCTTATTGTGAGTGTAGTTTCCCCTAAAGTATTCATTCTAAAAATCTCACTTCAAATATATTAATCAGAAGACAACATGTTCTTAAGATTCTTTCCCACGCTTGGAAATCCCACAACGCAGTCATTTTGTTTGTACCAGACATAACTTACTGGGCCACATCAACAGAATTAGCGCCGTATAGAAAATATTCTCACTACATATTTTTCTTTTCTTTTTTTTTATGAAAGATATGAGCTTTTAATATTAAAGTTACAGTTAATCGGAACAATACATTTAATCTAATATTTAACTCACCCTGAATTATTATAATGAGAATAATAAAATAACGCACGAAAATAAAGGTCACACGCACACTCGTCACCGTCAATTTCAATCCATTACACAATTCACACAAGGACCCGCACAGTACGATACCAACTCATTCGCAATTTTTAACATCGAAAGCAATTAAACACAGTGCCTTAGTACTTAAATAAGTAAGTAGTACTAAAGTAAGTCTTAACTAAATCGCAATTTTTCGGTTAGTTTGTCTGTGTTCTCTCTCTTCCAAAACGGACGAGGGACTTTATTTCTGTTTGGGTTTCTTTTGTTCAGGCGAAAACCCCTCTGGTTGGTGGAACAAAATGCCTGACAATCGGGCCGTTCTTCATGGGTTCGAAGATTAAGAAAAGCAAAATATGTTGTGAGAATGTTTTCTATATGGAGCCAATTCTGCTGATGTGTCCCCAACAAGTTATGTCTGGTATAAACAAAATAACTGCATTGTGTGATTATCAAGCGTAGGAAAGAATATAAGAACATGTTGTCTTTTCTGATTAATACAGATAGATAGATAGAACCGCTCACAACCCAGGACTGATGAAAATCACCTTACTTCCCTTACCTCAAAAGAGGCAGAATTGTGCCAGAAAAAGTTAGCAAAGATTTATAGCGCTGGCCTGCTTTCCCCGTGCTAGTAAGTATCGAATCACTCGCGTCGTTTCCCCATGAAGACAGCCATCAACTCGATGCAACGTACAAGCCATTTGGCTAAAATGGATAGCTGAACCCAATGTGTTGGGAGAAAAATTGCACGTGCACCCAGTGGCACGTAAGAGCCGTAGACTTCAGCCTGGGATTTCAAAAGAATTGGGAGAAGACGTGTGGGGCAAGTAAGAAGTTGGCATGTTGAAGTGGGAGAGATTTTAGAATGGTCTAAATACACAATGCTGTTACGAAGGGTACGCATTTAAAGAGACTTGGGGAACGCATGCAAGGTTCGCGTGGCATGCGATTGTTAAAATAGAAGACCGAGATTCTAAAGGGATTCGGACGGTAGAATTCGAGGAGAGAAGGCGTACATTGAAGTGTTGCTTTAGTTTTAGCAGTACTTCTAGTTCATGTAAATAAAGGCGATTAGTTGTTCTCGAATCCTCGTTCCTGTGAGTGTCTACCAATCTTCAAGTCCTCGGTGAAGAACCCGGGAGAGATCCGCGCGACGGGACGTATCTGGTGACTGAGGTTCGACGAGTGACCCGGCGACGCGACACGTAACAATATATACAAAATATATAGGCCTATACAGCGCCTCGACTGTAACGGGAAACGAAGAAACAAAGCCTTCATCCACAGTGCTGAGCAGTTTTGTTTCCCTTTCCTTTTTAAAGTAAGAGCCGGAGACCGCAGCCTGGGATTTCAAAAGAAGTGTGGGGAAGACTTGTGGGGCAAGTAAGAAGAAGAAGTTGGCATGTTGAAGTGGGAGAGATTTTAGAATGGTCTAAATACACAATAAATAGATAGACAGAACCACTCACAACCCCAGACTGATGCGAAGCACCTTACTTCAGTTACCTGAAAAGAGGCAAAGTTGCGTCGGAAAGTTATCAAAGATTTATAGTGATGGCTCCCCTTGCCCCGTGCTCGCAAGTATCGAATCACTCGCGTCGTTCTCCCCATGAAGACAGCCACCATCTCGATGCAACGTACAATCCATTTGACTAAAACGTATAGGTGAACCCAGTGATTAGGGGAAAAAATTGCACGTGCGCCCAAGGGCCGGAGACCGCAGCCTGGCATTTCGAAAGAAGTGTGTTGGAAAAGACTTGTGTGGGGCAAGTAAGAATAAGAAGAGGTTGGCATGTTGAAGTGGGAGAGATTTGAGAATGGTCAAAATGCACAATGTATACAAAATATATATACAGTGCCTCCACTGTGACGGGAAACGAAGAAACAAATCCTCCGTCCACAGTGCTGGGTATTCACATTTGAATTACTCACATATACACAATACTGTTACGAAGGGTACGAATTTAAAGAGACTTTGGGAACGCATTCAAGGTTCGCGTGACATGCGATTGCTAAATATTGTGGAATATCAATATACACACAGAGCCTCCTCTGCGACGGGAATAATCAAGCAGAGCTTCCGTTGACAGTGCTGGGCATTCACATTTGAATTACTCACACATATTACTTACATTACATAAAGATTTCTTTTTTATATACTATTGGGAATGCACATAAACATTACTATGAAGGTAATACATATTGGGAACGCTGATTAATATATTTGAAGTGGGATTTTTTTAAGAATGAATACTTTAAGGGGGAAATTGCGTTCACGAAACTTTTTTCTGTACCAAAAACAAAAATACCCTTCCTTGAAAATAATTTTTTTTCAAAACCGCATTCAAATATACCGACTTCTTCAATTTTTATGAATTATTCTTCAATTACATATTTAAGCACCCTGTATTTAAAGCCACATTATGTACCTGTACAATCAGGACAAACGGCCCGGTAGTAGAATAGGATTCCCTCAATCTCTCCATAGTAGAAGCCAGAGTGATCATTCCGGTTCTGGAATTGATGTTGAAATATGAAAGACCCGGAGAGCCTGGGAATGAATTCAACAGAAATGAGAAAAGAATACAAACCGGAAAATTTCATAATTAATACGTATTGTCACACACACAGAATTCAATTTTTGTTTGTACCTGGAACGAAACTGTATGTAATATTCCTTTGATTTCCATAATCTCCATCTTCCGCTTTGATGGTTGTCACATTATCTCCCTGGAAAACAAGTAAATAAAGAACTTCATGGGCTAGACGCACAGAGTAAATAAAAAGTAAAAATTTAAAAAATTTGCTGAAAATGATTATTTGTTAATTAATCAACGAATAATTAATTAACGAATAAAGAGTTAACGATTAATTAGAGACTTTGCTTTTAATATTTCGCAACTAATTAACGATTAGTAATAACTTTTATTAATCGTCACAAAAACTCCGTTGGATGCAGCACAATCGTTAATTAATCATTATTTTTACGATAATTATCGACTGTACTGAATCCAACGGTTAATTAACGATTTCGCTCTTTTACTTCATAGTTAATTAACGATTAGTAATGACGATAATTAATCCCTACATATATATATATACAGTCAAACCTCGTTAGTGCGTCACCCGGTTAACACGTCACTTCGCTTACCGGGTCACTTTTTGGAACTCCCAATTGTCCTCAGGCAGGAATTGGCACAGCTACGGTTCACTCCGTTTAACGAGTCACCCCGCTTACTAAGTCATATTTTTTCTCTCCCAAGAGTGACCACCGTTGATTAAACCGTTGAGATATAAACACCGTTGGATTTAGTATTCCACTATGAAACAGGTACTTAGTGGAAAGTATCTGTTTTAAAGTGCAAAAAGAAGCCGTTTTGTAGTCGAGATCAACCAAACTAAAGGGCAGCTAATTCCTACCCACATTTGGTTAGGAATTAAAGGTGACCACATACACACCGTAGATTATATGATGATGCTGAATATGAACGTTCTTATATTTTAGCGCCATCTATTAAGTTTTGAAGACATCACGATGGCATTAAACTTTACAATTTTATTTTCATGCACTGCGCTCCTAAATATCTACATAACGTAAATAAATTGTTAAAGTTATTGATATACTTGATGTTAATTGAACATTTAAGTATAAAAATTGTATGTTAAAAATTTTAAAAAGTAAATTTTTTTATATAAAACTTATTATTATAAAATATAACTTATTATATCGGCGTCTGATACGAATATCAATCCGTGCACTGAATATCATTCAAGGCATTCAGTGAAAAACTCAGTAAGTCGTCATTTTTCTTCGATCTTGTCCATCTTTCATAGATCGGTTAAGGCTGCGCTCATAGTGGAGCAAAGAGGTAAGAATTGCATTATGTGCACGTCCTAACTCGTCACTATGAAAGAGTTTGTGATAAAGGAAAAAAGATGATCTCTCTGTATATATATCTCCTTCAGGGCGGTGTTCACCGACATGGTTTAAACTATAGTCACAATTTTTTGATAAGAGATCGACACGGATTGGTTAAATTCAGGTTTTTAACCAATCTATGTTGATCTCTTATCCAAAAATTGTGACTACGGTTTAAACCATGTCGGTGAATACGGCCCTTAAAGAAAGGGCTGGGTAACAACACTGCTATGTGCTCAAAACTGACCATAAAAGCCGACGTATTCACGACAGTAAGAATGTCCCACACATACATATCGTCCCCCTCATGCTAAAATACCGCACCCATAATAGAATACGAGATTTAGATTTCCGCACCACCTTGGATGAAGCGATTTTTGTACTTAGTTTTTCACTGTAGTTACCCATACTTTGTAGTCTCAAGCAATCTGGTAAAAAAAAGTGTTACTGAGGGCAAGGACAAAATGCGGCGAGGGAATTATAGAATCACACGATATGATTCAGAATGAAACGTTGATTCAATTGAAAATAAATTAAATTGCTGAATTAAGGTTTCTTTGAAATAATTCCTCATAATTGTGATGAAATTAATTTAACCGAAAGGATTGATTCACTTACTAGAGTAAGACTGTCGGACACCCTTATGACAGGTGGAAGAGCACTAAAAACTGGTGGCGAGTCCTGTTCATCTCTCACAGCTACCAGTACGTCCAACGTCGCAATGTTGCGTGTATCGAACGCTTCGTCCGCGCCTGGGTTCTATAAATTATTATGCAACATCCATACATCAATATCATCAATAATCACTAAAGCCTGGATTATATGCACTAAAAACACGGAGACATGCACTAAAAACACGGAGACATGCACTAAAAAAACGCTGAGATATGCACTAAAAAAACGCTGAGATATGCACTAAAAATACAAATTTGCACATAAAAATGCCGATATATACCATGAAATTATGAATATGTGCAAAAAAATAAAAACAAATTCATCTATAGTGCCGAAATATGGCACTAAAAATGAAAAATATACGCAAAAACGAAAAGAAATGCATTAAAAATTACCGAAAAATGACATAATGCATAAAAAAGTTTGAAAATGTGCATCTAAAATACGTATAAAATAAAAACTATGCCTTAAAAATTCTTCACATAATTTGAATTATACCCTTTTGCTCTTCAATATAGGGTCTATATAGGAATTCTTGAAAGAAAGGAAAAACTGGAGGAATTAAAAATGCTTCGGTTTCCCTAACAAAATAAAATATGCTCAAAAAATGAAAAAGAAAAAATTTCCTTTGAAAATTTAGAGATATAGTAAATAATAATAATAATAATAATATGCACAAAAAAGAAAAAAAATATGCAAATTAAAAACACAAGAAAAGAAAAATATGCAGAAGAACTAAAAAAAAGTATACGAAAAAAATGAAAGCATGCATATGTATAGGAGTGCAAAAATATGCATTTGAAAATGCCTAAAATGAACAATACTAAATGATGAAATATTTCCTTAGAAAAACTAGAGAAATAAGATTTAATTCGAAGAATAAAAAAGATATAAGTAATCTTGAACACGTTAATACAATACAATTATTAAGAAAAATGATAAAAATATGCATTTATTTTAAAATTTTGGTGATTTTATGCATTTATGTGTGCACTAACTATAGAAAGTGCTGAAATATGCAAGTGCACATGCACTTATGCATTCGCATGTAATCCGGGCTCTAATAATCACCAACTCGTAAAATATTAGCATGTATAATGAAATCTCTAAAATACTCACCAAGGCGTAGATAGTCAGCCTGTAAAGGTTCTGTCTCTCATAATCGAGTTTCTGGACGAGGCTAATCTCCGCTTTACTTGCTTCTTTCAGGGGGCTTATGACGTATTTCACCGCGAATTTATCTGAACCCTGTATGACACAGAAAATAAACCCATTAATATATAGTAGGACTTCTAACACTATATATAATGTCATTATTTAACAAAAAAAAAGTTAGTGTTAATTACATTTAATTCAAATAGTACTGGAAGACTGCTACTGTTTCGTTTCTTCACCACGAGGGTGCTGATGACGTCACCTTCATCGGCGAACTGTAATTTAAAAATTCATCAATCGAAAAATATATCATTAATTATGAATAGAAGTTGAATAGTCGTGATAATTCGATTATTATCGATACATAACGTACCTCAGATACCGATATGAGTGGACTGTAATCGATGAAAGGTGATATTTGACCTGATGAATTGGTAATCATTACGGTCGATTCCACTTCGGTTGTCTGTAGTATTATAAAAATCAAAAATGTATATTAATTTTATTTTTTAAAAATTTATAATTTTATCATTGGGTTAATCAATTTTGTTTTTTAGTTTATTTCTCTCACCTGTGTCCCGTCGGTAACGTAAATAGTTAGCTGATATTCCTTTTCCTATTTCCAAAATTATAACGAAATTTATATCAAACAGCAATCAACAATATGCAATATGTCCATTGTTACATTACAATTCATTAATAATTATAATGATAATTATTTTTGTATTTTTAAACGCGACATAAGATAAATTTTGCAACATGTAATTTATCAGGAAACATCAAGATAATTGGTATTGAACTTTTCAATTGCAGGAATTTTCAAACTTTTTACATTCACGGCCACTCTTAGGAACCTTCGCGACACCCTTGCCCAAAAGTTAGGACTATCAATTTATACATGGGAAAATAAATTACTGTATATCTTGTACAGTCGGGTCTTGAAGGGTGTGTTAATGTAGTGCCTTGGTCCTGAATTATTGAATACTTTCATGATTGACCCATTTTCAATTGCTTGAATTTTTGGCAGTTCTGGTTTTTCGTCACTTCTGTAGCTTTAATTGTTCTTCAATTGTCTCATTAATTAATCTTGAATTTTCATTAATTCTGTAATTGTTTCTTCCATAATATCCGGATTTAAAATAATTAAGGTTTTTTTTTTGATTCCATATTTCATTCATTTATAATTCTGAAGTTATTCCTTTCATCAATTCTGGAGTCATTTCTTTCATTAATTACTCTGAAAATATTTCCTTCATCAAGTGTTTTGAAAACATTCTGAAATCATTCTTTTAATCAATTCTTGATTTTCATTAAATCTTACATCTTTTTTTCATTTCATAAATTTAAAATAATTTTTTCATAAATCTTAAATCATTTTTTTCATTTCATAAATTTAAAATAATTTTTTCATAAATCTTAAATCATTTTTTTCATTTCATAAATTTAAAATAATTTTTTCATAAATCTTAAATCATTTTTTTCATAAATCTTAAATCATTTTTTTCATAAATCTTAAATCATTTTTTCAATGATTTTGAATTATTTCTCATTTTCGCTCAGCGTGCTCTTGTATTTTTGTTTTGATAACTTCACCATTTTCTGTGTATTTTGTAGTTATGTATATCTTCTAATAATGTCAACCCCACCCCGTTCCCATATTTTCTTCTAATTGCAATCGATGGAGGGGATGAACTCGTTCGGACGGCCTTGATCTTGACATGACTTTATAAGGAAAACACTCGAAAATAATCAAAATTAAAGCATTCCGGTAACACTTCCATTCACATATAATTAGAGTAATTACATGAGAATATTTTTACCTGTGGTTCCGACTTGAGAATGACATTAGCTCTGGTTTCGGATGCAGCTTCGATCTCGAACAACCTGTTACCAATTTCACCTCTCACACCAAACGTCAAGACGTCGTTATCCGCGTCAGAACCACGTAAGCGATAGACAATAGACCCTAACGAAATGGAAAAAATTCAATCATCACACTATACACAGACCCCGACCATTGTAATAACCACAATTATTCGCATATAAATCTATGAGACTCACCAATTCGAGTATCCCTGGGTAATTTCAATATTCTCATGTTATGGGAGAGATCAATGGTGGGTGCGACTCCTACGGTAAAAAAGAACATCAGTCACCAAATATTGATTGTATAAACAAAAAAATATATTATATTTTTTCGAATATAATCATATACGAATATCTCAATATTGACAGGCTCATTCGAAAAATGACTAAAATAGATCGAGAAGTGATATAAATATGCACCGTTTGATGCAACAGTTAATTTTCAGACGGAATTTCAAAATTAGTTTCAATTTTTCAACAGATGGCACTGAAGTCTGCATAAACTTAAATATATTTTCGAAACATCTGCCATTTGCAGCAAAACATGGCGTGTCTCAGGAACAAAATTCACTGAAACTCTTGCGAATGTTTGAGCGGGGATGGCTCAAAATGTATTGAGGGAATTCTAAAATTAATTACCAAGTTCGTTAACAGATGGCACTGTAGTCTTGAAAACGAAAGTAAGTATTTTCCGTTTGTAGCAACAACATAGAATAAGAAAAAACGGAAATATAATCAAATAGGATCAGATCAGCTGGGAATAAAAGATACCGTATTTTAGATTTTTCAGACTGCAGAGGCATCTTTTATCAAACTTTGCAACCGATTTCCAAACGCTGACTGAACTCGATTGAAGTCATCCCGGCTGAGACGTTCACACGGGTTTCAAGTGAATTTTATTCTGAGACCATACCAGTTGTTTCTGCAAATACCTTATTTAAATTTTTCAGACTGCATCTGTTGCACATATTTAAGAACTCATTCCGGAATTCTGTCTGAATTCATTCAGGCAATCCCGGTTGAGACATTAGCACGGGTTTCTGTGAATTTTCTTCTAATACCAAGGGATACACCATGCTGTGGCTGCGGTTGCAATTCTGTGGCTTGAAAACTTGGCTTTTTTTTTGCACCAAATGGTGCATTTCCTGTTTTTGTAAATTTATTTTTATGGGGAAGTCAATTTAGAGACACACCCCCTATAGATACATACGTACCCGATACGATTGCGAAAGATCTCAGCAGGATTATTCCGAGAGGAAAAATCAGTAACATACTGGATCCATGTGTAACTTTCCAGTCGATCACCTCATCACGTGTGCAATGTAATTCCTTGAAGCATCATCACACCATAAACCGGCAGTCATCTGAAATAATTAATTACTGAAATCAATTTAATTAATCTCACTAGAAGGGAAAAAAATCGACTGATTAATGTTGGTTTTTTAGCATATAAGCTATTATTGCTGAGAAGCCATATCTTTATAATCAGAGATGATAGTTTACGTAGTTTACTCATTGCAACCACGTGATCATTTAGTCAGTCTAGACCAGTGGTTCTCAATCTGGGGTCGCATGCCCTCCTCTTGTGGTTCTGGGAGATTCCAAAGGTCTGCAGGTCGAAATCAAATGAAAGTATAGCCACAAAATGTCCCCCAAGAGAAAGAAGTTTACTGAACTTTAACCCAGTGTGACGTGTCTGGAGGTTCATTGATTGCATCGACCCATATTTTACACAAACCTATTTTTCCCGTAAAATACGGTTCTTGGGAGTTTTAATCACCCCCCCCCCCAAGTTTGTTTAGTCCAGGGTTCCAGAGATCAAACTTATTTATAAAAATTTTTGTTCATTAAAAGCTTAGTTTTAATTAAACTAAATTCGATAAGTAGCAAGGATCTTGTTTTTGGATGAGTGTAAGGGTTTGACCTGTATAAGACAGGGAGACTAAGACAGAAAAATATGGTCTAAAGGGGGGCTAAAAAAGGTTGAGAACACTCATTTAGAACAGTGTTTTTCAACTACAGGCAATTGAAGGTGGTTGAAAATTCACGGACTAGCTAAAATAGTAGAATAAATTTTTGGACGAGCCAAAAATAAATAAATGGGAGAAATGATTTGAGGACGAAAAGACTAAATAATAAATAATTGGGAGAAATAATCTGCAGACCGACAAAAAAATAAGTACCATAGATAGATGAATTGGTTTGCTGACTGGTAAAGAAAAACAAATGGGCGAAATAATTCACGGAGCAGCCAAAAATCAATGAATGGGAAAAAATAATTTGAGAACCAAAAAAAAGTTGAATAAATAGGATAGATAATTTTCAGATCAGCAAAAAATAAATAAATGGGAGAAATAATTCGTAGACCGGGGAAAATAAATTCATAGGGCCCGGAAAGAAATGATAGAAGAATGAAAAAATTATTTGCGGATGGGCAGAAAAATAAATTAAGGGGTGAAATTTGTATATTAGGAAGATAAATTTATATTTATTTGCACGAATAAATTGTGGAAGACAAAAAATAAGTACAGTAAGTAAAAAAATAAATTTGCTGACCGATAAAAAATATATCAATGGGAGAAATAATTCGCGAACCGGCAAAAAATAAATAAATGGGAGAAATTAATCATGGACCGGGGCCAAAAAACAAATGATGGAGAAAATAATTTGAGCGCTTGCAAAGACCGAAAAAGAAAACAAAAAAAAAGGGAGAAATGACTTGTGGATCGGCAGATATAATGAGATGTGAGAAAGAATTCGCGGAATCGTGAAAATAAATGAATGGGAGAAAAGATTTGCAGATCAGCAAAAAATAAAGAAATGGGAGCAATAATTAGCAGACCGACAATAAACAAAAAATAAGAAAAATAATTTTTCAGACCGATAAAAAATAAGAAAAATAATTTTGCAGACCGACAAAAAAAACAAAAAAATAAGAAAAATAATTTTGCAGACCGACAAAAAAATGAGCAGAAGGGCCAAATAATTCTCATATCGGCAATATGTGTATTCCAGTGGTTCTCAACCTGGAGTCTCCTAGCGGCGATCATAGTGACTGACTCGCATCGCGAGGCCCCGGGTTCGAACCCCATTTGGTGCCACAGTAGTGGTCGGGTGAAGCTGGTTTCCTGTGGTGCCCAACTTTGAGCCGCGAATGCGAGCCGATCTCCCCGTTAAAAAAGCTCGCCACAGACAGCCTATAACCAGGCCTATAAACACAGTAAAAATATTCAATCATTACACTTCATACTTCACATCTGAAATACAGATGGCGAAAAATTCGCCCTCTCAATTTTTTTCTTTTTTTAGGAACGGATTAAGTTTTGAAAAATTTTTATACTGATTTTTCCCCATTTTTCTTTTATTTTCCCAGTCACCCTGTGTCAGTAAATTTTCCTCTGTTGTGGCTTCCGATTTTGTATTTATATTTGCATAAAGCAAGGGCTCAACCTATGGGTAGTGACCCAAACTTGATTTACAGGAGCTTCTGAGATATGTGGGTCATACAAGTCTACATACACAATCCGGTTCTTTCTTTCCCTCTCTATCTTTCTTTTTTCAAAAGTCCATAAAAGTATTACAGAATGCATAGCAGAGGCGACGGAAATGTTTTAGACCTATGGGTGCTTGACTTGATTTTTATATAGATTTCTGTTTCTGAATTTAATTTTGGGGATGCTTAAGCCGATGAGACAAAATGCTGTATGAGCTCAAGCATCCACTGCACTCCCACTGTCAAAACAGACGCGACCCAGGCTCTGTCCCTTCCGGGATGTAAGAAATTTACCAGTGTGGGTTGGGTCGTGCACTGTACTTCCACTGGCTTCGACGTCGTTGATGCACGGGAACTGAAAAATACCTATAGAAAAATATGAACACCTCAAAATACAAAAAATCAGAATTGATGGGAATTTGAAAACTAATGAAAGGAATACATAATTTCAGAATGAGTGAAAATATTGCAAGAATTGATGAAAATATTGCAAGAATTGATGAAAATATTGCAAGAATTAATTAAAGTATTGCAAGAATTAATTAAAATATTGCAAGAATTAATTAAAATAATGCAATAATTAAAGTAATGCAAGAATTAACGAAAGAAATAATTGAAAATGAGTGAAGAAATAAGTATAGGATTGAAAAATACCGAATTTATGAGAGAAAATTCCAGCTGAGAATTTACAGTAATCTGGGGGAAACCATGAACTTAATTCAAGACCCTGGCTCTTGCCCTTTCGGTTCACCTGTTAAGCCGTCAGTACCGTATTAACGCATATTCCCATCCGGGTTCAGCCCTTGGGGCCTCATGTGAGAATAAGGTATTTCAAGCTTGGAGGGGGTTAGGGAAGCTCTAGAACATATCTATTTTTCCGGGGTCTGTAATTCTGTTAATACGGATCTGTGAGCCACCAATGACTGGTTTTAAAAGATTATAAAACCAAACATTTTATTATCTAGGAACGTTTAATAAGCATAAGCATATTTTTAAGTTCGAAATAGACTTTTATGCCGCGAAGTGGATCGTATTGTTTAAAGATATTCTGGGTTAATTGTTATGATAGCGTAACGAGCAGAAAATGACATTGTGACGTCACAAAACTGGCTTTTGCGTGTGAAATAAACTCTCGTGTGGCCAGGGGAGGGTGGAAGCTCCTTAAAAACGAGTCGCAAAATTCTCCCGTGTGGTCGTAGCCTTATTTTTCACAAAGTGGCTAGAATTTTCTCCTCAAAAATTTTTTTTGGCTTTTCAGAAGCTATGAAATTTCAAGTTTAATATCTAATACCATCATGCGCATCAAGTCAATGACTTAACTGATCGTTAGTCCATGTCGTACAAGATGTACGGATGCAGTAAAAGGCTTGAAAATAAAAAAATTTCGATACATATTATGTAATGGACCGGATAGACACACACGCGCGCGCGGCTTGTGTTGTTGGTCGCGGATTATCCACGGATTGCGGAAGAGGACAACGCCCAGTGGGTCAGGGGTCATTAGCCTTCCATTGGATAAAAGAAACCTGGAAAACACCAGGAAGTTATTTGCAACAAATCATTGCGTAACGAGGAGAAAAAAAAAAGCGCATCGAGTTACTTTCAGGATCATTTTTCAGACAGGAACAGATAGTCAGTCCATCGTGACAGAATACGCTCGACCATTTCGTAACTAAAAAAAAAAATAGTCGATGTCCGAAATGGTCAAAAAAGGAATAAAGACGGGAGAAGGGGGATAGGTCCGCTATTACCATTACTATGCGAGAGACTTAGACGACATTAATAGTACAAGGTATCCATTTAATTGCTCGGACATGTGTCCGTGATTTGGCTTTGCGTGCAGTAAGAATGATGGAGAAATATTCGTTGTATGTAACGTGTATTATAATGTATATTCTATTATATTGAAGGTTATTCAATAACTATAGGCTTATTGGAATTGGAAAATAGTGAAAATATTTAAAGAAAATAGAATTGACTGATAAAAAAAGATTTTAAAACGGGTAAAATTTCATTTTATGTATGAAGAAAAATATATTTTATGTATGAAGAAAATTGATTTAATGTATGAAGAAAATTGATTTAATGTATGAAGAAAATTGATTTAATGTATGAAGAAAATAGTATAAATATGTCAAAAATAGTGTAACTATGTATATTGAAAAAAGAGCAAATATGTGGAGAATATGGATTTAATATGCGAAGAAAAATAGGGTAAATATAAAAGGGAGAAAAGGGAAAATATGATATATAAATGAAAATAAAATTATATGTTAATGCTGTATGTATAGTAATACAAGATATAAAAAAGAAAATAAATTTTATGTGTTTCGAAACACTCCCAAGGCAGTCGAATACGATTATTACGACACCTGTGATATAACGTCACGTAGTTTCGGTTACAGCTTATTCCCACAAGAAACAATATTGAAGAGTTTTGGTTTTAACGTAAACTAACTTTTCAAGCATTTTTGATACATTCAAGGATTACGATGCATTTTTATTTCTTTCGGATGCTCATCGTGAAACCATCAGCATTGTATAGATGTTGGAACTATCGAAAAATTGATTAGAAGTATACGTCGAAAATAGTTATAATAAAGCAATTAAAAAACACTAATAACTTATAATCTCGATTTCCTGAACACATTCTTTACAACTCGGATGTAATTTAGAAATTAAATAAACTTTCTTTGTTTTTATAGATGATATCATCATTTCAAAACTACAAATCTCTTGAATAGCCTTCTCTCTGGTAAAATATCACGTTTCGTGTTAATGATTCTTCAGAAGATTAATGACCACCTAGCAACGAATTGCGAAGCATGTGATGCAGCTCAGTTTCAAATTTCCTGATTTTTTTCTACTTTGTATAGATAATTTTATTACGCGATGAGTAATTATTCTTTCATTCAAACTTAGATCACATGAATGGGTACCTCATCTAATTTGTTCACTTCAATGATTTCCTTGCAGATCTTGCTTATATCAATAATATATTTGGTCGAACCGAGTTATCATCAAATAAATTGCGACAATTTCTGCTCAGATCCAGCTCAAATCAATAATTTTCTCAGTCTTACCTTAACTTCACATTCGTTTAGTCTGACATCACGTTTAGATTTCCCGTAGGGGCAAATGAAAATGGGAAAATTCATGAGAATCTTGAGGTCCATCCCATCGTTTCTTGAGAAGGTGAATGCCAATTTCAAAAGGAACCCTGGGTTATGAGAGACGTATCTATATTACTTCAGCGTCTGAGACTAAACTTTATTCTTTCCGCTTTTGAGGAGGGTTAAAGTGAACAGAAGTCACGAATCTGGACCATTGAACTAGTGTTCCAGGGCTTCCAAGTGAAATTCGGCAAAAAGATTACATTGCTGCGCAAAGATACAAAACCAGCAGTCAATATTTCACAATGTTTTTTTGTTAATATCACGAGGCAGGAGGCAAAATGTCTTACCGTTTGCCTAAGGTTGAAGGTGGCTCCGTGTTAAGGGAACACAATCAACAGCATTGAAGAAGATGACTAACGAGGAAAGGGTCCAAAGTAACGTCTTCAAAAAGTTTCGAAACATTAGCACTGATTCTCCTCATTTTAATAAGCACAAAAAGTAAAAAAAAATCCGGTAGAATTGTTATAGGTCACTCAAAAAATTGTAGTTACATGAACGCCAATAGAGGCCAAGAATAAATTTAAAAATCCCGCAACCCTCTAGTTTTAGTGTCATCAAGCAACACATGATCAAGTACAGCACAAAGAAAGAAAGAAAAAGCGAAAAAAAAAAATTAGTTTCGAAAAAGAATAGAGAAGCTGGAGGAAATAAAGGAAAAGAAAATGAAAAGAAGTTTTTTTTCATATATAGATACTGCCAAGACGAGTGAGAGGCGATAAGCTTTAATTTTTATTCATTTTTTGCAGCTGTGAAATTACAAAAAAAAAAATTTCCTTCTTAATGCGATTTCACTAATCGCATTCCGCAGGTAATTTTTTTGTTTTATGTGTTTCTGGGTGAGATGAATGTACTTAAATTTCTGTCATAATTTTTTGATTAAGACACCTTGAGATCCTTTCTTTGTAAGCTGAAGCAGTGAGAGTGAAACGGACGGGTAGCTTACTGAAATCCGAAAGCTTGATGTCATGTTGACGTAACGAGTACCTGAAGTCATCCGCAATTCACTGTGCTTTTCTACAAATCGGCTTGTAGAGCGCTTTTCATCGGTTTCTACAAACTTTACTGCTTATTTTTTCTACAACCTTCGACAGCTACTCGTTAAATCACACGTGGTTTATTTTTTCAAAGAATTGGATGAATCTGACTGAAAACCAGAAGCGACAGCTTTGAATTAGTGAAAAACAGAGTAACGAATCACAAGCATTCTCTTACTTTAAGCAAAAAAAACATAGGTTTTTCGAAATATAAATTCTTTGCAAAAACGAAAGAGACCAAGAGGTCTAAGAAAAGATCAACTTCTTTCGACAGGAAAAAATGCAGAAATGCGAAATTTCTTTTAACCATCGTAACCCTTTCAGTACTCTGACGGTACGTTTAAAATACCAACAACTTTTTAATCCTTGTAACATCCCTTAAATACGTTGTTGGACGTTGGTATTTTCAAGTATAATGGCCGTATAACTACTTTACGCTTACCAGATGGCAGCACAAGAGTGGGAGAATTAGTTTCTTTTTAATATGATGAAAGCTTTTTTTTAGGTATAGTTGAAGGTAAATTCACACACACAAAATATTTTTCCCTACTCATTATTGATCCAATTTTTGTTTGTCAGCGAAAAAAATGTCGACGACAGAGAATAACTTGAATCTCAAGTAGGGGGTTTTACAATGAGATATCCAAATAAATTTGAAATTCTTGATTTTTTGGGATAATAAATACAATAGTTACACTGGTCAACAATTTTTAACTTTTCTTTTTAAAAACATGAGTGAAATAAGTTTATTTAAACTAATTTAGGGATGCTGAATTCAAATATGAATGTAAACAATCTCAATCACGAATAGTTTTTTCTGTATGCATGATGGTGATTTTTCGAAATGCATAAACACTATAAAAAACTAACACATTGAAAATGAAGATAATTGGCATAGTCTTATGAACAAATTATAACACAAAAAAGGTGTACACAAAACGGAATTTTCACGTATTTTTGTAATATTTTATAAAAATGATCTATTTCGTTTTCTTATTGTCATCTTTCTGAAAAAACCAATAGTAATCACTCATCATTCGAGGGTCCCACTTGCCTTGATTCCCTAAAAACCCCTTCATTGCAGATGTGAATGACTGCCATGCCGCGAGAGTTCTGAGTCAAAGCAAAATCACTCGACAGTGAGGACTTAGAAATATTACTTCTTTTAGAGTTCGTCTCTTTTAATTTCGGAAAATTTTTATTTTATAAAGAGAGAAAGATGTGAGATACCTGAGTCGGATTTATCCATAGCCTTCATAATGTTTTCCATCAGTCCCAGGGTCCAGGAGCGTACCAAGGATCCACTTAGGAGGATTTACAGAAGGTTTAGGGGGTGGGGGCTAACAAGGATTTTCTTCCAGATAATTTTTTAATTATTAACCTTCAAAAGACATTCAAGTCAACAGAAATTGATAAAAATAGCTGGTAAGGGTATTTTATGTCTTTCGATATTTTATTTTTTGCAAGAACATTAAAAGATAATTTTAATCGCTGATCATCTTGACAGGGGGGAACACCAACTTCTATGCACCCCTACGCACACCTCTGGCCAGTCCCAGTGTTGGCAGCAAAACTTATGTGGAACAGTAATGCATCTGCGACATCTCCATTTCTTACTGTGAAAGGTTGTGTCTTTCAATTAAAAAACCAGAGAATCCGGTTGCAGTTAGAGATAAAATCAGTGTTGTGCCATTCCCCAAGTTTTAGACAGCAAAAGATATAGATATACGAGAGAGATTTCTTGTATCATTTCACATGTATAACCTAAATATGTAAATTTTGAAAGATATACAAAATTAAATACCATATAACAAAAAAACTAGACGTGGTGTTTATTTTTCAAGGTCAGATCTGGAATCAGCAACCAAAAATAAATTAAGAACAGCTAAATTTTACCACGTTAGAAAAACATTGTAGACTAGTGTTATTATTAGCCGCATTATTTTGAGAAATGTTTCGACAAGTAAAAAAGTGTGAGTTTGTGGAATTATAATTACCAAATTTTAATTTATGAATTTAATTTAAATGTGGTGGAATGAATTTCTTTTAGTACAATAGAGTCTCAAATGATGCCAATAAACTTTTTCAGTGGGGGAAGTTTAAAATATTAATAGCTCCCCAATTATACACTGCTCAAAACTGATTTTGTTCTAAATAATATATCAGTGATTTTAGGATGTTTTTGTGGAGCTAATTTTGAATATGGCATTGGTTTTGTCACGTTGGCTCTAGTTTCTTAGATGAAGTGAAAATAAAATTTCAATTGTAACACAATTGGAGCAGCGTACAAAATCACATTAAAACTGTGCGTTACAAATAAATACAGTAAATTATTGGCAAAGATGTTTAAGTGATTTTGGGATGATTTTGGATCGCTAATTTCGAATCTGGCGTTGGTTTTGCTGAATTGGCTCTAATTTTTGAGATAATGCATACTATCAGCAATGTGAATGAGATTTTTATATTACCTATGAATTACCATTGAAATTTCCTTTTCACTTAAAAACTAGAGCCAATCTTGGAAAACCAATACAAGATTCCGAATTAGCGCACCAAAATAACTCTAAAATCGATGAAATAGTTTTGCCAATGATTTACTGTATTCATTTATAACTAGAGTTTCAATGCGATTTGTACGCCGCTTTATGTATTATAACTAATAACATATGTGATTTCAATATCCTAAGCAAATTATTTATGACTCAGATGTAATAATAGATGCTACACAGGGTGTTGCCTTGAAGTGGCGACAAACTCAGAGTAGTTATATTAGGCATCAACAGCAACAAAAATTGGCGTAGAAAAATGTATTGCAAACCCTGTTTATAGTCGGCGAAAATCGCAGAAATACTTATGATGGGTGTAGCGTCGAGTGGGACAAAAAACTTAACAATAAGAAGAAAAAGCATTTATTTGACAGCATGATTACAACACAGCCTGCGCAGCACAGTTCCATGTTAGATAGTAGAGGAAGAAAAATTATTACAGGGGATTTTGTAATAATTTTGTGCTTTATTTTGTATACCACAGGCTGTGTTGTAATCTCGTGCTGTCAAATAAAATTTTTTTCCTACTTATTAATGGCCTTTTTTTTGTCCCACTCGACATGCCACCCATCATAACTATTTTAGCAATTTTCACCGACTAAATGTGGTTTGCGATACCATGTTCTATGGCAATTTTTGTTCCTCTTGATGCCCTCTGAGTTTGTTGCCACTTAAAGGCAACACCCGGTATAGAAATTTTTCATGTTTTAGTAGATGATGATGATGTCATTATTCATTATGAGTATTTCAAGACTATAAATCCTTCGAATAGGTTCGTAATGTAATTATAATATAATTAATTATCAATTAATAGTACTTAATTGTAACACTAATTAAAATATATTAAAAGCGTATTATTCAACGAAAAAAAAATGTATTTAATTTATGAATTTGAACGGATCTTTCTTTCTGGGACCGATTCTTATATCCAACAGGCAGTTGGAGGTACAACTTTTTTTCTTTTGAACCTTTTGGCTGAGAGAGTAATCTGGCAAGCAGCCGAGAAGATATCGTGTAAGAGACACATACGTGTTGCATCGTTATGAGTTCATACCTCATGTGCATGTTTGGTATAAAGATAAATTTTCAATACTCTCCAACGACTCTTTCCGTTATAGCACGCATTATTTAGTTCTAATTACAGTTTGATATGCATATTAATATTATAGATCATAGCACCCCTTCCCAAATAAGTGTAAATGAAATTATTCTTCAACGTTTATTCAGTGGATAAAAATAATATTTGACAAAGTTAAATCTTTCACAACTCAATTAAACCTTTGTTTTGGTGACAGACTTGGACGTCAAAATCCAGTCAAAAAAGAGTCGCCAAAAAAAAGGCCATCACATTTGAAAAATTGGGGGACAAGATCGGTAGAATACTGAGTGGGATACTCAGTTGCTTTGTCATCCAACACAACAATCATCTATGAGTAAGCTGAAGATACGTCCCGTATCTCCCGGGACATTATCTTATTTTCAAGCAATTTTACCCATCCCGACTTTATTGCAAAAATGTCAACGTTTTCTCACGTTGTTCCAGTGGAGCCAACTCTTGAATTTTCATTCTTCATTGAAATCACCGATTAAAGCGGTCTTCCCAACTCATAAATTGTGAGATGAAATATATATATATATTCATATCACATATTTGTCACGTTTTTTTCCGTTTTTTTTTTGTTCTTCATTTTCCGCCATTAGTGAATTATACGTTATTTTAGAAATATTTAGCACTATTACTTACTTTTGGCATCATTTCTGGCTATAATTGGCAATGGCATTCGTTTTCCCGTTTTTGGAAGCTGAATATCCCGTGTTTTTCTTGAACAAATATGGTCAGCTTATCCTTAATATCCCTTTATTTATTTAAACTCTCTCTCTAATCCGCCACTCTTTATATTTTTCTTTTGTGTTATTTTTGCTCCATTTACCCTTCTTTTTCCCTTGGTTTGGTCATTCAACTGCGCAAATAGTCACAGGAAAAAAAAATCCCTTTATCTATTTCTCAGTGTCTCTACTTTTTTTTAAGGGAAGATAGATGACTATTATTCGTGGAAATGAGTACAATATTTGCTTAGGCTTTTGCTTACCAACTAACAAGTTTGAATCTTGAATGCCGCTGAATGCAATAAAAAAGCGAAAGTTACTGAACATATCCGTAAACAGTGCCGTCTTAAAGCATGGATCCACCTGGGCACGGTCCGGGACCTCAAGAGAAGAGGAACCTTACATAAACGAGATCTGTTTGAAATTTCATAGAAATTATCAGTAAGGGCTTCAGAAAAATCACTTAGCCCGGGCGCCTATGATGCTCTTAAGACGGCCCTGTCCGTACATTGTCTCTATTTAGTTTAAGAATATTTATTGGCTTTATTAATTCAAATCACATTAACATACGATTGATTAAGTTTTGAGTGCCACAAAGAAGACATCTAACATGTATTTCTTCCAACTAGACTGGGAAGAGAGATATCTTGTCCATTCAAGGAGAACACATAACTATATGAGGTCAGTCTTAATGTTAATAGGCGCAAAATATGATTTGGATTAATTGAACATTAAAATACCATGTCACAAAATCCTTCTACGAATTAATGTGACCTTCGATATCAAGATCTTTAACATCCTAACAATAATTCAACCACAAAAACAATCCCTAGAAACTATAAGCACAGTTCATTAGTTAGAATTAGTTCGTGTCTGTGTCTCGGATCGATACCGAAACGCTATCTGATCTAATTCCAACAGACACTTGTTTTAATAGAAAAATCTTTTTTCGAGGCAGCCGTCCTTGGTTCTTCGTATGATTTCGGAGATGGAAATTAATAGTTAACGGTCCATGTTTTTAATATCATCTCCTTCATGATTGAAAGCTCCCATCGAATTAAACGACGCCACATGCATTGAGCGTCGGTCACTCGTTTCTCTCTCTCTCTCTCTCTCTCATCCTAACTCTTTTAACGTGCACGTAACCCATGTCTCGGCCTTCGGTTTAAAAAAAAAACCTATTGTGTGCGTGCCTATAATTATAATCCGTCTGTAGAGGGTTGAATGGTTCAATGCCCTAACGCATGTGGATTCCATGTTCCACCATTTTCTTTTCCATACTTTTTGAAAGGAGTAGAAATAACCATTTTTTGCTATGCTTTCTTCGGTTATGACTCTCGTCTTAATCTTTTGTTCTTGTTAGAACTAGGCCATGGTCGTTTTTTTTTTAGAGATGCGCGCGCAATTTGTTCTCATCATGTATTCGTCATTCCTGGGTGTGGCTGTTTGCGTTGAAATTACCAAATAAATTACGATGACTAACAAAGAGAATGCCAAAAATTTCATTATATCCTCTTGTGTTTTACCTTAAATTTTTCCCTTTCTCGTAATTTTCATGAATAATTATTTTTTGAATTAATAATTTATAAACAAAAATTATTTATCTGATATTTATTCATTAGTTTCTATTCTTATAGTCCATGTATAAGGATGAAAGGATAAACACCATTATTAGTAGTAAGTAAATTCACACTATTAACAGATTCCGATAAACTATGCATTATTTTCTGTTGTTGATCTAATTTTGAAAAAAAAATTCACAAAATGATTAACAGATTTGTATCATTAAAGAGGAAATTTGAGGCATTCTCGATAAATCAAATGATTAATAGAGGAAGCACACAGTTCAACTCCGAAAACTATTCTGGCCGTAAATTCAAAGTAAACTATCACTATTGCGAACACGGTAAATTATTCTTATCGCCAACTAGGAAAACCATTTCTGTTGCTTGCACGGAAACAATTCGTATCGAATACTCGAGAAATCAAGCTTATCCTGAACTTGAAAAACCATTCTCAACGCAATCTTGAAAAAAAAAATACTAATGCAAAGCAATTATTGTATACTCAAAAAAACATTCTTATCATGACCATCAAAACAGTTTTTGTTGTAAAGTCGAAGAAACAATTCTTATCGAAAACACGAAAAACTCATTTTTATCACCAATAAAATATTTAAAAAAATTCTATTCGCAAACTTGAAGAAACAGTTCTTAATCGCAAACGCAGTAAAAACCATTGTTATCACTTTTCGTAGTCACGAACACAAAAAATGATTTTTATCGCAAGCTGGAAAAATAATTCTTATCGTAAACTCGGAGGAATGATTCTTATCGTAAACTCGGAGGAATGATTCTTATCGTAAACTCGGAGGAATGATTCTTATCGAAAACGGGAAAAAACTATTCTTGTCACCAACTCAAAAACATTTCTTGTCACAAATGCGAAAAACAATGCCAATCGTAAACTTGAAAACAATTCCAATCGTAAACTTGAAAACAATTCCAATCGTAAACTTGAAACAATTCTATAGTCGTTAACACACGAAAACAATTCTTATCGTAAAAGTCAACAAAAAAAATCTTATCATAAAAGTCGACAAAAAAATTCTTGTAAAACTCGATGAAACTTTTCGTATTGTATTAGTTATCGAAGAATTCTTGCTGCACGGACACGAAAAAACCATTCTTATCATAAACTCAAAAACTCGATAAAACTATTCAAAAAAATCATTGACAAACTCAAGAATTAAAAAAAAAAACCATTCTAATCATGAACTCAAAAAAATATCCTTATCACAAACTTAAAACACACAGTTTTCGTCCTAATAAAACCCGAAAAAACTCATACCAGCCTCTCACTATAACATATAATTAAAAAAACCCTTCACGAGATCGTAAGGAATAGAATTTTCTCTGAATTGTAGGGTCCTGAATATAATTATTACCCCATTAAGACAAAATTAATCAATAAAATTTCACTCTTATTTTCATCTATCTAACCAGTGATCGTTAGTCTTCTTCAAATACAGTAGATAACTTTGAAAAAGATGACCGTAAAAATTGTGACTGGTCAAAGAAAAACGTAATTTGAAATGGGATTCGTGGTGATCTCAGTACAAACTATAAAAAGTCTAAGAATTCATAAAATTTCACGAAAATTTTTCCAGATCAAAAGCTTCAATTCGAAGTTTAAAATAACAATCGCTATTACTTACCCCATTGATATATCACAGGACAAAAGTTACAAAACCTTTACTATTCGATGCAGAGTGAGTTTCCACTCAGAAGCTAACCTCAATTGTATCCAGAACTAGAATCAAGTGCCCACAGCAGCACACAAAAAATAGCCGTTACGCTGTCAGGATTTTGGTATAACAGTTGGCAGATGGCTAGTTATGTAAGCAGTTATCTGTGTTATGTTATTATACATGTACCGCAGACCCCCTCGACTAGTTGATGCTCACCTGGTCACTGGGTCATGGTACACTGCATCGCCACCGCAAATTAGATTGGGTACGGCGATAAAACTCTCTCAGAACTAACTTGAAAATTCGACTACCATTTTCCGATTTTGACTGTTCTATAGACGTGATAATGATGTACTTGTGTTTTAGGTATGATCGTTGTATCGAAATTTCGATGTCCTTACCTTTTGTAGGTTATAAATGTATTTCATGGTATTTGACCGCTGACAACTGGTATTTTCTAATGATGAGACATTGTAGATTACTGCTCCAGTGTTTGATTCTGCTTGCACGTGCTGAAAATTACATTATATTTAATTTAAATTTTATTTATTCAAATTTATTACGTATTTTGATTGGAGCTGGTCCGATTAATCGATCAATTGGTAACCGCAGTTAAAAATTTCGTTGAATTAATCGACTCAATTAAACCGATTAAAATTTGAGTAAAAAGTTAATAATTTGACTTGATTTATTTTAACGAAACCGATTAAATGTCCTGAATTATTGTACCCCAATATATATACATTTTCGGCAAGTGATCATATTTAAAAACATTTGAATCAATATTTTGATCAAATTTTTCGGCATTGGGATTCAAAATACATGTCCATTCAACTAAAAATTGTGATCATTTCAGTTTCAAATTGAGTTTGATACGAATTTTAAAAATCAAGACCCAAAATTCGTTGCCTCCACTATGAATAGTAGTTGTGCGTGTTCTTGGAATTATCAGTTCCTCTGCTCACACAAGCACAATTTGGTAGGAGTTTCAAAGAGCACAAGTCACAGCATGATCAAAATTAGTTTCGAAATCAGTGGCCCTAAAATAATCAATTAAAAAAAACTGCAAGATCCAAATGAAGAAATTCCAGGTTTTAACAAAATACGTTCAACATACAACTATCAAATTGCTTCAAGTAGCAACCTTAATTTCTTAGTCTATTCCTATACTTTTGTTTACATCTAGCAAATAGGTGCGTGAAACGAATAAATTACATTTTTTATAGCATCAATTTATACAGTAAAACCCCCTCTGAATGAACACCCTTCAGATGCAGTCACCCCTCTTTTACGGCCAAATAATAATTTCCCCTTGTATAATAAAAGTATGCATTTCAAACCCCCCTCCCCTCGATTAACGGTCACCCTTCTTTTACGAACGAATTTTATTTGCACCGCCGGTGTCTGCAAAAGAGAGGTTTTACTGAATTACGCAGTTACGAAAAATATTCGATTAATCGGCCGATTTTGGTGCAGAAAATTATTAACCTAAAATTAGGTTTAAAATTTTTGATTCAATATTTACAATTTGCTCAATTCTTTTAGATTAATCAAAGAATTTAATGCTTCAAAAATTTATAATTTCCCCCCATTTCTCTGACTTTTCTTCAATGTTAAAATGTTGAAAAAATAAAATTCATGTATTCAACTTCCCTGAAGTGTTTAAATATAATTACTAACCGTTTATGTTTAAAAAAAAAGCAAAAACAAATTGAGAGGACGTGTAATTTAGGTGACTAGCAAAAAGTCGCTTGGACTGGAATCTTTGTGAAGCTGGTTAATCTTCCACAGCTATATATTTTTCGAGCTATATCTCGATACTTTCGAGGGCCGTCGCGATTTTTTTTTCAGGAGACGGAAGTTTACCGCAAACATACAGTAGACGTAGAAACCCCCAATAAAGGAAGGCAGACAGAGCCAATACCACTAGTACCATCTCTAAATATTCATCGAATGCTTCCGGGAGGTAATGCGTTTACCTGTAAGGTCGAGAGTCGACTTCATTGTTAAAATTTTGGTAGATCATGAATTTACTCAGCAATCAATTCAGGTACAAAGGGTATAGCTATTCGATATGAGTTCACCACTGGTGTAGAAAAGGGGTTCGTAGAACCATATTATACTGCTATGACAAGAAACACCGGTGTGGAAAAAAGGGTAAAGGGCAACTATGATAAGGAACACCGGTGTAGATAACGGATTGAGGAATCGTGCTTTACTGCTATGGTGAGATAAACCGATATGGAAAAAGATTTAAAGAACTTCTATGATAAGAAACATTGGTGTAGGAAAATGGGTTGAGGAATCGTGTCATACTGCTGTGATAAGAAATACCGGTTTAGAAACGGGGGGGGGGGGTGAAGAACTACGGTGATGAAAAGGGTTGAATACTACTAGTATAAGAAACCCCAGTGTAGGAAAAGTCTTAAACAACCGTGCTATGTAATATATCTCGAGTAAGCATTTTCAAGAATATTACTTTTTTTGTTAAGCATTTGGAAAAATTCATTGAGAGTGAGTGAGATACTTTTTTCCATTAAAAATCGAGCCGCAACACGAGTAAGCATTTCGCTGTATTTCCATTGTGAGTAAAGTTCATTATACCCATCCCTAGTCGCAATTATGAAATCATACACACATTAGTCACTGTAATCTACATAATAGGAAATAGAATGAGAGAAATTCCTAAAACTATTCAAATTTCCTGGAGAAACTTTTTTTTTTGGCAGTGCGTCAGTTTCCGTGACTTGACCATTTGAATACATGGATTTGTACACGGAAAGTTCAAGTAAAAATGTACAGGCTAGTCAATAACGGTAAGTACTCGTTAATACATAGAAAGAGAGAGAATAAAAGGTCTCCATTTGTAAAACAGTCATGTCATCGGTAGATGTTTCACCACGAGTTTCACACGAACGCTTTAAGTGGTATTCTGACGTTTTTTTGTTTTATAGCATGTATATTTATAAGGGAAAAGCGCATTGAACCTTTTTTGTGTATGTGTGTGTGTATTTTATGCTCTCTGACTTCCCGGTTCACAAATTCCACTATAAGAGCATTATGCAGATTTTTCTTCAATCGACGTGCGTTTTTTGCTTGATGGGAATATTGATTCATTTTTAATATTTAAAAGCTATAAAATGAAGTAATTTCCATTTAAAAAAACCAATAAAAACATCTAATACATCTGAGAATGGAAATATATCTTCATTTTGCTTAATTATTAGAAGTTTATCTCACATTAGGGCAATTATGTGCATTTTTATAAACCTATAATTCGAATACTTTCGATTTCAGAGAATACGTAATAAAAATTATTATCATTGACTGCTTAAAAAGTATTTATCGACTGCCCACTTTAGAAAACTTATTTGTTAAACTATATATATATTATTTCTTATATCTGCTAATTTATTCTAAGAAAACTATTCTTATTCAATTAGGCAGGAACATTCCACAGCTATTCACTGCACTATTCCCTTTCTCAAGCTGCTAACTCAATATCTATTCTTTGATATGAGCAGTTTTGGCAAACTTTGAAAAATCATTATTTTATCGTGGAGACGGAAAATCATTCTTATTGTCTATTCAAAAACTATTCCCACTGTACGCTATAAAAACAATTATAATAACATAATCCGGAAAAGTACTTATGGCAAACGTGAGAAACCGTTAGCATCACAAGCTAGACAACAAGTTTCATAAAAAACCGGTAAAAAAGCTACTCTGGTTAAGACGGAAAAAAAATTCACGCATCGCTAACTTGAAACACTATTCTTATTTCAAATCTAGAAAGCCATTTCCATCGCATACACAAGAAAACAATTCGTTTCTCAATGTTTGAAACAATCCTTATCGTAATCTATGTTTCATCACAATCTGTGGGTAAACAATTTTTATCGCAATTTTCGAGAAAACATCTTTATCACCAGCATAGACTAAAACTATAAAGATATTATTCTTACTCTGTGATCACCAGAGTTCTGAGGGAAAAAAATTCTTATCACCAGTTCTGAGGGGAAAAAATCCTATCACACAAACTCTGAGAAAGCAGCCCTTATCATAAGCTGTGAGTCTTATCACAATCTCAGAGCAAACAATTTTTATTGCAATCTCTGAGAAAACAATCTTATCATGAAATCGGGAAACAGTTTTTCATGCTAATTTTAAAAAAAAATCTTTCCCAAAATTAACTAAAAATTCTGATTGAAAGCTCGGAGAGAGAGAGAAAACCATTTTTACTGCCAATTCGGTAAAAATTTCTTATCGCAAAGTCAATAAACGATTCTCATCGCTAAGTCAGTAAACATTTCTTATCGCCTACCGAAAATCGATGTTGTCGAAGCCTTATTTAGGGACATCACGTTTTATCACTTCTTACCAATCTTTCTCGATACATTTCTGATAAGTAATTTGTGCGCAGCTTTTATGAACGTCGAATTATTGAATGCTATCGTGTAATAGGAAGTTAACGATCGATTGCAACAATTTCGGACGCAGGAATATCCCGTAGACATGAAAATAATAATAATTATAATAATAATAGTCCCCCCGAGAAAAACAGTTGTATTTTTTTTTCATATTAAGGACAGCATCTGGAAAATTATTGCATGTAATAAAACATACTACATAACGAAAAAAATAAATAAAATGAAACGAGGGACCGCGAAAACTCAAGGTCGTCACGCCAGAATTGGTCACTCGCACATGACACACGCATATTACGCAAGTTAGAAATAAAATGGCGCACAAGGGAACCAAAACCGTTTCACGCGATTTTCCAACCAGTTACAGCGCTTCCTTTTGTGTCATTCACTGTATAATTAGGTTACTGGTGTTGTTATATATTTCGTAAAACTCAAATTTTCTCCAGATAATGTGATATAATTATACCGCTCGGTGCTTACCGGTGACCGTTCGTTTTGAAGAAGCATGAAACCGTTCACTCGATTCATTAATTATTAATTAACCTAGAACTAGCTGTATCTGCACAGAATTAGAGCATCAAAGACAAAAAGTAAATGTATTTTGATTCTGAATGGCTGGTGAGGCTGGATCGAGGTTATTCTGTTGAATTATCAATTTTTAGGGGGATGGACATTCTTGCGATTGCCAACTCGAATATTATCACTACAACCTAATAATACAATATCTACCCCTTATTGTTATTGGCTACTGCTCACTGAGTTGTAGGTTATTATTATTATTTTTTCTTTTCTCATTGTAAAACCATTCCTCTCAGCTACATACTAAAATAACTCCTATCGAAAACTTTAGAAACTATTCTTATCGCAAACTTTCTATCACAAAAGTCAAAAAACGTTCTTACCGCCAACTTCGAAACTCCTATCGCAAACTTCAAAAACCATTCTTATCACTGACGTCATAAACCACCAACTTCTCTCCACAAACTCCGAAACCATTCTTATCGCAATCTTCATAAAATTACTCTTACCGCAAACTCTGCAAACCTATCTTATCGCAAGCTCCATAAAACATTCTATAAAACTCCATATGCTATTCCTATCGCAAATTGTGTCACAAACTTCAGAAATGAATCTTATCCCGAACTTCAAAAAACCAATCTTATCCCAAACTTCAAAAACCAATCTAATCCCAAACTTCGTAAATTATTTTTATCACTAGAGCCCGGAAATTCAGGCAAAATCGGTTTTTTTTCTATTTTCATAAATTTTTTTTTGTAAAAATGCCCTTTTCGAAATTTTCCTGCCTATTTCGATATTGTTTTATGTTATTCTGTAGAACTTCAAAAGAATGTTTATGTTTAAAATTTTCTGCCCCGAGTATGAATCAAGGGGCTCGATCGAGTGCTATCAAAATGGAAGGGTTTGAATTTTCTTGTTCCCGACAACAAGTCGATTGCCCTCAGTCAACTTTCGTTATTGTAATTGATGGGGGGTGATTTAAAAACTTCTCAAATATTAGGTATTTTATCAGTAATAATATTTAAAAATTATGTGTAATATTTGGTAAAGAAATTGGAAGAGCGATGTGTTTATGCGTTTGCCAGAGAAGAAATGTACTGTCGTCCTCTGGCTGTTGACTTAAAACATTAATTTCTGAATTATTGCACATATCATAGGAATATTTTTATCTCTTTTTTTAGAGAAATTTAAATTATTATTTTCATGAAATTTGTTATATAAATAGTTGAGCTCAATCATAGAGAAATTTGATGCAGTCAGATATCAGTTAATATACTTTTATGTTATTTTGTCGTGGCGAACAAATTTTATTCCATTTCGAGTCAGTTTAAGTTTCGATTCTGTGCGTGTCAAAATACATTAGTTTCGTTTTTTCAGCGTCGTCTGTCTTCGACTTTATCATTTTCTAATTTTACACGTAAATTTTGGCCGTACTTTTTCACTTTCTATCGGGGTTTTTTTTCCCCATCCGAGAAATAAATTTCTCAATAATTTGCAAAATAGTTGATTATTTTGGTGAGTTGTGCTCACTTATAAAATAATCGGATACGGTTGAACTATTAATACGATGTTTTTTCTAAACATTTTGAAAATCGTAAAATTTTCTTAGTGCAAGAATTTAATTTTTCTCGATAAATGTTCACCAAAGTAAAAAAAAATCGTTTTTATTTTTTTATAAGTATAAAAAATAAAAAATTATTTTTTTTTTTCAAATTCTATTCATTCAATTAAATTTTATTCACTGAACTACAATAAGAATCATCAATATCTATTTCTAATATTTGTCCAGAATTCCAAAAACTCCTCCACCCCTAATAAAAGAAAAATTCCATCCCCATTCTCATGTAACAACATTAAACTCACCATCCCCATGGAAACCTAAAATCTACACCCAAAAAAATAATCGCAAGTATTCAAGCCAGGCTAAATCGATTGTAAATACCGAATTAATTCCGCTAAGATCCGACCAACGTTATACGAAAAAGAACAGCCATAGGTTAACGACCAATAATGTTCCATGATTCAATTATAGATACCGTAACAATCTTGACAAGTGACCCCTTCGGTAAGACCACATCGTTTCCGTGGAAGAACATTAACCAAGCATGATGGAAAGGGTCAAACTGGAACACACACACTCTTCAAGTGCCGATATGTGTGTTTAACGTTATACACACACTCACACAGACGAATCTCTTGGAGTCATCACGCCAGGAATTCCCATAACACCAGTTCCATATTTCAGGTAAATTGAATTACAGTGCCTGTTGTCCCTTGGGACAGCGCGGCGTGGTGAGTGTCCTGAACAAGGGTTTTGGTTGGTTGTTATCAGGAAGAACAAAAATAGATAGTAAAGAGAAAAGCTTTTTTGGAAATCATCCCACCATGATGAGTTGCGCCCGTGAAAGTAGGACGCATCTCACTCACTGGATAGCCGTAAAAAATGGTACTTTTAAAAAAGAAAAATAGTCTTGGTGGATGCGATATGAGGACGCCGAATTCTCTAGGGGACGCCGAAAGTTAGAGCCAAGTAGGCTATAAGCGCGGTGTGCTAAATGCTAATCCCAATATCCACTCACGGTAATGAGAAGTAAGCTGGGTGTATATACCGCGCTTGTGTAATTGGATTCGATTGTCCGTGGCGGGAATCGGCGGCACATTTACCTACATTTGACTATGTGTGGTATTGGAACCGTTTCTTTAACCCGGTCAATGAGCGAGTGGTGGCGGTGATATTGATTACATGTTTAGATTCAACTCCTCTCTGCTCCTTTCTCGAAATTTTCGGCATGAAACGAGAAGAGTCATCGGTGACCGATACGAAGTGATTGATTTTAAATCATAGGTTGTTTTTTTTATCAGAGTGTTACGGGATTCTACCCCCGAGGGTTCTGAGATAAAACTTATATTTAATATTATATATTTTTTGCCCACTATTTACTTACCAAGAAGCTCGAAGTTGGGGTGGCGGAGGGGGGGGGGGGTAACTGGTTGAGAGAAAAGGGCCACAAAAACAAAATATGGTCCAAGAAGGGCCATGGGAAAAGAAAGTTAAGAAACGCTGCATTACAGGACCCTCGCTTCGCAAATAAATTAGTTTAAGCAATACAATATTGCTGACGTAGTTTGTGCCAGGAATTTCAATTTATATGTGTTATGTACGTACAGTATTATCAAAGTTCGTAACGGAAAGAATTTTCAACCCCATCAATGATAGAATTTTTGACAAAGAATTGAGACAGTGAAAAATCGTAGAAAAAAGAATGGAATCTTTGTTCCGGGCTAGTCGCAAACATCTTTGAGCATTCATCTTATATTATCTATTTCTTGTTATTTACTCGTCATACCATTTTGGGAGTAAAAGACGAAATTATGGAGAAAATATGACGTTCTGAGATTTTAATGAAGAAAAATCCTCTCCGTTTTCTCTCCATTAATAGGATTAACTTGAGCGAAACAAATAAGACCAATACAGGACTGCACTTATCAGACGCGGGTCAGAGGTACCATAATAATTTCGAGGTGGGAGGACCCTACCCCTGATTTTAAATATTTTGCGGGAGATGAGAATCGACATCCGTAAATTCATACTGATGGAAGAAATAATTTCGAAACACTAGTGGAAATTGGGATCTAATGAAAGAAATAATCTGAAAACGAATGAAAATTTCGAATTTTCGAATTAAAAATAAGAAAAAGGATTGAGAAAGAAATGATTCCAGCAGCTTTGAAAATTCAGAATCAATGAAATCAATCATTCCAGAATCGATGGAATAAATAATTCCGAAATCCGAAATAAACACTGTTAGCATTTCGAAATACTGTAAAATGGTTGGCTGGGATTTTTTTTCGGAACCAATGCATAATCGCCGAACATTTTGGCAAATTTGGTAAATTTCCCAAAATTCACCAATTTTTCCGGCGGTTATGCCCAACACTTTTGCCCAAGCGTCATTGGTAAATTTGATAAATTTTCCTAAACCATTATAATAAATTTTCCACTTTTACCGGCGATTATGCATAATGTCCAAGCGTCGCGTCGTTGGTAAACATGATAAATCGTACAATGTTCTGCTATACATGATAATTTATACATGTTTTGTATCATTATATCGGAGTGCAATCGTAATATTTGTTATCATTATATCGGGGTCCGACTCTTCTATCGAACCATTGAGGTTTAATACGTGTATTCATCACACATATTAGACTCATTTGTAATTTTTTTTCATGTTCACCAAATTCACCAATTACACCAGGGTATCATGCATAATCACAGATAAAGGCGATGAATTTCAAGTATTTATCAAATTTACCAACAACGCTTGGGTATACTATGCATATTCACTGGTAAAAGTGATAAATGTACCAAGCTTAATAAGACGATTGGTAAGCATGCATAATAATCGGTTATTATGTATAATATCCGATTTATCACATTTACCGTAACATGTATACAAGTTGAAAATATAAGTCCGTTTCAGCTCAAATAACTCGTGAACCGTTGGTTATAGAAATATAGGAGAAAGTGGTGCTAATGGGACAAGAAATAATTTCAGTATTTTTTCTTTTTTTTTCAAATATTTTCTTTCACACTTGAATGACAATAGTCAAGCTGCCTTCATTAATCACAAAAAGTAAACCATTTCTGATTATTAGGGAAGAAGAAAGACGAAAATCAGTTTTTCACCCCAAAAAGTAAGTTTGGTTTTTTTTTGAATAATTTTGAAATATTAAATTTTTTTACGTTGATCAATATACTGCTTATTTGTAAACTTTACCTATTTTACTTTTCAGAAATCTCGGTTAAATTTTCTTATAATAAACATGTGCTGGTTAGATTACAAAAATATTTACTCTCAGCCCTTGAGGTCTAATGGGACAATCTTAGGCATTCGTAGGCTACCTAACGAAGTATTTTTTGTCAAGAAGAATTTGAATATTCGGGAGTAGCATCAAAGGTAAGCCATGGCTTAACAAAAATTGAAATTAGGTGGAACCTTCCATTTCAATATACTTTGCTTTAGGCATAAAAATTCCTGCAAAATCATGTTAAAATAATATTTCAATATTTATCGTTTTTCTGTGAGTTTATTTTTCTTGTCTCATTAGACCCTGACTCTAATGGGGCAAAAGAATTCGTGTGTAAAATTTATCATCACTGCAAAAGCAACTGAAATGATTTATTTTCAATATTTTTATCGTATAACATAAATGTCTGTATTTGTCAGTAAAACAAAAAAAAAAAAAGAAGTATAAATCTGTTTATTTCACTTCGAAAAAAAAATCAAGAACTAAAATTTGACATATCAGCCTCCACCTTCTCCTACTTATAATCAGAAAGATATTCAAATAACGTACCCATGTTATGGGTACATTGTCATTTATTTAAATTAATAAATGACATTTGAATAAACAAATGAATTAATAAATTGTCATTTATTTTACTAAGAGACGTAAACACATATACTGAGATACAAATTTAATTTTTTATACGGTTTCCTCATTCCCTGATTTCCAATTAGAAAGTTGTTGCGCTTTCTTCCCTAAGCATCCCTCGAAAAAAGTCCATATTTCCAAGTGCAGTATTAGCCGAGGTATTTGAATTCCGGAATGGGGGAAAGACTAGCATATGAAGCATAAGAACAGTAGGATACAAGCTTTTCCATGATATATGCTGCCCCTTTTTTCTCATTTTCAGCGTTTTTTGAACTCGAATATCCTAGCTAATATTGCAATTGGAAACACGGTTTTTTTGGAGCGACGGAGGGGAGGAGGTTCTCAGGAGAGACAGGACAGCAACTTTCTAATTGGAAGTCATAGAATAAAGAAACATACAACAATGAACTGTGTATCTTAGTGCATACACGGTTTCTAGTAGAATAAATGGTACATCGTTGGGCGCGTTGTTTAAATATTTTTTTTCTAGTTGAAAGTATGCTTCTATAACCAGCGGCTCACGAGTATAAAAAACACATGAATAACCATGTAAACATTATGATAGTTTCCTAACTTTGATAACATAATTATTCTCTCGCTTTTATTATCAGAAATAAAAATTATTTCATAAAATTAAAATTGTGAATCAAATGGCTTTAATACTTTTATTGAATATTGAATAATAATTATGAAATTTATCATCAATCAAAATTTTATATCATGTCAATCTGAAATAATAACTATATAATTTATCAGAGTTTTGCAGCATATCAATCTAATGATAGTCTTTATATTTTCCATTACGGTAGTTTTCTAATTTTGATGATATAACTATTAATCAATTTAGTCACTTCTATCCTGAAAAAAAAAATTATTTTCTAAAAAAAATTAAATTATGAATCAAAATATTATTTTATTTCAGTTAAACATATTGAATACACAGTAAAAACTCTCTTTCGCGGTCACCGGCGGGATAAAAAAAATTCGCCCGTAAAAGAGGGGATGACCTCTTATTATCATCTCCTCTTATTTTTAATGCATACTTTTATTACACAAGGAGAAATTATTATTTAGCTGCAAAAGAGTGGTGATCGCATCTGATGGGGATGTCCGTTAAGAGGGGTTTTACTGTAATTATCACAAATATAAAATTAATCAGAATTATATTAGTATTACGTGTCAACTGGATGGATTGATAAATTTATATCTAAATATCAATAAAATATGAATTTTTTTTTTTAAAATAAAATTTTCAATAAAGTTTTCTATGTCATTAAGTTTCAGAAAAAAATTTACAAATATGTAATAAATCAATACCGATTCAAAAACTTATGTAAAAAAAAATAACTTTTATACTCTATATCAGTTAAAAATAACGGTATATACTATATATAGCGTTGTTTTTATCTTAAATAATTTAATTATAAATCCAATATTAATTATTTCAATTTTTAATAATGATGTATTTAAATCCAAATTTCATTGAACAATGTTAAATGAAAACAATGTAAAGCCTTACCTTGCACATGTGTGTCGACGTTACTCACGTTGTTCTTTGAATACAGATCACATGGCAGCAGCATAATAATGATAAGTCCATTGGATGAAGAAAATGAAAATGACTTTATACTGGAAAACAATTGTTAATTCAATCAGAAACAATCGGATATTTTAATTGATTTAATTCTATAACAATGGTGTTTGTATTCACAATATCAGTCATCGCACAACCGGCGAAACGGAGCAGCAGCCGCACGCACCCCCTTTAAATGGCTGTAATGGTCATCTTTTTTTGGCCGTTTGATTGCAAGAGGTCTTCCCATGTTGTGTTGACCGTTTGCGCATTACTTGAGCCACGCCTCTGTCTGCGCCTGCGCCTGTTTCCCCCGGCACGTGGAAATTTTTCTTTTCATTTGATCACAGAATCAAGAGACAGTACAACGATATTACCGGTGTTTTTTGTGTATTTCTATTATGATACGCCTTTTTGTGCGAGGGGGCTTTTAGAGCTCACGGTATGTTTACTTTATATCGCGGGTCTAATTATATATGGCTTTTAGAGGGTGGAAAAATTGAAAGAGTACTTACTAATGTATTTTTGCACTTTCTTGCAATATTTTAATTCATAAATGTCGTGAGTTGCCGAGCCTTCTAGAAACGAATTTCGATGTAAGGTCACGAAAGTGAAGCCTCTCTCTCTAAGAGAGCCGCCCTCCATCCCTCAGAAACTCTGCGCTTTAAAAGTGGGCAGCTGTATATAATTAAGGTTTTTGTGAATATTATGATTCTGGAAAAGTTTGGCTACGAAGCCATTAGAGTGCCAGGCAATTTTAGCGAACACTTAACATTTTGTAATGCGCTGCCTTCTATTTTTTCGAGTCTTTCAGTGCACGGAGTGTTATTTCAAAGAATTCCCAAACCCTCTATGTTCATGATACATCTACTGTATATCAATCTCTATGTCATCTTCATGGTTCCTCCAATCCTCATAGATATGTCCATCTACATTATGATATCCTCAAGACTGAGATTAGAATTTTGACTGTGTCGTGACACCTTTCCTCGACGTCTAAACTGTTCAATGTCACTCTTCTTTTCTGAACTGAGCACCAACCCCGATCTATCGCCATTGTGGGCAATGTTTTTTGTTTACCCCTTTCAGAGGTGCCGGAAGCATGAATGAGTTTACCTAAAAATCTGCGTGCTTATCTAGTGTTGTGAAGTTAGTGATGCCGTTTTCATTTAGAATTATGAATGAAGAATATTCATTATATAAACAATATATAATACATACATATAAACAATTCAATATTTGTATCGTTGCAGGATCTGTTGCTCTCTGTGTTGAGACTTTTCAAAGTCAGAGTCAGTAACACACTGGATAGATGTGAAAAAACTGGTTGGGATCAAATAATTACTACGTTCAATACAGCATTGCGTTCAAAATACTGCACATAAAAAAAACAGCATCATTGTCTCTGCGATCGCTTACTTACGAACTACGATCTACGTATGGTCGCAATGGCCATGACTAAATTGGGGTCAACCTGTGACGATAGTCTTTAAACTACGATCCGACTGTAGTTCCTATAACCACTTATGGTCCCATAACTTTGAAGATTCCAGCAACTATTCAGTAACTAATTAGCCAACGAAAAACCGAATATTTTTCGCATTTTTCATCTTTTTTATAACAGCACGGATCCAGAGGAGGGAGAGGGGGCTGGATTGGGAACTTCCCAATTATCAATTATTCATAGTTAAGAATCCCTCGCTGTAAGTAAATTTTTTCCACCCATCTCGGAAGCTCCAACTAGTCAAGTTTGGGATGTAATCCATAGCTTAATAATCCCTGGCTGTTAGTGGATTTGCACGACCCCCATCTCGGAAGCCTCTAGAACATAGATTTCCAAGTGGGATTCCACATGATCAAACACCACGGAACCCTTAAAAATCCCGGAACACGGAGAGCTTTATTCACAGAAGAAAATTTTCTTGTTATTGATACTCGCATAGCTGTTCTTTGTTTTCAATTTTAACAAGATTGTGTCGTTTTAAAAAACTCCAGTCCTGGAATGACTCACTTATAGAGTGTGCAAGCGCGTGAGTGACCAAAAGAATGACGAACTGAGTGAGGGACGAAAACAGTGATCTAGAGTGTGTGAAACCATGTGAATGACCAAAAGAGTGACTTAGCTACAGAGGCATATTTACAGTGTGCGAGAGAACAAAATTTGGTCAGAGTGGCTAATTTGGAGGAACGAGTAGTCAAAAAAACTAGACAAGAATGGGTGAAGGGCGGAAAAATTTATATGACCCACATGTGACAAAACTATAAATTTTGTTTTGAGGGGAGCCGTTCAAAGCCCCCCATCGGAGGGGCTCTAAAAGTATGTGGACCTTGTCAGTCGCTCGAACTTCCACGTGGAAAAATGAGGCATTTGTCCAAACGGCACCTGCTATTTATCACAGCACCGGATCTCATAATCGTGAAGTGCCCTGTGCACCAGAGAAGGCCCTCCGAGCCGTGCTTTCCAGACCCATGCGTAGAGACGGCCCTGGGGGTGGTTTATTAAAGAATCAGGCAATATCTTGCTTCTTCAATTCAGAAACAAACAAAATAAGCGAAACTTTGATAATTATTTTTGTCACACCACGGTCAATATCTGCAGACATGGGCTAATTAGACCATCACTGCAATTTAATGCCGATTCCGAACGGCGGGTTGGTGCGCTCGTGTGGGACTCTCTGTGGGTAGCAATCTTTTTCCGTGGTCATGCCACCGTTTCTGTAATACCTCCGCGTCAGAAAAGTTTCTGACACGGACGATCCTGGTATCGAACTCGCGACACCTCTAAACATCCTTTGGTACTGTAGGAGAGTATCTTGTCGACCTGGACTGCCGTACTCATAAGTGAAATTGCACTCAGGGCTTGGTAATTATTAAATAACCTCCGTTCAAAAGTACCACAGGTGTGGTTCTGTTTTAGATGGAAAACAATTGTTGTTAAATGTTGATGTAGTGGTGTAAACATATGTAAACATATGTAATATTCATCTCTTGTAAACATATGTAATATTCATCTCTTGTAAACATATGTAATATTCATCTCTTGTAAACATATGTAATATTCATCTCTTGTAAACATATGTAATATTCATCTCTTGTAAACATATGTAATATTCATCTCTTGTAAACATATGTAATATTCATCTCTTGTAAACATATGTAATATTCATCTCTTGTAAACATATGTAATATTCATCTCTTGTAAACATATGTAATATTCATCTCTTGTAAACATATGTAATATTCATCTCTTGTAAACATATGTAATATTCATCTCTTGTAAACATATGTAATATTCATCTCTTGTAAACATATGTAATATTCATCTCTTGTAAACATATGTAATATTCATCTCTTGTAAACATATGTAATATTCATCTCTTGTAAACATATGTAAGGAACATAGTCAAAGATGCGTGCGCATGCATCCTCATGTCCAAGTTCAAACATTTCTGGTAACCCTACGTTTCATCTCTCGCATTGAGTACGTAAATGTATAATAAATAATGTCATTACACATGGGACTTCCGCTGCCAACTAATTGTAGATGAAATATAAAAAATACCCAATCAGCCCTGTTTAAAAAATCCTGTTTGAGTTGGATAAAAATTTTTTATTTCAATGATACCCACACAAGAATCCATTTCATTTCATTTTCCAGATACCGCGCACTTTCTCTTTACTTTTTAATTCACATACCTGTTGTTTCTCTGCGCTCAGAATTTAGAAGTCTGTGTGGAATGAAAAAATATCATGCTACCTTATACAATGTGAGGAATGTTTTTCTACGCAGCAAAAAATTCCATGGAAACATCCTCTCTCAGTAGTGTTCATCAATATTTATCTAGATGCGTAATTCACGCAGTCGTAATTCGGTTTTACTTCTCCAAATTTTGTTGAGAAGTGAAAATACTCCTTGAAATTTTCGGTAATTTTTTTTCAATTATATTTCTCAGCTTTTATTCTGTAAAAATACGCATTGGCAACTCTCATATGTAAATTGAGCTTGTTTTGTTCTTTTAATTGTATACATGTGATCATTTCATGTTTCTTCTCACCAATGTGCTTAATGCGTATATATATATCTCAACTCACCTCCCCCCCCCCTTTTCCTGCCGTTTAATGTAATTTTTGTGTTTGTTTGCTCACGGGTTACGGCCTAAAGCGGGAATAAAATATTATTTCTTTGTTTTTCAGAAAACAAAAACCCTCTTTTCACAAAATTATCCCTTAAAATTTTAGAGAGCAGTGAAATTATTCTTCAAAATTATTATGTCGGACAACACTGATTTTCAGTCATTCTTAGACTTTAAACGTTCATATTTTGTAATTTTATTCACCATGAAAAAAATGGTGATTTCTGAGTCTGTTTTGCCCATAACTAACAAACTGATAAAAATTTCATCAGCCATTAAAGCTTCACGACAAACTTAATATTTCTATTATTATTATTGTTTATAAAGTACTTACTAATATCATATTGTATTTTTTTTATACGGCACACTAATAAAAACTAGTCACTAACTCGAATCATGAATAGTTGTGATTTTTATTTGATAGATGGCAGAGGAAGAGTTCCATTTTAATGATATTTCTCAATATAGTACGTATTGTACAGTTATTTTCTAGATAGGCATGGGATAAAATTTTCATTTTTACCCGTTCGTTAGTTATGGACAAAACGGACTCAGAAAGGCACCATTTTTTTTCATGGTGAATAAAATTACAAAATACGAACGTTTAGAATCTGAGAATGACTGAAAATTCTTCCGTGCTTCTAGAGTTTTCTGCAGCGCAGAAAACAAGTCCCTATTTTGTATAAGGTAACATGTTATTTTGTTTTATTATGCGCGACGAGCAGGTCAGTGCAGGTGAAATAAACGAAAATAAGCCCCCATCTGAAAGGAAACAAAGTTAGAAGGTACATTAAAATTTTTCTTTTCCGATCATCTCAGTACTGATCATATCCCCCAGATAGCGATTTTTGTTGGAGCCTCCTCTGTATCGAGTATATAGTGTAAAAAAATTATCATAAAATAAGATTTGTCCTGGGTCCTACTATCCCTACCCTTGTAGAGGTCATGTGGTACTCACTTAAACCATTCCGGATAGATGCTTGATTTCGTACTTAGGAGGTAATCATCGACAACAGTGATTAGCATCATGATGAATCATTAATATGATAAGCATCATGATGAATCATTAATATTATAAGCATCATGATGAATCATTAATATGATAAGCATCATGATGAATCATTAATATGATAAGCATCAATAAATCATGATAAAGCATCAATAAATAAATCATGATAAAGCATCAGTAAATAAATCATGATCACCTTCAGTGGAAGTTTATGTCAGAGTTCTTGTACGGGAGCTCTTATTCTGGTGATGGTTATAATCATAGCACTGGATTCGTTAATATGCCTCTCAATAGGATGACGGAGCTCCAACTTCGTGAGTCCAAACTGTGTTTCCAGCATACTCAAAGTCCAAACTGTGAGTTCAATCGGGCATGGCACGTTACCCTGAAAGCCCCACCCCCTCGTGGGGGGGGGGGAATTAATGAATTAATTAATTAACTATGCGGGAACCTCAGTCGAATAGGGGTTCTAAGATAAGATTTGACACAATGATCTATGATAATAAATATGTAAATTAAGAGTAGAGACGTACGCGAGAGGATAGGAGGCCCCTGCCCAACCCCCCCCCCCCAAGCCGATCAAAAAATAAAAACAGTTCTATATTCCAGTAAAAAAATTAAAAGATCAAAAGAAAACTTATTTTATATGCTATTTTTTAACCAATTTCTGTTAATTTTGATGCTTTTTGACGGTAGTAACTCGAAATTTCTCGGGAAGACAATTTTCAGCCCCCCCCCCCCCTCCGAAGATTTTTGTACCCCCACTCTGCAAAAATCTATCCTACTTACTCTCCGATCTCCCCGATTAAAAGATGGTGAATAAGCCCTCTTTTATTTAGCCCTGGGTCTGTGATGCTGTTGAGACTGCAGTTGGGGATACACTGGGTATTTTTCGGAGAAATATTCAAAAATGTGTTTGAGTGCGTCATTATCATCAAGGGTTCCGCGCGAAACTCTACATTGGAAACCCCCTCTTTTAGAACCAAGTTTGGGTTAAGACCCGTAACTCAAGAGCCCCCTACCTGTTAGTGGATTTGGACGACCCTTATCTCTGGAGCCTCCTGGTCGCTGCCCTTGTTCTCACATGGGGTTGGGGATAAATATGTGGGAAGTTAGGTCTTACATATACTAATCCGCACTGTGCGTTTAGAAATCATAGGATTATGATGATGCATTGGCGATTGGGTCGCGCGTTGCTGCAAGGTGAATTGAATGTCTTAAAACTTGATTCCTAAACGCCAGATTAATCACTGGATATCAGTCATACTAGCAATCTCAGATGTGAGAAATTGGTGCTCACAACTCCATATGGCCCCCTATGTTAAAAATTCAGTACGTAATATTTTTAAATAATGAACCAATTCCTTCTTTTATCTGACAAGGAAAATGGAGGAAAGAAAGAAAAACATTTCAAGGGTTCATAGAAATCGTGTCTGACGTGCAACTAATAAATGCTCCTGACCTAAACACAGACTTTGAATATTTCCTCCCATTCTTTTTCTCCTACATATGAATGGCATTAAATCATTTTTTTCCGGGAAACTCGTATTTCCCCGACAAAAAAAAAAAATAAAGGGAACTCCTGAATGGGATTTTTTTTTTGTCACTAATATCTCTTCAACCAAAAATGGCAGCTGCCATGATACTTTTTTTTCTTTTAAATATATATGTTGCTCGTGGTTACCTTGTTGTTTTGGAAACGATTCTCTCTCCCCCGTCGTTGCTAAGCTTTTGTCAGATTTCTCAGGACATCGTTGAAACAATGGATCTCTCTCTCTCTTTTTCCTAGTACGAGAAAAATCGTCTCTTCCAGTACAGAAGAGTCGAAGGGTTGAACAATTTGTTTCCAATATTTAAATATTGATCATCCCGTTCTGGACCGTTTGATCTCTGTGTTTCCGTAAGGTTATTGACCAGCGCGATTCCTTCCTCTTCATCAAAGGATTGTTGTTGATGGTGTCTACTTGTCTGTATAGAACGTAATGGATTGGTTGGATCATCAAGTGGTTTTTTTTATTTTTTGTTTTTCTTTTGTCTTCTTCCATTAACATGATTTTATCCATGCGTTTCGTGGATGACTGGTTATTTATTAGCCTCGTTGATATATTCTACATGCATTCACAGTTTTTGAAATAATATTTAGAAGCCAAGTTCGTCTCAAAAGGTATTTTCGATCCTCGGGAGACGTAATTTTGCCGGTTGAAGTCAAGCTCTGCCGTGGTAATGACACTCTTAGCCAGTGGTTCTCAACCTTTTTTCGTCCATGGTCCCCCTTCAACCATTTCTCATTCCTATGCCCCCCCCTCTTGCGAACACGAATAATTTCCTACCACCACCCCCCCCCCCCCCCGTTTTTCCATTAGAAAATAGTTATTCAAAAATTGTCTGAAGTATATAAATATGTTTGAATTTAATTTGATTAATTTTTAATTTATGAAAATAACGAAAGAGCAAAATAAACGTAATAGGAATACAGTAAAAAAAAAATAGAATAAATTATTTTCAATCAATGTAAATTCTGCGCTTGAAGACGACACAATGTCATCAAGTTACTGTAAATACAAATACAACGCCACAACAGGCAAAATGCCCAACGAGTTGGCTGAGAAAAAGATGCCCATAAAAATATGGATGTCATATATGTCAAGAATACAGCAACCCAATTAAAAATGCAATTATAAACAATATATACTCGTGATAAAATATTATATATTGTACAATGCCCATAAAGAATACTTATGGTTGCCTTATTTTAAGTATGGATAGCTTCTCGATTTACCCCAACATGTTTATCGTATTTTTTTTAAACGTGCCAATTGTGTTACAATTTACTACCTCCGGGGGTAAGCTATTCCATTTATTAACAACCCTATTAAAGAAAAATTCCCTGCGACACCATAACCTTGCATTGTCCCTCACCAATCGATATTGGTGTCCCCTTGTAAAAGCAGTCGATTGGCGGTGTACTAAAATTTCATTGTTCATCCTATCCATCCCATTGAAAATTTTGGAATGCTTCGATCATATCCCCTCGACAACTGCGTTCATCCACTGTAAACATATTCAAAAAAATTAAGTCTCTCTTCATAACTCAAGCCCCGTGTGCCAATAAGGACACGCGTATCTCTTCTCTGCACCCCTTCAACCAAGTCTATGTCCCTCTGTAGGTATGGTCTCCAAAACCTTACAGCATACTCCAGTCCAGGACGAACTAAGCCTCGAAAAAGCGGAAGAATGATTTTAGGAGAACACGAAGAGACCTTTTTGAAAATGGGACCAAGCATTCTATTCGATTTTTTGACCACCGCTGAACAATCTTCAGAAAACCTAAGCCGCTCGTCAATGAGAATTCCCAAATCGGTGACCCTGGTTGCAACCGGGATAGTGACACCATTCAACTCGTAAGGGAACCGTGGGTTGTTCGAACCAAAATGAGCGACCATGCACTTATCAACGCTAAACGTCATGTTCCATTCATTTGCCCATTCTGCAATTCTGTTTAAGTTGGTCTGGAGCAACCACTTATTTCTACTACAACGCATTGATTTCCGATTACCCCCATTAGCTTCACAGCATCTTCGAATTTGCTAGTAATCTTATCGATAAAAAGGTGAAAAAAGTATGGGGCCAAAGACACTTCCTTGAGGAACCCCACTTGTGACATCTGTCCAACCAGAGAATTCCCCGTTCACCATAACTCGGTGGGACCTATCTCTTAACCACGATTCTATCCAATTCAGCAAGTTGCCCCCAATTCTAATCTCGTGTGGAAGCTTCAAGAGTTTACCATGTTGAACCCGATCGAATGCTTTCTGGAAATCAAGGTAAACAACATCTACATATTTGCTCTTACCCAAAGCCTTAGTCACGTGATCATAGAAGCAAACGAGGTTAGTTACACATGACTTCCCCCTTCCTGAACCCATGCTGATTTTCCGACAGTACATTCTCGTATATCCACTTCACAAGCTGCCTTTGGATGATAATTTCCAAAATTTTCGAGATGGAGCTCGTCAAACTCACTGGACGATAATTGGACACCGCTTCTCTACTATCCTTCTTAAATATCGGAACAACATTAGCAAGTTTCCAATCCCTTGGGACGATACCCTCAGCAACACTACTCCTATATATCTGTGCGACTGGCCCCAACAATTCATTAACACATTCCCTGAGGACCCTGGGATGGATATCTCCTGGTGCTTTGCTTGCACATACATTTCTTAGAAGATTTAGGACCTCCACGTCTTCTACTTGAATATCGTTGAGGGTTTTATTACCCCATGCAACACCCGTATATCGAATATCATTATCTCCATTAAAAACCGACGCGAAAAAGTCATTGAAAGCACTACACCACATGCCTACATTGCTCTCTAACCTAGAGCCTCCTATCGAGAGGGGCCAACCGTCCCCTTTCATCCATTATTGATGTATCGAAAAAATGATTTTGGGTCAAAGATAATGTTATCTGCCAACCTAGATTCAACTTCCTTTTTACTATCCCTTATCACTCTCTTCAACACTCTTCTTTTATCAGTAAACAATGATAGGTCACCTCGTCCACTTTTATACTCTCTGCATGCTCTTTTTCTTTCAAGATAAAGGTTACGCACGCTATCCGTGAACCATAGAGGGCGCGATATGCAAATACGCTTTTTTCGAACAAAGGGTATGACATCGTGCAAAACAGAGGACAGCTTCCTATTAAATTCTTCCAATTGGCTTACACCCCCTACTGATTCCAACCGGTCTTTGAAAACTTCCTCTCAAAACATCAAAGTTAGTTCTTCGAAAACAAGGAACCGGTCTTTTGTTATCAACCTTACCCAAGGAAAAGTTAGAGAAATCTGACTATACGATGATCACTGGAAGAAAACTCTTCCCCTCACCGAAACATGTTCAACAAGATCCTCAGAACTAGAAAGAACTAAATCCAAAATAGCAGTACCCCTAGTGGCTTCTGATACATGCTGATACAAAAAATTTTCGAGCACCAACTTAAGAAAGTCTCTTCCATACTGATCTCTAGATGACAGGTTCACCCAATCAATACCTGGGTAATTGAAATCCCCTAGTATGAGAACCCTCTTACGCTTACACATGTAGGAAAATTCATCATGGATGAAATTTGTATTATTTCAAATTAGTTTATTTTTGTGTAAATGATTATGGTTTCGTTGATTAAAATGTCAGTTGTAGCTTCCAAAATACGCATTTTTGTAGTGATAAAAATCGCAAAAAGTGGTAGCAAGCAGTTTTATTAATTTTATTCTCTTCATGCGGATAAAAGTAGTTAAGAGTAGCCACACAAATTAATCACAATTGAAAAGTTCAACCTTTCACATAGTTTTCAACAATAATACATGTATCAAGGATATAGGTTCATGTTGGACTAGCCCTACTATGAACTTAAAAAAATGCACTAAAATACGTGTGGAAAATTTTTAAATATTTGTTTGAAACATTCATTCCAGAGAAATCATGTGCGCAGTCAGGGTCGGATTAACCGTTAAGCAAAATAAGCACGTGCTTACGGCACCAGTACAAAAGGAGCACCACCAAAAAGGTATCATATGGTATTTTCTTTTTAATGCGCAATTTTTTTTCAACATCCATCATCCGATAGAAGATCCTAAAATTGTAAGAACACTTGATTGTGTAGTTGAAGATCATTATTTGTTTGTTGAAGAGCCCAACAAACAAATTACATGTTTTTAACTGCTTTATACCCTGAGATATTTAAATTCAAAATCGAAGACAAGTCCGGGCTTAGGAGAATTTCACGGCTAAATGCAAAAAAAAAAAAAAAATTGCGGCCCCCTCTAAAAATTTTTTATGTAGTTACTCCCGACTTACAAACTTTTCGAGTTACGAACATAAATCTTGAAGGGGAAATTTTGTTTTCACGAAAAGAACGAATTCTATCACACTCATTTTTTTTTTCATTATTTCAGGAACGCGTTGATGGTCTGGATCGTAATCAAACACGATATCCATTGAGAGAGAATGACGTTTAAATTAAATTTACAAAATTCATAGATTATTAATAATAATTAGCGCGTGGTCCACCTGCTGACACTTCATCGTGGCTCGAACCATATTGAACAGACATAAAGTTTTGTCATACTTTTAAAGCGCTTCGTCATCTCTTTATCAAATATACGTTGCAATTCGATAACTTTGATTATTTTTCGAATTTATTATTGCTGTTTTTGTTTAATTAATGTAAGTTAATGGAAGTAAAGGAAGCAATTACTGGAATTCCATGACCCCCACAAGAGTGGGGCTGACAGGCAGAATCGTCGTAATAGCATCATAGGACCCGAGCCAAGGGAGTTTTTGGAGGCCCTACATGGAAAATTCTCGAAAAATGCAACTACGTCTCGTTTTTCTGAGGCACCTCTTCTCTTGAGGCTCTTCGGACACGGCCCGGGGTGGGGGAAGCATGCGTTAAGACGGCACTGCCCAAGGTTCGCACCAGGCGTCGTCCTTTTTCAGTTTTGAATCTGGTAAACCTATCTGAAGACCACATAATCCGTGTTTTCACTTATTTCTTCGATCATCCATATTGTCCGAATGTTTTTGTGGAAAGAAATAATTATTTTTTCTGCATAAAATCGATTATTGCAAATGTACAATTTTTGTTACCGAAATTTTCGTCTCAGAAAAAAATTTTATGCCAAAAAATGACAAAGAACTCTTCCCTATCTCTCTTTCATTACCTCATGAGTTGCATGAAATTTCGAGATTAAATGGCAGCACCAACAGTATTTAAATCAAGCCTCTGGAGAGAGTATTACGTCAGCGGTCTCCGCCTTGGCAGTGCTGAGAACTGTGTCCCCCGATATCTTTCGTCGGAACATCGCGTGACTCGGTGAAAACAAACACGACCCCCCTCCCCCCTGTTATTTTCTTATGGCATAAATAGGAGTTTGAAACAATAAGTGAAAAAAATAATTTCAGCTTGGACGAGATAATTCCAAAATTAATGAAAGTTATAATTTCAGCATTAAAGAAAGATTATGTCAGCATTAATGGAAGAAAATATCCTAGAATTAATGTAAGAGATAATTACAGCATTGAAAAAAGTGATAATTCTAAAATTAATGAAAGAATTAATGAAAGCGAAAATAATAAAATTAATGAAAGATAATTCCAGAATGAAGGAAAGAGATAATTCCAGAATGAAGGAAAGAGATAATTCCAGAATGAAGGAAAGAGATAATTCCAGAATGAAGGAAAGAGATAATTCCAGAATGAAGGAAAGAGATAATTCCAAAATTAATGAAAAAGAGATAATTCCAAAATTAATCGAAAAGACAATTCCAGAATTAATGAGATATAATTTCAAAATAAATGACAGAAACAATTCCAGCATTAATGAAAGAAATAATTTCAGCATTAATGAAAGAAACAAATCCAGAATTAATGAAAGCAATTATTTCAGAAGTAATGAAAGAAATAAAATAATTAATAAAGGAATAATGAAAGAATATTCAAGAAATAATTAAAGAATATTCAAGAAATAATTAAAGAATATTCAAGAAATAATTAAAGAATATTCAAGAAATAATTAAAGAATATTCAAGAAATAATTAAAGAATACTCAAAAAATAATGAAAGAATATTCAAGAAATAATGAAGGAAAATTCCATAATTAATGAAGGAAAATCCAGAATTGATGAAGGATAATTCAAGAAATGATGAAAAAATTATTCCACATTAATCAAAGAAATTATTCCACATTACTCAAAGAAATTATTCCACATTAATCAAAGAAATTATTCCACATTAATCAAAGAAATTATTCCACATTAATCAAAGAAATTATTCCACATTAATCAAAGAAATTATTCCGGTATTAATGAAATAAATAATTTTACTTTTTTTATCTCTCTTTAGATCAGTTCTTCTCTCTATCCTTTTTTTAAATCTTTAAAACGCAATATTTAGAGACCGAACTGTACATTTCTATGGAAAAATTGCCAGGCGGGAAGTTTGTTTTCACCGAGTCCCGTAATTTCCTTGCATTTGATGTCGCTGCAGTCGCGGTGGATGGATGATCTCTCCTGTAACAATACCGTCTAGAGTAGATTACCGTCAATACCGTCTGCTCTAGACGGTATTGCCTGTAATATATAATCTCTGTCGTCTGCTTCTCTCCAGGTTACTTGCTTTGGGCGTCTCCTTGAGTCCTGAAAAAATAACTGAACTGGCAGTTCGAACTTCCAGTTCTGTTTGTGAGCTTAGCTTGTAGGGAACCGACTTCTTGTCTGTCGTCTGCTCATTAAGAGGCTCTTTGTTTTGGACGTCTCCTTGTGCTCAAATAAAATAACCGAACTTATAGTTTCAATTTCCAGTTCAGTTCCCGAGCTTTGTTTATAAGGAACTGAGCGGAATAAAGAATTAGTTTTTTCTCACTTTGAACTTCATCGTCACCACATGAGTCGCTTTTAAATTTGACATTAGATGGCAGCACATTACTGCAAAGTGCAGTGTGGAAAAATTCACTTTTTACGATCTTACCTGTCGTCTACTTGTGTGGAGGCATGTACTTTGTTTTGGATGTCTCCTTGGGTCTTGAAAAAATTACTGAACTGGAATTTTGATCTTTCAGGTCAATTTATAAGCTTTGTTTATAAGGAGCGTAGCTGAATGAAGAATTTAGTTTTTTATACCTGAGCTTTTCGTCATCACCACTTAAGGCACTTCTGATTTTGAAAGTAGGTAGCAGCACCAACAATATTTTTAAAATGAATGTCTTGTAGTGTATTCTAGAGTGTTAAATTAATTTTAATTCCCTTTTGAAATTGTTGTTGTCATTGTGAATTCGCTGCAAATGTTACAAGGCAAAAAAAAATAATAATAACTGCTTTGGCGGCGTGACATTTCGAGTCACCCAGTATATACGGGTTTTGTCATTGCGTAACGCAGTGACAAAACTGTTCACAAACATAATAATGATTCATTATCAGGATTTCAAGCCCATTGGAAAATATAAATAAGGGGCGTAATTACGTAAGCAAATTTCAAAGTAGATCCCCCTCCCTCCCCCGTCAGCAAAATTTCGTCAGCAGCTTAGAATATTTCATATCTTCAAAAAGAAGTGGTTGATGACGTAAGCAACCTTCATTTTTATTTTATTTATGTTCAGATTAGATTAAGTAATTGCTCAATTCACTCTGCACGCAAACACTGTGAAAGCACGTTTTTAATCAATTAACCATCATGAACTTATTATACTTTCTGATGCTAAGCAAGTAACTAATCATTATTATTAATTAATCCATTAAAGACTTGCACGTAGCCAAGTTTAGGTTCACTTATACTCAATGCCAATGCTTAGCGTCTCAACATCCCCCAACAGGGTTGTGGGGTCATGATGCTCCTGCTGCGTGGAGTGGCAGATAAGCGAAGGAAGCGAGCTCATCGCCCCACTCGACAGTGCGAGCCGTCATGACAAAATGAAAGCGGAATTGTCAATTAATTAATTGATTTATTAACGATTAATAATACCGATAATTTATCGTTGCGAAACGTCTCTTTGATTTCGTAGTCGAATTGACAACTGGAATTGTCACACTCAAATATATTTTTTTCGTGAGCTGAGCTGAATTGAGATTTTTACGCTGGTCCCGCGGCACAGTTTTCGATGGCCATTCTACCAGACTTATTCGGTGGTACTTTCGTAAGTGACCTATTTTGTGTATTGTGTATGTGTGTGTGATGACAGGTGTGTGTAAATGCAAGGTATAGGACAAGGTCGGGATTTAGAGCACATTTCTCAGATTTTTGCAGGTAAAATGTCAATGCCATACGCGGTAAGAAATAGTTTGAATCATCATGAGTTATGCACTAACTCATATTTTTTTCGTATTGCATATTCGTTGTTATTATACAGCGCACCCGGTTTGAAAAACCCGTCAAAAGTTTGCGAATTCGTCTTTTTTCCATTGCAACATATAGTTTTGCTTTTTTTGTTTGGAAGATGGCAGCAGGAGTTCTGGTTTCAGCTGTTTTTGTTTTCTCCTACAATACAGGATGCAACCTTATAACCATATGTTTTTTTCATGTTTGGGGCCGTTCAAGTATTACGTAAGCAAATTTTTAGCCATTTTTGACCCCCTCCTTGTCAGCGAAATTTCGTCATTAGCTCTGCCCCTCTGAATCCTAACTCATATTTTCGTAAAGGGTGGTTGATGACGTAAGCATTATCCAACCCCCCTCCGTCATCAAAAGTCAGCAAATCGGAAACCCCCCCCCCCCCTCCATATCGATGATGACGTAATACTTGAACGGCCCCTTTTCTCATTTTAGCCATCCAACCTTTTTGTAAAAGTTCCCCCGTTCTTCATGAAAGCTTAGATAAGTTTGTATTCTTCACTGAAATTGAAACAATGAACAGAAAAACGACACATTTCCAAGTTAAATCTAGGCTGACCATATTTTCTCGAGCGAAATACGGGAAATTGGAATTCCAAATACGGGAAAATACGGGACATCGCCAAGAACGACGCCAAAATAGTACGAAATTGCCAAATATTGCTGAAATTATGAAAAATCGCAATAGCGGGGAACGAAGCGTTATTGCAAATCGCAGTGGATTAAAATGAATTTCACGAAATAAAACTTTCAACACGACAAATGTGGGAGATAAATGTTCTTATTTATAGTTGTAATTATCATAATGTAATTCATGAGATGAAAAATAATTTTAATCTTTGACTTCAATAAAGAATAAAAATCCAAGTAGGTGTCATGTAAAAAACTGGAAAAACCGGAACACTTTTGCAAAAAAGTCGGGACTGCCAGAAAAAGAAGGAAAATCGGGATCGTCCTAAGAAATACGGGACGTACGGTCACTTGGATAAAATCAAACTACGGTTTTTCATTCACGAGGTACAGTCTTAGCTGCCGAAAGTCCTGTATAATTATTGATGCGAGTATTGTTTACAATCATAATCAAGCCCTGTATAATTGAAGAAAAATGGGATGTGGGGGGCCCTGGGTAGCTACAGCCCTGTGAAATATTGAAGTTAAACTATCAAATCTTGTTTCCTCCCCCCCCCCCGGGATTATATCATTTCTTAACGTTTTTGATAATCATGAATGTCAGTGGCCGGTCCATCCGACAAGAAGCCATGGATCCTGTGAAATCAACGAATCCGAAATCCAAGGAAGTCGAGCTGGCTTTCAAGGAGTTCGATCTGAATGGCGACGGAGCGTTGCACCCAATGGAGTTTCAGGTAACGACGAGAATCCGTTTCCTTCCAATAGTTTTTGAAAATGATTCTGTGGACTATATATATAAACCGGAATGGCTCAGGCGCGGATGATCCAGGACAATGTGTCGGGAGGGCGGAATCGTACAAGTTCGTTTAATCGTCCCGTATTTTAGGGGACAAACAAATTTTCCCATCTAACTATTATTCGGTTGTTGGGAGAGAGGCGGTCGTTCCCATCACCCCCACCCCGACTCTGGATTCGTACCTGAGCGAAGGCAGTCGTCTTCAGCTGCGAATGGATCAGAGCCAGACAACTACAGAGGGAGCCAATTTTTCAGCTTTGAATGAAGTGAAGGTGAACATTTTCAGCTTAGAATGTAGCGAAGGCGAACATTTTCAGATTTGAATGAAGCAAAGGCGAACATTTTCAGCTTTGAATGAAGCAAAGGCATACATCGTCAGATCTGAATGGAGGGTCATTCCATGTCAAATCACCCAGCCATGACACCCATAGTCTCAGATTTCAATGTTTTTTTTTCTATTTGTTGCATTTACCATCCTTATTAACTGTGTGAAATATTATTTGCATATCTCTAAAACTTTTTGAAAAAAAAAATGTTGAAATTTAACAAAAACTGATGCAGATGACTTTTCCGAGGCTCAATTTTTAAGCGGCATTGTTTGAGAAAATAAATCATAACTTTTTCAATTTTCAATATATTCAAGTGAAATTTTCACTAAAGTGTTCACAAAAACATAAAGAATATGAATAAAAATAATTCATACACTTACATTTGAAATTTACATGCAAAACAATTATGTAAACTTTGTTTTTGTGGAATTTTTCGTTAGAAAAAATACAATTTTTCAAACGTATTTTTAGACCAGAGGCACAGCAGTTACCAAAACAACTTTTATTTTTAATTTCTCCTAAATATATGAAGTAAAATACTGGAGAAAAAAAATAATGGTTTTTTGACCGTTAATATGTTTATTCTGGCTCGCAACACAAAATTCATCAAAATAAGACTGGATCGTTCCGATTTCAAATCATTCAACTAGATACTGAAATGCAACCCATCATCCCGGATTCCAATTATTATTATTTATTTATTGCTTCCATCATGCTTGTTGACCATGCAAAGTTTCATGTACATATCTCAAAAAATTTTTGAGAAAAAAAATGTTTTCTAACCTCACGAATGACGTCTCTTAGGCTAACCCATTCAAGCAATATTATTTGTGAAAATATATCATAACTTTGCAGATTTTCAATATATTCAAATGAAATTTCCACTAAAATGCTCACAAAGAAATGTAGATTATGACTGGGAAAGAAAATTTGAACCTTAGAGGAAAAAAGTCATTTAAATTTAATTTTTTTATTATTATTTTTTTTTTTTTAACACAATTTTTTAAACACTTTTTTTTGGATGCACAGCAGGAATTTTCATTTTTTTTTAAATTTAATCCTATTAATATATTAAGAAGACTGTAGAAAAGTAAACATTATTTTGACAGTTAATACATTTGAGTAACAAAACACAATTGTACTTATATGACTACATTAATTATATTTGTACATTTTGACTTAATATAATGATTCATGCTTAGTAAAAAGAAATTTATATTTAATTTTTCATGTACGCTTATACATTTATTACAGTATTCACTAAATTAAGTTTCAGGAGTAGTTAATGCAATAATTCAAAACAATTAATAAATTTTAAAATTCTAGGATTAAATGAATTTATGAAATAATTAGAAATGTTAATGTAATATATCAAATGGGAGTTGGTGAAAAAAAAAAAGGTTTTGGGTGAATAAAATAACTTTTCAAATTTAACCTTCATGTTCAGATTCTTAGAAGTGTTCAAATTCCAAATAATTAATTTCACTTTTAATTGATCTATAAATATTTCTTATGATGCAACAAAGACAAACTTTTGCAATCTGATATATTTTTGCATAAAGAATTATTTTGTTGATAAATCCAGACAATATTAATCATATATATAGATTAATTTTTGAAGTTTTTTAACATGCTTAATTATAAAGTTATTTTACCACAACAGTGTTAAGTTTTTTTTAATTACTTTGATTTTTACAGCATATATTTTAATAAACATATATTTAATGTATATGATAAATATGAAATGGTTATACTTGTGTGAAAAAAAATCTACATTATAATATTTAACACAAGCCTCTATATATTTTTCCCAAGAAATAATTTAAAATTGCTGATAAAAAGCCAGAATATGAGGCATTAAATCACAAAGAATGAAATAATTATCAGCTACAACCTAATTGTTGTAGCTGAGGCAGATGGAAGAGAGTAGAATTGAAAACCTAATGTATATATTGCCTGGTGGTGATATATAAGATGTAATGTTTCTTGTTGTGATGATGATTGTAAAAAATAATAATAGCTTCTGTGAAAATATAAACTATGGCACACTGGTCTTTGTCCTTCAGAGGGCAGCTGGTGTTTTATTTAATTATAAGACTTTATCATCCCAGCAGGTGCACACATAACAAGCATTACACAGAAACAAACATTACGTCAGGTTGCACTACACGTACACGCACATTCCCGCATGTACCGATTCGTTGGGGGGGGTTCCACGGGGGGGGGGGTGCATGTGTGGTGTAGCAGTAGTAGGTAGGGGCTCGGGGATTCCTGATGTTCTTAAGTTAGCCACCTCGTTGGGCAATTTGCCTGTTGTGGCGTTGTATTTGTATTTGTATTTGTAACATAGAAGAGTCACCAATTAAACTTCGTAGGGTAGCTCCACAGTGCAAGTCAAACAATGCCAAAAGAAAAGTTGAATCTGCTTGCAACACTTTCAAACCAAATGTTTGTAAAGTTTTTGAAGAATTACCAGAAAATGAATCTCAAAGCACACTTAATGAAGATATTAAACAGAAAGCAAATATGATTATTTTGATAAAGTTAATTAGAAATTAGACTCAATTTAACCATCACAACAAGGGGAAAACTGCAAATTTTAACTCTGGCCCCTGCTTTAGGAAAGGGGAACAAGGAAAAAAATCTGAAGAGTTCAATGTCACTGAATATGCTGTGCGAAAAGCAGGAGAGCTTTTGTAAATGAAAAAGCAAAGGTGAGCCATTGTGTTTTTATTGTAAAAAGAATCAAAAATTAAATTTCATCAATTTTTTTGCAATCTAATTTTTTAATGCAAAAGGTTTAAATTTTATTTCCTAGTCATAATCTACATTTTTTTGTGAGCATTTTAGTGGAAATTTCATTTGAATATATTGAAAATCTGCAAAGTTATATTTTCACAAATAATATTGCTTGAATGGTTTAGCCTAAGAGACGTCATTCGTGAGGTTAGAAAACATTTTTTTTCTCAAAATTTTTTTGAGATATGTACATGAAACTTTGCATGGTCAACAAGCATGGTAGAAGCAATAAATAAAAAATAATAATTGGAATCTGGGATGATGGGTTGCATTTCAGTATCTAGTTGAATGATTTGAAATCGGAACGATCCAGTCTTATTTTGATGAATTTTGTGTTGCGAGCCAGAATAAACATATTAACGGTCAAAAAACCATTATTTTTTTTCTCCAGTATTTTACTTCATATATTTAGGAGAAATTTAAAATAAAAGTTGTTTTGGTAACTGCTGTGCCTCTGGTCTAAAAATACGTTTGAAAAATTGTATTTTTTCTAACGAAAAATTCCACAAAAACAAAGTTTACATAATTGTTTTGCATGTAAATTTCAAATGTAAGTGTATGAATTATTTTTATTCATATTCTTTATGTTTTTGTGAACACTTTAGTGAAAATTTCACTTGAATATATTGAAAATTGAAAAAGTTATGATTTATTTTCTCAAACAATGCCGCTTAAAAATTGAGCCTCGGAAAAGTCATCTGCATCAGTTTTTGTTAAATTTCAACATTTTTTTTTTCAAAAAGTTTTAGAGATATGCAAATAATATTTCACACAGTTAATAAGGATGGTAAATGCAACAAATAGAAAAAAAAACATTGAAATCTGAGACTATGGGTGTCATTTTGGCATTTTGCCGGGTGATTTGAAATGGAATGACCCTGGAGCGAAGGCTGCCATCTTCAGCTGCGAGTGAATCAGAGCCAGACAACTATGGAAGAAGCTGATTTTCGGCTTCGAATGCAACGAATGAAGCCAATTTCCAGCTTTGAATGCACCGGATGAAGCCAATTTCCAGCTTCGAATGAAGTGATGGCAGACATCTTCAGATCTGAATGCAGCGAAGGCGGTCGTCTTCAGCTGCGAATGGATCAGAGCCAGACAACTATGGAGGAAGCCAATTTTCAGCTTTGAATGCACCGGATGAAGCCAATTTCCAGCTTTGAATGCACCGGATGAAGCCAATTTCCAGCTTCGAATGAAGTGAAGGCAAACATCTTCAGATCTGAATGGAGTGAAGGTGAATATTTTCAGATCTGAATAAAGTGGAGGCAGAAATCTTCAGCTGTGAATGGAGGGGAGGAGGACATCTTCAGCTGCGAATGGAGGGGAGGAGGACATCTTCAGCTTCTAATGAAGCGAAGGCAAACATTTTCAGATCTGAATGGAGCGAAGGTGCTCATCTTCAGCTTTGAATAGAGCAAAAGCGAATATCTTCAGATCTGAATGGAGGGAAGGCAGACATCTTCAGCTGCAAATGGAGTGAAGGCAGGCATCTTCAGCTGCGAATGGAGCAGAGTTGGGCAGATGCAGTAAGGGGATGTTGATCCAGGTGATGTGCTAGAAAAGTGACTTATTGTGTAATTGTATTGGATCGTTCTGTATTGTAACGGGGACAGAAAAATTTCCCCCATATTATTTGGTTCTTGGGACTATCGCTCCCTCTAGATCCACATTTAGGATGACTCAGTCTAAAGCAGATACTCTGCAGACCAAGAATAAATATTGTTGTACAGGGAATATCGTTATAATGAGAGACAGCAGTTTAACATTAGAGTATAGACATTTCTAAACAAGACTTGAAAAAAATATTGTTGTAAAGGGATATATCATTATATCAGATGTCCTTGTAGTGAGGTTTCACTATATTAGGACCTATAATAGAGACATAGTGAGTAGCTGTGACATAGGGGAGAACTTGGATATAGTTATTGGTAAAACACTGCAACGGTTTCCCTCCAAGTGTCAAAAATTCATTGCCAACAATTCATCTCCGGAAAACTCACTAATGTGACAATTCACTGACAGTGAGTGGATGAGCAGGTGAGTGAGTAAGTGAATTATTAATCAAATGAGCAAGGGAGTTAATGAGGAAGCAAAGTGAATCACTCATATGGTCACTCACTCAGTTATTCATACTGTCACTCCCCACTCACTTGATCATTCTGATAGTCACTCATATGGTCACCCAATTGCTCATGTGCCCACACTTAAATGGTTATATGCTTGCTTAATGGCTTACTTAGTCATTCACAGATGCACTCATATGGTCACTCAATTGCTCACATACCCGCTCACTCAGTTATATGGTCACTAGCTCGCTTACCCATTCACCTGTTCACTCAATTGCTCATGTACCTACTCATATGGTCACTCACTCATTAAATCACTAATATAGCTACTCACTCATACTGTTACTCACTCATCCTTTCGATCACTCACTTTATCGCTCATATGGTCACCGGTTTGTTCAATCACTCACTCACCCATTCACTGGTTCCCTTATGTCCTCACTCATGCAGTTGCGCACTATGTCTCATTCACTCAATCTCTCATTTATACAGTCACTCTTATGGTGACTCACTCACTTACAAAATTACTCAATTGGTTTTAACTTTTTCATTATCTCATTCATCAACTCATTCTGTCACTCACATGCTCAGTCGCTCACTGGTGACGAACTGTTGTCGTAAACTTTCCTTTTTCTCCTTCAAGTGAAGGGATGATCAATGAAATGAACTTATGTATCAATTTTTATACTTGTTCGCTGGCACAACGTTATTAGTTTGCAATAAATTATTTCTATTGTTATATTTTTAAATTGTTAAATTAAATAATTTAATTAATCTGGTACACTCAAGCTGTATTTCTGCAAAATGCTACAAAGTCTTCCTAACTGGACGTATTTTTATTCTTCTTCTATATTTACAGGCCGCTCTCGATGCTCTAGGTATTGATACAGAAAATCAGGAGGTGAAAGCCATTGTGGAAGGTTTTGAAACATCAGAATCAAATGTCACGTTTAAAGAATTTGAAAGGATAGGTAAATGAGAATTTGAATCTTTGACCAGTACAGATTTTATAAGAATTTAATGTGCAGAGCAGTGTTTCCTCAAACTTAAACGGTTGCAAAGGGTATGATTGCATCGGGCCACAAAATGTTAAGGCCCGTAAAACAACTTTTGTAAACCATAACTGCTTTATAGTTAAAAGCCAGAACTTGAAGTTCTGTCTATCTATTGAGGAAAACTATGTTGATTTATTAACAGACGCACACACATTGACCTATCACAGTGAATCTGTGGCCCCCATATCATCTTCAAATGGGGCCCCAGACTAATCTATAATTATTTATTTTCCAGAAAATTTAAGACCAATACAAGCTGTCAAAGCAGTGCCCTCTTAAAGCATGTATACATTAGCCCGCAGATCATGCATTGAAAGCATTCGCAATTGATTGTTCAGCACTTTGTACAATGGTGTGAATGATTCTTGAGCTGTTTTAACTGGACCCACCTGGAATCTGTATTTTCAACGTACACAAAGGAAGTTTGTGTATCCACGAGCGGATTAGAACTGCTGCAGGACGTCGTATGCTACAAGATCTACATGCTAATGTATACCGCCTTTAACAAATGGGTTCACCCTGGCCCAACCAGAGGGGGGTGAGGGGCTCAAGAGTAGTAGTAGGGCCTCACGAAAATTCCGTCTAGTTTAAATTTTCGAGATATTAAGTAAGAAATTAAATTGGTAGGCAAACATTTTTTACCAAGAAAAATCACTTTGCTGGGGGCCCGAGAGCATTATAGGTCTTTCCCCATAATGCTTGGCCTTGCCCCTTAGCCTGACCCCCTTGGCTGCAAATCTCCCACCATCTGACTCTGTAATCAGCCTCATGTTAACAAGAGGCTCTCTACACACCTGAATCTTCCAGTGGGCCAATGCTCATGCATTAAGATAGTGCTGCATTCTGAAACCTCCTTGGAAGGATTGTTTGATGGACAAAAATTCTGAGTCTTTTAAAAAGTGGCCCCATAAATATATTCAATGAATGTGTAGAGCAAAAATGAGTTAATCTCTAAGCCTACTCTCTATCATATCTCGCGTGAGTGAGGGAAAGAGGCATGCATATAAATATAAAATAGGGCTACAAAATGTCTAAGTCCAGCTCTGGTTAGAATATAACTGTCTGATGTGCATCAAGAATTCCAATACTTTTTATAACGCACAGTACTTTCCATAGATCTTGAGAAAGTCTTTCAGACAAAACCTGTGAAACTGGACAACTAAAAGAAGTGACCACAAACTGCAGGAAAGGACATTTTTTCCCCATCAAACTTTTGTTTCACTATAGGAAAGCCATTGCAGAAGCAGCTTTGTGGTATATATGAATCATAGCGAATGCTACGGCTGAATTACATTAAGTACAGAAAATTTTAGTAGTGAGGAAAGGGGGAGAGCACCTTCTTGCTTCTAACATAGTTTTGCAGGCTGATAACGATAACTTACATAGAAAGAATTAAAATGATGAAACCTTAGATTTGAAATGCACGGGAAAATAAATTCATACCATAATCCAGAGTCCTGATGATTATAAGCAAACTTTTCCCCATGTTATGGTATTAAGCCATTCCGCTTCTTTGTGAAAGTGATAACAATACCTGAATAATAACATTATCCATGATGTTAATAAGAGGCATCAACTGTATGTATAAACTTTTATTTGCGTCACCAATAATTTAAAAAATTTTTACTATAGCATTGGAGCTTCTGGAAAAAGTTGAGCCAGAGCATAAAATTATCAAACTGTTCGAAGTCTTTGACGAAGACAGAACTGGCCGAATAAGTTTGAAGAATCTGCAGAATGTAGCCAAGAAGCTCGGTGAAGAAATGAGCGAAGATGAACTCGAGGCCATGTTGAAACCATTCGATGAGGATGGTGATGGTGAATGTAGGTTTTTTTTTATAAAGATGTTTCGCTGTAAGATTGCAAATTTTTATGTACAGTGAACCTTTGCTACAATGATACTCAATATTTTTCTCAAATCTTGTTTGGGATTGCATGTAGTCAACTCCACCCGATGCAATCGTATCCATTGCCATGATAAACCCCTCAATAACAATATTTCTAAACCACTACAAAGATATATATATATATATATATATTTCATTCGAAACCAGCTTTGATATGTTTCAAGTTCCTCATCAGAATTTATTCTTTCAAGGGTGGTCACAATAACATCAGTTTTTTGCAATATCTACAGTCCTAAAGTGTATATGAAGTTTCCATAAAGCTATTTTGTGTATAGTACACAAAAGTGCTTTACAGCATTTGACTAACTGAATCTTATATAATAAATTATATAACTCTTTGTTACAAACAAATGCTTATAAATCCCATTTCGGGCATGGATGTCTACTAACACTAGCAAATTCCCCAGACATATCGTAATGATTTCTTGGGGATACGTTATCACATTGTATACCTATAAATGGATTTTATGGTATGTACCAACAACAGCAATTCAGAAGACATGCCAACAACAGCATAAATTTGGTGATCACTGATTATAATGCTACCTCTTGATATAACAATAACCTCTCAACAGCGATATTTTTTTTATTGGTCTACAGAGTGTCATTATATCGAGGTTTCACTGTATTTTTCAAGAATTAATCATTCTTTTTCCTCTTCCTCTAGTGAGTATTTCTGAATTTCTTGGGATATTCGAGAAAGAGAAGAGTGGAAAAGTGTCCTGATATATTATTTGTGTGTTTCCACTTTCATACCTGATTTGCATTAACATCATCTGTAAATAAATTTTTCTTTAATATTTGAATTTCTCTTTTCCTTTAATTTATTGATTTTAGGCTGCATGTGCAGCGTAAATTTCGTCTGGATCAGACAGAAATGAAATGGAATCGGATTCATTTTCAATACATAGGAAACGAAGTGGAATATCTGTCTTGATTGGGGGTAGGATATGCTCTGTGACTCTAAAGCACTTTGCATTTATGATGCAAGATCATTCGTATATTTTTGATATTTTAATTTTCTGCGTAATACTGTAATTTAGATTTTTCTGAATATACAGGATGTCCTGTTAGTGCTAGTACGGTCTTTATCTCATCAAACATCTGTCGTAGAAGTATGATTTCAATTGATTATGATGAATAATGATGATTATAATGGGTAAAAGGTTGTTTTTTTTTGCACTTAACGCCATTTTTTCCCAAATTTCCTCCATTTTTTAAATGTGAACATTGCATTTACAAATATGGATTTTTTTTTGTTGGCATCAGGAGAAATAGGGGTGTCAACATTCTAATTGGAAGTTAGAGCACAGGGGGACCATATAAAAACTTAATTTTTTTATTTTGTGGCACACTGTATTTTCACTCTTGAAATTGGTACAGGGTAATTTTTGAATGCCTGTTGAGCATTTTTTAAATTGAAATCATACTTCTACAACGGTTAGATGAGACTCTTGATGAGATAAAGGCCATACTAGCACTTACAGGACACCCTGTACAATGCACAGATCAACACTTTAAAAAAATCAATTTTTTTTTAAGTGTAGATTAATAGGTCGTTGTGTAATATCTGCAGGTTTTTTTCCTCTCAAGAAATTCAATGAAAATCATTTTTTTTTCCAATATCATAGATGTCAGTGGCATGATCAACATTTTTTCTAACAAAACCTGGCCAACAACCCCTTTCATTTTCCGAATCTCATCATAGTTGATAAAGACAAGTAGACATTTGTATTAACATGTAAATTTGGCTATTATAGATTGTAACATTTTCTCTCAAAATACAAAATTTCATGTTGAGATTATGTGTGGAAAGAGGGTGGATCACTTTTGAGTGGTCCACGGCACAACTAGAGATCACTTGAGTGTGGCTCTTTTCCAGTCTTCAATAAACCCATCTAGCATTTTTACCCAGGAAAAGAAAGCATACATATTTTTTTCCGTAAAGTTAGAGAAAAAAACTCCCTCAAAAATTATTCTTATAGCGAGCACTATGCATATTTTTTTTCTGACTCTATGTCCAGTGGCCGTTGTTCAGAAATCATTATTCTGAGGTTATTTGTTATGAAAAGTCTATGGGGACGCATTTGGTTCCAACAAAATGTGGCCATTCAAAAATTACTATTGTTCAGAAGTGACCATTAGAGGTTTAACTGTATAATTGATTTTCTGTGTGTGTGTGTTCTCCATATAAATCTACAATTTTTTAAGAAAATCACCAAATTTTGCATATATACGAAACAGGACACAAATTAAACGATAGGTTACTTTATAAGTTCGATGGAGCAAGGCAAACTGTCGGGTAACAGTGATTCGCCAGCCTAACAATGATTTTTGTGTGTGATATGCTTACTTCAGTTTATGTGATTCCCTAACAATGTCTCGGACACGTTTGTTCCTTTAGAATGATTTGTCACATTTTTAATGCTGCCAAGCATATAGAGAAAACCCTGACTAGAGCTGGATATTATAGCTTGTATCATATACAATGGAAAAAAATTCTCTGGGTAAAGAGCTGTTGTCTGTGCGAACTTATTCACCTCAACACTATTAGCTGGCATTATCAGTTGTCTTGAAATGTGTTACTGGATAAAAATTTGATACTTTGTTTTTATCTGCAAGTTCAAGGCTTTTCAAATGCTTAATCAAGTATTATAATTTCAGCGTATACCTATTTCTTTTCAGCCTGTTAGATTCTGATTGTTTATTGAATATTTTAATTAGTGTTTTCTGTATGGCCAGAAGGATGTGATTGAACAAGAGGCACTAAACAGCCAGCCATGATTTTTGTCAGTTATTGAAAAGCCTTGAACTTGTTGCTAAAAAAACTGTATTCAGTACCTAGTAATTCAACTCAGGCACCTCCTAATATGATGCTTTTCTTTTCTTTCAAACTCGGCACAGTTTTGATCTATCGCACATGGGTGATAGACAAAAATTGTGCTACTGAATGAGTTGTGTGCATCAGAAGTTCATGTGCGCCTAATAGTCTTGAGTGTATCTAGTATTGTGCATGAATTTCAAGTGTTATCTATTTTTCAAACTATGAGTGAAATGTAAAGATTGAATATTTGTATCATCATAGGTCTGCTGTTCTCTGTGGGGAGACTTTTAAAGTGATGATGAAAACTTATAATATTAGATGTTGAGGTAAATGAACTTATACTGCCAACAGCCCTTCTCCCAGAGAACCCTCATTCATCTGACAGGCCCCTTCAAAACCCTATATCAAATATGCACCATAAAAATTCATGAATCTACTGTTTCAAATGTACAATAAAGATTCTAACAATGATATCCAAGTCACACGTGAGCAACACATTTTGAAACATTTAATATTCTTAGTTTTACAGAACAGTTATATGGACATCAGTGGTCCCATAAAAAATGGCAGACGTAAAATAATAAAATACATCAACATCATCACTCATCCATTTAAAATATCATACAAGATAAAAGTTAAAAAAAAGAATTTGAGATTATACAATTCAGTAAAAAAGTTTGTAACTTTGTAGCCTTTACTTATATCAATTTCCCTGTCCAAAAAGAATCGGTTCCTATTTCTTTTTTTAAATTTTCAATTACAGGAAAAAAAACTTCAACTAGTGTCGACAATCCAGTCATTGCTGGTATAATGAATGACTCGGGAGTTTACAAACAGAAAACTGCTATAGGTTGATCGTAACTTGTGCATGTTCATCATAATAACAGTGAAGGAGGTTTAGCATCAGACATCGCAAATCACTCCTAGATATTGTCTCTCCAAGACAATACTTGATTCAGTAGAGATATACTATTTGATAGCTCAACTAGTTCCAAGGGAAGAAAATTAGGTTCGATACTTTTTGAACAGCCACCACACAGCAAGTGAAAGCTTTTGATTTCGATGGAATATTCATATCAATATAAATTCGGAGACTAGAAAAATTGTTATGCGTAAATGATATTGTGATTTAAGAAGGGTCTAGGTTTAACAAGAAATATTAAAAATTACTACCAATCACCTTTACAGTTTAATTGGAAAGTAAGAAAACGGTCATTCAAATTTTACAGGTAACAATACATCAAAGTTACTTCCATCACTTGCTCATGAAGGCTCATCTTCTGGACTTTGCTTGACATCATACATACGCAAATTTATGCCCAATGATGATGATAAGGGAAATAATAGGCTCGTCCGAATAAGTATTGCACGAAATGAGAGAGTACAGATCAATAATTTCATTCTTCCAAAGAAACTAAAATATTTATATACACGCCACAAATCCATAATAAAAGAAAAAACCTGGAAATTGCATTGCAGAATTTTCTGTTCATCAGATGTGGTAGAATTTAAATTATTATATGAGCGGTATGGGAGTTGATGGAATTTTGAATAACAAAAAAGCTTTAGACACTTTAGCGATAACTATGCAGAATTTCTATTAGTTAAATAAATATAAGACACTCTGAATCACAATAAAACAACAAATTATAAAGCAACACAAGCATTATATTCTATGGTTAGACATCTTCAATTGGTGCCTCTGAAATAATATTACTATATTAAAGTGAGGTCAATGAAAACATCTCTTACGAATTCAATTTTTCTCCTGGGCTGTTACAACTGTAGCTCAAAAGTCAATATATAGAGAGATATAAGAGGAGGGTCTCCGAAATAACTCGCATAATAACAAAGACTTATAATGTACAAAAATCACACTACATCAAATTCACTTGTTATACGTTCAATAATTCTTTTAACCCACTGCGCATGGGAATACACACACAGTGTTAATGGTTGAATAGAAGCTTTGTGCATCTGAAAACAAGGGCTTTTCATGCCGTATTACTTGGCTAATTATAAATATATGTATAAATTTTATAAATACAGTAGGTAAAAATGCTTAAACGCAATATCATAATATGGAATAGATTCTACTAATACTTTTATTTTTTTCAAATCAATTCGCACGCTTCAAACAAATATAATGTCTTTGGTTCGGAAAAGAGAGAGACGATCATCATGTTTACATTAGAATATATAATTTTTTTTTTCAATTTGAAAAACATTCAATATATGTTTTTAAAAAAAAATTCAAAAATGATCTATTAACACAGACACGTAATCATTTTCAACTCTGCTTGATGCAACTCCATCTCTGTTGTCTAACGAAACATTTTGCCATTCAGCTGGTTCGCCTGATGAATAAAAAAAAAATTTTATTACTGATACAGTGAAAATCTATATACAGGATGGTTTAAACACTACTCAGACATATGTAGCGCCCATTCTGATGGAGGTATTTTGATGAAACTTGGTATACATACACACAGGGCTCCCACTCAAAAAATTACAAGTAGGAAAAAGTAGGATGGGGAGCGTACCCCCCTTAGACAAAATACTCATAGATAGCATAATTATTTAAAAAAACTATTTTTTTTAAGTAAAAAATTCATAGCACTGTTTCAGTATCCTATAAGGTTGACTCTAGCTAAAGCACAATGGCAGAAATGACTTGGTTACAAAAACAGTTTTTGGCCAAAACAACATACAAGCAACCACCAATAATTCTTTTCTGTTTCACCTCACAATATAAATTGCATTCTTTTTTGGGGTCTTTCACAATCCAATCTGTCAACTCTCTTCAACAATGCACAGCATATTATGAAGACATGAAAGAGCGTCATTCTTTAAAAACTTACTTAAGAAAAATGTGTAAATTACAAGGTCCCACCTAAATAAGTAAAGGAGACCCAGATAGTTTTACTGCATTGCCTATCCTTTTTCTTTTTTTTTTAAAGAGATTTGTTCAAATTTTACTGTTCAATGCCGGTGTATGCCATTTTTGACAAAAGAAGCACTTTCATTTGTAGTCCTTTACTGAATATCGTAAATATTGTTTATACCTCTGCATGCTGTAAAAATACAGAAGACACTATTAGGTAGCATCAGAATCACCAAACCTAGAATAGGCATATGTATCCAACTGCTTTGCTATGCAAACTGTTGTTTCATCTATGCGCAAAATATATACACCTTAATTTTGAAAAATGAATGCTAGTTACTCTCCAATACCATGAAGTATTAAATATAAAATTATTTTTTCCATCCAGACAAAAGTTTTTAATGACTACTGTATTTGCTGAACCCTCAAACTAAACAAGTGAAAAATCAATAAGCCATATATATGGTCTACATACACCCCTAAAATAACCTTAAAAACGATATAATTTCTGCTTTGGCAGAATCCTTAACTGCAATCTACTGCATTTGTATTATTTGGCAATATATATCGGTGATTTCCCTCCTCAATTAAAATCAGTTATACAAATTGTTGATAGGATTTGATAAAAAAAAAAAAGTAGGAAATGTGACAAAACCAAGAAAGTAGGACAAAAGCAGAATATTTGACCAAAAAGTAGGACAAGTGAAAGGTGGTATGTAGGATATATGGACCATGGGGGAAAATAAAGATTCAATAAAAAAATATAGTTAAGTTTTTAACCAAACGGGAAAAAAGTTGTGCTTTTTTATTGCAGTTGTATTTTTCCTATGGCCAAAATAATATAGATACCAAGTTTCAATGAAATACATCCATCACAGCAGTGCTACGTAGGTAGGAGTAGTGTCCGTATAATTTGATCGACACTACTCAGATTAGTCTTAAACTTTATAGCCAGATACAGCTAGGTCGGGGACCCAGAAGAGCATTACTTTGCCTGAGGGGGAAGGGCATGGCACTCTTAAAATGGCCCTACCATTGCATAATAGTTTAATAGTCATCCTCAGGTGCCAATGTAAACCTAACATGCATCAGAGCACCCTTATACGCTGGGGGGGGGGGGGGGGGGGGATTGGAGGAAACCCAGTTTAGAGGACACTGCAAAGCTGTTTTTGTACCAGACCGCCAAACACACAAGCCCATTCCTGGCTGTAAGCTTTGTATTCATGAGCCAATTCTTAATATATAGTATACCATTTTGTCACCAAATTTTCGTATGCGCCAAAACAGCGATATGTCACCAACATAATTCTTCCACATCCTAAAACGTAGAAGGCGCCACTGCTCCCAATTTTCTTTTCCAGCTTATTGTTGCCATTCAGTTTTGCTCAAAGTTGGTTTTGCTCTTTCCATGCCGTTGTTCATGCTATTTCCTGTTTTTTTTTCCAACGTTATGGCTGATCATGTAGATTTGATGTATCTGCACCGGCTACAATTCAAAGGGCCAAGAAGCGTTATCAACTTCCGTATGAAGATGGCATCTGTTAATGGACCTTTTAATTATTGATGGGCCTTTTTAATCATTTTCGGGTGTTCTGGCAGTAATCCTAGTGCATAGCACCTTGCCATAACCTTTCTGGTGGTCTGAGGTTGATATTTTCAGGTCTGGGAGCAGGAGCTCCCCTTATCGGCACGGCGAATGTGAACTTGGTGGCAAAACCGTTTGCATGGCATGCCCGTACGAAGTACAGCCTACAGGTGTTTATTGTTTTTCATTGATTAAATAACAATTACTGTTATTAAATATATTTAATATATGTATAAATTGTTATATATTTCTACATATTTTAATCATTTTTGGGTAATCCTAGCGCTAAAGTGGGTTTGGCGGCAAACAAAAATTGCCAAATCACAATATACCCTATATTGAGAATTCACCTATCTGTGGACATGCATTTTTTAAAAAGATTAGACTCATCTTTAGATGCAATCAGCATTTTTTTGTTGTCTGTTGGTGCTTACCTGAGCACCCTTGGTCAAATAGCAAAATGCAGCATAAATTTTTCCACTGGTGTATTGTTCAAATAATAAGGCAACTAAGTTTCATGTGAAAACTAATGCTCGTAATCTGTTGTATTCAATGACTACATCACTACTTTTTGCGAGAAAAAGTGTCGAAATGTAGGAAAAATGAGTAATTATGGCTGATATAACAAAGAAATCACTTGTGGGCAAGAAATATGGGACTAATACAAATCTGCAGTGAATTAAAATGAATTTCATGGAAGGGGGGGGGGGGATAACTGTTCAACAATATGTGATATGGATATCTTTATTTGTGGTCGTAATCATTGTAACATAATTTATAATCAATGCAAATAGCTTCATGTTTTGGTAACATCAGAAGTTTTGTTGAAAATACAGGTCAGAGATATGGTCACTCTATTTGTTTAAATGTATTGATCTATAATCTACACCATAATAGTGACTATCTCTGATGCGATGTTGCTTCAATGCAACTCTCGTGTGGAAACATTTCCCTTTCATAAATTTTATGTCAGAAACCTTACAGATTTGCTGTAATTGAAAAAATACACTTTTAGGACAAGATTTTGTAAGTGCAAGGTAACATAAGTATGGGTATTACTGCGTCTAACTACAAAATATAGCCCCCTTTTTTAAAAATCGATTTAATTTTTAAAATAGTTCTTAAATGCCAAAATATGAAACAAATAATGTCATTCTAAAACAATAAAATAAGAAAATTACCGCTTTTTGTATCACTAGATTTCAGGGCAAAGGACCAACTTTCGGGAGTAATGGAGGCACAGTGAGGTAGTCGCAACTCGACTGGAATGTTGAATTTCAAACCATGGGGTCCACACATCACTAGAGGACTCAGCAATGTTTCTCCTGGAATCGAAAACCAAGCAAACTTAGTATGATATTCTTCTTCATTAAACTTTCAAGAAACCTGTCATATCTGATATATATTCACCATGACACAGTGAAGAATTAATGAAATAGAAACTGTGAAGATTACATATTTTAACAACTGGTTTGCTATCATGAATAAAGTAATTTTATTTTCATAACGAGGGCTTGCTTTTGCCCCACATATCTCTCAATAGATATACACTAAAAAAGTAATTGAATTAAAACAGCTGGTGGTATGTAATGTGGTGGACCGTGAGTGACACAGACAAGATGTAATCAGTGCTCCGGAAATAGGAGTGTTGCTCACAAAAGAAGTCATAGTTGATCACATTATGGGCAAAGATAAAGGATCTAAATGCACTTGATCATGGGCAAATTGCCAGGGGCACCCAGCCTATAGGTCACTCCATCTCTAAAGTCATGCAGGTACTGGGATTTTCACGTGCTACGATATCAAACGTCTGTCATGAGCACATGCATTCTAGCTGAAGAATTTCTGCTAGAGCCAACTGTCATGGACAACAGAGTGTGGATGAAAGGGGGTTGACATTAACTATAGTTCGTTTCAGGTTAACTTTGCAGTGAAAGGGAAGCTACGAGGGAACCGCATCACACGTTGCTATGACAACGAAAGCCTTTCAACCAATGTATCGATTACGCAGTCGCGGTAAGGTATAGCTGATTCTCGCCAATCTCACTGAGAAAAATCTTTTTTTTACGCATAATGGTGATCTTTTTTTTTCTATTTTAAAATTCTTAAACGAATAAAGATAGATTCAGAACACTATTTTTTCAGTATTCATTTTCAATCATTCAAAAAATTGAAATATTCTGCATAAATGATCATCGTAAGCCTCCGATATATGGGAACTATATTTTGCGGTGAAGGAATACACTCTCTACCTTTCTCTGCACTGCAAAGTTAACCTGAAACGGACTATAGCTTGCATGGTAACAGCAGATTTGAGGACCACAGTGCAATAAATCACTCTGTGATTTTACTTCTGGCGCATCAAAACATGTAAGCAGTGACACCACCCAGATTCATCTTCTCGCTATGGAGTACAGAAAACCAACTTCACATACGATCTAATCTCAAGTGGTCATAGTGAGGGACTTGCATCGCGAGAACGCGGGTTTGAACCCCACTGGTGCCACAGTGGTGATTGACTGAAGTTGGTTTTCTGTGGTGTCCAATTTTGAGGAGCAAGTGCTATATAGCTGATTTCCCCATTAAAACTGATCTCTTACAGATACCAACAGGCCTGAAACGATACAAATGTTCATCAATTACACTTCACTCGAAATTTTAAATATAGATGGCAGCACTGAAAAATCAGAGCACAACACTAGATATGCACTTAAATTGTTAGGTGCACACACACTATCAGCACAACTCACTCTACAGTAAATTGCCCATGGCAATAGATCAGAGTTTCACTCAGTTGGAAAGAAAGAGAATAAATTCTTGATAGAGTTAATCTCTTCCCAGTTAATGATTTTTCATGAATCAAAATCTCTCAGTTGTTGCAGAATAAGCGTTAAAACCCAAAACATTTAAGAAATCACCTTTGTCTTTGTCCAATGGTGGAAGCATGTTGATATCTTGGCAAACCTTGAAATGTATCTCATGCTCTTGGCCTTCAGGAATCGCACCTGGTGGAATGATGATTTCTACTCCAGTTTCTTTAGATACCAGTTTGCCACCAGCATGACCGAAAATGGCTTGAGCAGCTGCTATTACATTATGTGTCGCATTTGGAGATTCTAACGTATATCGTCTGGAACAAAGTATAGTTCTTCAAAAATTTCCCTAGTTTATAAATATACTGTTTAGGTACCACTGAAACTAATTATTTCCATTTAAAAAGGAAATCCCTATTTTTAATGAAAACTATTGATAATTGTAACTTACTTGGGATTATCTCTGTTGGACTGGTCTCGATGAAGACTATCAGCACCATTATAAACCTTGAAAGCACTATCTTTTGATATGAACTCGACTGGTGGTAACAGAGGAGGTGGCGGGGGTGGAAAAGATGACGAATGCCTTCCAGGAGGAGAAGAAACTTTTATGCCGTCACCAAATCTTACATTCGTGTAATTTCTGTGAACATTGCCACTAGAACTAATCATGTTGTCTTGACTGTACGAGTGGCTTATGGGTGCGGATTCAGTGTTCTGTTGGCTAGCTTGTTTATAATAGCTTGGGTCCTTACGTTTTGGTGGAGGTGGTGGCTTTGAAGGGGATGTTGGATACGATCTAGAATGATAGGGTGACGTTGTGTTGTTATTGTTGTTGGCAGCATTGCCATGGAAAGAACTGTGCATAGAAGACTTCTGAATTTCTGGACTTCTTGGCAAGACATCATTCGGAGAGTTGGGTGGCTGCCACTGCTTCGAGTTGTAATGGATTGGTTTTGGTGGGGGTACTGGGCGTCCATCTGCCAATCTGAAATATAATGTTTACATTTAAAAAGTTTATAGATTGAAATTGAATAACACAAATTAATCTTCCTGCATTTATTGGTTTAACCTTCTGTTGGGCACAATACATTGATGATGATGAGTTTGGATGCAATGTGCTTGATGGGCACGCATTTAAAAAACATAAGTACATCTAATTAAGTTCATTTAAACAACTGCCAGTGATTAACATCATTATAAAGGGTGGCAATAAAAGAAAAAAAACAAAAGTTTCTGCAAAAACCATGTGCAGTAGTAGACTTTGGACTATCCAGCCTAATATGGCGGAAGGGTCAGCCCGATAATGGAAAAGTTGGGTAGGTCAGAGTTCTATAATTGCTTACACTTCCTATCTCCCCTCCCCATACCATCAAAAACATCCTTTTTATACCAAATCCTTATCTTATATTAATTTTTTTACCTCTAAGTACAGGCGAATGCTTAATAAATGTTTCTTATATACTTCTGAACTGTACTGCTTTAAAAATTTGCTACAGAAAAAGCAAGTCAGAGACTAAAATACTGCACACATTTAAAGACAAACTTTATAATGCCTAACTTAACTGCAGGAAACATAAAATCATATGCACAGGACACAGCAGTGTTTTTCAATGCACTATCCATGTGTCCTTGGGATCATTTTAGTTTACTATTACTATGTGAAGGACACATTAGTGTTGTGAAATTGTAATTTATTGCTTCTTTTTTTTATGCAAATATATATTGATATGCAGATTATGAGAAATACATTTTGGATTTCATGAGTAAGTGTGGAAATTGACCTTAGCTATAGGGAGTCAATGGTAAACTTCAAGAAAGGGAAGTGGGGGCAGAGGTACAATGCATCAAATACGTTGGGAAATACTGCTGTATAATACAAATACATACACTTCCAAAATTAACAAAACACAAATATAAAACGTAGGCTAAGTTCTTACAAAAATTATTTTAACTTATTTTACTGTTCGTTGATAAATGATTACACAAATGGGAAATGGTAATAGTGTATTGTAATTCATTAATGTATTATAGTTTTTAAACTAGGCTGGATAGTTGAGAGTCTACTGTATTTGATATAAAACCATGTCATACAAATTTTAATGCAGCAGGCCTTGGTGAACAATGGCCATGCTGTGCCTGTCACATCAAATGTGCCTGACTGAAGGAAATTAGAAAGAACCTCAAGAACATTGTTCCTGTCCGGAGAGAAACACATGTGCATGGGTCTCAAAGACCCAAACCGTGCATGGAAAGGTTAAAATTATTACATTTGAAAATGAGTAATCAGGCGAAATGAGCCTATAAGATCACATTTTGTAATATTTTGAGTGAAATTACTGTTACGCACTCAAACCTGATTAGATAAGAGGCAGCTACTCAATAGGGCTAGTGCCAGTGCCATTCAGGAAAGGAGAGAAAAGAGAAAATGTGAATGCGCCTACTAGATCAGTTGCACCCGACGGAGGGTTGAGAGTCTAAGTGAACAGATTAATCATATGAGAATCGTTAAAATGTTAAAAGTTAATTACTGTAATACCTTTTGAAAAAGTTGGGGCTTATATACACTGCTCAAAACAATTAGAGGGACATATATATTATTCATTTAAATTTATTAAAATTTAGTTTATGATTAACTCTTGTGACTCTTTGTGAATACCTTACAATGTTCTTTGTAAATATTTTATCAATTAAAATGTTGGAAAATCATGATCAAGTAAAAACTACATTTCCTCTAATTCTTTTGAGCAGTGTAGATCCAATAATTAGTGTATACAAGGTTCCAAGGGCTAACCTACAGAGCAATGAAGCAGCACCTCCTAGAGATAGAAGGCCTCTGCACTGTTTTTTCTATAAATGCCATTCAGACTACCTAGCAAGTTTGCCACAGCAAAACACAGCATCCTATTTCGTTTTCGTTTCTTCTTATTTTGGCATAGAATCTTCCTGATTGGCTCACAAATGCCGCATAGTGATTGGATATGGGGCATAGAAATTGCCAATTCTGAGCCCGATCATTTCTTTTCCACACAACGATGATACTGACACGAGCAGGGAATTTTTTTTCTTTTTCCCTGAATATTCTAAGGGAAAATGGACTACTTACTGACATCACAAGCAGGGTGCACACACACACACACAGGCCTTCTATCTCTAGGAGGTGCTGAATGAAGCCAGGTGTAGGTGTGCCTTTAAACTGTAAAAACTGGGAGGTACTGTTTTTCAGCATGTCAAAATGTCCCGTCACTGTCAGTTCTGTGATAAAAAAAAAATAGACTGACAATTCCATTTTTGTGAATCTTTAACATGTTAACCGGCAGTCAGCTAACTGCTGCGAAAGATTTCTCAAAGCAGCTGTTGACAGTGTGCATATATGACTTTGACAGGAAACTTGGAGTGATCCCCCTATGGACAATGCAGCACTTCCAAAACTAATTTGTGTGGTTCTCTCAGTATGAGCCATTACTTTTGAACACCTTCATCTTAGACACCCTGTATATTCCAATAGCTTATTTATCAGAATGTATTGTGATTTACTGTCCCAGGTTGTCACTATTCAAGTGAATTTGATTAAGAATTTTTAAAATGAAATATAAAAGCAAAATGTTGAAGTTTTCGTACTATCAAAATAAAAATAGAATATTTCTAACCTGTTTTTGAATGAATGAGGCTTGGTTGGTGGAGGTGGAGGAGGTCCTCTTGATTCTTGCCTGTGAAACACGGTAAAAACATGCGTTATGACAGAAAAGTATCAAAAATTGCATGAAACACTCTGCACATCATCATTCTAAAACTAACAAAAAATGGACAAAAAACCACCACAGTGGAACATTGGTTGATGAAAATTTTTTTGACTTGGTTAATGAGCAATGATTCACATTACGAGCAAAAATCTTGTGCTTTGTTCATTTAGTTTCGCGTTACCACAACTGAGCCTATGGTTTTTGCTTTTGTCCACACTTGTACTGTGAAAAAAATTGTGGGTAATATTTTCCTACAGTCTCTGGTGAGTGTGACTCACTCAGAAAATAAACGCATGTGCAAACATAACTTTTTACGATACAAAACTAGGTGTAGCATTGTAACAACGCATATGTGTGCTTTGTTTTTTTTTTAAATTCTTCTTAGAGATAACTATGGGCTGTGACTGCATTATTGAACGTAACTGTGAGGGGCTGGCTCATGAATAGGAGCCACCATTTGTCATGGTCTTGAGGAAGACCATGGGACTGGAGGTGAATTAAGTCAACATTGAAGAACTAGTGGAAGAACATGGCCAGGAGTTGACTGCAGGCAAACTGTTGGATCTCCATTGCAAACAACAGCAAGAGCTTACCTCGTCTAAGGAAGAGAGAGGTGAGGAGAAGTCCCTCTTCTCCTTCAAATGAGATTAGAGAGACACACATTGAATTTGAGAATCTGTACAAAATTTTGTAGAAAAGAACCAATCAAAGCTAGCAATGAACCTGTCCAATGACAATGTAATATTTCTCATTTCTGAGAAATCATAAAAAGGTAGCAAAAGCAAGTGTCATTGGATAGGTTTTTTTTCAGTCACACAAATGAAAAAGACAACTAACTTGAACAGACAACAGTCTGTGAATCTTCCTAAATGATAATCCTCCTCTCTCTGGTCATTTAAGGTTGTTCACTAAGGTTAATTTGTAAACATCACATTGTGTGCATATTTATGGAATCCTTGTATTATATTTTTTATTGTAAGATAATTATTCATTATGTGATTTTTGTATTTGTTATTGATTGAATGCCAGTTTTACCTGTCGTTTTTACATAAATGAATAATTGTGGAACAAATCATCAGAATTTCCATTATTTACTGTGGGGAAGTATGATTCAATATACGAGAAATTTAGATAATGAGCACATTATCAAACAAATTAAGCTTGTTAATCATAAACGAAGAATTATTAGAAATATGAAATAAATTCTTTGAGTTTTATACCTCTTTTTGGCAGCACTCTGGTTTATTCTCGCCCTATCCAATGTCATAGACTGGTATGGCACATCAGCTGAAGTGAACAAATCATTACCCTCAACATCTTTTGATAAATCCACACTGGAATGGTGCAGAGACTTATCAGGGTAATTATGAGCATTTCCATTGTACAAAACTTTGTCATAGGAATTATCATTGTACCTAGATTTCGTGTACGAATCTTCATTGTAGACTGCCTTGTTAAACTGACTCTGAAATGTCATAACATTAAAGGTATAATTAGGAATAAATGGCATAATGATGGAAAATAATTATGTGCAATATGAAATTCTGTTCAGTTTAACCTCCTAACATTCAGATCCTTTGATGGCGGTCAAGTTAGGGGCCAGTACAAGCTTGTTTGAAGGATCTTGTGGGAGACAGGGAAGAAAATGAAAGCTCTTGTCAAAAGTGAGAGGATGAAAAGCAGTTGCACATGCTCTAAAAAAAGTTGCATTTGGACAAGCCCATCTCAAAGATCTCATTGTTCAAATTTAAAGAGATGAAGCTTTTTTTTTTTTTTCGATTATGCAAGCCCTGATCCAGAACAGACTGAACATGACCAGGCTTTGTCGCTTACATGATATAGTCTCATTGCCTTGGAGGGAATGACGTGCTGGAAGAAATTCATAGTTACAGGAAGGAAAAAAATGGGGTTCTTTGGACCAAAACAACCCCAAGTCATGTATGTGCATTCAGATACGATTTCAACAAGCATGTGTGCAAGGTTACAAAAATTATCAGATTATACAAGGAGTTCAGAGAGACCCTATTGACAATATACGTTCAAATATGAGAATCAAAGTAATGCGTACAAGTATAAATACCAAAAGTGTGTGACTGCACAATAAAATCAAGGAAACATATATATACAGTCGAATTCTGTTTTAACGAATACCGTTATAGCGAAAATCTCGTTTTAACGAACACTTTTCTAATCCCTCAAATAAGTTTACATAGGAACAATGGAAACAACCTGAAATTCCTTTATAACAAAATTTCGTTATAACGAATTTATTTATCCGGTCTCTTGGAGTTCGTTATAATGGGATTCGACTGTATAGGCGCAGAGGACCTAAAAGACTCATGAAACTTGATAACAGTGGAACCTCCTTTTATAGACTGATTTCCTGAGGGCTTTTATTTTCAGTGGATACTGCTTATAACATTCCCTTTTATAGCATTTTCCTTGTCCCATCTTTGATTAAAACTCATAGATATTTCCTGTTTAAAATGTTTTCTATCTTACAAAGTTTTTTCATAATAGCTTTTGAAAAGCAGTATAGGCAGAATCCACTGCATTTCATGTATAGTAAATCACTGTATTTAAAAATAACAGTATACACAGCAATCGATTCCGTCAAAATTCACCATAAACATCTTTCTGAGAGATTATAATATTTTATTATTAAATATTATATTTTTTAAATAAATAAATGTGATAGAGAAAACTGATAGCTGTCACATTTTTTGCATTTCAATTAAAATCTGTGGTATTTAATTCAAACCAATCCCAAATTTTTCTGATATATCTACTCTCTATTAGAGAGGTGTCCCGTGTGAGTGTGGGTATCCATTATCAAGAAGTCTCACAGTGTCATAAGTAAAAAATATGAATATCAGTCAGAAATCCTCAACAAACATGAAATCTGATTATATGCGATTGACAATAATAAAGTCAGCCAGAAATTTGAATTAATTAGAAAAAAATACTCACTGTGTGATTCTGATGTTCCAGATGAGATTCTGATATACCAAAGTTTTCTGTTGTGTTGATATAGTCATGAGAAGCATCGTAACCCATATCTTGAACCAATGGATCTACCAACATATATATATATAGATGATTATCTTGTGACTGTATCACTTAAGTAAAAAATATTTTAAACTGGTATTTAAATTATGGAAAGACTGATCATCATCATCATTTGGCGTCCCATAGGGGAAGAGCTTAGGCAAAATTTTGCCCATTGCTCTAGCACCAAGTGGTTCAACATGAGTTGTAGGTCATGTAAGAATGAAGAAAGATATTATTCTGTGGAAATACCCAGAGTTTGGTGACTGCTCCGGGGACGAGAGTTATGGTGTCTATTACCACATTGTATTGGGTCTCTGTATGGGACATTATGGAGAACCACAACCGGTGAAGCCATGTCAGAAAATTTGAGGCTGCTCCTGTCTGCGGTGCCCTTTTAGAAAAGGAGCAGAGAAGGTCTCAGAGATACGGCTGAGAACTCAACATGAGGTTATTAAATAGTAATGCATGAAAGTTCAAGTTAAAGCACAGTTGAAACTCACCATGAATTTAGGTGTTTAGTGTAATTTAGAAAATTTACCAAGTTGTAAATGCTGGGAGCATTCACAACTTCACTTAGAGTCACCTGATGATCACCGAAGTAGTTCCTTCTCGGGATGGAGAAGGCGGGACATCGTCCCACATAGTGGAGTGGAGTTTCGTCTTCTTCTCCACACGCAGGACAAATAGGTGAATCTGTATAACTACAGTTGTGTAGGTGTTTCGCTAGGTTAGCATGACCAGTGATGATCTGTATAACCTGTCGAATTTGTTTCCTGTTCAATGAGATAAGTTTTTTAGCAATATTCGGATGGGTTCCCAAGGCCAGCTTGGCCTGTCTGCAGTCCTGCCTTGAGTTCCATTGCCGCATGTGTTTGTCTTCTATCCATTGTTTGACATCTCCTTTGATGGTTGACATCGAAACAGGATAGAAAGGTTCAGGACCAGATAGCTTCATGTTCGCTGCCTCTTTGGCTATCTGGTCTGCGAGTTCATTTCCCTGGAAATTTACGTGACCAGGAACCCAGTAAAGGTTGATGTTGTTGCTCAATGCGGCCAAGTTATTCAGCGTGTCAGTGCAGTATTTTACACACAGTTGAAACTTGAGGAAGTTGTCAAGAGCCAATAGTGCTGCTTGGCTGTCAGAGAAGATAACAATTTGTTTTCCATGATACCCTTTGGTAATCAGACTTTCAGCCAGTATGGCTATTGCTAATACTTCAGCTTGAAAGACCGTCGACGTTTTGCCTAGATACAAATGTATCTTATGGTAGTCGTGATCCACTCCAAAGATGCGGAAAATTGCTCCAGCCCCAGTATCAGTAATCCTAGAGCCATCGGTGTAACATTCAATAACTCCTGTTGAGATGCTATCAATTATGTGGGCAACTTCATTTCTCCTGAGTATGTGGATAGTGAAGCATTTAGTAAAATTTTTTGTTTTGGAACAGGAGTCTTTTGGCATTAGTAGAGAGGGTATCTCCGCTTTTCCCAGTAGACAGCTGTCAAGATGATTCTTGAAAGAAGGTTTGTATCCCATATATGGTCGATTGCACCATGTACCATTTCTTTCCATCCTATACATAGTTTTAAACGCTTCTCCTTGTAGGTACCATCTCAGAGGTGGTATCTTAAGAGTAGTTTCAAGGGCGATGGAGGGAGAGCTGGGTAAGGCTCCCGTGATAAGAATGCAAGCTAGTCTTTGCACTTTTTGCAAGACAGTTTCATAAGAGGTCTTTGATAACACCTGGTGCCATACCACACAACCATAGCTCAGCATTGGGCGTGCAATGGCAGTATAAATCCACTGAGTGGTTTTAGGGTTTAAACCCCAGGCTTTACCAATAATTCTTTTGCACAGCATAAGTATATTAGTGGCCCGTTTAGCTCGTTCATGAATATGGGATTTCCAGGAGAGCTTAGAATCCAAGTGACATCCAAGGTATTTCACTCTGTCACAAATGGTTAATTCTTGTCCCTTGAGGGTTAAGTTTCCAATTTCCCATTTTCTGTTCCATGTGAAAATCACAATTCTGGTTTTTTCCGTGGAAAATGTTAGTTGGTGTTTGTCACCCCATCTGCTGACAGAGTTTAAAATTTGTTGAGCAAGAATCCTCATTGTGGATAAATCATGCCCTTGAATGAGCACGACTAAGTCGTCTGCATATGCCTGTGTATACCCTGGTCCTTTCATTAGATCAGAGATCAGGGAGCTGAAGACCATGTTCCATAGAAAGGGAGAAAGGATTCCTCCTTGCGGACATCCTCTTCTGATAGCTCTTTCAGCTTGGGCATCAAGAACATGAGCAGTGATTGTTCGGTTCCTGAGCATATGATCAATCCATCTAGTTAACATAGGTGGAATGTTAAAATCTATTAGTGCCTTACATACAGAGTCAAAAGTAACGTTGTCAAAGGCTCCAACGATGTCCAGAAAAATACCAACAGCAAATTGTCCATTGATAATTGTGTTTTCAATTCTCCAAATCAGTTGATGAAGAGCAGAGTCAGTGGAAAACCCTGTATTAAAACCATGCTGGTTCACATTAATCTTACCCATTAAGAGAGGAATCTCTTGAAGATGCCAGAGTATCAGTTTTTCCAGTAACTTTAACTGGAAAGAAGATAATGTAATCATTCTGAAGGATGATGATTTATAATAGGTGTCTTTTCCTGGTTTTGGTAGGAAGACACCTCTGGAGCTCTTCCATACTTTTGGTATATATCCCAAAACTAGGCTGGCTTCGAAGAGGCGAATCAGCTCAATGCCTATAACTTTCCATCCTTTTTGTAAAAAGATAGGATATATTCCATCTGTGCCTGGTGACTTGAAGGGAGAAAATCCCCTCAAGGCTTCGGTACATTTGTCATATTCAACTATCTTGTTGGCTATTGAGGTGTCTACTGGTTCCAGGATGGGCGTAGCCTGTACACCACAGTCTGGTTCCGTTGGTCCACCTAGGTGATAGTCCAGAAGACATTCCAGCGTCTCCACTGGGCTGGCAGTATAGTTACCATCTGGTCGTTCTATAACATTAATTTTATCACAGGAATTGTTTTTGATCAATTTGGTAACCTTGGCAGTTTCTGACAGTGAATTAATCTCTGTACAGAACTTCTTCCAAGAACTATTTTTCACTTTTCTGATTTCTTTCTTGAACTTTCGTTGAACTTCCTTATAGTAAGTCCAATTTGATTCAAGTTTAGTCCTAACAGCCTTCCTGTGTGCCTTCCTCGTTTCTTTACGGAGGAGTTCAAGATCTTTAGTCCACCAATTTTTTGAGTAGACTTTAGATTTGTCAGGCTTGAGTGGACACGCCTGATTCGCTGAGTTCCTGATCACCTCTGTCAGAATGGCAGCATGGTGATCCAAGTCATCTACTGTTAAGATCTCGTCACAGGGGTTGGCGAGAGTGTTGAGCTGGCTTTCCAGGTTTCTATTAAAAAGATCCCAGTTTGTGTTCTTAAAATTCCGAAAAAAAGTGGGAGTAAATGTTGCTTCGTAGTAGAAGTTTATGAACATATGATCAGATAAGGAGGGTTCATCACTGACCCTCCATCTCTTGATCGTGTTTGCAATATCTATTGAGACTATGCAATATCTATGGAAAGACTGAAGCACCACATGGTATTTTCTATAACTTTCCAAAATGCCCGGCAGTTATTATGAATATATTAAAAAAAAACTGTGGATAACATATGAAGACAAATTATAATCATGGCAACTGAAGCAAATTATTTATATATTTTATTATGTTAATGTTACTTATGAAATTATACCTATGCTGTAGTTGGTCAAAGGTTTATTGCTGCGATCTATGATTGGTGGTGGCTGAGGTCCCGTGAATCTTGGCATTGTCTGGTAAGCATCTGTAAGACAGTGAAAATAGAAAATTCCAACATCAAATTTGATATTTACCTTTGCTAGACTAAAAGCTGTTTTAGTGAAAGGTGTTGACAAACAAACAAAATAATAGTATACACAGCAATTGGTTTCAACAAAATTCACCATAAACATCTTTCTGAGAGATAAATGGAATAGGGCAAACTGTGATAGTTGTTTCAATTAAAATCTGGGGTATTTATTTCAAACCAATCCCAAAAAATTTTTGATATATATAACAATTGGAATGTACTAGAGCTTTTTGTGAATACAAGGAAAAAAAAAATCACTCTAAGAAATATTAATTTTAAAAAATTCTTGTTAAATGTGATAACCAACCCAATATGTGAAGGAAGTTGTCACATCACAGGTCATGGAATGTGTTGCCACACAACATTAATTAGGTATTTATAAAACATTGAAAATGGTAGAACTGTATATAAGTTTTTTTAAATTGATCACAAATTCTTATTGAGTTTTATTATTTTTTATTCTTGTTGAGTTCTGAGAGATAAATGGAATAGGACAAACTGTGATAGCAGTTATTATCACTGCCCATCAAAATATAAAGAAAAGGTTGAAATAATTTGTGATTACTTAGGTTTATATAACTTTTTTAATGTACCCTCCCACTTCTCTTGATTGTTTAACTTGAAAATTATGAATGTTGTCAATGTAATTAAACTGCAATTTATTTTAAATTTTACTTACAATGCTTTTGAACAGTAATTTTGGCTGTAACAAGCGTTGTCACTTATGCACAGTGTCAGGGAGACATCAGGTCTTGTACCGCACGGAGTGAAATAAGAGCCTCCAAATTATTGGGAATTTTTATTAATACACATACAGGCTTGTCATTTTGAGGGGTCAGGGGGCATTGCCCCCGGCTTTAGAAAATACACTGAAAATGGTATATATATATATACACACATATATATTGAGCACATGTTCCTGCCCCCCCCCCCTCCGCATCCCTGGAAAAGGTTGAAATGACGACCTGTATACATATATGCAACATTTTAAATAAACTCAAAGGGCTCCAATAAAAAAAAAAGGCTTAGATCCTATACTCTTAGGCTCACTTTTGGAATCAAACAATGAGAAATTATATCAGAATATTCTCTGAAATTTTAATTTCTCAAGACTGCATTGAAATAACGTTAGAAAGTGATTTATGTATATATAACATAATACTATTAGTGTATTTCAATTTTTCACACTATAATAGAGTACTATTTTTTCATCATACATGCATACATGAAAGAAATCAACCAAGGGAAGGCAAACTAACACACTATGTGTGACTAAGAGTCACACATAGTGTGAGAGACACAACTAAGAGTCACACAAACAAACTGTAGCATTATGAATATATGTATAGGGGGGGGGGGCGCAATCTATGTATGCATGTGGCAGATTACCCATGAGACAATGAATGCCCAGGTTTTCCCCCTCAATTATGATGCAAATATAATAAATATTTGCTATGATATATATATTAATACAAAACTTCATTTAAATCAATCAAGGTCTTTAAGCTGCCAAGGTCCAAATTGAAGCAAGTGCGATTGTGTGAAGCAAAGACCTCTAACCCTCCGTCGGGCAAAACTGATCTAATAGGCACAGCCTTCACATTTTCTTTTCTCTCTCTTTTTCTATGTGTTAACATTTCTATCACTTACTTTTAAGAGAAAGTTCCTTTTTTTTCTTGAAAAATTAAAAACAAAATTTGACAATGTTCCTGGTGCACACTGCATTCTATATATCCTGATAATATATATACATGTATATATCAGAAATTCTGTTAACCTGGGTCTCAAGATGAAGGTTATTGGCAACATCTGGGTCCTTTTTGAGTGAAAGTGGGTCCCTCTTGAAAATAATCAAAGCATGGTCCCCCTCTCCCCCATCATTCACTGGTATCTCTATCTCTCTCTGAATCAAATAATTCATTTCTAAAAACATGCACAATCCAAAGGTTCATTTAAAAAAGGATTAATTTACCAGCTTATAACTAGGTTCTTTTAATTTTATTGTCTGCTACTAGAGAACACATAAATTCCGGGTATTTGACGAGCCATAGCACGTCAGCGGCATCTCTGTATAAAAGATTGTGAATCGATGACAGCTTTTACACACAAAAACAAACAGAAAATGTACAGAAAACAAATAGAAAATAGATGTATAAAATATGATAGAACAAAAAAATTCCTTCACCATTCATCTGTCCATTAAGTTGATTGGATAGACATTCGTTTGCAGCCAGAGTACCATAAGGATCTAGCCTGGCACGCATATTCACATTCATGTTTACATTGCTGTTCATAGTATTGACCCGCTTTGAATAATCATCTTCTTCAACTGGTAATACTAAAAAAAATTAATATAATAGCTAAAATACCGATGTAAAATACATAAAGCAAAATGCAAAACTTTATCATTTAAAACAATCAAGGTCTTTGAATCACCAAGGTCCTGCAAAGTGAATTGAGTGAAATTGTGTGAAACAAAGATTTTTTAAGCCTCCGTAATAGGTACAGAAAAACCACACACCTCCACGTTAATATTCAAAAGACCGTAATAGGTGCAACCTTCACATTTTCTTTTCTCTTTCTTTTCCTAGATGGCACTAGCACTATTGAGTAGCTGTCTTTTATCTAGTTAGGTTTGACGACATAACAGTTACACTTCACTCAAAACCTTATCAAACATATGTGATGATTAAAGTGATCTGCTAGGCTCATTGCGTCTGATTATGCAACATTTTGAAATTTAAGTATTTTAACCCTTCGTTGTATGGGTTAGGTTTGTGAGACACATGCACATGTTTCTCATTTACCAACAGGTTACGGGAGCAATTTTCTTAAGGTTCTCGCTAATTTCCTTCCATCGGGTGCATTTTACCGGTTCTCGCTCATTTCATGTCAAATACATGGTTTTTGCACAGATTTTTGTGGTTTTTCTTCTATTCACATCCTCAATAATGATGCTCATTACTTGTCAGTTGTATCAATCGAGGCTGGACAAATCCCAAGCGCCAGGGAACTTAAAAAATTGGTATTGGCGCCTAAAATTTTCTTTGTGTAGTTAATAAATTGAAGGCTGAGAGCAGCACAAAATGTTTGGAATTTATAGTAGCATGTCTGCTAACATGAAAGAGGATCACTACCCTGAAAAGGTCAAAAGAAGCATTATTTTGGACCTTTTTCTTTGGGTAAAAAATTATTGGCACCTAAAAAAAATTGTTCTGGTCCCTAGATATTTTTGCAATTTGTCCAGCCCTGGTATAAATGAACTTAATTAGGTGTTTATTAAGTGTGTGCATTATGCAGTGACCCTCATCCATTTGTATATATTGTATGAATTTTTTCCCCCATATATTTACATGTTTTTCTGTGTTATATTATGCATGTTCTTCTTGTACATAATTGCTGTATCTGTGCATTGTTTTATTTTATGTCATGTATTATCATTATTCTTGTATAATAAAGTCTGGCCCGATTGGGGATATACTAAAATTTTCCAATGGTGATAGAGCATGGATCATGTTCGGTTTGAATGAAAGGTGTTTATTATGTTTTTTGAATGTGTGCCCATCAAGCATATTGCACCCGACAGAAGGTTAATAAGCTCTCCAAAAGATTATTACCAAGAATTTTATATTCCTACTTCATGCAAAAAAAATTTTAGCATCACAAGTGCATTTTGGTGTTCATGAAATACAATTTTGTCAGGCACACAACTTAAAAATTGAACTTAACCCAGAAAGATGGCATAATTTAATGATAACTATGAAATAGAGACTCACCTTTTGCATGTGCTGGTATCAGATCTGTAGGATTATCCATAAAAGTTTGTATAGGAATTGCTGTTTCCTATTAACAACAAGAAAACCAATTTACATGTTTTTATGTTATATAAAATATGATGTAAAATAAAGCAAATTCACAAGAAAAAATACAAACAAAGCAGAATATACAAAAATGGTACATGTGAAATTCTATGTCAAAATGTTGAATAATGAAGCAAATAGCAACTACCATGCAAAGCTACCAAGCATTGAGCAAAAATATATCTACTCACCCTCTGAAATATGTAGTAAGGATACATAAGCTACAGAAAGAAAAAAAAAGGAAAAGAAAAAAAAAAGTACCATCACAAAACGTGGTAGAAGATTTCCTTTACCAGAAGCAAAGCAATATATATTTTATGCAGAGCATAAATTATTCAAACAAATGTGAACCAGATGTAGTGTGGATGAAGTGAGAACAGTACGTGCACCTTATAAACATTCCTCTGCAGAATTTATAATGAACTGGTGCTTGCCGGAAAGTGTTGTGCCTGCATGTGAGTGTGTGCATCTAATATTTTTATGCTAAGTCATGCATGTTTCCTATTCGAGAGTGCTGTCACCTACCAAAGCAAAAGTGGCAGATGTCTGATCTTCTGTGCTTACATTAATATTGTGTTAAAGGCTCATGTTACTCTCAGTGGAGAGGCTTTTACAAATCTCTTAACCATTTCACTACTTTAGATTTCATTCATTTGTGCCTAACTACTTCAGTAACTGGGTCACAACTGAAAGAAAAGTGCATTACACATTTTCACAACTCCATTGGACATCAATTCACATGCTTGCATCTTTCTAAATAACCAACATATGCATCATGGAATATTTTCCAGCCTGCATCTCCAATAGCATTATACATTGCCTGAACAATTCTACCTGGTTTATTACCAAAATGACTTGTATCTCTAATAAAAGGAACTTGGATTACTAAAATTTATAAACATTATAATACTATTTAGTATTACAACACTTCTAGAAAATAGACTAATTTAAATACAATCAAGATTTTGTCAAACAATTTGAACTGAAATTTGATGCGATTTGTTATACACTTGCATTCATGTCTTCACTGGTTGGTATTTCTTTCTCGTTTCCCATGATAATCAGCATAATGATTTTTTCGAAGGCTTACCAGCTATGGTCAAATACTACTAGACTGCACATTCAACTCGTAAAAATTCCTCTGTGGAATTTCTGATAAGCTGTGCAATATGTGCACACCCTTTCCATATTTATCAGTGTATGAGATGTGCATGTCAAGTGTTTTCAATTATCTTCCGAATTGGAAATTAAAGTGGCAGGTGTATGAAATATAGAAAGCGTTTTGATGTTTGTGTTTGCCAGTCCGCCTGATCTCTTTAGACAGACTTTTAAAGTGTAAGCCATCACATATTTTGGCCTCAAACTTAGAAAAGCAACTCCAGCCAACCAACACCACTGTCTTGCCTGCGAGAAATGTATGACAGACTGCATGGGGCTTTCTGATATCGCTAGTATCACTAGTCACTTTTTAGAATGCATGTCAGTGCATTTCTTGAGAAGTTGATGTGATTGGGATGAAGCATGTTTTATTCGATTTCTGACTTAAATTTTTCTAGATTATTAAGATTGCATGTATGGTAGAACTTGGTTAATTTGAATAATTCAATCTTTTAACAAACTCTCCTTGAGTTTCCTATCTAATTTAATATTAAAATTTCTTGTTTAATTCAATTTTTTTTAATTTTTTGGATAACTTGAAATTGCAGGGAAAAAATCATAATTTTTGTACGAGCAAATTTAGTTTCAAAAAATTCTACAAGACAGACTTTGCTTTATTCGACAAAGTTATCAAACAATAAATCTTGAAAAACAAATAAAACTACTTTTTCTGTGGTAATTTTTTTTCTTTTTTCAATTTTAGCATTGTTCAGCTGGAGTACATCGAGATGTACCACTTGATACTGATTATGTTGTTCAACCTGTGGATCAAGGTGCGCATTCAAAATTTGTATCTTTTTATTGTCATCAAGAGTATGGAAAGTATCGGATAGTACAAATCGTAATATGTTAATGAAACTATATTTTCTTTATAGCATGAGAATAATAAAATTTGGCATACTTTGGAAAAATTTCATAGCGGATGATCATGAACTTTTTCTGTAAATCAGGCTTTGAGCATGGTCAAGAAATTTTACAGCGATGTTGATTCCAGAACAGTGGAATAATGTAGCAACTAAGGTCAATTACTACAATTATAAAATTATCGAAATTTAGGAAACAGTTTTGTAACTGATTATATTTTAATGATTGACAATCAGTATTATCCCATATGAATGTTAATGATTAAGTTTCAATTTGTAGTCATTTTACGGATCCAGGATGAATCAATTGGATAATTCAAACTTTTTTCCAGTGACTTTAGACTTCGAATTAACCAAGTTCAACTGTATTTTGGATGAATTTCTCTATGAAATAACTAACATTTTTCTTTATGAATTTAATTTAAAAAATTTAAAAAATTCCTTGTCATTGGTCCTAAATTATTATTTTGCATCTTGAAGTCATCAAAAATTGTCTGATTAAAGCAGAATGATAAATCATAAACGTAAACTATCATGCTACATTTGACGCTCGTTTTTATGAAGTCTTTTGAACGTGAAAAATTAGTTCATGAAACTGAAAGCTCATAAATGGGAAGACATTTAAGAGGAATAGTATATTGTTTGGAACCAAAAAACTAGTTTGTAAATTGCTGAAATTAATTCATGAAATTGAGCGTCAACTGTAATTCATACATAAACCATTCAAAGTATTGAAGTTGGCAAAACTTTTTTTATAATAATCATTACCTGTCTATTTCTACCCAAAGTACTACTTGGATAATAATTCTTCATGTCAGCCAATTCCTCTGCGGCTGTGATACTAGGGTCACTTGATGATTTCACCAAGCGTCTGTCATTTTGGTCAACACATTCTTTCAGTTTGAGAGAACGTGTATCAGCAGATAGATCCAAGTCACTCTCTGGTGAAGATGCATAGCTTAGTCTCGATGCCATGGGAAATAAGAAGTCATCCGTGATATCTTCATCAGGCTGAAAAATTTAAAAGGAATTATTTTAATTTAAAAAAAAACTTGACTATAATTTTTAGAACCTTCCGAACATTTGGCGAGTTATCAAACAAACAAATTAATTAAGAGAAAAATAGAAAAATGACGAACAGCAAGATTTATTCATTGCAGCATTATAAATACATACTTTAGCTTCTGAAACCCACAGAGGCTGTTTCTGTTGCCTATCAATGGTTTCTTGTAGCTTTTTGTACCAAGAATCTCCAGTTGCAAGAGGAATTGTACCTGAGAGAATATGTGAGAGTATCAAAATACTGATAATATGGGAGAAAACAAAGTGTTAAATGCTTAATTACACTACACTTTAAACAAGAGGTGCATAACCTTCACACCGTGCAGGCTAAATACTGTAGAAGCTCAATTATCCAAGATAATGTTGGAGAAAAGAATTCTTAACCAAAGCATGGTTAAATGGCCAGGTCAGTGTGTGCGTGTGTGTGTTTTTTTCAGGACCCTTCCAAATCGAAGGAAGACAGAAAATGAAGAAGCAAAATTATGCTTCATGGGCATTGCCATCACAGACAATCATTGTTTTCTGCTTGTCATTGTTTTTTTCATTATTAAAAACTGCTGTTTACTGAAAGTAAGCAATACAAATAACCACGCCTATAGTATCTAAGTATCCACTAAGATTATTCTTTGTTCAACCTTGTTATCCATGCATTAATTTTATGATCAGATCTTTTCCACCTTCTGTGAGGTTTTGAAATTTTTGTACCCCAGATAATCGAGATTCTACTGCATAGGACGTTGCTACCTCTGACAGGACACACACTGGGTGCTCATCCAAAATGACCACAAAAACATTAGACTATTGTAGACCTGAGAATAGAAACAAGATGAATCCCAAAACTAAAATAACTTTACAGGAGATCCAAGGAATTTGTCTGCATCTCACTCCCACTCATAGCATTGAGTTTGCAGTTCTGGCCTCAAGCAAACTTATTTTTTATTTATTTATTTTTTGGCCTCAAGCAAACTGGTCAACTACACTTATTTTTTTCTCACTCTAAATGGTGCTCGTTGGTTGAATAGAATGAAAAAAAGTTTAAACCCGATTTCAATCATTTTGGGGAATTACCTTGTTTCCATTCACAGATCTACAATTGCAGAATTATTGCTCAGAAGAAAGAAATTTCATGAGCATACCTGTAAATATATGACTCCAAAGTTTCTCTAGCTTTACTGCATGTTCATATAGTTTCCTAGAGCTTTTATATGATGCTTTGGCCCATTTAGTCCTCAGCTCTTTGATAATATGCTTATTCTCTGCATGCATAAACACAACTATGGGATAGAACTGTGCATAGTTCAACTTATCAACTGCTCCTGGAGTTATATCTAAAATAGCATGTCTGCCCTTTTATTGGGGAAAAAAAACAAATAATCACAAACAATCAGCATCTGCAGAAAATTAGAAAAAGCGGCCCAGTTCAAAAAAACAACTCAAAATTCTATGTTTTTAGTCATTGCCTTTTATGTATCTGCGTTAACCATCTGCATTTCAAAGATTAACTTTGCATGAAACTGAATGGGAAGCAACTCAGATTTAATCGCAGTAGAGAGAGTTGTATAAGCAGAGTTGAGAGTTGTTGCTCTTTTGAAATGTGTAGAGACATTTTCTGCCATTCTTATGGCGTGCAAAAGTCAAAGATACAATTTCGGAGTTGTTGACTTTTTGAACTGAGCAGTCAAAATACTCTAAGAAAAGCATATATTCTCACAGTAAATTACAAGACCATTCCCCTATAATATATGAAGGGGGGGGGGGGGTTGAAGTCAGAGTGGCATAAGCCAATCAATCCTCATTTTGAAAAAAAAAAAGGTTTTGCGAGTTGTCGTAGAGGCTCGTGTTAAAAATTTTGTGGTTTCACAATCTTAAAGACAAACTATTGAAGCTCAGAGAGTTAATTTTTTCTTTTAACAGTTTTAAACTCCTAGATTGTGTTTCTGGACTCAGAATTGTTGAGAATGTGGCTTACACCATAGTGACTTCAATCCCCCTCATATTATTGCCATACGACCTACCTTGTCAATCACATCTCGAATGGCACTCAAACGAATTATCCCTGGACTTTTGAGATTGCTCTGCTCTTCTTCAGCTTGATTATCAGATTCTGAAATCATTCAGAATTCAATAAGATAAATTATGAACCTTGTGTTATGTGCACACACATTCATAGAAACTGGGGTTATAACTAGGATTTTTCGTAGGGAGTAACCTTCACTGTAAAAGTTTATAATTTTATAACCATGGGGAGTTTTTTTTGCTATTCTTGAAGAAAAATATTGGCTTTAGAAAACTGATCACAAAAAAAAATAATAGAATATATCTTTCTTCTGAAATCAAGTTTTAAACTTCATATCACATTGTGAAATGTGAAAAAAATGATGAATTGAACCCCACTTACGAGGTGCAGCGTAGCATTCTGGATAATCTTTTAATAAGCGCTCCTTCACTATATCAGTTAAAGGACCAAAAACAACAACTGGGCGAATAAATCCAGCTACGGAAGAACAAAGAAAAATCATATTTCAATTTGCACTTACATATGAGCAATCAAATCATGAAAAAGTAATAACAAGCAACTCTAATCCTTTTATCTGCCAGATATGTTACTTTTCTCTAGAAGCAAGGGCGAAGTCACAATATACGATGAAAAATACCCTTCTGTGCAGTAATGGCTTTTTATAAAAGTGAAAGCATTTTTAGTCTGGCAAGTATGTACCTTATAGCAGTGGTTCTCAACCTTTTTTTGTCCGTGGCCCCCTTTTAACCATTTCTCATTCCTATGGCTCCCTCTTGCGAACATGAATAATTTTCTAAACCCGCCCGTTTTTCCATTAGAAGATAGTTATTCGAAAATTGTCTGTAAATATGTTTGAATTTAATTTGATTAATTTTAAATTTATGAAAATAAAGAAAGAGCAAAATAAACGTAATAGAATACATTAAAAAAATAGAATAAATTATTTTGAATCAATGATGAATTCTGCGCTTGAAGACGACACAATGTCGTCAAGTTACTGTGCTAGATGAAAAATTTGTATTAATTCAAATTAGTTTATTTTTGTGTAAATGATTATGGTTTCGTTGAGAAAATGTCAGTTGTAGCTTCTAAAATACACATTCTTGTAGTGATAAAAATTACAAAAAGTGGTAGCAAGCAGTTTTATTAATTTTATTCTCTTCATGCGGATAAAAGTAGTTAAGAGTAGCCACACAAATTAATCACAATTGTAAAGTTCAACCTTTCACATCGTTTTCAATAATGTATCAAGGATACAGGTTCATGTTGTAGTAATACTATGAACTTAAAAAAATTAACTAAAATAAGTGTGAAAAATTTTTAAATATTTGTTTGAAACATTCATATTCCAGAGAAATCATGTGCGCAGTCACAGGGTCGGATCAACCATTAAGCAAAATAAGCACGTGATTAGGGCATCAGTACTAAAGGGGCACCACCAAAAAGATATTATATGGTATTTTCCTTTTAATGCACGATTTTTTTTCAACATCCATCATCCAATAGAAGATCCTAAAATTGTAAGAACACTTGATTGTATAGTTGAAGATCATTATCACAAGAATGGCATGAAAGATGAGAATCTAATAATATTGCAAACTAGACTTCACATTATTGCCAAGTTTTTCGATTAGCTTTTTGCAATTTTCATAAAGTATGCCCATGGCTGTCTTAACATCATCATACGCCCACATACAAAGCGACTTTTCTGAAAGAGGCACTACTACCTTGCTAAAAATTCCTACCTACCTATTTGCATATTTACTCTTGAAAATCGGAACCAGATCTAATTGTCACTTGGTTGCCAGAAGCGACCAGATGGGCCCCATGCAGCAAACCAAGTTCTACAGAATAAGGACATGATTTTTGTGGGTCATTAGTGGATCAACTATGTAGTTTCATCCATAGAAGCAAAAGAAATGCTACCAGGTGTAAACTACAAACTTGACAATGTATCTAAAAAGAAAAAATACCCAATATATATATAACGGTGAATCGCCAGAAATAAGATACCTATTGGCAGGGCCGCAACTGGATACTTGAGCCGGGGCAAACTACGGGCCCCTACTAGACCCCCCCCCGGCCCCCAGTAATGCTGAAGGATAGGTTGGTTGAATTTGCGCCTCCTTTTGTAATGCGCTTGGAGCACCAGACTCGCCTGCTTCCCCCCCCCCCCCCACTAGTTGCGGCCCTGCCTATTGCTAATATTATTGCCATTATAAGATTCAATGGTTTCTCTTTGGAGTGTTGGTACAGCCTTTATCCATCAACCGTTCACATCGTAGTGGTATGGTTCTAATTTTAAAAATTCTCAAAATGTGACCAGAAATCACCCTGTACGAGTTTTGAGGATGAAAATACAGTGTACGCAAAATAAAAAATGTAAATTTTTGTACGATCCCCCCACCCACCTCTAATTTCCAATTAGAGAGTTGTTGCTCTTTCTCTTCTCAGCCCAACAAACAAATCACATGTTTTTAACTGCATTATTCCCTGGGATATTTAAATTCAAAAATCGGAGACAGGTCCGGGCTCAGGAGAATTTTGCGACCCAATGCAGAAAAAAAATTTTGCGGCTCCCTCTAAAAACATTTTATGAAGTTGTTCCCGACTTACAAACTTTGAGTTGCGAACATAAATCTTGGAGGGGAATTTTTTTTCAGAGAGAACGCATTTTATTACTCTAATTTTTTTCATTATTTCAGGAACGCGTTGATGGTCTGGATCGTAATCAAACACGATCCGTTGAGAAAGAATGACATTTAAATTAATTTTACAAATTTCATAGATTATTAATAATAATTAGCACGTGGTCCACCTGCTGACACTTCATCGTGGCTCGAATCATATTGAACAGACATGAAGTTTTGTCATACTTTTAAAGCGCTTCATCATCTCTTTATCAAATATACGTTGCAATTCGATAACTTTGATCATTTTTCGAATTTTTTATAGCTGTTTTTGTTTAATTAATGTAAATCAATAGAAGTAAAGGAATCAATTACTAGAATTCCATGACTGCCACAAGAGTAGGGCTGACAGGCAGGAACGCCGTAATAGCATCATAGGCCCCGAGCCAAGGGAGTTTTTGGAGGCCCTACATGGAAAATTCTCGAAAAATGCAACTACGTCTCGTTTTTCTGAGGCACCTCTTCTCTTGAGGCTCTTCGGGCACGGCCCGGGGTGGGGGAAGCATGCGTTAAGACGGCACTGCCCAAGGTTCGCACCAGGCGTCGACCTTTTTCAGTTTTGAATCTGGTAACCCTATCTGAAGACCACATAATCCGTGTTTTCACGTATTTGTTCGATCATCCATATTTTCCGAATGTTTTTGTGGAAAGAAATAATTATTTTTTCCACATAAAATCGATTATTGCAAATTTATGAACTTTGTTACCGAAATTTTAGTCGAAAATTTCATGCCAAAAAATGACAAAGAACTCTCTATCTCTCTTTCATCGTCGCATGAGTTGCCTGAAATTTCAAGATTAAATGGCAGGACCAAAAGTATATAAGTCAAGCCTCTGGAGAGAGTAGGACGTCAGCGGTCTCCGCGTTGGCAGTGCTGAGAACAATGTCCACCAACATCTTTCGTCGGAACATCACGTGACTGAGTGAAAACAAACACGACCCCCCCCCCCCCCGTTATTTTCTTATGGCATAAATAGGAGTTTGAAATAATAAATGAAAAAATAATTTCAGCTTGGACGAGATAATTCCAAAATTAATGAAAGTTATAATTTCAGCATTAAAGGAAGAAAATATTCTAGATTTAATGTAAGAGATAATTACAGCACTGATAAAAGTGATAATTCCAAAATTAGTGAAAGAATTAATGAAAGCGATAATAATAAAATTAATGAAAGATAATTCCAGAATGAAGGAAAGAGATAATTCCAAAATTAATGAAAAAGACAACTCCAGAATTCATGAGATATAATTTCAGAATCAATGAAAGAAATAATTCCAGCATTAATAAAAGCAATTATTTCAGAAGTAATGAAAGAAATAATAATTAATAAAGGAAATAAAGGTCCAGAATTAATGAAAGAATATTCAAAAAATAATGAAGGAAAATCCAGAATTGATGAAGGAAAATTCAAGAGATGATGAAAGAAATGATTCCGGTATTAAATAAAAATAATTTAATCTCTATTTAGATGAGTTCTTCTCTCTATCCTTTTTTTAAATCTTTAAAAACCAATATTAAAGCTGGGTTTTCCTAGGAATAGGTTTCTTGCGCCGCGAGAACCGAACCATTTCGCGCCGGCAGAAACGTGTTACATAATTACGCTACGCGTTTGCGATTTTCTAGCGTGGCGCAACAGATCAAGCCGGCTAAATTATAGTATATGGCCATGACATCAGCTACTCTGTCGTCCGCATGCTCCGGTTTGAAGGGAAGGGAAATAAAACACACAAGAGAGAGTGAAGAGAATATCGGCAAAACAGCGGCGCACGACGCATTTGACGCCTCCAGAAGCAGTCGGCCAATCACGCCCGACGTAAAGCGCTGTCGTGAGCGGTATTGCGCTCTGTAGGAAAACCGTCGTACTGCTTTTTTTATCGGTGAGTAGACGGCGTGTCGCGCTGGGCGAATCACGTTGCGCGGGGCACAGGAAACCTGCTCCTAGGAAATCCCGGCTTTAGAGACCGAACTATACATTTCTATGGAACAATTGCCAGGCGGGAAGTTTGTTTTGACCGAGTCACGTAATTTCCTTGCATTTGATGTCGCTGCAGTCGCGGTAGCTGGATGCTCCCTCTAGTAATAAGTCCGACCAGTAATGTCGTCTGCTTCTCTCCAGGTTACTTGTTTTGGGTGTCTCCTTGTGTCCTGCAAAAATAACTGAACCGGCAGTTCGAACTTCCAGTTCTGTTTGTGAGCTTAGATTGTAGGGAACCGACTTCTTCTCTGTCGTCTGCTCATTAAGAGGCTCTTTGTTTTGGACGTCTCCTTATGCTCAAATAAAATAACCGAACTTATAGTTTCCATTTCCAGTTCAGTTCACAAGCTTTGTTTATAAGGAACTGAGCGGAATAAAGAATATAGTTTTTTACTTTAAACTTCATCATCACCACATGAGTCGCTTTTAAATTTGACATTAGATGGCAGCACATTACTATAAAGTGCAGTGTGGAAAAATTCACTTTTTACGATCTTACCTGTCGTCGGACGTGGAGGTCCTATGTTTTGGATGCCTCCTTGGGTCTTGAAAAAATTACTGAACTGGAATTTTGATCTTTCAGGTCAGTTTATAAGCTTTGTTTATAAGGAGAAAACTTGAATGAAGAATTTAGTTTTATACCTGAGCTTCTCGTCATCACCACATAAGGCACTTCTGATTTTGAAAGTAGGTAGCAGCACCAACAATATTTTTAAAAACGAATTTCTTAAAGTATATTCTAGAGTATTAAATTAATTTTAATTCCCGTTTAAAAGTGTTAGTTCCATTGTGAATTCGCGGCAAATGCTACAAGGCAAAAAAAAAAAAAAATGCTATTGGTGGACGGCGCAACAGTTCGAGTCACCCGGTATATACGTATTTTGTCATTGCCTAACGCAGTGGCAAAGCTGTTCATGTGAACATAATAATGATTCATTATCAGGATTTTAAGCCCATTGGAAGGCCCATAAGGGGCCATTTAAGTATTACGTAAGCAGATTTTCAGCCATTTTTGACCCCCTCCCCCCCCCCCCCCCAGCAAAATTTCGTCAGCATCTTAGAATATTTCATATCTTCAAAAAGGGATGGTTGATGACGTAAGCAACCTTCAAACTCCCCCCCCCCCCCTATCATCAAAAGTCAGCAAACCCCCTCCCTCCCCTCGATGCTGACGTAATACTTGAATGACCCCTAATCAGATTTTCAAATAAGAAAATTATCAATTTGTTGACTTCAATTTCGATACAGTGAAAATCTGATATTTCGTTGGATGACAAGCTTCCTTCAAGTGGCTTTTTGGTTCATAATGTGGCCGCTCTGTCGCAGGCGAACTAAGCAATGTGCGAGTTGGCTTAAACGCAACACAATATTTCACATAATAGTCTGTACTGTATTTAATGTACAGGGCGCATAGGTAAAGGGGCATATGGCATTTTATTGGCGAACCATTGGTCCTAGAGGCATACTTCCAGTTGGAAAAAGTACCCGAATAATGTGTAGTACTCAGATATTTGATTCATGTTGCCAGGGGTTACGTAGTCATTCAAATAAAAATGTGAACTTTTTATGTGGACACCCTGTGCCCCAAAACCCAATTGGAAAGTTGTTTCCCGGTCTCCAACAAAAAAATTCATCGTTTCTAAGTGCAATATTCACTGAGATATTCGAAGGTGGTTAGGAAAAAAACATCATTAAATGCGAGGAAACCATTCTACCCGCATTTAATGCTGTTTTTTTTACCCCAAATTTCGTAAATTTTTCGAATTCGCATATCTAGACAATAAATCTTTGTCTGCTTTCTTTACGGCAGCCCTCTTTGAATGAAAAGTCTTCGAACACACACAACTTTGTCTTTACAGTTACTCCATTTTGCTTTAAACCTCTTCTATAGTTTGTGTCAGGGCCTAATGTCACCCCCAAGTCGCAAACCCACTGAGATTAAATGCAACAGTTTTTTTATTTCCTTTTCCTCATGTTAATGCTACTTGAATAGCGGAAAAATTACGAAAAATATATTCTATGCATTTTTTGTTTGAAATTAAATTTTTTTCAGTCAGAGTGACAAAAAATTCAATTCCACAAACTTCTTCGTGGCCCCCGTATCTGTAGCGATGGCTCCCCTTTCGCCAGATTTTCATCCGTGGCCCCCCCCCCCTGAGGTCATATGGCCCCCGGTTGAGAACCACTGCCTTATAGTATATACAAAAATATTTTTAATACAAAAAACATTTTATGTTCTACAATTTTAAGTCCTACTAGTACTATTTAAGAATGATCATATAGTAGTATTAATGACTAGACCATAATCTCCCAAAATTTTTTGTTCCATCGCCTCCTCCTTCAATTTTTTTTCTCTCATCGCCCCGCCCCGCCAACTCAAGTAAACCCATAGGATCCCATGTTAAATCAGTAGGTTTTATCACCCACTTTGGGAAACATTGTACTAGACCAACAAAAAATGTAGAGCATAGAATGTTTTTTTGTGTTATGACTATTTTTTTGTCGTCAATGTCTTCTCTAAGGTGCATACTTGCATTGTACTCTACAAACATTCCAAGAATTAAAATACTACTGCTAAACCATACATGGACCTTGTCCATATTCCTCTGCGGAACTTCTAATGAATGAGCGTGTGTGTGTTGGAATGTGTGTTTATATATTGTGAACCGAATATGAAGTTTGTTTCTATCTAATGCTTGTTGTAGTGCTGTCATCTATTTTGTGAACTATGAGTGAAGAAGTGCAATGATTGAATAAAATTGTATCATTGTAGTCCTGTTTGCTCTCTATGGAGAGACTTTTTAACAGGGAAATTGGCTCGCATCCGCGCTTCGAAGTTGAAAAGTAAAGAAAACCAACTTCAGCGGACCACGACTTTGGCGACGATGGAGTTCGAACCAGAGTTCTCATGATGCCAGTCTGTCACTATGACCACTCCACCACCACATTGGCAGAATTCAAATACTGAATCATGCAAAGACATCAAAGAATTATCTCCCCTGCACTTAGACATTAATGTAGAAAACAGAAAAACTAGTGAATTCATATCAAATGCTTATCTGCTGAATTATGATCAAACATGATTATGGTGACTGAAGTATAAAAGCATGCTATAAATATATATATGGTGACTAAAACATAGATTAACCCCCGTTCCCCACACACACACACACCAATAAAAATATAAGTATAGGACACACACTTACGTTGCTTCAAAACAACACGCTCATAAGCTGGAAATCTTGTAACAGGGTCGGCTAATCAAAATAAGATAAGAAAAGTTTATTTTTCTTGTTCTTTATAATTTTCAAACAAATTATCATATATAATATTAATTATGATATGCCATATTGTCATTATTGTCATAAAATTATAATACTTCATTTATAACTTATTTTTTCAGCTAGAACTACTATTGCATTAAGGTCTGGATATTCAATTACCTAGCTATATGTCAGTATATGCAAGAATTTTAAAAATATAAGACAGAAGGATTACCTAAAATAATATCTTCCCAATGATCTTTGCATAATGACTTGGAACGTCTGGCTCTTCGACGGAAGAAGTTTCCTCGACCACTAGTTTCAGAATCTTTCTTTGTAGTACTCTGATGAACTTGAGCCAAATCTCGAGCTCTAATATCAGAGGGAAAAAAAATGGTATGCTATAGGCCTTACACATATGAAATTGTTTTATTGATAGTAATAGAAGCCCCATAAGCTAAAAATGTAGCAGGTCAGGTGAAAATAAAAATTAACCTTGCACTGTTTGGAATGATTCCTCTCTGAATCTCCTGTCCATTTCTTCCGAGGCGGTACACCAACCATTGTCCAGGGTTTCCATTATATAGTGTGTCGACTACATGAAAGACTTCACCTTTCCTGAAATTCAGTTCGCTTTTGCCACTGCTCTCATGGCTGAAATGTGTTCTGGAAAGTATTGGAAATAAGATGAATTATTTTATTGTTCTATTCAAATTATTATGAAGTTATAATGGTTTGACGGAAATATTACAAATGACCATAAAAACATTAATGAAGCACAGAACATTACTAATGCTTTGAATACATTTTATGAATATTCAGAAAAAACATGAGTCAAAAAATTTTCCTCAAGAATTGTTTGCAGAAAAGCTTCACATGAATATTACATTTTCCACCTTATTTCTATTGTATTTTTCACATAATTCCATGATCAGAAGTTTCTTTTTAATAAAAAATCACATTATTTCTTGTTTGAAAACTATTTTGTGTGTTTTTAATATCTTAAATTACAACTAAATTCATTGCATACATCCAAGTAAAAGAAATATATGACTAATGATTACCTTATGTAAAAAGAATCTCCTTTTTGATTGCTAACAACATCTTCATATTCTAAAAAAATATGTATAAAACACACTTTAGAGAAGTACCACTGATATTCACAAAATTTATATCAAAGTATAGCATTGTGAGTTTTTCCTGAAAATTTTTGAACTGATAACACTATAGCAGTTGAATAAAAGCAATTACTGTTATTAGCAAAGATATATAAAGGGTGCATAGGTAACAGGGCACATGGCATTTTACTGGTGAACCATTGATTCTAGAGGCATACTTCCAATTAGAAAAGTATCCAAATAATGCATAGGGGGTCATTCAGGTATTATGTCAGCATCGAGGGGGAGGAGGGGGTTTACAATGTCTGTGTAATGCTTGTTATGTGTAATGCTGCCATCTCCCATAAATTTTTTCTAACTATGAGTGAAGTGTACTGATTGACTAATTGTACTGTTGTAGGCCTATTGTTCTCTGTGGTGAGACTTTAACTGAGAGGTCGGCTTTTATTTCCGCCTTGAAGTTGGGTACCACAGAAAACAAACTTCAGTGGACCACCATTGTGGCGATGATAGAGTTCAATCCTGGGTACTGATAATGCAAGTCTGTCACTATGGACCACCACAGCATCATAACAAACATCCTAATGATTTGAGCAATAGATAGTAATATCAGTCCACAAACTTTCTGGACGAAACTGAATATCCCGTATTCATAGTGAAATGGAAAAATAGCAAAATAACTGTAACAGAGATTATTTATACTACAAAACTATGAAATTTTGATTTTGCACACATGAGGCATTTATGATACTAGTACCCATTTTAAATTCATCCTTTATAAGCAGTTAAAGAAAGAGAAAAACTTATGTTTTACCTTCTTTTCGATGTTGCACGATGAGATTTACCCTATCTTGAATACCAACCAATAAATTGACAGCTTCCTCTTTGGTAAAACCACGCATATCAATATCATTCACCTGGAGAAAAAGTAGTTATTTTGAATATTATATATATATATTATTAAACAAAGCTCATTATTGTGAGGGAATTCAAGCCAATTATTTCAAAGATTACATATAGATAGAAATTATGTAGCTTTTTACTCAAACCGGGAAAAAAAAACAAACCGCAAAGCTGCTAAAGAAGCAATACACTGCGTTTGTGATCTTTTATCCAAATACAGTGGAACCTATATGATGCAAAACTCCAAGAGACTTAGATATTATTTTGTTTTAAACAGTTTTTCTGTTGCATAGTGTTTCACATGTGAAAGCAGTGTCTAAACTGTGTCCATCTTAGACAGGTTTACATCTATTTTTTAATAACATTTATTACTATCAAGCATTACACACATAACATTAACATATCAAGGAGCTGATGGAAAACTTTCTCTTTACCTTCAAGATTTTGTCACCAGGCTGCAGACCCTGAAGAAACGCAGAGCTACCATGCTGGACACCGGTAACAAATATACCTGCTTCGTTGCCCCCTGTCAATCTAATTCCAACACTTCCGTCTTTTTTAAAACTAATAAACCGAGGATCAGGCCTAAAAAATTTAAATAACGAATCACAAAAAAATTAACTCATTATATTGAGAGACATTATTATTTAAACCCCACTGAAAAAAAATCAAATTATAGGTTTCAATACCCGCTCACAATTTTAAATATACATATAGGTACGGAAATAATTATTTAAATATTAGGTTAATAACTATTATTTAAATAGGTATAACTAAATATGTGGCTGCAAAAGCCTGGATATTAGTAGCTTCCAGATTTTACCGAAGAAAAAACAAAGAGTTGCAAAATTGAAGTATCTTATTTTGTTGATTAGATTGCAAATTAAATGTGTGATAGTAAAAAAATTAAGATATAATTTTCTATTATGGAATGAACGCTGGCATTTTTACAAGTCAGACTATGGAATTTTGTGATCATTCAAAACTTTCCGGGGTAAAAACCTAGGATTTTCTTGACTTTATTATACACAATTTTTGTGTAACAAGAAAGATGCAAAATGATTGGAAGCACTGGAGATATGGTGCTGGTGTGCATAAGCCGGACATTGAAGAGGGCAAATTCACAAGTACTAATACAGGTTGGAGAGAGTCACCAAATCCTGAAAAGGATTAAATACAGATGCCTACACTGGTTGGGACATGTTCTTCATCATTATGGATTTCCATGAGATGTGATTGAAGGCAGGATTGAAGGGGGAAGGCCTAGGATCACAACGCTACTAAATGGTGCAGAATGTACCAGCTATAACCAATTAAAGAACAAAGCCCAAGAGATGAATGGCGGCTGCTGAACATGGGGGGTGAACCAGTCTTAAGACTGATATGCCATTGATGATGTGCAACTTCAATTGATTTAATTTTAAATTAAATATGACTGCACTTACGGAGAAGATGGTCTTCGGAAATTATGGTTGCCATAAACATCTGATTGGAAAGCTGTATCTGCATACAAAAATGATAGTGTGAATACTTGCATAGGAAAAATTATTATTTACATAATATACATTATTACAATGTATATATAAAAAATTAAATAATGAGTATTTAAAATAACATCATGGAAATCTCAGTCAAATCTGTCTAAATAGATATCATTGGAAATATCCACTCAAGTGGTGTTATTTCACTTATTTGGTCATCAAAATACTGTAAAATTGCCTAGTTAATTTTTTTATCACATACTTCATTGCAAAATTATACAAATATAGATCTAACTTTCTACTACTAACAGACATTCTAACCATTTATTCCAAACAGGTGGGCAAGAAAAGTAATCGGAAAATTCAATTAACTTAAGGAGTTGTTAATGTTTAAACCACATTGTGTTTGAAAATTTCAGATTGAAAATAAGCATTAAATACTGCAGTTTTATTCTATAAAATTACCCTTTTTTCCACTTTTTCTTATACTAATGAAGAGATCATATCACTTTCCGCCTGGCAGTGGTTAGGGAGCTAGCTTCTGACTGTGCAGGTTCGGGCATGGATAGCTAACACTAAAAAGTTCCCCGGATAGATCGTAAAGATCTCTTGGGAATATGTGATAATTACGTTATAAAAAAAAAATGTAGACTTCATCGAAGTTCTCCCATATTTGGGCACACTGATCAAAATCTCTGTCAACCTCTGAAAACTAATTGAGTGATTATCAATAACTCACTGTGTGTGTGTATAAAAAAATACCATTGTCTCACTCTCCCCCCCCCCCCCCAAAAAAATTGAATTCTCTTAACTATCAAACTGATGCCATAGGAAAAAAATGTTTTCTCTTAAAATATTTATTAAATAGGATAAGAAATTCGGTTTAGAATCCCCAACAATAGAATATACATTACCTTCTGCAGCATGAGGCAATGGTGGTCTAGGAGGGATATGTTGGTCTTCGGATACTGAGTAAGAGTTGCTCTGCAAACGATTTGCATGTTGAGAATTATCTCCGTAAGTGGATTGAGTCATGTTCCAGTTCCCTTGAGGCCTTTGGGGAAAAAAAATAAATATTGAACTAAAAAAGCAGATGTCTTTTATTAAAAGCATCTAGAAAATCCTTATTTTTAGACAAAAATTTAGAAAATATAGTAAATGAAAAACTTATAATAATAAAATTGAGATATTTTTACCTCATCAAATTATTCTTGTCATCAGTAGGTTGTGGTGGTAAGCTATAGTCAGCTATAAAACAAAATAAATCAGAGTATAATTAGTATATGTTAATAAACGAACATATAAAAATACATTTAGAAAAGCAACAATCCCAAAGCAGCTCATGACATTCAAATTTAATTTTTAATATTCAATCTTCTAAGATGTAAATTACTAAATATGTATTTTGTATGGTCATTTAACAAGCTCCTACGTACCAATAATCAAATGACCAGAGAAACATATCATTATAAAGGATTTATTGTTAAAAAATATATCTTTGTAATACATTAATATTATAAAAAGTACACTGGGATGGAAAGTAATGATGTTACATAGTCAATTATTGCTATAGAGCAGAGGTCTTCAACCTTTTTTTAGTCGCAAGCACTGCCTGTGCCCATGATCAAAAGAAGCGCACCCCCTTACAGCAAGTTTGAAATATGGATGCACAAAAAATCAGGATGATTTCAGTTATTGAATGCAATATGTACAGGGTGTTTAATCAGGACGTTGATTAAAAGTGCTTTTGAGCATGAAATTAGACATGGGCATACAGCACTATGGTGCTCACGAGCAACAGGTTGAAGATGTCTGCTACAAAGAGTATCATTATATAGGATTTTCATGAGGTAATTAATCATAAAATAACCTATTGCCTATGATATCCAGTGCGATTGAATTTAATGTACCATGAATTAACATTTCTACATTTGAGAGAAATTTCAAGTTGGTAAATGCATTAAATTTTATTGAAAAATTATCCTTTCTAAACAAGTGCATCAAAGCTCCCTCAAGCACCGCACAATGCCAAGGATATTGATAATTGCCTACATAGTGTTAGTAAGAATTTAATTCCACTCAACTGTTACTGCCAAGAGAGCATCACTAGTAAATGATCGTTAGAGCTATAATGCCATAATCAAATAATTTGTAGCAATTAGCGCTAGGCAGAAATGAGTGCCAAAAGTTTGAACACCACTGTGATAAATAGTATATCTTAAAATCTTATGATAGTTATTCATTGATAGAAAATGAGCAACACACTTTAATATTCAAACAAAAAATTGCATATTATTCCAACCATATTATATAGGGAGCCGTTCAAGTATTACATCAGCAATTTTTTTGCTATTTTTGACCCCTTTCCTCCTCCGTCAGCAAATTTTCGTCAGCTTTGCCCCCACCTCCTATCGCATATTCATGGGATAAGAGACGTGCGCTGTGTGGGAGGGTACATAAGCAGGTTCGTGTCCCCCAGGCAATCAATTTTATTTAATGCAAAAATATTTCTTTAAAAAAAATAAATTCCAGAATAAAACACATTTATATGTTATTATAATCACTTTTTGTTAATTTCAATGCTATTTGAATTCTAAGAACTCAGAAATTTCTCTTCAAGAAATTCATTGCGACCCACTCTCTAAGCCATATATGTTAAACCTTTGGCCCCCAGACCAAATGTGGCCCTGGGGGTTATCTGATGTGGCCTGTCCCCTCAAACGGGATTTGGTAAAAATGAACTGAGCAACACATTTACAGATTGCTTAAGTGACCCATGGCAAAATTCCAGAGCATTTCAGCTGCTCGTGGCACATTTTCAGATCACTCAAGCAGACCCATGGCACATTCACAGATCACTTAAGTGACCCACTACACAGTTCCAGAACGCTTAAGCGATTCGTGGCACATTTAGAGATCCTTTGAGTAACGGGTGGTACAGTTTTAGAGCACTCAAGCGGCCCCCAGTGTGGTTCTACATCACTCAAGCTACTCGCTGTACATTTCCAATTACTAAAATAATCTGCGGCATAATTATGGATCACTTGAGTGATGCATTGCACAGCTCCAGAGCACTTAAGTGGCCCAGACACATTTCCAGATCATTTGGATCCGCGAACCATTTAGGGATCACTAAAGTGGCTCTGTAGGGGACTTATCAATACGGAAAATGTTAATTCAGGTAGAGAACGGTTTTCCTTGATTTTGGCGCACCGATTAAAATGCCATTAAGAATATTTCATATTTTTATAATGGGTGGTTGATGACGTAAGCATCATCCAAAAGTAACATCCTTTTGTAATTTTGTTTTGATTTTCTGGGGTTTTTTTTATTCTCGTGAGTTATTTATTGTTCTCTTTATATAATTTCAATTAACTCAGCTTAAAATGAACTTTTTAAATACCTTCAGATTTTGGAATCATACTTGGTTGCTCGATATACGTCAAGGAAATAACAAATCGCTCGCTTCTCGAAAGAGATGCTTCCATTCAGGAAGGAGATGTTATCACCAAAGTAAGATTGATTTGCCAAATAAAATGTTAATAAAATAAAATTTGTCTGGATAAAATACCTTTGAAATCTAAAATTAAATTTTAAAAACGTAATAAAGTTTCCTATATCATGTAAAACTTGTAACCTGAGGCAATTATAGCCATGCAAAATGAAGGTAATTTCTTCAATTTGTTTAACATTTCCATAACATTAATGAATAAGGATCATTTAGCTTGTACAGCACAGTGTATTTATTCTGTATAGGGTAGTTAAAATCCCCCCCCCTGTCATCAAAAGTCAGCAAATCAGAAACCCTTCCCCCCCCCCCCCCCCCATCAATGCTGATGTAATACTTGAATGACCCCATACAGACATTAATAAACAAATAAAATCACACTTACCTCTTGTTGGAGATTGGACATAAACATTCTGGTTACTCCAATGAGGCCTTGAAGAGGGAGTATCAAGGAAGGTTGCAGGCAATGCCACTTCTGGAAAGAGGGAACAGAAAATTAAAAAAAAATCCATAACATATTCATATAAAGGCACGTGAATAGTAAACATCTCTGTGTTTGTTTAAATTAAGTCCAAATATGAACAAACCATCAAATGACAGAACCTCCTATTGATATCCAGCAAAAATATCCACTACTTAGATCAAAGCATTATAGATCAGAGTTAAGTATTTTAATCATGGCTTGACATAAAGAAAGCATATGAATTTATTGAAAAGATGATAAAGAAACATCAGAAGCCTATGGAATATCGAGTAAAAACAAACACAAATACGTGTTACGACCCATATTTGAAGTGTCAGAATCAGATAAGCAGGAACCAAACAGTGATGCTTACCTTTACTTAGTGATGCAACAGGTTCAACTGCATTTCTACTAGCCCACTGAGCAACTGTTTCCATGTTTCTGGTCGGGTGTCTTCGGACGACCAAATGAAGCTTCTCTTTGCTGTTCTCAATCAGTTTTTTCGCCTCTTTCAATGTGACACAGTCGACACTGTTGTTATTAATCTGAAAAGTATTCGACCCAAAATATGTGCAATAGGAGAAGCAGTGACAAGTTCTAGATTCTAGTTCATTACAAACTAGAATTGTAGATCAAAAGACTTTTTTTGAAAAGCCAAACATTTTTTACTGAAAACCATTTAATTTATTAAATTTCTGAGAATAATATGTTTTTATTTCATTGTTTTGGTACAATTAATCTAGTTGCACAAAAAAACATTCATCAATATTTTCAACTCATTTGCATAAGGGAGCTCAATAGTTCTACAATTGCCATGACATAGTTCTCTGGGTACAGTACCTTGAGTTACGCATTGCTCAACTCATGAGTTATCCATATATTATGAGCAGAAAAAAATTAATACAACACTGTATGCGGAAAAAACTAATTCAACACAAAAAAGCTTAGGCTCTTCAGACTTGTCAAAACCATACTATGCACAGTATGCATATGACATACAGTAGATAAAATGACTTTAATCTATTATACATATGAAGAGGTTAAAGTCAGAGTGGCGCAAGTCTATTTTGTCCTCATTTTGAGGAAAAAGAAGGTTTTACTAGAGTTGTTGCCATATGTTCCCCCATGTTAAAAATTCATGATTTCACAATCTAGTGGCTCACTATTGAATATGAGACTTGATTTATTTCTTCTTTCAATAGTTTAGCACTTCTAGAATGAAATTTCTAGACTTGAGTCAGAAATGTTGAAAATATGACTAGCACTATTCTGACTTTAACTACCCTATACAGAATAAATACACTGTGCTGTACAAGCTAAATGATCCTTATTCATTAATGTTGTGGAAATGTTAAACAAATTGAAGAAATTACCTTCATTTTGCATGGCTATAATTGCCTCAGGTTACAAGTTTTACATGATATAGGAAACTTTATTACGTTTTTAAAATTTAATTTTAGATTTCAAAGGTATTTTATCCAGACAAATTTTATTTTATTAACATTTTATTTGGCAAATCAATCTTACTTTGGTGATAACATCTCCTTCCTGAATGGAAGCATCTCTTTCGAGAAGCGAGCGATTTGTTATTTCCTTGACGTATATCGAGCAACCAAGTATGATTCCAAAATCTGAAGGTATTTAAAAAGTTCATTTTAAGCTGAGTTAATTGAAATTATATAAAGAGAACAATAAATAACTCACGAGAATAAAAAAAAACCCAGAAAATCAAAACAAAATTACAAAAGGATGTTACTTTTATTATGCATCCTTATACATTAATTTTAGATAAGAAACCCACCACTGATATCCCATATCAATGAAATAACTTCTATTTTCAAAATACAGGGTGACGCAAAAGTCAAAAGACTTTTGAAAACTCAATAACTTTTTAAATATGTACAATAGAAAGATGCGGTTTTCACACAGATATGCTTAGAAACATCTAGGAAAAAATCGGAATAGTCACACGTTTTTCAAACAGATGCCGCAATTGTATAATGTCAAAAAGTACTTAACATGCATTTCATAAGCAGATGAGCTCATTGCGTAACACCTGCACAGTGATGGTAAGTCGTGGGAAAAATTGGCCAAAATTTTCCCATGTGGGAAATTTTGTGTGTTCTTCAAGAAAAATTTAGTCAAAAGGGAAATTTTGCTAGAAGAGATTATCATCACTGCACCCACACAAGGATATTGCTCAGATTTTTTTTTAGATTGAGATTTTGCTGTGAGAAACATTTCGGTTCGATACATCTTGATCTGTAGACCATGTTACCGTGGTGATAAAAGCCTCATTCTAGTAAAACTGTGGTGCCATCTGTTGAAAAAAAATGTAACTATTCTGTTTTTTTATTATTATAATGTAAAATAAAATCCTAGATGTTTTTAAGCATATCTGTGAAAACCACATCTTCTTATTGTACATAATTGAAAAGTTATTAAATTTCCGAAAGTCGTGATTTTCGGATCACCCTGTACATAGAAATGAGTAAATGAAAATTGTAATCAGTTTAATGAAATGGGGTTAAATGAAATTCCCGTTACTTTATATAATAAAATCTTATTAATATAGAAATTAAAGAATCATGTGATTTGCTATTTTGTTATACGGTATATTATAGTTTTTTATGAAGGTTGTTCAAAAACAATAAATATTCTACCATTCATTTAAGGAAACTTAAAAGATATATCTATATATAAATTGTGTGGTGTGTGTGTTCCCCATACATATCTACAATTTTAGACAGATCCTCCCCAAATTTTTCATATGTACCAAACAGCAGCCAAATTGAACAATAAGCTACTTCAAAAGTTCATAAGAGCTGGGCAACTGCTCAAAATCAGCAAAAATATGTCAGATAGCAATGCTTTCTGAACTTCAACAATGAATTTTAGAATGTTTACTTTTGTTACCATGGTTCCCTATCAATGTGTTTCAGACATGTATGTGCCTTCAGAATGGTTTGCCATTTCTTCTTCAACCTGTCAGTCCTGTTTATAATAGTGTATCCCTTTATAATTGTCTGTCACTTTTCAATCCCAATAATTGAAGAAAACCCGAGCAGCAGCGGGTATTAGGCCTATAGATATTATAATATGAAATATAACATATATAAACTGAAGAGCCAAAAAATTGGTACACAGGAATGCGTATGCAAATAAAGAGATATGGAACCAATCAGAGTACGGCGCTGCGGTCGGCAACGCCTATATAACACAACAAGTGTCTGGCATAGTTGTTAGATCGGTTACTGCTGCTACAATGGCAGGTTATCGAGATTTAAGTGAGTTTGAACGTGGTGTTATAGTCGGCACACGAGAGATGGGACATAGCATCTCCGAGGTAGCGATGAAATTTGGATTTTCACGTACGACCATTTCACGAGTGTACCGTGAATATCGGGAATCCGGTAAAAAATTAAATCTACGACATCGCTGCGGCCGGAAAAAGATCATGCAAGAACGGCACCGACGAGAATCATTAAACGTGACAGACGTGCCACCCTTCCGCAAATTGCTGCAGATTTCAATGCTGGGCCGTCAACAAGTGTCAACGTGCGAACCATTCAACGAAACATCATCGATATGGGCTTTCGGAACCAAAGGCCCACTCGTGTACCCTTAATGACTGCACGACACAAAGCTTTACGTCTCGCCTGGGCCCGACAACACCGACATTGGACTGTTGAGGACTGGAAACACGTTGCCTGGTCTGACGAGTCTCGGTTCCAATTGCTTCGAGCTGATGGACGTGTACGGGTATGGAGACAACCTCATGAATCCATGGACCCTACATGTCAACAGGGGACTGTTCAAGCTGGTGGAGGCTCTGTGATGGTATGGGGCGTGTGCAGTTGGCGTGATATGGGACCCCTGATACGTCTAGATACGACTCTGACAGGTACGTAAGCATCCTGTCTGATCACCAGCACCCATTCATGTCCATTGTGCATTCCGACGGACTTGACAATTTCAGCAGGACAATGCGACACCCCACACATCCAGAATTGCTACAAAGTGGCTCCAGGAACACTCTTCTAACTTTAGACACTTCCACTGGCCCCCTAAATCCCCAAACATGAACATTATTGAACATATCTGGGATGCCTTGCAACGTGCTGTTCAGAAGAGATCTCCACCCCCTCTTACTCCTCCGGATTTATGGACAGCCCTGCAGGATTCATGGTGTCAATAACCTCCAGCACTACTTCAGACATTAGTCGAGTCCATGCCACGTCGTGTTGCGGCACTTCTGTGTGCTCGCGGGGGCCCTACACGATATTAGGCAGGTGTACCAGTTTTTTTGGCTTTTAATTGTATAAATATATCATATTAATAAAAAGAAGGAAATTTGGCCATGATTGTGAAACCTTCATGAAAAAATTAATTATGGATAACATAAAAATTTGAACTTTTATATAGTGGAATTTGAAAATAAATGTTAATTGAATATTAGAAAACATTTATTCAACGGAATTCGAACAAAAGTTCTTAGAGAGATTAGTGATTGAAATTCTTGATTTCTTTCCCCATTTTGAAGTAATGAAAATTTTTGAGACTCAATTATTGCAGTGCATAAAAAATTGCAAAGATCAAGAATTTCAATCACAGACCTCTGAGCGGATATTCGCTTATTAATTAAGCGGTATTTTTCTTCCGGTATAATAAGGGAGGCAGAAATTTTACTAATTGGAATATTTCTGATTTAGGGCCCCCCCCCCTACAAAAAAAAATTAATTTTTATAATTTCCCCCCTCTTAATTAGCATACATGAGCGGGTCTGATGATATCATGAATATAATTAATTTTTGTAATTTATGTGTAAATTTGATCTCCAAGTTCGAAAAAAATATATTATTAATTTAAGGAATTTCATCTTTTTTACAATTATCGAGATGAAGAAATGAAGTTTCGTTTGAGATGTCGTACAGCAGTATAACATGCAAAATTAATCATAAAATGACGATACTAACCATCTTTCTTTTTACTTTTTGTCAGTGTAAACTTGAGGGTTTGTGGCTCATTCATATTTGATGGTAGCACAACTCTACGCTTTATAGCCTATTTAGGTAAAGAAACAAAACAAACAATATCAAACATTTTGAATGTTATTCTGTACGTTTATGGATCTAAAAATCACCTGGTTTCAAATTCAACTACTATATTTGCCAATCAGATTTTTTTTTGTTCTACATATACAGGGTGTACGTGGCATATTCTTCCAAATGAAAGGGGGGGGGGACGGATATACGAGTCCAAGTGGATCATGGAAACACCCTACCAACTATGTCCTATCTCGAACCGTTTTTGAGCTACGGTGGATAATCAACTATGGAGGGAGTCTGGAAAAAAACCCAAAATTTGTGAAGTTTCTGAAAGATCTACACGCAAACTAAGCGCAAATTTGGATAGAAGAGAAAAAATTACTAGAAGGTGACACCAATTTCATCGAAATATCGGGATTTAATGGCGAGCTAGCTACAAGCGCTGAAAGATTGGTGAAGTTCAAAATCGAATTGTCGCCAAAATTTTTAAATTCCAATTCCGCAAACACCCTGTACCAGCTTTCGAAAGAGCCTACAACAGACATCTTCAACCTGTTGCTCGCGAGCACCATGGTGCTCCCTGAAGTACACAGAGTGCTCGTGTCTGCTTGCGTGCACTTGATAAACGTTCTACATAATTAAACACCATGTACAAATTGCGTTCAAGGATTCAAATCATCCCGATTTCCTGAATTCGTGCGTCAAACTTGCCGTAAAGGTGCTCTTCTTTTGATGATGGGTAGAGGCAGTGTGCTAGCGAATGGGAAAAGGTTGAGAAGACTTCTGGCTTACAATAAGCTATATGGGTGTTCTGGTTCAGGAGAAATTTATTCTTTTGTAATTGCAATACATCAGTGAAATCAACTTTTGACGAAGTAGAAATTCGACGAAAATTCGGGACTGGCAGTTGCAGATTTTGGCGACTATTTGATTTTACGCAAAAAATCCTATGAGGTGACATTACCTCTATTAAATTGGAACCATACCTTTACGACAAGGATGCTCACAACCTTTAGGAGAGAACTCCTAAAACTGATCTCCCCGTTAAAAAGTCTCGCCACAGACAACAACAGGATATAAATATTCAATCATTACACTTCACGTCTGAAATATAGATGACAGCACTGAAAAATCTGTAGGCACACCACCCGATACGCACATAAACTGCTAAGTACACACACTCACACTTCCGGCCCAATTTACTCGGTAGTAAATTGCCCATGGCGATAGACCAGTGTTGCGCTTGGTTCGAAAGAAAAAGGTCACTTAAGTGGTAATGTGCCATTTAGTTCATTTTTACAGAAGAAGGTTTGAGGTCACGGGCCATATCAGATGACTTCGCGGGCCATGGGTTGAGCACAGGGCCACCCTTTCCAGACGCGGGTGTCCAGTGCGAAAATTATAGCAAGGGCCCCTTAACCAGATTTCTTCTTCGGTGGAATAGGGGGAATCAAAAATATTCAGAAAATTAGAATCATGAAAATTCAGAACAAATACAAGAAATAATTTCAGAATTGGTGAAAATTCATAATAAGTGAAGGAAATACATAGTTTCAGAATTAAGGAAAATTCACAATTCCAGCATTGAAGAGAATTCCCAGCAAATGATAAAAATAGTTTCAGGATAGGTGAAACTTCACTCAGAGTGTCAGAGAATTGATGAAGATTCAGAATAAATGAAAGAAATAGTTTCAGAATCGATGAAAGTTCAGAATAAATGAAAGAAATAGTTTCAGAATCGATGAAAATTCAGAATAAATGAAAGAAATAGTTTCAGAATCGATGAAAATTCAGAATAAATGAAAGAAATAGTTTCAGAATCGATGAAAATTCAGAATTTATCTCACCATCAGTTCCAGACATGGTGGAAATTCAGAATTTATGAAAGAAATAATCCCAGAGTTTTTCCTTTCTAGATGAAAAAATGCAGATTTTTCCCAGAATTGATGAAAAAATTCATTATTTACGAAAGAAATTACTTTTACCGTAAATGCAGGGACCCCAAAAACGGTGCGACCGCAATAGCCGCGAACCCCCCTAAGCGTATGCATGCTCTACGATGAAACGGTTGATAAGATCATAACTTTCGAAAACTGAGTTTTCGAGGGTTACGATAAGATACGCTGCATTACGACTCACAGGAGACACCCTGTAATTTTTCATACTTTTAGCAGAGCCGATAAATGCATATGTTGACACGCGCATTTGTATGCTCGTGTGGAATATACCACGCAATATTTACAAGCAAAACTGATCTTTATCGGAATCCAGATCGAGTTCCGATATACTGTGTCTCTCACCCAAAAAAAAAAAATCTAAATCTTCAGAAATGCTAGGAAGGATATTTCGGACTTCGGGGTGTCATATATTCAATTTATTTCTTCTTTTCCTACACAACTCCTGGGGAAAAAAGGGGAAAAAAAACCCAACTATTTCAGTTATATAACCAACAAAATACCAAGGAGAAAAAAAAAAATCCATTTTTTTTCCCACCACCAAAAATGAAATTTCAATTTTTTTTTTTTTTTTTTTGCACCTCGAATTTCAGGCTTCAGTTTACCACAAAATTTTAAACCATATCTGGAAAAAAGAAAAACCCTTTTTTTCATCTTTTCCCTATCGTTTAAAAAAAAAAATGATTTTTTCCCCCTTTTTCATCCCGGAAATCGTCATTTTTCCCTGCGGCAAACGGGGAGGAGAAGTTTCAAAAAATTGGAAAATAAAAATTTAAAAAAAAAAAACAGCATTTTAGATTATATATACGTGTATAAAAAAAATGCTTTTTCGCAGCCGAAATACTTTAAAATATCTCTCAATGCAACCCTCAGGGGGAAAAATACTACGGAAAAAAAAATAATATTAGAGAAAAATACCGACACACACAAAATGGTTTTACGACTATTTTCTCCTACGCGAAAATGCGATCTCCGTTATACTCTCTCTCTTTTCTTCCAAACCAATCACGAAAGGTAATGCATAGTACATGTTATTGGTTTTATTTCAATTTATGCACGTGGTAAAGAACTGACAATACGCAATATTCTTCTCGCAATTTCCCCCTGTGTAATGGGAATTTTCATTCCATAGACATGCAAATAAATCGTGAGTATGTGTTTTTGATGGCTTGGAAAAAATCTTTTTATAAATGATTTATGCGGATATGCACTTTTCTATGCGATATGGATTTGGTTCTTGGAGTTCCAAATTGAACACGCTATCTCGATTTGCGAGGCATTCCCATCAGTGGGTAGTTTGGCACCTTTGCGAAGCCTTCTGGAAAGATTAATTCTCCTGGAAACCTTACTGCTATGATACATGGTATACATCGGTGTTACCCCCAACCTTTATCGTGTCACGGACCCTTCGTAGTGAAGGTCAATGCATCTGGGACCCCTGTAGCCAAGACAAATACACCGCGAACCCATTTGATTGATTATAGCGGAGGTCAATTTCATCCTACTTCCTCTCAAGTGAAAATTAAAATGTTTATAATTCATGTCATAAAAACAAATTTTCCAACATTAAATATGTTGGAAAATTGCCGCTGTGGTGGTCGAGTGGTTATAGTGCCGGACTCGGGATGCGAGGATCCGGGTTCGAACCCCACAGTGGTGGTCGGCTGAAGTTGGTTTTCTGTGGTTCCCAACTTCAAGGCGCAAATGCGAGCCGATCTCCCCGTTAAAAAGTCTCGCCACAGAGAGCAACAGTCCTACAACGGTAAATCATTCAACCATAACACTTCACTCATAGTTAGTAAAACTGGGGGCAGATGACAGCACTACACATAACAAGCATTACACAGAAACAAACTTTACGTCAGGTTGCACTACACGTACACGCACATTCCCGCATGTACCGATTCGTTGGGGGGGGGGGTTCCGCGGGGGGGGGGGGGAAAGCATGTGTGGTGTAGCAGTAGTAGGTAGGGGCTCGGGGATCCATGATGTTCTTAAGTCAGCCACCTCGTTGGGCAATTTGCCTGTTGTGGCGTTGTATTTGTATTTGTATTAGATGTCATTTATATAGTGCAGGTAATTGAAAATGATCCTACGGATCCCTGCCCCTCAAGGGCTTCACGGGTGAATTAGAAACACCCATGAAACCTGAGACGACTTTTTATCCCTTAAATTCCTGATGATGTTTCCTTATTCAGAGGTAAATGAATTCCTAATCAAAGAGACACACATTGGGACGGATGCCCTAATCCAGTTTCCGAAAGGGAGCAATGGAAGGGTCCGTTGGGGGGCGATTGAAGCTACGAGTATAGCATAGGGTCCTATGGGTTTTGTTGAGTTGGGGCCGATGAGAGAAAAATAATTTCGAAGATGGGTGCGAGATGGAATAAAAAGTTTAGAGAACTTTTATGCCTTTTTGAACAGAGGTTTGGCTGTATTGACAAATTTGCATCACGGCTTTAACCCTTTAAGTGACACACCAGAAATCGTTAAACTCCCTTCAAAAACTGATGCCTTTTTTTTTTAATGGATTAGGCTCTTTTTCTTATTTTCAGCAGGTGCACACAAAGTGATATAGGGAAATGCATCAACACATCCCTGTCCCACCCAAGGGTATTCAGGTAACATCATAATTCCGACGCCGCGAGAACCACTGAGAGAGAGAAAAAGGGAACGCGACATTTTTTTTTCTCACTTTATTGCCTCTGCGACAGGACGGGGAAAAATGCCCTGTCGCTCCTTGTAGTAGGTGCAAGATTACCATATTTTGGCGACTCCCGAAGTGGGAATTATGCACGTATTTCTCGAATAAGTGGGTAGGGATCCTGATTGATATTCGAAAAATTATTACTTTTTGACATGTAGTATCGTAGGGTTCCCAACAGAATCTTCTCGATAATTTCCTTTACCAAAACTCAAAAATCTCTGACTTTTCCTGACCAAAGCTCCTAAAGAAAAGAAAAAAAAATTCAAAGTCTAAAGCCCCCAACCCAAAACATGGTCCAGATATTCTCTGTGGGAAAACAATGCAGTCCAGATTCATAATTGAAGCTGGTTCTCCTGTTCAACAGAACTGAAACTTTTGAATACTTATCAAAAAAAACAAAAAAAAACTGTCCTCTACTGCTGTCTCAGCAGCATCATGGCTCCGGGGCAAAATGAAAGAAGGCGTAGTTACCAAATTCTTAATTTACATATTTATTGTCATAAATCATTCTGCCATGTCTTATCGTGGAAGCTCCTATTCAACTGAGGTCCCTTCATGGCCCCCACAAGAGGATGGGTGTAGTGGCAGGGTTTCTATCAGGGGACCCGACCCCAAAGCAGAATGTGCCAAAATCTGCGTACGTCGCAGAACAATTAGTCCTACTGAAGAACAATTTGGGAGAATTTTAAGTGGGCAAAAAACACTATTACATGTATGAGGATTTTTACCGCAGAACATTTCCAGTCAGCTGAGGGTTCGTCGCAGAACAGTGATACACATTCTGCTTCGGAGGGGATCCGAGATGATTCTCATCGGATTCTCTCGTTGTGTCTTTCACACTACAAATTCAAAATGGGGGGGGGGGGGCGTGAAGAGTCTAACTTAGATTTCAGCCTGGAGCCTACTGCTGCATCTCCGTGTGCTGCCACTACTACAAGGGCAGGGCAGGCAGAGCTCTAGTACGGGGGCCGGACAAATCTCATTGTTAGTGTTTTTTTACACTATAAATTCACTATAGAGAAGGCTCCACCAAAGATCTCTGGTGGGGGGGGGGGTAGGTGCAGGTGCCGAGATGTTCGCGAGCAAAGGAAAAATTTTATTCTTACATCAAATGTGTGTGCCCTCCAGCTTTTTTTTCTAGATAAGGAAGCATTGTCTTTTGTTTCACCTGAACTGACTTGTTTCGCTGCTGGCAGAATTCCGATATCTGTGGAAGAATGACAAAATAACATGCTGGCTTATAGAATATGAGGAGCTTTTTTCTCCGCGTGTACACGGAAGCATTCTCAGACTCTTACTGTCCACATCTTGATAACCTATCGCCCCTTCCCATGAAAATAATGTATTTCTTACTTTTGTCGATAACCAGTAAACGGTGAAATTTCATCAGCAGAAATATGTCTTCTAGAAAGTATTGAAAACAATTATGCAGTACAATATTATATATTACGTGTGATAAAACTGGAAGCCCTTACGCCACCTATGAAACAAAACTGTAAAAAACAACCTTCCCAGGTGACTGGGAAGTCAGTGACTGCATCACTTCTCTCGTTCTGGCAGTAGAGTTCTGGGACACCCTGTATAATTTATCCATTCATGTTATTATCGATTACATTTACACTGTACTCGCACTCTCGAGTGAAATTGTTCCAATTCTGGTCAGTGGTGTCGACGACAGACAGTTATGTGATATAAAATGATGGACATCAACACCATGTGGATTATTTCGCGACGACTTGCGAATCTAAGACCCGTGACTAACATTCAGTAGATCAACATTCATTCGATAGTAGTCGCTAGCCTTAAGGAGGAACAGTAAACATTATAATGTAAGCGGTGCAACATGATAACTTGTGATGAATCAAAAGCGGGAGGAAACAAACATGCTTACCAGACTGACTGTATTGCCACATTCTCTGAGCACCTGGACCGCCGTGGAGTTATCGACATTTTCCAACGATATGCCGTTCGCACTAATGACCCGATCATTGATCCTAAAGAGACAAATTTCATCGTTTCTTGCTTAGTCTGCGGTTATCTAATTTCATTCCAATACCCGACCAATAAAATTCGAATGTTATACCATTTGATAAGGTTTATATTATCACGGAGAACATCTCGAATTCGTTTTTATTATCAAGATAAAAAGATGCTATGAAAAAAACGTGTGTAATATATATATTACCTGAGTTTTCCTTCGGCGGGACCGGCTTTCAAAACATCTGATATAGTGATGGAAGGATCACCGTTGGCGAAATGCGGATTATCCCTGCCGCCACTGACAGCAATGCCGAATCCATACCCTGGAACCTAATCGATGAATTACAATAAATTATGATCAGAATTTATCGGGGGGAAGGGAAAAATCTGATGTATAAATGAAAGAGAAGGAATTCCCACACACACACACAGAGCAATTCGCGAAGTAAGAATAGTAGCTTACTTTGGCGGTGTAAATCTTCATTTCACAATAAAAGAGCAGCTAGGCTCTTGAAGCAAATGCATTGAAAATTGATATTGCTGTATAGTGCGTACCATTCATGAAAGCACCAAATCATCAATAACAGGGTTCATACCCATGAATAAGGGTTTTTGAACCGAAAATCCACGACAAATAGTAATAAATAACATTTACAAGCAGCTTTAGCTCATCGGCGTTCTAATAGAGTCAAGTCGTGAAATAACGGGGGAAACTTGTTACGGCACATACTTCGCACGGACTTAAGAGAACCTCGTGAAACCTTCACCTTTACGTATCTATAAGATAACGCAACCCCTTACGCATTTCAAGGAGTACGCACGTCTATGGGTATAGACGCGCGTAAGCCTGCGCATATCTGGCCTTGGCCGTCTTGAGCGCATCACAGGCCCCCCGGTTGGAAATACTCACCAATCAATCAACACGCTTTGCTTATTCTCGAAAATTGCACCCACCTCTCGTTAACATGAGATCCTTCTGCAACTGTGGCACCCCCCCCCCAGCTTGTGCCCAGCTTTGGCTGATAGATGGCGCCAAAGTGTCAGTACATGGGTCGAATTCCATTACGATGGATCCTTGCCTGGCAATGGCATGGCGAAAGAGCAATTTGACGACATCTTATGCGATCTTAATAGGCTCTACTACAATGGGTGCACATGCCTCACAGATGAATTGTTCAGGCTCATACAGCATTTGAAGACTCTTACGGCAAACAGTGAGACTTCAAACGCCGCATCCCGGGGTGGGGGTCAACTGTGGCGCCATCTACTAGCTAAAATAGTGAATAATTTTGCAAATCGATGTAAATAAAATTCCAGGCATGCCCCATCAAAAGTGTCATTTGCTCCATCTTTCCATCTATCACTGTTTCCAAGTGATAAATCTGTACAGTTCAAAGTTAGGCAGTTAATTCTGACATGTCTCGTATGTGTCTCACCGTGGGGGAGTGTATAATAGAGACTAGCGACGAAAACAATTGCATTGTTTTGTTCTACACCGCACATACTCGAGGAGCGAGGCGAAGAAGAGAAAAAGGCCATTCAATGAGGCGCGCGACTTGAACCAGCACCTTCTACAGGTAGAAGGACTCTGCAGTGTTTGCCATAAACGTCATTCAGACTACCTAGCAAGTTTGCCACATTTTGAAACACAGCAGAGAATCTTCCTGATTGGCTCACAAATACCGCACAGTGATTGGATGTGGGGCATAGAAATCGCCAATTCCGAGCCCGATCATTTCTTTTCCTCACTACGATATTACTACTTCACCAAACACCAACTCTGGCCATATCGCTATATTGCAATTTATTGCCATTAGTGAGATGGGTTGGAAATGAGTTGAGTTTATTAGGGAAAATATCTTATCTATATCCTCCCTTGGGTTTGAATCCGGTACCCTGACAACAACCTTCACGATGGTAGACGAGCATCTTACCACCATGCCACTCGGGGGCACAACGATGATACTGGCAAGAGCAGGGAATTTTTTTTCCCCTGAATATTCTGAGGGAAAATGGGCTACTTACTGACGTCACAAGCAGACTGCAGAGGCCTTCTATTCTTGAACGAACATGTTTGTTTTCACCTCGATGTGCTGATTTTCGCTATCTACTGATTGGTCCGTTTCTTCCAATTCCGAAAGGGGAAAGAAAAAAAAATTATTTCCCTCTTCTTTAGAGGGATCATCATCATCATCATCACGCCATTTTACAATTCGGAACCTCCTCCAGCCATTTCTCTCTATCCTCCTCCTGCTTTACTATGAGCGGACGTCTCTTCCTGACCCCCCCCCCATGCATTTTTTTTCCTTCCTAGTCACAATCTTTGTAACTCGTACATCTTCGCTCCGCTATAAGCACAGCCTAATTATGTAATAGAATCGAAGAGAAACAAACAGTTTTGCCGGCGATAATTCAAATATAAAGAGAAAATGTAATGCGATGTGATAATAGTTAGATGATCAGATATACAACAAAACGGTTGTGCTTCTTCCAGAGTGGATCCAGCATACGCCTCTGCCCGGGACGACTCAAAAATCACCAGGGATTACGGAAAAAAGTCCTCAAAAGCCTGTTTTCTACGGTGCGTGCAGCGTGAAATCGCTAATTGGTTAAAAACCTTAAATTCACATTTTTTAACCAATCAGCGTTTTCACGCTGCACACGGTGCAGGTAACCTGCTCCTAGGAAAACCCGGCTTAAATCGTGACGTCTATTCACGCCTAATGATAAAAGTTTTATCAGCACATGATATTGAGGTATCACATATATACACCCTTTGAATAAACTCATAATCATATTATCAGCCTATCATATATCACACACCCCTATTGAATAGCTATCTTCAAACACCAACAGCGGATAACAGAACTTTATAATACATAATAAAATTCACCCTCCAGACACTTCTAATCTCATACTCAAAGCAAAGAGAGACGGACGTATTCATAAACGTTATAAGACGTGTAAGAAACATATCCTTTACGCAATATCTATTCGCGAAATAAAATAAAAAAATGGAAAGGGACGTATATATCCGTTCACGGTGAAAAATAAGCACATTAGAATATTTTTGTTTTGCTTCCGACAATGACAGAAATATTACGAGAGGGGGAGAAAAAGAAAACGATGAAAAGAATCGGTAAAAACGTCCATTTTCTTCACCGGGAAAGAAAATACATATAAGCTACATCGAGAGCGCTGCTAACTTAATCTTTCTCTGGATCCACCACCACCACCGACTATTTCAAGGGAAAATGGCCACGGAATTAGTCTTGCCAAGTATAAATCTAAAGGAATTGCCTTTCTATTTTAGTTCTTACCCCTCCCCACCTCAGATATATTACCAACCATAGAAGGAGATAGGCAATGGTGGAATGGGTGACGGTGGAGCCCACACACACACACGCACACAAATCAACCGGCCCATTGATTTTGTCATTACCCGATCGAAACCGTGTGAACATAGCTCAATGTTGCTTAGTTGGTTCCGCAAGGTAAGTCAGTCGAACTCACCGCAAAGAAAATCGCCCAAGTAGAGGAAACAAACAGCTAAAAATATAAACCTCACGTGAAATTGAACCTTTCTAAATTGATCACCCAAGGCAGGGACGTAACTAGGATGTTTGTGGTGGTGGGGGGGGGGGGAAGGGGCAAACACCACTGTAAAATTCCATGATTTTATATGACGGGGGTTTTTTTGTTACCAACTAAAATTTGTCACCCCATTAATTTTTCCGATAGTTGCCCCCTCCCCCCCAAGTTCTGGCCATGGTAATGGAACCCTCTGCTCTATTGGTCATTATAGACCAAGGGTGCTCAACCTTTAGAAGAGTGCTGGGCCGCTTCACTGATTTGAAAACATGCCGCGGGCTACTAAAGTGATCTGCAACAGCAACGTGGATTATGGCTTAAAAGTGCTCTGGAAATGTACCACGGGCCGCTTAATTTTGCCGCGGGCCATTTAAATGTTGTGTAGTTGTGTTTTCGCACCACTCACATAATTTTCTTCTCGTTTCCGTTGTACCGCTGTTTGAAGACTTTTTTTTTGGTATAGTCAGGGCTTGACAAATTGCAAAAAAAAAAAAAATTGCCAGATAAATTTTCTAAGAGCCAAACAGCCCCCCCCCCCTCCTCGAGAAGAATGACCAAAATACATTTTTTCAGGATTTTTTGGAACGATATTTTTCCATGTTGGTGAAAGGAAAAAAAATCACACTAACCGGGTATCGAACTCGCGACCTCACTGATCATTTCTGGAACATGTAACGTGTATACAATATGCATTTCACTCTCCGCTACCATACGCAGGTTTTTAACAACTAACTGTTGCGAAGACGAATTTTGGAAAGAGAAAACTCAACTGCCTTTTTGCGGGGAATCGAACCCACATCCTTCCACTTTCCGGGTGAACGCCCTAGACCAGAGGTCGGCAAACCGTGGCTCGCGAGCCACATGCGGCTCTTTGGCCCCTAGAATGTGACTCTTCCACAAAATACTCACAAAAGAGCTCACAAAAACTCCAGATTTTTGAAAAATCATGTTTAGAGAGACGCATTTTGGCCATTTTGTTCTCGCTCCTTTCCCCTCCCTAGTGAGTCATCTTTTTCGCGGGCTTTTGCCGAAAGCCTGACGCTGCTGTCATGTGACACTTCCGCGACCAATCAGGTGAGTCGAAACTGTTACGATTGCATCTTACACACACTCTCTCACCCTCTCGTCTTCTCATAGAGAAACCACAAACCACACATCATACATACATACATGGGATGCAACACGTGTGCTCTCCTTTCCCTCACCAGGTATTTCTAAGACGCACTTGAGCACCGAATAAGTACGTATTACATATCATCACAACTCTGCAGACAGACATTGTGCCTCTGGGCCAATGAAACCCCTCACAGAAATCAGGCGATTGCCTTTGACCAATAGCAGTGGTCTTCACCAACTTGGTTTGGGAACACACGAGGCTTTAGCCAGAGAGACAGAGAGGTATTGCTGAAGGTTGGACGTCCAACATGTCGCGCTTGAAGAGTCCTGAATTTATCCTAACCCCGGGTCGAGATCCCTCAATGTAGGGGACGCAGGAAAACCTTGCCCGAGATGACGGTGAGTGATTCAAATTATATAAATAATTATTGTGTGTTTAATTTGGTGGAGTGAGTGTGTCCAATGTTTCATGTAAATTGTATCGAGTTTAGAGTAATTCACGGTGTCGAAGTATTTTCAATGAATGAATAAAGTTAAATTGTAAATTCTCAAATTGAAAAGGTTATTATTATCAGTTTCGCAATGTCCTGTTCATAATGCCTAGTAATATATAATATGTCGTGCTACGAAACTATTTCGTTTACATCTCCGGCCGCGTCCGGCGTACCTCTTCAACATAGAGTGGTACCGGCGAACCAACGTACAACAAAACTAGGAAGTTCGGGAAAAAGTTGTCGAAAACGAGGCTTTTTTGCCTTAAGGTACTGGGGGGGGGGGGGGGCAGATAGACGCAAAAGACGAGTCTCCTCTGGGAACATGAGGGGGGGGGAAGCATGCAATGTTTTCCTTACCAAAGGAACGTCAATCTCTACCAAGCCAGATCATAGAGGACGCCGCTCCTGAACCACCACCTCTCATGATGACTCCCGTGGCCACCTCTCTCCATCCGCATCCAACATCGGTCATATACAAGATGGGTATGGATGGGAGAGTCTGAAAGGGTCGACCTCAATGAACGTACCTCAATCAGATCGAGGATGTTTTTAGCAAAGTCCAGCTTAGGAGTACCCTAATTAAGTTAATAACAATGTACGGACGGTCCCGTTCAGTGTACACGAGCTCCAAGGAAAGATTGAGGGATTCGTTGTTTTTGTAGTATAGTGCGTTCACCCGGAAAGTGAAAGGACGTGGGTTCGATTCCCCGCAAAGACAGTTGAATTTTCTCTCTTTCCAAAATTCATCTTCGCAACAGCCAGTTGTTAAAAACCTTCGAACGTGTATACTATCGGCATATGGGCTGGGAATAATAATTTTTTTTTTCTGTACCACTATTCTCACTACAGGCGTCCGTCGCTGTACGCGATTAATTAGTTCCGCAAAATAGTCGCGTAAAGTGAGTTGAATTTAACATGGGGAAGATGGGGTTTTGTTTTCTTCAGAAGGATTAAAAAAATTAAACGGAGCAATTAAATTAGCAACGGAACATTTTTTTAAATGAATTAATTATTGAAACTTATGAATAAATCCGGTGAATTATAAGGAAATATGAATGAATTAAATTATCACATTCAGTCTTCACTACTTCTGATTGGTGAGTGTGGATGTTTTCTTTTCTGAAGAACCTGCTATGATAGGCTGATAAAATGAAAGAGTCGATATTCGGCTTAGGCCGGTATTGCACTATAAAAGTTTGATAAAATCCCTTTCATAAAACTTGAAAATCTAACCAATAAGGTTATTTGTTACATTCTATAAAATGTAACCGTTGACCTTATTGGCTGCATTTTTCAAATTTTATAATAGGACTTTTATCAAACTTTTATAGTGTAATACCGGCCTTAGACAAGCAGCATTTTTCTTCTAAGGCCAGAGAATTACACTATAAAAGTTTAACAAAAGTGCATTTATGAAACTTGAAAAATTCAACCGACGAGTTTATGGTTCTAACGATAGTTATATTCCAGCAAATGCAACCGATAACCTTACTGTGTGGCTGCATTTTCAAGTTTTAATAAAGAACTTTTATGGAAATTTTATAGTGAAATAGAGGCCGTATGAAAACTTTAATAGTAAAGCCGAAAAAATTCCGCATATTTCTCGCGAATATGAAAAAAATTCCATTTTCAACTGGAACTACTTTTTTCGACCAAGTTTCCCATGGCACTGCCAACGCGTGTTACCAAACTTTGTTCATCAGTGAGATCTTCGGAGTTGTATCTGAAAATTTCTCTCACCTACACCATCAAGTCCAACGTATTTCGTCGTCAAAGGATTTCACTACGTTACACACACATGTTCAATTTTCAAGCCCATTTCCAGCATGAAACTCCAAGCCGAATATTGCATGTCGAAATTCCTAAAATCAACTTTTAAAAATCGCGTTATAGCGTAATCGCGTCGAGAGGGATATACCTGTACACTATATCGCGCATAACCTTCAGCGACGTCTCGAGGAGAACATCGGTTGAGAAACGCTGCCCCCCCCCCCTAAAGGCATGAAAACGGAAGGGAATATTGACGTCAAGGGCTACGTCATCAAAACTAGTTAATTACCCTTTTTTTTTCAACATGCGGCATTTAATGTTTAATAATGAACATTCGGGGTTACGTTTATTTTTTCAAACTTTCCATTCAGAACGGAAATTAAACTTTCATTCCAGAAAGTTTAATGAGGAAACCGAAAGAAAATTCAATTTTTTTTTAAAGGGTAAACTCACACAGAAACGGGGAAAATTTTTGCCCGGCGGTGATTGGGGGGGGGGGAATTTATTGTGAATCAGCTTCTTTATTGAGATTACATAATGAGAAAAGAATGTTGATTACATATTTGTGCTCCTTTTTCATCAATATCTAATTACGATTTGAGGGGGGAAACGCTGGTATTTCGACAAAGAATCAATGATGTTTGAATTTTGACTTGAGTTTCAAATACAGTGAAACCTCACTACAACGATACTTGATCTAATGATAAATCTCTTCGACAATATTTTTTCAAACCGTATCTGGAACAGCTTATAGTCTAATTTTAAATTCCTCTCGATACAACGATATCCTTTATTCCTCACCAGTTTCTTGTCTAACAAGGGTTTCTGGTAACATCGGTATTTTGCACTATCTAAGGTAGCACCCTTCAAAGGTATTGATGAAGTTGCCGTGAAGCTTCCTTATGTGTAGTACAGAAAAGTGTTGTGTGGCAAATTAATTTACAGGGAGTAACAATTAGCTGAATGTAATTCATCAGCTAATAACTTGCAATTTTTTGCTGTGAATAAACACTCACAAATGCATTTTATGGTAATACTAACAACCACAATTCAGAGGAGATGCCAACAACAGCACGAATTCGGCAGCACTGGATGATAAATGCTTCCTCTGTCTAGATGTATCAATAAGTATCGTAATAACAAGGTTTCATTTTAATCGATTTTCTGAATGCTGATATTTGATAATTACCGTATTTTATAACACGGAACTCACTCAAACACAACTAAACTTATAATAATTTTATTGTATAAGGAACCCTTTTTGTCTAACTCTTAATGCAGCTTTGGCCTGCATAAAAGCGCTTCAGTTGAGAGAGAAGACAAACTTGTGTATATAGGTTTGAGAAGCATGAAACCCAGACGCGCCTCTACGTTACGAACGTTTGAGAAGCAGTCTGTCAGGGGCTCTCTATTTAGCATGTGTTGTCAAATCGCTGCTTGTGAATGTGTGTAAATAGCTGTTCTTAATAAATCGGTGACGCCCTGCATTTTGGTTCGACCCTTACTCATTTCCACGACTTGCGTGAGAGACATTATCCTTAATAATATTATATTAACAAACAACTCAATTTCTTGCAATTTATGATGAGAGGGGCTCTGTGAGATTAAATAATTAAAAAAAAGCAAGATAATAATAAAAAAAATTTTTTTATTCATCATAGAAACCATTTTAACCTATTTACCTATTTGCTGCATGCAGTCGAGTAGTTAGGAAGCTAGCCTCTAACTGTGCTGGTCTGGGTTCAAATCCTACTTCGGACATGAACATACTAACAAATATCCTGCACAGATCATACAAACCTCTTTGTAATACGTGAAGATCACGTTATTTAAATATGTATATAATAACGCGATCCTCACGTATTACAAAGAGATTTGCATGATCCGTCCAGGGAAGAAGTCAATATACATATGCATCTTTAAAATTACCTGGTGAAAACTTTTGTTTCCAAATTTTAAGTCTAGCGTTCCCACTTATAACTTTTTCCCGCTTAGTACGACTTATTTCCGTGGTCTCAACTTTAATTCTCGTTAATATTTCCCGTTTAAAACGTTTTCCCGCTTACGTTTTTTCATGAATGGTTTTTGGAAAACGGTATAAGCGGGATCGGCTGTATTAGTGCTGCGCCAGAGGCGTCTGGGTAATTTCGGGGCTCCTTAAATCCGACTATATTTATATTGGGGGGACTTCCGATCCAAAGATTCCGTGTTTCAGAATTAATAAAAATTCAGGAAATTGATTAAAAATCCGGAAATTGATTAAAAATCCGAAAATTGATTCAAAAGTTGAGAATTCAATTCCAATATTCATGAAAAGTTGAGAAGTCGATACCAGAATTGATGAAAAATTTCAGAATTCAAGAAAATTGAGAATTCTAAAATTAATGAGAATTCGGAATTCCAGCATTTTGATAAAAATTCAGAATTTATGAGGCAACCCCCTTTGGAAATATGATTTTTTGTTGATCTAAGATCGGTGTGTAGTATGAAAACGAACGATAAGTGGTATTGCACCATAAATTAGTTATTTTATGCCGCACACCAGTGAAATATTATCCACAACAATACCAGATAATACGTTTTTACGCTCGCTGCAAAATTTCAGGAATTAATTTTAGGTGTGCTGAATATTGATAGCATTGCACTAGGACTGCTTCTGCCACCTATCAAATAAACAATGAACTATCTGTTACAATTCTGGAAGTAAAATTGGCTGTTGATTTGAAAGACCGCTGTACAGCATCATAATGAACAATAGGCGGTAGAAAATGCAAGTGGTGTGTAAGTCAATTCGAAATAACTTTTCAGGACAAAAAAATTCGCATTTGACATTACTAGTAACTATTGCGTCAGGAAAATTACATTACTGCCATCTGTAGGTCGTTTTATCAAATTTAACTTGCACCACTTCATTCCTAAATAAGAAAGTAAGTACGACAATTTTCAGTTACATTTCATGTGACTAATTACAAGTCAACCAATTCTTGCCTCACACCACTTGCATTGTCAACCCTCCCAACATGGTATTATACCATAAATTGTTTATTTTTACACCGGTATAAATTTTATACGTCGTAATAATGGTTAATATGTTTTTATGTTTACCGCAGAACTTCAGCAATTAATATTCAATGTGCTGAATACGAATAGCGCAGCACTAGGACAACTGCTGCTACCTATTAAATGAGCACAAAGCCACCTCTTATAAAATTTGGAAGTTAAACTTGTTCGCTTAAAACCGGTGTGTCGCATCAAAATGAGGAAATATATGCATTGTACCATAAACTGTTAATTTTTATATGCTGCACACTGTGTTAATTTTATGCGTCATATTACCGTTTACTATGTTTGCCGCAGAGTTACAGCACAAATTTTCCTTGTGCCTAAAGTACAGTACACGTATTCAATTGAAGAATCCGGAACACGGAATACTAATGGAAACGAAATATGAGACTAGACTATCTTTTCTTAATATAACTAGTCATATTCACAACATAAAACATCGAATATCAATCAAAGATGACCACGGAAATTTTAGAAAAGTCAGCTAGGCAACAAAAGCGTATCCTTCATAAAGTACAGCGGGTAATATTTTCTCAAGACCACGTTTGATGTTCCGGGAGAGACGATTCATATTTCAAACCAAGTCCCGTTAGTCCATGTCCCGCTCTTTCAATTATGGACACGCGATAACTCAACTCAAAATCGCGACATGAATCATTGCCACCACACAAACTCGAAATGATGAATGATTTTCTGATGGAAATGACTCTCTTCCTCGGAGGTTTATGGGCCTTCCGATTTCGGAAGAGGAAATTAATTAGGAGGTCTTTATAGGAGTCTCGTGACCAGAATGAATGGCTTTGAGAATGTTCGGGAACACGGAAAGGCGAAAGATGGATTTTGAAGACCCACGAAACGAGAGGAATTCGCTCATCAAAGGCCTCGGAGTATCGGAAAAGTGTCGCGTTTGCGGGAGAATATTTTCCCGATTTGCATAACCAGTGGGGTTTTCCATGGATATGGATTTCGGTCAACCATGATGTAACGAGTCGGATTCGCAGATAACTAAGATGGCGTTTGTTCATTGGTTAAGGGGAGTTCAGATCTTTACAAACACACAAATCACAAAGACGAGCATATATCGACATCACAATCATGCGTTTGAATAATAGGGAAAACTTCTGCATTTCAGAGACACAAATAGTTTGATCATTCGATCACCTTAGTCACCCACATTAAAGGATTTACGCATGTGAAGATCAAGTAGACCGGGACATATAGGGTGTCCGGAGATGAACTTCGCAATTTGAAAAGTCTATATTTTCTTGAACTGAAAAGAAACATTTATTTTCTAGATATTATGCTGAGGTGAACTCGGAAAGAAAAGTCATCTTGTCTCCACCGGGACTCTCGAACCCAAGCCCTCTAGCATACCGGACAAGCATGCTACCATCTACACCACTAGAGACACGACCCTGCCTTCCTTATTTCACGCACTGTTGCGTGAGGCGCTGAAGTACAGACATTAGTAGAGACATCTCTCTCTACGAAATGATGTATTTGGCGCTTTTGACGAATCCCAGATCGATTTGGTAATATTCGACAGAAATGTTTTAACCAGGGTCTTCCTGCTCTCCACGTCTTCGTTCCAGAAATACGTGGAATATACAGTATGACCTCTCAATAAGGGACACCCGTTTTGTTTTTTTTTTTGTCCCTTAACATTTTTTAGGCGGACGATTTTCAGCTGTAATGATAAAAGTGTCGGTCGTTTCTTTTAGGCACGATATTGCAACCATGTGTGTCACCCTTGTTTTTTCTTCTCTCTCATCAGCAGGCAAAGAAATAGAAGGGGAAAAAGATCTGACCGACGAACATCATTTCTTTAATCCCGTTTCAAAAATGTGACGAACATGATTCAACAAGCTGCCACTTTCTGCAGCTGAAGAACGAGTTTTAAATTCCAGTCAGGCGAGGTTAGACTGAGGTCTCAAAGTCCCGCTTGCGACGTGTTAACCCTGATCGTGAAATCAAGGACGTAATATTGCGTCCAAACTCCAGTGGAATAAATTCACACAAGTTCTCTGTTTCCTTTCCTCTCTCTTCAACATCGTAAAGCTTTATAGTTGAAGTTGATATTTTTCTCTCCCCACTTTCTTTCTATACTCATATTTGTGATTTTTTTTCCCACACACGTTTCTTTCCACGACATGCATATAAGAGCGAAAGAGAAAACGTAGGGTGAAGGTGAAAATAGACTTCAAAAAAACTCTTCTCTACTTAATCTATTACAATTTTTCTTTTTATATTTTTTATCTTTTCCCCTTTCGGTAACGTTAAGACGACGACACCAGATTTATCGTTGATTCGTCAAATAGAGATAACCCAACTTTTTCGCTAAAAGCTTGTACATGGAGAGATTAAATAAGTATCAAATGTATAAAATACATAAAAATAAGTGTCAACTTAAAGCCCAATTTAATGCGGAAATAGATTGTGGAATTAAATTTTTATGTATTTTTATACATAATCAAGAGAAAAGTTGGGAAATTAAGAGAGAGAGAAAACGTTAAATTCACATTCAACGCAGTTGTTTTGTGTTTCTCTCTGAAGTTTAAATAAATAAATCTCAGAGGTTGAATAATAGACGCGGCTCTTCCAAGAATTCCGCTTTTTCCCTGGTCGTAATGTATAGTAAAGTATATATTTTACGTATGTATATATATATTTTTTCCTAAAAGTATACATGTATGTACGAGAGGTACGACGTTATCTTAAAAGTACACGTTTCTGTGCGTGACTCAGATGATCAGTCAAAAGTGAAGCTCCAAGAGACAGACTCTTGAATGCTTTTCCTACTCCTTCCGTGGATTTTTACTCACGTTTTCCTCTTGCACTTTGTTGCCATTTTTTCATTTTTTTCTCCTACTATTTTCTTTCGAATATAGTTTTTAACTAAAACTACTCGGATTGTATACTTTACGGTTTTTTTTCATCTATTAGTTTATAATCGCACTCATAAATCAGCTCCGAGATTCTAAAGATTATCATCGGGATTGCTATCGATTCATTTAATTTCTCATCATGTTTCTATTGCGATCGAAAAAAAAGTAACAAATTCCGTTGTTTTGGGGGTTACCAACAAAGCCGATTATGAATTTTCAAGTGGATTATGGTGAATAACAACCGACAGCAGTAGCTGCTGTCCCGGCAGCGTCTTTGATTTGCCTAAGGCCAAAATGAGAGAGGAATCAGGCACCCATCTCTTAATTTATTTAAGTCCCTACGCAACTGAAGTCCCAGCATCACCCCCGCAAGTGGGTGGGTTTGACAGGGCTCAATCCCGGGAGGCCCGAGATGATTCTCATCATTTTTTATTTTTCACATTTTAAATTCATAATAAAGAAGCCTCGTAAACAGTAACAAATTTCGAATTTTATAAAGAAATTATGTTCTTTTTTGTAAGAATTCAAATGAACTATTCCAAGATGGTTTTCCCCCCTTCGTCTTTGAAAATGGGAATTTTAGATATTTTGTAGAAACAAGTGAGAATTCTAAATTTGACATTCTGCTCATTTTACTAATTTTAGTCTACCTTACATAAATAATACCTGTTGAAATTTTGAAGCAAATGCGCCAATTAAACTAATACTATTTAGGAAACATTTTATTTTCTGGATATTATGCTGAGGTGAACTCGCAAAGAAAAGTAATCTTGTCTCCGCTGGAACTCGAACCCAGGCCCTCTTGCATACCGGGCAAGCATGCTACCATCTACACCACTGGAGACACGACCCTGCCTTCCTTATCTCACGCCACAGTGCGTGACTTCTTTCCGAGTTCACCTCAGCATAATATCTAGAAAATAAAATGTTTCCTTGATATCTTGGGATGAGAAAAAGGCCATCTATTTCTCTAAACCGTCCCACCTGGGGGCCAGTTACTGAAGTTAAGAGACTACTGTCTCTACTTCAGTGCCTCACGCCGCAGTGCGTGAAATAAAGAAAGCAGTGTCATGTCTCCAGTGGTGTAGATGGTAGCATGCTTGCCCGATATGCAAGAGGGCCTGGGTTCGAGTCCCGGCGGAGACAGGATGACTTTTCTTCCCGAGTTCACCTCAGCATGTCATCCAGAAAATAAATAGTTTCCTTGATATCTTGGGCTGAGAAAAAGACCATCTATCTCTCTAATACTATTTGTTTATAAATATTTTTCAATACCATACTATATTCACTTTTTACATGCTGCACATTAATCTATAACCGGTTATCAATTTTAATCTAAAAATTGTAACAGTCTTGTTTGATAGATGGCAAAAGAATTTCGTTGGTGTGTTTCTCACATGTAATATAATACTGTACTCTCTGTATACTGATTTTCAATATTTTCCAGCAGGCACATTTTCACTGATAAATTTTACTTTTCCCCCGTTTATTAGTTATGGACAAATGTAACTAAGAGAGGCATCATCAAAGTACATCTATGGATGTTCAGTGTCCGAGAATGCTTCCCTGTATACCTTTTTGCTGATCAGAGAAAAAGTTCCCATATTGTATATCGTATCATTTTATTTTGTCATTTCGTTAGCTTGCAATTTATCGACTACCCAAAGTAGATTTTAGGCGCCAGTACAAACTTTTTAGTCGCCATGGCACCTGGGATTTGTCCCCAGCCCTGATTTAAACCCCATAAAAACATTAAAATGGACGCTACAACGATAGTTTGTAAATAAAGTATAAACTTAAGACACAAGTTAAAATTATACAGAGCAAGCGTATGATTGGCGGTTTGGCAAACTACAACGCACCGAAATAATACACACATCCAAGAATTCTTGGCTACATTCTTTCGGCAACGAAAAAAACAAAACAAAAACCTATACACAATCAGAAATACCAACACTCAGAGATTCCGAAACTCTTCGGCAACTATATTGCGAGGAAAATAAAAGAATTCTCATAAGAAAAAATTAGCATACAGACAGGTTTCCGTAAAGGGAAATTTATAGAACTCTTCTTTACTCATAATGTTTCTCTTCTTCTTTTTTTTTTTGCCATAAAAATTCGCTTTTGCTTCTCAACGAGCATCAATCATTGAGAGAAATTCTTATTTTTTGAGAAAAGAGAAAGGTTTTATTTCCCTTCTCTTTCATCATTAATCATCGCATGACAATTTCAAAAACGCTGCTGTTTTAGAAAATCTTCACTTTATTTCAGGGAGAAATTTTTCAGTGTTTTTTTTAGTTTATTTATTATTTTTCTTCGCCGGGAACGGTCTACAAAAACAAAAAAACGTCTCCGGAATAAGTTATGAAACGTGAGCGACTCGTGCCATTTTTTTGTTTTGTTTCCTCCAGTTTCCGCGGAAATACGGCGATTTGTTTCTCGGGGACGGGAAGAAAATTTTCCGAATTTCACCTCCATTTTTAAAAGATGTCGCATTCTGGATTAAGTACTATTTCGTTCCCGCAAATGTATTCCGCCATTACTATCAATGCCCGAGGAATGGTAAATCCCATGTTTCACCACGTGGAGGCGTCCCATAAATTCGTAGATAGTTTAAAAATTCATGGAAGTTGGAGGAATGTGAATATTTGAATGTGGTTTGAGGAAAAAGTTATTTCTCACGAAGAAGGGTGGTTTGTTTTTTCTTAAATAGTTCAAATTTTTCGATAGAGGGAGCTGCACGAAAGCAAATCAGTCTCCTATGAAATGCAGGCTGTACGATTGACAACTCGTTTCTGAATTTTCCTGTTGCTGGTGCATACATAAGGTTTTCATTGTGATGTAAGCATTGGTTGATAAAATACGATGGGTGAAGTTTTTTATTTTAGCCACGAATCGTCGGTCGAATCTTTACGAACGTTTCGACACAAGAGATTGGGAAAATTTTTCAGACCCAATAACTCCTATCGGACTGGTTTACGGTGCCCTTTTTCGTAAACAGCATTGGAATACACCAATTCCTTCCATTTTTACGAATTTTTAAACTATTTAAAGAATGTATGGGACATCCTGAACATCAGGATGGTGAAATTTGAACACAGAAGAAATTGAAGGAAGGTTTGGGTCCAGTCACTCCTGTCGGAAAAGAAAAGCGAACATTGCCCTCTGTCGACAAAATATTAAAAAAAAAGAAATCATTCTCTCCGTACCAAAAATAAATCCCTCTTCGCGACAATATCTTTACCTAAAAACCGCATTTAAATATACCAATTCCTTCAATTTTTGCGAATTCTTTAACTATTTACGAATTTATGGGACACCCTGTATCTTAGCAGTACAGAATAGTTTTTCCTGAAGAAAAAAACAGTACAAAATAACTGTTTCTCTCCCCCACCTCCGATTATTCCTTTCTAGACTTGACATTTTCTCACGTAGGTGTTAAAACGCGAAATAATTTCTGGAAAAAAGATTATTGGACCTTAGTGCAATATAGTAATCACATGTTTCAAATTTTAGGCACTAATGGAAATTTTTTTTATGGCACAGTGACCTGACGCTTGGGTTTTGTCGCGCTCGGATATACAGCTTAAGAAATAATAAAAAATAGGCGTCGGCCAAATTTCTTAGAAGATAGACATCTTTTTTTCGAGACAAACAATAAAAATCTGTATTCCCGCCCCGCCCGTCCAAGACTTGGCAATGCCCCCAAACTACTATAGCGTACATGCACCTCGTAAACATTTGAGGAATTTCTAATGAACTGGTACATTCTGGAACATGTGTTGTGTGGCCCTAACGTATCAAATACGTTGTCGGAGTTATGCTACTTAAGGGTTCTAGTGGACCTGCCATCTGGTTTTCATATTTTTAAGTGAAGAGGCAGATTCTGGAATTCCCTTTCTGTGCTGACAATATGATCTCTAACAATTTTGTGTTGTTTCCAGATTCCAATTCAGTAATCAAAATGAGAAATTTTAGGAGCTAATAACAAGTCACCATGACAATCTGGTACGTGAGATTTGTCAAGCTCTGACAAATACATACATATATATATATATATACACATACACACACACACAGTCGAATCCCGTTATAACGAACTCCAAGAGTCCGGAGAAATCACTTCTATAACGGTATTCGTTAAAATGAGATTTTTGCTATAACGGTATTCGTTAAAACGGAATTCTACTGTAGATATATATTGGATACATAGCAAATAGGGGGTATGGCATTGTACTGGCGAACCGTTGATCCGAGAGAGGTATACTTTCAATTAAGAATTTTATACTTTCAATTCCAAATAACGCGTAGCACTAAGATATGTTATTCATGTTTCCAGGGGTTGAATAGATTATTAAAATAAAATAGAAAAATAAAAACTTTTTATATAAAGTCCCGTGCGCCCCAAAACTCAATTAGAAAGTTGTTGTCCTGTCTCTCGTAATGCCAACTAAGAAAATTTCATGTTTCTAAGTGCAATATTCACTGAGATATTCGAATTCTCGAAAAACGGAAGAAATTTGGGAAAAAAAACAGCGTTAAATGCTGGTAAAACGGCTTTTCCGCATTTAACGCTGTGTTTTTTTACCAAATATCTTGCGTTTTTCCAATTCAAATATCTGTGAATATTGCACGTGGAAACGTGATTTTTTTTTTTTTTTTTTTTTTTTTTGCATCAGAAGAGAAATGGCAACAATTTTCTAATTGGAAGTTAAAGCACAGGAATTTGGACCGTACAATATAATTTAGATTTTTTTATTTTTTTTACACACTATATTTTTACTTTGAAAACTGGTACAGGGTAATTTTTTTAACACCTTTTCGAGCATTTTTTAAATTGGAATCGTACCTCTACGACGGACGATTGATGAGATAAAGGCCATGCTAGCACTTACAGGACACCCTGTATACATTATATATATATGTGGGACGGGTAGAGATGGGGAGGGCTTTTCTCAGCCCAATTCTGTGGTGTTTGGTCAGAGCATAATATCTCCAAAAAATGGATTTTTGATCCAAAAGTCTTGCTCATTATAACTAATTAGAAGTGAGATAAATGCACAAATACGTGCGTGCGGCTAAACATGTTGATGTATAATATTTGTATTTGTTTGTGTGCTTTATTTTTGACTTTTAAATGACAATGAAAATGCTTATATCTCAAAAATATGATTTTGGAGTTATGTTCTCAAACACGATAGAATTTTTCGCATACTTCTAGACGGCCCGTCGAGGCTGTTTTACTAAATCTCTAATATATTCCAATCAAAATAACTACTTCTGAAGAACAACTAAAACAACTCACAAACTTTGGTTCCGAACAAAATTTAATCACATTATTATCCAACTTTAAAATCACATCAAGCAGTCACAGAGGTGCCACTCACGCTTAAGTGATATAAACACGGCCATCTTATAATAAATGGATTTCTTCTTCTTTTAGATCACCCGAGTGTAAACACGGCTCGTTAAACTTCAAATTGAATCGCGAACGAAGTGACATTCTACGGACTAAAATTCATCCATTCAAGCTTTTATAGTCCGCTATCAAAAGTAGTCGAAGAATTTCATTACAGCGTAAAAGATCGAGCGATAATCAACGACAGGAGATTTCACTGTCAGGAAAGTCTGAGGAGACAATCAAAAAAATTCCAAAAAAACGCAATGTTAACGTAAGCAGTTAAAAATGCCCGACTCCGGAAAGAGATCCTTGAAGATCGGGAAGTGGGTTGCCGTAAGAAAGAAAGAAAAAAAACCTTAAAAAAAAAAGAGATAAGAAAGAGAATAGACCCCCCCTTCTCTTTTCAACTAATTGGCCACTAATTACTCACGGTTAATTACCGCAGGAGCTCGACCGAGTTTACGGTCTTCATAATGGGAGTTAAGGGACTTAATTAAATTTTATTTACAAAAGCCTGGGTTTTTGTTTCATGCACCGCAATTACCTCTTGCAGGAAAAAAAATTTTTTTTTTCTCGTCCCTTACGATAAGTAAACAAATATAATTTCATAATCAAAAGTTGCTCTTAATTTTGAAACAATAAACGCCATGATTCGAAGAAAAAAAAATGATTTCCATACAAAGACACTGTATCTCAAATTACCTAGTGACAAGGTATTGTCAAATTACAAAATAAACTTCCCTTGGAGAGGCAATATGTTATAGGGTTGCAAAGAATTTTTGTATATCGTAAAAAAAAAAAAAATATGTAAATTGATGAGTTTCATCGAGCGACAAACCACTTATGCCAAGGATAAGATACTCTACACGGTACGTAAGGAACAGTGAGCTTTTTTTTTTTAGGATAACTCGCCTGATAAGAACTCCACAATTGATGAAAATTCAGAATTTGCAGATTAAGTAATTCCAAATTCAAAAACAATAAATTCAGAATTTACGGAATAATTAATTCGAGAATTGATGAAAATCCAGAATTGATCAAAATTAAAAAATTTACGGAATAAATGATGCCACAACTGATCAAAATTCAGAAACCGAGGAAGAAATTTTTTCCAAAATTGATCAAAATTCAACATTTACGGAAGGACTAATTTCAGAATAAGGCCGGAATTACACTATAAAAGTTTGATAAAGGTTTTTCTATAAAACTTAACAGAGATTCAGTATAATGGTAACCGATACCATAACTTTCGTCCCCAGAGCGGCCACAAACTCTGGGAATTTCCACACACACAATGTTTCTCTTCATATCCACATGACCCACAACTCATGTTATACCACTTGGTGTTAGAGCAATGGGCAAAATTTGCCTAGGCTTTTTTTTTCCCTTTCGGGACACCAAAGGATGATGATCTATAAAACTTGAAAAACGCCATCAGTAAGCAATTAGGTTACATAGTAGCGAATGTAATTGATACGACTATTGGTTCTTTTATAAAAATTTGAGGAAAACGACTTTTATCAAACTTTATAGTGTAATCCCGGTCTAAGTGAAAGGCTTTAATGATTTGGGCTTTTTTTTTTTTTTGTCTTGATTCGAGCTGGTTCGACCCACTCATTACATAGCTCTGTTGTTTTAGTATACCAGCAACTGACACAAAAAAAATCAAACATAATTTAATGCTCCGTATGGGAATCAAGAAATTATGTGAAAAGAGTTCCATACATTTCATATCTCCTATTAATTACGTGAAAGACCCCCCGAAATGTCAACTGGTGGTGTTCGAAAAAGCCAAAAGGAGTTGGGGAAAAGAGGAGAATTAATCTACATCAGAAGCAATAAATATACGAAGAAACAAAGAGGACGGAATCGCTCTACGCGCACACGAATGGCTGAACGCCATCGATCAATATAAAGCGTTTCCACGGCGCACACTAGTGTCACAAATAATTGATACGTACTCTCCACCGTCATAAATATTTGCTTTCGTGGGGGGGGGGGAGGCTTTTCAAACTTCTCCCGTTATCCACGAGACCCTGCATTATGCTCGACAACATTCAGGGGGGGGGGAACGGAGTGCAGGCGTGGGAAAAATGAACTGGAATTCCAGATTCAGCAAATGACACGGGAACGCTAGAACAACACAGTAATGTGTACCTATATATAACATTGAAAATGCTCTGCGCTTTTTTTTTTTTCCCTTCATTATTTGATCCGCTCCGTTTTCACGAATTTCGTAAGAATTGAAAGAGCGTTTCTGACTATTATGTATACGCTGCAACGCGAAAGTGAAGATGGCGAGTGGAAGGGATGGAAAGAGAATGTATCGACAAGCATCAGGTCGCTGATGAAGCTATTTTTCGGAGAAACCGTACAAATACTCTGTACCTTGATAATCCCTTCACTAGACGCGTGCCTTCTCACTCTCTTTCCAACATTCCACATGTGTATCTTCAAGGAGAATTGCTCTGGATGTTGGGGAAGAGGGAAACGGGCCCATAAATTATGCATGCACAAGGGGGTAGGATTACTTTTAAGAAAATATACCGAAGGCAAAAGGAACGAAGAGAAGACACGCATACATACATACGTACGTACACACATTCCTTTGTCTCTTTCCTCCGCACCGAAGAGAGATTTAACTTTTAGCTCCGTCTCATTATTTTCTGCGAGACTTTACGGTGTTGGTGGTGGTATTACTTCTATAATATCAGTGCGAATCCTTTACATAGGGGGTCGTTGTCGTTGCTGATTATGATACACGCAGTCGGTAGCGTATAAGTGCGATTAGAAAAGTTTGCCTGAATCTTAGCAGGTATTCGTGGTAATAGTGCTATTAGTGAGAAATGGAGGGAGGTCTTATTTTATGAGTAACTCTCTTGTTTTGTTTTGAAATATTCGGAAGTATTTTCGTATTTGGTCTTGGAAGAGAAAGCATTGAAAATGCTGCTTGTTATATTCAAAGTATATTAAAAGAGAGAGAGAGAGAGTGATCTTTTCCCCGTACGTATAAGTTTGCGAAGATGTCAATGCATTCACGAGACACGGATAAATCATAGCCTGTACAAGAAAGCCCCTAATGATGTACAAAAGCAAGTCACGAATACGTATAAGATGCAGCATGTGCCTATAATTGAGATATTTCATACTAATATGGAATAAGTATTACATAGTCCGTTCCTTATACGACTCTGGAATTCGATATATTCGATGCCAATTACAGTGGTCTCGAAAATCCGAGCCCCGAAAGTTCCGTTTCCGGATAAGACAAGGCACTGAAAATTTTCGAATTTCGTTCTTTTGAGAGACCTCTCAACAAAGAGAACTCTCAACTTCTTTATTTTTCCCCCAGGAATACTATATACATATAGCATAGTAATTTCAGTTTGAAAGGCACTAGGCAGCCCCCCTCCCTATAATGGGTAACTAGCGCAATAAAATATTAGAATCTCTAGAATAGACGTAGTCCAGTTTAACTTACACGGGGATCACTGAGAAAGAGGAGCAAGTTGAACCATTTTCTTCATAATGGTGGATAGATAGATAAATAGAACCGCTCAAAACCCGGAACTAATCATAATGGTGGAAAATGGCATTGTCCCCTAATTGCTTAAGTAAAATCATTGGTAAAGCAGTTGAAAGCTATCAGTGTCTCAGCGTAGTTCGCAATCAATCCCATCCCCGAATAGTCTCAGTAGTGGATTGAGAAGAGTAGCTATTCTAAATCTTCTTGCCCTTTTCACATTCTTCAATTATTGAAATGCATCGTATGGCATCTATATCTTATTTCAAGGATGAAAATACAGCAAGTATGCCTTTACTGCTTTTGTTTTAAGTAAAGCCAGCATTTCTTATTGTTTTATGGATAATTTAATTCGAGTTTTTAGATAATCCGAAGTGTCCTCGGTCCCATCCACCTCGGATTATCGAGATTCTACTGTAGCTGGAATGCTATATGGCATGATATCACTCAATTGATATATTAGAAAATATACGAGGATTTTTCAAAAAGTATCTGGCCATAATATTTCAAGCCAATGATGATAGGGAGTCATGGTTTGGCGCACGTATGTAAGTAATCTTAAGCCAGGTTTTCCTAGAAGCAGGTTCCTACAGTGCGTGAAGCGTTAAAACTCTGATTGATAAAAAAAACCTGAATTTCAAGTTTTTAACCGATCAGCGTTTTCACGCTGCACACGGCGCAGAAATTCTACTCCTATGAAAACCCGTCTTTAGTGCGCATGTTTGAATTTTTACCTGCCTGTAGAAGCTGCCAGTCCACCGATGACTGAGGAGATGTCAGTGAGCACCGTTGCATTTTCATTTTTGACAAAATGGCAGAAAAAGCTTAAATAACGCTACTGCATTAAATTTTGTATGAAGATTTGCGATTCCTGAGTGGAAACAATCTACCAGATTCAACAGATCTTCGGAGGGATGATAAATGGGCACTGCACCGATAAAGGAGTGTTACACCCCCCCGCCTCCAAAGATAGTCGCACTACAATGGAGACTCCATTCTTATTGCGTGTCCACTCTATTCCATATGTAGCCTACCACGTGTTCTCTAGTAGGCCCTCAACATCCAGAACTGAGATCATCATTGGTGATGTGAAGACTGAGGAATCTCAAACAGAGAACTTTATCATCAATCATTATCATTGCATCCTTCCATTCCGTTTTGACCACCGTTTTGTCAAAGGCATGCTGATCGTCTTCTTTGACTCCAGTGGCGTAATTCATCGTGAGTACGTACCTCACGGCCCAACTATCACCAAGGAGTACTACCAAGAGATTCTGCGTCGCAATCGGCAACTCTATCAAGATTAATGCAGTAGCGTTGGTCAAGTTTTTCCTGCCATTTTGTCAAAAACGGAAACGCGAAGACACTCACCCATCCTCACGCTCATCGGCTGTCTAATCCTCCTGAAAGCAGGAAAAAATTCAAGCACGCACAGTACGATTGCCTACATTAGTGCAACAAACCACGCGTTCCTAGCTTCCTTGGTTCAAATACGTAAAATTATGGCCGGATACTTTTTGAACTAACCTCGCACTTCATATACAGCAACGGTTCTTAACCTTTTGTCTTCCACGGATACTCCGTGCAGATGAGATTAAATAGAAGGACCGACCCGCGTGCCACCAATAAAATGAAAGTCACGCACCACTTTACGAAATCATATTCAGTTTATAGAGAAAAGTGTTTTCTTATCCAAGCTCACGGAACGAATGAAATTTCTCCAAGGTTTCTGTAGCACATAAAATTTTTATCCAGGTCTACTATTTCTGTTCTAGAACAGGGTGATCATGTACAACGTTAGATCACTGCTCACACTAATATTTACCCTTGTAATTATTACGCACGCGCTCGAAGGGGAACAAAAAGCCCATTTGCTCTTGGACTGGGTAGATATTAGTAATCTGTAGTGTGTAAAGTAGTGTTTTATCAACCTCTTTCTACTTGCGTACCGGTGAACTCAAGTGAAGAATTTAGCAGATTAGCATAAATGAGATAAATGATAATTTGCGAATTGATGGGAAAAGATAATAGGAGAGAAAATTCTCCAAACTTTTAACTTATTATAGGCAGTGAAATGTCACTACAACGATACTCAATATAGCGATCAATTTAGCGATCATCATTAACTATATAACGATATTTTTGTAAGTGTTGTTTGGAAATGTCTATATACTGCAGCGGTTCCCAAACTTTTGACTCGCGGAACCCTTTTTAAGTAAGAAAATTCTTTGGCGGAGCTCCGTAGGCATGTTTTTCAATTATTCAGCAAAATTACTCATTTATTTTTATTTAAAAATATTTATAATTATTTTTTTAAAGATTTTTTTGTTTAGTTTCCTCGAGTGGTCACGGAGCCCCTGGAGAGTGGCCTCCCACACGGGCTCCGCGGAGCAGAGGTTCTCAACCGGTTCTCCAATGTTAACCTGCTACCAATCAATATAGTGATAATCCCTCTACAACGATATCATTTCTTTGTCCGCAAAGTATCGTTATATCGAGATTTCACTGTATTCCCCCCATTTATATTCAACTATCACACATGCGAGAAACAGTTGAGCTGGAATCCCTTCCCTCCACCTATTGAATAAAAATATACATATTTGTTGTAATTCTTGAAGTAAAATTGTTTATTCGTTTAAAACCGGTTTTCAGCATCAAAATGAACAGTTTTTGGAAAGACATCAAAAATGCTGCATACAGGTGTAAATTTCATGCGCCACCTGAATACCAGTTACTATGATTATGTTTGCCGCAAAGTTTCAGTAATTACTTTTTTGGTGACCTGAATAACAATATACGTGTAGTTCTTTAAAACCAACGGACGATAGGATATTTTGTTGTGTATGTGTGTGCGTGCGCATTTTTTTTTCTTCTTATTTTAGGTGACAGCAGTTCTTCCAGTGCAACAACAATAATACTCTATGATCATAGATCGCGCGTAGATTGAGCCAAAGCTGGATCTACTGATGTTAAGACGGCCCAGCAGGAGCCAAACCAATTTACTTTTTCATCGCCAACGAGTGATACTTGTCTATATATCACCATAAATGCCCTTTTTTGCCCATTTTTCAAATTTTGTTTGTGAAAATGCTTTTTTTTTCCCCCTACCACAAATTCCTCTATTTCGTTATTGTTTTATATATATATTTTGAAGAACTTTTTTACATTTTGAAGACATTTTTCAGCATTGAGAATACCAAAACATTTTTTTTTTTAAATTTTCCACCCATTGTATTAAGGAGCTCGGTTGATTGCTCTCTAGATGAAGGGGTTTGAATTTTAAACGTGTTCCCGCTGCAAGTCGATTGCTCCCAATCTCATTTTCTTCATTGTAGGTGATGGAATAATTGGAAAGGGGGATTTTGAATCTTCTCAAACGTTGTTTAAGTAACCAGAAATATGCAAAATCTATGTGCAATTTGGTTAAGAAATTGAAGTGATAAAAAATGCGTTGATTCGCCTAAAAGAAGAAAAAAAATGTTTTACTAACTTTCTCTGCAGTTGACTTAAAACATTAATTTTGGAATTAATGAATATAATAAAAATGTTTTTTTTGGAAAAATTTGTTTTAAGTTTTTTTTTTATAAAATTTATGACAGTTAGCAAAGTTGAACTCAATTATAGGGAATTTTGATGCAGTAAAATATCGGTTGATATAAGTTTTAATTTTTATTTTTATCAGTGGATAAATTTTGTTTCATTTCGAGCCAGTTTAAGTTTCGATTTTCTGCACATCTGAATAAATTGGTTTTGTTTCCTAGCGTCACCTATCTTTGACTTTGAATATTACTTCCCAATTTTACATGTATATAAATTTTGGTCGTATTTTTTCCCATTCTATATTTTTTTTTACGGAGAAATAAATTTTTCAATAATTTACAGAATAATTGATTATTTTGATAAGTTGTGCCGACTCATAACGTAATCGGATAGAGTGAAATATCGGTAAATACGATGTTTCTTCTGCTTTCGTGAGCCTGAACCATTAAAATAATGTTATTAAACTTGATCACTGATCAATATCAGCGTAAAAGATGGGAGGGGGAGAGTGACATTCATATACATACATTTAATATACACATAGGCTACATTAAAAAAAATGGATTTGGCGCCTACAGTCCGTACATCGAGCTTTGGAAAGAGATACATGATCACTTCACGAATTGGCTAGCCAAAGCCCGAGTCATTTTTGAAAATAAGACTCTAGCCAAAACAGTTGGTCACTTCGCGAATCGGCTGTACTTCGGAATTTGGCAGTAACATATATATCCACCACAGAACAGGAATCAAAATGCAGTTTTAATAACTTTTAACTTTTCCTAATTATTCCAAACCGGTCTAAACTTCAGTAAAATAGGCACAGCCAATCATAAGTCACATAGGAGGACGCCAAAGGCAATAAATGTCCGAAACAAAAAGAAAATTAACCTGGAGAAGGATCATTATTATCACTATCAAATCGTTACTTTCGGCAACTGTTTCTAGAACCTTCCGACAGTCCACGCCATAATAAATCACAAACACCGTAAGAGATGGAGGAAAAAAGAAGGAATTAATACATTAGTTACTCAACCTGGACGAAAAGAAACAGCGTGTCACGCGGTACGTCCCGGAAATCTCACTCTTTCACTCGATTGGGGGGGAGAAAAAAAACATTCGGCACACAATTCATCAAAACTGGAAAACAGCAACTTCCGGATAAAGAGGAGAAATAAAAAAAATAAAAATAAAATAAAGCATTCCCAAATCCAATATAGTAGTGATATTCTCAGATTAGGGATTGGAAGACTGAGCGGCAAAAAGTGGATCGAAATAACATGGAGAAAGAAGACTGGAAATGACGCAAAACAAAAGCAAAAAAAAAAAACGAGAGGGAGTTGGTAGTCGAATACAGGAGCAGTGTCTACACGCTAGAGCTCGTTCGAAAGCAGGAGAAGGGATTTGGGAATCGGGAAAAGAATGGCTCATGGGGAAATGTGGGAAATCTGCAAGGAAAAGAGTAAGTAATTCAGTGTCCGGGACACACGCACACAAAAAGGAATAGCTGGAGGAAAAAAATCGAATCCAGACGTATTTACCGATAGTTAATTCAGTAATGATAAAAAATTATCGGAATATGGATTATAGTGCAGGGGTCTACAACCTTTTCAGACACTGCGGGACATATTAAACACCCCCCGAAGCCCGCGGGCCCCCAACTCGTGTAATTTCGTGGCGTCTTAAAAGAAAGGTGGAGAATAGGGCCTCGAGTTAAACAGGGACGAAAATAATTGAAGACTTCTATTTATTCTGAAATTATTTCTTTTACTAATTATTAATTTTGATTAGTTCTAGAATAATTGTTTCCCTAGTTTTTGGTTAATCACTGTGATTAAATCAATTAATTCTCGGATTAAATTTTATCTGAAATCATTTTATTCATTTCGTTGATTCTGGGAAATTATTTGCTTTCTCAATATATCTTGAAATAAATTTCTTTCAATAATTATGCAATTATTCTTCTATTCATGGCGAAATAATCTCTAACAGAAATAATGAAATAGTTTCTCTCATTTAATTCATTAGTTTCCCGATTTGTAAAGTCGTGACGGAACTCGACAATCTTTCATTTATTCTGAATTTTCATGTTTGCTGGAATTATTTATTGCATATATTCTGAATTTTTATATTGGTGCTGAGATTATTTCTTACGTGTATACAGAATTTTTACTGGCGCTAACATTATTTCTTACATGTATTCTGAATTTTTATTGGTGCTAAGATTATTTCTTGCATGTATTCTGAATTTTCAATGGTGTAAGATTATTTCTTGCGCATGTACACTGAATTTTCATTGGTGTAAGAATTTTCATGGGTGCTGTGATTTTTTCCTGCATTTATTTTGAATTTTCATAATTGTCACATTTTATGAATTTTCGATTCCTCTTTCCCACATGATAATATAAAATATAATCTAATAATTACGTTAATTAAACCTAATAAATCTCCTAATATAAAAGTCAGGGCTAAGCACCCCCTACCCGCCCGAATTTATCAATATGCCTCTGCCACCGCTATTATTTTCGCACCGGGTCTCGCGTTTTGGTAAGGACGGCCCTGTTCGAGAGAACAAGTGATTAAAAACCGAAATTTCTCAATCAAAATACTACAGCAGACCTTGTCCCACATTCATCAACTACCCCAAAAAAAAAACCTCAACTAAGTTTCGAGACAGCCCCTTGCCCAATACAGGGAAAAAGAAAAAAACCTTGATCATAAATCTCGAAAAGCCGAAGAAATGAGACACCCTGAGGAAAATAAATATATATAAGACACAGAAAAAGAGAAATCAGAGGGGGGGGGGGGAAACAAGACCGTGGAATTCCAGGAATGACGATTCCCAGACAACGACAAAAGAAAGAAGCGATGCCATTAATTCCACTCAACTCATTAAGAGTGGGGGGGGGGGAGAATATGGAGTAATATAATAATAATAAAATAAAAAATATGTCCGACGACCACCCCTCCAACAACAATTAATGTTCTGTAAGTGAGAACACATCACGTCTTAAGATGGCGGTGGGTGTGTGACAACAAATTTTCTTCGGAAAGTAATTACACCAAGAAAGAAGCCGATGCGACTGTGAGGATCTATTAACAGGCATTATAGCTTGGATAGAAGAGCGATATTCAAGTTCAATATCTTGTGAGTCTCATCCAATTATGAAATTATAATTACTTACATTGATTAATACTTTTATGTACCTCTACTTTGTCTTCCCAAAAAAACAAGCCCTAAGTTTTTTTTTTTTACTTGGCAGAGAATAACGATTTCTATCCCAAGAATTTTCACATTCCAGGATTTATTCAGGATTCCCTCACCCCATAAAGAAATTACACTCATGTCCATAAATTAAGGATAATGCCAGCTCCGGGCAAATAAACTTACTATTACATGGTTGGTATGATGGTTAATACATTGTATGTCTCCCATGCGATCAAATACAGTCCGTACAACGCCTAGGCATGCTGAGTATCAAATTATCGATCTGATCTTGGGGAAGATCACTCCACTCAGCAAGCAATGCTCTCCGAAGTTCCGGTACACATGTAGGAGGTGTTTGACGGGCTGCAACTCGTCGGCCAAGCATGTCCCACACATGCTCTATCGGATTCAAGTCAGGTGAGAATGCTGGCCATTCCATACGGGTTATATCCTCAGATTCAAGGCATTCGTTTACGATGTTTGCGCGGTGAGGACGCGCGTTGTCATCCATAAACACAAATTCTGCGTCCATGGCACCCCTAAACAAACGTACATGTTGTTCCAGAATGATGTCCCGATAAATTTGGGATTTCATGGTTCCGGTTTGAACATGCAGATCTGTTCTGGAACCCAGTATAATTCCACCCGAAACGAGCAATGCTGCACCACCGTAACGGTGTCGTTCAATGATGTTGTCTTGGTGGTAACGGGTACCTGGCGTTCTCCATATGAAAGTCCGACGTGAATCAGACTGCAAGCTAAACCTGGCCTCATCGGAAAACATCACACAAGCCCACTGTGACGATGTCCATATTCCATGTTCTCTACTCCAGGCTAATCGCTGCCGACAGCGAGTTGCCGTGAGCGGAACACATCTGACAGGCCTGCGAGCATATAGACCAATATCTACCAAACGTCTGTACACGGTTTGCCTTGAAACTGTGGTACCCCTGGATGCAGATAGCTGACGAGACAGGTCGGATGCTGTGCTCCGTCTGCCCAGAGTTGCCAGGTCCTTAAAAAATTTCCAGCCAAAATCCTCTTCAAAAGTAGCCAAAAAATAGCCCAAAATATTTGACCTTGTGCTGCCATCTATGAAGCAACATGCGAGCTACAGTTTGACGATATTCTAGTCTGCAAAGGTGTGGTTTACAGCTTTTCTTGTTATAGTCCCCCAATTTTCCGTAAAAATATGGGTTTTTTTTCACCGAATAAATTGATTTCTTTGAAAAGTTGCGAAAGTCAGGGCCATGGCCCCCACAAGGGGTGGGCTGACAAGGCTCCAGCCCTGGGGCACGGGACGGTTTTCACCAATTTTTTTTGCTTTTTCACGCTATAAATTCACCATAAAGGGGCCCCGTGAAAGTGGGGTCGGGGGGGGGGGGGAGGCCGCAAAAGATCTCAGCCTAGGGGCCCTGCTCTAGGATGTGGGGGCCATGGTCAGGGCTACACATTCTCTCTCCTGGAAAAACGGTCCAGAGATGACCAGGAGTGGAGGACGTCTTAAAAGCATCATGGGCCCCCGGGCAAATTGATTTTGCTCAGCCCTCTATCCAGACTGCAAATGCCTACTTACCAATTCCCATGCTTAATCTCGCAAATCTTAACCATATCTCATTTCCCCCTCCCACCGCTTTTCATTCAAGGCCTCCGTGACGTGCCCGGGTTGGCCAATGCGTCAAGACGACACTGCCTCAAATTGTACATAGGTGGCTATGAAATTTGGTACAATGATTTTAAAAATTAGGTATGGGCTTTAAATCCCAGACCAGATTTTTCACGGTCTTGTAAACAAAAAATTTAAGAAGAGGGTTCTCTTCTTGTCTACTTTTCTGGGTTCGTTTTAAGAGCATCCTGGCCCCGAGAGCCAAGTGATTTTTCTGATTCCCTACATGGAAAATCCCGAAAAATACAACCACCTCTCGTTTTTCTGAGGCCCATGCATTAAGACAAAACTGGTTCCTGGGCTTGAGCCCTATCAGCTCCACGCTTGTTGAGGCTACTTTCACAGGCCTACCTACTACCTTCTTTCACAGGCTTCTGTGGTCTAGATACCGTGTTTCCCAACCGTCGGGTCAGAGCAACACCTTCTATAGCAGAAGGCCTCCGTGCGAAGCTCGTGACGTCACTGAAGTCTCCCATTTCCCTTAAGGCGACTGCCCTATTGTAGAACTCCTTAATACACAGGCTGGCGCATGCGGCATTCTGGTCCTTTTTGTAGCACTGCTTACTATCATCGCATTGTAGGGTCCTTTCAACGCTCCTATATATTAGTTAAATTTATTGTGTTTTTATCGATTTTTTTCGTGAAATAACTTCAGAAATGCCTTGTTGTTCGGCTCCAAAGTGTTCCAATTCCGACAAAAAAGGTTTTAGAATGTTTAGATTTCCGGCGGAAAAAGAACGACGCGAGAAGTGGATCGTGAACTCCAGGAGAGACGATTTCATACCAGGAAACGGAGCTCGCCTGTGTGAATTGAGTTAAATTTAATTATTCTGCGTGAATTTTATTTTTTCAAAATCGTATTTGTGATAATGATTTTAAATGAGAACTATATGAAAAAATAAATCGTTTGGAGGTAGCAGACAATATTTGGCGCCATTGCTCACGTGTTGTGTTTAGATATAAAAGTTATGGTGATTTTCAATCATTTCCCCGGTTTTTTGTTCCGTTTGCTTTAAGAGAAAAGATGCATAGGTACATAATTTTGACCAAGAGAACTAATTTAAATTCAAATTATTTATGAATTTATCGTGGAATTCTCACTTTCTCGGCTCTTAGTTTGGCGATTTATCGCTACTACGACGAATTACTGTTATAGTGAATTTTAACTTATTTTGTTATGTTTTGAGGCAAAATTTCATGTGATATTTCTGTGGAAAATATATATATATATATATATATTTCCAGATTAATTGCTGTTGGGTCACTTAGTTTCAAGAAAAGAACTATATTTCTATTATTTAAGCATATTTTTTTTGTAATTCCCAAAGTTTACTGGTACTCTAAAGCAGCGTAATAATTGATTACATGGTGTAGAAAAATATGTGAAATTGTGAATGATATTTGTAAAATCTTGCTTTCATCAGTTATGTACATTATGTTTGAATATTTTTTTAATAAATAAATTTATTCACTCATTGAGCTCGTCAATTTACATTATTGAACCTGTGTGTGCTATTCAGAATTTGTAATTTACTGAAGAAAATTCTGATAAAATAAATGCTCCTAAAATATTTAAGAATTTTTTTTACTAAATTTCCAATATCTAGAGGCAGTAGTTCATCAAATCCTTAACTTCACACAATCATTTAATATCCAGAAGAAATTTTCTTCATGTAATCTAAATTGACTATATATATTTTTGTATGCCACTTTTATCCTGAAATTAAGGATCGGGGTAAGGGATATATAGGAATATTTTATTTTCACTAAAAACCTGAAAAAAAGTTAAGAATTTTTTTTTTTGCTATATACTTTTGTGTTTAAGATTAATTACTTGATCGTCATCACACGAACTGTTACGAATTTAACCTGTTGTTTACCAATAATTTCGTGAAACGTGGTTTATTTCCCATAGTAAATCCGTTCCTTGAAATTCCTCGTTTCTCCCACAAATTGAATTTTCCATACGCTTTTGCCAAGCATTTTTAGCGCGCGGGGAATTCTGTTAGGTTGCTATGCCAGATTTACCGACGCGATTTTTTTTCCCCTCTGTTTGGCGGTCATTTCCGAAGCGACGATTTCGTGCAGCAACCCTTCGGCGAGGACCAGAATGCCTGATGGTTCCGCTCGTATATGAAGGCGTCTTACCCTATTGTAGTGGCTATAATTTCTCTTATAGTCATTGGATATACAACATACTACTTCCCTTATAGTCATTGGATATACAACATACTACTTCCCTTATACTACATTGGATATATGATAACCTACCGGCCGCGGTGTCATAAAGGTTGAAAACCACTATCTAGAGCCTAGGACAGTTCCCAAGTTTTTGTTTTACGGTCCCTTCAATTATTGGGTGGCAAAGGCATTGTGGTTGAAAGTTCTGGCTTTCCATAGTTGGGTGAGATGCCTCCCCCTCATCCCTTCTGCCTTGTCAGGAAGAAAACACAATATGAGGTGGGGACTGAAGTGAAACAGAAAAACTGCTTTGCTCGCAAGCAAAGAAAAATGAGGAGAAATTCGCCATGAACACAATTCTGGAAAAACCGCCCAAAAAACCGCCACCCGCCAAAGCCAAAAATTTCCCGCCGAACCATTTTCAAACCAGCCCAATTTGGCGGGAAAACCGCCAATCTGGCAACTCTGCGTCTGCCAAATACCGGTCTTCATTCGGCGTTGTAACTCGGGGGCGACCTGTACTGTAGCGTCTACTGACATTTCCGTTATCTTGGAATCGTTGCCAAAGCCTAGACATGAAACTTTGGGCAATTCCAAGTTCCTCGGATACTTCCATCTGAGTACGCCCACATTCCAGGCGGCCGATAATTCCACTACCTAAAAAATCATCCACATGCGTCCTCTGTGTCATAACTATTCGCTTATGGCACTGAACGCCTTACAGAACTCTTGTGAACAATTTTACTTCTTTGCCACCATTCCTTATATACCTCCCTCTTACACTCTCGTCATTGTGACGTACTATCGGCATCATCTGGTGGCTTCCTGAAATTTGCATATCATTCTTGCAGATGTGTGTGTGTGATAATTCTACAGGTGAAATTTTTACTTAAGATTTCGATTTCCGTGTGATTCTGAATTATCCTTAATTTATGGACATGAGTGTACTTTGCGAGCAATACTTCAAGTGCATTTTGTACTGGGTGTCCCATAAGTTCGTAAACACTAATTTAAAAATTCATAAAAATTTAAGGAATTAGTATATTTTGTATTGGTATATGTACAAACAAAATACATTTGAACACATACGTGTTTCTGGGGATCCCGTTTATAACGTTTCCCGGTTAGTACGATGAATTTTCGTGGTCTCAACTATAAAAAATTCTCAAGATTTGCCTCATAAAGCGTTTTCCCGTGAAATTCCGGTTCTCGGAGACATATGCATGCGTACGCGCATAATGGCTGTCGAAGCCAAATTTTCCAATTTGTGGCTGTCAGTTCAAATTAGTAGAAACCATATAAGCCATCCTGTATGAGCTTGACAGACGCGCATTCGTTATCACATTAATTTTATGAAGTTATGCGATACTTAAGAACTCATTTTTACTCAAATTTGCATCAATATTCCACCAAGATTCTTGCTGGTTCCACGAAGAGTCAAATGACTTTTGACACCGTTTGAAAAATTTTTCATTGGCTTTCGCTAGGCTTTAAGAGCGGATTTCAAGCGAAATTCGCATCAATGTTCCATCGGGATCCTTGATAGATAGAAATTAATAACGAGATCCGGGAAGAGTCACATAACTCCTTAGACACCACTATAATTTCCATAGGCTTTTTATTGTATTTAAGGGAGGATTTTTAGTCAAATTTGCACCAATTTGGCACCAAGATCCTTGGTGGATACATAAAGAGTTAAGTGATCCCTCAGACACCTCTAAATAATAAATTCCAAAAGCTTTCGATTAGCTTTAAGCACGGATTTTTAGTCAAATTTGAAATTTGCATCAATGGTTACACCGAGGTACTTGATGGATCCAGGAAGAGTCAAATTACTTTTCAGACGCCTCTATAGTAATTTTCGTAGGCTTTCTTATTGGTTTTATGAGAAGATTCTAATCACGGAAATTTGCATCAATTTCCCATCCTAATCCTTAATGAATCCGGGTATAATCAAATGACTCTAAGAAGTCATTTCCTCCTCTTTCTTTTCATTCTATAGTAATTTCCATAGGTTTTTCGATTGGCTTCAAGAGCGGATTTTAAACCGAATCCGCTTCAATAGTATATATAGATCTTCGGTGGATCCGGAAAGAGTCAAATGATTCCTCAGACACATCTAGAATAATCTGCATGGGCTCTTGATTGGATTCAAGAGAGGATTAAGTATACTAAAATATTCGCAGACTTATTTTTATTGCTGACCAAGGTCCAGAGAACAACAGATGCAACCGCCAAGATTATTCTAGACGTGTCTGAGGAGTCATATTTGACTCTTCCCGTTATTTAATAGCATCCCGTAGTTATTGGTGCAGTTTGTTTTTGATCAGGCAATACGGACTGACTCGTTATTAATTTCTGCTACGGACCGGTTATTATAAACATTGCAGTGTACGGATAGTTATGACCAAATAGCATGTTTTCTATCCGGGTGGCCTCATTCGACACTTGTTGAATTCCCCTCCCACTACGATAACGAATAGCACGAGAAAATTCCATTAATTCCGCAAACTTTACGCGAAAATTCTCGATGTAGAAAATGCAACATAACACATACTTCCTTGAAAATTTTCAATGAAATTATTTTCGGAAGTTATTCCAGAGTGAAATTATCCCGCCATCGGGGTACGGACTTCGAACTCTTTTGGGAATCCGAGTTGTGTTCGGAAATTACATCCAGGGAGATCCATGTAGACCAGAAAAGGGTCAAATAATTCTCTGATTTTTAGGAGTGGGAGAATTCGATTGGAGAAGATCTCGAATCCACCTCAACTTGTTAATTAGAAACTCTGAACCAACACACACGCACATTCAGAATAATCGGGGTGTACGAAAGTATAATCGGTATCATGATTGTGTCTTTGATGTTGTCAGAAAACGTTCAGATGGAAATTATTTACTCGGTATTTCAATGATTCCGGTAATCAGAAAACTTTGTAATACAGTTTTGGATAGGTGTAATTAATTCCTATGGAAAAATTTATATGTGAGGTCCTGTGCAATGTATAGGCTAATTGTCGTTAAAATTGAAAACAACATGTCGCAGGAAAAGCGTTTGTAATTTTACTTGACCCTCTGTAAGACTGAATGTAAATTGGTGCTGTTGGCGTATTTTTAATTTAAAATATACAAATACAAGGCCACAACAGGCAAAATTCCCAACGAGATGGCTGAGAAAAAGATGCCCATAACAAATATGCATGTCATATAATTCAAAAGTACAGCAACCCAATTAAAAATGCAATCATAAAAACTAAAATGGAAATGTTTTTATCTGAAAGAAATCAAAAAAAAATTCTTTCAAATATCCAATTTTCTGTCAATATCGGCAGGGATTTTTAGTAAATCCGAAGAGTGGGAGGAACGGTTAAAAATCCGGAGTCTCCCGCCTAAATCTGGAGAGTTGGCAGGTCTGTACGTATTGAATTATCTACCAGGTGTCATACGATCTCAAATACACATTTTAAAAAAACACTTTCAACGTGAACGTCCCCCCACGTTGTATACGTTCATAGATTTCAACAGCTTTGACCACCATACAGGGTGTCGTTCGGATGATTGCGATGTCGCAAGAGCTTTTTCCGTGTACCATATTTTCCTGCGTACGATCCGCGGATTATGTCTTGAAAAAAAGTCTTTAAACATTAAAAAGTGCGGATCATCTACCGCGCGCTGCGGGCAATCTGCAGAAAAGGATGTTATCAGTCGCTAATAGATGGCAAAACCATTTGAGATCGCTGCTCAGCGGGTGACACTACGTCAGAGTTTTATACACGACGCGCGCATGCATAGATATTCTAGACACCGTGCATAGTGTCTAAGTGAGTAGAGTCTAAAGTGCTTGAAAAAAGCCAAAGCAGTTTGTTTGTTACTCTTCCTTATATAGCGTATGAGTTACACTGTTCAGTTCAAATAATATAAAAAAAAATTCCGGAAGGATTGTAAGTTTGGTGCAATCCCAAACGGTGGATGAATGAGGAAACTTATTTTGTGGCTGAAGGGCGTATAGCGTAAAAGAAAAGACAACATTCTTTACGTCACGTGCTCTCCCAGATATGAATTCAATGAAAACTCGTATTCAAGAAAACTTAAACGTAAAAGACGCCTGCAAAAAATGTGGTGCTTGTCTTTGTCATACCTGACCTAGTGGTTTGACTAAGAGGCCATCCCAGGTCAGGAAAACAGTGACACCCCCCCCCCTTCAGCAAAATTCCGTATATTGCATAACTTCAAAAAACGATGGTTGATGACGTAAGCAACCTTCAAACCCCCCCCCCCCTCCTTATCATCAGAAGTCAGCAAATCCGAACCCCCCGATGCTGACGTAATACTTGAATGACCCCCTAAGAAGTCACAGCCTTTAGATTCAGGAAATACACAGGTCATTCAAACGGAAAGTTAGAGCCTATTTGGAAAAGTTTCTTGGAATGACTGGAGGAATTCATTCCTATATACAACAGGCGGGAATTTACGCCGAGCTTCCCATGCTGAAGTATGCCAGTGGGTCAGTGATGCCTGGAAAAAGAGGTGACTATGAAAACCATAACGAGTTCATTCACAAAATTTGGACTTGAAACTTCGGACTCCAGTGATTCTGACTGAAAATCTTCTTGATGATTACACTGACTCTTTCGAATTAGCTAAAGAACTGTTGCGCTTATTTAGTTCCGATTCAGTTGAGTCTGAATTTGAAGGTTTTTTTTGATTGAACGGTAAATTTTGTTTTGTGTGTAAATAATGCTATCCGTAAATAAATTTCATTAATTATAGCGTACCAATGGATCGATTATTGAAATATAAGGTAAGTTATTATTTTTTTTAAATCCGTTTTTTCCCCTTTTCTTCAAACATCGCATGCGGATTATGCGCAGGAAAATACGGTAAATATAGGGTAACGAAATTTCACACAATATTCATTTTCTTCATATTTTTCGTCATTACATATATATATATATTTTCATATTGACGACAATAATTGAAACCCGGCAATATGAATCCGGAAGCTCAGTAAACGTTGCGAAATCCGGAATCGCCGGGCTAAATCCGGAAAGTTGGCAGGTCTGCTCATATAAGGGAAATATAAATTCTAGGGGGAATCCAAAACTTACAAAATGATCCAATCTATCATTACACACTGCACGCGAGGACCTCTGAATAATCAGAGTCATTGCATTCAAACACGAAGATATTTTTCACTGTAGGTACGAGAGAGAAATGGAATAATAATTGCTTAAAAGACAAACACATACAAGTATTAGAGGAGTTAATTAATTACACTTACCCTTACGATACTGACGTTATGGAACTCCCAGCATTCTCTCTCACCTCCCTGTCGGAATAGAGGAGTATTAATTAAAAACTCGTACACACACTTGTACGGAAGTAATTACACATACACACGAGCAATTAATATTAGTTGACTTCATACAAATCTATGTCCTGGAAAAGTGGAAAGAAATATTATTTTCGGATTGTTTTTCTCGTGGGGAGGATGTTTGGCTCTTAGAGAATTGTTTTCGCGTCGAGATTTGGGATTTTCTTTTGTGATTGGTCAAGCCCTGTCCTCCAATCATCGAGAAGATCATCGCAAGTACGACGTTCATTACTCATCCCATTCACAATATACGAGAATTCACCAAATCGCTCAAGGAATAGATCAGGGGTTCTCAACGTGTGGTCTAATGGGGCGGCGCTAACCTAGAGCCACCCTGAGGGGGTGTGCGACAGGTGCGGTCGCATCGGGCTCCGGATTTATGTAGCAATTTTTTTCTTGAATTCTGAATTTTCAATAATCCTGGAATTATTTCTTTCGTAAATTCTCAATTTCCAGCCCGTCTGGAATTGTGTTTTTCTAATAAATTCAGAATTTTCATCAATTCTGAAGGCTTTTCTTTTTTCGTTTATTCTGAATTCACCTGAATTCTGGAATTCTGAATTTTCTTGAATTCTGAATTTGCCTGTATTCTGAATTATCCTGAATTTTCCTCACAATTCTAGAATTCTGGAATTCTGAATTTTCATCAGTTCTGAAACAATTTCATTTATTGCGAGTTTTCACCAATTCTAATAATATTTCTTTCATTTATTCCGAATTTTCATGAATTCTGGAATTATTTCTTTCATTTATTCCGAATTTTCATGAATTCTGGAATTATTTCGTGCATTTATTGTGAATTTTCATGATTTTACTTATCTGAATATTTTTGATTCCCTTCTCTCACAGAAAACAAAAATCGAGGCCCCGCGTCTGGTAAGGGCGGCACTGCGCTAATCTTTGTGAGGGGCGTCGTGGGGAGCTGCTATAATTGATGTGTGCCTGGTTGGTGCTTTGAAACGGTTCTTTGTTGAACTGACAAAAGTTTGAAATTCACTGATGTAGACCATAGTTTCTCAAACAAGTCGAACCTGGTTATACTGTAGTACGCTGGTTATAATCGCTTAACGCCAGGAATTTTCAGTGGACAAATATTCCACATACAGTAAAACCCCTCTTTAGTGGACACCGGCGGAACAAAAAAATCCGTCCGTAAAAGAGGGGTGACCGTAAATTATGTTGTTTACTCAAGAAATTTAAAAAAAGGTAGTTAATATTTGAGATTTTGAGAATCAGTGGCAGTTGAAGAGGAGTTTCACTGTATAGGGGAATTCCAGTCCACGCGTTCAACCGCTATTCGTACATCGCACGGAATTCTGAGAAATAAATAGTGGAATTATATTGGTGTTCGCGTCTGTATACACACAATTTCAGGCATCAAGCACCAATTCATTATGAAGTCCTTGGAGGAATGCTCATGAGTTTTTCGTCAGTACAGTTGTTGTAATAGTGAACACCACGGTGATCGTGAGCAAAGTTTTGATGACTCCTTCTATTCTCATCATAAGGTGACAACTTTGACGTGTACTCTAGCCGAAACAAGGATTGAAATACTAATTCTAGGATGTGAGTGTTCGATAAGGAGGGTGGTCATGTGGTTATCAACCAGGGATCCTTGGGCCCCCGGTTTCAGTGGTTCAAAGATTTCAGGGTCTCCGTGAACTTGAATGAGATAGCAATGAACTTACGGTTTTTAGTTTATAGTAAAAACCCTGTCTTAATGCCACTCCTATTTTACAGCCAAATAATATTTACCCTTTTAAATTTCTTCAATAAAATCACCATTACCCCCTTTTACGGTCACCCCTCTTTCACGAACGAATTACTTTGCCCCTCCTGTGTCCGCTGAGGAAGAGAGGGTTTTTTACTGTATAACATATGCTAAATATCATTCAGCGAAGGTGCCCGTGACCTTGGTTGATTGGCAAAGGGTTCCTGGCCCTCGGTCTTACTGGCACAAAGGGTCCGTGGAACACAAAACGTTCAGAACCTCTGGATTAGGAGATTGATTATATAAATACATCGCGATCACAAAGTTGAACACTTAGTTTGAAATGCTGCACAATATTTGGTGACTCGGACCACGGGTATCGTGAGCAACTGGTTAGAGATACCTCCGCTACACGCATTCTAATTGTAATACGTAAAAGAGTGGAAGCTCTCTTTACACGAGTTACAAAAAAAAAAGCACGAACAAACGCAAGATCACCGCAGAAATGCTTGGATTTATTCAATTATTAATTATGCAATTTGTGTTTGGGGTGGAGCATACTATGACAATATCCGGAAATTAGATAGCATGTACGATAGAGTAAGATATCAAATAATAACAGATAGTACGAAAATACAGTTCCACACTATATCTCTAAGACAAAACTACATATATAGAATGATAAAATTTTCACAAGTAAATGAAAAATATTTAACAAAAAATCGAAATAGAACCACAGGTAGATACAATATCAGGTACCGAAGCCTAATAAAACACTATATAAAAAGAGCTTTTCCTACATAGCCCCTAAAGTTTTAAACTGATTTTATACTGAAAATCAAATTAGCAATAGAAAAAACATAAATCATATAGTATTTGACTTTGTTAAAAATAATGATTATGAAATGATTTTAACAAATAATCAGGTATAAAAATAGTTTTGTGCACTGTGTACGAAAAGAGAAAGAAATTGTAAAATGATGAACGAATGTGTATATGGTTGTTATTGTGCATATAAGTATAGATAGATACATGTATATGTATGGTGTTACATGTTTACATGTAATGTACCAACTGATATTCATAATATGTAATTTAATTATATAACCGCGATTATGACTCTCAAAATGAGAAATCTAACATCTTAACGTACACCGTAATCGTAAATATATAAATAAAAAGCAATATAACATGTCTAATCTTTATAAAAGCCGTTGTCTGAAACATATGTGATTATAACCCCCTTTAGACCTGCTGGAAGGACTTTTAAGTCCCTTGGGGTCACAAATGTTTGTATTCATGTGTTTTTATGTTTGTACCTATGTGTATGTTTGTATTTGTATATATGTCTGTGTTTTTGTGATTTGTTTATTAAAAATAATAATAATTACCTTTGGCTGATTAATTATTTTCGGCGCGTCTCGTTTTTCATTCACTTCACCCCCCGACCCTTCCGTGCTAGACAATCCACCACCATTAGAAGCCACCAACGTTGACATTTAGATCGAAAAACATCAAATATACCGAACGCATAATCCAGTGAATACCACAATGGAATAATCGCATCACACATACGGTACAGGGAGCTACAACACAGATCTCCTCACAAACATGCGGTCACTGAACACACACGAACACACATAATCCACGTGCCGAAAAAAAAAAAATGTCGCACACCAAACCACACGTTAACCCCCACCCGGGGGCGACAAAATGCATAACGAGCTTTTCACGGCGAAAAACGAATGAGGCAACTGAGATTCCAACGAGGGAACCGAGTTGAAAAAAAAGATAGCATTTCCTTTCCTCCTTTCCATATAATCAACATTTCAACAAGTTTCATATCTTAATGCCGTGTTTACTTCATGGGGCGCCTACGTTGAGCTGGATCAGATAGCGGCTGAATTAATGGCGAAAGTTAAGACATTTTTTTATTTCTGTTTAACCTCTGGTGCATCATCTTCTTTTCCCAAGTTTTGATTCTATTTATGAACTTATCTGGTAAAAAATGGGTATAATACGGGGTCATTATAATTTAAGTGACCCTATTCGTAGTGACCGGCCTCTATATAATGTTATATTATGGGATCTGCTATACGGGTTTTAGCCAGCCCATTTTTGTGACCGCTGTTTAAATTCTTAAACGAATCGCGCAATTTTCATTATGATGACTGGTTACTTGAGTGAAAATATTTGTGGGAAGTTTTTCGAAAAATTGAGCACGTTTTTTTAGAATAAATGTATTTTTACTTCCATCACCTTTTTCCTGGTTTTTCGTGACACCTATTTCCTCATTCCGTGAGTCTTTCTTGATATTTCCGTCACTTTATCATTTTGTGACTTCCGACACCTTTTTCCTCATTTGTGATTTTTTTTTTTCCTTGACTTCCATCACCATTTTTTACCATCCTGTGACTTTTTTTTTTCACTTTCGTTCAGGGTTGGGGTTTGGCCGGCAAAAAAGGGGAGGAAAACCAGGCGAACAGCGGTAGTAACGGCAATAATAAATACTATGTGCACGCGCGTGTTACTGTCAAAGCCTGAAGTTGGCCAACCCAGTTGATTTGGCCAATGTCCGATATTCGGGCTTTAGCTGGCCCCTATATATCGATCCCCATGATTCGGGGTCATCGCCGCATTGGCATTTTTTTGTGATAATTATGACCATTCATAATCCATAGCTATCGTTAGCAACCTTAACGATCAAAGCAATCTGAATATCGATATCTTAGTGATACATATGTTGGGATGTATCAGGATTGACATTTAGGGCCCGACGAAAGCTGGAATTTCGGACATTGGCCTGTCCAACTTCGGGCGTGGGCAGTAACATATACATACACAGGGTGCATAGCTAATAGGGGGTGTGGTGTTTTACTGGCGAACCGTTGATCCAAGAGGTATACTTCTAATTCTAAACAGTTTCCAAACAACTCATATGTCATTCATGTTTCAAGGGGACATATAGTTATCAAAATAAAAATAAAAAAACTTTTTATACAGTTCCCTTGTCAGCAAAATTTCGTCATCAGCTCTGCCCCTCTGAATCCTAACACATATTGGTAGGATCAGAAACGTACACGAGGCCCCCCACCCCCGAAGATCAAAAAATGATTTTTTAATGCAAAAAATACTTTTTAACTGAAATTTCGGAAGAAAATACCTTTATATGTTATAATCAATTTCTGTTAATTTCAATGTTATTTGAAAGCTAAGAACTCGAAATTTCTCTTTAAGAAATTCATTGCGACCCACCCTCTAAGCCATATAATGATATATCGCATAAACGACCTTGGCCCGCGGGCCAAATATGGGGTTATCAAATGCATCCTACCCTCCTCAAACCTAATTTTGTAAAAATGAACTAAGCGGCACATTTACAGATCGCTTAAGAGTCCCCTGGTACATTTCCAGAGAATTTAATGAGCCCGTGGCACATTTTCAGGTCATTTAAATGTCCCGGTGACACAGTTCCAGAACATTTTAGCGATCCGTGACAAATTTAGAGATCCCTTGAGTGACGTGTCAGTTTTAAGCGGCCTCCCCAGTGCGGTTCTACATCACTCAAGTTACCCGCGGATCATTCCCAGATTACTTAAGTGATCCATGGCATAGGTACGGATCACTTGAGGGATGCGTGGCACAGTTCCAGAGCACTTCAGCGGCCCGGACACATTCCCAGATCACTTCGATCCGCAAGATCTAAACGACTGTGACATAGAATCTGGTTCTTTGTGGTTCGTTTTGTGTTTGACCGAGGAGGGGGGGGGGGGCACTCCAATAAATGCTGGATAGTATACACCGCTCTATATTCATTGTATTCCTGTATTACCATTCATGTCGATGGCATAGCTGCCAACTTCGGGGAGTGAGAATTCGGGAGGATTTCGCGCGAATCCAAGTTCCGTACAAAAATAAATGTAAAAGGGACCTTTTTAAACTTTTTAGGGACTTTTCATTAGTAAAAAGAGAAATTGTAGGGATATTTTCCTGTTGCAAAAATCGACACCGTGGCAAACCATCGCTAATCATGGACAACGTTTGAGTTAAAAAATTACCTCTTAAAAATCAAATCTCGCAAACCACAAAAAATCTCCGTCGGGCCCGAAACGGGACGTATGGATAAAGCAGAGAGATACACGCGATCGTGCCAATTTTGGATTTCCAAAGGCGGGATTTTGCAGATTGACGAATTTTGTGTTTTCTCCTCCCCAAAAATGAAATTTTTTGCGATTTGATGAAAAATGCAGACAATTTACACAACTATTATGAAGCGGCAGTTTTTTTTTATTCGGGTAAATCCTTGGGGAATAATTTTTTCCCCTAAATGTAGGGGTTTTTTACAAATTACGTGCGAAATTCGGGAGGTAAAAGAATTTTCTCGTCCGGGAGATAGAGTAGAAATCCGGGAGACTTGGCAGCTATGAGATGAGTCATATTAAGAAAAGATAGATGTTTTATTAAGAATTTATTTACGAACAACCTGTTTGCCAGAAACAGTTGTTTGTAAAAAAAAACTAGTTTTAAATGTTTCACCTTTGTAAGGAAACTTCTTTCATAAGAGTTCAAATTTCAAATTTTTGCCCCAGCAAAAATATGGGAACATAGGCGGAGACAGACTTGGAAGTATGGGGGGCACAGTCATTATTGCTGGCGGAGCAAGATAATGTCAATTCTCATTTCATGATTTTTCTTGATTTTCGTCACTATCATTTCGTGACTCTCGTCACCTTTTTCTCAATGACTTTTTCTTGACTTCCGTCACTTTTTGTATTCGTGATTTTTTTTTTACTTCCGTCACCATTTTTTTTACTTCGTGACATTTTCTTAACTTCCGTCACTTTTTCCTAATTTCGTGAGTTTTTCTTGACTTCCGGCGCATTTTTTCTCATGGGCGATTTTTTTTCCCCTTTCCAGCACCTTTTCCTCACCTTAAAATGGCCAATAGACTACTTCGAATGGGGGTAACCGAAATTATAACCACCCAGTATAAAGTCATCACTACACCCGATCGTTCTATAACCGTCGCATAATGGAAACAATTCACACAGATGTGCCAGATACACGCCATTGACGTGTACGTAATGATTCGAGGGCTCGGGGAAAATTTGTCAACAGCTATCATATTTGCATTATACTGTTCATCAATCGATCAAGCTGATCGTGTATTCATTACCAGTCGCATACCGACCTGTCTCTCAACATACGTGACAAGACAATATAAACGACGGCGCTACACAGAGAAAAGGGATATTTATTATTCAGGCGGTCCTTCTCGACCGATTTATCAACTTTTGCCTTCATATTCTTCCCACAGCATCTTCTCGAAAACAGAAATTATTCCGCCATTTCTCTTAGTAGAATGGAGGCACGTTTTTGTTTATGTTTTTCGAGCGGAAATTCATCGCGACGTTCATATATATGCGGTTCCGATGCGCTAATGGACACATACTTGGTGTGTGTGTACCACCTCCTTATCCCTAACGAGATATAGGTCCTTGAGCTTTTTCCCAAGTCCTAGGTTGAAGACGAAAAACATTCACTAGGGAAATTAAATTTCTTTAGGAGCCAGTCGTGACTTTGAACAAGCGCTGTCTTAATATGAGGATGTGGTGAACTCCCCCTGCCCCGGGTACGGTTCGAAAGGACGGAAATTCTTGTGATACCCTACTCGAAAATTTGGGTAGCTGATTAGGTTTTCTCGGCCCACGTTCGATGAATGAGATTTTCTCATAGAAGAGAAAATGATTCAGATTCATGAGTTTAGTAACCGTCGCAGGTTTCAGTATTATCAGATATACAGAAAACTGGCTATACGTAGAGATGCTGATTTTTGGTGGAAAGAAAAATTCATCTTTGCCTCTTCAGGGGAAGTCGAACCCATGCCCTCTTTTATGGTGGACCAATGCACTACCACTACGCTGTAGAAGCAGACGGAGTATTTCTTCTTCGGAGGGCATGCTGAACGACGCCGTGTGATCGACAGTGGCAGCTGTCAGCTAATGGCTTGTAAATGACATCAAGGCCACCAGTTGGCGACATATATGTAGAGAAAGATGCCCTCCTTCAGCATTGGTTTGAGGGCCCGATTTGACATTATCGTGAAGGGTGCCATCAGGTCCCAGGTACGAACCGGGAGAAAAATATAGAACAACTTATTTTCCCTGACGAGCTTGAGGTGTCCGCCGATAGATGGCGCCTTCATTTCCAGCCCATCTCGTTTATGGTAGTAAACTGCGATATGGTTGGAGTTGGTGTTTGGTGAAGTAGTATTGGCTCACCGTTTTTCTCCCACACCAGTGGTGAACATCTTCAGAAGCTATTTGATGAAACTGATGGCACAACCTCCGATCCGCGGGCCACATGTGACCCGCGAAAATTGTTCCGTTAGAAAAGTATAAATATATATTACACACACAACGCGATAAATACCTAAACGCGCGGGCCATATTTTCTTCAAGAAAATCGGGATGCATACTGTATTTCGTCTATTATCGCAAAAGATCGTCAGGTATAAGTAAAGTTGCCAATTATCACAAAAAAATTGTCATAGGAAAGTAAAACTGCCAATTTCGGAAGAAAAATATTATCAGAGGCAAATAAAGTGACTAATTACAGCAAAAAAAAAAAGTTGTCAAAGGCATTGATAAGTCATGGAAAATAATCTCAATTCTTATTTCCAATTTTCCCGTAAGCCTCATTGAAAATGAAGCAAAAAATGGGGCATTTTTTATGGAAAAGTTGAGACAACCCTAATTACTGGAATATCCGTTAAAGTTTACAGGTCATACGGTTAACACACACATATTCAAATTTCTGACCCGCGAAATAAAAGGATGTCCAATCCTGCCCTAGCCGTGTCATCTGAAGAGTGCCTTGGGACATATTATTTTGCTATTTAGTATTGAAAATGTCGACCTCTGTAGTAAAATTCCTGAGCAAAAACATACAGTAGGAGCAACTGATAACGAGCCCACATGCAGCTACATAACCCCCTGCTCCCTCGATAGAATGTAGTGCCCCTAGTTGTGAAAGTCGATATGATCCTGGCCCATATTGTTTTGAAATTTGAAATATTTCAAATAAACACCTCTTTCTGTTTTTTCCCGATAGAATCAATGTTTATCTAAGATCTACTCCATTCACCGGGACTCGAAAAAAAGGGCTTGGAAACAGAAACCGGAAGGTCTCATTAAGTGCACACCACTGCTTGAGAAATTCCACATCCCACCAACGACGATGTGATTCTGGCGCTTTGGCACGCCTGGAAAATGATATTTCTAGAAAAACTGGCCCTGGTATAAGGACAAGCAGCATTGCTAGATGCCACGTCATTTTCCACCCTGGTTCACCGCTATAAACACCCCGGCCTTCCTCCATCGACGCGTCGGTATCAGTTGGTTAATAGCCCACTTGATACGTACAACATTACCGACTTCCTTGGAAAGCCTAAGCTGCCAGTATATAGTAGGAGAATAATATACTCGACTCAGACTGGCAGTCGAGTTTTGACGGCGGATGAGGGTGATCTGCTTGATACGCCAGGCGCTGATGCCTTATATAAACTAAGGCATTGCTGGGAAACTCCAAGAATCAGCTATTATTGCTCCACTCTGCAATAGCTTACTTACTATTGTTTCGATTCATCTTTAACAGTTCACTGTTATTACAAGACGGATTAAGGTCGGTTGAGGGCTCCGGGCGCAGAAGAAAATACTGGGCCCCCCCCTAAATTAGGAAAAAATATAAAGTTGGGGTTTTGCGGGCCTTACAGAAGTCGGTGCGCCTGCGGATAAATCCATCTCTGCTTTCTGTTACTCTTACTACTACAGTAAACTCTGGGTAACTCGACTATCCGGATAACTCGACATCTATTATTCCCTTGGTGGGCCCAATACTAATTTGAATGAAGGGGAAACTCTAACTCGACACGTTTGGCTTAACTCCGCTTAAGTCGACTACGATTGGTTTTTACAATTGCCCGTGTGCTACCATTCTAAGAATTTTTTGACGTTGTCCGTGGGTACTTCGATAATCCTTTGTTTCTTTGTTCTGTATGATGAGTCCTTCTTTTGCGTTATGTGTGGTGGGAGCAGGCATGTGAAAAATGAATGTTTGAAGCCTCTTGGCCAGCCTATCATTTCAGTGGCGTTTCCAGGTCTTTCATTCTTTTCATAGCCAAAAGAAAAGTGGATGATCCCTATTGGATGTTGAAGTTGTCAACATCCAATTAGGGATAAAAATCTTATCTATTGTGAGTTTTGATATTGTCTGTTGCGGAGAATGTTTTCGGCGGGACTCGGGTTTACAATTTCGTGGAAAAAGGGTAAAAGAAAAAGAATATATCATTTGGTTATCATTGTGAGTATCGACGGCCGTGAATGCAATAGCTCCACGTGAACTTCATACTTTAACTTTAAAATCAAAAGTTGAAATTTTCAAAAAACTAGAATCGGGAAAAACTCAGTGGAGACTCGCCGAAGAATATGGAGTTGCACGGATCGCCATTTCAACATTTGCTAAAAATTTGAATCTTCCTATGAACCAAGCAGAAAACGCATAAGAAATCAGAATTCAGCGATGTAGAGGAAGCAACTCTTTTGTGGTTCAAATCCCTCAATCTCACTCAATCCCATTATCAGGATCAATAATTCAAAAGAAAGAAAAATATTTCGCAAAACATCTCAATCAAGAAAATTAGGAATTATCCTAAGTAAGAAAACTTTTTTACAGAAAATTTGTGAATTTGTAGATGTTAGATTGGACGCAAAAACTTCTGTTTCAGATGCAGTTGAAATGATTGATTCTGCATGGAATTCAGGCACGAGTGACACGATTGGGAACTGCTTCCGTCATGTTAGTATTTGTTCTGAGTCTTTGGAGAACGATTATTTCTCCGAAGATTCCTCCCAGATTAAATGTGAAGATAGCATGAATAGCACTATGGGTGATTGTATCGACGATGAATTTGTGAGTATTGACTCTAATCTTGTAACTTTAGGACTTTTAGCAGATGACGATATTCTAGAATCAATCACTCAAAGCAAGTGCTTCACGTTTCGAAGAAATGGAATCACACACAGAAAGTTCAAATGAAGAAGTATCTGCACCATCCATGATGCACTAAAAGCTCTAGATGTCATACGTCACGCGGTATAAACTGAAAAGTGTAGAAAAACTTTTGTTTTCTCTTCGGAAAGAAAAATAAGCAAATTGTACTTGATTATTTTTCATGAGGTAAATTTTTTTTATACGTTTTGATTCTATTTTGAAACAACCCCGAATTAAAATTAATGAGAATTAGCATTTTATTTAATACAATTGTTAGAATGTATATAATTACGTGCACAAAAACGATCGGACAAAAATTTAGAGTGAGACCCCGCTAACTCGACATCCGCTTAAGTCGACATGTTTGTCGATACTTTTGGGAGTGTCGAGTTACCGAGAGTCTACTGTACTTAAACGAACACGCACCTCGTACAAATTCCTTAGAGGGAAATTCTGATTCAGAACATGTGTCGAAACGAGTGTATGTACCTATATGCATCGCCCTAACGTACTTATGTTGTTAGAGTTGTGCATGTTTCGTGTTCTGCCTAATGCTGCGGCTACTACTAAACCACACATGCACCTCGTCCATCTGGCTAGTGCTGCCATCTGTGTTCCGTACTTTGACGAAAAGATGGGAAACGCTTGAATTTTTATGTTATGTAAATATCATGTTGACGGTCTGCCTGCTCTCTGTGTAGAGACTTTCTGTTACTATAAAATAGGGGTGCCTAACCTTTTCAGTCCGCGAGTCAAAAACTTTCACATATGAAATAACCATATGACCCGCATTTTACGGGACATCACCACTATTTTAGTCGTCCCAAATTTTGAATAAAATGTCCCGTTTTTTCCACTATTTTCAAAGAAGCTTACTTGAATTTTGAAATCAAGAAGTGAGAAGTAATGTCTTTCGCAATATTTTTAGCTGAAATTGTTTCTTTATTTTCCTTCGACAATTTTTTTTTTTTTGGCTATAATTGGCAACTGTACTTGCCAATATTATCCAAAAGATATGTCATTTTAAATGGCAAATGGTATTTAGTGATTTCTATCGTGTCACAGAAATGGTTAATAGCAGTTCTTGTGTGGAGTTGAAGTGATTCTAAGTGATGTTTTCCGAAAATGTGAGCATAATGTTCATTAGCCGTTTCCTCTACATTTCGGTTAAATTATAGTATGGTAACAAGACTTACTATGCTGATTTTCGTACACGTGAAAAACGTATCGTGGATGGGTCTATTTCAGCGTTTCTCAATCTATGGTCCGCTGACCAGAGATGGTCCCACAGGCAGATTTGATAAAATTATTCACCAGTTGTAATTGATATTAGTAATACTATATGGGTTCAAATAAAATTATACCTTTATACTTAAGTTCACCATACATCATCGAGGAGAATGCAGAAAATTGCGATATTAAATAGAGGGGGATATTATAAAATTTCGCCAAAATTTTCACTTTATTGCTTTGAATGCTATGGGGGCCGTTCAAGTATTACGTAAGAAAATTTTTAGCCCTTTTTGACCCTCTCCCCCACCTCTTGTCAGCAAAATTTCGTCATCAGCTCTGCCCCTCTGAATCCAACTCATATTTTCATAAAGGGTGGTTGATGACGTAAGCATTATCCAACTCCCCCTCCCCCCCCCTTTGTCATCAAAAGTCAGCAAATCGGAAACCCCCTCCCCCCCATCGATGACGACGTAATACTGGAACGGCCCATATTTGCTAAAATTGCTGAAGGGTGTGTAAAGGACTGCTACAAATAGCCGATAACAAAAATAAACAGTATTTCACGAAAAAAAATATTCAAATAATCTGATAACCATAATTCATTAAGAAAAAATACGATAAACTGGGATTTCAAACAACAATCCGTAAAATAATGGACATCGCAATTTTCATCGAAAAGCATTGCCAAAATTAGGCACAATCACCGACCGTAATTAAAAATTGCTGAAAAATTGCGAAAAAAAATCGTTAAAACTGACAAATATGTGAGATGAATATTTATAAATTTTACCGTATTCATCATGATATAAATCATATCATGAAAACGCCATGTGTGTGTTACGAATTTAGTAGTTACGACAAATTCAATTATGTATCATTGAAAAAACGGGACAAATGTGCAAAAAAAAAGTCGGATAAACTAAATTGATTGGCCAAACCAAATTCCTGAAAATTACAGGAATGTCCCGTAATACGTGAATTGTTTCAGGCATTTCACTGGTCCTTCTTTTCAGAAAGGTTGAGGAATACTGGTGTATTTCATTTACGCAATCAATTGCCGATTTAAACCTACGATACCTTTTACTAAGTTGCTCCATATGAACTTGTCTCTAATTCTCAACCTTGATCATATTTCATGCAGGTATCGCACAGATTTCAGAAACAGATAGCGCGATGAACTTATCTTCTATCTACTTCTGAATTGCTGTTAATTCCTTCTCTAATTTCGTCTATGTTTCCATCAGCGAACCCCTTTTCCATTAACAATACAGAAAAAATGTTCTCATAGTTCATAGTCCAAGTGTTTATGTTGTTCGTGAAAAATACTGGGACATGGGACTTATTTTTTCCCCTCAGTGCTCACGGATTTGAAGATTTAACCCTTTAAACGGCAATTATAAATCACTAACCCCCTTCAAAATGCCGGATATTTTTTTTTTAATAAAGTAAGATTTCTTCCGATTTTCAGCAAGTGCAAACTAAGATGTATGTATGGAATATTTTTTCATAGAAAAATAATTGTTCCAAAATAGCTGGGCTTGTCAATGCTAAAATATGCCCAGATATCTCGTCATTGTCACTTGAATGTTGGTAATGATGGTTGTGGTATGATACTGTTAGTTATGCAATAAACACGTAACTTGTATAACTTTTTTTACTGCGCCCACAGAAAAACAGAGAACTTCTTGCACATGGGAGACATGTGGATCCAGGGCTATATAGTGGCAGGTGTAGCTACATCAAGGGCTGATCGAATTTCAAGTTTTTTTAAATTATATATTTGACTGCAGATTCATTGATGCCGTTGTAACAGGCGAAACCACAGCAATGAAGCTAACCAATGCCAATATATGGAATTTCCCTTGCAAGTTTTCACGATTACAAACATTTAAACAACAGTCTTGTATAAACATTTTCAGAAACATCAGAAAAACCTTCAAGAGAGATTTTAGTAAGCGTTTATTTGACACGTACAAGTTATATTTTGTTCCGATACGAGAGAATTATCACCGCAACAGTGTTGTTCCCCAGAAAACTGAGAAAGAGACAACGGATAGGAGGCCGACTGAAATTGTTTTGAGCACAGTGGTGCCATCTCTTGTAGGAAATCTAAATTAGTAGTTGCAAAGGAGGCACGAAACATGTCGGAGTTCCTGAATCTGTTAAAAATGTGTAATGATTGCATTTCTGTTATGCTACGTGCCACACCCGCAACCAGACATTCATTTTTTCAAAGCACGCAATCACTCGTCGAACTTGCAAAAGCCATTTAAATTCGATCATAACCAAACTGCTCATATTTCTGGGAAAAAAAAAAATTCTCTTGTTTTTATTACTTTTGAGATAAAATATTCTCGGAAATACAAAAACACACACAAGGTTCTCTCTCTAAAATACAGAGTACCTGGATATTGAAGCACACTTATTTCAAACACCAAAAACCCTCTAACACATGAAACAGAACACGACGATGATAAAATAATAACAACAACAACAATATGATAAGTAGGACGGTGAACGATAACAAAAAAAAAAAAGTTATAAAATCTTTATATCACACTGTATATACATTCTGTTATCAGAGATTTAGGCTTTTCCTCTTAACTTAAACGTAACTCTCGTAAAATCTCGAATTTTTCTTTTATATCAATATATATTCAAGGGTTTATATAGGTTATTTACACAGGCTTTCCACAGGAAACAAAATCTCCGAACGGACAGAACACTCTTCTTAAGAAAAATATTATAATATCACGAGGTAAGAAAAACATGAGAGTAGAAAAAGAAAAACGAAAAAAATCTTTTATCAAGATTTTTCTTTTTTTCTCAGCCCCGAGAGCGCCAAAATCGCTATTTTGTTTCTTTTTACTCGAAATTTTTTTTATTTATTTAAAAGTCTGTTTTTTTTAGGTTTTTCCTCCGATCGAAATTGATAGAGAAATAAAAATAGGGGGGAAAGAATGGTTCTTGCCGTCTCAATCTCACTTTTTTCACCTTTTTTTTCTTTTTTACCCCAAAGCGCAAAATCAAACTTTTTGATAACAAAACAAAAGCTCTTCCTACGAAAGAAAAATAATACAAAAATGTGTATGTGTGTATCCAGTATAAAAATTCCTATATCGAAGTTCACGTTGCGGTTCTTTTCTGTTGCCTATCATTTCCCCTCTCCTTTCTTTGCGTCCATTTATTTTAGTTTTTTTTTTTTTTTTTCAAGACTCTCACCTTTGACAATCGTTATATATATTATAAGAGACAAAAAAATAAGAAAGACGAGAATCGTCTCAACCTCCTTTCTTTGCTCGATCAAGAAAAATGGTTCTTCTCAGTGTGTTCAGAAGATGCAAAAGAAGTGAATGGTGATGCGCGAAATATATAGAAAACAAAAACGGAGCGGTGAATAAATCGACCGAAAGTGCTTATTCTGTTTCGTTTTGTGTTTGGTGCGAGTGTGGATTCGGTGATGGGAAACATAACTGAATTGGTGATGTTAATTGTTATGGTCGATGTTAATTGTTATGGTGATGTGCTAATTGTTATGGTGATGTGCTAATTGTTATGGTGATGTGCTAATTGTTATGGTGATGTGCTAATTGTTATAGTGATGTTAATTGTTATGGTCGATGTTAATTGTTATAGTGATGTTAATTGTTATGGTCGATGTTAATTGTTATGGTGATGTACTAATTGTTATGGTGATGTGCTAATTGTTATAGTGATGCTGATTGTTATGTTCGATGCTTATAGCCATTGCAAATTTTGTCGAGCTAATCTAATCCCATTAGATTTAAATTTGACTTACAATCCCTATTAAGAATTCATGAATTTCATAGGTGCCAATCCAAAGACTTGAAAAATTTGTAGTTTATCACGTGATGGCACATTCCCATCAAAGAAAACGTCACACAAATAAAAGGGAAAAAACGGGGACTTTTTTTTCAATTTCAACGAGTGACCATATATAAATCTCGTTTTTCCGGGACGAATTTTTTGCTGTCCTGATTTTTTTTTTTAGCAATAATTGGCCACTTTGCGTGCTTTTGGCATTATATTTGGAAACAATTACCGATTTTTCTTTTTTGAAATCCTCATTCCCCATATTTTTCCTGAGAAACCGGGGTTAGCCTTAAATTGTAAAGACTGGAAGAGTATTTTCTTTAGTGATTTTATATTTAAACAAAGCATAATTTGAGGACTTTTAGGGATTTTTCTATGAAGATACGAAAAATCGGAAGAATGTAATTTCCGACCGGAAGATTTTTATAAGGCTGAAAAATCGGAAGGCTTCCGGGTGAATCGAATGCATTGGCGCCTACGTGATTTAAATCAGGGCTCCCACTCTAAAAATTAGAAAAAAGTAGGAAAAAGCAGGACGGGGCAAGGTACACCCCCGCCCCCAGACAGCATAATTATAGCACAATAAAAAAAACCTACAAAATATTTAAAACAAAGTTACAAAAAAGAAAAAAATAAGCATGGCCGTCTTTTCCGGAATTTTAAACCATAAGAGAAGACATTTTAAAATTAGTAACTTGATCGTATAATGAATAATACATATATCTATTCAACAATTTTGTGAAGGGTCCGTTTTTCAGATGAAGAAACTTGTGGACGGTCCATTTTTCAAATACAGAATTTAATGAAGACTCAACCCTTCACAAAATTCTGATTTGGAAATATTAAGATGCAGAAATTAGTGAAGAGATAGTTTTTCAGATCCCGACTTTCAATAAGGATCAATTTTTCAGATGCAGAATTTTGTGAAAGGTCAATCTTTTACCGATCCAGAATTTTGCGAAGCATTTCTAAAATCCAAAAATTCGACTGCGCTAAGTAACAAATCCAGCTGTGCATAGAACTACTACAATAAACTTAACGAGAAATAATTTTTATCTCGTAAAAGAAAATTCCAACAAGCACTAGAATTGATCTCGAAACCGCTGTTGACAGCTGCGATTCCCGTTAAATTCTTTCGCAGCAATGCAAATGCCATACGACCACTTATTCAAGAATAGAATCAATCTGTATTCTTTTTTCCATTCACGGCAGAAAAGATCATCTCAACGAGACGTATCCTTCCTCATTTGCATATCCCACAAAACAGAAAATAAAACATCTTTTCATTCCTGACAAAAGCATCCCGAAAGCAACCACTCGAAGAACACGCTCATTCAGCGAATCAACAGATAATGACAACCGCAAAAACAGAATTCACTATTGAAAAAATGAATAAATATGGCTGTCTTTTTATTTCCGAAATTTAAAACCATAAGAGAAGACATTCTTAAAATTAATAACTTGGTTGCATAATAAATAATAAGTAAATTTAAAGAAAAAATCTCCATGCATATTATAACAAAAGACAGGAATTAATAAACGAGGGAATTTTAAAAATAATGATTTTCCTGAGGTCATTATTTTTCCTCGCTGAAGAAAAAAAATAGTGAAAGGATTATGATGAGTCATCATTTTGAAATTTTTGCTTAATAAGATGTCTTTGATATCGTGCATTTTATTTTTTTTTAACAAGCCACGGCCTCTTATTCTTGAGCTGAGCCGCGTTAACAAAAGGGCAAACGAAACATTTTCTGGTGGTTTAATATAATAATAATGCCTATTGGAAAAATCATTAAAATTCCATTATTGTTATTAAGAAATAATTTCGTCCTGAATGTGGAAATGAATCCGGGATACCATAACAATTGTCCCGTTTTGCCGATTAATTGATGAGAAATTGATGTTTTGGCTTACATTTGCAAATACGAATGCTACAACAGACGAAATGCCCAACGAGGTGGCTCAAAAAAAGATGTCCATAAATAATGTGGATGTCTAAAATATGTGTCAAAACTACATCAAAAATACGGCAACCAATTAATAAAAAACCAATAATTATGATAAAATATAAATTCACTATCCATTAAAAAATTATGGTTGCATTGTTCTAAGTATTATAATAGCTTCTTGATTTTTCCCAATATGTTCATCGTATATTTATTTTGAAACGTATCAATCGTGTTAGAATTCACGAACCCCCGAGGTAAGCTATTTCATTTATTCAAAACCCTATTATAGAAAAACTCCCTGCGACACCACAACCTAGAATTGTGCCTTACCAATCGATACTGGTGTTCCCTTGTAGAAGCAGTTGATTGACGATTCATTAATAATCGTGGTCCATTTTATCCATGCCGTTGAAAATTTTAAACACTTCAACCATTTCCCCCCGGGATCTGTGCTCCCCCAATGTAAATTTTCGGAAAATCAAGTCTCTCTTCATAGCTTAAGTCCTGCAGCTGTGGTGGTCGAGTGGTCATAGTGACGGACTGGCATCGCGAGCTCCCAGGTTCGACCCCCACCGTCGTCACAGTGGTAGTCGTTTTATGTGGTTCCCAACTTCCAAGGCATGAATGCGAGCCAATCTCCCCTTTGAAAAGTTTCGCCACAGAGAGCAACAGACCTACAAACCGTACAAATGTAATTCAATCATAACACATCACTCACTCCACTTATGAAATAAAATCTCAGCACTGAAAAATCAAACACAACACTACACAAGCACTCAGACTGTTAGGTGCACACACAGTTAGTTAGGTACCGGCACAACTCACTACGTAGTAAATCACCCATAGATGGTGATAGACCTGAGTTGTGCTCGATTTCAAAGAAAGAAAGCTTAAGCTTCCGTATGCCATCAAAAGCACGCTGTGCACCCCCTCCGACCAAGTCAGTGTCCCTCTATAATTATGGGCTCCAAAACCTGATGACATTACTTTCGTGTTTCCGACTCTTTCTAATACTCATCGAAAATTCCCGCCTACATCGTTTTTCCCCTTGACAGTTTTTTTTTAAAAAAACATTATAAGCAACCCCAAAACGTAACGTTTTACAACGAGCCCCCTAGTTTACTGGAAATGTTCTGTGGTAAAAATTTTTCCAGGTTGTTCCGCAACGTATGTCGCAGTTTTTGGCACATTCTACTTTTTGGATAAACGAAATAATACACTATAATACGCTCCCAGTTCCTACCTTCATCTGATCCGTCTTCAGCGGTCGTTCCTCCTCAACCATAGGGCGATATCACCCACTTAAAGAGAAACACTGACCTACATTATTAATTCATTTTGTTTTCAAGGGGGATATTAGATATTCTCACATATTCCAAAATAGAAACGGGAAAAAATAGTTTCCATCGAGCTTCCTATATAATCGAATTTAAATTTCTCCCCCCCCCCACATTCTCCGCACGAGATCTCTTCCATCGTAAATTCCTTCTCGTGAATAATTAAAATCCATGATTTCAACTAACCCCTCACGACGATTAACGAGCGGGAAATTTACGAGCAAAACTAGGAAAATCTCATTCCAAGGTAAAGAGAAAAGTCTCGTAAGAATTAGAATCGACCAAAGTCTCGAGACTAATAACGTAAGGCCTTAACTTTGAACACTATTTTAAACGATAGAAAAAAAAAAGAGAGTGAAATTATTTCCCTGAGAATCTTATATTTCCCTGATTAGATTACACTCCTGGCCCGGATTCTCCGCTGAAATAATAAATGGGAAAAAGCACGAATCATAGAATATCCTAGAAAGAATCCAACCCAATTTTTCATGAGAATATTTATACGAAGAAATGAATGTTTTCTCCATTTTTAAAAATAATAATAAGAAAACTCGAACCGATTCGGAGAGATAAGCCCCTTCTATTTATTTGTCCCGGATTTTTTTTCCCGACGTACTTTTAAGGTATCCGATTACCTTCAAAACATCATTTTGGAAGGAAATATGGATTTCTAGTTTCATTTTGTAATGAAAGCTCTCGTTTCAGAAGATACCAAAACAGGCTTTGTTTTGTTTGTATGAGGCTTAGAGAAGCGAAGTTACGCGCACTTTAGTGTTGCTTTTTTACATCAAGTAATCTGTGAATGAAAACTTAGAACGCGTTTCATGAAGAAAGCTATTTTTTTTACATTTCACTCGAGTTTGAAACATGATTTCTAAAAATCAATCAATTGCATTATTTATAAAATTTTATTATGGTTATTCTACTATGTATTGCGAAGAGTTATGAACCAAAATCTAAGGTCTGTCACATCTAATCGTGTAATTATAGTGTTTCCGTACCAGAGCAATATAGTAAGGGCTGTTTCATGTCTTTGATGTTGCGCTTGTTGGCTCGATGGGCGTGGTCTTTGAGCTGCTGTGTGTCGCGTGACGTCCCTCTGCTACTTTTATTTTCTCGAAGACGACACCAGCTTACAATATGTACTGTATTGAAGAGGGTCATTTTTAATGCCAGTTGCTTACTGTTTTAAGTGCGTGATCTCTCGTTCATGGTGTTGCTTTAGTGTTACTGGTATGCGCGGGTGGTATTTTTGTAATTATTTTTTCGTGAATTCTTGTGTTAATTACACAGTGGTAAAGAAAACATGAGATTTTGTGCCATTGCAACGTGCAAGAACAATTCTCGGAAGACAAGGAAACTTCGGATATTCAAGTCACTTATCATACTTTTCCTGAAGACACAAAGACGTGAAATATGGGTGTCCACATAAGGGGGCCATTCAAGTATTTCGTAAGCAGATTTTCAGCCACTTCTGACCCCCCAACCCTTGTCAGCAAAAGTCAGCAAAACACTGACCCCCCTCCCCCCCGTCAGCGAAATTTCGTCAGCAGCTTAGAATGTTTCATATGTTTAAAAAGGGATGGTTGATGACGTAAGCAACCTTCAAACCCCCCCCCCCGTCATCAAAAGTCAGCAAATCCGAAACCCCTCCCCCACCCCCTCGATTCTGACGTAATACTTGAATGACCCCTAAGAGGCTCGATAGAGTAAACTGAAAGTACGCTTATATTTGCTTCCCATGTTTCGTGTTGCAGTTGTATTGGTAATAACGAAGTCCAAGGCTTTTAGAAGCTACACCTAATTCAACTATAACAAAAAAGTATATACCGTCGATCCCGCTTACAACGTTTCCCCGCTTAGTGCGACTTATTTTCGTGGTCTCAACTCTATCACTCATTAAAATTTCCCGTTCAAAGCGTCGCCCCCCCCCCCGCTCACAACGTTTTTCCATGCATGTTTTTCCAAAAACGTTATAAGCGGGATCATTTGTAATTAAAAATTATTAGAAAGTTCAGAATATAATTGAAATTTTCTGTCTCAATTTTTATCTCGTTCTCACACTGTAAAAATCCGTTATAACGAGTACGGATTACAACGATGCTCTCGCTATTACGAGTAATTTGCAAGTGATTATAAAAGAGCTAATCTTAAAGATTCAAAAAATATCCGCGCTTATAGCGAGTTATTTATAGATGCAAATCAGAACACATTCGCTATAACGACAACCGATATTTTTAAAAAAGCATGTTTTCCTTTCCTTTTCATTTAAAAAACTTATAATAATAAAATAGACAGGAAAAGGTAGGCATATTTTTTTTAATTTCTTCACTCTATTTGTTTATAGGTGTTTATTAAGGGGCATATCAGTACCTCCTCGCAAATGGGAGGGCCACATATTGTATCTTATCTTTTTTGTTATCTATAGAGGAGGTGAAACAACAACATTCTGCAGGTGCTTTGGTTGGGCAGACGAGGGTACAACCACTGGTTTTGACATCGCTATTATTTCGCTTGAAAAATCCCCCTCCTCTTTTCTTAGAATCTTCTAGATCTGGGCACAGGGGGCAAACAGGTCCTAATAATTTTTTCTGCCTTAAATGTTATCGAATATTCTTATAGTGCAACGAATAATCCAGCTGCAGAAACTCCAGGAAGTGCAAAATTTCGTTATACAGTCAAATCCCGTTATAACAAACTCCAAGAGACCGGAGAAATCACTTCGTTATAATGAAATTTCGTTGTAACGGAATTCCAGGTTTTTGCATTCTTCCCATACAGACTTGTCTGGGGGATTAGAAAAGTGTTCGTTAAAACGAGATTTTTTCGCTATAACGCGACTCAACAGTACAATCAACATTGTGTATGCATAAGCAATTGACTCTAGATGCATATTTCAGAAAGTAGCTCATAATGAAAGGGGTAAAAAAGCAAATTTATCCAGTTTGTTTTCACCTCATTCATACGTTTTTCTACGGTGCAAAAAAACTAGAATTTATTTGCAACGAGAATTCCGTTATAACGACAATTTTCCCCTCCGATTGTGAACTATCATTATATCGTACTTTAACTGTATTTCCCGGATACACTACACTGAGATAATAAATGGGGGAAACTCGAATATCATAAAATATTCCAGAAAAGAATCCGACCCAATTTCTCCCGAGAATATTCAAACGAAGAAATGTTTCCTTATCCATTTTTTGAAAATAATAATAAGAAAAATTCGAATGATTTCGAATCGGTTCCGCGAGAGATAAGCCCTTTCTATTTATTTTGTCCGGGATATTTCGTACTTTTAAGTAAAAAAAAAAAAAAAATCAAATCTGGAAAACATTTAAAAAAACTCACGGTGGAGGCTCAAACGTTTCCAGAACGATGGGTTCTCTTCGGGCTTCCGGAAATTTGGTTTCTTTCAAGGATCTGCACTAAAACCGCCTCCACCGCCGCAATTCTGTTCTTGACATAAGTCATCTTGACGCCTTTCTCTTCTCTCTCTCTCTCTCTCTCTCTCAGCGAGAAATTTCTTTCATGTCCGGGATAGCCACCCCAATTTCAGGAATTACTGTCTGGGAAGAGAGAACTGCATTCCATCACTTCCAGTGATTCTATTCTTGTTTAAGGATTTATCTGGTTTTGCGGAATGGGATTAAGTATTATCCTGGAGAAGAAAACGACACAGAAGTTCGAAGAGAAATTTCTGGAACAATCAGCAAGGGAAGTATTGTGCGCGTTATTATATGTTGGCCGGGTTTGTCGATGGATTAATTAGGCCAGAGGTTCTTAACCAGGGGTCCAGAGACACAACTTGGAAAGCCTCCAGAAAGTTCGTGAGCTTGGATGAGAAAACAACTAAGTCATTACAGTATATAATGAATCCGTCGCCTTCATTTCATTAATACAAGGAGTGTTCGTGGCGTTCATGTTATTGGCATAACGCAAGTGTTTCTCAACCTTTCTTAAAACAAGGACCAGTAAAATGTTAACAATTTGACGGACTATTTGTGTCCCGTATTACGTGAACTTCTAGTAATTTTCGTTTTTCCGATTTTTTTTAATACATTTGTCCCGTTGTTTCAACGATACTTATTTGAATTTGCTATATTCACTGAAGTCGTGAATGCACTGCGTTTTCATAATATATATGTGATTACTAGCTGTTACCCGCGGCTTCGCTCGAGTGAATTTGGTAATCCGGAAAATTCTTCTTGAGGCCCCTTTAGGGAGTGAATTTTGAGAAATCCCTTCTTAGAGAGTCTTTGAATATGTCATAAAATGAAGGTACTGACCAAATTTCAAATTTATAGTCTACATATCATTTCAACCCCCTTATGACCCACCTTAATTAAGGGTCGAATTTTGGAAACCTTCTTAGAGTGAGTCTTTTCTGTGTGTGCCCGAGTGGCATGGTGGTAAGATGTTCGTCTACCATCGTGAAGGCTGTTGTCAGGGTCCCGGGTTCGAACCCAAGGGAGGATATAGATAAGATATTTTCCCTAACGAACTCGTGGCGACCACCGATAGACAGCGCCTTCACTTCCAACCCATCTCACTAATGGCAGCAAATTGCAATATAGCGATATGGCCAGAGTTGATGTTTGGTGAAGTTTATGTGTGTGTCATGAAATAAAACTACTCACCAAATTTCATAAATACAGCTTCACTGGCTTCGGTTAGGCGCGATTTCTCTATGTAACCATTGAAACCTCTTATGAACCCCCCTCGGGGGATCAAATTGGGTAAAACCCCCTTCTGAGTCTGTCTTTACATCATAAAATAAAACTACCAACCGAATTTCATAATTCCATTGGCTTCGGCTCGGCGATGATGAATCAGGACATATTATTATATCAAAAATTATAAATATTCATTTCACATATTTGCTAGATCTAACGTTTTGTCCTCAATTTTTTTCAGAATTTTAATTATGATCGGTGATTATGCCTACTTCTGGCAATGTTTTTGATGACAATTGATGATTTCCCGTATTTTGCCGAATATAACTGCACATCCTAATTCACCGAATTTTGTTTTTCTCAATGAAATATGGTCATCAGATCATTTGAATATTTTTGATCATTTGAAATCTACACCCTTCAGCAATTTTAACAGTACTTAGCAAATTGCATTTGAAGTGATAAATTGCAATTGTTGGCAAAATTTAATGATATTCTGTATTTAGGATGACAATTTCCTGCATTATTCGATGATGTATGAAGGTATGATTTTATTTGAATCCATATGTGGATATTACTAATATCAATTACGACAGGTGAATAATTTTATCTAGTCTGCTTGCGGACCATAGGTTGAGAAACGCTGGTATAACGGGTCTGGAAAAGTTTGTAATAAAACAATATCTGTCGTATTTTAACAAATCCCTATGCCAGTGCGAAGAGATACAAAATACGATCAAAGGTAAAATGGCATGTAGTGTGTTGACGGACCAATTGCCCTAAGGGCCCCTTGAAAAGCCTTCAAAAAGTTAGTAAACTTGGAAGAGAGAACAATTAAGTCATTATTTCCAACATAATATTCATTGCTACTACTGCCAAATCACATATCACCTCGTCCATATTCCTCTGCAGCACATATAACGAATTGGTACATCTTGAATGCGCGTGTATGTGTTGTGAACCTAACGTGACGTTAGTTTCTGTGTTGTGAACCTGTTTCTGTGTAATGCTTGCTGTAGTGCTGCCATCTATTTTTCATAATATGAGTGAAGTGTAATTATTTAGTAGTTTTACCATTGTAGGCCTGTCGCTCTTTGCGGCGAAACTTTCCAACGAGGAAATCGGTTCGCATGCGCATCTTGAAGTTGAGAACTACAGGAAACCAACTTCAGCCGATCACCACTGTGGTGATTACCCGGGTCCGTAATAAGTACTCCATCACACTATTTTGTGTCTTTTGTACCATCCGTTCCATCGCATTGCCGAAATGTAATGTCTTCAGCATCAGGGCAATGCAAATTTCTGTAGTATCATATACCACAGTATTCTATGCATTTTCGGCACCAAGTTTCGTCATATGTATATGTCATATTTTATATGCTTCCTGTAATTCTGCTGCAGATTTTAATTCACTGCACTTGTATAGCGTTTTGTTCTGCTTTTCTACATCATGTAATATATTATATATTTTCGCTTCTATATTTCTTTACATCCACTTGTTACCATGCAGAGTGCTTTTCTACATGCCATTTTCCCCCCCTGGTCGAATTTTGTATCCCTTTGCGCAGCGTTTTGTCCTCCATTTGTGTGTTTTTTGTGATTGTTGCATACAGTATTGTATATACATATGTGTCTATGGTTGTTCGTGGGCCCCCCTTCGAGGCCTGCTGGCGACGTGCGTATCTCTTGTACGCACCCGTCCACTGCAACCTCAATTTAGTGTCTGCTTGCTCACTGGTGGTCTTTAGGTGCGTGGTGCACCGGGCGTCGCATAGGTCTTCCGCCATGGCTCAAACCCTCCGGGTGACCCAGCTTATGTCGCCTATGGGGAGAGAGCAGGGGTTAGGGTCGGTTTCGGGTCCTCGCGTTGCGAGTTCCTATGACCACTCGACTACCACGGCGGATATATAATATATCCTGAATATTATTTCTAAAAATGGATCAGTGGTCTTTATTTATATAGATACAGGGGGTCCATGGCCTAAGCAACACTGTTTTTAGACATCTCCGATTGCTTGAATGGGACTAAGGATAAGTTTATTCATAATAAGCTACTAGCTTGCAAACACCACTCATTTTAGTCTTGACCTTTCTTACAGTATTCCCCGAATGGACAACGATCAACAGGATCTCGGTTAGGTATTGGCGTCTGTACTTACTTACTCCAGAATACGTTTAGACTACCATTGGAAATTTCTATATATTCAAAAGCTCGAGCCACGGGAGAATATCATGCTGAAATACCGGATGACCTTTACGCACACAAAGAGTAAATTAGTCCGAAACAGACGCACATCAAAACTAAAAGAAAAATATAAATCGAGACCAGAATGCGAGTCCTTGGGATTCCCGTAAGTCCAGACTCACCGAAGATGGGTGTTAGTATATTAACACCACTAACCTACATACATCATAAAAATTAAGTCAAACCCTTCCGGAGACGCTCATCTACAGAAGTAGAGTACACGTGAGCGTAATTTGCCAGGGGAGTAAGTGCGTCATTTGGCGCACCCCGATCGCGCGCGAGGGTCGACTGATTATCCTCACACTTCTCTATTATTTAATTAGTCCCTTGAGGGAAGTAACCACTAATGATCATCTGAATAATTGCTTTCAAGCGGGAACTCTCTCAGTGCCTTAAGGAACTTTCAGACTGTAATTTCATTCCAGACATTAACGACATTACACACACACACACACACACACACTTCCTATGGCTCTTCAGTCCCAGCTGCTCAAGTTAGGGGAAGAACGTGATTTGGCACGAAAAATAGAGCAGAGTTCGTTACAGGATCAGTGATTCTTCAGAAAACATCATCATGTTTAGGTTGAGAGCCGATTATTTTTTGAATAATTATGATGGATTATCGCGGATTGAAAATCCTTCGCAGAGTTGGAGTGGGAATCAATAATTCATGCGGCTTTCGAGTTGGCGACGGTGACCTTAGAATTTTGGACCCGGGTTCAAGAAACAATGAAAGTTGAAGAAGAGATAATGAGCCAAGTCATCAAACTTCAAATTACGTGTTGTAAGACATGATTGTTCACTCTACGTCAGGGGTGCTCAACATTTGAGGTAGTGCGGGCCACTTCAATGATTTGAAAACATGTAGAGGGCAACTTGAGAGATCTGTAAATGTGTTACGGGCCGCTAAAGTGATTTGGAACCGTTCCGTGGCGCCGCTTGTGTGATTTGTAGATATGCCGCGGGTCACTTGAGTGATGTGGAACTGCACCGCAGGTAACTCAGGTGGTCTGTAAAAATGTGCCGTCTAGTTCATTTTTACTGAATTAGGTTTGGGGCCGCGGGCCAAATCAGTGACTCCGAGGGTCAGATACATTATGCCCGCTGACCTTGCTCTACGTGAAAGGGTGTCTCATGAAAGCGTATTAGAGCATACATGCTCATGCTCAACCCATGACCCACGGGCAAAATGTGGCTTTCGGAGTCATGTGGTGGGTCCGGCGACCTCTAACCTAATTTTTGAAAAATCACTTAAGGGACCCACGGCATATTTACAGGTTCTTCGAATAACCCGCGGAACATTTACAAATCACATTTTAAGTGACCCACAGTGCAGTTCCACATAAATTTAGTGACCCGCGGTATTTTTAAAGATCATTCGAGTGACTCACGACACAGTTCTAGAGTATTTGAGCAGCTCACAGCACATCTATACATGACTCAAGTTTCCCGGTGCACATTCGTAAATCACTCAAATGACCCGCTGCATATTTATAGATCACTTAAGTGGTCATTGACACTTTTCCAAACCAATGAAGTGGCCCCCCACTCTCGTAAAGGATGAGCACCCTTGAACTATACCATCTGGAAACAATGGCGCTCAACTTTCTGGAATATTCGGGTCACCTCACTGGTATGAAAACATGTCACGGGCCACTTGCGTAATCTCGAGCAGCGCCGTCGCTGGTCACCTAAGTTATATGGAAATGTGCCACGGGTCGCTGAAATAACATGGAAAAGTGTCGAGGGTCGCTTATGTGCTCTGGACCATTGCCACGGGTCACTGAAGTCATCTGCAAAAATGCCGTGGGTCACAAATTATCTCGTAATGTGCCGCTGGTCACTTCAGTGATCTGGAAGTGTGCCGCGGACCCCTTGAATGATATGAAACTGCAACGTGGGTCATTAAAATCATGTGGAACTGCGTTGTGGGTCACCTAAGTAATGTGTGAATATGCTGCTGGTCCCTCAAGCAATCTGTGTCGCGAGCTGCTCAATTGATGTGAAACTGCACCGCCGGTCAGTTCGTAATGAGCCAGAGTTCATTTTCGTAGAATTAGGTTTAAGGTCACGGAACACAACAGATCACCGAGGGTCACATTTGACCCACGGGGTATAGGTTGAGTATATTCTGCAGAAATGGTGGCCACAGGTGAAAATCAATTAAGAGAGGAACTACGACAAGAGTAGTAATGGTGGTGGGGAAAGAGAAGCCGTTCGCGCGCGCAATCGCCAATTATCGCCAATTTGAGACTTTCAAATCACGTAGGAAAAAAATGCATATTTAAAAATATATTCAAATACTTCACACCTTGCAGCAATTATATCTATAATATGAAATAGCATATCTCTCCACATTGACTGAATGATTCATTTATCATCACGTCTTTATGAGGCAATTATCGCTGAGCCGAAACCGTTGAAGATGTAAATATGAAATCCGATCGATACTTTCATTTCATCTTGTAAAGACACTTAGTAAGAGAGGGTTTTTCGGAAGTCGACCCCCTAAAGCCCCGTTTACATGTCCAATAAAATATCCTGGAAAGTTACCCGTAACAGGGATTTCCGCTACAACCCGTTTACATGGCGTTTAGTTTATGCCGGTATTCCCCCCCCCCTCTTCTTTCCGGAAGTCGTCACTGGTTAAGTGGGTTGAACGGAAGTGGTTGGTTCAAGATGGTTGACGAAGGAGCATACAGTAGTTTTCGCGGCACAAAGGATTATAGGAAAGGTGGTCGGAGTCACCCACCGTTATTCCCCAACAAAAATAGGGTTTTGACGGATCTTCGTCCCCATGAGAAAAAAAAGTTGCCATGCAGGTAATAATCACCAAAGTGACCCCCAATCTTACACATGTAAAGCCCCGTTCACATGTGCAATGAAACATCCCGGGAAGTTCCCAGTAAGGGAGATTTTCGCTACAAACCATTCACATGGCATTTAGTTTATGCCGGTATTCCCCCTCTTCTTTCCGGAAGTCGTCACTGGTTACGTGGATTGAATGGAAGTGGTTGATTCAAGATGGCTGACGAAGAAGCTTACAGCAGTTTTTTGCGGAGCAAAGGATTATGGGAGAGAAGGTCCAATCCGCCCCAAGAAAGATGGGCTTTTTTGATGAGCTTCTCTCCCACCTTATTTTTCCCTACGAGGGGAAAAAAGTTACCATGCCGGTAATTATCACCAAAGTGACCCCCCAATTTTGCACATGTGAACGGGGCTTTTAAGTCATAAGGAGGGGTCAAAGGTTATACGAGACAGTCATCGCAGAGCCGAAACCACTGAAGCTATAAATATGAAAATTATCTGTAATTTTATTTCATAGTGTAAGACTTGGTAAGAAGGTGTTTTTTTTCTTCTTTAATTTGAACCCTAAGGGGTTACAAGGGCGTTAAAAGGTTATATGAGGCAATCATCGCTGAGCCGAAAACCACTGAAGCTATAAACATGAAATTTGGTCAGTATTATAATATAATATAAACATTCACAAAGGAGGTATTTTTTGAATATTCGAGCCCCAAGGGGCGGGGGGGGGGGTTCAAATGTTATAAGGGGGAAATCATCACCGAGCAATTTTAAAATCACTAAATCCAAGCGATCGAAGCCGCGAGTAACCTACAGTTAGGTCTATATTTTTCGCGAATGTTCAGAAATTGAAAAAAAAAAAAAAGAAATATCACGACATTAATTTCCACAAAAAAAAGTCATTAAAATTTCCCGAAATATTCCCAAAAATTTATTCCTAAAGACCGTCTAAACCGATAATTTTTCGGTTGACTTACGAATTAATACTTTCCCCTCCTGTCTCTGGAACCATTAACGCTTACGTAATTAATCTTAAATTAAAGACTATTCCGTGTCGTGAAGAAAATGAAAGAAAAAAATTACTTTAAAAAAAGTTGTATGGTGCAAGAGTTTTCATCTTCATTTTTCTCTTTAAAAAAATAAAATAATTTTCAGTATTGTTCCGTTCGGTAAATGGGATCCTGATGATTGTCTGTCCGATAGCATGTAGATGTATTTTCGGTCATATCTTCCCTTTTTTCCAGAAGGAAAAAGAAAATAACACAGGAATGCTATTAAAAAGATGAAAATATATTGCTTAAGCAATTCCAAACACATTAGCGTGTTTGGAAACCATTAATGAGTCAGTTTTCGGCTGAATATGACGGATATTCGTTTGGAAACCTTCTAATTAATCGTGCTAACTATTCCTGGTTCGGCTTTATGGTGTTCGAGTCATTGCGATCTAAATTATGTTAACTATAGGTTCTTAAGGGAGGGTTGGTGCACGATCTTGGCTTCCAATGGGAAAAATCTCCTCCGTTTAAGGAACATTTAAACATTTTGTATTCACTTATAGGCACTTATTTCTTTTTTCTCAAATACTATAAATGTCTTTGTACAATCTACATGAGCATTAATCGTTGGTTACCCTTTTCTCGAATTTTAATTTTCAACTTCGACAACGTGTAACTTTTCAAAACTTCCCCATATTTTGTGCCATAAAAATTCTTTAAATAATTTTAAGTAAAAATCCTCGTGTTAAAGTATGTAGTGTTGAGAGACACACTAAGTTTCAAGACATTTGAATGAGTAGTGTTCGAAAACATTTTCATTATCTAAGAAAAAAACGTAGTTTTGGGAAAAGAGCATTTTAGAGGAAAACATTAGCATATATAATGTCTGCCAGAAGTTTATAGTAAAATATTTATATTACAGGTAGAACAAAAACTTGAAGACAGTTACACGCAGAAAATGTCATGAAAATTGAAAAATTCGAGAATGTGTGTTTTCAAAAATTTGCATGCACCAAATCCCCCTTAAGTATATTTCACGGTTAAAATACAGCAGAAAGCACGGGCAGAATGTTTTATCACGAAGTAACAAGCGTGGATCCGGGGGACGGTCGCTTCTCCCAAGGGCCGAATAACATGGGACGAAATGTGTGTGTCCCGTAAAATACGGGATGATCCGTTGCAATTGCACAATACGTTGCTTCTCTGACACATCAGCCACCTTCCACTGAAAACATCCCTTTTACCGGCCATTATGCATAATAACCAACTTTTCGAAATTTTGTGTTATAACCGTAACCGCGAGACCTATAATTGGGAGTTTGTTTTTCTCTTCATTCTCGAACTAATATTTTGAAACTCTTATATCTCGCATTTCATTCACATTCGTTGATTTCTGCGACCGCCAGGACGCATATATTGGCAAAAAATGTATTATGACCAACGCCAGGTCGCCATGGTACAAAACTGGTATTGGAGCCTAAAATTTTAATTGTGTAGTTACTAAATTTTGAAGGTTAAGAGCAGCATGAAATGTTTCGAATTTATAGCAACATATCTGCCAACATGGAAGAGGTTCACTACGCCCCGAAAAGAGTCAAAAGAAGCATTATTTTTGGACCTTTTTCTTTAAAAAATTTTTGGTGCCTAAAAATTGTTCTGACGCCTTGATTTTTTCGCAGTTTGTCCAGGCCTAGTTATGACCACACCGGATAAGAAATATATCCCGCATGCTTCAATAATATAGAACTAACAATCGAGGTGAAATAAAACGTGCGTACGGGTACATACATTCACGGAACAATCCATGAATATTTCATCAAGAAGCACTCGTTTTAATCAAATCAAGGGAAAGAAAAACGTCCAATCAACCGCTACAGAAATATTATTATAAATTCAACCTTTAATTTTAACGTTCAGGTATAAAGTCACACATAAAGGCGGGACTTCGATGTAAAAAAAAAATCCATTGTTCCTTCAGAAAAACATAATAAGCAACAGGTCACAAATAACCATTGAGAGGATTTCTTCGAAAATGAATATTTAAAATTTAATTCTTTTTGCAGGGAAATCCTTCGAAACAAAAGGAGAAACAAGGGGGGAAAATATGAATATTTTAGTTCATACATGAATCACTAATAAGAAATGTACATGTATGTAATGGTATGAGAAGAAATAACGCATATATATAAGTTGGATATACACACATGAAATTCATGAGAAAAAACCCTAAACATATTATAAAATAAAATACATGCGGAATTTCGAAAATTAATACGAGACCTTTAGGAAATACATAAAAACATCGACAAAGGGATAATGTATAAGAAAAATTGTAGTTTTCCCTTAAAAAATCCAATGGGGATTTCATAGAGTAAAAAAAATATTCTAAGATTAGATAAATAGAATATGCAAAGATTACATTTTTTTGTGTGTTAAGTCTTGGAAAATACCGTCTTTTCAACAAAAGAAAAGAAAAAATGGAGTATGGCATGAACAGGCTGATGCATGGAATGAAATAGGAGCTATGTAAAAAGCCTTTGCGAAAGAGGAGGAAAAACGTGAAGATTCCTTGTATCAAATGCCTTGAAGAGCTGGTAGAAAAGCGCAAAGATTGTGGACAGAACGAACATTGAAAGATTCACCAATGTGATGAGAGGTTTTTATCAAATTTATTTTTTCCATTTAAGTTTGAATATTATATCGCGGCGAATGTTCAAAAAAATAACTGAATTATTCGAACTGTATAATGGTTATCAATTATTCTACTAAAGAATGGGCTCTGAGTGCCATGGACTTCTTGCACCAGTAAAATAAAGTTCTTGCACCAATAAAATAAAGTTCTTGCACCAATAAAATAAAGTTCTTGCACCAATAAAATAAAGTTCTTGCACCAATAAAATAAAGTTCTTGCACCAATAAAATAAAGTTCTTGCACCAATTAAAATGAAGGCCAGGGAAGCCTTGCAAAGTAGACTGTCGCTAATTCGGCGCATATCAGACTGGAGTGTGCCAGATCACTGGAAGCCAATTTAAATGATATGAACTTCTGCGCACAGACACACAGTGACATGTTTTCCTGTTCCGTGTGTTCGAAGAAGGCTTAAAAAAACGTCGAATTACTGGATGGGCCGGATCATCGAGAGTCTACTGTACTTACAAAATTAAGTGCACGGACGTCTTGCACCAGTGAAATGACGGCCACGGATCCGTCGCACCAATTAAATGAAGGAACCTTAAAGGCGTATACCACACACTTGCGCCAGTGATTTCAAGAAATGATGTTGATTTTTTTTTGATGGCACAAAAGTGCGCTTGGTAACGATTAAGGATGACGAACGAGTCCCCTTCGTGAATTCAATGTAAAATCAAAGACCCCAAGGGTGGTGGGATCATACTCAGAGTATGGTATCGAACTCGATCCATTTTGATCATTTGATCTTTTTTTTTTTCGCACCACGATCATTTTCTGCACACGAGGGATAATTAGACAGGGACCTAAAACTTATTGCCTATTCCGAACGGCAGCCTTTTTTTTAATATTCACCAAGAAGTTGGTGCGCTAAGCCCTCGATGTGGAACTTCCTCCGGTAGCAATCTTTTTCTGTGGTCCTGTCGCCGTTTCTGGTGTACCCGTGTCAGGAAAGTTTCTGACAAGGACGAACCGGGTATCGAACTCGTGACACTTCTAAACATCCTTCCGCACTTTAGGCGAGTATCTACAGCGCCAATGGTTCCATTTTATTAATTATTGTTTATACACTAAACCCTTTCTTTAACGGAACCTGTATTAAGCGGAAACCTGTCTTCAGCGGAATAAAATTTTGGTCCCGTGATTTCAATTCTAAAATGAACATTAAAAAAACCTGTATTGAACGGAACGTGTGTAACTTGGAAACGGAAAGGAAAATTGCATGCTCTTAAACGGAAAATTTCATACAAACACTACGAATGTTTCACAAACCAATAGGCCAAGGGAACCACACGAAATGTTGAAGTGCTCTACCGGAATTTTTTTGATGAAATCTATGCTTGACAACGTGAGTTCTGCTTCATCAGACCCTACATTAGCCGTTTCCGTACTCGGTGCTGTGATTTTGATAAGCCATATATGTAATAAGGCAGTTGATTCCTGAAATTATTACAAAATCTTTCGGAAAAGCGGGCTTTTTTCTACGGGAGAAATCAGTGCAGAGGTTGAATTTCTAAATCATATAGTCAAGACTTACAAAATTGTACGCAAGCTGCTTTCCGTGATTGCAATGCCAAAGATTACGTAAACATAGAAGACAATGTACAAACTGAACCTGACACGACAAATATAAACACTTTCATTGAAAATTGCAGAGAAAGTCGAGAAGAAGAGGATGAAGATGAGATGAATTTCGTCATTTTCAGAGGAAGAAATAATGTGGGGCGAAATTTTATACAGATCTTGTCAAACTTTGAAAGAACTGCAGAAATTTTGCTTTATAGCATAATGATTCATGCATTTTTTTGTATGATTTCTAAAACAAAACCGTTTACTGAAAGTCAGGCAGCAAAGGGTGTGAACTGCATAAAGAAAACTATTATTGACCACTGGAAAAAAATATAAATTTATTTACAGTACTCTTTTTAATTTTTTACTCCAAATTTAGCGATACGGATAGTTAATGCAAGTAATGGACTGTATATAGTGTAATGTTGAAGTAAATACACAGTATAATTACACGGAATAATTATTACTTACTAATTAATAATTACTTTATTTATTACTACTTTTCAAATTATTTTTACTTTATTTTCAGTTAATTTATTTTCATTTTATTTCAATTTTTTTCGAAATCGTTATACAATTTTACACATCATGTCAGTTGAACCTTTATTAAGCTGAAACCTGTGTTCAACGGAAAAAGTATCGGTCCCTTGCGATTCCGTTGAAGACAGGTTTTACTGTAATTATATTTTTTGTTTTATGGGTGAGTGACTTATTTTGACAATGTGAATGTTAGCAAATTATTACGATATAAATACAAATACAAGAGCACAACAGGCAAAATGCCCAACGAGGTGGCTGAGCAAAAAATCCTGATTTATTAAAAGTCTAAGGCCAGTATTACACTATAAAAGTTCTGTAAAAATTATTTTATAAAACTGGAAAAATGCAACCAATGGGCGCATCGGTTGCATTCGGGCAAATGTAACCAATGAACTTATTGGTTGCATTTTTCAAGTTTTATAAAAGAACTTTTCTAAAAATTTTACAGTGTAATTCCGGCCTAAGACCAAGATTATACTATCACTGTTTCACTAAAGTTCTTTTATAAAACTTTTTAGTGTAATCCCGGCGTTACAGTGAATAATCGTTTTTCCTCTAATTCACGTCATGTCTTCGATTGAGTAGAGCAGTGGTTCCCAAAGTGGGCGATGGAATGGTCCAGGGGGCGATAGAAGCTACGGACTTAACATAGGATCCTATGGGTTCACTTTAGTTGGGGGGGGGGGCGATGAGAGGAAACAAATTGCTGATGAAGGGGGCGATGGAACAAAAAGTTTGGGAGAGCTGGCACCAGGCTTTCTCGGCCACAATCTAAAACATGTTTCGAGTTCGTATACACTCCCTGGATTCGCAACAGCAGCGTTCGAGAATCGGAAAAAAAAAGTGGAAAGACCATGCAGTAGAGGAGTCGTTCCCAGCCTTTGGAAGCCCGCGGCCCGGTTGATATCTTTTATGCGAGTGGAAGGCGAGGTCATACGCACGCCTAATGGGACATAAATGGGTAAAACTGAATCGGTTTATTCACGGCCCGGTTTGACTGGTGTCAGGTCCGGCGGTTGAGAAACACTGGTACAGCGCAACGACCCAGACACTCAAATCCGTACTAAAAAAAATGCATATACGTAGCTCATCTCAATAAATGCTCACTCATCATTTGAAAAAAACACACACACTCCCCATCCATCTCCCTCAGCCATAGTAAACTACAACGGAACATAAAAAATAACGTCTCGATGCATCCAAACATCATCTCCGGAATGGTCAAGAACCTTTTATACAGAAAGCTCTATCCACCTCGTAAGAGAAAAAGAAAGAACCTTTCTCACTTTATCCCCCCATGCAAAGCATTATCTATCATCCTATTCTCTCGGTCGGCAACGCAATATGCGATAGGATCCCCGCTCGCATCAGCAAGTAACACGCGTGTGTATATACATGTATGCGGTGTGAACCGCGTAAAAGAGATTCCTGAGAGGCGAAAGGATTGGGAATACGGAGACCGGCTACAACACTGAAAGAGAGCAGCAGCAATCCATTAGAATAAATGTCTCACCGCGGATTTTTGGTCGTACGACATCACAGAGAACGAGAGGATAGTAATGGTTGCGGGAGAGAGAATATATATAGGAGAGATCGGAAGGCTACTTGTAAAGCGGTGCGCCGATAATCCATCAAATTACGTCAAAACCGCAAATATGCACCTATCGATCACACAGAAACGCAACTATTTGTATTTACCTGCTCTACCCCCCCCCTTTCTGTCCTTCTTGTTTGCAGGCTCTATCTATCTTTCGCGGGTGCAGTTGAACAACACGGGAGAGGATTGATTTTAGTCATTTTCCCCTGTTCGGGGGGGGGGGGGGGTGGTTGTTATCGGGTGCGGAAAATGGTGCGATTACGATTCTACAGTCTCGCCTTTCAGAGCAATCACTTAGCGAGTGCCGCCCCGGACTGACCGGAACTGCCGCCAGAGTATGTAGAGCGAGTGCCGTGCCTGGTGTGTTTTCGAGTCGTGCGCTGCCATCTAGCGCACAATATGAAAGTGAGAAATTAGCAATAAGCGAACGTTTTGTTTATGAGTGAATTGCAGTCCGTCGCCACAGTGGGGGTTGGCTGAAGTTGGTTTTCTGTGGTTCCCAACTTCAAAGTGCGAATGCGAGCCGATCTCTCCATTAAAAAGTCTCGCCACAGAGAGCGTCAGGCCTACAACGATAAAATCATTCAGCCATTACATTTCAGTCATAGTGAGAAAAATTAGTAGCAGATGGCAGCACTACACATAACAAGCATTACACAGAAACAAACTTAACGTCAGGTTCACAACACATACACACACATTCCAATGTGTACCAATTCGTTAGAAGTTCAGCAGAGGAATACGGACGAGGTGCATGTGTGGTTTAGTAGAAGTAGTCAATAGCACCAATCATCGCACTTCTGTCATAGTGAGAAAAACTGATGGCAGATGGCAACACTAGACATATTAAGCATTACACAGAAACAAACTAACGTTAACATAAACAAACGCTAGAAGTTCCGCAAAGGAATGTGGACGAGGTGCATGAGTGGGTTAATAGTACTAATCAACAGAACGATACGCCAAAACCACAACAGCACATTGCAACTCACGGGAAAAAAATTTTCAAGGCTACTGAGAGACTGCGGGATTCCCAGCAAAATCTGCTTGATCATTTTCAATCACCATACCTCAAGAATATTTCTGACAAAAGCTCCCAAGAAAAGAAATACAATCCAGAGAATCGACATTCTAAATATTTTTCGAGTTTCAGCTTTTTTCTCTTCACAGAATTTTCCCCTGACTTTTGCCAAATATTTCACATCATACTTGACTTTTACTGACTATTTCTCGTTCCCCGGACTTTCCAGGTCACTGGGAGCCATGTAATGACGTAGGTCTCAATCGAAAATCGACATCCATATTTTTTACGGGCATCTTCTTTCAGCCACCTGAAAGATGCTTGGCAATTTGCCTGTTGTCTGAAGTTGGCTTCCTGTGGTTCCCAACTTCGAGGCGCAAATGCGAGCCGATCTCCCCATTAAAAAGTCTCGCCACAGAGAGCAACAGGCCTACAACGATTAATTATTCAATCATTACACTTCAATCATAGTTAGAAAAACTGGTGGGAGATAGCAGCACTACACATAACAAGCATTACACCTAAACAAACTTCACGTCAGGTTTCACTACACGTGCACGCACATTACCGCATGTACCAATTCGTTATAGGTTCCGCAGACGAATATGGACGAGGTACATGTGTGATTTAGTAGTAGTAATTTGCCTGTTGTGGCTTTTGTGTTTGTATTTGAAAATATGTTTTTTCTTCTTCCATAGTGTTTCCAAAACTGAGTGCTGCCACAACATCGTGTCAAAAAATTCTCCAACTAGATTCTTCATCAAAAACAACTAGAAAACGGGCTTAAACAACCACAATTAATTTTAGTGATTATTTAGAATACCATGCGTCCCGTATTACGCGGGACATTTCCATTTTTACGTAATTTAATAATAGACTACTATTACTACAAAGAAAACATTTTTGAAAAAGACTAGAAATACAGCTAGCAAAACAAGTAAAGCAACTAGATTCCTACTAAATGGCCAAAAAAAAACCCAGATCTAGTTAGAAAATAACTAAGTTGGCAACACACAGCCCAAACTGTTAACTCTTGCAGAGTTTGGGATCCTTCACGTTCCTACCAGGGTTCTTGCCAGCTTTTTTATTAATTCTAGCAATGAGCTTTATCACACAAATTTCAATTGAAGTCACATTGGACCAAAATTGGAATTAACAAAAACTAAAAACACTTAATTGACCAAGGAAATTTCCCAGATGTTTTCCGCTTGTTTTTCGGTCTTATTTCATTACGAAAAAGCAGCACATCGAACAAGCCATGACTAATCAATGCAAATGGTTACCGATTATCGCAAACATTCGTCAATTGCCACCTGAAAAAAAGTATTCACGGAATAGAGGAAATTTGTTAAATCAAAAGCACGGGATCGCCAAGTGTTTCAAGCAACCACGCACGCCTTCCACGAATATCCAGAGGGTACGAACACTACAAAAGGAGTTGTTTTAAATCATTTGTCAAATATTATTTGCAAGCTTTCTACGCATTTTTCAAAAGTATGAATTCTGTCTATGCAGTTTTAGGGGGGGGGGTTACTTGAAGCATGAAAGGATGGAAATAATCGTGATAAGTCAAATGTAAACTCTATTTTTGGGGAATTCTGTTTTCTATTTATTAGCCAAATTGAATAATTAGTGGCGATTAGTGCAATAGACAGTGCGTACGCTAGTCCTTACCGATTTTTTTTTTTTTGGCAGGGTCAAATACAAATGCAACGCCACAACAGGCAAAACGCCCAACGAGGTGGCTGAGCTAACAGGGTTCTCAGTAAAAATTGCTCGATCATTTCCCTGGCCTCCCGGACCAAAATTCAAATAATTAACCAGACTTTCCCTCCCAAAACCTCCCAAAATATTTTTCGAAATCGAGTTAAAATTCTCTTCACAGACATTTTCCCTGTGTTTATCAAATATCTGCATGTTTCCCCCACGGCCTTTTCCAAATATTTAATATTTTCCCTGACTTCCACACTGACCATTTTTCATTTTCTTGATTTACCAGGCCGATGATGGCCCTGGCTAATTAATTGAAGTTGATCTAACATCTATCTCACTGGTATAGAGATTCTTAACCAGAGGTCCTCGGAGAAGTTTCAGGGGCGGGTCCGCGTGAGCTTCGATACGAAAACGAATAGCTTATTTCTTTATATTATTTATATGCTGAATACTATTCTACAATGGGATCCGTGGCCTTCATTTAATTGACAAAAAAGGGTCTCTATCCTGCGTCTTATTCACAAACAAGGGTCTCGAGCCTGCGTCCTATTGATGAAAAAGATATCTAGCTTGCGTTTTATTGACACAAAGGGTCCGTGGAACCTGAAACGTTAAGAACCCACAAGTATGACAATACCGAACAGCAATTTTTAGAAACTCTTCTGGGATTTTTTCCCTCGAAATATTTATTGCATCCGATTCAATCGTCTCGGCACGGCTCCCACACATGATAGACACACCACACGCATTACCATGCCCGCTAAACTCCAAAACAAAATATGTAATATCCTCTTTCCTCAGCGTATTCACATTCGAAACCAAACAATCCCGCCGAAATAATAACAAAAATGTGGGAGTTGAAAAGGAAAGAAAAAAGAATTCCCGGGAGGGAAAAAAAGGAGAGCGGAAAAACAAATGTAGGAGATTGCTGCCAAGAATTTTAAAGAATATGATGTCATGAAGAGAAGCCTCAGAAAAAATGGGAAAAATATATATAAAAACGGCAAGCGTGAGAGATCCCAGGATGGAAAACATATTGTAGTGCTTCATATCTGTCAGAGCCATCTCATCTCTTTCTTGTAAAAGATAAAAGCATCCGCCCCTCGCTCTCTCTCCACATTACACGAATCCACATCTTTCTTGAAGACCACGTGTTCTTATCATTCTCACTCACATTTATATGTATAAAAGATATCCATCGAACACCTTACTGAAAGTAAGGGAATTTTTATCCCGCTTTTCCCCTAACAAATACACAGTCAAACTCGTTTATAACAACTTCAAAGGGTACAGATATTTAGTTGCTAATAACCGAATGAATTTTTTTTTAGTAATAATAAAACTGTAATTATGTAAATGCTATATAAAATTATTTTATGACATTTGGGTCTTCAACTTTTTGTTGAAGCTTTTTGCAGTGCCACTACTGACGAAATTAAGAAATGATAGAAATGCTGAAGGAGAAAAACTTCAATGAGAAAATTTATATGTTCAGAATTGTTGAAAGAAATATGTTCAGAATTTTTGAAATAAATATGTTCAGAATTGTTGAAATAAATATGTTCAGAATTGTTGAAAGAAATATGTTCAGAATTGTTGAAAGAAATATGTTCAGAATTGTTGAAAGAAATATGTTCAGAATTGTTGAAAGAAATATGTTCAGAATTGTTGAAAGAAATATGTTCAGAATTGTTGAAAGAAATATGTTCAGAATTGTTGAAAGAAATATGTTCAGAATTGTTGAAAGAAATATGTTCAGAATTATTCAAAAATATTTCCAGAATTAATGAAGTATTTCCAGAATTGAAGTATTTTCAGAATTAATGCAGTGTTTTCAGAATTGATGAAGTATTTTCAGAATTAATGAAGTATTTCCAGAATTAATGAAATATTTTCAGAATTAATGAAATATTTTCAGAATTAATGAAATATTTTCAGAATTAATGAAGTATTTCCAGAATTGATCAATTACTTTCAGAATTACTGAAAGAAATATTTTCAGAATTGGTGAACATATTTACAAAAAATATTATTCCAGATCTCATGAAAATTCATATTTGATGCGAAAAATAATTTCAGAATTAATGAAATTCATATTCAGTAGTAAAAATAATTTCAGAATTAATGAAATTCATATTCAGTAGTAAAAATAATTTCAGAATTAATGAAATTCATATTCAGTAATAAAAATAATTTCAAAACGATTGAAATTCGTATTCAGTGGAAAAAATAATTCTCAGAATCAGTGAAAATCAGTATTTTATGAGAAAAAAAATTCAGAAACAGTGAAAATTCATACTTAATGAAAAATTTCGGATGGAAAACATATTTTAGTGCTTCATATCTGTCAGAGCTATCTCATCTCTTTCTTGTAAAAGAGTAAAAGCATCCGCCCCTAACTCTCTCCACATTACACGAATCCACATCTTTACACCACGTGTTCCAATCATTTTCACTCACACTTATAAATACAAAAGATATCTATCGAACACTTTACTGTAAAAATCTAAAAATTTTATTCCGTTTCCCTTAAAAATACTGTCAAATACGTTTATTGATATGTCCGTGAAGTTTAATTGCCATAAACCAAAATAATTTTATTTATAAGCACTGTAGATAATGTTGAATAATAATCGACTGATTTATACAGGGTGTCCTGTAAGTCCTATTTTGACAAGCATAAATATTTTTTTACGGGCATTCCATTCTATTTTATCATGTATGTATAGTCTTTATAGTTTTTATGATTGCATTTTTAATTGGGTTGCAGCATTTTAGAAATATATGACATCCATACTTGTTACGGGAATCTTTTCTCTCAGATACCTCTTTGGGCATTTTGCCTGCTGTGGCCTTGCATTTGGCCTTTGTCTCATCAACCGTTCGTTGTAGAGGTATGGCTCTTATTTAAAAAAATACTCAAAGTGTGTTCAGGAATTTCGAGAATGAAAATACAATGTGCCATAAAATAAAAAATAAATAAATTTTTATATGGTCCCCTGTCCTCTAACTTCTGGTTAGAAAGATGCCCTGTCTCTCCTGGATCCAAAAAAAAATCCACGTTTCAAAGTATAATGTTTACTGAGATGTATTTGAATTCAAAAATCGGAGAAAAATCGGGTAAGAACGGCACAAACTAACGGACAATGCTTCTTTCCCTAGTTTATGCTGTTCTTTTACAACTGTTCTCAGCCTTTTTAACAAAAAAAAAACACCTCAGTGAATGTATTTTACACTTCAGGAGAGAGAACAGTCATAACAATTTTTTAATTGGATTTTTTAGAACAGGGTGTCCATAAAAAGTGCGGTTTGAATTAAATATTTATTGCTTAAACTTTCATCTATTATTATTATTTATATTATTATCATTATTATTTTTCTTTTCATAATCTAAAATATAGTTTAAAACTTCACTAACGGATCACGGAAAACTCGATATAACATGTAAAATAATCTTACTACAAAAAACAGTGAATAATCAATGTTTATGACTATTTTTGATTCTACAATTTACATAAAACTTTTAATTTTTCAATATGTCTGATCGCCCTTTCACCCTCTTAGATGAAACCCGAGCAACATAGGGATATCTTTCTAGTACATTTTGAATACCTACATTTTGAAATGCGGTAGTAGTTTTATGTAACGCAAATCATCTTAAACAATTTAAACGGCAATAAGAAATTTCTAATAAAGTCGGCTTTATTAATATTTTCATGAGGTGCAAACTAAGGAGTATGAAGGGGGGGGGGGATTTTTCATTGAGAAATCATTTTTACAAACTATCTGGGCTTGTCAATGCTCAAATAAGAGGCTTTTATGAAGGCGAGATATCTCGTCATTGACGCTTAAAGGGTCAAACATTATGCTCTGTTTGCGTTGTATTCTATGAGCTATATCGAGTTTTTTCTGATACAGCGCCGTATTTGTGTGTGTGTGGATGAAATTTTGAACTTTTTTTTTCCAACAAAAGAAAATAAAAAACTAGAATACGATAAGTATTTTGGTGTAAACCGCGCGTTATAGTGATTGGGTGTGATTTCATATTAATTTTTGAATGTGCCTAGGATTTTTCACCCATCCTCAATTAACAATGAGTACGACTATGAAAACTGATTACAAAAATTTGTCATACGGCTTTGTTCTTTCGTAAAATGCATTTTAATTCACTGCAGACTTCTGGTGGGACTTTTACTGTCAATGGATTCACAAACAACAATTAGCAATTTTCTCAGCAGTATTTTTGGAGAGATTCAGCGATGTCTCGTGTTTATGATCCCAATCAACCGCATTTTCCTTGTAAATAGCGGCCACTCTATTAAAAAAACCTGTTTAGCAGTCTTGAACACTGTGAATAATAACTTTTGATTATATTTCTCATATTTAATAAACTTTGAAAACGTCAACCATTAATGATAAAATTTTGAAGAATCTTTGATGTTATTATAAATTCAGTTTTATTATATCAATAATTATTGTCTACGTATTATTCAATCATGTGTGAAATCGAATATTAATAATATATATAGATATTATTCAATAAATATTTCAAACCAGTTCAAAAATGTATCGGTAGATGGTATTGCTCCAGTTATTTTTGTGATCATTATTTTTTAATTTCGTTTTAGTAGAGTTGATCCAATTCTGTTTCTCATTTTCCTAATTCTGCTTACTGCTGGCTAATTCGAATGGCGAATTTTCTGAGGTTATTACATCAGTCAGCTTTTTCACGCAATAGAATAATATTCACTAATTATGTTTCCAGAATCGTAATAATAAATTTACATATTTGAGAATATGCTGTAGACTGATGTTATAACTTTTACAAATTGTGTCAACGTAAATCACTATATAGTGATATCATTACTTGATATTGTGGTAGTGAGAATATTTTACGCGTAAATGCATTTATTCCCCGAATTGACTATTGTGAAGTATCGAAAAAAAAAAAAACACAGTTCAATCCCGTTATAGCGACGGAATCAACGAATACCGTTATAGTGACAAAATCCCCTTTTAACGAACACTTTCCTAATCTCCCAGGTTAAGTTCACATCGGAACAACGCAAGAACTTGGAGTTCCTTCATAACGGAATTTTTCGTTATAACGGGATTCGACTGCATATGAACGATATATGATAAGTATAGTGGAATAAAACACGCTCTTCTCTCGTAAAGAAACGTTTCGTGGCTAGCAGGAACAAAAATTTTTTGGCGTCCTCTCCGAAATTCCGGGCATACTGAAGCAAAATTCGCTATTTGGCGCAGAAAAATGCGAAAATACGCTATTGGAGCAGGATGGCGCAAGATATTAGTTTTGGCGCAGTGCGGCGCAATTGGCGCAGAGTTCCCACCCCTGCAAATAAATTCAATTGGTCAAATGGTCGACGCGTTTCGGCTCTTCAATGGAGAGCCGTCATCAGGACCTCGTGGTCAGAATTCACAGAGCCGAACGCGTCGACCATGCGACCAATTGAATTTATTTGTCTTAAAAACGTGGCAATTTTTGTATTAATTAAAACCAGGCAAAGTTTCTCATTTTTGTGATAAGAATATCTCAATCTTTCCTTGGAAGGTCCCGCGTGAACGGGACCGACCGTACCTGGACTTATCCTCGGATAAGTCGCCATCTGATGGCAGAGTCAGCAATTGGGAGCTTTGGCCTGAGTTAGGTCCGACAGTCCATGTACGGTCCCGTTCAGTGCGCACGAGCTCCAAGGAATGGTTGATATATTCGGTGCCTTTGTAGTCCAGGGCGTTCGCCCGAAAAGTGAAAAGACGTGGGTTCGATTCCCCGCAAGGGCAGTTGAATTTTCTTTTTTTCCAAAATATATCTTGGCATCGGCCAAGATGATAAAAACCTCCTTATGGATAGCGGAGAGTCACATTATCCTCGCATCTTGTCATTAACTGATCGAATACGAGAACTCAATGCTCGGTACTCCGCATTAAAACTAGCAATAATGGCATCATAATAATATGGGGTTGTTTCAGAAAGAACTCCCCTAACGGATGAGAAGCGACATTATACTCGTGGCGAGAGAGAGAGAATCAGCGATATCACGTATTTATGATCCCAATTTTTTTCAGTATTCTTCTTGATCAAATCCGTCACCCCCCGATCGTAATGAGATACCAACTTTTTGCACCCACACTATTTGCTAACATCTCATTGCATTTTTATAAAAAAATAAATGTCTGAAGAATGTCAACCATGCGCTTGTAACGACACTTCAGTTATAACGACCAAAATTTAGCAAAATCTTCGATGTTGTTACAACCGATTTTGACTGTATGTATAATGGGATAGGGAGATTTCGCCTCCGATTTTTCGCCACCGGAAATTTCGCCCCTGACCGTATGAGTGACCGAGTAAGTGACTGAAATGCGTGAGTAAGTGATTTGGCAATTAACCACGTGAGTGAGTGACTTAACTGGGTGAGTGATCGTATGAGTAAGGGAGAGTGACTGCATGATTGAATGACCATATGAATGATCAAGTGAGTGACTGACTGTATGACTGATCAAGTGAGTGACTGACTGTATGACTGTTCAAGTGAGTGACTGACTGTATGATTGATCAAGTGAGTGACTGACTGTATGACTGATCAAGTGAGTGACTGACTGTATGATTGATCAAGTGAGTGACAGCATGACTGATCAAGTGAGTGACCGTATGATTGATCAATTGAGTAACTGTATGATTGAATGACCATATGAATGATCAAGTGAGTGACTGTATTGGTAACAAAGTACCTGACGGTATGAATAACCAATTGCGTGACCATTTTCATGATCAAGTTAGTGGCCGTATGAGTGGCCAAAGAAGTATGAGTGATTACACTCACTTGGTCTCTCATACATTCACTCGCCCTCCAATTGGCCACTCATACGGTCACGCATTACATCTGGTCACTCAACCACTCACTTGTCAATTCATACGGTCACTCACGCATCCACATTGTCAAGCATACGGTCGCTCATTTGGTCATCCACCTATCCACTCTCATGATCACTCATATTGTCACTCACACGGCAGGCGAAATCACCGGGGCGGAATGTCAGCGGCGAAATTTCCGTAAACCATTTCAAGGCCAGGATTACACTATAAAAGTTTGACGAAAGATCTTTTACTTTCGAGGGAATGCAATCAACAGGTTTGTTTGTTTTTTCAAGTTTTGTAAAACGTCTTTTATCAAACATCAATAATGTAATCCCAGCGAGAAATACGGTTTATGAGATTTTATCCGAATATATAGCGCAGTGACAAATCAAGCATAACCAGAACCGTAAACTCACAAAATCATTGAATGTATTCAAATTACTCCACAAAAAAAAAATTTGATTTCGCCAAAAGAAATCGAATAAAGTTTTCAGACCAGAGAGGTATCGGGAATTGGAGCGTGAATGATAACGGGGCACCACACAATTTCTCAATTTGCATTTCCCCAAATACACCCCAGACTGAATAATGGAATCCTATCCGTCAAAGTATACACCCACCACCACCACCACCAAGAGAAAATTGAATCTAGAAAGAACAATTACCGAATAGTGAACGGCGAAAACTAGTAAACCAATAGTATTTGGTGCAGAGGAAAAGCAATTATGAATTTTCTGCACAATTAAAAGAGCACACACAGACGATGCGTAGGGCCGAAGAGAGGGAACGGTACACCCCCTCCCCGGTCCTCTCCAGAGCTAATTATGGTTCCATGCATCAATTGGCACACAACGAGCATGAACAGGCAGCTCAGTATAATTATCATGAAACATCATGAGCGAACAATTTCCACAGGGAGAAAACGGATGGATCATGAAGAGGGAAAATAGATGGCGGTGATGGAAATTTCTAGAAATCCTCGAGCGGCTGAGCAAAACGCTCACGCGAATCACTGAATATCGCACAGGGTGGTTGGTGCTTGTCACAAAACTCGAGTTTTGAGGAAGGTGGTGCAAGCAGCGCGGGGGGCGTTGAGTGGGTCCTGGTGTGTGTGTACAGCTGTTCCAATTACCCGGTGTGTGTGTGTTGGGAAGCCCTGTATCTATGTGTACATGTGTGTGTGTGTGCACAAACCCCCCCCCCATTAATTAATACCGTACAAGGACAGCTAATTAATTCCCCTTTTCCACACACTCTGTTCCAGCCGCTCGTCTCCAACAAATCATTCCGACTAATAGATTGTTGATAGCTCTTTCTCGCTATCCAGTGGGAATCGAATCCGGGTACCCATGAAAATCGACGACACGGCACTCGATATTCTGTCTATCTGTGACAGGAGGGCGAGACACATTTTGCATCCCAAATTTCAATGGACGATGGTAAAACCTAGTACACGTGGCTGGTTTATCCACCGTGGATTTCAAAAGCAGCCGAATTATGACACGGATATGACTCAAAGCGATCGGTCGAGCTCTGACAGCAGTGGTAATTAACAATGGTAATTAAAGCCAACCAGACATCAAATAGCGACGAGAGCGTCACACACACACAGACAAAAAAAAACACCCCGACCTACTAATGCGGTCATCGTGATACTATAAGGGCATTGTGTGAAAGAAATTCGGCACGGGTAAAATGATGTTAAGAGTGCTCCAAAACCATGGGCGGAGATACGGGGGGAGGGGGCATCAAAGTAAGTTGACTGATCTAATGCATATATGTATAGATGAATTGACATCATCATCATCGTGCCCCTTCCCCCAGACTTCCAAGTCTATCTCCGCCTATGAAAAACCAGTAGCGCCGGTCAAAACAAACAGTGAAACAGACGAGGTCTCAGCCCAACTATTCGACGGATACGCGCATTAATCCAGTTCAGAAGTCGCCAAAAAGAGGGAACCTTGTTCACATAGGATAAGCGACAGGATTTTTGCATAGGAAGGACCGAAAGTCTTTCTTTCAGCTACAGGCAATTACGTTAGGTGAAAAAAAATCAGTTTTCTCTCTCTCTTCTTTATTGGTATTATCTGCATGCTTTTACGGGAGGGGGAATACTTTTCCCTCCCAGGGTTACTTTAGGGATTTTTTCCCCTTTCCTTTTCTAGCACAAGTGGGGGGGGGGGGGGAATTAAATGTTATGAGTTAAAAAGTCTTTTGCAACCCAAGGATCTGTTGGAAAAATAGTTTGTCCCCTGACTCACACTATCATCCCTCTAATTGACCTATGATTTGTATATAATTGTGATTTGTTCACCTCAATCCCTATTTTTTTACCATAAATTTTATACTTGTTTACTGGCGATGTGCGTAATGGCACCTGCCAATGTATATATATATCTTTCTCAAGCTCAATAAATGGTTAGATTCCCAAGAGGCACCCGAGCCCCCCCCCCCCCCCAGGGACAATGTGGGTATATCACCGAGTGTGACAGAGCATGGGTGTCTCTCGGTTCCTATTTCTATCACTGATGATGATCTCCAAGAAAGTGAATCTTGGTGAGCGACACCCCTCTCATTTTAGCGACGAAGTTCTGAGGTACATTGCAGCATTCTTTTACATAGAAATTGTGTTTATCATAGTTTTTGAGTAAAGCAGTGTTTGATTAAACACCTGTGACGTAGTTTAACATGATGCCTGCCCAGAATATGCTACCTCCACTACCATAGTGTTTCCTTTCTATGATGTTGGAAGTATGATATCGGATCCCAGGATCTTTCCAGAACAAGGCAAACAAAGAATCTCTCTGTACCTCTGAAAAGAACTTGAGCCTAATTATGTTCACCATGCCAGAAGCACTCATTTATACCACGTAATTTTCTATGCAATGCACTTCCTGATCAGAGAGCAACTTTGAAATTTATTGGGTCTGACTGATGAGCAGTTTTTTCCCGACATGGAATCGGACCTTCAGTTCCTACGATTTGCACTTTGGCCACAGCGTCATGTGGTGAGATTATGGACAACTTTTTTTGTTTAAACAAACAACAAATCGCTACATACAAATGCAAACATAAATTACCCAAAGACACAAAATACACACATGCACGCCCCAAGGGACTGCAGGGCCCTTCCAACAGGCCTATATGATTTTTATTGTTGCATTAAATTTATGAAGGAAATTTTCTCTGTTCGCATTGTGGGAACAGTTCGGCAGTTGCTTATTTCCATGTAAAAAGTCAGACGGTAGCCCACATACCAATTCTAAACCAAGAAAAACCCTGTGAATTACTATTTATATCGGGCGTCTTTATAATATGCTCTACACCCAAAAATCTATATTCTAATCTATATAAGTCAATCACGAGAAGAACACACACACATTTCCACACATTTCGAAGAAAACACACACACATTTCCACACATTTCGAAGAAAACACACACACACACTAAAAAGAAACTCAAATATACTCAAGGATAAAACAATTATTCCCGATCCGGATATTCAGGAATACATATGGAAAAAAAATCTCACCACACTACACAAGGGAGTAGAGGGCGCCTATAAAAACACCACGGACACACACAGCCCAAGACCAAACAATACAACGGCCAAACTTCCAAAGTAAGAAATATATATATATTCTTGAATCTATCCATTAGTCCCCGAGGGGCCATCCAAGATCTTTCGATAGTACCTGCAAGGATCCTAGAGAAGAAGCAGCATCGTAAGAGAGAGACAGAGAGAGTGGGAAGAGAGAATCTACTTCATCTTTTATTCATATAATGTCCCAACCACACAGCAGAGCATGGAGCCGAGTGTGTGTGTTGCTTTATACGACGCTCGTACTCATATATAGCAAACACATCAGAAGAATAAGATCGCACAAACACACTTCTCCAAGAAAGTTTATCATTCCATATATACGCATCCATATTCCGAAGGTAAAATGGGGAAAAAAAAACAGGTTGTGGGAGAGATATGCAAATTTTTTTTTTTTCATGTACCCATGCACAACCAGACGCTACTATACGTAAACAAAATGGAGACGAAAGAACGAAAATCCGATTTTATATGAAATTTTTTCCCCCTCTCTCATGGTAAATTAGATACATAGACAGTCCATGGAAAGAAGAAATACGTGGAATATGGTACTAAAGGTACGGACCATCCCCCTTCGAAAAACTTACAATATAGGCATTTTATATTCCAAATCCGAAATTGCATTATCCGAAAATGAATTCGGGAATCGACATGTGGTTGGTTTCATTCTGAGGGGAAATAGAAGAAAATGGTCATGAAGAAGGAGGGAAAATTGGAAAATATTCCAATTTCGAGTCGATACAAAGGCACCAATGATGAATCAATCAAGAGATATTCGGTCGAGTATGTTCCAAATTTCCTCGAAAGATATTGAAAATGATTCAAGATTCAAGAGATTTCATTTGAATCATATTTGGATTTTTCCCTCGAGATTTTTCGGAAAGATGTTTTCCTATAAAAATCCTGATTCATATGCAAACTACAAAAATGCAGGTTATGGGTACATGTGAGTTTTCCCTATTTATTTTTCACATTAGGCACGTGTGCGAATCATACATGAGGCCTAATTGGGTGATTTCAATAAACGGATGAAAACGCATACATTAACCCCAACTCCCACGTACGTCCGTCCTCTCATTTAGATATTTGGCGACCAGGACATTCGCCAGGTACGTCGTTCCTTTTATAGAATGCCCGAGTATTTAAACCTGATTAGTCGGCCATATGCAACTCAAATAACACATTATTGGTCGGGAGTATGATACATGTACAGGCATGATATAGAAAAAAAATAAACATTTTATAATGTCATAAGTCATAAGCCCCCCCCTCCCCTCCACAAAGCCTGGTATATAGCCACACACCTACGAAATCTAGCCTGGGAGTCAAAGTGATACCCTGATATACCCTGGGTTGCATGATTTCGGAGTTACGTGATTTTCCTGTGAAACAATGCACATTTCTGAAAATCAAGCATGATCCCGGGATAATTCCCGAGATAGTATGGATTATCAAGTGATAATCTCAAGTAAAAATTGTTTTATTCGATCAGAACGCCACACTCATTCAATGAAACTACAGTACACTATTATGAGAAGTATATAAAGCTCCTTTTACATGTGCAACATTGGAAGGTCGCTTTGGTGATTATTACCTGCATGGCAACTTTTTTTCCTCATGGGGGGAAAAAAAAGAGGGACAAAGATCAAAAGAGTCCCATCTTTGTTGCAGAATAATGGTGGGTGACTGACTTGCTAGCATAATCCTTTGTGCCGCGAAAACTACTGTAAGCTCCTTCGTCTCAGCCATCTTGAACTAACCACTTCCGTTCAACCCACGTAACCAATGAGGATTTCCGGAAAGAAGATGGAGCATACCGGCATAAACTAAACGCCATGCAAACGGGTTGTAGCAAAAATCCCAGTTACGGGTAACTTCCCGGGATATTTTACTACACATGTAAACGGGGCTTAACATCACTTATAAATTTTTCTGACTTTTCCCAGAAAGAAACTCAAAATTCTCCTTATTTGCCTTGACCGGAACTCAAAATGGTCCCGTTCAGTGCACACGAGCTCCAAGGAAAGATTGAGATATTCGTTGCCTTTATAGTCAAAGGCATTCACCTGGAAAGTGAAACGGCGTGAGTTCGATTCCCCGCACAAGGGCAGTTGAATTTTCTCCCTTTCCTAAATATATCTCCGCATCAGCCAGCAGTTAAAAACATTCGTAGAGACACTTTTACGTTTCCGTCTATGTGCCGAGAAACAAATATTCATTCCTTTTGATGTGTTTCTCTAATATATACAATATATCATCAGTAACCACCTTAAAAAAAAATACATAACGTATATAGATAAGACTAAATTGAACGAACACTAATTGGGAATTAAATTCGAAGTAACTTAAAGGATTATAAAAAAAAAAGTTAAATCGATTCGGGGATGAATCAGAGCTAACGTAAGTAAATAACTTCACAATCAAAGCGAGATTGGAAAAAAAATATCGCAAATAAATCTGTGGAAAACACGTATATTAATGAATATTCGGAAGAAGAAAAAAAAGTGGCAATGAGACGCCTTTTAAAAGTCGATCTAATCGACGACCAAAGAGAATTCGAAATGATAATCTCTGGGCGTAACACAACCAGAGGAATTTTAATTACGAATAAAGTCGTACGGAAAAATCAAAATTAGATAAGCTGTTAATTACTCGCCCCCAAATCCTCAGGTGCTCTCTCCGAGCAATGAAGATGACGTAATTAAAAGCTACACGCGCTAATTTTAAAGTTCTCGCTAAATGCCCGTCGCTAATTAAACCCTTAATTTCCATTTAGTATTTTGAGATAATTTGTTTTTTTTTCCCCCCCGCCTTCTCTCTGGAGTAAGAGCAGATGGAAAACATTCGAATACATCTGGGGCGGGATTGATTATATATTTATCAAAACTGATGCGGAACGGTTCTGAATTTTTTTTATGTGACCAAATTTATGCAATAGGGGGAAACTGTTATACCTTTGAAACACTCGGAATAGTTTTGACAGTATTGCTCTCTAGCTGAATGGGTTTTGGAGTGCAAGAGATTGGAAATACATGACCTCACAACTGAACGTTGTTTCAGGTCTTTGTCTATGCAAACACCAAACATGGCCCCCGCTCCGTCCCTTGTGGGATTTAAGCAGGCTACCTTGCGGCTGGGTCATGCTGGAAAAAAAGAACAAGGTCTTTGTCTATGATATTGGCAGAGATTTTACAAATATATATAGGCAGTACATAAAGTAAAAAAATCATGTTCTTGTTTTTAATGTGTTTATTCCCAACGTTTCAAGTTTAATGTGAACTTTATTCATTAAATATAATTATGCATTCTCTTGATACATCGTATCAAGTGCTCAATCATACGAAGCATCATGAAAGAAGTCACTAATGTTTCTCGCAAATAAAAGAGCATCGTGTAACTCGAAATAAAAAAGACCATACCCCTTGGAACAGTATAAACTTGAAATTTTCTTACTTTAACTTGGAATACTCAACATACATTAATTTTTTATACTTCTTTTTTTTGCTTTTGAATACAATTTGTATTTTAAAATTTATAGTTACATACTTTTTTCCCCTATAAAACCTTCAGCTATATCCATTTTTCTTGTCTTCCATTCACCTTTCGTTATTTCCTAATTATATTTGTTGGAAAAAACAAAGTTTACAGCGCGGGATTGCTCCAACAAAAACTTAACAAATGAGTTTCCTTTGGAAGAGAAGGCGGAAAATATTTTATTGTTTATCAGTGTCAGATACAGCAAATATTGACAACACGGATACAATCACCTAGCATCAAAGGAACTTACAGAATGAAAATAACAACTAATAATATGAACTAAAATATAATTTTCCTTTTTAGAAGTATATTAGAGAATACTTCTGCATTTCACCTATAGAAATACGTTCCTACCTTCATAATTGTTACTTTTGTTTATATATACTAATAATCATATTTGTGTCACTATTTTGATATTTTATATTTCAATTTATGATTTTACATTAAAAATACTGTCTATATATTTCTCCAGTAATGAATATAATTTTTTTTTTGTCTTTGTTACCGTGTTTCAAAGTGCGATAGTGCATGCTTCAAAGTACAAGACTCCTTGTTGCATCTTGGAACATTTTTGCTTTTCAAAGATCCGTATTTTATGATTACAGTACGAAAAAAAAAAGGTAATTGAAAATTCACATGATGTTTCATACAGTATTTTTTCCCCCAACACTCCCAGGGTTACTTTAGGAAAGCTATTTTTTTTTGCGCCATTGGCTCAAATTCCATGTCAACATACACTAAATAAGAAAATCATTTGCTGCCTCCCACTCCCATTGCAAAAAATTTTTAGTCTTCAAGTATACTATCATCATCCTATTCATTTTGATGACAGAGTTCTGCAGCACCACTGTATAGCATGAATAATAAGATTCGCATGAAATAAAAATAATGAATTTACCATACATTTTTTTATGACATCAACAAATGAACATTCGACTTCACTTACCTATAAAGACAGGAAACAAAAATATAATTTCATTAAGTAATTTATACCCAGTATCATCAACAAATAATTGACAAAACAAATAGGGCTTGACAAATCCCTACTGTCACAAATTGGTATTAGCATCTAACATTTTTTGCATATGTGGTTACTAAATTGGGGTCAGGCCACAAATTTTTTGTTGGAATTTATATCAGCTCAGCTACCAACATGGAAGGTACTAATTCACCACACAGCAACTCCGGCCGTATCGCTATAGTGCAATTTACTGCAGTTAACGAGTTGGAAGGCACCATCTATCGGTTGTCACCTAAAGCTCAACACGGGATGTACTATATGTTGTAAAAGCAACATGAAATGGTGAAAATTGAAAGAAAGAAACAAATATTTTAAAACTAATGTTTATTCCCTCCCCCCCCCCCCCCTCAAAAAAAAATTGGTTCCTGTAAGAAAATTCATAGAGATCTTTTTTGTGAATTCGCAAGCACTGGAATATACCACGGTACAAATAGAAAAATGATGTCAAGACTACTGTGTAAAGCTTGTACAGTAGAGTAGGGGTTTCCAACGTAGAGCTTCTCGCGGAACCCTTGATGGTTATAAGGCTGGTTTGTAAGTTTAAGTTGTTTTATAAGTGAGTGTGTGATTGACTGTATGGGTGAGTGAATGACCAAGTGAGTGGCCGGAGGAGTAAATGATTGCGAGTGAATGTAGGGGTGAGTAAAAGACTATATGAGTGGCCGGAGGAGTAAATGACTGCGAGTGACTGTATGGGTGAGTGAAGGATCGAGTGTGTGAGTGACCGTACAAGTAGCCAAGTGAGTGTGTGAGTGACCGTATAAGTAGCCAAGTAAGTGCTTAAGTGACTGTATGAGTGACCAAGTGAGTGGCTGTATGAGTGATCAAGTGAGTGGCTGTGTGAGTGACTGTTTTAGTGATCAAGTGAGTGGCTGTGTGAGTGACCGTTTTAGTGATCAAGTGAGTGGCTGTGTGAGTGACCGTTTTAGTGATCAAGTGAGTGGCTGTGTGAGTGACCGTTTTAGTGATCAAGTGAGTGGCTGTGTGAGTGACCGTTTTAGTGATCAAGATAGTGATCGTAAGAGTGGCCACACTCACTTGGTCTCTCATACGGTCAGGACAGGCGAAATGTCAGGAGCGAAATTTCCGGGGACGACATGTACTGGGGATGAAACGTGAAACGTATCGGGGGACAAAATGTGCAGGTAGCGAAATTTCCGGGGATTCCCCCACTAAAAGCCGATATCTATTGTTTTGTTAGATATAATTCGAGAACTTCCATTAATCTGATGTGGTCCCGCCATATCAAGACTACTACTGCATATTTATTGCAACACTGCTATCAAACAATCATGCCGAACTCCACACAAATCACAACGCATGGTTTCGAACGCTAAACAACACGAAATCAATCACCACGAGCAATAAATAAAAAAAAAAAACCGAATACTACCACATTTTTCCGGGATCACCCAAAGTCATATCCGAGAGCAATCCCGGCAAAAAACATAAATGGATACGACAGATACAGAATATCGATAAAAAAAAAAAACAGAAACGGCAGCAAAAAAAAATCCACAAATATAAATAATCACGTTCCGCGACGCGTTAATATTCCGGCGAATAAAACTCGAGAAATATGGAAAATAAAAATCAATGTAATAATATGTGAGCGATAAAAACTCTTTGGCACGGAAAAAAAAAACCAATCTTTGCAGTATTTTTGCATTTCTCCTCCCTCTTATAACAGCCAAAAAAAAAAATGTTCTTACGTCATCTTTTTTTGCCACCACTGCAACAACCTCATATCGCAAATTTAGGCCCCCCTTCACAAGCATCTGGAATCCTCGAGTACCAGCCGCATACACGTATGTCGAATTGATAGCGAGAGGATGTCACTCTCTCTGGGGGCCCCTTCATTTGCATGCGCTCGAGATCACATCCCTTTTGACAGCATCCTCTCGCGCTTTCTCGTTTTTTTCTCTTCTTTTCTTTTGCTCAAGAATCCTCTCTCTCTTGAGCAAAAGTGCTAAAATACATATACATCTCTGCATGTATGTGCGTGTATGTATATATTTGTATGTTGTATGTCTAGAAGATATGAGTAAGGAATGAGGCGCATACCAAAACCCTTTCCGAAAATTTACCCCGAGATTTTCTCGCAAAACTTAGGGGGTCGTCGTCTTATTACGATTTGTTCTACCGAAAGATGCTGTTTAATTAAAGCAGAGGTCTTCAACCTTTTTCTAGTCTTGATCACTGTACCCTTTGGCGTACGCAAAGAGGGGTTTTGGGGTTCTAACCCCCCCCCCCAAGAGCCAAGATTATAGTGTTAATTTACAGGGGAAAACGTAAATTCCCTTCAGAAGAAAACCCCCCCCCCCGAGAAAATTTTGCGTACGCCTATGCCTGTACCCATCATTAAAAAAAAGGGCACCCTTACGGTAAGTTTATCATACAAATGCAAGCAATCAGGATGATTTCAGTCCTTGAATGTAATTTGTACAAAGCGTTTAGTTGGAATGTTGAACATCGAGCACTCTAGGTGCTTCGAGGAGCACCGTAGTGCTCCCTAACAATGGGTTGAAGATGCCAGTAATAAACGAATGCAAGGAATACAATGAAATTTCATTGATTGAAACATTATGTTTGATGATGATGTCCGACTCCAAAGTGTTGCAATTGCGTGTAATATCATTGGGTGGAATGAAAATTAGAGAGATTTTCGTGCGGATCCGGATTCTGCATAAAAGCCGAGATCAGACAAATATGCAGGGTGTCCTATAAATTGGAAAGTTTCCCCTTGACGCATTTCATTGACGAATCGTTAATTCTAAAGGCATACTTCTAACTAGAAAAAGTATCCAAATAACACGTAGAACTTCGATTCGCCATTCATGTTGAAAAGGGGTTGTATAGTTATTAAAATATAAAAACTAACTTTTTATACTGTGTAAAAATTCCCAATTAGAAACTTGTTGCACTGTCTCTCCTGATGTCAAAAAAAAAAAATCCACGTTCCCAAGTGTAATATTCACCAAGATATTTGAACTCCAAAATCGGAGGAGACGTGGTAAAAGAAGCGTTGCCAGTTAGATTTTGCTGTCCTTTCTCAACTTTTCTCCGTTTTTTGAATTCAAACATCTCTGCAAATGTTGCACTTAGAAACGTGAATTGTTCAGCTAGAGAGAGAGAGGGACAGAGCAAAAACTTCTTAATTGGGTTTTTGACGACAGGGTGTCCATATAAAACGTTCATTTTTCATTTTAATAACCATACAACCCCTGGCAACACGAATGGACGTATCTAAAGTCTACACGTTATTTGGATACTTTTTTCTAATCGTAAGTATGCCCCTAGGTTCAACGGCGAAACTAAGTAATCATCTTGTATATAACTTTAGACGTGAATATTCTTTACACATACATGAACATTATTCAATCTCTCAAAATATAATTTGTAAGTTATAAAAATAATCCTCGATTTTTTAATTAGGTGTCAAGGCGTCAAGGATTCAAGGCTTCGTTTACAATACAGGAAACACGGAATATTTTGTCACAACAAAAGTCGGGCTGCCCAAAATTGTGGGATGTCTCGTAAAATACGGGCCATATGGTCACCCGATATGTATCAGCTTCTGAACCCGCGGAGTAAGGAGGTTGAACGCTCCTACACAGAACAATATGTTACGCACACAGGCATCCACATGTCTCTAATTTCATCGTATCGCTTCAAAATGTTGCTTTCCCCCCCTTGCGCATGTAACGTAAACTTACGTCTTTGTATTTAAAATACTCAAAATTTCTTTCACAAATTATTACACTTCTCGAAAAAAAAAATTCAGATTCTGTAAGGAAAAAATACACTGTTGACATGAATATGATCGATTATAATGACAAGGAACATCTCACATGACGGAACACATCACCCTTGAATGGTTGCATTTCATTGTGGAATGAGCAGAATCATTACAACGTGGTCATTCGAGAATGTTGTACGGAATCCCCCCCCACCTTCCCAACAAAAGAAAAATCTTGAACAAGGAAAATCGAAATAATCTTGTAACGTAATAGTGTAAAAACGATGCTCTCGTGACGAAACAAAGATGCTATAGAAGAACTAGAGCGCACAACCAAACAAGATATTTTGGAAAAACGCCCAGAAGAGTATAAAAAAAGCCACTGTATAGTCCAGTCCAGTACATCAGAAAGAATAAGAAACAACAAATTGTCTAAGAAAACAATAAAAAATATTTTATGGTTTCTAGTTGTAGTGCCAACTCTAGGGGGCAAAAAACTTCTTAACAGAGCTGATAGAGAGAAAAGGAAAAAAAATTAATAGACCTTGGAGATGCATCTCGTTTCTTCTCTCCATAACTATACGTATTTGTTATTTATTAGCTTGGGACATTTTCATTCAACGCACATTCAATATTCTCATCACACGTTTTACGAATCGTTTTCGAATTTAGTACACTCTCTCACACGCTGGAACCGCTCTTGAAAAAACTTCGAAAGTATTCAGTCAAATAATACTACATATTAGTTGATCGCCATTGCGCTAAATTGCGACAAAATATTTTATTTGGCGAATTAGCCAAATTACAAATGTCGATTCGGCTTTCTTGATGTTCGAATCGGCCATTTGACGCATGTGCAAAACTCTGGAAGTGAAATTTTTGTTGGACAATCGCGAGCAATGTTCAGCGGCTTTCGGTACGGTTCCAGAGGGGGGGGTCGATCAAACGCGTCTGAAACATAGGCATAATATAACACATAAGTTAAAATCCTATGCCTTAACTTACGTTAAGATCAACTTACGTTATATGGTCTGGAACAGCGAGTAGTTGGCCGCACCCCAACGAGCTTACATGCAAAATACAACCTATTGTTTGAGCCCTTTACTCTATGATAGTTCTTACCTCAGTATCATGAACCTCATTGAAACACCATTGCGTAACAGAAGGGATGCAAAAAATATATTAACAGTGTTTCCGTAATGGTCCCAGCAGGCAACAATTATTTGATTTGATTAGCCAAATTTCCTACAATTAATAAAAAGTCGGAAGAAACCCTGGTGCTAATAGATAAAGTTATCCATTCCTTAACAATCCAGCACTATGACACTTCTGACAAAAAAATTACCAATATGTCCTGGTTTTCATCAGAATTTGTCCCGGTTTCTCAGTCGCATGATCTAGCCGCCCTCTCCTAGGTCCGCGCATTTTTTAAAGTGGATTCAGTAATACTATTTTTCAGGCATGTTAAATATTGATTTGGGCATCTATATTATGTTATGTCACGTGCCAAACCAGGCATTTTATAACAACCTTTCAACTTGTAACTTCTCCATTCAACAATAGTTATACTTGCACAACTATGATTTAAATGCTATGTACATTCAGCATTTAAATGCTATGTGCATTCAGCATTTAAATGCTATGTGCATTCAGCATTTAAATGCTATGTGCATTCAACATTTAAATGCTATGTGCATTCAACATTTAATTGTCATGTCCATTCACCAGTAATTTCAACTAAAATGTTTATTCAACAATGGTTTTAATTGCAATGTCCATTTACCAGTTTCAATACAATACCAATACAAATGCAAGGCCACAACCGCCAAATTGCCCAACCAGGTGGCTGAGATGCCCATAACAAATATGGATGTCATACAGGCCCGTAGCCAGAAATGTCGTTCTACTACAATGGCTATATTCAGAACATTCCTGAATTTTCTAAATTTACTGACTGAGCTGTCTACGGTAATCAAAAATCATTCAATTTTAATTACTGACAACTTTTGTTTTAATAGTGGGCTGTATATTTAAAAGTACCTCCAATCACAAGGAAAACATTTACCAAAGAATACAGAAGACCAAATAACAACAACTGAGAATAAAGTAAAAACTTCTTCCGATCAAAAATCCGAGTAGTCCAATCAAAAAAAAAAAAACATCACATTTTCCAATCATGAAACTGTTTTGAACGCGAATACATACGGTATAAAGAAGTAATTCAAACTCCGAATTTGTTTAACTTCGGGAAAAGAGTCGTCAGAGATCAAAGAAATTGGTAAATAAGATACGACGTGTTGCAATAATAGAAGTCTGTATCCGATGTCTCTAACTACAATGATTGGAATCTTTCGAAAGCCCCGGGGCCGGTTGATCGAAAAACGACATATTATTTATTTTTTAATTATTTTCTGTTTTCGCACTTTTTTTATACCATTGAGATCTTTCTCTTGTATTGAAACGTGTGTTTATGAAACGACGCTAATATCCGCCGGCTATTCATACCAGAAGAGTTTGAAATACAAATTTCAATCTATCGAATTGACGTGCACATAGCGTTAAGATCAGATATATCCAAATTCCGTGATCGAAAATTTCAAATTGGAAAAAATATATACATACAGGATGTCCCATAAATTCTTAAATAGCATAAAATTTAAAAAAAAAATTGATGGAATTGACATAAAACAATGCGTTGTGAGGGAAAGTCATTCTCACGAAGAGGGATATTTTTCGGAAAAAAAGTACTTAAAATTTTAGTCAATAGATGGCGCTATTGACTAAAAGAGAAAATCGTACTTGTACCTGATTTGTACCTGAACCTTTCTTCGATCTCTCGTGTCCGAAACGTTCGTAAAGCTTCAGCCGGTGATTTGTGCCGTAGGTACAACAACTTCACCAATGGTGGTTTATCCACCAACCCCTATGTGATGGGTGTCCCGTAAATTCGTAAATACTGTAGTTTAAAAGTTCATAAAAATTGAAGGAACTGTAATGTATGATGTATTTTGAATCGTGAAGCGCCCTCAGTCGACAAGAATTTGAACTATATTTCCGTACCATAAAAAAATATCTCAGATATTTTGATTGAATTGCTATAAAAATGCGGTTTGCGAAAAAAGTTGGTCTCCCGAAGGGGAATTTTTTTTCCCCCTTTCTGGTACAGAAAATGGAATCGAATTTCCGGCAATCATAAAAACTGCAAAATTATTTCCGTCGCGTGTAGAAACTTCAAGCAACAATGAAAACGGTAGACTCGTACATGTAGAGCAGAGGTCTTCAACCTTTTTCCTAGTCGGGAGCACTGCCTTTGCCCATCACCAAAAGAAGAGCACCCTTACGGCAAGTATGACATACGAATGCATTACGAATCAGGATTATTTCAATACTTGAATGAAATTGGTACAAGGTATCTAATTGAAACGTTGACCAAGTGCTCGCGAGCACCAAATCGGCAGGAAATAATGAAAACGATAAAATTTCATCTACCGAACATAGAAGCTTCAAACAACAATGCAAACGGTAGAAATTGTTTCTGTCTCGCATCGAACGTCAGATAATAATGGAAACGGCAGAATCATGTCTGTTGAGTATGGAAACTTCAAGCAACAGTAAAAGCTGTTGCCGTCGGGTATCGGAACAACAAGCAACAATCAAAACGTTAGAATCGTCCCGTAACACGTCATATAATAATGAAAACGACGCAATTGTTTCAGTTAAGTACCGAACTTCAAAAAAACAATGAAACCAGTAGGAAAAATTCAGTTAAGCATCGAACTTAAGGCAACAATCAAAACGGAAGAATCATGTCTATCGACTATAGAAATTTCAGGCAACAATGAAAACGGATTTGATAAAAAAATCATGTTAGTGCATCATCGGAAACAATGATTCAAGGTCAAGTAATCCCTAAAGTCTACATAACAAAAAATACAGGGTGTCCCATAAATTCGTAAAAAGTTTGAAAATTCATAAAAACTGAACAACGTTTTATATTTGTACGTGGTTTGTGGAGAAAGTCATTTTTTGCCATGAAAAGGATGTTACAGAAAGAAATTAGCTAAAATTTTTTTCGGTAGAGGGCACTGCAAATATGCAAATTAGAGCTCTGTAAAATTCACGATTAACAGCTCATTTCTCAATTTTTCTGTTACTGGCGCTCACATAAGGTTTCCATTGTGATGTTGACATTTGTGGATGAAGCACTATTGCTGAGGTTTTAACTCAGCAACGTATCGCCGGTTGAAGCTTTACGAACGTTTCGGACGCAGAAGAGATTAAAATAAAGTTTCTTTCTTCATTCCTACCGGAGATCCATTCAAAGCCCTCTATTGACTATAACCCGAAGTTTTTTTTTATTCCTCCTTCGTGAGAAAAACCTTTTCACTAAACGCATCCAATTTAATCAAAATTTTAATGATTTTTTCGGTACAAAGAAATTAAAATAGACGGAATTTTCGTCGACAGGGGGCACTTTGCAATTCAAAATATATCTTTTACTTAATATAAATATATATATCTTTACAAAATATAATTTTTAAGAACTTTCAAACTATTCACGAATTTATGGGACACCCTTTACATAGGATATTTTCTTCAATTTTCTAATTTTTTCCTAAATCCCTTTCGTTCATAGTAAATCAGAAATCAGCCTTCAAAACGAAAAATTTGGAAACATCAAATGGAAATTTCCGTTTCCGATAAAGAAATTCAAAATTGTTTTTCCTTGTAATAAATACTTTGAAAATATTTCAAACTTGAAGAAAAAATATCGAAATCAAATACAACATCGCCATAAGGTAAGGCAAAAACATCGATGCTAAGTTATTCTTCGGAAATACACAAGGAATTATTGCTTCCACGAAAGAAAGATATTTCATGTTTATGACATTGAAACAAGCACCGCTGTCACGAGAAACGACGAATAAATTACGTCTTACGCGAATCTACCGAGAGAAAAGTAATCGCAAAAACCCTCTTGCGATAAACGGAAATGTGCAACTATGGGATCCATTCCAATTACGAGATGGGATCCAAATAACTATCTCCAAATTGATGCGAAAAGAGAACTTCTACAACAAAAAAAAAATGGAATTGCTACACACGCGAGAGACAGAGTCATCATCATTTCCGAAGATACGATGAATTATTTCCGTTGCCTATGAAATAGTGATGAGTTTTCTCGAATGAGCAAACAAACATTTTAAAGGGAATATCTTTATTAAGAATCGGAGATGTGGAAGCTCCGTTTTCGTAGGGAAACGAAACAAAGATCTTTAGAGATCATGGAAACTGTGAAAAAAAATAGCATTTATTAATAACGCGTCTGTTTCTTGAAAGAAGCCGCTAATTAACCTGCGATTCATTTGCCTTATAAAAGTTTAGATAAATCTACGAACAACGATTGTATTTGTACGGGGTTTATTGTATATAGTCTGTGTTTACCAAATATTTACTCTCATTCTCGGAATATTAAACTTGTGCAAACCTTATCTGAATAATTTTCAAATTTAATAAATGTTTTATGAGGGTAGAGTATGGAGTAAGGTGAATTTTTAGAGGCCAACTAACTTATAATACGACAACCTGGTCTATATCCACATGTAACTCGAGACGAAACTCCCACCCGGGCGATACCTTTCTAGAAGCTCTCCAATGTATAGGCCGCACCAGTAAAATCACCCTGAAAACTCGTAAATTTGTATACGCCATATGTGTGCGTACGCACCAAAAAGTTTTTCTTCTCAAGTTTTCCATTCAATACATACAAACTTTGGAATTTGCAAATAAAACATTCTTTTCACATTATTACGCAATTATTCTTTTTTGACTTGATAGACGCGACACGTACAGCCACACCGAACTCCAACCACGGGTCCATGGATTTCAAAGAGTTCCTTGGAAAGACTTCAGAGGCCCGGGAGCTTCAATGACAAAGTAACTAACTGAAATTGATAGGTTTTCTGGATGTTAACGCCGAAGTGAACAGGAAAAAAGTGTCACTTCTCTGCATCGAGAATCGAACTCAGGACCTGTTGCATACCGGGCAAGTGCACTGACTATTATACATAGAGAGATGTTTTCCCCCTTAAAACACGCACAGTAGCGTTACTTGCTGAGTAGAGACATCGCAGCCTTTTTTTTTTTAAATTAAACTAATGTCCTCCAGGCGGCGGCAGAAGAGATAGGTGATGAATTTTTGCTCGGATAAGATGCAATGGCCTAGAGGCCATTAGATGAAGTTAATAAAAAAAGAGAGGCTGCTGTCTTTACTCAGCAAGTAACGCTACTGTGCGTGTTGTAAAGAAAAAAATCACCGTCTCTCTATGGATTAATGGTCAGTGCACTTGCCCGGTATACAAAGGGTCCTGGGTTCGATTCCCAGTGGAGAGAAAACCCACTTTTTTCCTGTTCACTATGGCATGATATCCAGAAAGGCTATTGATTTCATGTATCTAAAGAAGAGCAAAAATTCAACATCCATATAACTAACTCGTTGTTTTCACCATTGATATACACTGATTACTATTTCGTAGGCGGTCCGTTGAGTTCATCATATTATGGAGAAGAGGGTCAGTTGAATTCATCATATTGGAGAAGAGGGTCCGTTGAATTCCCCTTATTGGCGAAGAGGACCCGTTGAATTCATCATATTGGAGAAGAGGGCCCGTTGAATTCCCTTATTGGCGAAGAGGACTCGTTGAATTCATCATATTTACGAAGAGGACCCGTTGAATTCATAATATTGGCAAAGAGGGTCGTTCAAAAAAAATTCAAAACAGAAATTTTGCATCCATCCACAAAAATATTTTTCAAATGAAAAATGTTGCATTTATTCGCAATAACGAACTAAACTAACGACACAATTTATATTTCCAGTTGAATTACGTAGCCAAGTATTTACTTTTCTGAACAGTTGGAAGTTCCAGAATTCAAAGTGTTCAGCAAAACTACTGCCTGTTTTCCATTCAAAGTAAATCATCAAGATTTCACGGAAATGTGGTAAAAATAAAGTTTTTCGCATTTATTCATCAAAAACTTCCAAAATTTTGCATTTATCGCATCCATTTCGTAAACACGGAAATTACGTATATATCCCCAATGTTGATTTATTACACATAAACCAAATCGAAGTTTCGTCATTTAGGGTTGATTCCCTCTTTGTTCATTTCCATGAATAATAATACAACAACGAATCTAGCAGAACAAAAACAGACAATAAAAGTTGTCGAATACCGTTAGAATGCAACATAAAATTCCACACACAAAGTACTTTGCAACTCGCTCATCTAAAATTTAAAAGCTTTTATCACGCTACAGTATAACTACTAACTAGAACAGGATACATTCGATAGTTTCAAGTCACCTCGAAAATACTCCCAACAGAGATTAATTAGTAATCCAAAACGCACAACCACGCAGTTCCTCGTAATTCCGCCATTATTAATCTTGAAACGCTGTTACCAGCAGCATTTAGTCGAAAACCCCAGGAAAAAGCATCTCTCGGAAATCCTTCTATGGTACCTACAACCTAAAAGCTGTTCGGTGGAAAACACTATGTCCCGGAATCGGAATTCATAAAGAGAGAGCGAGAGAGAGAAGAGAGAAGCACAGGTGCACAATTTCCCGATGATTCATGAGAATTTCCAGTTTTCCCGAATAATTTTCCGGGTTATAAATCGCCCGGATTTTATAATTAGATGCAAAAGATAGAGAGTTTCGCTTTTACGAGATTTACGGCAGATGATAAAAGCGATGAAACACCAGCGTAAAGCGATTCCGCGATTCGGATTAAAACTCCGGGAAAACTCAAGAATTAACAACTCAATCGTTGGAAGTAATTTTCTGGGAAAAATCTCGTGATTTTTGGGAATGATTCTGCCTACATTAGGCAGGATTCCGATAAAATACTTTCTACATTATTAAGTGAATTTTCTAGCAATTTTTTTTTTTTTTTTACGGTATTAAAAGATTCATCGTTGATGGAATCGCAGATTCTTTAATTAAAATTTACGGTCCGGAGATCGATTCGAAAGAAACGCTCGCCTAACTTCATTAGTAATTTCCGTTATGTATGCAATCGAACTCGTTAAGAAATGTAAAAAGTCTAACGTCTGAATTGAATTAGCCCTTACTGAGATAATTAATAAGTAACAACATGCAAATTAGAAACACATCTCAAAACGTCATAATAGACATTAGAGGGGTCCTCCAACCCTCAAAATATACCGAGTGGATTCAGGACCTCATTGCTATTTGATACTGGATCCCCAGAAAGTGTTTGATTCTTCAAAATACGGCTATGAGCTCTTAAAATAAAACGTTTCTAACTCAAAATTTTAATTTCAAAAGAGTTATTTCAGACGCGACCCAACTGTCGTGTTTCATAGACATTCACTAGCGTTTATAATTCTTGTTTGCTAATTTTAGGATTCAGGTACCCATCAAGGATTGTCTACCATGGGTCCATGGACGAAAGAAATGAGAAAAAAATTATAGAATGTGTAGTATATACAGAGTGGCCCACAAAATGAGCGGATATATTAGAGCGTACCACCAGGACCTACAGAAATTCGAAGCAGAACTAAATACGAGAATTCATGATAATCATATCCTTTGATGATCAAAGTCCGCTGACAATTTGTAATTTTTATATGCATAATAAAACACTCGACACGGCCCAGCTCCTCATCTGGGGCAATGGCTAAAATTTACGATTGTCGGTAGAGCCTGGGCGGGGCACGGTATGTGAAATGTCGATTGATACTCACTCAATCCGCAGCATGAACGCGGACATCGTTCCTAAAACAACTGGTATTACCCATCTTGATTATACTGATACTGCTCCGACTTATGTAGCGCCCACTGTGGTGAATGTATTTCATCAAAACTTAGTATATACGTTATTTGGACCATGGGGGGAAAAGATAACTGCGATAGAAAATGCCACTTTTTCACCTGGTAGTCAAAAAGTGAACTAATTTTTTTTTTTATTGACACTACCTTTCCCGCATGGTCCATACATCCCATATGCCAAGTTTCATCAAAATACCTCCATCAGAATGAGCGCTACATACGTCTGAATAGTGGCAGTTTATTTATAACCACCCTGTATATGCTGGATATAATTATGGAAGGTCTGGGAATTAAATGACCTCCATTTTATCGGTACAAGGATCCGTGGTCATTTTATTGGTACCACGGGGAGTAAAAGAATAAGAACCACTGATTAATGACCATTGTTGTTGACCAATCCCAACAACAACTTCGGCAGACGCTTCATCAAATTATTTTAAGCACAGGCAAAATCGCACTTGAAACATAACAAACTTCAATGTACAGTATTACGAAATCTGCATGATTATTGAATTATATTTTGAATTAATGATGTCTTGAAAATGCACACCAGTCAGAACTCGAATCAAATGTTTATCACAGAATGAGACCAAGATGACTTTCCAGTAAAACGTCGATTCTTACGCATCATTAAATCTTCATGGGCACGCGAAATAATCCCGAAATTCGAAGCCAGATTCCAAGAAACACGAAATGTCAGATTGTATTACTGTAATTCCAGCTAAATGTTCAGTTAACTAGGAATTTCCCCTCAGCCTGGTAGTTAACATTCGAACAGACACTATGTTTCTGAAGAACGCAGAAGTTCTCTGTATTCATGGCATTGGTTAGCGTATCGATGACGGAATATCTCCGGAACAAGCGTATATCCAACCTGAAGCAATATATAGCACATCGGATTCATATTTTCATTTTTCTCGCTCACTATGGGAAAATCATTACTTGAAAATGTCTCCTCGTGATTTCCTGAATTCACCCTGGTCGAGCTACTAGAGCGCTTGTTGGTGAACAGGACTTGAGTTATGAAGAAAATCTTGATCTTTGTTGATCATTTTTCGGCTGCGCTGCACGAAAACAAATCACCATATTTCTGATCCGAACCTTTCCTCAATGTATTTGTGTCCGAAACTTTCGTAAAGCTTCAGCCAGTGGTCGTGAGATGAGGTAAAACAATTTCACCAATAGTGCTTTATCCACCAACGGTCAACATGCCGATGAAAACCATATGACCATATGTAAGTGCCAGTAACAGGAGAATTCAGAAATGAAAAGTTAATCGTACACCCTACATTTTATAGGGACTCCGATTTGCATATGCCCTGGCCGCAGCAGTAAAATACCCTGAAAACTGGCAAATATATGTCATATGTATGCATCAAACACCAGTTTTAGTAAACTCCGTTTAACAGAATGAGACCCAGATAACTACTATCATCCAAGTAAAACGTCGATTCTTACGCATCATTAAATCTTCATGGGCACGCGAAATAATCCCGAAATTCGAGACCAGATTCCAAGAAACGACACACAAAATGTCAGATTGCATTACTGTAATTCCGACTAAATGTTCGGTTAACTAGGAATTTCCTCTTCAGCCTGGTAGTTAACATTCGAACAGATACTAAAGATTGCGGTCGCCTTAATTCAGATGTGGAGGGAAATCTGGATGGAGATCTTAAGAGAGGAGAATAACAACAACAACAAGAGTCTTGGGAATAAACCATTAACGGGGTAAAGAGATTCGTTCGCCAAAACACCTCGTGACTGGCTCTAAACTTCTCTTAATGCGAGTTTACGCCCCCTGAACACACGATAGAAGAACAATGTTTCCGAAAAGGGAGAAGGCTACAGTTCTGTGTCGTGATGTTATTGGTTTTAGCGTAATGAGGACGAAATATCTCTGGAACATGCGTATTTATCCAGCCTAAAAGCAATTTAGCACATCGTATTCACATTTTCCTTTTTCTTGTTTACCATGGGAAAATCATTACTTGGAGATGTCACTTTGTTGCTTTCCTAAATTCATTCTAGTCGAGATACCAGGGCACTTGTCAGTAAATATATATTGAGTTATGAGAAATTATTTTTTGGATGTTTTCATTAAAAAGTTTGTGTTGAAATAAAGGGGATTTTAAGGGGATTGATGCGCGCCAACTTTCTAAAAAACACATTTTCGAATTTTTCAATTTTCAAATACTACACTGGTGAAATAAATTAAGAGAATTTGCATGTTTTATCGAATTTCATGAAAAGAACTGAACTGAATGTAAAACCACTGCTTCTAGACAAAAATGCATATCTTGTACGTCAAATACGTAAGCGTACACGTGTGTGTAGGCGGAGCCAGTAGAGAAACAGGCTTTATAAGCGCGCGTAAGTTAAGACGCATTTCGTTCGCTAGCACACCTCGGCGAATTTCTTGGTGTTATTTTGCAGCAAATCCGTTAATTTCAAATTGTAACAGTAAAAAGGAGTAACCATCAACGTTTAGATGATGTAATGAGGTGGCGAATTGTGGGGAGGCTAGAACCAGGCCAATCTCAAGTCCAGATTTGTAGAGAGTTCAATTTAACGCCCAGCGCCGTGTGTAACTTATGGAAACAGTTCCAGGATACCGGATCCATCGAGAGAAAGCCTGGGCAAGGTCGTCCAAGAGCCATGACGGCCAGAGAAGATCGCCATTTGTCGATTATAGCGAGGCGTAACAGGAGTGCTACAGCTTCTCAGCTCTCTCGTGACTTGTATGCAGCCACAGGAACCCGTGTATCAAGGGTGACTGTTTCCGAAAGACTTCATGAGAGAGGGTTGTTTGCAAGAAGACCTGCTCTGTTTACGTTCCGTTCACTTCTACGGATAGGAGAATCCGTTTATCATGGTGCAGAGAGCATAGAGATTGGAGTATGGATCAATGGGCGACCGTTCTCTTCACTGATGAGTTCAGCCTAAGCACCGATTCTCGCCGTACGTTCATATGGAGAGAACCAAGAACCCGCTACCTACCCTCCAATGTCCGCGAAATCGACCATTATGGCGGAGGAGGTTTAATGTTCTGAGCAGGCATCATGTTGGATGGCCGCACACCTCTCCATGTCTTTCAAAGAGGCACTGTGACTGGTGTGAGGTATAGGGATGAGGTCTTGGAGCCCTATGTTCGCCTTTTCAGGGGTGCAGTTGGCCCTGAGTTCATTTTAATGGACGATAACGCACGGCCACATAGAGTCTTCTGCTCGACGATTTTCTAGAGAGTGAGGATATTCGCCGGATGGATTGCCCAGCCAGATCTCCAGACCTTAACCCTATAGAGCATGTCTGGGACGCTCTGGGGAGAGCAATTACAACTCGCAACCCCCCTCCAGGAACCATCCAGGGAATGAAAACAGCGTTGCTCAACGAGTGGGACCAATTGCTACAGGAAATGATAAACTGCCTTATTTCAAGTATGAAATCACGCTGCGAGACCTGCATATCTGTAAGAGGGGACCATACCCCCTATTAACCCATTTTTTTGTTTATTCTGCAACCGCTGTTTCATACCTTCCGACTCCAACGAGTGTTACGCACGATCGATGCGTGTGTATTACAATTATTGAATGGTTATTTGTTTTGTATTGTATCAATGTATGTACATATCAAATTTCGTTAAAATCGGTACGGTAGTTCTAGAGATAATCGACCAAGTCTGCAAATTCTCTTAATTTCTTACACCAGTGTATGAAATTTTCTGCGTCTGTCTTCGTTCTACCTGCGCTAAAAGTATTTTTTTACATATTTTAATATAAACTGCTGCAGGCATTACACAGAATGCATAGCAAACAGGTCGTATGGCATTTTACTGGCGTACTGGCATTGAGCCTAGTTGGCATAGTACAGACGGGGCAAGAACTTGGATTTTTGGGTACACAGGGGGACAGTATTAGAAGTTTATTTTTTAACTTTAATAACTATACAACCTTTTGAGACATGAATGGCATATCTGTACTACCTTTGTTGTCGCTTTTCTATAATATGTTACTGGAATGAACTTTAATACAATTTTCTAATAGAAAGTGTCTCGAAATAGTGAAAACAACAATAAATTTCATGCTACCTAACTGTAGATTTCTACGAAAAAGTGATTTTTCATGTGAAATTTCAAGCAAAATTCATGTAATATTCGAAACACAATTGCGAAAATTTTTATGACAGAATTTTTTTTTGTAATTTTCATGATACAGTACAACTTCGCTTAACCGTCACTTTCTGTTATACGTCATTGTCTAAAAAAATGCGCGAGTATCAACAAACAAACAGATATCTTCGAAATTCTCCACGGATTACTTTTACACCCTTCTGTGTAAAGCTGGAAGTGACTGTACTGTATGATGGCGGAAGTGACTAATCGTCAGTGGCGGAAGAGTTGAGCTTGATCTGGCGCGCCACAAACCCATCACTGGCCAGTCGCTATTGTGTTACATACTGGCCTCAGCAGTGACAAAGTGTGTTCGAATGAACGTTTCGTTTTTGTTGGAATGTGACAAAGTACATAGAGGCTTTGAAATTTTGAACGATGATGAAATTGTTTCTAGTGTGACTACCATTGACGAAGAAGAAATTGATGATGAAGGACCAGTTTTTAACCAAAAACCTACACGACTTGCCACTCAGACCAGAAACAGTGTTATCAAAGTGCATCTACTGGTTAGAAATGCAAGAGGATGCAAATGCAACACAGATCCTACTTCTGCGTAAAGTACGGAATATCGCAGAAAGCTCGAACCTCAAAGACACAGAAGATCACATATTATTTAAAGTACTGTACATTACTAATCTTATACAGAAAGTTTATATTGATCGTTTTGTAAAATTAAATACAATATGTAGGTATTATTCACTTTAAAAGGATTTTATTTTCATTTTCGTCCTAAGCCCGCAGTGAAATCACGTTACTGTACATATGTATTAAGAGATTTCTGTTACCCGTCTATCCGTCACATCCCTAGTCCGGACGGTGACTGTTGATCGAAGTTTTACTGTATGTATATTCAACTAGTGATGGTGCAGGTTATGAAGTGAAATTCAATGCATTGTATGATATGCTTATAAGTTACACTCAAATTCTGGATCAGTGCTCGATCTAAGCTGGCGAAGCGTGTCCTTTTAATATGGCAAGTTTATTTAGGTTTTGATCAGGGAAAGGGAAAGTCAGGAAAATGGATCAAGCAGGTATTGCGATGTGACTCTGCTGCATTACACAAGCGGCTTATATCGAGCATGCATCCGAGGAAAACAATAGACAAGGCGTAGAAAGAGTATACACTGGAACCATCAAGTTTGTTTCCCAGCACGTATGATATTTACGCAGTCAAAACAACCCGAGGAACGTTACAAGGTTCTCGGCAAAATCTGCTTGATCATTTCCCTGACCAAACTACAAAAATTTCTCCAATCAAAACGGAAAATTTTACTGGCGAAAACTCCTGGAGAAAGAAATTTAATTATAAATTTTCGCCTTCCGAATATTGTTTGAGTTTGTTTTTCCCTTCACAGAATATTTCTGACATTTATCATTTGCATATTTTCCGACTTTCACCAAAGATTTTACACTTTCCTCGACCAGTTTTCATTCAGCTGACCACCTTTCATTTCCCTGATTTTTACGATACCAAATATTTAACATTTCCCTTGACCATTGTTTTACACGCTCACATTCAATTTGCTATGCTTCTCATTTCCCTGATTTTTACCAGATATCTTACATTTTCGCTGACCATTTTTCTTTTCTCCAACTTGTGCTAAATATTTTACATTTTCCCTGACAATTTTTCATTTCCCTCACTTTCCAGGTCAGTGGAAACCCAGCGACATAACTATTCCACCCTTCGCTCTACCAACCATTTAAACCTAATAATTCCATCCCATACCAACAGAAAACAAAAATCGTTTCACCCTCCATTAATATATTAGTTCTACCAACAACTCAAGGATCTAAATCCACAATTTTTTTTTTCTCCCCAGTACAAGCAGAAACTGCAAGGAAATGCCAAACTTCCCCCCTCAGAAAAGAGTACAGGGATAAGAGAGAGGACGCGGGATCCAATCACTAATGTGATCGGATCGGTGAGTACATATTACTTTTCGGCAAAGCTTTCTTCTCTCACTGCACTACATCCTCGAAGAAGCCCGAACTGTCAGGGGAAAACCAAGAGATAGAACTATATAATCCAAAAGACAGAATAAGATCTGATAGCGCACTTTAAAGAGTTATATTCTCCCCTAAAGGAGAGTGAAAAGGATGGTCTCCGTATCTCTCTTTTACTCGAGAGATCTCTCTCGCTCTCTCACCCTCTCCAGCTCGAGTCTTGAACTTCGCTAACAAGCTTATCACAGCTCTTTTAAATTGATGGGATCTGTGTGGGAAATCTCCAGGCACCATGATAGTCTATCCCCCTTCGCAAGATCATGGGAATACTAGAGTAGTGGAGGGAGTAGCCTAGGAAATGAATTTCATCCCAGTTTCATCTTCCATTAACAGCGAATAAGACGAAGAGGCATTTCGACTTGTGGAAGTTTTATCCGCTTACATAAAATTTATGAATTTTGAAAACAATAAAATAAAATATGAAATTTTTAAAAGATTATTTTTTGTTTGATATTTTGGTCTGGGGATATGAGTCATATCTATATAAGATTTATAGATTGTTGGTATGAAAAAGGTACCGAGAAATCAAAAATATATTCTGAGATACTGACAAAATTTCTGGATAAAGATTTTTCGGGTCACTAATGCTTAAATTTATAAATTCTGTAAGTATTGCATTAAATATAGAAAATTGAATTTTAGCTGTAGACCTATTCAACTTATCTGGAAATAGTCTTGATGTAACTTTTTATGGAAAAAATAACCTTTATTTCAGGGAAAATGTGGATGAGAAGTTTAAATGATGCTTTTATGGTGTATCATATGAATTAAAAAAATAAGGTATTTTAATGCTAAATGTTCAGTTTAAGCTTTGGTTATTAAGCGGGAAATCTCGATGAGCATTGCAAGAGCTGAAACAACCAAAATAAGTCTTACTCTCTAACCGGGAAACATCAACACTAATACATCACCATTGATTATTGGACATCCATATTTTTATGGGCATCTTTTCTCAGCCACCTCGTTGGCATTTTGCCTGTTGTGGCGTTGTATTTGTATTTGTATTATATACATAACTGTTAGTGTCTTATAATGACGAGATACAAATGAATACATATTATATATTCAACACTTTGAGCGGCAATTAAAATAACTAAAATCTCCACCCTCAAAATTGCATATATTTTTTAATGAAGTAGGCTTTCTTCGGATTTTCAGCAGGTGCAAACTAAGGGATATAGGAAAAAGTTTTCCATTGAGAAATCAATTTTGCAAGATATTTAGGTTCTTCAATGCTGAAATAAGCGGCTTTTGTGGAGGCGAGATATCTCGCCATTGCCGCTTATATGGTTAAATATGTATATATATATTTATGTTATTGAAAAGTTATTTGAATAATTGTAAGTAATTTGATGAATATTAAAATGGCTTGAAGATTAGATTAGCATGTCATACCCCCCCCCCCACATACACACACTCTTTTTTAATATAAAGATCTCACTTGGAAGTATATTATAAAATATTGTAATTTTGTGATGTTCTTTTTCACGCACGATTGATGAACCAGTAAAATATGCTAATACGTAATTTTATTCATATGGGCCGTTCAAGTATTACGTAAGCAAATTTTTAGCCTTTTTTGACCCCCCCCCCTTGTCAGCAAAATTTCGTCATCAGCCCTACCCCTCTGAATCCTAACTCATATTTTCATAAAGGATGGTTGCTGACGTAAGCGTTATCCAAACCCCCCTCCCCCCCTTGTCATCAAAAGTCAGCAAATCGGAAACCCCCCCCCCTATCGATGATGACGTAATACTGGAACGGCCCCTATTGTCTAATTCACAAATTTTCATTCGCGAGTGAATGCATATTTTGTGTTGTGAGTTTTACGGCAATTTACGAATAATATTTACCACAAATAATATCCAGGGAACCCCGTATGGGGAATTATATTTGCCAGGCCGGGGGGGAGTTAGCACCTTTTACTAACCGAAAAAACGTTCCAAGTGGGAGCGTTATAAGCGGGATTCACTGTATTTTAGGTTCCGTAAATTGAGAAGATATTTCGCTTTTATGAGTGTCTTGTACTTTTGAAATTTCTTGAAAATCGCATAAAATAATATGGTTAAGGAAGTAAGAAGCATATTTGGTATCCGACCCAAAGACCGAATGTATTCATACCAAACCAGAATTGAATGTTTTCGTCGGTTCCTAACCTTTTGCAGGCTGTCTTCCGACCTACGAATCGCCCGGGATTGGCATATGAAGGAAAGACAAAAGTTTGTGCTAGCGTATCAGTAGTGTAGTGAGTGTATGTTTAGAGAATTAAATTTTAATGTCAATCCAAGTGGAAAATTTACTCTTTAGATCTCTGATGAACCAGAGATTAGATCTCTGAATTCAGAGTACTTATCACGAGAAATATTTACCACATTCTGAAGGAACATTTGTCATTAATAATAGAATACATAATTTTCTTTATCAGTAGAGTGTCCAGTCAGAGTGCAATACCCTTTTTGGCCCATGGTATATTGTTCTCTGTAAGGGGCCGTAATCCACTATCTCATTGAGATGGCCATATTCAGAGTTCTTTAGTTTGTCATAGTGGGTTGTAGATAGGTCCTTGATGAAGTACAGTATAAGGGGGTATACCCAAGTCTTTCCTGATGACAGCTCCCCGTATAAATTTAGGTGCCCTCACAATAGACCTTAGGATATTGTTTCGCTGAGATTGTAGTTTTTGCATGTTGCTATGACTTGCGTAGGCCCAGATCGGGGCTGCATATGTCATGATTGGTCGAAGTATAGATTTATATAGTATCACTTTATTCCTTAAGGAGAGACGAGTTTGGGGAAATGTCATTTTGGAGAGCATGCCTAAGGCTTGGGTGGCCTTGTTCCTGACATAGTCAATCTGTGGACCAAAAGTCATTGGCCGGTCCAGAATACAGTCTCGGTATTTTACTTTTCTCACTGGTTCCACGGCCACTCCACCGATATAGATAGGACCGTTTCCTGGGTCTGTTTTTCTTCTGAACCAAATAAATTGGCACTTGCTGTGGTTCAGCTCAATGGCGTTGATGCCACACCAATTCTCAATGGCCTCGACGATTTCTTGAAGATTTTCACGGCATTTTTTAGATTTCCTATGATTGGTGAGTATGATGGCATCGTCAGCAAAAAGTGCTATGATTCGTACCAGAGGTGCAGGAATGTCATTTATATAAAGTTAACAATAGTAAGTTGATTTCGTACAAGATAAAAGGGTACCAAAAAATTTTAATAAACATCATAAGCTTCTTGAAATATGAGCGATTGATAAAGTGTATCAAAAAATTCATGTTATATTTTAAAAATCAATGAAAAATCAACCAATTGACATAAAACGCACTAAAATACTCATCATGACATAGATGAGTGTTTTCTGTCCAATTAAGAATAGTTTCAAATTTTAATCATAGATGACACTATATCATAAATAAAAAAAAAAACTTGACGCAACCGATATCGGTAGATATCTGGGCTGGAATCGAATATCGTTTAGATCAGTGCTATTGGGCAATATTGCGTCTTGGAGAGCGGTAGAAACTACGGGTATAACGTAGGATCCCATGGCTCAAGGCTGGGGATTGCAACCAGAAATACCTTTTGAAAAAGGGCGCGGTAGAACAAAAAGTTTGGGAAACTCTGGTATTGATCAGGGCTTGACAAATCGAGAAAAAATCTAGGTGTGCAATCAAAACTTTTAGGAGCCAGGTGAATTTTTATGTCCTAGCAAGTAATCTCACAGAGAAATTTTAGGCGCCAATACTAATTTCTCAGTTGACATAGAAAGTATTTGTCTTGTAGAGATGCGGTAATTTTTTATGCAACGCAAATTGAAATGAACATTAATTAGGTTCTTTTTTTTTTGTTTTGGGCACATTTAAGGTGTGTTGAATTTTTTAATACGCAGCGCCATCTGTGATTAACATTTTGAACCTTTTTACATTAATAAAAAAAACTACGCCATGATAAGTATTTTAGCGCAAACTGCACTTTATATCAATTCGTTGATTTTTGTTATTAATTTATAAACATTTGTAATTGACTTTTAGCTCACTTTATATTTATGTTACACTGATTTTAATGAAATGCAATCGGTACTTGATTTGTGAGAGATAGACGTATTATTTTATTACTCTTTTACTCTCATTGTTTATAATATTTCCACGGCACTTTGTATACGATTGTAAATTGCCTTATATAAGGTGATCTTATAACTTAGGTAGGGCTAGTAACTACTCCGATGTAACCTCCTGGCTAACTTAAGTTCATGAGCCGGAATTAATGTTCCAAACGCAAAGGAAACAACAGGTAAAACACTCGAAGAAAAGGCTAAAATATGTAGAAATTTTAAAACTGCACCATAACTTTGAATGACCATTTTAGAGAGATTAGCGACACCGCATACAAATATCTCTAATCCTAGAATTGCATTCCACATCTATTCACACAGCTATATCTAAAGTAGCAGATAGGTTTTTTTAGTAGAATGTTTTCACAAATATCCAATTTATAAGTATTCGGATCTCTTCCGTACTTACAATAGCCTCGGGAGATCTAAATATGGGTAGAAATTGTTTTACCAAAAACACTCTTTTCTTATTTTCTACCATTATATCCATAGTTACCTTAAGAAATCGAAATGAACTATTTTTCCAGTAATTATCCCATATTATTTATCGAATTCGAACGATAAAATTTCTTATGAAGGAAGAACTCACAAAAAAATAACACGCGGATTAAGTTGAATAGGAATTAGTACAGACTTAGTATAATTAAATTCGCAGTAATTTAATCTTTTTCGTCGAAAACAGAAGATAATTGTTTGGAAAAAGCTTAATTAATTATTTTTCGATATCTAAGTAGTCCAGGTTTAGGCCCGGAAAAGAAAAGATTAAGGAAATCCGTCGGTAATAAAAAAACTATTGCAAATAAAATGATTATAATAATTCAAATTTGTTTTTTCACAAACACGTGCACAGTTTGCACTACTACTGCATAACCGTTCATGCACCTTGTATGCGTTCGTCTAGGCAATTTTTTAGGGAATTGGTACATGCCGGAATGCGCGTGCGCGTGTTGTGAACCTAATCATGAAGTTCGTTTCTGTGTAATACTTGCTATGTGTGGGGTGCTGCCATCTGCCATCAGTTTATCGAACTATGAGTGGTGTGTAACGATTGAATAACTTTACGTTTTAGGCCTGTTGCTGTCTTGTGGCGAAACTTTTTAACGGGGAGATCGGCTCGCATTTGCGCCTCGAAGTTGGTAACCACAGGAAACCAACTTCAGCCGACCGCGTACAATTTACAATGAAGTACAATGTTGCAGTTAACATGTAAACGTGGTGAATCAATGTCACCCAAATGTAATCCAGCTAGCCAGCCGATGTGGCTTCGGGAATGATTAAATTGTCTAGGAGAATTAGGATGTAGGATACTTATGGAACAGGAATGTGCGCCTGGAATTAGCTAAAACAACTGGGTGTCCGAACATTGGCTGACTTGGACCAGGATTCCATGTGACGCAAACATGACATCGATTTGTCGTTGTACGGCCTACACGACTATAACTTGTGCTATTCAACGAACGCGGACGGACCGCCACCAACGGAACTTTGATTATCGAGTGCAGACGTGCCAAGGTCGCTATAATATCAATTCAGAATTAGATTTTTAGTTCACGATTCATCATAATTATTCCGTTGATTTATACTCCTGTAGTTGGTACTCTGTTATACAAATTTATATAGATATATACATGTACTCATTTAATAAAACTCCGGGTGCACCCATCTTTCGGGAAAGCTTCGATATCTCCTTGAGATGGGGAGCGGGTTGTGTCCGGTCCCCTTCAATGTTCAATGAAGTAGAATAGAAATTTAAATTTACATATCGAGAAACGACAGAAGCTACACGACGAGGCACGGATTCAAAAAAAGAACGAAAATGAGTCAGTGGTATTGCTGTTTATAATGCAAGCAGTCACCTGTATTGGATCAAGTAGGGGACATCTATTGTACCTGTACCATAGAAAACAAATACAAAAAACAACGCCACAACAGGCAAAATGCCCAACGAAGTGGATGAGGAAAAAGATGCCTGCAACAAATATGGATACCATACACTTCAAAAACACAGCCACCCAATTAAAAATGCAATTCAAACAATATATACATACAAACCGACCTTTTAAAACACTTGAGATAGTTTTGGCAGTATTGCTTTTCAGCTGATATTTTGGAGTGCCAGAGATTAGAAAGACATAACCTTACAACTTGACGTGGTTCCAGCTCTTTGTCTATGACATCGACAGAGACTTTGCAAGTATGCATTCGGGTTCTAGTGTTTGCTGCTTTTCTCCTCAACGTTTCAAGTTTAGTGAAATTTATTTAGTAATTATGATCTATGCATTCTCCTGATGAATCGTATCAAGTGCTTACTCATACTAAGCCAGTGGTTTTCAACCTTCGAAAGCCCGCGGCCCAGTAAATCTCTATTGCGTAAGTGAAAGGCCTGGTCATACACCCAACTAACGAGAAATTAATGGGGAAAAACGAAACTCTGTGAATCACTCACGGCCCGGTGTGACTAGTGTTAAGGCTCGCTACTGGGCCACGGCCCGGTAGTCGAGAAACACTGTACTAAGCATCATGAAAGAAGTTATATTTCTCACGAATAACAGAGCATCTCGTACCTTTCACCAAAAAAGAACCATGGAACATGGTAAAACTTGAAATTTTTCTAGTTGACCTTGGAATACTCAACTTACACTAATTTTTAATTACTATTTATATTTTAAATTTTAGTACCATACTTTTTCCTATAGAAACGCACACACTTCAGCTATACCCATTTCTTCTTTTCTATTCACCTTCAGTTATTTCCTAATCAAATTTGTTGGAAAAAACTAAGTTTACTGTTCCAACAAAAACTTCTTCCTACAGAAACTTTTACCGATTGACTTTCCTTAGCAGGAGAGGGGAAAAATATTTTATTGTACATCAGTGCCACAACACATGCACAGAAAATTATGACCACACAACCACGTGCTTCTATTTTAGTGAGAGGTTTACGCTATATCGGACCATTTCCCACTGAAGACGGGGCAATATTGGCCTTATTAGAATAATTGGTGTATGAAGTTTTTTTCTATTTTCAGTGATATAAACGTTGGATTTCCATTTTCTAAACTGTGTCCAAAAGGTATTTTCTTTATATCATGTAAGTCATCTATATCAGTTTTACACATTCTACCAAGCCAGAAAGACAGTTTCAATCTCGCTTGTCTACACATTTACAACAGCAGTTCCCCCATGCACGCAGATGCGTATAAGTAAACAGCATGAGATAAGCATATCGTTGCCCATCTCCAAGACATTTCAGTGTATCACAAAATAATAGCAAAAAAAAAAATTCCATGGGAGAACAATTTATTTTCGACTCACCCCAAAATGCGGTTAGTTTATTCAAGTGAACACGACATATTGAAGTTTTAGACTATCATCAAAATTTTAATAACTTGAGAAATTTCCACCAAGAGCACTCGAAAAACAAAAAATCCTCTCTTCTTCTATCACAAAAAAAATATATATTTTCTAAAGAAAATTAAATTCCGAAAAAAGAAATTCCGTAATATGATAATTATTCGAGTATAATACTTGAAAAAAAAAATTTTTCTTTAAAAACCCAAAAAATTGTTTGGAAAAATCCATCTTAAACATACATTAATATGAAAGAATTCTAATAAGCTAACGACAAACACACTCAGTATGTAGATAATTTCTTAGCAAAAGAGATTCTTGGATGGAAATTCTTGAAATTCCTGGAGTAAAGAAAAGAAATTCTATCTAGGAATTCCTTCCTAATTAGAATTCCAAAACACGCATGGTGGAAACGGTATCAAGAATGAATGGAAAGAATAAGAGATGTACGAGGAATAATAGGAGACAAAAAATAGTTTTCAAGTACCCGGGTACTCACATCGAACAAAACAACCAAGTGATTAATAAATTCGAAGATGTATGGAATATATACGATACTGTATATAAATTTCCCAGTGGTATATACACACATTCACACCGCGACTAGCCGTCTTAATATTAGGAGAAGAGCACTGTTGCCACCGGCTGGATTACTAAAAATTTATTCCGCCACCGATCGAAAATACTCCACTGTACAGCAGTGTTAAAAAAAATAATAATGATAATAATTAATTTTGCTTAACAAAAGATGATGTCGGGGGAAACGAAGAGTACGGAGATATCGTGTTCTCGAGTAAATATCATAGATCTTCTATCATTGAAAAATAACGCGATCATCGCTAATTTGGAAAAATATGTGGAGTAGCGGGGAGTCACTGGTGGAGCCACACTGAGCTTTGGGAAATTTATTCTTTTGTTGTAACAAAAAATAATATTTCTAAGAAGGATAACGCAATGAGATGGGTCTATTTCATATTCTTTTCGATAAAACATATGATCTTAGCAGTTAAGGCACTTGGGAATTGTGTTTATGAATAGAACTAGACTTACTAGTAAAAACGAACTTGACTAAACTAGTATTGATTAAATCAAGCCTCTTTAACATCTGATACAACTAGTTGTGCATAAATAAGGAGAGAAGGTCTACGCACGGCAAATGTGATTGAACATAATCGAATAAACTGAAATTTAGCTTTTTAAAAGGCTTGTAGAGGATAGAAATCTGAGAAAAAAATATTATTCTAAGTGAATTGACTAATCGCGTAGTGATTTTCAAGTATTTGCTGATTATTATTAAAGTGACTAATCATGATTGATAGATTTATATAAAAACAACATCAAATACGTTGTCTATTTACTGTCTCTATACTCTGACACTATACATTCATATTGTGATTTATTAGAAAGGGCATTTGAACTATAATTTACGTGTGGCAATAAGTGTGACCCTATTCTTCTGTGCCATTAAGTAATAACTTGCCACCCCGTACTTGCTCTTATAAAAACTGAACAAATATACGTCTCATTCCAATACTAACTCCATCTGCAGAGATGTTACATAAGTGACAAAATAATGGCAGAACGAGCGTAAAGTTTGAAATTTAAAGTATGGACAATTTAAATTCAGAGACTGTGGCCAAAACAAAAACTTTGGAATATATCATGAAGATTTTTGTTTGCATATTTTTAATCTTTAAACAAAACAAAAAAACCTCAATTACACAAAAGAAAATTCCCGCGTATATATCTTATATAATCTATAATAATGATTCGTACCGCGTATAATCTTATATACAAATAAATGTCAAAAAGTATGTATGTTAGTTCTTTATACAAATCCAACACCGTCGATCATATTACTCTTAAATTTTTTTAGGATTCTTTGCTAATGTGTGGAAAGGGCCTTGAGCACATTCCCGCCAAAAAATATTTCAAATTTTTTTTATTGCAGAAATTTCTTGGAAATTTTTTTTTTTCACCATCTACCCATGTTTTCAATCAGATACAATATTTTCCAAAATTTTTTCTACACAAAAGATGCGCATTCTAATGCGTTTTCCATTGCAATTGGAATTTTGAAAATCGGTTAATAGGTCAGTCAAATAGGTTTTTGTTCCACGCAAAATCCTAATTTATGAGTACAAATGTTGCTTTGATCAATGTATTTTTTCCGGTGTGTGTGTATGCAAGTGTTGCAGCGATCAGTGTAGTTTTAAAAAAAAAACAAGTAGTTATGCATTCATCAGTGTATTATTTTCTGCTTTGTTATGCAACAATCAAATGCAATCACGCGAGTAAATCTTTAGTGAGTATTCGAGTATAATCTTTGGATAAAATATAGGATTTTTAAAATAATTCCAGGAAAAATTTAGCTTTAATTTCCCGATTCGTGACATATTTTATCATTCACAGGCACAGAACACAAAGTTAGGCTTCTTTTAAAACGGTGACTTTTTGTATTTAACGTACTTGTTTTTATGAGCTCTTTGGATATTCCGAGTGTGCTACCGCGCAACTTCACCACTCAATGTCGGAGCACCTATAATGCTTTTAAGAAATTTGGAGACAAGAAGAATTGTGCCATTCACTTTCAAGCGATTATAGTTCCTGATCGGTAGGGCGGAATTCCTTTTTATAGGGCGGGCACCGTCACCGGGAATAAGCCAGTAATATGAATATTTTCTGAATTATTGATAATTTACTAAGAATGTATCAAATCAAAACATGCGTCTCTCTCACATTTTTAGTTTTCAAATAATTTCCCACGAATGTCTGTCGTCGCCCTTTCAATAGGTAGAATACGAAATAAACAAGTTATGGGCTGGTGATTCTCGCTTCCTGAGTATCATTTCTACTAACCGAAGTAAACAAGTTATGGGCTGGTGATTCTCGTTTCCTGAGTATCATGTCTACTAACCGAAGTAAACAAGTTATGGGCTGGTGATTCTCGCTTCCTGAGTATCATTTCTACTAACCGAAGTAAACAAGTTATGGGCTGGTGATTCTCGCTTCCTGAGTATCATTTCTACTAACGGAAATAAGCAAGTTATAGGATGATAATTCTCGCTTCGTGCTTTATCATTTCTACTAACCGAAGTAAACGAGTTATGGACTGGTGATTTTTGCTTTGTTCTTCGCACTTCTCTTAAACGAAGTAAACAAATTATGAGCTAACGACTCTCATTTGTTTACATCCATCAGTAAAAATTATGAAGCACAAGTTGAGAATCACTCCTTCATAACTTGTTTCCATCGGTAATTAGAACTGATGAAAGTGAAAATCATCAGCCTATAACTTGTTTGAGTTAGTTAGTATAAGTAATTAAGCACAGAGTTATTGATTGATGATTCTCATAATTTCCATCACATCTGCTAATCGAAAAACTAATTGTCTGATGATTCCCAGTTTCTGATTCATCGCGCCTACTATTCATGGTGAGAGATTCTCGAGAACTCTAAAAATCATCAACCCATAACTTAAGTTAACTAAGTTTAAACAAAAAAAAGCAAGAGCAGGAATCATCGATCGACAACTTTTTGTTTATTAAGTTACACTGACTATTCAAATTTACACCATCAACAAGCTATTTATGCCGTACAAGTTATAACTGCAAATGTCAGTTATTAATTCCGTCGAAAATTTGCAATTTCTTACTATCCTTAGAAAAATTTATCCAATCAACTTGAACGAAAAAAAACTTTCTTCATATACCGATAAAAACGCGTGTTAAAAATAACCTATTCACCTGATTCGTGCAAAGTTCAATCGATCAATCAAATAACTATACGTGACGGTAAATTTTGTTGGAGATACGAAAGACGTCACGGCTGTCAATCAACATCATTTAATATCAAAAGGGCTGAGGAAAACATTTTGTAATGCTGCCTTTGATTACAGCAGTCTGAAAAATTAACTTCATTTCTTCATAAATGAAGTAAGCATAAAAGAAGATAAGAGTATTTAGAGTTCTCTGCAGCTAGAACCTATAGTCTGACTGTTATCGAAATTCGTACACTAATCGAAATAAGTGCTCAACGGTTCCAAGTGTAAAGGACAGAATTGTCCACCAGAAAGCATTTTCATGGGCAATCATACACATAAAAAACGAATATAATATTGTCTGGAAAACCTTCGCAGTGAAGTACTTCATATAAAATGAAATAAAATTAATATTAATTAAACGTCCTCTGTCGGATGATTTGGAAACTATTTCTTATTATAATTGAATATTGAATTGAATTGAGCGTATGGTTTGAATCAAATGTGTAAAATTTTAAGTCGATCATTCGTAAAAATAGCAGAATACTCTGAACAGGACAACTTTATTTATGCTCGCCTTATACAGAGTGATTATAATTGAAGTTCCCGTACTCCGAGTAGTTTTGCTCAAAAACTGCTTATTCGAATTCAGCTAATTATTTTAGAATATCTTAATAAGACCAAGGGGGAGAGATTTATGAAATAAAACAAAATAGTTCAATTCGCTTTTTATTGCATTTTCTATTTTCCCCATGGTCCATATAGCGTATATACTAAGTTTCGATGGAATATGTCTACCAGAACGGACGCTGGTAGACATATAGCATAGGCCCGAGTAGTTTCAGTATAATGACTCTATAACCTGTGTAGCGCTCGTTCTGGAGGACCTATTCCATTGAAACTTGGTATATATGCTATAGGGTCCATGGGGAAAAGAAAAATTCAATAAAAAAGCGCCACTTTCTCTACCGGTGATCAAAAATTGAACTATTTTGTATTTCACACATAAACCTATCTCTCAATTATAATCACCCTGTATGTGCATTTTTTTTTTCAAAACCGTGATTCCCGAGTAGATATGGATGTCATTAATTCGTAAATGATTTAAAAATTCATAAAAATTAAAGGAACATGTTTGTTTGAAAAAGTTCTATCTCATGAAGGGGGTATTTTTTCCCCATATTCCCCGCGTAGGAAAGAAAATTTGTTCAAATTTTTGTCCACAGAGAACTAGCCTGGCAGAGGTGTTTGGAAATGAACCTTTCTTCAATCACTTCTGTTTCCGAAACGTTCGTAAAGCTCGAGCCAGTGATTCGTGGCAAAAGTAAAAAAACCTCACCAATAGTGCTTTATCGACCAATGTCAAAATCACATCACAATGAAACCTTATGAAGCGCCACTAACAGAAAATTTCAGAAATGAGTTCTATAAATCGCACACTCTTCATTTCATGGGACACATATTTTCATATTTCCAGTGGTTTTCTTTCATACAACGCCCTCTATCGAGAAGTATTTGAACTAATTTGTTTCTACACACCAAAAAAAAGAATCTTTCCAATTTTTTATGAATTTTCAAGATATTTCAAAATATATGGGACACTACGGAAGCACAGTCGAGAACAAAATTAAATTGAAAACACGTCATTAATGTAGAGATTTCCAGGGTGGCTTTCTGCATGACTCGGGAGTGCCATGAAATATTCAAAACTATAATCTCATTCACGAAGGTACCACGTACGTAAGAAAATAAAATAAAAATCGACAAACCTTTGTACAGAAAACAAAATACCAATTTATAACAATTTTTATTTCCCTAAATTAAATATACACATCTATGAAAAAATAAACTCAAAATAACCTACACTATTAAATACGTACATAACCGAATATATAAAAAAATTGCACTCAAGAGAAATTCCAAATATAAAGGGGGAGAAAAACTTGAAACTGGATAGAGAACACACCTGAATACCAAATAGGCACAGCGGTAAACATCGCAAACATCTGCCGTTTATTTCCATCAAAATATGTTTTGTTTCAAAAAATACCATAATATTCAAACTCACGAAAAAAATTAAATTCAAACTTTTAAAAACAATACTAAAATACTGTATAAAAACTTAAAAAAAAAAATGAAATAAATATATAAATTCACCGCAGCTGTTGCCAATACGAGAAAAGATTTTTTAAGAATAAGAAATATTTAAAGAAAAATTCCACGATAGAGAGAAAAAGAGCCTCTGCTGGAATTTTTCCTCTCCTTCCACATAAGTCCACATGCATTATCAATATCTCGATTCCTGGTGCCTGGAATTCTCCCAAGTTTCCCCGAAGGATATTGTATGTGTACTGAAGAGTGAGTGCCTTATTCTGAATTCTAAATGCGTAAAAGGAGAGAAAATACAGGACATTTTTCTTTTTTTTCCTGCTTTCTTTTCTTATTCCTGGGTGGGAGTCAAAGTCTGGTCAGCTTATATCGTACAATAGCCATCAGTTATGGTAGGAACATTTAATGGTGTCATGAAAAATACAATAAAACAGCCGGATAAAAACTTTAAAAAATATATATATATTTCCCATCTTTGAAGAAAAATGTTCTGGAATTATATCCTCTTTTTCCCTTAATATCCTGATTCTCCGGCTCTATTACGGCGTTTTATTCAAAAAAAATATGTTTATGGGGATTTTTTTTTATATATTTTTTTTCGCATGGAGTTTATCGGTGTTAAAAGTTACTATGAAGTGCTAGTGGTTGAATTAATTTTTTTGATGGATCAGTGTTTAAGTGTTAATGTTTGCCACCCAAGTGAGATGAAACTAATGTTTCTTATGTGAACCCTTATGCCGATTTTGATCATCCGTAATATCATAATTGGCATTCGGTAGTTTTTGGCATTTCACGTTAAATCTAGACTGTTTTCCATAAATTCGTAAACAGTTTGAAAATTCATAAACATTGAAGGAATTGGTGTATTTGAAGGCGGTTTGCGAAAAAAGTTATCCTCGCAAAGGGATTTTTTTGACGTAGAAAAAAATTAGTTCAAATTTTTGTTAATAGAGAGCACCCTCTTTATCGACCCGATTGAACGCGAACCTCTCTCCAATCTTTTCTGTATCCGAGACGTTCGTAAATCTTCAGTCGGTGATTCGTGTGGCTGAAGTAAAATAACAACTTTACCTGTAGTGCTTTCTCCATCAATGTCAACATCACAATAAAAACTTTCTGTTAACACCAGCAAAAGCAAAATTCAGCTGTAAACAGTACACCTGCATTTTACAGGAATCTGATTTGCATATTTCCAGTGATTCATTTTCTTGCAGAGTCCCCTATCGATGAAAATTTGAACCAATTCCTTTTTCGGTACCAAAAAAATCCCATACCGTTTACTTCCATCGAAATATGTTTTGCCCAAAAAAAACCATAATATTCAAACTCACAAAATAAGACAATGCCACACCAGGGCGACTAGAAAATCCGTATTGGCACCTAAAATTTTCTAAATGTGATTGCTAAATTGGAAAAAAATTCCAAATCGTAGTCTATGAGTAACATAAAAGTTTCTGGTTTCATTACGCTACATCTTCTATAACAAGGGAGAAAAGTAAAAGAAAACATTATTTAGAACCGTTCTTCTTCTTCTTTTTTCTTCTTTTTTTTTGAGCGAAATACCATGCTTGGCTTCTAAGAAATTGGGCTGGTACCGAACTATTTTTTCGATTTGTCAAGCCCTGATCGACATCATTCATAATCAACCCAAGATCACGGAAAAAATGTGGCCCTCGGAGTCATCTGATTTTGCCCGCGACCTCAAACCTAGTTTTATGAAAATGAACTGCGAGGCGCATTTATAACTTAGTTATGTCACCCGCGGTGCAGTTCAGTGGAATGTGCACTCCCTTTGCATATTCCCAGATCACCGAAGTGACTCGCAGTATATCAGATAACTTAAGTGACCCGCAGCATATTTAGAGATATTTTGAGTGACCTGCGGCACACTCACAGATCACTCAAGTATCCCGCAATAAGTTCCCAAACCAATAAAGTGGCCCCGCACTCTCCAAAAGGTTAAGCAGGAATTAATTGGTGCACACTAATAAATCATTTAAGGGCAATCATAATTGCAATTTTTCAAAAAAAACACATTTTTCAATTTTCAAATACTATGAAATTTTCTGCGTCTGTGTTGAAGTTTTTGTTCTACCTGTACTAAAAATATTTTTAAAATATTTCAACATAAACTGCTGGCAGGCATAACACATGCTAATGTTTTTCACTAAAATCGTAAAATTCACTAAAAAGGTTTTTTTTGTTAGCTAAGGAACATTTTTTCAAACACCACTCATTCAAATGTCTTGAAAATTTGTCTCTCTCTTAACACTATGGTGTTGCATACTTTAATAACACGGGCTTTTAGGATTTTAATTGTCGGTTATTTTTTCTTCAATTAAAACTTTTACAACGTGCGACTTTTTTCAAAAATCACCAAAATTTACCCATATTTTGTGTCATAAAATTTTTTTAAATAATTTTAACAAAAAAATACTCGTGTTAACTAAATAATTTAAGGGGGTGGGTGCACGCACTTTTTCCAAAAAACACATTTTCATTTTTTTCAATTTTTAAATACTATGAAATTTTCTGCATCCAACTGTGTTAAAGTTTTTGTTCTACATGTACTAATAATATTTTTAAAATATTTTAATGTGAACTGCTGGCAGGCATTACACGTGCTAATGTTTTCCATTAAAGTGCTATTTTCTCGAAACTAAGTTTTTGTTAGATAAGAAACATTTTTTTGAACATCGCTCATTAAAATGCCTAGAAACTTTGTGCGTCTCTCAACAGTATGGTATTGCATGCTTTAACTCGAGCTTTTAGGATTTTAATTGTTGGTTATTATTTTTGTTATCGAATTTTAACTCCAACAACATGCAACTTTCTCAAAAATTTACCCATATTTTGTGCCATAAAAATTTTAATTTTAATAAAAAAAATCCTCGTGTTAAAGTATATAACACCTTAGTGTTGGGAGACACAGAAAGTTTCAAGACATTTGAATGACTGGTTTGTTTAAAAAAACGTTCCTTATCTAACAAAAACTTAGTTTTGAGAATAACGCATTTTAGTGAAAGACAGCATGCGTAATGCCTGCCGACAATTTATATTAAAATATTTTAAAAATATTCTCAGTGCAGGTAGACAAAAGACTAACACAGACGTACAAAATTCTATAGTATTTAAAAATTAAAAAATATGAAAATGTGTTTTTTGGAAAGTTTGCGTGCATCAAACCCCCTTAAATAATTCATCTCGATAAACTCAGGACAATCAACAGAAATTCAGAAACGATAAAAACCTATCAACAGACATTCCTAATAATATAATACAGAACGACTTATCATCTTATTAAATCTGTAACTGACACAAAAATATATAAGACAAAAAAAAGAGCAGAATGTTAGAAAAAAAAATTGAATAAATCAAAAATATGTAAATTAAGGTTTTTCTACTTTTAATATTTAAAAAAAAAATACTATTATTAAAATAACAATTTCCTCACCGGCAATGACGTCGGCTCTGGTGACGTCTCGGTGATTTGCATAGCGAACAAAAACCACTTAAGAATTTATAATGTCTCTCGAGTTAAATAATAATAAAAGGAGGAGAGAGAAAATCTTTATCAAGATTTAAGAATTATATATTATTATTTTTTGTTATTATTATTTGAAAGAAAATAGAATCCAGAAGGAACTAAATTTGAATTTCAGATGAGACAAAACGTGATGATGTTTTATGGGAGAAGAAAAAAAATTTATAATAGTAGGAAATTAGGCAAAAAAAAAATAGAAAGGACATATGTTTGATTCTCGTGATTGATAAATATGACATATTTCACATGCTCATATGTTTTTTTTTTCGCTCATATTCAAATTTGCGTTTATGAATTCATTTTATTTTGTCTTAAACCTCTTCGGAATTATTAATATGCAACATAAGGTGTGTAAAAATTGTTTTCTTCAATTGTTTTGAATTAAATATGGAAATGGTGTAATTTTTATTCTTGTGAGAAGTATTACGTCATTGTTAAATACTTTGAAAGGTTTTTTGTAAGCTTTGAGATCCTGCCATATACTGTTAATAAAGTTTCATAGTTTTCAGGAAATGGCCAAATTAATGGATTGAATTCTTCCATGTTATTGGTACACATGGATGTTTGAAAGATATTTGCGTTATTATTGGGACGAAAAATTATTTTATCAATTATAAATTGTCGTATAACTCAGAGGAGGCGTATTCCAAATATAGTGGTTAAACTTCGTTCTTCCCCTAAAGCCGGGTTTTCCTAAAAATAGAACTTCTGCTCCGTGTGCAGCGTGGAAACGCTGATTGGTTAAAAACCTGAAATTCAGGTTTTTTTGATCAATCAGCATTTTTACGCTTGGCGCGCTGTAGAAACCTGCTCCTAATGAAAACCCTTAGGAGCAGGTTTCTATTCAAAAGCCAACTATTCTGAAGCAAACAAAAAAAGATATTTGAATTCCAAAATCTGACAAAAGCTGTGAAAGAGCAGCATGAACGAGGGAATGAAACATCCGTTATAGTTTTATGCTGGGTTTTTTTTTTTTCAACTTTTATCCAATTTTTGAATTAAAATGTCTCAGTGAATATTGCAATTGAAGCGTGGATAATTTTTCCGCCTCAGGCGAGACAAGGCAACAACTTTCTTTCTTATTCGATTTTAGAGCCCAAGGTATCCGTATAAAAAGTTAATTTTTTTATTTTAACAACTGTATCACCCCTTGCAACATCAATGGCGTATCTGAGTTCTACGTGTTATTTGGGTACGTTTTCTCTTATTTACGATAAATTTTTTGCTGGTCAGCAAATGATTTCTCTTATTCCCACCGGTACGCAAAATTGTTCAACTACTTTGACCGTACGCAGTTGTATAACGGTGGTGAAAAAACACTGCTTTAAATAATGTAAGCTTACCCACGGATAGACCCACAGATCACAAAGATCTCTGTCACAGGGTGACGTTGTAGAATTTAAAAAAAAATCTTACTACAACGAACGGGTGGCCTGATTCCAGGAATACATTCTGCCACTACAACACTCATTAATAATTTAAAAAACGGATGCAACACAAATCAAATACTTATCTTCATAAAAGTGTTTACAGAAGTGGTTAATAGAGTCCCATTTAGAGGGTACCTGCGCCGGTAGCTGTTACGGGTACAGCATGCGAGTCCATGGGTTCTATTAGGAGGGGCAATGGTTTCTGAGAACGAATAATTTTAGGAAAACTACGCTTAAGATATACGCTTCAAGCTGGTCTAAGAAAAAATTCACTAATAAAGAGCTCGTCGAAGTCTAAACGCTTGATAAGTGAAATTTAAAGATAGATATACGTCACACACTTATCAACAAATAGATAAATCATGATATTGACCACAGATCAGAAAAGCGGATCACGATAATTCCAGTCGACTCGTTTTTTCTTCAAAAACAAAAATTCATCAGAAAATAAATTTCATATTTATTTTCAATAACCGTCTCATGGGCATTGACGAAATATCTCGTCTTCGTAAAGCCATTCGTTCTAGCAATGACAAGCACAGATATTTTGTAGAACGGATTTCTTAATGGAACACCATTCTAATCTCCTTTGCTTCTGCTGGAAATCGGAATAAAATTTACTTCATAAAAAAAAAGGAAGCATTTTACATTGTTTTAGCGATTTCTGCTATTCCGGTTAAAGGGTTAAATTAAAATTTCGGCCAAACTTAATACAATAATGAAATCAACTATTAACCTGCCATATAAAATGACCACCAAATATATTCGTCCACTGAGACCTCGATTCATCGATAGTCTGCGCACCAAGCGAAAAAAATCGTTGTTGGGGGATAATCGTTATAACGAGAGCTAGCATTGTCACCAGGCGTTACCAAATTTATGTTGTTATTGGCATATCTCTTCTGAATTTGCGTTGCTAGTACCGGAGTAAAAGGTATTTGTTAAAGGAGGGTGGATAGTGGAAAATACCGATGTTAATGAAAAAAACAAGCGAAAACGAACAAGCACTTGCGAGGAATTTGAAAAAAAATTGAATGTGATTTTATGCGGAACATGAAAACATCGTAGTAACGGTCTCGAAATATCAAAAAATATCGTAATACAAGAATTTGCCGTACTAGAGAATATCGTGATATCGACAGGAGTTCGACATTAGATTATAGGCAATTCCAACGATATTCGAAAAAATATCGTTGTAGAGGGGGAAATTTTCATCGTTATATCAAGTGTCGTTGTAGCGAGGTTTCACTGTACTTCATGACAGTGTTTACAGAAATTGTTGATATAGCCCCATCTAGAGCAGTGGTTTTCAAACTTTTCAAGCCCGCATTTCAGTTTTATTCATTTTTGTGAGTCGAAGGCCCGGTCAAACACACGACCAACGGAAAATGAACGAGGAAAAATGAAACGGCTAATCATTTGCGGCCCTGTATGAATGATATCAGGGTCCGGTACCGGGCCGCGGCCCGGCGGTCGAGAAACACTGAGGGTGTCCGGAAAGGTAGATGTTAAGGATGCAACATGGAATTAATTCTATCGTATTCATTAAAAGGTTGGGGCCGATGAGAAAAAATATTTCATAGAGAGATGGCAGGACAAACAATTTTGAGAAACTATGCTTAAAAAAAAGTTTTTACAGCTGGTCTAGAAGAAATCAAGGTATAAAAAACAAGTATATTATTAAGATACACACTGTTTAAAAAACCAAATCAATTTTTTTTTCGTAGAATAAATGACGATATTGACTAGAGTGACTTGAGCAACGAGTCACATCAAATCGATTCATTTTATTTTCAAAACCAAAAAAAAAAAAATTTTTTTTATTCATTTACATTAACCCTCTCACAGTTATTGACGAGATAACTCGTCCTCTTAAGCCTTTCGTTTTAGCAATGACAAGCACAGGTATTTAGTAAAACTGATTTTTTAATGTCATTCCTACCCTCTTTACTTTGAACCTGCCGAAAATCGGAAGAAATTTTACGTCATAAAAATAAATAGTATTCCGTAGTGGTTTAGTGATTTTTGCTATATATTCCGGTTAAAAGGGTTGAATTACTGAAAAAATAGTTTTGGATAACTTATTGTAATGAAACTAAGAATTTTCCTAATATATGTTACACTAAATGTAATAAATGCGGTGATTATAAGTAATAACCGGTTATTATGCATACTTACCAAACGTTTTCGTGAGCTTGGTAAATTATCCTAAATTTATCACTTTTACCGACGATTATTTATTACACCAAAGCGTCGCGTCGTTGGTAAACATGATAAATCGTACTACATAATTCATGCATGTATTGCATCACTATAATATGGGTGCGATCGTAAAATTTGTTAGCAGTGTCTCCGGGTCCAACTACATTCATCACACATACTAGACTTATTCGGAAATTTTTACGTATTCATCAAACTCACCAATTACACTAAAGTATTATGCATAATCGCAAATAAAGGAGATAAATTTCAAGTACTTGTCGAATTTACCAATGACACTCGGTTATTATGCATAATTTTCGGTGAAAGTGAGATTTTTTTCTAATATTTATCAAATTTACCAACGACGCTTGCGTTTTATGCATATTTGCCGGTAAAAGCGATACATTTTTATCAAACTTACCAAGACGATGGGTAAATATGCATAATAACCGGTTATTATGTATAAAAACCTATTTACCGTAACATATATGCCGTATTCCTCCGAATTAACCTTCACGGCACCAAACTCGAGGCGCACAAGATTCTTGAATGTATGCTGTTTCTTGCATGCCGGAAAAAAACGAGGTTTAACAGTGATCACAATACGCACTCTGCCAATATTCAGTGGATTTTTTATAATAAATAAATTCAAGAATTTTCCGGAATCTCTGATTCGAATTTCCCGGCAGTGCTCGTCACCCTCGATATTTTCCGGCACGCCGGCTAACTCGAAGGAATAGGTAATAGGCTTTTCTCAATGTGACTCAGGTGAATCCATGATCCCACCGTCAACAGGTGAAACAGAATCAAAACTCAAAAAAAAATGAAATTTTCTCTTATAATGAAAAGCATCCCTTTTCATATTGAAATAATTCCATAAAGTGATTAATCGAAGGAACTCATTATAAAATGCGCGAGGCATCTAAATTTCCATTCATATCTATTTCTAGAGATTTCTAAGAACAGAATCGCTCTTAAGAATTCACTTACCACCTGTGGGAGTTTCATGTTGTCCAGCTCCGTCAGTAAAAAAGGAGAAATGAAAGGAGATTCAAAAAAGATTAGGGAAAACGATAATAATAAGAGAAGTTTAACAAGTGTCAGTTCACTGATAATAGATTGATCATCAACAGCACTGCATGATCATCCGTAGAAGAGAGATATAAAATGATGAGTTCCTAAAATGCTCTTCCGCTTCCTATAAAAAGCCAGGACACGATGATCCCAGTCTCTCCACCTTTTGCACAGATGGACGGAATCATCGTCACGCCAATGTTGGCGAGAGTTTTTGGCTGCAGTTCTGCCCAAGTTAGACGTAGACCAGGTATTGTGGGAATCGAAGATTTGTTGCATTCCTGCTCCGTAAGTGGGAAAAATCTTTCGAATAAAGCGTGGAGATGGCACTTTTTTTTTGGTTACACGGCAGTAACGATTATTCACTATTTTTAGACCGGAAAATACTCTTATGCGTTTTCCCGTGTTACGTAAGCGGTTGGAGTAAGAGAGTTTCAAATATAAGAAACACAGTAGACGCTGCCTGTTAGAATCGCGGATAATGTTATCATATGTGTCGCATATATCGCTTTTGTAGAGTGCGGAACGGACCGATAGAATACCATGGGAAAAAAATTCGTTTTAGTTATCAGGACTATGGTTTATAATATCAGTTGTTGTTTTTTTTTCATTTTTGCATATTTTAAACCGTGCATGCTCAACGTGTGGCCCTCGGACACGCACAAATAATGTAGCCCGCGACCAAAAAATTAATTTTGTACAATTGAACTAAGTGGCACATTTAAAGACCACTTGAGGGTCTCCATAGCTAATGCACAGGTCACTTGATTAGCGGTGCAGTTTCAGATCACTTTAGTGGCCCGCAAAACATTTTTAAATCCCTTCAGCGGACCCGAAGCATATTCACAGATCATTTGAATCACCCGCGGCGCAGTTCCAGGCCACCTAAGTGGCCCGCAGCACATTCCGGGATCCCTCAAGTGATCCACGGCATATTTACGGGCCACTTGACCCCCCTTCTTCTTCTCATAAGCCCTTGGAGAGTGCACAAGGAACCCCAAGGGCTCCGCGGAGCACCGGTTGAGAACCGCTGTTGTAGCTGATATGAGAAACCAATGAATTTGGTTGCTGTATTTTTGAAATATATGGCATCCATATTTTTATGGGCATCTTTTTCTCAGTCACCTCGTTGGGCATTTTGCCTGTGGTGGCATTGTATTTGTATATTATATCCCAAATTTCTCTATTTCTTTTCCAAAAAAAAAATTATTTAAAAATGATAACATGAATTAACTATGAGAAGAAAACTATTTGAGGAAAAACTTTTATTAAATTAAAATTATTAATAAATTATTTATTAAAATTTTAGAACATTTTTATTGAGTTTGTAACGTTTATTGCAGTCAGTTCAAAACTAAGCACAACAATCAAAACTAAAAATTCCACTGCTTAATCAAAAATGGAAACAAGCGTCACAAAAAAAAGGGCCAATGGCGCATAATGGGTTGAGTGAGTGACCCGAGGCATATTTACAGGACATCGCGGCACAGTTTCAAATCACTTAAGCGTCCTGCGACACATTCAGCGATCACTTAAGTGACTCGCCGGGCTGTTCCAGATCACTCAAGTGACCCACGACACGTTTTCAAACCAATGAAGTAGCCCGCACTCAACAGAAGTTTGAACTAAATTTTTCCTCCTATATGTTATTATTAATCTAGAACAGCGTTTCTCAACTGCCGGGGCCCTTAAAGGTTCACCGTTTCATTTTTACCCATGTATTCCACATTAGTCGTATGTATGACCGGCCGTTCAACTCACAAAAATTAAATCAACCGGCCCGCGGGGTTTCAAAGTTTGAGAACCACTGCCCTAGACCAAGGGTGGTCAACCTTCAGCAGAGTGCGGGCCGCTTGAGTGATCTGGAACTGTGTCGCTGGTTAATCCAGTGATCTGAAACTGCGTCGGGGTTACTGAAATGACATGCAAATATGCCGCAGGTCACTTGAGTGACCTTAGGAATGTGCCATGAGACACTGAAGTGATGTGGAAATTTGCCACGTGTAACTGAAGTGATCTGTAAATGTGCTACAGACCACTGAAGTGATCTGTAAATGTGCTACAGACCGCTTAAGTGATCCGAGACTGTGCCGCGAACCAATTAAGCGATGTGCAACTGCACCGCAAGTCTCATGAATGATCCGGAACTTTGCCGCAGGTCACTTAAGTTATCTGTAGATATGCCACGGGTCAGTTGAGTAATCAAGGAATATGCCGAAGCGCATAAAAGTGATCTGTAACAGTGTTGCTTAGTTCCTTTTTACAAAATCAAGTTTGAGGTCTCGAGCTACGTCTGATGACTCCGAGAGCCAAAGGTTGAACATGTATTCCTTAGACCAGTGTTTCTCAACCACCGAGCCCTAATATCAGTCAAACCGGGCCGTGAAAGGATCACCGTTTCATTTTTACCTATTTAATTCACATTAGTCGCGTGTATGGCCGGGCCTTCCACCCACAAAAAGGAAATGAACCGGACCGCGAGCTCCCAAAGGTTGAGAACCACTGATCTGGAAGATTATGTAGGAAGTCAGAACTCCTTACTGACAAAAGTTTCCATACTCAGTTCACAATGTCCTATTCCGTGTCCTCCATCTGTTGACAGCGTCAGCAGTTGTTAGCTTGGCCTGAGTCGGGTCCGGCCGTCCATGTACGGTTCCTTTCAGTGTACACGAGCTCCAAGGAAAGATTGAGAGATTCGGTGCCTCTGTAGTCTAGTGCGTTCACCCGGAAAGTGAAAGAACGTGGATTCGATTCCCCGCAAAGACAGTTGAAATTTTTCTCTTTCCAAAAATTCATCTTCGCAACAGAAAATTGTTAAAAACCTTCGTATGGTAGCGGGGAGTGACGTCATCCTTGCAGAAACTTCGGCCTACTCACCACATCATATAACATGGGGAGGAGCCACAACAGATCGACGCATGCGCTTTAAAGCATTCCCTCCTGATACCTACCCACTTCTCCTAGACCACTAGACTACAGAGGCAATGAATTTAGATCTTTCCTTCCAGCTCGTGAGCACGAAGGTTTTCCGTAGCTGTTGGATAGCGGAGAGTTACATCATTCATGGATAAGTCGCCATCTGGTGGCAGTGTCAGCAACTGTGAGCTTCGGCCTGACGACCGTCCATGGTAGGTTTCGTTCAGTGCACGCGAGCTCTAAGGAAAAATTGGCTGTTAAAAGCCTACGTATGGATAGCTGGAAGTGGCATCACATCCTTGGATTTGAATGGTGAGCCATGTTGTCAAAAGTTAAAAGATAAATTCTTCAAAATATTGCTGTTCCAGAAATGTTTTTGATCAAACTAACTTATAGTTGTGTTGTTTGAAGTCTTTACAACTTGTAAAGTATAGTCTTCAGAATTTAATTATAAAAGTAGTTGTATTATTGCTCATAAATTTTACAAAACGCATGGAAATACACTGTTTTTTTTAAACTTATTGAGGGAGAAAATATTTGTTTTTCAACAAAAGTTACAGGAGGCCACGATCTTTCAATGAATACTCTCATCAATATTCCAACGTTTTATGTTATATTTTCTTTTGTTAACAATGAATTAGCTCAATTTATCTAATCATTTATTATTCACCAATCTTTGCCTGAATATTTTCCGCATTTGCCAATCAACCTGGTTAAACATTTCGACTATTGGCTACATAACTAGACATCGAAACTATCATCCAACTGGCAATAACAACGATTGTTTAAAAATAAAAGCTATATTTCCAAACAGAATGATAAAGAATAATAATAATTATTTTAAAAAGAATACCTTATTTGAACTACAAAGTGTTCCCACAAAATCGCAAATAGTATTAAAATTTATAAAAATTAAAGAACATTTGGAAAGTACATTTAAATGCGGTTTGCGAAGAAGTTATTCTCACAAAAGGGGACTTTTTAAACAATGTCAAATTTTGTCGATAGAGGACTCTGCAATAAAATCCCCCTCTGCACTCGTTTAGAAAGAAATCTGTAAGAAATCGTACTAACTATTCCAGGTTCGGCTTTACGGTGTTCAAGCCATTGTGATCCCAATTACACAACTTCTATAGAGGCCTTCAACTTTTTAGATATCGCAGGCCGAATTTGAACTTTCCATTAAGCCCGCGGGCCACCAACTCATACTAAGGTATTTAGAATAATCCAGATTCATCAGGGCTTCAAATCATGTACAGTAGCATGTTAAGAAAAGGGATCAACGGAGCTCCGAGTTAAACAGAGCCTAAAACAAATAAGACGTTCGACATTATTTCTTTTATTAATTGTCAATTTCTATTAATTCTAAAATCATTTCTTTCACCAATCCTGTATCGATTAATCAAGTTTGTTAATTCTTCTAAAATGGCATTAAACGATTCTGTTATTATTAACAGGGTGCCGCATAGATTTGTAAATGTTCAAAAATTCATAAGAACTCAAGGAATCGGTATATTTGAATGCGGTTTGCGAAAAATTTATCCTCACTAAGGGTGATTTTTTTGGTTACAGAAAAAAAAATGGTTCAAATCTGTGTCGATAGAGGACATTGCACGAAAGCAAATCACTGAAAATATGCAAGTTGGAGCCCAATAAAATGTAGGGGTGTACGATTAATACGAAGGCTTTTTTCAGCAACTGGTAGTTCCCGAAAATTCATCTTCGCAACAACCAGTTGTTAAAAAAACCTTCGTATGGTAGCGGAGAGTGACGTCATCCTTGCGTACGATTAATAGTTGATTTCTGAATTTTCGTGTTACTGGCGCTTACATGAAGTTTTCTTTGTGACGTTGACATTGGTAGATAAAGTAATGGTTTTATAAAGTAAATAAAAAAATGTATTGTAATAATCATAATTGTAATAAAACATTTGAACGCATCTACACGCCATTAATCGCATCTACTCATATTTAATCGCATTTATATTATTTACTCGTATTATTCATGTCCCCATGACAAGTATATATGGGTCGGGCACGTGTGTGATTCAAGCTATTTCCTGAAAATTCAGCCCTTTGCGGGTGTCAGGTGAATCTATGGATTCGCCCTCTTAAAATGCATACTAACTGCCATGGCAGAGCGCACTACCGCTACTGAATCGGCAGAGTAATGATGAACGGGGTTTTTGATGGGTTATTGCTACCCATTGGAACCCAGGCATAGCCAATCATGGTATTCAGGTTTTCAACACTTCTTTATGTCATTTCCGCTCGCTCTTTCTCTCTCTCTCTCTCAGCACATCAAGCTTAACAAGTTATAAATATGCAAAAAAAAAAAAAAATTAAACATAAATCAATAAAAATTCAAGAATTTAAAAGAAAAAATCAAATCTCCGAAAACCATAAAATTCCAAAACACAGAGAATCCTAGACAACGTCTCTAGCATGACATGTCATTTTAAAGAAAAACACGAAACATAAGTTTCGAAGAACTTTATATTCAGGTTCGTGGAAAACTAATAAAACTATGTGGAATGCTCCAGCAGAAAGAAAAATTTATCATCACCAAGGAAGCGGCATAATGACGGAAAAATACTACTATCATCATCATCGCAAGAAAAATGATCATTCAAATGGATATTTGCATAAATGCCGAAAAACTTTTAAATTATTTTTCAATTTATTTCCTGTATAAGATTTTCAGAGAGAGAGAGAGAGTGATAACAGCATCGGAAACATTTACAAAAACACTTTACGCTCTTTTTAACATTGGCAAGCTCCGTGAAATTATCTGTTTTTGCCGAAGGCGAAAAGGCTAAAGACAATAACGAAGAATAAGCAGATTTTCAAGGATTTGTTGAGTTTACCGTAACGTGAATAAAATACTCTTTTAAAGACTCTTAATAAATGCAAGGTATAAGAATGCAGAGAATCGAGAAAAAGAATTCTATTCTGTTAATTAAAATTTTACTAATCATTTTCCCTCAAAACGGAGACTTTTGTATTTATTTGAAAAATATATATATTTTTTTTTCTGGTAGGAAATTCCTGAAGCAGACTCATTAACTTTCTTTGAAGTTGTGGAACTAAAGGAGAAGAAAAATTAAGAACTTCAAAAAACTAATAATAATAATTAAGAACATAATTATTAAGGTTAGCTAATGTTGATTTTTCTCTCGCACACTTTCTCCAACTCTAGTAAAGTCGCATGGACAAGTGCTCGAGATGAATTCATAAAAAAAATTTCGAAATATTTACAGTGTCTCATGAAATTATCCGCGAAATTAACACACGAAAATTGAGAAAGCGAAAGAGAAAATTCATTCTCAGTTTTCCTGACTCATTTCTATTTTTAGAATTTAATTATGAATTTATGTCGAGATGAAACAATAAAATTATCAATTATACTTTAACCCTTTCCGACTCAGTGTGCCCAGACTCGGGCACACCCGAAAATTCTCTTTTCAAACACTGAAAATAAACGGTAAATGAAATGAAAATTAGCTTAGGGATTACTTTGAGCCTTCTTTATCAACACTAGATAACAGCACCACACAAGCCGATCCATACTTTTGACCTGTGTTTATTTTTTAAAAACCCTTATTTTTCAAAGAAATAGATTCAAATTTCAAAGAATAAATTTTTCTTTTCTTGGGAATAAAAAGGATTTCCGGAAAAAAATTTCTGTTATTTTTGCCGGCTGTAAACTAATCCCTTTATTCTGTATAGGTTTTAATTTTTCACATTCAAAGCTTGCCTAAAATCGGGTCCCGAATTCAAGGTTGGGCACACCCACAAAATTAAAACGGTAAGTGCAAATCTTTACAAAAAAATACATGCGTGAATCCTCTAGGCCTGAATGGAGTGCCTACAAATTTTCTTTGTGAAATTCCAACTTTAAAGGGTAGCGTGCCGGAAAGGGATCATCATTTGGATGATGATCACTATACTAACTACTGATCACTATACTTGTTCACTATACTAACTGTCAACGAGAAACCACTGAGGAGACCCTTTCATAGAACCCTCTCACGAGGCAGGCTCGTCATTTTGGGGGGAGGGGGGTCAGGGGGCCGTTACCCCCTGGCTTCTGAAAATACACTAAAAATAAATGACACACACACACACACACACACACACACACACACACACACACACACACACACACACACACACACATGAATACATGTTCTTTGCCCCCCCCCTTTCCCTGGAAAAAGTTGAAATGACGTTCCTGTAACGAGGGTGTTAAGCTACATATAAATCAATACAAATTCAAAAAAAGTTTTCAGATCAACTTAACGAGAAAACTATAAAATTCCAAACACAGAGAATACTTGACAACGTCTATTGCACATAATGTGCATGAAAAAAAAAACCGCATAAGAACTTTATATTCAGATTCAAGCAGTGACAGAAAAAGTTATCATCATAATCATCGGCGGCATAATTGCAGAAAAATACTAGTATCATCATCACAAAAAAGAAATAATAATAATCATCATTCGAATGAATATTTGCATAAGTGCCAAAGCAGTTTTAAAATTATTTTTGAATTTTGTTTTTTAAATTTGTTTTCTGTATAAAATTTGAAATAAAAGTGATAATACAGCATCGGAAACACATTACGCTATTTTAAACATTGGCAAGCTCTTTGAAATTATCAGCTTTTGCCGAAGGCGAAAAGGCTAAAGACAATAATGGAGAGTAAACGAAATAAGCAGCGAAATCTTCAAAGATTTGCTTGAGTTTAGCGTAACGTGAACAAAATGCTCTCAAAGACTCTTTATAAAGGCAAGGTATGAGAGTGTAGAGAATCAAAAAAAAAAATTTTTATTCTGCTAATTAAAATTTTACTAATCATTTTCTCTCAAAGCGGAGATTTTTCTCTTCTTTTCTTTGAAAAATTATTGTTTTTTTTTTTTGTTTTTTTTTTTTAAATTTTCGGTTGGAAAGTTCCTGAAGCAGACTCATTAACTTCCTTTGAAGTTCAAGAAAGTGGAACTAAAGGAGAAGCGAAGAAAAATTAAGAAATTTAAAAAACAACTAATAATAATAATTAAGGACGTAATTATTAAGCTAGGCTGATGTTGATTTTTCTCTCACACTTTCTCCAACTCTTGGTAAGTTCTCGTAATTTGAATTTAAAGATATTTTCGGAATATTTACAGCGTCTCGTGGAATTATCAGTGAAATTCACGCACGGGAATCGAGGGGGGCAATGAAGGATATCTTCTCGATTCCTACTAATTCATTTCTATTTTTAAAATTTTATTACGAATTTATGTCGAGATGAAAGCGGAAATTATCAATTATACTCTAAGCCTAATTTTAGCGATGCGTTTCGGGTAAGTTCTACCATTAGAATGCTTTAGTTTACTTACCATAGACAGCCCTGGTTCTATCGCTTTAGAGCAGGGGTCCGCAACATTTCTCTAGTCGCCAGCACTGCTTGTACTCATGATCAAAAGAAGTTACCCTTACGAAAAGTTTGCCATACCAAATCAGGACGATTTCAATCCTTGTGCAATTTGTACAAGGTGTATAATTGGAACTTTGATTAAGTGCTCACGAGCACTAAATCGGACATCATCATCCAGCACTCTAGGTGCTTTAGGGAGCATCGTGGTGCTCGCGAGCAACGAATTGAAGATGCCTGCTTTAGAGCATAGTTTCCCAAACTTTTCATTCTCCTTCTTCACAGCCCATAGGGTCCTGTACTAAACCCCCAAGCTACAACCTTCCCCGAACTACTCCATCGCCCACCCCAATGTGCGATATTGCCCCACTTTGGTTTAGAGCAAGGTTTCTCAACCAGGAGTCATTGGATAGATTTCAGTGGGGATCTGTGACTTGAATGAAAAAAACCATTGACTGTCCTATATTTTTAAATTTCCGTGTACTGAATATTATTTTGTAAAGAAGCCCGTGGTCTTCCTTCATTCTGCTGGTACAAAGGGTTTGTGCACGGGCGTAGCCAGAAATTTCGTTCGGGGACGGGGGGGCCAAAGTGATAGAACAATAGATTTGGCCATCTTTTCCCCTTTATTCGACCATTTTCTCACGTTTCGGGGGGGGGGGGAGACCAGACCCCCAAGTCCCCCTCCCCCGCTACGCCCTTGGGTTTGTGGAACAGAAAAGGTCAAGAGCCCCTGCTAAAGAGCAATTCACTAACCTTTAACACCTTTACAAAATGATACTACTTTATATAAATACAAATATCAATAATTCTGGTATGGTCAATAAGCGAACTAATCTGTTCTATTGAAATTTTATTTTCCGCATGTTCCACATATGCCAACTTTCATCGAAATACCTCAATCAGAATGGGCGCTGCATATTTCTGAGTATTACCAGTTTATTTATAGCCACCCTGCATAAGAAGGGTTGATCATCGGACCACTGGGCTAAAATCCTGTCAGCTACTCTGTTGTGAGGGAATTCTACAGGTAGAACTTGTAGAATCCACATAGGGCAGTGTTTTTTACCCAAGGGTCCTAGAAACTTTCAGGAAGTCCACGAGCTTGAATGAAAAAATCATATTTTACATTGCAATTTGCTCAATTGTAGAGGGGGGGGGGGGGGTTCCGTGACCTTTGAAAAAAAAAGGTTAGGTCCCTCTGACTTAGAGATTTCTACTCGACTCTGAAAGCCGTAACTTTTTCCGACCTCACTTCAAATCGCATCAGTTTTTTTTAAAGATCACTGTGGCCCTTCTTTAAAGTGATTTTTACTTGTATCACCCCCAACCCAGAATATCAACCCCCCCCCCCTGGTGAGAAACATTGCTATAAAATATTTGGGTATGCTACTTTGTCTCATGCAGTCGGTATTTTTACTCTTATCATCTCTAATTTAAAAATTTTGATGCGATTATGATGGTCGTTGCATACAGATTTCATTTATAAATAAACGCTAGATGCATCCCCCCATTTGGGAACCGCCTTAAAATCTGTAAATGATGTAAGACTGGATGCACCTGGTATTATCAGCCAGTCAGACGTCGCACCGCTAAAATAGGCATTCAGCATAGCAGAGCTCTACCGTGATAAGATCCAGCGTCTCACACGTAGTTTTTGAAATAAATCATTTTTAATCGCAACCAATATGCTTTATTATCCCTTTCACAGCGGCAATTCCGCGATATATCGTCTTCGTAAAAACTCTATCATTTCTGCAATCCCGACATCAAGATAGCTCTGTACAGAGAGCTTTGCTTGATAACATGTCCCCCGCCCGCGCCGTCAGCTTCAAAGTCTGGTAACAGAAGAAGGAAGGGGGGGGGAAGAAATTGTGTTTTTCATAATTTACGGAAATTTCGTCCCTGGCAGGTTTTGTTCCTGGTACATTTCGACCCTGACTATTCGCCCCGGGCATTTCGCCTGCCCTGACCGTGTGGGTGCTGTGTGAGTTACCAAGTGAATGGGTGAGTGACCAAGTTGCTGGTGAGTGACTAAGCGAGTGCTCACATGAGTGAATGGCCGTATGAGTGACCAAGTATATGACTATATGAGTGAGTGGGTGAGTGGCCACATGAATGACCAAGTGAATGCGCGAGTGATGTATGAGTGAACAAGTGAATGTATATATATAAGCTTGTATAATCACTCATTCAGTCACTAACTTAATCACTCTTACGGTCACTCCCTTAGTGACTCATACAGTCAAACGCCACTCACTTATACAGTCAATCGACACATTTGGTCCCCCTTAGTCACTCATAAAGTCAATCGATATTCATTTGATCATTCATAGTCTGACATTCCCCTACTTACAGGCACTCACCCAATCACTTCATCGGTCAAACAATCAATCACTTACTTGGTCACTCATACGGTCAGGGCAGACAAAATATCAGGGGTGAAATGTACGGGAAACCAAACGTACCAGGGGCAACGATCAGGAAAATTAAAAAAAAAAAAACCCGCTTAAAGGGTTAAATCCTACATCACGCATTGAAAATGTTTTTTTTCCTATGCCAACAGGTGGCGTTCCACCACCGCAACGCCACCACAGAACGAACAGCGATACTTCAATTATGTCATTCCCGCTACATATCATGTATTCCATACCAAAACCGCAGCCATGAATTCGCGAACGATCTCGGAATATTAATCGGAACACTGTACAGCGAGAATGGCATCCATCAGGCAGTGCACATGCAGGCACCCACGCTCGATCAATGCTACGGTATATAATGAGAGAGCACCATACATTCCTTACAAGATTAAGCACTGCGTGCTCCGCGGTTGACGTCCCTTTTGACAGCGCCTGTGTATCGCAGATGAACTCTGTGTATTGCATCTACATTGTGGCCATTCGAGAGTTGCCAGCTGTGTAACACGAACGCGGCCTCCAGATTAAAGCATACACGATAATGAATCGATAACGCTCTCGTTGTCATTAATGACCTCGCATTTGTGGCGTATGTAATCGGTTTATACGCGAATCCCGGGGCTGCTCGGGAACGCGGATACGCGCTTAATTATACGGTTTCGCCCAAAAACGGCGTGTAACGAATACTTTCCCGCAGTATATACGGGGCAGGCGCGGGTCTATCACTTCTTCCTCCAAGCGAAATGCGATAAATTCACGAAATTTTCGGAACTTCTATATTATAATATAGCATTCAATCAATCTGTTGAAAATTGCTTGAATAAAAGTTTTTGATTAAATAACAAATTCAAGAAAACCTCGAGCTAAAAAACGGGAGAAACCGGGACATTTTTTCAAAAAAAGAAAAGGTCGGGACGGAAGAAAAAAAACCGGAACTGTCCCCGAAAATACGGGACGTGACGTAAAAGCCCTGTTTACATGTGCAATGTTGCGTTAGCATTGGGAGTTCTAGCACCCGCTTGACGACTTTTTTTCCCGTCTAGGGAAAGAAATGGGGAGCACAGCCATTGGTAAAAATTCTTCAAGCGGGTTTTAAACCCGCTTTTTTCTATTTCCATTGTAAATGAGGCCATAGTCACCTTATTCACAACAATCTGTAAAAACACCCCCCACCCCGGAACAGCGAGATCTAGATCCGCCCATGATACAAAGTGTTCATGGGTTCACTGCTATTGTTGCCCAATAATTAATTTCTCTCAACTCACAGCCATCGGTCATAAAAAGGAAACTTTCCAAATGTATTTCTGATGCCATTCCAGTGGGGGAAACCGTTTTTCGAAAAGTTACAAAGTTAAAGATTTCTTTTATATAAAATATACGACACGGTTGACGCGTTGTGTTTTAGCACAAGGCCTTCGCGTTATTAGCACAAACGGTCCGAATTTATTAAACATTAATTTCATGTCCGTGTAACATAAAAGATTAAAAACTCCGGATCTACAAGAATATCGAATTTCTAACACGCTAAACTAGGCACATTCCTCCCTATTTTTAGTAGAATGCAACCTACTGGCCAGGCCCATGTAGCTAGGCCCTGCATACGAGTTTTAACCAAACAAATTGCCAATGAGTATTCGTAAAAGAATTCGAGTTCAAACCAAAATGAAAGTATGTGATATGCACTTACCATTTCGCATATTACTGGAAGTTCTCAGATGACGGTTCTGAGAGACTCAATGCTAAGTGAATTTCAAGAAAATCCTCGAAAACTTTATTACTCAAGAACAGAATAGAGGAAACGGAAAATAACGAACATTTCCCAGATAAAATTTTAAATCTATTATTTTCATAGTTGATGTCTATATGGAGAGGGAATAAACACAGTGACATTGCTCTCTCTCTCTCTCTCCCCTTGGGTTTTCTTACAAGAACAATCGTATTCCCGTTATCTCGAACTTTTCTTCATTTTTCCCGGAGAGACCTTCGAGCAAAAATCTCAAATTTCCATCGTTAACAGTATAAAAAAAAAAAGCAGTTACAACGTTTGTGTCTTCCATGCTCTAAAGACAGAGAGAGCCTATTATTTTGCACTGGAATCCAATTTCCCTTTCCCCCCACCCTTTCCTCCCTATCACCGGGACATATACATATAACACGATAACAGAAAATTCGGGAAAGAGAAGAAAACTACCGTTCTTCGGTACCGTAGCGATTGATAAACAACATGGCTAGGAATTCACGAATAAGAACGAAATTCAAGGATAAGTTCAAATTTCAGAAATAGCAAAAAAAAGATCGAAGTACAATTTTCTAGGTTTTTTTTGGGGGAAAAACTGCAAAGAAATATTTCCCTATTATCCCTATCTCGAGTAGGGAAAAAATAAAGAAATAGGATCGGAAAAAAACTCCCGAATAATACCAGAAAAATCATAAAGCCACAATCACAAACGAAATTTCATAAGAAAAATAATAATAATATAACTTATATATAAAGGAATCGTTACTGTAAACGAATATCTATCCCACCAAAGGGAAAAAAAAATTATTTCGTTCCCTTCTTTCCGGGAATTTAGCCACCCGGAAACAGCAGCTAAATTCCTTCCGGTTTCTTTTCCGATTTATTAAAGTTATCTGTTACTTATCTAGAAATATTTCTCTTTTTTTTTTTTGAGGAGAAAAAAAGCCATTTTCCTTTACAAGATGAAAGCCAAGGAACCTGATTTGAAATTAATAGCTGAGTACGTACTACAATTCTAGTCTTCCTTTTCTTTTTTTACCCTGGAAGAAAATCGCAGGGTTTTCAAGGAAAGATTCCCCTCAACATGATTTTTCAACTATAGGGCTGAAAATAAATGAAAAAACTGTGTTTTGCAAAAAAAAAAAAATGTTTTATTTTAGATGATAATGCAGGAAAAATCGAAATGTAATCAAGTTGATTGAAAATATTTGTAGTTCAATGAATTTAGGGGGGGGGGGAATAACCAATGGATAGGGAAAATTTTAGGGGTTTTTTTTTGTTAATTAGAGATATGTGGAATTGAAGAGAAGCATCTCCGAGATGTTTCGGAAGGGAAATAAGTAGATTGATCAATGAATTTTAGAACAAGATCCTTTTAGAAACATCGCCGTCGGTATTTTTTTTTTTAGGAATGCGATGGGTTTGATGAATTGGTGCATGCAAATCTGGGAAAGAGAGTAGGTAAACTTTGCCTAATAATACTCAGAAAAAGAAATCAACGAGAAAGGCAAATACAAAGAAATACAATACATTGAATTTCCCCACAAGGAAAATTTGCTGAAAAAGCTGCTGCTTGCAAAAAAGTATTTGCCTTTTTCGTTGGGGATTCCCCCCCCCCCAACCCGAATGCAAACCTGTGCATGGATGCCAATTCCCAGGTGAAAAATCCGTAGCTTTTCATGAGATGGAGCATTTCGCTGCCGAAGGAAATATGTCATAGCAACGAAGTGGCAAAATAGGTCTCTCTTTGTTTTCTTCACTGAAATCAAGGATTAAAACTATTTTTTGACAACTCATAAATTATGTTACCATAATAATTATGATAACATAATTTATAATTAGTAATAATTGTTAATACTATAAATATGAATACAGTAAAACGTCTGTTTTGCGGACACCGACGGGATAAAAGAATTAGTCCATAAAAGAGGGTTGCGACAGTTTATTAGTTTGAAATGCTTACTTTTATTATTCAAGGGGAATTATTAATTTGCCGTAAAAGAGGGGTGACCGCATCTTAGGGGGGAGTCCATTAAGAGGAGTTTTACTGTATTTTTTTTTTCACATATCTGGCATCAACGTTTTAACATCATATTTGACGACAATTGGTGATTTCCTGTATTTCAAAAATTCTAATTTCTCGTACTTTTTCTCAAGGTAACGTGATAAGCTTAGGATGGAAAGGACTGAGGTATTTTTTTAGGGTTTTCATTTCTTCAAAGCAAACTTTGAGGAAAATCAGAACAATCTGTTTTCCGATCGGAAGATATATTTTTCGGACCTTCTCACTACCGATTTTAGAAACTGTATGGGACACGTATGTCCCGTTGGGAGTGAAAGGGTTAACAAGGCTACAAAATCGGAAGCATTGGCAACTATACTGTTCTGAAACTCCGTTTACTGTTTAACTAAATCGCTCATTGCCACCTCATCAACACCCTTGAATTTTAACATCGCCGCTTTTTTCAACAGAGAAAGTTCTTCCTAATAATTTAACTCTTCAAACGGCAGTTAAAATCACTAAACCTCCCTTCAAAATGCCATATCTTTTTTAATGATGTAGGCTTTCTCCCGATTTTCAGCAGGTAAGGGGTATAGGAAATATAGGAAAATGTTTTGCATCGAGAAATCAACTTTACAAAATATCTAGGCTTTCCAGTGCTTAAATAAGAGGCTTTTATTAAGACGAGATACCTCGACAGTGTCGCTTGAAGGATTAAACCTTGGAAGCTTTCACCAATCTTCTAAGCAGAAAAAAAATTAAGATTTCTTCGGATAAAAATTTTCTAATGTAACAAAATCGCAATAAATTGGGTACATCGGGGGTGTTATCAATAAAACGACGTTTTCTTGAGAAAGTTCAAAACACAAGCGTTAACTTGGTCATAGTTTACTTACGCTGTTGCCAAACAGCAAACAACACATATACGCTTACGCGTACTTTTTCTTACCCACCTTCACCGCCATATCCAAAACTAATATTTATTCGGACACTTTCTTTTTGTAAAATTATCAACAACACCCCCAACTGTATTCAATAGCGTATTGGGAAGCTCCAACTGTCAAACGGCACCTGATAGAAACGCTGACATGAATCCCCCAGTCGAATCTCACACATCCCAACTCTCTTACACACACACACAAAACGTCTATTCGAACGAAGCAAACGCCGACAAAAACCTCCAGAAGAACGAAGATTGGAAATCCCTAAAGCAGCCATCAATAAAAGAAGTGACTGACCGGAGGGGGGGGGGGGCGAACCACTACCAGAATCGATTTCGTGACGGTGAAAAGGGACTTGTCACTTCGTCCAGGTGGAATGCTGGTGATAACGATTTCCTCTTTCCTCCACTTTCCTGGACCGTTCCTTTTTTCCTCTAAAGCTGCCTTTATCGGAGCAGATTTTCCTCCTTCGGCCTGTAGCAGCTTTATCAAACAGCTCAGTCTATCAGACGAAACGTGCCTTCAGCAACTAGAATATAATACAAAAAAAAAAGGGGGGTGCCTACTAGCCACAAGAGGCATTGAAATCTTTGCTAACTTTTACCAAAGGAGCCGCGTCTAGATATTTTATTGCAATACCTTGATATGCAAAAAAAAACCTAAAACGTCAAACATGTTTGCAATGTCAACATTGAAACGATGACATCAGATATTTTTGTTAAACGAGCGAGCAACAAGTTTTCAACTTTTGAAAATTGGATTTAAGGGATCTTCCGATAAAAATAGCTCTCTGAATTTTCATCTTTGGTATTTATTATTAATAAAATGTGCATTTGTTAAGTTTAGAATTTGAAAATTAAAACTACAAAAAATTCAATTTGAAATGATGCTGAATATTATTTATGAATTGATAAAATGTAACCAAGGAACATTATACGATCCTCAGAGAAGCCAATTAGCCTTTTATGCAGCTGTTTAAAAGGCTATTCAGATTTTATGGGCACACCCTCAATGAAAAAAAATTCAACTTTAATGCAGCTTTCGATGAAATAATTCAGCTTTTATGCAGCCTTTGAAGAAATTATGCAGTTTTGAATAAGGTTCCCAATTTCGAGACGATCTTCCCGTGAAAAAAAAAGTTCCGCCACAGAGAGCAACAAGCCAACAACGGTGCAATTATTCAATCAGTACACTCCACTCACAGTTTAAGAAATTGATGGCAGATGACAGCACAGTAACAAGCATTACACTGAAATGAGCTTCTCGTTAGGCTCACAAGACGTACGCGCATTTGCCAATTCATTAGAAGTTCAGCAGAGGAATATAGACGAGCTGCATGTGTGGTTTAATAGTAGTAGCCTTTGAAAGAAACTGAGTTTTTATACAGCCTTTGCAGAAATTATTCAGAGTTTAATCCAACTCCGGAGAAAAGAAATTCAACTGTTACATGGCTTTCGATAAACTAATACCGTTTTTATACGACTCTGAAAGAAGTACATTAGCTTGTGTGCATCCATAAAATCATACTAACCCGGACTTTAGGAGCATAAAATTTATACCCTTCTGCAGCATGAAAATGAACAATACATGATGTCATACTATATAACTGTATATCAGTGGTTCTCAAACTTTTTAAGCCCACGGCCCGGTAAATCGCTTTTGCGTAAGAGAAACCCCCGTTCATACACACAACTAACGAGAAATGAATGGAAAAAATGAAACTGCGAATCACTCACGGCCCGGTGTGACTAGTATTAGGGCCCGGTATTGGGCTGCGGCCCGGCGGTTGAGAAACACTGCTGTATGTAGTTCATATTAACGCTGTACGCCGGTTTTAAACCAAATGCCAATTTCGCGTGTATAATAGTAGTTGAGTATAAATACGAAACTATGTACACAGGCCAGGAGGTTAGGAAATTATCCTTATTCAGTTTTTATGAATTGTTTCCCCCATTTAAGCCGGTCCGCAAAATTTTTCACTTAATTTCACCGATAGAAAAAAAAAACAAAAAAAACGAACAACATTGCTTTACTGTACACTGCCTTCGATACTGATTAGTTCCAATAGTACCAACAAAATATTGTTGATCAATTCATTAAGTCTTTTAGTAATCAGATCAAATATCACTGCAAATATTTGACAGATTAAGCATCTCAAAAAGGTAAATCTCTCAAAATATTTGCACTTCCCTTCTACAAACTGCGTTAATACCTCTTGGTACTAACTCGAGATGGCTTTTAATGGGATTTCGAATTCTTCACAAAATATATTTTGTGATTATTCAGGGATTTTCAAACTAATTATGTTACAAGTTTGCCTAATATGTTATTTTGCAGGGTGATTGCTGCTCTATCGAAAATTCGTTGTGTTTAGTGTTAAAAGGGGAATAGAGCAATTTTTGTTTTCATCGGCGTGAACACATTTTCTGACTGTAATTATGATTTTCACCAAAAAAAAAAAAAAAAAACTGGCGCAAAAATAGTGACCGGTGAGCCACACTCAGAGGGAGGAAGTCGAAGCTCCGTAAAGGCTAAAATAAAAACCAGCAGTGACACTAGTATCTCAAAAACTTATATCTAACGGAAATCGCCACTGGAAGCTTGCGCAATCTACTCGGGCTGTCAGAACCACAACGTCCAAGGTCCGTGTAAGTAATATTCGTAGAAACGCATCAATGACCAAGGGGTCATTCAAGTATTACGTCAGCATCGGGGGGGGGGTCCGATTTGTTGACTTTTGCTGACGGGGAGGGGGGGGTGAGGGATGATGCTTACGTCATCAACCACCCTGTCGGGTTCGTTTTCAATGACTGATTGCCACAATCATACGCACTGCCACTTTTATATATATATCTTGGTTTAATCATAATTTTCAACAATAAACATTATACTATTAACACATCCTCCTCGCTTACAGCGAGCCTTTGAAACTACCTCCTGAGTCCACAGGAGCCACTCTCTAACTAACCCAAAACATACCAAGCTTCTTTCCTCTTCGTCGAGGGCCTTTCTCCCCCACCCACGCTTTCTAATCACATCATGCTCCTTCCCGATGGGGGAAAACCTTACACGCCCTTTATGAAAATATGAAACATTTCTTAAACTTGCCAAAAACGAAAAACCCTTTCGGGGTAGTTTGTGTCCACCCCTCTCTCTCTCTCTCTCTCTCTCTCTCTCTCTCTCTCTCTCTCTCTCTCTCTCTGTGAACTTTCTCCCTATTGGAGAATCCTTACAATGAATTCTGCACCTTAACGTTTACAGGTATGGCAATATGATATATAGCCTTTCTTTGATTTCTTTCTTTTTTTTTTTGACAGCTGCGATGCATATTTCATTCAAATATTCACCATATCCAAAATATAACAGCTATAAACGCATACAAACAAAAACATAGACTTATAAAATTATTCTGTAATTGTCAAAAAAATATTTTCTTTCCATATAAAAGTCAGAACGCTCGAGAAATTTTCAATATAGAATCATTATTTAATATTACTATCAAATCCCAAAGGCGCCCATCAACTGAAAATTTCCACTGACGTATTGGTAAACATCACTAAGAATTCAAAAAGAAAAAAAAAATCATCTTTCATATGAATTGGGAATCCAATAGTGAAGATCCAACTCCACAAATAATAATAATAAAAAATTTTATAGATCTTCGAACTTTTCGAATTCCTATAAAAAGATTTCCTCTTATTTTGAATGACTTTAAAATTTAAATTTCTTGCAAAACATTCCATATTTTACGTTTCATGCTACGGAGAATTTTTCTTTTTTTTCACGGTGAACAAGGAATATGAAATTTTCATTCCACCATTTTTCTATTATATTATTCTTTTTATTGGGAAATACTGTTTACAATCCGATTTTACCGTGAATTTGAAAAAAAGCCAACCTTCTCTTATATATAAAAATCCATAAACTTCGCATCACTTCGTTCTAAATACTCGTATGTATTTATGATCAGATAAGCAGAAAATATAACATGAAATTTTGATGTGTAAACATGTTCGGGAATCCCTGTTTCGCGGCAACGGAATTTTCAGCAACTACGTATGTTTACGTATCACATGGAATTTATGTATTATTTATTTATTATACTGGATAGCATAAAAAAAACGCTGCAAAAAAAACCGCTTATTCGCTTATTTTTCCATTTTTGATGAGGCTTTGAGACCATTTCCCCTGAATTTACATTACGATACAAATCATGAGAAATAAGATATTGTTTTTTCGATGTGGAAATGAATTTTTAATCATCTTCGGTAAATATCTTGCATTCTGCAATGAAAAATGTTAAATTTTATTTTAGAATCATAAGAAATACCAGAGTAGCGTAATGTGCATTATGGTTTTTGAGATTTACGGTGTACATACAATTTTATTGCATGTTGTTCTGGGTTATGCAGATGTATAGTGGTATCGTTGGGTCTGCCTAAGCAAGATGTGTTCGTAATTATCCATCGAGATCTCAACCATGGGCTTGCTCCGGGACTTGACAAATCCAGGGCCGCCAAGTCACCACGGTGACTGGAAAATCTGTACTGGTGCGCAAATTTTTTTATTTGTGATTGCTAAATTGGAGTGTAAGGATGACACAAGAGTTTAGGGGGTGGGTCGACACAAGAAATTTTTTCCAGGGCAATTTTGAATTGCTAACCTACAAAACGCATTTAAATAAACAGAAACTGATTAAAATAGTATATAAATATTATTAAAAAATTCTTTTAAATTTCGATCGTTTCGGGTGGGAGCGCAGGCCCTCCATGTTACCGTATGTACGCCTCAAACCTCCAACTGCATACCGTACTTCTTGAAGAATAAAAAAACAACGAGAACATCACCCGTTTCCGTTGCAGTACTAGGTAACGGGTCTGGTTTTTAAACTGGTCATAATAAAGTAGACATTTAGTGCATTCCTATGTAAGTTCACTTCTTCCCAACTGAACAGCATATTTTGAGATTATAGCGATTAATGTTTAGGAGAGTCATTCCAGTCGGAATTTTGCGTGCATTTCCACAGACTTTTCACAAAATTTCAGATTCCTTCACAAAATACAATTCGGCCAAACCCCGAATTGACATTCCATTTTTTTGCGCGAAAAGTTAACTAGATTATTTTCTTTTCTAGAGAACTAATGACCGTTTTCACAAAAATAAGTAACGTTTCCACAAAAACAAGACCACACAAACAAGTCTGCACAGACTTCTGGTGTTATTTCTTTTACAAGTAGCCTTTTATACGCAATCAACCGGTCGGGCGGCCAAGTAGAGAACGTATTCTCGAACAAGAGACTTGGTAATCATATAAAAACAATGAAGTGACACTCACTGCTTTCTAGGAAGTTTAACAATTCATCAAATCAACAATGGAAAATGATAATTTTAACGGGAAATATACATTTACCATTACTGCCGACGATACGTAAAAAAACATCACTCACCTGCATAAAAAGAAAGAGAATAATAATTAGTTTTCAGTGGATTGAAATTTATACAGTATACAATAGGGTAATCTTTTATTTTCCTTCTGAAATAAAGCAGGGTAATCCGAAACAAAGAAAAGTTTCCAGCAACTTTTACGATAACGTGGGATTCTAAATGTTTATACAGGGTGTCCTGTAAGTGCTAATGCTGCGGCCTTTTTCCTCATCGACCGTCTGTCGTAGAGGTATAGTTTCAATCTAAAAAATGTTGAAAAGGCGTTCAAAAATTACCCTGTATATATGTTTTGAGACTGAGAATACAGTGTATCATAAAATAAAGTAAAAAATATAAATTTTAACACGGTTCTCTTGCCCTCTGACTTGAAATTAGAAAGTTGTTGCCCTGTATCTCCTGAGGCTAACAGAAAAAATTCCACGCTTCTAAGTGCTATATTCGCTAAGATATTTGAATTCGAACATCAGAGATAAGTTATGAAAAAACAGCAAAAACTAACGGACAATACTCTTTTCTCCCCTTTATGCTGCCCTTTTCCATTTTTTTTCGATTTTTCAATTCTCGGCGAATATTGCATTTACAAGCTTTTCTTTCCCCCCGAAGACAGACATGGCACCATTTTTGTAATAAGAAGTTTAAGGACAGGGGGACCGCATAAAAATTTAAAATTTTTTTATGAATATGACTTTACGCCTTTTATATGTATTTAGCGGTGACTGGCCGGTTAGTGTATATTGCATGAAAAGGTCAAGTCCTTACCAACACATAATGAATTACTATTATACAAGTACAACCGTATACGAGTACTTATACAACACACACACACACACACAAATGCTCGCTCACTCTCTCTCACACACACACACATATTCCGGCTATTCATTCCCCAAAAAACACGCAAATACAGTAATATACACAAGTTCTTACGACGCCTTCCACACCCAACAAATGAAAAATATCAAATTCGATACAAATCAAAAAGCCTTCTTTTATGAAACTATCCCAATCCTTCATTTTTCCTTCAAACATCTCTCTGGCAATTTCAATCATTAGAGAGCATTAAACTCTCATTTTCAACGTAAAGTTAAACATCCGAAGTCATACCCTCGAATCCAAAACACCCCGACGCCATTCGCCATAGAGAATAACTTTGTAACAATATTCGTCCTCCGCCAAAATCACACAATAGCTCTCCGACCTACTCCGATTCCTTCAACATCCAGATTTATAAGGATTTGACCCAAATGTTAATGAGAGAGAGACGAAGGAAAGGAGTAAACAGGATTCCCGTAATAAGGAACGGTCCTAGTCATTAAAATGATTATCTCGATAATCCACCAGCGATGGCATCGTCTTTCGTGGTACACTCTCCACACGTACGCACAACACATTCCAAGGAACATCTCCCATTTCTCATTAGTAAGGATGCTGCTCATATTAATCCGAAATGAGGAAATGAATAATTTAGGAGGCATCATATCAACCTGCTGCGATGAGTTCATAATTATATATCATTAATGGGATGTTATGAGGTTGAGCATATACTGGGGAATATCGTATTACGTATTAAACCAGATTTGTATACAAGAAATCCAGAGATGAATGGAATTGATGCTGCTTAAGACGTGTGATTGCTGGTTTTAACGAAGTGCTTTTAGAAATTGAGATTATTGCGTTTGTTGCAGGGCTGTACATTAGAATTCGCAAAAAATTTCTTGGCGCCAAAAAAATTTTCACCCGAAGAAGGAGGTCCAAAATAAAGCTTTTTCCTTACTTTCTTCAGGGCATAGTGACCCTCTTTCATGTTGGCAGATATGATACAATAATTTCCCAACATTTGTGTTGCTCTCAGCCTGCAATTTAATAGCTACACAAAGAAAATTTTACGCCCCAATGCCAATTTTTTAGTCGCCATGGCGACCTGGCGCCTGGGATGTCCAGCCCTGGGTTTTTCCTACGGTCTGGGAACTCAATAACTTTATGGACTAGACAAAACCTACTTCTCAAAATGAATCCCAAATTTGTATCCTCAAACTTCAAGATGGTACCTGAAACAGTCAAGCTCAGTTGTAGCGACATTGAAGACTCCGCGAAATTTTGTCGTTATAACCGAGGTTGAAATTTTCAAGATCTTCCAAGTTTAAAATTCATAATCGGAGGTAATCAAATACTATACAACAACTTTTTATGTTATTAATAACGTGACCATATAATATCGAGTAAAATACGAAAAATTAGGATCATAAATTCGGTACAGTGCCAATTCTGAGCAAGAAATGCTATCCATTGTCCGCAAAACAGTAAATTATTGCGTATAAATAACCCTTGGCGAGAAATTAAGTGCTGCAGCAAATTAGAATGCATTTCCCGAAAAAAAAGAGTTAAATACGATAAATATATAAGATGAATATTTATAGCCATTTTCATTTTAATATAGTTCGTAAATAATTCAAATTATTTCTATCCCGATATTTTAGTAAACACCAATGTTATTAAAGTTAGCTTTACTGGAAAACATTTTGGTAAAATATTCATGGCAAAAATAGCAGAAAATATACCCCGCGTATAGGCGGGATATTATCGGAAAATTATCATAACAAATAAGCAAAAGTTAGAGCGTTAAACATGCAATAAATCTTTTTTATATTGGTAGGTATCAATAGAAAAAAAAAAGGCGAACATTTCCTTAACGTGCGTGATGGGATTCCAGGGATTTCTTTGGAAAAGGACATAGAAAAATGGAAAAAAAATTGACATTATATCCAAGGTCGTTCCGTTTTCATCAACGTCATAGGCATGCATTGGCGTACGCGAAGGGGGGTTTTGGGGTTCTAACCCCCCCCCCCCCGAGCCAAGATTATAGTGTTATTTTACAGGGGGAAAAGTAAACCCCACTCAGAAGGGAAAAAAATCTGAAACCCCCTCGAGAAAATTCTGCGTACGCAAATCCTATGTAGGCATGGCTCATTAACGTTCCTCTGTATCGGAATCCAACGAGACCACCAATCAGTAATGTTATGGCCGAGGTCGTTGTACTAGTTCAGTTTTGGGATGTTTCAAACTGAAAATATCTTCAATTTTTATTGCACTGATAAATTGAGAAGCAAGGGGTTAAAGAATTTGCCTTTACCCCTGCTTTGATCAGGACTGTAGGGTGAGTGTTCCAGTATTTCTAAAAAAAAAATTAGTCGACAAGACTAGTTGTTTTCTGGGTCACATAAGAGCAGGTATTAACAAGCAAGAAATATAGTAAAGGCATTCAACTTTTCATTACGTTTGTTTCCTAATTCTTGGCTTTGAAATTTCTTGCAGTTTGACTCAACGTTGACCCCTCACTAAGGTAGCTCAAGGAACTCAATCACAATGTTCCTTGGTGAGGTGACCAACAACCAATATTGACTGAATCTCTTGTTGGTGGAAGACAGCGGCCAATCTGAATCTGTGACAGCGAACTGGACAACCAACCTACTCGGACTGCATCTCATCAAGAACTACTATGGCGTAGGTTAATTCTCAGTTAGCATTACTCACAATACAAGGTACGCATCACATTAGGTTCCACAAAATCTATAGAGCAAGGGTACTTAACCAGGATCAATTGACCCTTTGGGAAGCCTTCGGGGGGTTCCGTGAGCTTAGATGAGAGAACAACCAGTCATTTTCGCATAACAAACAATATTTCAAGGAAATAGATCTTTCTAGATATTACGCCGAGATATACTCTGAAAAAAAAAAAGTCATCTGGTCTCCACCGAGAATCGCACTCATGTCTTCTTGTTAACCGGGCAAGTGCGCTACCATATACACCATTGGAGAAACGGCCCTGCTTTCCTTGTTTCAGGGAGCTGTGGCGTGAGGCGCTGAAGTAGAGGCAACAGTAGCCTCCCCTCAACTTCCGGTATCGAAATTGAGATGGCTGTGTATATGATAGCGCACTTTCCCCGTTTGCAAGAGGACCCTGAGTTCGATTCCCACCTTCGACATTACCTAGCTCAAGGGTGGCCAACCCGCGGCACGCAAGATATCAGAAGTGGCAAGTGGAAAGCAAAAATTTTTAAAAATTCTGTTCTCTTTTTCAATCGAACAAATTCTCCCCAACTTTTAAATAATCCATTTCTTATGAATGGTCTCATAGGCTGCCAAACCTATGTTAAGTATGGTAGACACTCTTGAACCAATAACTATGTGATGAGACTTTCTATTCAATGCTTTTCTATCCGGCTTTTCATCTTTGGGGACAGTTGCTGGACGTTCCATGTGTACGAGATTCAAGATCGTCCCCATGGGGGACATGTATTGTATAATACAATCAAATTGTGTATCTGTGAATTTGTGAGTGGGGGAGGACCAAGCACCCTGAGTTCTGGGGTTCCAGTATTGATTGACTGTGTGTATGCCCAACACACATGGTATATGTAAAATGAATTTTTCTACCGATATACGTACCTACGCAATCTGCATTACGATAATCGAATTATGTCTGAAAAAACTGTCGACTGTCTGTCGCCGCCTGGTAGTCGAGTGGTTAGGGAACTAGCTTCTCACTGTGCAGTTCTGGGTTCGAATCCCGGTTCGGGCATGCATGTTTACTAACACTAACAAATTCCCTGGCGGATCATGCTGATCCCCTGGGAATACGTGAGGATCACGTTATTATTATTATATTGAAAGTAAAACATTTTACAACTCAAAAGAGTAGCAAACTGAACATTTTCACGAAAATAAGAAAACAGCCGAACAATATTTCGCAGGAACAGAGAAAATTTCCGCGTCCCGTAAAAACGGGACGAATTGTCTGCGCGTTAGAATTCGCGGAGCGACACGCGCATCGGAAATAATCTTCATTGTGGCGCGAGTTGGAAGAATTTGGGCCACCACTCACCCAGCTAATACTTAAGCCATAAAAACATGATTCTTAAATTCCAAAAATAACTTCATACAAAATGATCAAGAACCAAAAAATTAGAAATGAATAAAAAAAATTTTCCAACCATCTTCACAACGAAATATCATTTCCATACCGATAACAGAGAAAATGATAAATTCTTCCAAAAAAAAAAAAAGAGATAGAAAAAAAATCTCATTTTCGTTGAATTTAAAATCAAATGAAAAAGATTGCAGACAAAAAAAAATTATAAGGAATAAATTTTTATTTATTTTTAAACGATTTATTTATTTCATTTTTTTGGAATATGTGTAACGAAAAAAAAAAATTATCTCAATAAAAAAAAACAAGATATTATCTCCAGAGATTGATTCAAAAAAAAGGAGAAAAATTACTTAATCTCTCCCTTTTTTTTTGTCTTCTTTACTTACAATACAAAATTTTTCTCGCGCTAAAAAATTTTATTTCCATCATTTTTTTTTTCCACCATTTCATAAAAGACGACGTAAAAAGCTTATGATCGACTGCAAATGAACACGAAATTTTCGCAGATTAAGGAAATCAGTGGAATTTTTTTTTTTTTTCTTTCCTCTCTCCCTAATCAAATCGCTTTTGATGAACTTTAATATCGACCGATTTTCCGAGAGACAAGACGAAATTCCCAATTTAATTTAGAGCTGCTCTTCTTTTTAGTGGATTTTATGATCAATTGCGAAGAATAAAAATTCTAATCTCAAAGAACTAAATTTGGCATCCAAATACGATTTTTTTTCTTTTTAAAAAAACGTCAAATATTTCATTATTTTATCACTGAGAACATTATTGTTGTTTTGCACGTTTAATTCATCAGGATTATCTTAATAAGGTGTTGATTATAATGATAATGAAATTTTTTTTTCGTAATAAATAAATCAGTGCGTCGAATCGGATGGTTATTTCGATGTACGAGTATATAATTCGAGTACATGCCCTTGATCTTTTTTTTTTCATGTTTATTTTGTTATAGGACTACAGGAGTGGTTTTTGGAGTGTGCGTCGCACCGAGTCTAGGACTAAAATTTTCTTTGTGTGGTCCCTAAATTCCAGGCTGAAAGCACAACAAAATTGTAGAATGTTTGAATTTATAGCAGCATATCTACCAACATGAAAGAGGGTCACTATGTTCTGAAAAAGTCAAAAGAAACATCATTTTGGACCTTCTTCTTCAGGTAAAAAAAATTTTGGTGGCTAGAAATTTCTTCTGTCGCCTAGATTCTTTTTCACTTTTGTAATTTGTCCAGCCCTAGTCTGGAATACTGATATATGCCAACAGAGTAGTTGGGATCAGACTTTGCCCTACCATTGCAAAACTATGACGCGATATACGCCCGTTAAGCTGGAGATACGCTGATAAATGTCACTAAATCGAGGATGGATGAAAGTAAATGTGGACTAAGTAAGGCGTCTAGTAAACGCTGGCTTAATAAGGCCACTACTTTACAGCATACTAACTCCAGTATTATAGCCATACGGCAATTTCCTACCATTGCAATTGGGTGTGAAATGATTGCGCCATCTGTTGGTGGTGACCCCAGGCTCACAGGTAAATAACTCATTTTCTGGGTTCGAACCCATGGACCTTGACGGAAACGTTCATAGTGGAAGACGAGAATCTTACCAATGAGCCATTCCGACGAATAAGGTCACTGGTAGAGGATGGCCAAGTGAGATAACTGGTGCACAATGAGTGTGTAAAGCAGCTGGTGTACAATGACTCGTTTGTAAGACAGCTGGTTCAACGATAGCTGAGTAAGACAGTGGTAAACGATGGGTGAGCATATGGGAACACAAACACTATATGGGGGAATGTTTTTGCAGAACATTTCCAATCAGCTGAGAGCTTGTTGCAGAATGTTTCAAAATATTCTGTTTTGGGACTGAACGAGACAGAGAGATGTTCTGCAATATCAAAGTCTTTATCCTTGATGAGATGAGATAATAAGCTTCGTAATATTCACGAAAAATACGTCATCTCTCTCCGTGAAATAGCCGACGAATATTCATTAACGTGAATTCTGCATGTTACACTTCACGTATTTCAAAATACTAGTTTGTTTTTCGGTTCAAAAAACGGATCTAAAACCGCTTCCGTCAACCTATAAAATTATCCCTCAAATTAATATCATCCGTTACAGTGATGGAATTCTACATTCGAATCAAATAATCAAAACATTCCTCATAGTCCGATAAACAAGCTTCTTCAAAAAGATGACTCTCTTCGCAAACAGATAAGACAAGTAAGTCCGCATTAAATATTTTCGAATTGATTCATTTGCTTAACAAAGCCGAACAACGGCTAAAGTCGGATACAATTTGACGTCAAAAGACGTAATTACGTATGCATATGAAGAAGCATATATACACACAAATATATATCTGTCTCTTTTTTACTCTCCTAATTTTATTTCCTAGAGAGAAGGAAATTGATCCTGACAAAACATCGAAACAAAAATTGGAAATTATCCTCCAGAAAGTCCCTCGGGGGAAACCTTAAAACGCCATCCGCTTCCCGCTTTATGATTATACACGCGAATCACCAGACCATTGAAAAAGGCTTCTTGCTCCTTTTCACGAGAATATCTCGAGACGAGAGAGTGTAATTTAAAATATCTTAATAGGATACGTTAATAGTAATTAATGCAGACTGAAAAGAAAATAGCAGAAATGATTCCCTGACAAAAGGTTGCGTTGAGCTGTTACTTGGTGCGGCTCTAAAACGTAATTAAGCCTCCAGCGAGAGAGAGAGCGTCTTCAATATAGCAATTCGCTTATTAATTCGCTAATTAAAAAATAAGAAATGAATAAGCATGGCTCGGAGCGTATATAAAACTACTTGATAAGGCCTCCTTTTTAAGAAAAGAGAGGATTTACAAGAAATGAAAGCGAGGGTCTCTTTTCAGAAAGAGCGTGAAAATGAGAGGTAAGAAATTAATAACTTGATATGATATGTTTCAAAGACGCTGACGTGGTCCCCAAATTTTTCATGGTTGTCTTAATTTGAAGTTGAAACGTCGTAGAAAGTATCGTCTTAAAAATTTTCGTAAAGAGTAAGTATGTATGTAAAGGGAGACATAAAACGAGATGTTTGTTATTGTCGGTTTGAAAAAGTTCACTTCCACGCGACGAATGTCAAACTAATTCCCTGAAATTCGTAATTTTGGATTTTATTCTCGCATTATAATGTCTTGAACACGAACATCGAAATTGAAATAGAAAATCGTTTTCTATTTTCCCGAATAATCTGCTCAAGTATGCATTTTCGTACAACGGATGGAGACACTTGAAATGTATCGATGACGACTACTCATGAAGAAGGTACATGAGTTCGACGAATCATTGAAACATTAGTCTTTAGCAAGAGAGGTCTGGGATTTTATTCGCTGTTCAAACATGGGTGTATATCAAGGCCTGACATATCCCAGGACTAAGAAATCGGTAATTTTACGTATAAAATCGATGGATAATTAAGGCGGCTGGTGAATTATGGCTGAGTACATAATTATTATGAGTGGCCACTGGTAAAAACGATGGCTGATTAATGGCATTTGTAAACGATGGTTGAGTAAGACTGCTGGTAAACTACGGGCAAATAAGACATTTGGTAAACGATGGCTGAGTGAGGCTGCTGGGAAACGCTGACTTAGACAGCCGATAAATGACGTCTACAATTCGAGTCTAGGGATGACACACACAAAAGATTTTTACGTATGAAGGGGAATTTCAAATTTTGGAAAAGTTCAAAAAAACCATAGTTTAGGATCGTTTTTCTAGAGCATTTAACCATGCTCGACTCCTAAAAATTATGGCTGGTGGCTATTTTTTCTTTTCGATTTGTCAAACAATATTATATACGCAATATTATCTAACAATACCCGTGATAGAGCACATACATCTTTTTGGTTTAGAACAAACAAACTTTTATTGAATCAGTAAATATAGTAATGGTAGAGAATTATTTAGTCGATTTCCGGACCATTATTAGCCTATTTTTTCGTTAATCAGTTTTTTTCTATCATTCATAAATGCCTATTTTGACCATGTTTGTGTTTTTTCCCCAAGCATTTTCTAAGAAATATGTGTTTATACATACCTTTATAAACCGTACATCATCCCGATTTATCACTATTATGTGTTTACAGAACACAAGAAAACAGTGATTGCTTGAAAGTCAAATTCCATCCTTACAAATTTCACAGGAATCGTTTTGAAGAAAAGTCGAGAATAAAGAAACAAATTTTGAAGGGAAGAATATAAATTGGAAAATAAATTTAATTCTCAATGATTGTGATTTAATTCAAAGTATAGCAAAACCGTTTGATGATTATTAGGGGGGGGGGCGACTCAATAAATGTATCAGTACAGGATGTAAAAGATAATTAAATAATTTAATCCTATTTAAGTAATTTAATTATCTCTCTCATTTGAATAATTTGGAGAAAAAAAATTTCAACCAAATTATCCCATTCAAAGCCATAGACTCTGGACACTAGAATACTATCACATTCATCATAAAAAACCACAATCAACGACGAAAAGAAAAGTACAATATATCAAAAACAAGTTCTATAAAATTGAGAATTGATCAAAGACAAGAAAATAAAATTCGAAACTTCAATTCCGAAACCTTAATTTCCAAATAAATGTCAGGATTTGAAAATAATAAATAAACATCAAAGAGGATTATGATTAGCCCCGAAGAACAAAAATGAAACGAAACTAACGAATTGGATACAAAAAACAATGGAAAAAATTAAAAAATAAAAAGCTATTAATTCCAGAAAAAAAAATAGAAAAATTTTCATTTTTGAAATTGAAAATAACCTTTTCCAAATTGTTTTTTGTTTTGTTAAGTCATCTATACTGATACCGAGTAGCATAACTATTTCATGAGGAAAAATAAACAGAAAACATCGAAGATTGAATGTAAATTAGAAATGACATGGAGAGAGAAAAGTAAATAAATTTTGAAAAAAATATAAATATACGTTGCTTTTTTAATGGAATTAAATTAGAGCTCGAGAGAAAGAATTCTAATTTTGTGTATGCAGAGATAATTCTAATTTAACTTTTCTTTCACTCTAATTTAATTGCGAACAACGTCTTTGCAACGAAAAATTTTCATAAAGGATTGAACATGGAGTGAGAGAGAGCTTTAACATAATGTGTACGCATTCGCCGGCTTATTATTTTTCGATGTTTTTAGCGTAAAAAATAAACAAGAAATACAGGTATATCAGATTGTCGTTAACTGAAAACTAATTAGGAAACGAATACTAAAATATTAAAGCCTACGCTTTTGTACCTCTTTTTTTTACATCTTCTAACAAATAGAATAATTCTGAGAAACAATTTTTTTGGCGTTGTTTTCGAGGAATTTTTCCCGTGATTAACGTTTATAATGAAGAATTGTTTATTAAAAGGGATGTGGAGATTGTGGGATGCATTATGATGACATTAAAACAAAATGTGGCGCAACACACATATTTTCACATTTCCATGCTTTTGTGCAATATTTACATTTTCCTGACTTTTGTTGAGTCCCTGACTTTTGCTAAATACTGTATTTTACATTTTCCCTGACTTTTCAGGTCACTGAAAACCGTGTTTTAACTACTCAGAACAGGTTTTCAGACGGTTTTACAAGTTCTCGCACATATTTCTTTGTGAAGTACAAGTTCTCACACATATTTCTTAATGAAGTACAACTTCTCGAACATATTTCTTAGTGAAGTACAAGTTCTCACGCATATTTCTTAATGAAGTACAAGTTCTCACATATATTTCTTAGTGAAGTACAAGTACTCGCACATATTTCTTAGTGAAGTACAAGAAATGACTGAAAATTAAATTTATACATGAATCTATTTTTTCCTAAATTTTAATTCTCCACCAACAATGGAAAGAAACAATTTCCATGAAGAAACAATTATTGAAAAGGATAATCAAAATTTACAAATAAATTTAACTGTCGATGATTTAATTCTAATTATATTCCACCCATTTCATCATTTCCTTACACGAAAAAAAAAACCCGATTAATTCATCAGTACAGGATGTAACATATAATTAAATAATTTAATCCCATTTAAGTAATTTAATTATCTCTCTGTCATTTTAATAATTTAAAAAAAAATTTCCACCAAATTATCCCATTCAAAGCCTAAACCATAGACTTCAGACACTAGAATACTATCATATTCATCATAAAAAACCACAATCAACGACGAAAAGAAAAGTAGTATATATCAAAAACAAATTCTAAAAATTAAGAATTGATCAGACAAGAAAATACAATTCGAAACTTCAATTCCGAAACCTTAACTTCTAAATGAATGTCAGGATTTGAAGGTAATAAACAAACATCAAAGAGGATTATGATTACCCGAAAGAACAAAAATGAGACAAAACTAACGAATTGGGCACAAAAAACAATGAAAAAAAATTAGGAAACTAAAAAAGCTATTCATTACAGAAAAAGTATTAACTCCAGGGAAAAAAAAGAGAGAAATTTTCATTTTTGAAATTGAAAATAACTTTTTCCAAATTGTTTTTTGTTTCGGTCTTAAGTCATGTACCGTATACTGATACCGAATAGCATAACTATTTCATGAGGAAAAACAAACAGAAAACATCGAAGATTGAATGTAAATTAGAAATGACATGGAGAGAGAAAAGTAAATAAATTTTGAAAAAAACATAAATATACGTTGCTTTTTTAATGGAATTAAATTAGAGCTCGAGAGAAAGAATTCTAATTTTGTGTATGCAGAGATAATTCTAATTTAACTTTTCTTTCACTCTAATTTAATTGCGAACAACGTCTTTGCAACGAAAAATTTTCATAAAGGATTGAACATGGAGAGAGAGAGAGCTTTAACATAATGTGTACGCATTCGCCGGCTTATTATTTTTCGATGTTTTTAGCGTAAAAAATAAACAAGAAATACAGGTATATCAGATTGTCGTTAACTGAAAACTAATTAGGAAACGAATACTAAAATATTAAAGCCTACGCTTTTGTACCTCTTTTTTTTACATCTTCTAACAAATAGAATAATTCTGAGAAACAATTTTTTTGGCGTTGTTTTCGAGGAATTTTTCCCGTGATTAACGTTTATAATGAAGAATTGTTTATTAAAAGGGATGTGGAGATTGTGGGATGCATTATGATGACATTAAAACAAAATGTGGCGCAACACACATATTTTCACATTTCCATGCTTTTGTGCAATATTTACATTTTCCTGACTTTTGTTGAGTCCCTGACTTTTGCTAAATACTGTATTTTACATTTTCCCTGACTTTTCAGGTCACTGAAAACCGTGTTTTAACTACTCAGAACAGGTTTTCAGACGGTTTTACAAGTTCTCGCACATATTTCTTTGTGAAGTACAAGTTCTCACACATATTTCTTAATGAAGTACAACTTCTCGAACATATTTCTTAGTGAAGTACAAGTTCTCACGCATATTTCTTAATGAAGTACAAGTTCTCACATATATTTCTTAGTGAAGTACAAGTACTCGCACATATTTCTTAGTGAAGTACAAGAAATGACTGAAAATTAAATTTATACATGAATCTATTTTTTCCTAAATTTTAATTCTCCACCAACAATGGAAAGAAACAATTTCCATGAAGAAACAATTATTGAAAAGGATAATCAAAATTTACAAATAAATTTAACTGTCGATGATTTAATTCTAATTATATTCCACCCATTTCATCATTTCCTTACACGAAAAAAAAAACCCGATTAATTCATCAGTACAGGATGTAACATATAATTAAATAATTTAATCCCATTTAAGTAATTTAATTATCTCTCTGTCATTTTAATAATTTAAAAAAAAATTTCCACCAAATTATCCCATTCAAAGCCTAAACCATAGACTTCAGACACTAGAATACTATCATATTCATCATAAAAAACCACAATCAACGACGAAAAGAAAAGTAGTATATATCAAAAACAAATTCTAAAAATTAAGAATTGATCAGACAAGAAAATACAATTCGAAACTTCAATTCCGAAACCTTAACTTCTAAATGAATGTCAGGATTTGAAGGTAATAAACAAACATCAAAGAGGATTATGATTACCCGAAAGAACAAAAATGAGACAAAACTAACGAATTGGGCACAAAAAACAATGAAAAAAAATTAGGAAACTAAAAAAGCTATTCATTACAGAAAAAGTATTAACTCCAGGGAAAAAAAGAGAGAAATTTTCATTTTTGAAATTGAAAATAACTTTTTCCAAATTGTTTTTTGTTTCGGTCTTAAGTCATGTACCGTATACTGATACCGAATAGCATAACTATTTCATGAGGAAAAACAAACAGAAAACATCGAAGATTGAATGTAAATTAGAAATGACATGGAGAGAGAAAAGTAAATAAATTTTGAAAAAAACATAAATATACGTTGCTTTTTTAATGGAATTAAATTAGAGCTCGAGAGAAAGAATTCTAATTTTGTGTATGCAGAGATAATTCTAATTTAACTTTTCTTTCACTCTAATTTAATTGCGAACAACGTCTTTGCAACGAAAAATTTTCATAAAGGATTGAACATGGAGAGAGAGAGAGCTTTAACATAATGTGTACGCATTCGCCGGCTTATTATTTTTCGATGTTTTTAGAGTAAAAGAATATACTTAAAAAAAATACCGGTATATCAGATTGTCGTTAACTGAAAACTAATTAGGAAACGAATACTGAAATATTAAAGCCCACGCTTTTGTATACCTCTTTTTTTTACGTCTTCTAACAAATAGAATAATTCTGAGAAACAATTTTTTCCCCGTTTTTTTCGAGGAATTTTTCCCTATCATTAACTTTTATAATGAAGAATTGTTTATTAGAGGGATTGTGGGATGTAAATGTGATGACATTAAAACGAAATTCGTGCAAACTACACACAAAAACTAATTTCAATTATTGAAAACAACTCAAATTTGACATTATTTGATGTAGATAAGACACGCTGATGTGAAAATATACACACACGTGATAATATAACGAGAAACTTTAGTGGTTTGGAAATTTAAAAATTTATACTGAGATTTTCAAAATTAATGCTTATGTTGTCGATTTATTGTGTGATAATAAATACCTAGACATGCGTAATGTAGGCCTGTATGTTACTGAAAATGTGAAAAATCCGGATGTTATGCATAATCACCATTTGCGTATAGGTAAATATGATCAATTAGTCCCATTGCCGTGATAAGATTTATTGATCGGGGTCTTCCATGCATTGCCCGCGGGCCACATTTGAACGTTGCAGCTTTTAGTCGTGGATCACCAATCGTTTTCAGAAAAATGATTGGAAACATTTAAAAAAACCATTAATTGGAGACTTACTGAAAGCAATCATTTCGGAATTAGTGACCGAAATAATTCCCCAATCGATGAACGAAATAATTCCCCAATTGATGAACAAAATAATTCCCAAATTGATGAACGAAATAATTGACAGAATAACTGACAGAAATAATTTTTGATTTTTTTAAACAAACAATTTCAGAATTAGTTAAAAAATGACATAAATGAATGAGAGAAATAATTTCGTAATTTTTAATAGAAATTATTTCACAATTAATGAAATAGTAATCGCATAATTACTGAAAAAAAAATTATTTTAAGATATTATACTGAGACGAAACATAATTTCAGAATTACCGAAATAAAAATAATCAAAGAATCATTCAAAGTGATTTCAGGTTGAAATAATCTCAGAATTAAGTGAGTCAGAGTCTGAACCGGATATAATAAACTCTGATTTAACGAATTTTTCCGAACATCCCCGAAATAACTCCTATTCGACAAATTCTGAAATCACACTCGATATAACAAATTTCACAATCGTACACCAGAAAAATAAACTCCCATTTAAAAAATTTGCGATCGTACCCCGATACAGCGAAATTTTATTAACACATTGTTCGAGTTAACGGATTCTAAGTCATGAAATTCATTTAATTGGAATTCGTTATATTGAGGTACGACTATGTTTATCAAAAATACTAGCCTCATTTTGGGGGGGGGGGATTTATGATATTTATCAAATTCACCAATTACATTAGGGTATTATGCATAATCACTAGTAATAGTGATAAGTTCCAAGAACTTATCTATCAAATTTATCAGGTACACTTGGGTATAAAGTTACAATTTTTTTAATGTTTACAAAATTTGCCAACGACACTTTGGTATCATGCGTAATAACACCAATAAAAGATGATAAATTTATCAAACTTATCAAGTCAATTTTGATTATGCATAATAACCGATTAATTACATTTACCGTAGCATACAGACATTTCATTGTTTCAGAAACTCTGATTAATTAGGTGCTGTTTGATATATGTTAGAACCTGTTTCGCAATTGCGTAACTATTAAACAAACCGGATGAACCGTCAGATAACTAGAGCCGTAAATGTACGTCGAGAGATCAGCTTCACATAAATCACGATCGACCGGGTGATCGTGCCCTCAATTTCGACTCTATCCAACTGAGAGTCTTTGGTGCTTTAACATTCGGAAGTGATTTATTTATACGAAGCAAATGTGCAGTTTGTTTTTGTAAACGAATACTGAATTGCTTCAGAACATAAATTTATTAGCAAGCAAGAATTCGTAAACAATGTTTTTACAAAAACTTAATCCGCGAACAATTTTTACGCCAAAATTTCACAATATACGTGAACATTTTTCACATAAAAACTTGGAAAAGACCAAAGTTTTTGTTTGTAAACAAACAAAGCCTTTTTACGATATTTTCCTCTACAAAAGTTCCTAACGATGTTCTCACGTACAGCAGTTTCCGAAGCAGATGAAAACACAGAAAGATTAAAAAGGCTAACCCCTTTCTTTATCAAAAAAACATATCAATTCGATCTGTTCTCACAAACAACATAACATCCCTTAAACAGGCGTATCCAAACGATGTTTTTGCAAACAACGAATCCTTAAAAGACATCCTGACAAACTATGAATCGCTATGGAATATTTTCACAAGCCGTGGTGAGTTCTTAAACGATGTTTCCGCAAACAATATGTTCTTAAACGATGTTTCCGCAAACAATATGTTCTTAAACGATGTTTTAGCAAACGTGTTCTTAAATGCGCCCCAAATGAAGTTTTCACAAACAATCGCGTTCTCAAATGAAGTTTTCACAAACAATTCCTCTTTAAAAGATATTTCCACAAAACAGTGCATCCTCAAAAGATGTTTTCCCAAACAGTGAATCCTCGAAGAATGTTTTCGCAAAGATTTGCTTTCTTCAACGTTTTTTGTATAAACCAATGAGTCCTAAATCAGAATACAATGCATCCCTCTTGTAATCCCTCTTATACAATGCATTAAAAATGCATCCCTCTCTCTCTCACCAACAGCATTCCCAACCAATGTCTATTACAAAAACAATTTTCACCGCTGCACACTCTACAAAAATGAATTCAAACAGCGTTTTGGCATTGAGAAACCAACCTATCAAATTTTGATTTTAAAAATAAAATTAGGAGCACTATTACTTTTCAAACAATAAATACTTCCAAAAAAAATTTTTTTCAAACTATACTTTCAACGTTTAAGTTACACCAATAATAATATTGATCCACATGATTGACTAATTACATGGCATCTAATTTCCAAAGACAATTCCTAAATTCGAACTTCTACCGATTTCATAAACGCCTCAAACCAATCAGATCACCACAAAGAAAGCTGGCAAATTTTACAAACTTGGCCACAAAAATACCCCCAATCCCCATAAAAATCCACTTTTTTTCTACTCCTCGTATACGGTAACGATTAAAATCCCCACAAAAACCGAAATCTATTCTTAATGTTGCCGTAGAGCACATAAAAAAAAAATCCATGACTTGAAACAAGTTAATATATAAGAAAGTTAAATCAAGGGGGCAAAAACAAAAAAGTAAGATAAGAAATATGCTAATGCTTTCTACCAAATGAAGATACAGATGGATAAAACAGAGAAAAAAATTGGACGCATATATCTGTATATACCTCATGAATGACACCACTGTCTTACTTCTAGTACTACACTGAATAAAACAAAAAAGATAAGGGAAAAGTAAAGAGAAGATGAGAGTTTCCATTGTCATTAGGATTCCGCACACGCAAGAAAACCATTAAGAAAAAAAAAAAATAACGCCATACTAAGAAAAAGTTCTTTTCCTATTTTTCTATTCAAATGCCTTGAGTCCTCTTGTCTGTTTTCTTAATCTTCTTCCTTTCTTGGGTTTGTCTCAGGGATGAGATAAGAAAATCTCTTACTCTATTTTTTCCCCTACCTTTATCTTCCTTCCCCTCCCTAGAATTTTAAAATTTTACACTGACGTAAAGTATTCTTTGCCCCGTGTTTGAAAAAAAAAATCTCAAGGAAATGTTAATAAAATCAGTTTTCTTTGTATTTATAAGAGTAATAGAAATCGGTATCGGATCGATAAATATATGGTGTACGTGAGTGAATTGTTTGAAAGATTTAGATGGAAAAAATTGACTATTTCGGTGACTATTATTGATATTTTTTCCGATGCGGTATCGCTTTCAATTTTCTTTTCTTTTTTTTAAGTATTGTTTTGTATCATGTCCTTAGATCGAAAGCATCTTTTTTTTTTGATAGCGACTGTTTAAAGTATTGTGTTGCATAATTTTTTATTGTATTTTTAGAAGATAATCTTCTTAAAATACAATGTCTTCAATGTCTCTTGAATAATATCATCAAAATATTATTCACGAGACATTGAAAAGGAGGCATTGTCTAAATTGATGTTCGAAGGGCAATATGGCTTAAAGCACTGTTTAGAAAGCATTGTTCGATTCAACCATTCGAAAACATTATTAAAACAATTTTTTACTAGACATTGTTCCAACGTTAGAAAACTCAACTTTTTATAAGGCATTGTTCAAACAACTGATTAGAAGTGATTTTTCAAACCTTTGTTTGCAATAAATTGTTCAAAAACCTGGCTAAAAGACATAACAATGTTTTGTAAACAATGGTACGAATGTACGGACAGGTTAGAAGGCATTGTTCAGAGAACTGGTTAGAAGGCATTGTTCAGACAACTGTTTGGAAAGCATTGCTCACTCTAATGCTCGAAAGAGATTGTTTGCTGACTGTTTCTAAATATTGTTGAAATAACTGTTCAAAAGACATTCTTCGTTTGTAAAACATTAATTCTAATCACTAAAAGACATTATTGGAATGCATTGGTCAAACTGTATTCGAATTCATTGATAGAACTGTATTGGAATATGCAGGTAATGTATTGAAGACATTGTTGAAAACCATTGTTCGAAAAAACATTTATCAAACAAAATGCTTTGATCTCAAACCTCTATTTGGAAGATATTCTTCAAACGAAATAGATATTGCCGATACCATTGTTAAGAAAAAGACCGATAGTAAAAAAAATGCATCGTTTCAACCAAGGCTGGACTAATCGCAAAAAAACTCTAGGCACCAGAACAATTTTTTATTCGCCAAAAAATTTTTTATACCCGAAGGAAAAAGTTCCAAAATAATACTTCCTTTGACTTTTCCAGGGCATAGTGATCCTTTTTCACGTTGGCAGGTTTGCTGCTATACATTCCAAACATTTTGTGGTACTCTCAGTCTGCAATTCAGTAACTAACACAAAGGAAATTTTAAGCGCCAATACCAATTTTTCAGTCGCCATGGCAAACTGGCACGTAGGATTTGTCCGGCCCTGGTTTAAACCACAGTTCAGAAGAAATCATACATGGTATATTTTCAACCACGTTCAAACATTAAAAAAAACTAAAAAAAAACATTCTCGAGTTTCCTCTCCCGTTCCATTTTTATAACGGTCATAACTTTTCTAAAAATAAGAATAAACCGCATAATGAATAATTAATCATGACCAAAACCTCATTTTGCGAAACTTAATCCCCTCTCGTCCCCATAAACAACAACACAACTTGGCATTCCAGTAAATTTTTATAATATATAAAGAGCAAGGACTAAACCCACACTCACAACACCGCGAAAAAGTAACTACTACTAGTAATTCAAATGGAGTTTCTTGAGAGACAAAGCTGTAAGAGGAGCGCGAGAAAAAAAACAAATTGGCACATAAAACGAGCTACGCCACTGCTACTGTGTGAGAGAGCCAAAGGACAAGAAGTGGAGTAGGGGGACAGTTAAGTAACGCCACTAACACACTAGGACGACTTGAAGGGGGTGGGGAAAGGGGGTCGTTGGCGAAGGACCCGGACGACGGTAAAGGCAGTGGCGGCGTTAAAGGGCAATATAAAGAGAGACAATGCCATCATTTCTAGACGCAGTGACAACGCCTTTTATTGGGTCATATATCAGCACAACTTATAGCAAAGACCAAGACGCCTCGAGACAACACGGAAACTACTACGTCTCGGGTACCAAAGCGATTTCTCCTCTCAGGAAGTGGAGTAGGCAGTAGAGTAAAGGGGAGGGGGGGAAAAGAATTAAAGGACAAAAACAGGAAAAACGTTATTTGCATTCGTTAACGGCATCTTCCATCAAGGATGAGGCGAATTGTTATGCCTTGTAATCAATAAACGCTGCTGGTGCGTGTAGTGTTGGATTTTTTTTACAGTTACTGTTCGAGAATTTTTTTACTTTTCCCGTCGTCTATTATCAACATGCCCATATGGCTAGAGATTTTTTCCCCCTTCAGGACAGGACATAATAAAATGGTTCTATTCATTTGGGTTTAATTTCCCGTAACCGACGCCACGGTCAGACAAAAGTCTGATGTTTCTGCCACTCCGATGTTGTCCAGGCCTTTGCTGTAGAGCGGAAGAGATACGGTATCCTTTTCTAGATATGATCTGAGATTGCACAAATAGATATGCAGCGTCCGATAGAGATCATCGAGACGAGCTTATTGATATGTAACCTCGGGTAGCAGGGAATTACAGTCGAATCCTGTTTTAACGAATACCGATATAGCGGAAATCTCGTTTTAACGAACACTTTTCTAATCCGCCCGATAAGTTTATATAAGAACGATGCAAGCAAAAATCTGGAATTCCTTTATAACGAAATTTCGTTTAAACGAAGTGATTTCTCCGGTCTCTTGGAGTTCGTTATAAAGGGATTCCTGTTTTTTTTTTACCGCTTTTCTTATCACCGCGAAACTTCAATGCAACCCTATGAACGGTAGTTGTTGTGTTTCAATCTTTTCAGCGATTTGTTGTTCCTGTGTTTGGTGATTTTTTTTTTTTTTTGCTTCAACACATAGTGTATCTTTCGACTACATATATAAGAGGGAGAAATAGAACGCACAGGGGGTGAGGGGGAAAGAGAAATCTACTGCACTTATCCCTTTCCAGTACATTACGTTTGGAAGCAGCCGTTTGGACGAGGGACACTTGGACATTGGCCGATTAATCGCCGCCGTTTAGATGCAGCAATTCTCAATATCATGAGAACTTCAGTAATCGAAAAATGGTCGCGCACTCACTGTGCTCAAAACTTTATGCTATAACTCAATGCGATTATGATATAACTTAATGATATTATTGATGTGATATATAATTTTTATTTATTTTTTTTTCATTTTTGCGTTTTCAACGCATTTTATGTTTTCTAATTTTCACTGGGTGTGTTTTTGCTTTTTTATTACTTCGTTGAAAATATATTAAATGTGATATTATTAATGTTATATGTAATATAATGTAAGATATTAATGTAATATTGATGCTTTTAAGATTAATGTGAGAATAATAATGATTATTTAATAAGAATTCATAAATAAAATAACAAAAATTATAAAGACTAAATAAATAAGGCGTTATGATAAATAACTGATGATCCGGCTGATTGTCCACAGTCATGATGCGGCGTCCAAACAGCATCGGGCCAAATGTCTAACACCCAAACGGTCGCGTTCATACGTCCTTCCCGATCGTTTTCTCCCCTCTTGTTTTAAACATGCGAACAAGAAAACCATCCCCCCCCCCACTCAAATTTACCACTGAATCTTCAAATACGGATCATCCAAATTTGTTGTCAATAGCCCATGCGTGAAAGGGATAAGAAAACTGCAATTGCTTCGTTTCTCAAACCAAGCATTACACTCTGGTCTATCGCAATCTAATCCATGGGCAGTTTACTACCGAGCAGGTTGCGCCGGAAGTGCGAGTGTGTGTACCTAACAGTCTGAGTGCGTATTGAACGTTGTGTCCGAATTTTTTCAGTGCTGCTATCTATATTTCAGGAGTGAAGTGTAATGATTGAATACCTACAAATGAAGAAAGACAACCACTGGCGACTTAGAGCAAAAAATGTGCCTCAACACTCAAATGTTTACTACTTTACTGCACACCAACTCCGGTCATATATCGCCATACAGGAAATTTTCAACCAGTGGAGTTGGGTGGGAAATGAAAGCGTCATCTATCGGTGGTCACCCCAGGCTCTGTAGGTAAAGAATTTCTTTCGTATGTTGTTTGGCCGGATTCAAACCCGTGGACTTTGACGATAAACTTCATGACGGAAGACGAACATCTTACCACTGTGCTACTCAGAACTCTCTCGAATGTCTAGTCATCACGTGACAAGTGGCAACCGTTTATTTTCACCTCTAATGACGTCATAATCTATAGAAGAGTGTTCAATCTTTTTCTATTCGTAGACCGGTAGAATGAAGGGAAAAGCTGCACGGACCAGCGTAAATAAGAGGAATAATTTGAGAACAGTGGAAATAATTAATAACAGGAAAAAAAATTATTCGGCCAATTTGACTTATGAATTTCATTTTCACAATCTATTACTACACATGCGCGAATCGTTCAGCTAGGACCCCCTGCTGCCACCTATCAAATGAAAGCAGAACTATCTTTTGTATCTCTTACTCCGGTTGTTGGTTGAGAAAACCAGTGTGCAGCAGGAAAATGAACTGGTATTTGGATGGTAATATGCTAATATGGTAACTGCATTTGGTATAATACAATAGGGCCCGTAAATTTCATGCAACATATAATACTATAATACTAGTTATTATAGTTTTATGTTTGACATCTAATTTTTCACTTTTTGGTGTGCTGAATAAAATTTTTTACTACGTATTTGCATATTTGCTGCTCATTTGTGAAGAAGTTTTATAGACTTCAACTCGTTTTCTGAGTTATAAATAGCTGCTTCAATTTTCCCTTCGATTCCTTTCTTTGATTTTTGTTACTGACACGGACGAACATTTTTTTTCTCTCTTTTGTCACATGAGTAAAAATTTCAAATTGTTGCCTTTTCGTTCCGGCAACAATGCAGCCCCCCCCCCAATCACATGATAACTCGTTTCCATGGAAGGAATGAAAAAATCCACTTTCCTTCACTCTGCAATAGAGAAAATTTGGAAAGTCGTCAAGCAGGTGTCAGAAGTTCCAATGCTACCGCAAATATTGCACATGTAAACGGGGCTTTAGCGGTTTTGACAATTTGGCGAAATCTTTCACTGACTGGTACCAGTTCATGGACCAGCGGTTGAAGAACACTGCTATAAATTATCATGATCATAATTAGATTATTGACATATATGTCTGTGTCTTTGTTATATTCCACACTGTCTTCTTGTTATATTTGCTAACCATATTTCTTTATGGGTATCTTTTTCAGCAACGTCGGAGGATTTTTGCGTGTTGTGGCGTTTGTAATGAAGGTATGGCGCGTTTCTAGACATAAAAACTTACCACGACGCCACTCAGGCGAACTTTATGTTTCTGGCTCTTACGTGAGGTTTCCATTTTGATGCTGACATTGGTGGATAAAGCACGATTGTCGAAGTTGTTTTACTTCAGCCACAAATCACCGGCAAAACGTTTCGAATACAAAGGAAATTGAAGATAGGTTCAGGTCCAACATTCCTGATTTTTTTTTTCTCATGTAGCGTTTTCTATCGAGAAAACCTTGAACTAATTTCGTTTTGCTGAACCAAAAAAAAATCCCCTTCCGTGAGAATAACTTTTTCGCAATACCAATTCCTTCAATTTATATGTGTGGCCCACTATTTACGAATTTACGGGACACCCTGTATTTGAGCTTTCAATAATAGTGAAAAGACTAGATTCTCATTACAGCAAAAAATCGCATTGGTTATTTGAAAAAAAAAAATCAAGGTTTTTCACAGGAAACTGACGTGAAAAACCTTAATTTAGTTGAGCTTCAAACAAAATCATGATTCAAGCGTTTTTTGAATGATACACAAAAATTCCGATTGTACAAATGAGCATAAATTCCTTTTAAATTTTCTAAAGGATCGGCAGAGTTGGGGAAAAAACATGCATTACACAAAATGGTATGACTTTCGTGCAAGAAAAAGGACAGCAAAGTGGTTTCTGTAGAAATGCAATGACAGCCGGTATGGGATAATATACCAAATACATATAAAAAGCATTTTGTGTATCGAATAAGAAATCTGAGAATAATAGAAAAAAATAGGGGAGAGGAAAGAGTATCCACAGAAGCATTTTTCCAGGAAAATAAGACAGACATGGTTTCCAGAAAAACCTAAAACCTCTTGACATGGTGGATGATAGAAAACAGGTGCCTAAAAGCAAGGATTAGTTCTCTAAGGGACGAACGACTACATAGAAAGCATCGGAAAAGAAATACTGGAACATATTCCTTTCAAAAAAATAAATAAATAAGACTGCCCTCTTTTAGAAGGTAAAGAAAGACACTCAAGATACTTTTTTGGTTTAAAACTCCGACGGAAATTCCCCGGAAAATGTTTTCTTCCGTAATCCTCGATAAAGTTCTTTGAAAATCGTTCAATAATTCGTTCAATTTAAAATTGCGCCGGAATACTTCGCCCATCGACGAATGCTTAACTGAAAATTCTTTCACATTCCGTAATGGTTAGCTGAGAAGATCTCTCGATTCGGACTACTTTTCTGTCGTAATATACCGGACATCTGACCTAAAAACATCCAAAATTATCGGCTTATAGAGGGCCGTTCAAGTATTACGTCATCATCGAGGGGGGGGGGGTCCGATTTGCTGACTTTTGATGACAAGGGGGGGGGGTTGGATAATGCTTACGAGGGCACGTCGAAGAACAGTGCTAAACATTCTGCTTTGGGGGTTAAGCGCTCTAAAACTACATCACATGTCACTCAAGAGATCTCTAAATGTGTCACCGATCGTTTAAGTGTTATGGAACTGTCTCAGGTCATTTAAGTGATCTAAAAATATGCCACGGGCCGCTTAAATGTTCTGGAATTGTACCACGGGACACTTAAGCGATCTGTAAATGTGCCGCTTAGTTCATTTTTAGAAAATTAGGTTTGAAGAGGGCAGGCCGCATCAAGTAACTCCCAGGGCCATATTTGGTCCGCGGGCCAAGGAACTTTATGTGATTTATCATTATATGGCTAAGAGGGTGGGTCGCAATGAAGAAATTGATTATAATAACATATAAAGGAATTTTCTTCCGAAATTTCAATTACAAAAAAATTATTTTTTCTCATTAAAAAATAAATTTTTGATCGTGGGAAGGGAGCACGGGAGAGCCCCCTATGACCCCCCCCCCCCCGTGTACGTCTCTGATCCCACCAATATGCGTTAGGTTTCAGAGGGGCAGAGCTGATGACGAAATTTTGCTGACAAGGGGGGAGGAGGGTCAGCGTTTTGCTTACTTTTGCTGACAGAGGGGGGGGGGGTCAAAAATGGCTAAAAATTTGCTTACGTAACACTTGAACGCCCCCAGGTGAGAAAACATCATAGTATTGCAGTCGGCCCCGCTCAGTCAGATGATGGATAAACGGATACCCCGCTTTAACGGATAAAATCTTCCGGCACTAAAATTTCTTCCATAGGGGCAATGTTAAAGTTCCCCCGCTTAATGGAATATTACGCTTCACGCTATATATGAACCACTATACACATAATTTTTTAATTGAATGAAACATTTGAATTAATGGAAAATATGTTACTAAGATATTATTTAAAAAATAATACATTTTTGAGAGTTGGTACTGGCCTCTAAGTGTGCAAGTTGTCTTCAAAATATGAATTTTTTAATTATTTTATTTTTATTCTCCATTAAGATAATAGAGGGCGCTCTCAACTTTCCTAATGAAATGTAAAATTCACTTAGGTATTGGGATCACTGTAATTCAATATAATTTACATTTCATTTTGGATGGCTTATTCGTTCGAGAAGCTCTATTAATATTGATCTTTTCAATCAGTTTTCAATATACAAACTGTACTAACGTTTTAAAATGGCAATTGAATTGTTCCCCGCCTAATGGGGTACTGTGTGTTGGAATCGTTGATATCTAATTAAGCGGGGCCGACTGCACTTGTAAATTCAAGTTTCATTGAAGAGGTCAACTCAAGTTTATCTGCAGGATAATAAACTTCAGTGTGAGCACCCTCAGTGTCTCTGCAGATGACCAAATGATACTCGATTGCTTCCCAATTGTTTAAGAGCAATTTGAGTTATTAAATCAACTGCTGCAGACGCTGTTTCAAATAATGGGGCTTCACATTTCACTCAATTCGTACACGTTTAGCAAGTGCCACAGCTAGCCTAAGCGCGCACCGAACTTCATGGCCTTGCGTCCACATGCTACTATTGCTCTACTCAACTGCACGCACACCTCGTAAGCATTCCTCTGAGAGATTTCTAATGAGTTTTTGCATGTCGAAATGTGTCGTGAATTTGTTGTGTGCTATCATTTTGAGGAATGCCTGCCATGTATTCCAGAAGCGCGGTCTTCCGAATTTAGAAACCAACAATACGGGAGTTTATTTTGCCTGTACACGTGCTATGCTTAAATTTCAGAGCGTCTACAATACCCAAAGCCAAAATTCGGTGATTTTTCTTTGGCGTATTTGGCAACATTAAAAATTTAACACTCATAATTTGGCGACATTATTGGCAATTCAACTCTCGTTGTTTAGCGGCGTTGGTGATTTGACACTTGTTCTTTGGGGCTTTGGTGACTTGACACTAGTAATTTGGAGGAATCGCTCTTCCACTCGCAAAATGGAACATTTCGTCGAGATTAGTGCGCAATGGCGATCGGCAATCCACAGTTGTTTCAGTTGTTCGTGGCGATATTTATTTCATATTTTTTGAACAGAAACCGACTCGCAATTTTGCTTCAAGCAGTGGTTGCACCTGTAGCGCTATAGAGCTTTGACCCGCGTAACAACCGGTTTTGGGGTGTGGCTACGATGAATCCACCATTAAAATCAATCTCGCTGCGCCATCCACACCTCAAGACTTCCGCGGGTCGAAGCTGCGTGTGTAGATCCGGCTTTAAAGTCTGAAAACCAGAGTAAACCATCTTCAGTCGTCTCGTCACTGCACGATCGCGGATATCAATCGGGTTTTTGATATGGGAAGTCCGACAAGGGAAACCATGGCTTTCGGAGAGAAAGTGGAGCACTGAAACTTGCCGGGAATAATCCGATCATCTTCCGTGACTTCTTGTTAACTTCCGTAACCTTCTTCCATGGTGGTAAACACCCTTCAAACTGAACACACTGTACGACTAACCCTCTAGCCGCGGGCAACACGAATATCGAGTTTCCCGTTTTCTCCAAAATTTCGCGGGGCACGCTATTATCGCGTTCTATATAATGTACATAGGCGGATGAAAATACCCCGCGATTTGTACAGAAAAATTCAAGAACCATCCGCGGCTGAAGGATTATTTTGGGGTATCACCAGCATATTAAAAAAGTGCCGCTGTGGTGGTCGAGTAGTCATAGGACCCGCATCGCGAGGTCCCGGGTCCGAGCCTCACCGTCACCGCAGTGGTTGTCGACTGAAGTTGGTTTCTGTGTTTCAACTCCGAGGCGCAAATACAATCTGATCTCCCCGTTAAAAAGTCTCGCCACAGAATGCAACAGGGATACAAACAGTACAAATACTGTCATTCCACTTCACTCAGTTCACTTCTGAAATATAGATATAGCAACACTGAAAAATCATATACAACACTAGATACGCACTCAGACGGTTAGGTACACATACTAACACTTCCGGCACAACTCACTAGGTAGTAAATTGCCCGTGGTGATAGACCTGAGTTGTGCTTGGTTTAAAAAAGAAGTAAATCAATTCATGAGGAAACTAATATTTCAATACCTCAAAAAAAAAAAAGATCGATCTGTTTTACGTGTTGTTTTCAGGGTATGAAGAAGTCAATTCCATCCGGGAAAAACCAACGCACACACACCACCTTAAAAATAATATATGTATAAGAAAGGCGGGTCGGTAGTTAGGCTGTATCTCAGAGGCAGGTTGCCAACATCTGATGCAAAATCAATGACTATTCAAAGAGGAAACGGCAGTAAAAGCGAGAAACATCAGAGTCGAACGAGAACTGAATAAGAGATGGTAGGTTTAGATAGGACAGGGGGGAAAAAAAAGAACAAACATTTCTTGGGGGTGGATAAAAGAAAATGGTAAAAAAAACCATTCCGCCTCGTACCATCTTCATGTGGATATAACCCAATTGGTCCGACGGGAAATGTTTATCCTACTTCTTTATGTATACCGAGGTGAAATGATCCGGCCAAGTTCCAAGGTGAGGCCGCGTCTTTCCTCTCGCGACTATGAGTGCAAATAAGCTATCCATGGATAAGGGTGATATCTAGTATGTCTTGACGACTACCGCGTGTCGGTATTGCCATGCAGTTTAGGGTAACGAAAACATGTTGGTTGGACCTGTAAGTACCAGTTGCCAGTGATGTTTAGAAAATTGAAACGACGCCAGAAAGACACTTCAGAATGGTAGAATAAATAATAAGGTACTCCCCGTCAATGAAAGAGTCTTATCGAAGAATTTCAATTTTTTTTTCTACTTAAAATCTCGAATTTTCTGATGGGAAAATTTTGATAAACAGGGTTCTTGCAGACGAAACCACATTTGAAAAATCCTACAAACGGGAAAATACTACACTGTTTGACTCCGGAAAGTTAAAATTCTGATATAAAATGGGGGATTTGAATGTTCGGATATCCTGCCGATGAAGATCCAATGCAAGCAATTGAGGACCAACATGGTGGGGATGCGTCCACGCTCCTTTATAGGCCTCTTACATCAAACTACCCCCCCCCCCCCATGTTAGAAGTTCGCAGAGTGCTGGGTGCACCCTGATTCTCCTACAAGTTAGGAACTCCGAACTCCGGCATTGAGACACGTATTTTCAACGTATTTCGCGCATTCTTTCAGGGTACTTTTTTTGCCAGGTGGTGTATATAATACTCCGCAAAAAATGTAATTATTTCCAAAAAAAAACCTCGTGATGTTCAGTTCTAAAAATTTCGTAAGAATCGATCAGATATCAACCAAGAATAAATGAATTCATCTCCCAAAAATTAATGCCTTCTCAAAAGATAAAACCCATCGAGATCAGTCCAATGATTGATCACGTAAAAGCATCTCTCCTGACATACCAGAGGGGATGGTGATGAAAAAAAAAAAAGTCATTGCTGCTTCATCAATTTCGACCCGCTCCAATCAGTCCCAATCTTCTCCCAATCATCTTAGACTCCATCTCCCCTCGTGTACCCACGTAATGTTCTCGGTATTGTTCAACCCAGTAGAAGAATACAGCGAGAGATTAACCAATCATTCCTCAGTTTCCATGGACGGAAAATCATGTATCAGAGTTGTATACCTTCTTTTTTTCTTTCTTAAGTCATTCTTGATGAAAGATCACGAGGGAAGTCTATCCGCTTCTCCTTTTCCTTCAGAACGAGCTCTATCTCGTTTTATCTCGCGAAGTCTCGCGGTTTATCTACCCCTCGGTTATAGCAAATCTCTCCGTGGATCCACATCCTTCGTGTCCCCGGCTTCTCCTCGCAGGAGAACAGCGCAAATTACTCTTTGGGACGGAGCAATAACTGTAAATCTTTTTCGAATATCTTTAGGGAATTCCTCAGCCGTGACTTTCTTGAAGGTTCGAAACCTTTAAATCTTGGAACCCACCCTCCCCTTCTGGTCCACCAATTCTACGTCCAACTTCTAGCCAGTCGCTTTGTTCCTCTCATAATGTGAGTGTGTGTATATATATATGTGATCTTTGCCTTTGCTCTCTCCCGTGTGGACTGATTAGTGAACCTCTTTTCTTCTCCCACCATGACTCTCCCTTTCTGTCTCATCAGGAGATAGAGCAATTTTCTAAAGACGCTTTGATACCCGTCTTCTCTAGGTACTCTCTCGGTCATTTCCGAAATGATCTTCTTCGAAAAGACGGTATCATTTCCTCACTCTCGAGCAATGTCAGTTTCAGATTCGGGATTTTCCGGGATTCACTAACAAGTCGAAAAGTCGAATCGCATCCAACGCATTAGCCATCAACAAGACCCTTAGAACAGGGATTCTGGACCCAAACTTGGGTCGCAGTGGCTCCTGAGAGGGTCCCGTGAATCCACTTACGATCCGATTATAATTTCATTTGTTATTTATCATTCGTTTCAGGGGAGACCTTAAACGATTTCGACGGCTTGTGCTGGGACTGATATTGGCATCCAGAATGGCATGGCATTATTAAAAAATGCACATAAATCTAGGATAAGTGAAAAATATTTCCATACTCTGAAAAAGAAATTCAGAACTGATTACAAATCATTTCAAAATTAATAGAAATTCAGATTATATGGAAGAAATCATTCCACAGAAATGAAAATTCAGAATTTTTGAAAGAAAAAAATGAAAAAGAATTTGAAATTTTTGCACAAAAATTCAAAATATATGAAAGAAAAAATTCAAATTTTATGAGAGAGAAAATTTAGAAATTCATGAAAAAAATCTAAAATTTATGAAAAAAATCTAAAATTTATGAAAAAATTCGAAATTCATGAAAGAAAAATTTCAAAAATAATTGAAAAAAATCATGAAAGAAATAATAGAATTAATAAAAGAAATAATTCCAAAACAAATGAAAATTTAGAATATATGAGAGAAATCATTCCAGAAGTGATGCGAATTAAGAATTTATGGAAGAAAATATTTAAAATTTATGGAAGAAAATATTTAAAATTTATGGAAGAAAATATTTAAAATTTATGGAAGAAAATATTTTAAAATTTATGGAAGAAAATATTTAAAATTTATGGAAGAAAATATTTCAGCATGTATGAAATTTCAGAATTTATGAGAAATATTTTCAAAATCAGAAGCTTCCAAGCAGGCCCACCTCAGGGGGGGGGGGGGGTGCTCTATTTCAAGAATAAGATCACAGCATCATGCGAATAAGCGAAGACGTGTCTGATGCTAATGTGAGTAATGCTTGAGCGTGTGTGATGTCACAAAATGCAAAAATTGGAAGAAATAATCAAATGGCAGAAAACAATCGAAATACCAACTAGTACTCTCATCCAATCGCTTGAATTGCAGCTCACGATATCGTGGATATCTTTCTATTTTTCCATAATGCCCAACTGTAACTTTCATAGAAGTTGCCCTATACAGTTATTAATTAAGTTATGGGAAATAAAATCTACATTTGTCGCGCACGCGCACTTATTTTTTTTTTTTTTTTTTTTAAATACCGATATCTCACGGTATATCGCATGATTTCATTTTAAATTCGAATTCGAGTGTCATATATCATTTTCATGTTTTCAAATTATTTGTAAGTTTCGTAGAGTTTGGTTGAAACTTCGCATGTTATAAGCAAAAAAAAACGCGTGCGATAAAAATAAGAATTTTCGGAAGAAACATTCATATCTTCGTGAAAACACGTGCAATTTTCATGAAAATGTGTGAACACAAGCTTTGAAAATATCAACTAATATATTTTATGGAAGTTACAAATCACTTGCAGCTTTTTCTGTCACAGGGTTGATCAAAAATATTTACTTTTTGTCGGTTCCCTAAATGCAGTCGTGACTTGTTATTTTCAATAGAAGTTGCGAGTATAAGCATAGGGCTTTACATGGCCAAAATTTTAGAACAATTCATTAAGTATTTCTCTAGGAATTCGAAAAAATATCTGAACTCCAAAGTGCCCATGATCTTATAGCTATATAAGTTAGTGTATGAGTTATAATAATTAAGTCCATCTATCTTCTCACTACGTAATACAGTCAACGTTCGTTATAACGACCCCACATTATAGCGACCAATCCATTACAACGACCGTTAGGAAAAGTCCCAAGTTTTTTCACAGAACGACTATCACGTATGGTTTCACTTTCGTTATAACGACCCTCCCAATATAACGTCCGTTTCCGATGGGAGGAAGGTTGTCTTTATATCGAGCGTCGACTTCATTAGCAAACATTCTTGTGCCTGTATGAAGGTAAGGTACTTAAAACTGTTCATTTTCCTCAGTTTCTTGGGATTTGAAATGTTTTTAGTAGAAACGTGAGGGAAAAAAAACGGGCAAACCGAAAGGTTCAGTCGAGCAGTCTCTTGGTATCTGGGATTTTCGAGATCTATCCGTGTATCCCCGTGAAAGGAAAATCTTCCTATGGCATGATAACAATTAGTCCAATCCAACTGTGTTGAAAGTCAAAGATTTTTGCCCTGTTGTGTGGCTGTCGACAACAAATATCCGATACACATTGTTTACGTGTCCCAGAAACAAACAGATCCGTGAGATAGAAGTCGCCCTTAAATAGGACCACCAATTCGAAGTAAATTCAGTAAAGGAGTAGGGTGTGTCTAGAGTAGCATGGTCCAATGTGCCTCCTAACTGGATGTTCTTGATTGACGCGTCCGAAGAGTCTGAGGGTAACCTGACCATTACGCATTCCCTGAGAGACGCTGGCAGTTATAGGAGGTAGCAGTAGGTAGCATGGCAAGCTTCTCAAAAACTGTGGCGAGGTCTGTCTATTAAAGATGGAATAAGGGAGCCGGCATCTCTCGGAGCGGCAGTTAGGGTTGCCATTTTTACCCCTTGCCGCAAGGAATGTGTAAAGGAAGGTTATAATCGTTGACCATGATCGCTTCTTCTAGATGCAAACAAGTCAAAATCAACTGCTATGTGTAACGCGAAAATTTGTGGGTGGTATAGGAAGTGATATCAACCTACGATTGATATTGTGAGGTGAGTCATAATAACACAAAGATGGAATAGCTGCTAAGCTGTATTGATGAAAGCCGTTATATAGAGGTTTTTCATACATGGAAGACGTGGGAAACAAAATACTTTTATGAATTAAAGTTGTAAGCTCATATGAGACTGGTTAACGCAATAGCTTCACAATATAAACATTTTGGGAACTGGTGAAATACACTATATTGAACCACAAAAGGGTTTTTTTGGCAACTTCAAAAATTACGCTCACCTGTTGGATCGAAAATTTTTCATTCTAGCGAATAACGCGACCAGATTTCAACGAGACGAAAGCGGGACACCTCACTAAACATCAGTAATTCTCACCAGATATTATAAATTTTCAGTCAATTATTATCAGTTTCGACCAATTACCATTCACAGGCGGATACGGGGGGGGGGGGGCACTACTAATAATACCTTGAAAAGATTACACCACGAAAATTCTGATTCAACTAGCTTTTTTGTCATCCCGAAACTCTCAGATTGCCTTACCAGCACCTCCTACAGATAGAAAGGCTTCCGCACGGGTTGCCAAGTTAATCTGTAACGTCATTAAGACTAGCTAGCAAGTTTGCCACATTTTGAACCACAGCATCCTATTTCGTTTCTTCTTATTTTGGCGTAGAATCTTACTGGTTGACTAACAAATACCGCATGGTGATTGGATGTGGAGCATAAAAATCACCAATTCTGAGCCCGGTCATTTCTTTTCCGCACAACGATGATACTGGAATGAGCAGAAAATTTTTTCCCTGAATATTCTGAGGGAGAATGGACTCCTTACGTCACGAGCAGCGTGTGAAGGCCTTTTATCTCTAAGAGGAGTGCTGGTCTTACGTACTATAGTGCAGGGCTTGGCAAATAGATTTTATGTAATAATTTAACTTTTCCCGGGGGCACTTTTTCCTAGAAGCAATCTTAAAAACTCCCTGGAAGTTCAAACTCAAGTCCTGCCTTCTAATAAAAGCCCTGAAAACTCATATTTACCATATTTCTAAACCAAAACTTGCGCAATTCTGTAAGTTGGGCTTAACTCTCTGATGTTAAAAAACTTTATGTACTGAGTAAAACCGATCCACACATTTATGGCACCGGGGTCTAAAAGGGTCAAGTCCATATGCGTACCAGGATCCCTTTAGAGTGGACACGAAAAGCTTATAGGGTTACAAAAATTTTCTTCCCGAGAAATTTTGAGTTACCACCCCACAAAAAGCATCTAAATTAACAGAAATTGGTAATTATAGCATATAAAAGGCATTTTCTTTTTCAATATTTCAGTTTTTAAACCGATACGTTAAATTTTTCTTCTGATTTTTGGTCGGCTTCAAGGGCAACACGGTTCCCCTGAGCACCTTACGCAGGAAAGTGCTCAGGGTTAAGTCACCATCAGCACCACTGTATGGAGAGCAACAAGTTGAACATTATTGCAGGAGAAATATAAATTATTTAATTATAAGTTTTGATATTGGATATGGTGTCAAAGACGCTTTGAAGAAGTAAACCCCCCCCCCCCAAAAAAAAGAAAAGTAGACTTAATGAATGGCGTATATTCACACAAGGACTATCTGAACTCTATTCCGTAATTTGTTCTCAGCCCTTTGGGGAATCAGGGTCGTAACCTTGAAGGATCGTTTCGGTAAAAATTGATCGGGCCTGTATCCATTGGGGTGTCAATTTGTGAGAGAGGGATGGAGACTCGGATCTCTTGCAAGGTTATTAGCGCGACATGTTAATGATGCGGTGTCGCTTCCATACATCCTTCCACCTGATCGACTGTCGATCGACGTTAACCTCCGAGCACCATCCACACCCGGCGCATTTCCTATATGCAATGGGCTCCAAGAGACATTAATGTTCATTAATTGAGTGAATGAACGGGCCTCGGTCGCAACCGTTAGTCGCGTGTCGAGTCAATTTATAGCGTAGTGGAAGGACGGATGGATGGTCGGAAGTTAGTGAATGGTGTTGTTAAAATTTGAGAGATCTGATAAGTTTGTTTAGCCATTCAGACGGATCACGCTGCTGAAAGTTTTCGAGATCTTGATCAGTGTTACACTGAAGCAATCTTAAATACTTTGAATATTTTTAGTGCATTCACTATGATAAGCACTGACAAATCCTAGACGCCAGTTCACTATGATAAATAGAAAATACGTATTGGCGCCAAAATTTTTATACATTCCCTTAGTGCCTGCGGATGACACAGAATTTTTTTGATTTCATGCCAATGTGTCTTCCAACACGGGAGAGGGACAAATCCCGGTAAAGTTGAGCTAATACAGCTTTTCTTCAGCAAAAAGCAATTCTTGGCTCCAAAGAATTCTATTGCCTAAACTTTTTCTGACAAAAAGAAATCCTTGAAAAAAATTGTATGTGAATATACCCTGCAGTATTTTGGCTGAAAAAATTTGAACGAAGTGAATTATTTCTTCACAAAAACAATTAAGATTTACTGCCGTTATTGAATTTTCGATACTCAAAAAATACGCACATCTTGAAAACTCCAAAAAAATGAATGCTCTGGGTCTTCGACATATCAAGACTTTCGCGCAAGCCGAAACACTGATATGATTTTGGAGGATCCGGTGCTATCCTCAGACTTCAGTTCAATGACACATAGAAAATTGGACACTGATTAAAATTTTTTTGTCACCACGATGACCAGGCGCCAAGGATTTCTCAATTCTTGTGCTTAAGCATGCGCCAGAGGTGCCGTATGAGTGCACACTGCTCGCGACTAGAAAAAAGCTGTGGACTCTTGCTCTTGAATGCTATTAGAGTGCTTCAAAATCATAAAAAAAATTGACTGTTATTGGTCAGCATGCATTCGTAATTCACCAAAAAGGTAAAAATTTCACCTAATTTGAAGTTGGCTCAATGTTTCATCAATAACTCGCGAGTACGATTTCGAACACAAGCGCACACACATAAACTCGTATTAGGCCCATGAGCCCATAGTCAACTTATGAAACATTGATGGGTGAATGGCATCTTCAACAAAAGAGAAATATCTAACAAAATACAATAATCCCCCTTTTTGCAAACACCGGTGGGGGAAAAAATGCATCTGTAAAAGAGGGGCGACCATTAATCAGGAGTTTCATACTTTAAAATGCATACTTTTATTATGCAAAGAAAATTACTATTTGGCCGTAAAAGAAGGATGATTTCAGCAGCTGTAGACACATCAACAATTGAGAACCCTTGGATGTTTCCCTAGCAAGCAACAGGTTGAAGATACCTGCTCCAAAAGGCAACGTAATTACTTTACCTTTATCTAGTACTATCGTGATATCAGGCAGTTTCGCAGCAACGTATTCACAGACTTCGCTCATCTGTGGCATCCCCATAGATGAAAAAAAAATGCACAAAAACCAACATAATTCATCCTCCATAATGGATAAAATCTGATACACTTCGATCATAAAAAAATAAACTATCGCGTCTCCAATCGCACGAGTTGTTTTCTTAGCAGTATCAGGCTCCATACAGAGAAACGCAACCCTCACGGGCTACAAATGCCTCATAGACATCACAAAATCAGAAAAAAAAACACAAAAAGATACCCTCGAAGGGAATAAAACTTTGAAGCGTCAATAAGCCACGTTATACTCTTAAAGGGGCCCAAAATCTCAACGTAAAAAGTAACGTAAACCACAGTCTTTACTTCTAAATAAATCTTCATATATCCATAAAAACATAATTTTCCCATACAAAATGCTTTTTCTCTCTGGTAAAAGAGAAAATTTTCCAAAAAAAATGGTATAAAGTGCTTTCAGCTCCAGGGCATTAGAAAATTGAATCGTACTTTTCAGGGTAAAAAAACCAGTATAAGCCATCACCGGTAACCTTTTTCCAAAGAAAGAAATCTGTATCAGAATGATATTATATAAGAGGAGGGCGAAAAAAACTTATGTCAGAGAAAATTACGTACCTCTAAATAACTTCTTTTTAAAAATCCTATCATAAGAACGGATAAATGGGCATTTATCGCAATCCTATTAAGTAATGCAAGGCCATACCTTTACCCGAGGCCTTTAGGCAATTTCCGTTCAAATAAGGATCATAATGATATTATTGTCAACCCAATTTAGCCCAGAGGTCATCATCGTGTCAAAGTCAATGTGCGTACGGTTCTTATTGGTGAAATATAATAAGATTTCTTTTTCTTAGTACGGATTTTCAAACTCACTTAACTTTTCTTCATCTTTTTTGCTTCATGCAATTGTCGATTTTCACTCGCTAGTCTTCCAATGAGATACTTTCATCAATTTTTATAAATTAGTGATATTTTACTCTTTTATATAGTATTTAATACTGCGGGAGCTTATGAATTGCTAAAATAGAATGTTTTTAAAATGCGTCTCAAACCATTTTTTTCCCAATAAATCTTATTCATAATTTTTGGTTAATTAGTGCTCCAATATTACGATTCAAAACAAACTAATTTACCTATTCTATCGAGAGAGAGAAAAAAATTAATCGTGTGCTTCAAACTATTTTATCTCATGTATATAATTCTCAAAATTAATTAAATATACAAATACAAATACAACGCCACAACAGGCAAATTGCCCAACGAGGTGGCTGACTTAAGAACATCATGGATCCCCGAGCCATTTTTTTGGAGGCCCTACCTACTACTGCTACACCACACATGTTTTTATATAAGGAATGACGGCTCTTTCGAAACCACTTCCAAAAGCACAGTGCAAAATGTTTAAATTACAAGGTCCAATGTAAATAAGTCAAGGTGAACCAGATGAAAAAATATCCGAATTTTTTTCCCCTCCCTAGCATCTTTGTTTCTTGATTATCTTAAATTCATATTTTAATAAAATTTAATTTTTATTACATTCAATTTTTTAAAGCGTAGCACAGGTTAAATGTGATTCATTGTTTCCATTCATTATATCACCACCAATTGCCAGATGCACGGGGCTAGACGGTTGTTCCCAAACTGCGAACGTGGCGAGCCGGGGGTACGGGGACCGCCACCGTACAATAAATTATCATTTATGGATTCACTAAAAAAAATGCTTTCATTTTTTTTTCTGATTTAATCCAAATGCTTCGATCATTTATCGCTTCATAGGAAGATGACCCATTCCTTTGTTATCGGTTCATAATGAAAATAGCCAAATGTCAAAAATGCCTTTTTTTCTTCTTCTTCTTTTCAGAGAAAGAGAGAGTGCGTTCATTTATAAACGTTGTTTATTTAAACGAAATCACCAATCAAAACATATGTTCATGTTCAACACTGCAGCGAGACTCTCGTCTGTTCAACAGCAGTTTAACCATTTTGAAATACTTTCATTTCGATCTTTTTGCTGAGCATTGTAAATATATGTTTGCGCCTCTCTGCATGCCCTAAAAATATAGAATTCCATTGAAAGCTACAGGGTAGCATCAGAGTCACAAACCTAGAATCCACTGTTTTGTTATGCCAACTACTACTAAACCAGACATGCACCTCGTCCATATTTCTTTGCGGAACTTCTAACGAATTGGTATATGTTGGAATGTGTATGTGTGCATAGTGAACCTTTCGTGAAGTCTGTTTTTTTGTGTAATTTTTGTTATGTGTAGTTGCTGCCATCTATAATCAGTTTTTCTTCAACTCATAGTTAGTGGAGTGTAATGAATGAATAACTGTAACGTTGTAGGCCTGTTGCTGTCTACGACGAGATCTTTTTAACGGGGAGATCGGTTTGCATTCGCAGCTGGAGACGGTGGGGTTTGAAACCGCATCCTCGCAATCCGAGTCCGTCACAATGACCACTCGACCACCACAGCGGCTGTTATGTCAACTGTTGCTTCACCGATACACAAAATGAGCACCATAATTTTGAATGACGAAAATGCTACTTACAATTTCTGCTTTGGCAGAATCCTTAATTGCAATCAACTACATTTGTATTATTTGGCAATATACTGATGATTCCCTCCTCAATTTAAATTAATCACACAAATTTTGTTGATGGGATTTGGTAGGAAAAGTAGGAAAAAATCTATAAGTAGGACATTTTACCAAAAAAAACTAAAAAAAAAAATAGGACACGAGACATCCCTGCATTTCTATATCTTCTAAATGTTTCAAATAATTCCAGTTCAGTCTAACAATTCCAACAATGCTTTCAAAAATTCTCCTAAATGAAAAAAAAACAAACCTCCAAAAATCCAAATAATTAATGAATGAACTCGAATCATAAAAATGTAATTCTGAGTAAGTTGTGCATTAATCATTCAATTCCATCAGGTGCACAACAACGAGTATAACTCCCTCGCCCTGGTTTCCGCAGTGACCCGTCTCTTAACAAGTCCCGTTGATTATACTTTATAAGTGTCAAGCTGTAGAAACAGAAAACTAGAGGGTGAAGAGGGTGGACAAGTACCTCAAGACTATCCCTTCGCAACTAATTATTAAGCTGATAATTAATTCTCATCAACGCGACAGTAAACATTGTGTTTTGTTACGTCTGCTTAATATTCAATTAATTAGTCTCCGCAAGTTTTGTTACACACACACAAATTATCAGGCAGTTAATTTTTACTCACTGAGAGATTTCAAAGTCTGTCTCGCGCGCCTCCTCTCTTTCATCGCGCTTTCCTCATAATGACTTCTAAATTACCACATCGCCCCCCCCCCTCCCCTCCATTTTTTTCCCCCGTTATATTTTCGCACCGCTATTCATTCCGCGTTAAGCTTAGCGTGTTTGGCGAGACGATTTTTTTTTTGTTACCTTTCATTGCTATTATCATTATCGCTTGTTTCTTGCAAGAGTTGACAAGCGGGGTTGTGGCCGCTAATTAGTTGGTTAGACCTTTTTGTGTTCCATTAAAATACCTTTACACTCGCGAATTCGCCAAAATTACTTAATTAAGGATCGGCCATGGTGATGACCCGTTTGGAAAGTCTTCCTTTTTTTGGACGTAATAGCGTAATTTTCTTCGTCGCTGTCTCGAGACATTTGCAGTTGTGCTATTCTTGTGGAGGGGGGAGGGGGGGGGTCGAAATTAGCAGGAAAGCTGCAAGAACTGAAATTTGAATTCGCAAAAGTGCAATTGAGGTGGCTTTTGTCTAAACTGAAGTGAGTTTATTAGAAATATTTTTTTTTTCTGGGGAACGTAGCATTGTGTATGCGTCTGCCTAGTGTTCAGTAGGTCAAGTGTCTGATAGGTGCTGCCATCTGTTGTCCAAAATTCTGACTGTTGTCATTTTCACTTAAATTGTGATTTCTTTTTGGGAAGAAAATTTCCATCTCTGCCCCCACGTGGACTGGAAACCCGGTCTCTTGTTTGCCGGATGAGTGCTAAACCCTTTATCTATGGAAACAAAGATAGAGTTTTTCTTCCTTGGAAAGTCTGTTGAATGGCTACGTGCAATGGAAGGCGGCAGCAATAAACTAATAGCTCGTGAAGGGCATATGCGACGAGATGCAGGCATATATGTGAGAAAGATGTCCTTTCCATTTGTTAATACATGTTTCCATGAAAGACTGGTTATATTTGAAGACGATTTTTTAGGGAAAAAATTCGGTTACGTTTTCAAAAATACATTTACTTGATTCTATATAAAACCAGCTATCGCAATTGGTATAGTGGTTAACGTAAGGGTTTCTAGCATCGAAAGTTAAAGTTTCGAATCCCACTCAGGTCAGCAGTCACTTTTTTCCCTCCTTTCCATCTTCATTTCTCGATCTCTTGAATTAATTTTAATTGTTCTGGTTCTGATCTTTCTAGTAAAAATTGGAACTTCGGAACATTTCCGGCCGCGGTATAGTATTAACCGTGGCGGGTTTTTGGAATATTATGTTTGAACTTACCAGTTTTTCCATGTTGTGGTGAAAACAGAGTCGATATTTTCAGGTCCGAGGACAGGGGGCACCTTTTATTCACCTGGGGAGCGAAGCGACGTACGAGCGTAGCGAGGGGGCCGATCTGTTTGCCGGCCACTGTCCCGTGCCGAAAGGAGTTCGGCCTACAGGTGATTTACTAATAAAGTAGTAGGAAACGAGTTTTTTTTTCTTCTTTTTTTTGCGTTGTGGTATTATATTATATTATATATCATTATGATTATGTTGTATTACTACATTAAATTATATATATCATGGTAATATATAATGGCTTTTGGCATCATATTTGGCAACAGTTACAGATTTTTCGTACTTGAAATCCTGATTTCTCATATTTTTTCTGTGAAAACGGAGTCAGACGTAAATTGCAAGGAACTGAAAGAGTATCTTCTTTAGGGATTTTCCATTCAAATGAAGCACAATTTGAGGAATTTTAGGGATTTTTCTATGAAGATACGAAAAATCGAAAGAATATGATTTCTGATAGGAAAACTTTAAAACAACTGAAAAATCTAAAGCATTGGTATCGGTACCTATGTGTGCGTGTAGGTATTGTGAACCTAACGTGAAGTTTTGCTTGTTGTAGTGCTGCCATCTGCCATCTATGTTTCGAACTATGAGTGAAGAGTAACTGCTGAATATTAGAAAAGGAAAAACTAGAAAATACGTCATAAAGTTTTATGATTTACCAGCTCAGAGTAGAAAAATGGTTGGAATTTTCTTAATTTGATGTAAAATTGCAACACGTGTTGAAAAAAAAATGATTCTAAAATCAATCACTAAATATCACCGTTGAATATGAATGTCAATATCATGGGAAATAAAGACTAGTTTTTTGATATTCAAATGATAAATTGTACAATTAAAATTTAATTTCAATCATTTAGAATTTATAATAATTTCATTTTCAATTAAAAACCACCAATTTTACTTGTATAATTGTGATAATTTTCAAGAAAACATATTTACTATGCACTGAGTTATTGTCTTGCTACTTTGAATTATAGTACAACTATGTTACCAAAAAAATTTCCATATTAATACGAGCATATTCAATGCAAATAAAATATTCCTTGCTTCAATATATTCCGAAATTAGAAGTAAAATATCCTCTCAAGTTTCACCTACAAGTCGAAGAACTATCTACGAAGTTCAGAATTGTAGCTACATCTCCAAACAGGAGCCGTGTTTGGAGACAGAAACGATCTCGAGTTTGTCTGAAGTTCCTCATACAAGTAGGAGGAAGTAGCTTGACGTATGTCCGAGTACGTACGTACACACACACACACATAACAAATATACGAACAAGCGTTCCGGCCACTGCCTCTTGAAGTGTAGTTGCGGAAAGAGTATATGGTTTCTTCGAACAGTTGGACCGCGGGGAGCACGCAAGTGTGGAAACTCTTCAACCAGAAGAATAACGTGGTCAAGTGACCACGAAAGAAGATCCCGTACAAATACACTTGGCATTCGAATATGTTCACAAGAGATGTTGCGTCTTGAACGTGTTTCCTCGAGCTTCAGAAAATGTAAGCTCGAAATGTATTCGAATAACTAATCCTACAGATTTAAGATTTCTCTCGCCCCCAAAATATACAGCTTCTAAAATAATATATACGATAAAACCTGATGAATATTATCCGGCACTAGAGAGGTCATCATAGTGATTTAAAAAATTGGTGTTGGCGTCTAAAAGAATAGTTCAGGGGGTCTTCAAAGCATGGAACGCCAATCATATTCAGAAAATTGTTGAAAACATTGAAAAACGAATAATTCTACAAAAAATGAAAGAAATTTCGGAATTTATGAAAAAATAATTTCGGAACTGAAGAAAGAAGTAATTAATATATTATGGCAGATTTGACACAGCCAGCAAACGAACCACAACACAACGAAAGAAAATACTACAGGAAATGATCAAAGCAACTTTGTGTGAATGTGTACCGTATGTGCAGACCAACCTTATCAGCCCTCCAAATGCTTACAACGGCCCCCCCCCCCTTGAGGATAACGATAGAAACATTTGGGGAGAAAAAAATTCTGAAAGGACGTATGGCCGTCAAAACGATCGAAACCCATTTCTTTGGGGTTGGCCGCGTCTTAGTATTCTCAGAATCAAGCAATAAACAAATCTCTTAAGTATCCAATATAGCCACTGGCTATTTTCGTTAAAGTCAGCAATCACCTTAAAATTTATGACTTCTGCGATGGCAATATGCAAGAAGAACCGTTGCAGTAACGCGTTTTCACTGAATATTAAAATTGAGCATTTTGATGGATATAAATGACGTTTTTTAGAAAGATTCGGAATTCGAGTCGAAGTGAAAACGTCGAATAATTGAGGTTTTGCGTCGTATAAATGAATTTTTTGAACATTAAAATGCATTGGGACCAATTGCGACGTAAGCCAGACGTCGTATAAACGTGAAAGTCGTATAACTGAGTGACGCATAAACGAGGTTATTGATTGTGAAATAATTTCTATCAGAAATTACGAAATTATTTCTGTCACTGATTTCTAAGCTATTTTTTCACTGATTCTGAAATTATTTGTTTCAAAAGTTTCAAAATTATTTCTTTCAGTATTTCTGAATTTTCATCAATTTGTTCCGGAACTATTTCTTTCATCAGTTCTGGAATTATCTCTTTCGTCAATTCTGAAATTATTTCTTTCATCAATTCTAGAATTATCTCTTTCATCAGTGTGGATATTTCATCAGTTTTGGAATTATCTCTCATCAATTCTGGAATTATTTCTTTCATCAATTCTGGAATTATTTCTTTCATCAGTTCTGGATTTGTCTCTCATCCATTCTGGAATTTTTTTCAGCTCTTTCATCAATTCTAGAATTACCTCTTTCATCAATTCTAGAATTACCTCTTTCATCAATTCTAGAATTACCTCTTTCATCAATTCTGAAATTATTTCTTTCATCAATTCTAGAATTATCTCTTTCATCAGTTCTGAAATTATTTCATTCATCAATTCTGGAATTATTTTTTCCATCAATTTTGGAATTATTTTTTCCATCAATTTTGGAATTATTCCTTTCATCAATTTTGGAATTATTCCTTTCATCAATTCTAGAATTATCTCTTTCATCAGTGTGGATATTTCATCAGTTTTGGAATTATCTCTCATCAATTCTGGAATTATTTCTTTCATCAATTCTGGAATTATTTCTTTCATCAATTCTGGAATTATTTCTTTCATCAATTCTGGAATTATTTATTTCATCAATTCTGGAATTATTTCTTTCATCAATTCTGGAATTATTTCTTTCATCAATTCTGGAATTATTTCTTTCATCAATTCTGGAATTATTTCTTTCATCAATTCTGGAATTATTTCTTTCATCAATTCTGGAATTATTTCTTTCATCAATTCTGGAATTATTTCTTTCATCAATTCTGGAATTATTTCTTTCATCAGTTCTGGATTTGTCTCTCATCCATTCTGGAATTATTTCTGTCATCAATTCTGGAATTATTTCTTTCATCAGTTCTGGAATTTTTTTCAGCTCTTTCATCAATTCTAGAATTACCTCTTTCATCAATTCTGAAATTATTTCTTTCATCAATTCTGGAATTATTTTTTCCATCAATTTTGGAATTATTTTTTCCATCAATTTTGGAATTATTCCTTTCATCAATTTTGGAATTATTCCTTTCATCAATTTTGGAATTATTCCTTTCATCAATTTTGGAATTATTCCTTTCATCAATTTTGGAATTATTCCTTTCATCAATTTTGGAATTATTCCTTTCATCAATTTTGGAATTATTCCTTTCATCAATTTTGGAATTATTCCTTTCATCAATTCTGAATTTTCTTGGCTACTGGAATCATTTCCTTCATTAACTGCGAAATTATTTCTCACTAATTCTATATAAAATTAATCGTTTTTTTCAATATGTTCAACTATTTTCTGAAAACAATCGGTTGGGCCACGGCAAAAATCTCTGAGCCCTCGGGCAGCGCGTTGAACACCCCCCCCCCCCACCCTGTTTTCCAGATAATTCTCTGAATATAACAAGATACTAAAACGTACTCGCATCAATCATGTCATCAATCTTACCCCTTCCAAAATAAAAGAGATTCCATCTTACACATATTTCCTTCGGAATAACCCTTCTCTAAATAAGATCTCCTCCGCTTCTCGATCAATCAAATTCCGATTAATTTAGCCTCGCACACACCTCTCCAAGAGCTGCTTTTTTTCCTTCTACATATTATATAGATTTCTCTCAAGAAAAAAGTACATTAAACAAGATGAGGGGCGGAAAAAAAAGAGGGAAAATCTCAGTTATTATTTCATATACCGATGAGAATTCATTTTCCTCTTTTAGTTGGGGAGGAAAAAGGAAAAGTAGCGTATTTGGTCGATGTTTCTAAATGGAAATTTTAAGGGAACCTGCCTCTGGGAAAATTGATCGGTCAGTGGAGAGAATCCAGTTATGCCATTTTTTTCCCCTCAACATAAGGATTTTCTTGTTTCTGTATTTCTTATATCCATTTTTTATGACGAGGGAGTACTGTATAAATAATTTCCATGATCGTTGTATTCCTGATGTGATTGTGAATTTTGTTCCGGTTTTACCCCGGTCTCGGATTTTTATACTCTGTATAATGGGAATAGGAAATGTCCGAAAGGAATAAAAATTTCACGGTGGATTCTGAAGCGTAAAATAATTGGAGGAAATGTAATTTTTTTTTATACCCGATGAAAAAGTAGAATATTAATGAAATTTTTGCCCTTACGCCTAAATGAAATGAATTCGTTACTATTGGGATGGATATTCACTGAAATATCGGTGATTGGAATTCTTGAATTTCACAACTTTTAAGTCTCTGAAATTGACAGGAATTGCGGAAAAAAACGCAAAAAGTGGCGAAAATCAACCATTTCAATCGCCAATATGTCAGCGATTTTTTTTCTCAAATGTCACGGTGTAAATTTGTGTCGTTTTAATAGAGAGAGGGAATGCAAGAGTTTTTGCTATCAACATACTTTCATTAGGGCCGTATAAAATTTTCAACTTTCCTTTCTGAGGGAAAGTGCACCCACCTGGCAGCCATATCAAGGGATACGCAAGCCTCGTGCGCATTTCAGTAGGTAAGCAAGTTTACGCGATATTCAATGTTTGTACGCGCTTCAAGGGATGGATAATTTTCTGCGCCTTCCTTGGTGTGTGTGTGTGTGTGTGTGTAAACCTTCCTGTAATTTTTAGGAATACGCAGTCCTTTATCTCATTTTCAGGAACACGCAAGATTCCTACGCATTTCAAAGGGGTACACGCACGCTTTCCAGCCACTTCGGGGGATACACAAGCTTCGTACGCGAGTCTAGAGATGAGCAAGCTTCCCTACACATTTTTGGAGTAAGAAAGCCTAATAAATATTCCTATGTGTACGCAATTCACGCGTCTTGCGCATTTCTACGGGTGAGCAATGCATGTGGTTTTTCGCATTTCTAGTCGTTTGTATGGATACGCAAGCCTTCTGGAGAGACCACACGAAGCATGGAAGGTTCAAAAACACTGCTTTAAGGAGGGGCTCGACAGATTTCCCAGGCGCCAGATCGCCAAGGCGGCTAGAAAATCGGTATATTGCCGCCTAAAACTTTTGCGTGTGATTGCTACATTGGAGAGTATGAATAACAGAAAATTTTCTGATTTCATCATGCAGCAGGAGGAGAGAATATAAACAGTCGCAGAAAATTTGGAGAAAAAAAAGACATTGGCATCATTTTCTTGAGACCAAATGATGCTTCACTCCTAAATTTGGCTGGCATCTAATTTTTTCCCGATTTGCCCAGCCCTGTTCCGAAGCAAGAGGAAAAATGCACCGAATGTGCAGAAAATTACAATTTTTCTACAAGTGTAGCATGTCCGCAAAGGCCAGTAACTGCATTTGTACCATATGCCTGTTAGCCCAGCTTGAGTTGCCGCCAAGAGAGCGTTGCTGACGGAATACCTCCGAGGCGAGAGAGAGAGAGAAGATGAAAGATAATGTAAGTCGGTACAAAAGAGAGGCCGCAGAGAAAAGTAATTGAGAACAGTACATATATATACGGCCTGGAATATTTAGTAGATTAAAGAAAACAAAGTACACACGTATATAGGGTATAGTAAATTGATTATCAAGTTCAGCTTGCACAGTGTGTACCTCCAAAGAAAATTATTTAGCTTGAACATGAGTGTTTATGTGTGTGTGATGTGCCTGTATAAAATTGTAACGAGATCACATGCCCTAGTTTTATACGAAGTGTTTCCGTCTTCCATGAAAAAAGGACCCGATTTTTTCCCCATTTTTCTGTTTTTTCAATACGAATCCAAATACCCGCTCTGTAAGTACAAGTTCCATTATCGTAAGAGTCAATGTTGAAATGCGAACCACCGTATCTACACACTAGAAATGTTATACAAGATGAAAAATATATATATGCACTACAGCATTCTCTTCTGGTAAGGCTTACTATGCTAACGGCGGTAAGATCAGTGTAACGTGGTCTTTTTCTCATTGACGAGTCCGTTTATACAAGCTATATGTCTGTCTGTTCAAATATTTACACAAGCGCAAAGGTAAAACAACGGTTTTTCTAGGGGAAAATGAGCGCATAATTGCATTCTTTTTTTCCTCGCTTATCCCAGAAAAATCTTTCTTCTTGGTTATTCTTCCCTTACTTTCATTCTCCTAGGATAAATAACTTAACGCTTCCGTCGGAAGAGTACTCAATTACCGACGGGTTACCCTACACTATGCTTTATGTAGGTTCTTTTTTTTTCTTTAACGCTATCACTATTGTTTTTTACAATTCTTTGATCTCTTGTGACGTGTTTGCTATCCAGATGTGAATTGGCAGTAATGATCAAGCCTCTTAACTGTTTCTTTTGCTCCTAAAGTGGAATGAATAGGGTGTCGCACCTCCACACACACGAGTACTAATTTCAAGACACATTAATTTGTATATCCCCCCCCCCCCCGTCAATTGAACCAGGTTATTCAATTCTTCCGAGTCACCGTGTAAGAGAACAAACACTCCTTCAAAACCAATTAAAGGATTTGCCCCTCTAGTCTTATCCTCTTATGATGATTGTAGTATAAACTTCTCCTTGTAGTACGTGAGTCAGATGTGATATGCGTTCCCTGGGATGTGGATCCTAATTTGCGGGAGATTCCAATGGGTTAATTCAGTGATCCTTAAACTGTGCGTCCTTCAGGAGCGTCATGCTGAGCAAAGGATAATAATGTGTGCGCATAAATAGGGGGCAGGTTAGTGCAATGGTTCTCAAAGTGTGCGTCGCGAATTTTTGTGCGGGGCATCGCGGCTAGCTGGCGATATTGATGTGGTCCGGTCCTCGGTGCTTTGACGTGAATGCAGAACATCTACTGGGTTATTCTGGGAAACCGCGGAGGCAAGGCGCCATATTTCACATGAAAACTTCATTTCTTCACGGCTTACTGTGGCTCCCCCATTCATCTGATTTTCACCCGTGCCCTCTCCCCCTCCAGGATATCCTAGGGCGCCACATGGTTGAGAACCGCTGGTCTTAACGATCAATCATACATATCACTGAGAAGGACAAATTGAATTACTATACCATAAAAAAAATAACATTAAAAAAAAATCAGCACCATTTTACATTGCGCTTACTAAATATGCAACTTCTAATAACGTCTACAATTAATTACAGCGCATTAAAATGCCCGCACAACATGCTGTATACATGAAAAAGGAACCTATAAACGAAGTCAAGGTAGCAAGCGGCACATCACGTGACCGGAGTCCATTAGTCGAAGGCACTAATGTGCTTTGGAAAAGGGTTGAAGATGCACTTACCACCGCCCGCCCCCAAAAAAAGCGTCACTTTCTTCTATAAGAGATGATGGTATATAAAAGAGCGCTGCATGTAAGTAGCGGACCAAAAATGGTTTGAGATTCCGTCACGCACTACATGCCTACACGTCATCCGCTACTGGGTACGTGTATAAAGAGGATTTTCTGTTTCGATGGCGTCTGTAAAAATACCCGAATTAAAAACGGTTACGTTAGGTTTCGAAAGAATTAGGAATAAAAATGTATCACATTTGGGTCATCACCTCTAACTGGATTATTAGAGTTCGCTTTTTCAAATTAATGCCTGTCAACAACGCATCTAACTAACTCATGGAGTTCTTAACCCGGGGGTTCTCTAACTGTGCTCTCTCCCTTACTACAACAATAATAAGTATATTGCATTGCACCATTCATTACAGTTAAACTCGGTTATAATGACACTTCAACTATAACATGAATAATTAGCGGTCCTAGCTGATCCCCATGAATTATAACACTGATGAACGTAACGTTGTTGAAACCGTCGATGAATACGAAACGACCTCGGATATAACGACCCGTTCGGACGCTAGATGTCTCAGCTGATATTATGAAAATATCGTGTTGATTTCCTAGATTGCACTTCATCTGTTAACTAATTTTGTAACTAATTTCTAAATTCAATTTGAATTCAATCCGGCTGCGACGTTTGCACAAGTTTCTGTGAATTCCGTTCTGAGACTACACCACGTTGTTGCTGCAAATGGGGAATATCAAAAAAAAATATTGAATTTTATTTCCAGACTACAGCACCATCTGTTGCAAAAATTTGTAACTAATACTGAAATTCTATCGGAATAAAAAGTTACCTTTTTTCCAAGCTCAATGCAGCAAACTGAATTCCAAACGTTTGATGTTTTCTTTTTTTTAATTCAGTTTTCAAATGGACTCATAAATTAAGTTTTGACACACTGGTAAAACTTGAAACGTTATATCACGTATCTAATTCACTTCATAAGGCAAAAGTTCGAGTCGCTAAGTCAGTCATTGCACCAATTACGTGCTATGCAGCACCCATGCTTTTCCACAGCATAACCGTCATAACAATTACAAGTGCAACAAAATTAAATACTTCGGCGATACAGTATACCGGGGCACGATAGTATACCAGAAATTTTGGCATAATGAAGGATTTGAAAACTGAAACCATGCATGACTATTTAGCCAAACTTTGCAGAGCATATTTCGATGGGGCTAAAACATTAGTGCATAAAAGACATCTCGCCTTATCCTGCGGGAGAGATGTTAAGGTTTCTTCGACCTAAGAACATACTGGCCTGATATGGGTTTAATTATGTAAAAAGTGCAAGTAGTTCTACGTAACTCTCTCTTCAATTGATTGAAGGCATGGTGTTGCATATATACTGAACGCTACTAATCGTGTTTCTCGCATTTAATCTTGTTATCAAATGTAATCACATATGTCGTATTCAATCACGCAATTCACGGGAATGAACATATACTCTGTAGTAACCATTAGGTGGAGGGTTAAACTCATATTTGTCAATTATCAGCTCAGATACTTGATAGTTAGATTATGTAATTACATATGAAAATCATGAGCCAATGAAATGCAGTGAGTTTACTAAGCGCTCTCGAATTCCGATACTTATACACGTACTTATACTCGCCTCTTATACACGTACACTCTCACACCCAATAATCATCACATACAAGCAATTTCTTATTTTCTTCATCCAGTTCGTACGGAGCAGCATCGAACTGGGAAGCTTGTGGGAGTCTATTGACTCGGTAAGTAAGGTCAGTCAGTCACATCTGATTAAAATCTCAGCTGAATTGGTGATTATCGACTAGTAAATCGATCACAAAAAAAAGGAATTCATCAGAATAATGAGATTGAAATGAGATCAACTGACACGTTTCATATTTTCTACATTATACTTATATGTTTACAGACAGACAACACAAAGGAGCATGGAAAGATTTATGCTAGGCATCACAAAGACAGACAGAAAACGAATCACTTGGATAAGGAACCACACAAAAGTATATGATATCACGGAAAGAATTAAACGTTTGAAATGGTAATGGGCTGGACATATTGCAAAGAGACAGGACAACAGATGGACCACAAGTATTCTAGATTGGTACCCCCGTGGTGTTAAACGTCCGAGAAGGCGTCCCCACGCAAGATGGACTGACAAGATCAGGAAGAGTGGCAGGAGTCAACTGGATGTCTAAAGCATCAAACAGAGCAGAATGGAAAAATTTAGAGGAGACCTTCATCCAGCAGTGGATTGAAAATGGTTGTTGATGATGATGACTTACATGTTTATGAGAGTTTTTTCAAGTGTATTTAATGTTCTCAAAAAAAAAAGAAAAAATGGAAAAAATACCCTTTGTTTTCCCTCTTTTTGTAAATAAATACATAATATTGAAATGTGCTCTATTCTCGGCATCACGCAATACTGTCATCATCTCCTCAGTCGATGGCGAAAAATATTCGTATCTTCGAAGCACAAGTCGTTCTTGTATCATTGGGGAAAAAATTTTCTTATAAGTACTCTATCAGCATAATGTGTAATTAAGCACTCGATTGATCCCCCCCCCCCTTTCTAAAAATAAATAACACGCGATGTTTATCACACAAACATTTCGTGAATTAACAATCGATTAACTGTACGCAATGGATAAAATTCCGAACTGTGCTATGGTGAATTCCAACGAATTTCAATCTGATGCAGCATAATATGGAAAACAATTCTTGTGTATTCTGTATTAATGAGAATACGTAACGGGCCACCAAGAGATACTCGAAAACTAACCATCAACAGCAGAAAAAACTAGTAATAACAATTTTTTTTTGAAACAAACACCGGGGGTAAGCAAGCCTGCGGCATTTCTAGGAATTTGTAAGCTTTTTTACGCTTACGTATACCTAGTACTGCACACTTACTGAAATAAGTGCACAGGGCTCTGCACATTCGAGACATAGGATTTCCTCAGAATATAGTCCAGGAAAGAAAAACTTTAGGGGATTTAACAGGTGCGCATTGCCAAGTCATTGCGAAGCCATTAACAAAGGTTGACAACACCATAAGGATACTTTGAGAATCACTGGTTTAAGAGGTTTGCAAGCCTCTCTAACATTTCAAGAAGTACGCATTTCTCTCTCAATTTCAAGGAGTACGCACATCTACGCATTTCTCTCTTAATTTTCAAGGAGTGCACACATCTACGCATTTCTGATTTTTATTCCAAGGAGTAGGACTACACATTTCTCACTTTCATTTCAAGGAGTCCGCATTTCTCATTTTCACTGCAAGTAGTACGCATTTCTCACTTCCGCGTCCAAGGAGTTCTCACTGCCACTTCCAAGGAGTACACACATCTACGCATTTCAAGGAGTACGCACGCAACAAGAAGCAGAAGTGGTTGCAAGTCAGACAACCACGAACAGTGTGACTCGACCTTATGACGTTGTTTTTCATCGTTCCAGGTGGTAGGCAGATGGCTAACAAAAGAGCTTCACGGCCACACATAATATATTTTTCAATGTTAATACTTTCTAAATCTTTAACACAACAAGCTTTAAGAGTATTTTTCTCGGCGAACACAATAAAACTGCGTCCAAGAAAACTTTGCAAGCGCGTGCAGTAACAGACACGCCTCGTCCTTATCCTGCAGCCGTTACGAACATCAGCGCTGAAAATCAGAAGTAGTAAACCTATTCAGCGAAGGCAATCAACGCGAGAAAACACACGGTCCCCATTTCGTTGTTCTTCTTTCAAACCCATTAACATAAATTGAATAGAAACTCCGACAGACACGAACACACACACACACACAAACTGTCACAGTCTCTGTAAAAGATACGTGGTAGAAGCCCCTTTTTCTAAATACCCAAATATCCCCCCCCCCTTTCCATCATTGAATCACGTCACTTGTAGCAAGGCACCGAAAAGCTCTTTTTCCATTAGGGTTCCCTCCGGAACCAATTAAGCGCACCTACAGACAAAAGAATCGGTGAAGGGAAAAAGGATATATTCGAACCTTGATGCATAATACACTTGAAAAGCTCACCGACACCCGTTACTTCGGGTATCCTTTATATCGGATAAATTCGTACAGGCAAACCTTTTTTACGGAATATAAGAGAGTTTCAGTTGTATTTAGTGAGATGCCATGTACACGGACAATCGTTTTCTAACAACTGCAGACTTACTTGTATTCAAAAAATTTCGAGTTATTCGAGCCTTTAAGACTGTTGAAAATCATTCAAGGAATTTCTGCGGTTCTGATACAGGGTGCCCCATAAACCCGCAAGTAGTTTAAAAAATCATAAAAATTCAAGGAATTGGATATTTGAATGCAAAAAAGTTATTTAATCGAAAAGAAATTAGTTCAAATTTTTGTCGATAGATAGTGATAATCCAAAGTCTCGCAGGAGTGATTTGACCTGGGCCTTTCTTCAATCTCTTGTGGCCTAAGTGTTCGTAAAGATTTAGTCGCACGAACTCAGTCAGGAATTACCAGCATCACCAATAGTGCTTAATTCACCAATGTCAATCAACATTAATGGAAACCTTATGTTAGCGTCAATAACAGGAAACTTCAGAAATGAATTGTTAATCTTGCAACCTGCATTATATAGGATTTGCATGTTTCCAGTGATTGGAAACGTAAAAACTCTCTTATTCGTTATTTCTATCAGTTCTCTCTCACGGGGCCCCAGTAAGGGCATCAAATTTTTCAGATAACTTTGATCATATTTTCCTCATTACTCTTTATTAGAATATCCTTTGCCCTGCATAAATATATTCCCGATTATCTCCTCCGTATTGGACTAGGTCAACCCTCAGGTATCAGTCATAATGAAAAAATTCCACTCAAGTTCTATTTGTGAATTCTAAGCATAAAAAGCAATAGATTCCCGAAAATCTGCCTGTAAAAAACCTATATCACAAGCTTCTAAAAATGTCTACGATACCAAATTCAATTAGCTGGCAACAATTTGGGATATTTTTGACGAGAGTGGATACAGTTTTCTTCTTTTTAATTTAGACTCGATCCTGCCGTGATTAAGCATTACATACCCCTACGTCCTAGCACGGTTGATTTTACAGGGTGAACAAAAATATCTTTAGTTGTTACAAACTTTCTATACCGCAGCGTGCTATAGATCAATAAGAGCACTTTCATGTTTGGAAGACTATCTAATAATTGGCTCAGAAATACATATCAAGCGCGTATTAATACGTAATGCAACTTCGTTTCGGTTTGCTAGGTATTAGACTAAGAGATCAGGGCCGTAGCTGGCCATTCCTGTGCCTTATGCAAGAATTTTGAAGTTAGGGTCCCGCTCCAAATGGGCCCGTGTGGGTGCATCTGCCTAGTTACGGGCACTGATTTGTACTATTATTTTTTTGCATAATTTTCCGTTGTGCATTTCCGCTTGAGTGTAAAATCCAATATTTTGTTTCCCCTCTTCCACAATACCACAATACTGTCCACTATTTTTTTTTTTTTTTTTTAAATTTTGTGTGCTAAAGTGAAATTATACACTTCCACTTCTAAAATTGGCTCCGCCAACTTAAATAAATTCTTATGATGATTCACAGTGACTGATTCTTTGCAGCGCCCTCTAGTGCCAAAACATTTGAACTATTTTTCCCGCAGCAAATGCACATATATACCGTATGTATTCGTGTATAAGCCGAGTTTTTCTGTGGAAAAATTCTTTCCTCAAGTGGGGGGGGGGGGGGGGTCGGCTTATACTCTGGTCAGTTTTTGATGAGAAAATATCGACCCCTGCAATCAGTAATCATTTTTGTAGCAGTGCTCGAGAAACCGGCATTATTGGTATGGGATATGTTCAAACCCCACAGAACCGATAATGTCAAAGCCGAGGCGAAGAAATCGAAAACAACACTGGCTTTGATACCAGGTGGGCTAACGTCGATTGTACAGCCTTTAGAGGTGAACATCAGCAAACCTCTCAAAGACTATTTGAGGAATTTGTGAATCAAATGGATAAGTTCCGATGGCTCCGGTTGAGAGCCGCTGCTCTATACAATAATACCCAGACTTGCTTCACCCTGCATTTATGTAATCTCACCCTAAAAATATTATGTTGCCTGTGAATAAACGAAATAAGAAGTTGAATTAATGGATCTAGTTTTCCTAATTTTGATCTCTAAAATCATACATCTTCTTATATGCGAGTATATACTGTAATTTCCACTTCTCTCCATGCCCAAGATCAGTGTAATTTAGAGGAAAAAAATAAATCGAAACGTGTTAATGTTGTGTTAATGTTTTTGTTCTACGTATACCATACGAGCTTTTAGAATTTTAACAGTTGGTTTTTTTCCCTTTAATTTTAACAACGTGCAACTTTTTCAAACATCACCAAAATTTACACATATTTTGTGCCATAAGAACTTTTTAAATAATTTTAATAAAAAATCCTCGTGTTAAAATATGTAACACCATAGTGTTGAGACGCACACAAAGTTTAAAGACATTTGAATGAGCGGTGTTCAAAAATGTTCCATATTTAACAAAAAAATTAGTTTTAAGAAAAAAAAACCATTTTTTAGTGAAAACATCAGCATGTGTAATGCCTGCCAGCAGTTTATATTAAAATGTTTTAAAAATATTTTTAGTACAGATAGAACAAAAACTTGAGCACAATTAGACGCAAAAAATTTCATGGTATTTAGAATTGGAAAATGTGTTTTTTGAACATTTGCGTGCACCAACCCCCTTAATTGAAATCTGGAAGAGGCTTGAAAAATTAGTCAATATCATATGACGCCATTAGACTAAGTTTTGTTTCGTGTTATCAATCCTAATAAAATTTCTACGTATATATATGAATGTATATGTCAACATATATCCTCATTTCTATCCTAACTTTTATTTTTTTTTTCAAATTCAAATATCTCTCAATTCTGAAAAAGCTAATACAACTACTAAAATCGTTTCCATCAAATATTTTCGCAAAAAAATATCCAAAACAAATTCGCAGAATTAATAGTCATTTCGCCATGAAATATAAGATAAATTAAATTATTTATTATATAAGTAATTTTAAATGGCCACGAAATTGAGAATTTCAACACTTTCCAAAAAAAATACTAGAATGTAAATGCCAATATATATATCATAGAAAAATCTTATTTCATCAACTCTTATCGAAATGCAATTCTTTTTACATGAAAATCTTTTTCATTATTTGCCAATGAAGAATTTCTTCATCGCAAAAAGCTTTCAAGTCTCATTATACATCTATTTATAAGATCCATTTTAAGAGATTATTAAATTTGTGTGAATGTTTACTTCATTTTATCTTAACAAAATTTAACGCAATTGAAATTTGATATTCAAAAAAAAAAAGGGAAAGAACTTGAGACATTAGTTGAAATGAATTTTAATGCACCTCGAATTAGAAAATGATTTCTATACAACCGTATATTCTGAACGTCCATGATGTGTATAAGGTACTTCCTATTAAAATGTAATGGATAGTTTTTTTGCCACCAAATCAACCGAATTCCACAAAAACGTAATTTAGAAAAAACTCGAAAATTCGCTTCAAGTTGAGAAAAAAAAATGACGCAAACACCAGTGGAGGTAAAGTTTACAAATAACATTCTCTCTGCATTTCTAGGCTGAAAAATACAATGAATCCTACACTGCATTGTTGCATTTGCAATGATGCTTTGGTGCCAACGTAATTTCTGCGATGTTCGTCGCATTGTTATGCTTGACCAACAGATCCGTGGAAAATAAAAGGTTAAGATTGAAAGAGTAAAAAAATGAGAATGCAGTAAGGGCTGTGGTACAAACGTGACGACGGCGAATGGTCAAAGCGTGTAAACATGTGTGCGAAAAAAAAACACAAACACTCATGTAAATGAAGAGATAAGTTTCAAAGTGTAAAAAATATTTTTCCCTGAATGATGTCTATAATGACCGAATAATGACTTCATTATTGAATAATTCAATTTGACGTCAATAATGACGGAAAACTGAAAAGGAGGACAAAAGGGTGAATTTTTAAAAACATAGGAGGACGCCTGAAATGACATCGAAAAAGGGGAACGTCTGGTAAATATAGCCATACCCGTTATAATGAACTTTTACAGTATTTAGTTTCAAATACAACATTTTCGAGGGATTAAGAATTTTTACCATAAAATGCTTTGTCCTGAATGGCTTTGTCTACAATGGCACACGGCTCATATAAGTTCATACTGCATCATAGAATTTCCAGACATTCCTCATACTTCCGAATAAATTATGGAAATTTCATAAAGCATTCGCGTCGTAAAAATCAGAGCCGTTGTTAACCCAAACATAAGTAATCACAATAAGAGACATCATTATTACAATACTAGTATTACTGTTGTAAGACAAAGCTACGAATTCAGATGAGAGAAGGCATTTCATTCCCTTACGATTCAGAGTCCATATAATTGGATGAGAGCCCGGAATTTCTCAGTAGATGAACGATCATTTATTTAAATACTACGCCAGTGAAAACATTACTACCGATCTGGATTGCCCGCTGTAGCTAATACTACTTCATCGTTCCTGACTTGGGGGGGGGGGGGGGCATCGATTCCCACTGTATAAGGAAACCCTAAAAATAAATAAGGTCCAAGAAACAGCAGGGATTTCTCCTTTATTCGATTTTTTTTTATTCTAGTTTTTTACCCTTACAAACGCACCAAAGATGCAGTTTGCGCTCCTTGTTAACCCTAATGCGATAACGCCCCTCCTTAACCCAAGACAAGAAATTACCTTCCATCGTAGCCATTCAATAAGATCACGGACCGCAAAAGAAAAACCAACACAAAGTAAGAATAAATAAATAAAAGCACATAATCACTGAAAACCTAAACAAAATTCACCGGAATATCATCGACTAATTTCCTTTTTTTTTGTTCTTGTGTGTGTTCTTTGGAACACACCCCTCAGTGTTTTTTCTGTGCAGGTTTTTACCACAACGCTGTAATCTGTCCTTATTTTTTCTCTCTCTCTCTCTACTTTTACGAGGACAAATATATCAGAGGAAGTATTGATTAAATGCTATTCTTGAGCAGAAAAGGGTGGGAAAAAAAAGTGGAAACTTTTTCGAGAAAATTCGGGAAAAAAGAGCTAGACAGTCTATTTTTTTTTTCAAGAAAGATTTTTGGATTAATATTATAGACTTTATCGCTGGGTTTTTTTTTTTCTGGATAAACATGGAATAGAAAAAAATTTCATACGTTTATTTTTGTTTTTTCTCAGTTCAAATATAGTTTAAGAAAACAAATGGCTGAATTCGATTCCGCTTTATAAAAATATTTTTCGATTCGATACGATCGGATTGGGAAACTAAAATGTGGTTTTTCATGGGAAAAATGGAAATTTATCGACAGGTTTGATCGATAAGAAATTTTGGCCCTTTCCTCTAAATTTTTTATTTCTAACTTTAAGCCTTTTATTGCATTTTGTTTCATAACTTTGAAGGAAGATGAAGTTTTGGTGAAATAAATTAAAAAAACATTTCAACTACAATAATTGCATGATCTCGTGTAATTTGGAAACATTTTGATTCAAATGATTTTTTGAAACAACACTGTGATTTGAAGCAGTACTAAAGAAGCAATTTGAATGTAAGCGCAGTGTTGAAAAAGCATTTTAAATTTAACAAAAGAAGATTATTTTTCACAATTTAAGCACAATAATCATCTTAATTCCAGCATTATTAAAGAAGTATCTCTAATTTGAGAACTGTCAAAACAAGTTTTGAATTAACCCTTTATCTACAACATTATGAAAAGCAGAATAAGAAGAAAATGATAATGAACAGAAATAAAAATATAATGTTAGTAAGATAGTAATGAATAATGCAAATTATTTGAGTTCTAACTGAAGACAAAAAGTACTGTTTTTCAAACATTTAGTTAGTACATAATAAATTATCTAGTCTGGTACTTACTTTAAAGTACCGTTAGTAGAAAAAGGGTTAAAGCATTGTTAAAGAAGCATTCTGAATTTAAACATTGCGACTGGAAGCGTTGTTCAAGGAACTTCGTGAATTGAAGCACTATCGAGAGAATTTTAAGAATTGAAATACTACTGAAAATTTATGTCGTAAATTATATCATTGTGGAACTGCAGGGATACGATGAATCGGAGCAGTTTGTAATTATGTTAGTTCAGCATAGTAGTATTATAGTATATTAGTATATTGTGAATATCACTATGAAAATTGATAAAGCGAAACTGCAATTCCGAGCATTGATAAAACAGTACTGATATTTAGAGGAATGTTGTTGAAACAACATCTCGAATCGAAGCAACACCCAGAGCATTATTGAAGAAAATTCATCAATGTTTAAAAAAAAATTATTTTCATAATTATTTAGTGGCATTATAAACTACGATTGTGTACATTCTATAAAATAAGATATTGCTGAAAGGTTATCGTGAACTACGTATAGCGTCGGTGAAATAGCACTGAAACTTGGATTATCACCATGAGCATTGTCGGAACATGCTTGTGATTTACAACAATTATAATAAAAAATTGTCCTTCGGCAGTATTGCATTTTTAAAATGATAAAATTTTTTTAAATGATAAAATAAAAACGTGTGATGAACTTCTTATAAACTACTACGTATACCATCGTTGAAAGAGCATCGTCAACTACAGTCATCGTTGAAAGAGCATCGTCAACTACAGTCATCGTTGACGATGACAACAATCGAAACAACATTGTTTCAATTATTTTTTTTAATCCTGCAGTTCACAATGACGATTCTATTGTCCATGTACGAACAATGTCACGCAAATCGTATCTCGGGGGCCATTCAAGTATTACGTCAGCAGATTTTTAGCCATTTTTGACCCCTCGCCACCCCCTTGTCAGCAAAATTTCGTCAGCAGATTATAATATTTCATATCTTCAAAAAAGGGTGGTTGATGACGTAACCCCCTCCTCCCTGATGCTGACTTAATGCTTGAACGACCCCTCACCAGTTACTGCCAACAGCTACGGAATTTGACTCGATTCAGTCAAAAATTCAGAAACATCAAATACGTCAACATTTTTTTAAACGAAACCACGAAGAGAAAACGTAGATACTGCACAGCCATTAATAATGTTGAACATCTGAACATTCATTTCCTTGAAACCAAGAAACGATTCAAATAGCATTTCTGCATTCAACCATGCCATTAAAATTCCACGAACATAAAAACATATTAATTTATAAAAATTGGGGAGCATTCTCAGAGCCGAAAATTCATTCTATGCTAAATATAATTAATTTCAAAATGTTTTGAAAAACATTCCCTCTCGAGACGACATGAGATAGCAAAGAAGAGCTTCAACTAATAACTCAATGGGCAAAGACAGATCAACTTTCACGGAAAAACACCGTGATTCGAAAAAAGAAATTAATGAGTAATACAAAACTTCAAATACAACTCAGAACACAAAACCCCTTCTAAAAAAGGAGAAAATATATTCTCAAGAAAGCAACAAAGAATCAAGTTTCACCCCTTGTTGCCATCATCAGTCTTAGAATTCCATTAGTTTCGGGGGGGGGGGGGACAAATATATCAGTAAAAGGACTAGACTAGAATATTTCTCGGGAATTTTCGAGAAAAAAGTAAATCAAGTAAAACTATGCCGTAGCATATCCAAAAAAACCCTCTTAGAATGGAGTCTTGATTACATACTGTTGTATTTGAGAATCATTTTCATGAGAGAGGAAAAATCGTGGAGTCAGATTTCCCTAGCCCCTGAATCCCAAGCACCAATTGAAATATAATGATGAGAAAACTGGAAAGGAATTGGAATTGTTCAAGTAAAATAATATTCTAAACATATCATTTCATGTTTCGGAGAAAGAATTATTTTCCACCATTAAATTCAAGTTTACGATCTAATAGTAAAGGAAATGTAATAATTTTCGTATCTTTTTTGCACAGAGAAAATAAAGAAAATTTTATTGCGCCCATCAAAAAGAAATTAAGTCCATAAGTACTCTTTTTTTCTGAAGTAATTTTTAATAGAGATGAGATATTTATTCAATTTTAATGTCTTTCCTGGATTCCTAACGAAAAAGAATGGTAGGAAAAATAGAAGAGACGTTTAATTCACTTTTGTACGTGGTAATTTGAGTTCAATTTCTATCTGGGTGTGGACCGGAGCCGGGGGAAAAGAATTCGAAATTCTAAAAAGTCGATTCAGTGATGAAATTTAATTTCCGTTTTGTCAAAAAGTATATCGATGTCCCATCAAAAAGACAGTCCGTCACATTTTACCGAAGAAATAGGGAACTACATTCATGTTTTGTCTAAAAAAATTGGTTCTTAACCGGCCCTGGGAAGTAAGTAGAGGTTGTTTCCATAAATTCGTAAATAGCTTGAATATTGAAAGATTTCGTATATTTGAATGAGAAGTACGAAAGCCTGCTTGAGAACCGCCGTTCATACAGCGGAGAGTGACATCGTTTCTCTCTGTTTGAATGCGGTTTGCGGAAAAGTTATTCTCACGAAGGGGATGATGTATAGGGGCCGTTCAAGTATAACGTAAGCAAATTTTCAGCCCTTTTTGACCCCCCCTCTCCTCTCTCCCTTGTCAGCAAGACTCTAACCCCCCCCCCTCAGCAAAATTTCATCATCACTGCCCCCTACTTCCTAACGCATATTGGTGGGATCAGAAACGTACGAGGGAGGGGGCCATAGGGGGGCTCGTGCGCCTTCCCCCCCCCCCAGACAAAAAAAATTATTTCTATAATGCAAAAAATATTTTTAAAAAAATTAAAATTTCGAGAAAGAAGATACCTTTATATGTTATTATAATCGATTTCTGTTAATTTCGATGCTATTTGAAGGGGTAAGAACTCAAAATTTCTCTTTAAAAAATTCATTGCGACCCACCCTTTAAGCCAAATAGGGTAAATCCTTGACTCTCAGACCAAATGTGGCCCTGAAGGTTATCTGATGTGGCATGCCCCCCCCCCAAAACCTAAAAAATTAACTAACTGGCACATTTGCAAATCGCTTAAATGACCCGTGGCACAATTCCAGAGCATTTAAGTGGCCCGTGGCACATTTTAAAATCACTGAAATGATTCGGGACACGGTTTCAGAACATTTAAGCGATCCGTGGCACATTTAGAGATGAGACTTAAGCACAATGCACGTCACATAATGGGGAAACAACAACAATGCAAATATGGAAAACACAAAAAGATGTCTCAGTAGCGCAAGAGGCAATGCGTCAGTCTCATAATCAACTCAATAATGTCTAGAAGATTGTTAAGGCTGAAACCCACTATGACGTGACGTGATTATCATGTAATGTCAGAGATGCTGGGAATTCTGATTCGCGGAAAACTTGCGACGTGGAAATTACGTTGTTACGTGCAATTCCCACGTCACAGAATTTAAACGAATCAGAATTCACAATGACTATGACATCAAGTGAAATCACGTCACATCAGTGTAGTGTGTTTCCGACTTTAATCGTGTCTCTTTTCCTTTGACGGTTCAAACGCTAGCAGACACTCAAAATACAGTATGGCAAAGAAGAAAAATTGCCTTAGATTTTAAATTGAATCATGGAACTTTTTTTTTTTTTTTTGCACAGTTCTCAAGATGTATCAGATGAAGAACCTCGTGTACATTTATGAGGGTTGTTCAGTTCCAGAACTTATGCACCATCTAATATTTTTGAATCCGAACACCTTGGAAAAATGATAGCACCGTTACAAAAAGCTTTACATGACTCTCATGTAATATAGAAAAAAATAATGCAGGGGAGTCTTTATGAAGATGGATGGGTATATTTTTCAGTGCGGGGTAGAATCGCTTTACGGCTTTACATGATTCGAATACCGCCGAACATCAAACTTTACGAAAGCCAGATGACTGTCATACCACCGCGAAATATACGTGTCCCTCTTGCGATTGGCTACTGAACATGTGGATGACATCTTGTATATAAATTTCCTAAATGAGTTATAAGGAAACGCAGTTTCCCAAATTCATGCCACATCAGTTTTGCTCAGTTATTAGCTTGTCGCTCCCTATTTCTCAAGTACCTCGTGGCATGAAACAGTAGAACCAGAGACAAGTGCAGCGATATCATATACTTTGGGAATGAATTGGGATGCTAATAATGTAGTTAAACACAAAATCTTTTGATTCATATGACGACAGGCTGACCATATCTGCTCGGGGGGGGGGGGGAATACGGGACATCACTAATCGTGCCGGAAATTTTGTCAAGACAAGTTGCCAACTGTGGCTAGAAAAAAATTGCCGAAAGAGGGGAAATTTCTCTCACTTATAAGACGATTTTCTGCACTCCCATTTGAAGATATAGGTAAATAATGTTATTCGCTTATTTTTCTCACTTATGTGTCTGTTTTCCATGTTCCCTTGCATGGCCCGGTGAGAGATCACTTTCATAATATTTAGGGTGACAATATATTATTGGTATTTTTCCGTAATTTGGCTGTCCCGACTTCCTCCTCCCCTATGTCTTTTCGCACGTAATTTCAACAAACCTCACTTGAATTCCTAATCTTCGCTGAGATATTACTTGACAATTATATTAGGATGATTATGACTCTAAACCAGGGCTTGACATGTGTCTGGCTCCCCCAGGTCACAATAGTGACTGAAAAACTTATATTGACGCCTAAAATTTTCTACACTGATCCCTAACATGTAGTCTGAGGGCAACACAACATTTTCTGAGTTCATGTTGGTATGTCTTATAAAGATCACCGCTATTGTTATAGTGTGATTATAATTAATTTTAATAAATAAATAATTTTCCCGTACTCTCAGTAATTTTTCTCAAATAATACTCATCCTAATACAGCCAAATTTGCAGGATACCTTAATGAGAACATGGGGGAAAGAGATTTATGCAATGTAAAAAATAGTTTAATTTTTGACCACCAGGTGAAAATTTTACGCTTTTTTGTTGCATTTTTCTTTTTTTCCCATGGTCCATATATCCATCTGAAAGGGACGTTATATAGGTGTGAGTAGTTTCAGTATGCTGACATTGCTCAGACCTATATAACGCCCATCAGTTAGTCGTCATTAGTCAGACCTATGAAGCGCCCGTTCTGATGGAGGTATTCCATCGAAACTTGGTTTATATTCGCTATATGGACCATGGGGGAAAAGGGAAAATTCTATAAAATAGCGTCACTTATCCACGTTGTGGTCAAAAATTGAAGTATTTTTTTTTTATTACATAAATCGTGGTTTCATTAAGATATCCCGAACATTTAGCTGTATTTGGATGGAAATACGGGAACTTTAATTATAATCAACCTCTTTATCTGGAACTCTGGCTCTTCTAGTACTTTCGGGTGGGCTTTGTGTAGAATGCGATAAGGGGAATGGGTCGGGTTTCTGCTCCTGATGGGGCTCTCTGGGCTTCCGTGGGAGGCTTGAATGCTTTCCCTATATGTTGGTAAAGCGGTTCTCAACCATTTTTGAATCGCGGAACCCTTTCCATTAAAAAATTTCTATGGCGGAAGCCCGTAGGCCTATTTTTTATTTATTCATCAAAGTTACCGACTTATTTTTAGCATTCAAAAAATACCTATAATAATTTTTTTTTTTTTTTTTTTTTTCAAATTAACTGGTTTTCTTTATATTTTTCTCGAGCTGCAGCGGAGCCCCCGGAGAGTGCGTGTGTGGTTCTCCAAGACAATAAAAATCACGAAAAAGTCGAAATACAGATCCTTTTGGGCAAATATTAAATTTTTGGCTCCTAAAAATTCCAGCTGGAGCCTAAATTTCTTTTCGATACGTGAACTAGATATAAAATCCCATATTTGTCATTTTATACATTTTTTTTTTCAGTGGAGCACAATTTAAACACTGAGATTTTTAGCTCAATTTCCGGCCGTTGGCGACTTTTACGCGATTTCAGCGATGATTGGCGACTTTGCTTACCTCTAGTACAGCGGTTCTCACCCAATACTGACTCGCGGAGCCCTTTCAAATACAAATACAACGCCACAACAGGCAAATTGCCCAACGAGGTGGCTGACTTAAGAGCATCATGGATCCCCGAGCCCCTACCTACTACTGCTACATTCCCCCCCCCCCCGTGGAACCCCCCAACGAATCGGTACATGCGGGAATGTGCGTGTGCGTGTAGTGCAACCTGACGTAAAGTTTGTTTCTGTGTAATGCTTGTTATGTGTAGTGCTGTCATCTGCCCCCAGTTTTACTAACTATGAGTGAAGTGTTATGGTTGAATGATTTACCGTTGTAGGACTGTTTCTCTCTGTGGCGAGACTTTTTAACGGGGAGATCGGCTCGCATTTGCGCCTTGGAGTTGGGAACCACAGAAAACCAACTTCAGCCGACCACCACTGTGGGGTTCGAACCCGGATTCTCGCATCACGAGTCCGGCACTATAACCACTCGACCACCACAGCGGCTTTCCAACGTATAATTTCTATGGCGGAGTCCTTTTTAGTATATAACTTATATGGTGGAATACTTCAGACCTTTTTATGTATTTATTAATCAAATTTACTGATTTATTTTACTTTCTTCGAGCTGCTGCGGAGCCCCTGGGAAGTGCCCAAGGAGCCCCAAGGGCTCCGCGGAGCACCGGTTGAGAACCGCTGCTCTAGTAGTTTGTTCAGTGACAATTTGGGACGTTCCCATATTCAAGATCTCGATTTTTTTGCACTTTTTGATTCATAAGTTGTGAAAATAATGATATTTTTTGATTTCGGTAAAACATGAAAATTCAAGCAAACTTCGTAGGAAAAACGAAAGTTTTTTGCAAAAAGAAATCGGGACGGCAACAAAGTCTCGGGGAAATACGGGGATGTCCCGTAAAAAAACGAGCCACCCGATCACCCTAACACTAACCACAGAAAGCCTTCATCGATTTTTAACTCAGTTTCAACTCTGAACATGACACCGAAAACCAAAACTTCATCGGTATTTCCCCTCCCCCTCACATGGAAACAAAAAAAAAAGCAAAAGTAAAGTATCTGACAACTGCATGTTCAGGAACAGAATGATGTAGAAAAAAAGAGAGAGAAGGGTAAAAAATGCAGATATATATCTACAGTTCTAACGAAAATATAAAAAAAAATTATTTGACTTAAGAAAGAAAACTCAATTTCCGTACAAGTTTCCGGAGGAAAGGTAAAGTCCGGGACAAAAAAATAAAAATCACGAAAAAATATTATTCGCGTGGAATTTTTATTTTTGAATGGAAAACAAAACAAAAAAGGCGTGTATATATTTATGGCGTGACGTCAGAGAAATAAGATGGAAAAGGTCTGCGTGACAATCCGCGATGGAAAAAAAAAGATAAGAAAAATTTCTTATAAGCTCTTTTCTTCAAACCAATGCAAAAAAAACGTATGTAATATGGATTGATATGGAAAAAAAATGGCGTGTTCTTACAAACATATCGGCTTTCGTATTGATCAAAGATTTTCTTTTTTTTTTTTTGGTCTTGTTTTTTTTTGGGATCGGGATCATGTTAACCGGATTCCAAAAACAAATTGTAAAAAATGATTACCTTACAAAAAAAAGCAATGCACGCGCCCTCTAGACAGTGCCGAGAGAACTTGCGGGGAGTCGGCGGTGGCTGCTACGGTGCAATAACATAATACGAGGTTTGTTCAAAAAAAACATGCGAACCATGATTTTTCGTGCGTAAACAATGGAGCTACGGAGATGTGGTTTGGCGTGCGGCGATGCTAGCGCGCGTGCTTGAATTTTTACCTGCCCGCAGAAGCTGCCAATCGGAGTGAGTAAGTGAATGACCAAACGAGTGGCCTATGCAGAGTTTGTAAGCATACGTGTGGATAAAAGATCGTGAAAGCACATAAGTGATTGTGCAAGCGTGATCAAAAAAGGGTGACCAAGAAAGCAAGGGAACGGGTCTGTGAGTAAATGTGAGAGTGTGGAACCATCAGTGACTTCCTAACCAGACCATGGCCCGCCAGTCTATCTCAACGAAGAGATATAAGCAGGTGAGCATGAGCGACCGAAAGAATGAGTCAGAGAGCCGGGGCGACCAAGTGAGTGAGTGACCAAAAAAAAGTGACCCAGAGAGTGTGTGAGCATTGGAGTAACCCAAAACATGACCTAGAGAGTTTGTGAACATGGGAGGGACCAGGTTGGTGAGTAACCAAAAGAGTGTCCTTGAGAGCGTATGAGCATGGGAATAACCAAAAAAGGACTAGAGAATGTGTGAGCCTGGAGGAATTACCAAAAAAGTAAACTAGAGAGTATGTGAGCATGGGGGTGATCAAAAAAGTGTACGAAAATTCGAATGCCCTAAACAGTGCAGAAATTGGTGAATGACCAAACGAGTGGCCTAAAGATTGTGTGAGCATGGAAGGACCAAAAGAGTACACAAACATGTGAGTGATCAAAAGAGTGACTCAGAGACAGGGGCGTGTTTACATTGGTGTAGGCTAAGAGGGCTATGGCCCTTGGCGGCAATCTGAAAAATGAGTTGTCAAGAAAATTAGACCAGCGAAGAGGAAGGGCGGCAAAGCGTGGGAGGGCCAACGCATGCGCTATCTTTACCCTTTTTTGTGGTATATCCAATGGCTATAGGTAAGATGACCTTCTCCAGTGACGTCACGAGCTTCGATGGAAGGCCTTCTGCTATAGATGGTGTCGGCAACACACGGATAAAGGAGTTTTACAACCGCTTCAAAGATGGCCGCACATCAATGGAGAGTGAAGCACGTTCTTGTAGGCCCTCAACATCCAGAAATAAGATCGTCATTGATCAAGTGAGGACTCTGGTGATGCAGAGGATCATCGAGTCACGATGAGAAAACTTGCATCCGTTCATTCCATTTTCGACAGGACGGGGGTCGTTCTTCAAGAAATGCAATGTGAATGCTGGCCGTCTTCTTTGACTCCAGTGGAGCAGTTCACTCCGAATACGCACCGCACCACCAACCATTACCAAGGAGCACTACGAAAAAAATCCTGCGTCGCGACTGGCAGATGTATCAAGATTAATGCTGTAGCGTTGTTCAAGTTTTTCCTGCCATTTTGCCACTCCCTCACTCATCAGCTGTCTGACGGTGACTAGCAGCTTCCGTAGGCAGGAAAAACCAAGCGCACTAGGATTGCCTACATGGGCACAAACGAAAATGGGAGAAGAAACGCGATGTCACTCTCCGCTGTTCATACGAAGTACGAAAGCCTGGACAACCAAGCGGAGATGAAGTTCGGAAAGAAAATTCCTATTCCTTCTGTGGGAAATCGAACCACCAACCTCTCACTGCCCGGACGAGTGCTCTACCATTCAGCTGCAGAGGACAGATATTTTCTTTCCTCACAGCATACTTCGTATGAACAGCGGAGAGTTACGTCGCGCGCGCGCGTTCCTCTATATATGTCACCAACCTAAAGCCGGGTTTCCCTAGGAGCAGGTTTTCTGTGGTGCGTGCAGCGTGAAAACGCTGATTGGTCAAAAAACCTGAATTTCAGGTTTTTAACCAATCAACGTTTTCGCGCTGCAACCCGGCGCGGAAATTCTACTTCTAGGAAAACCCGGTTTTTGGGGGCTAACGTCGTAAGAGCTATTAGCTGAGCTAAGAAGCTGTCCGTGTGCAGTCCCGTTCAGTGTTCATTCATATGCTCTATGGAAAAAAAATAGCTGTCCTCTGTAGGTCATTGGTATAGCACTCACCCAGGCAAAGAGAGATTAGTGGTTCGATTACCCCCCACAGAGGAATGGGAGTTTTCTTCCCGCTTGGTTAACCACACGAAAATGAATCAAATTATTTATTCATCCAAAATCCTCAAACTGAATTTGTATTTTCAACAACACATTTTACACGCATTTTTCCCAATCCATTATCATTTTAGAGACGTTCGCCGCCAGTTCATTAACAATCGAGAGAGAGAAAAAAGAACACAACACATATTTCTCGATAAAGTTAAGAAGACGTTAAAAGCGGAATAGAATTTAGTGCTTTTACGTAAATTACGTTTTTCGCAGCTTTTTTAATGACCAACCGAAAAATGGGGGAAGAAAGAAAAAAAAGTTATAAAATCATCTCTAAAACGTCAAAAACTTCTCGAAAGGAAAACGCCATCTATCCAATGAGGCGCCGTTAATGGATGCTTAAGATTATATATGTGTGTACATTGTATACACACATATATCGAATACCGATACGAGAAGCGGCAAAGTGATGTCGTTAGTCTCTCTCTCTCTCTCTCTCCCGGTAAACAAAAAAAAAAACGGCAAACAAAACTGCAAACAGGAAAAAGAGAAATAACTCACAAATTAATAAAAATGGATTCCCTTTAAAGGTTTCCTAAGATAAAATAATAAGGCAGGGGGCCGTGATAGGTGATTAAACAAAGAACGTGTCCGTCCGAGTAAAGATTCTTCTATGGGTTTTTGGGTGTTAAAAATTACCGGAGGACCATCCTTTTTAGGAAAAATTTTTAAAAACGTAAAAAGAAAAAACGAACGCTTTTATGCAAAATATCGGTAAAAGCTTTAAAAGGGGTCAAGAAGTTTTCCCACACTTTTCGCCGCGCTGATAACGCTTATCGGTGAAGAATGCATTCTCTCCACTCTGGAAAAGAGACTCTCTTTCAAAATTCTTTGTTTTTACCTGGACCGCTGGGATTAGCAGCGTTATTAGCATATAGGAATAACATTTTCCGGTGATTAGAGACATTGGTTTTTTTTTTTTTTAGTTTCGCCTGTAAGGTAAGTTACCGATCAAGGTTTTTTGCTCTTGGTTAGCGGACCACAATTTCCCAATGGTTTACGACTAATAAAGACTGAATACAGCGATTTCTTGCTTTTAACTTTGCTCTTGAGGCCAGAGGGATCGATATTTGTGACTTGGTCATTTACCATTGGCTGATTGGAATATTGAAAATGCCAGAAACAACTTCTTGCAGTGATAATAATTTCAAAAATTGTCAATAACTTTCAGAATAAAAGTCACGTATCTAAACATTTAACAGAGAATAAAATTTGAGTTAAAATAAAAGTTTATAAAAAATAATGGGACGTTTTCATCCTTGTTCCAATATACGCTTCATATTCCCCTTTTTTGCGCACCCAAAAATATATAATTACCAAGAAATATTAGGTGTGTTCTCTCTGATATAAATGGTCCAAATCGGGAACTCTTTGGTGAAGGTACTTTTTTGAATGAGAGAGCACCCATGCTTTCTTTGAATTTTTGAGATATACATTAGGATATATCTGTTCCCGTTGCTTAACGGATTTTTAGGAAACCACTGGACCACAACTCAAGAGAGCAAACGTCAACTACTTAAGGAAAAGTCATTTTTCTGCGAGTAGTATACTATTATAATGATAAAGCACTAATACCTTCCACACCAACTTCGTTTATACTATACGATATATGCTCAATCCATATCCCGCCAGCCAAATACGACCGTCGGAATCATCTGATGTGGCCTGCAACCTCAAACCTATTTTTTTCAAATGAACCAAGTGGAACACTTCCAGATCATTTTAGGAACCCGCAACATTCACAGATCACTTAAGCATATTTACATTTACAAAAATCACTTAAAGGACTTGTGACAAATTCACGGATCACTCAAGTCACCCGCGACACAGTTCCAGATCACTCAAGTGGCCCTCGGCAAATTTACAGATCAGTTAAATGACCTGCGGCATAGTTCCAGATTCACCAAGTAACCTGGGGCACAGTTCAAGATCACTTAAGTAGCCTGGGGAACACTTAAGCCGACCGCGGTGAAGTTCCACATCACTCAAGTTACGCGCAGTGCATTTATAGATCACTCCTCACCGTCGCCACAGAGAGCAACAGGCCTACAATGGTACGAATACACTCGAATCCCGTTATAACGAACTCCGAAAGACCGGAGAAATCACTTCGTTGTAAAGAAAATAGAGGTACTTGCATTTCTCCTACGTAAACTCATTTGGGGGATTAGAAAAGTGTTCGTCAAAAAGAGATTTTCGCTATAACGGTATTCGTTAAAACGGGATTCGACTGTATTCAATCATTGCACTTCCCTCACTTCACTTCTGAAATACCGCTGAAAAATCAAACAACACTATATGCGCACTCAAGGCTGTTAGGTACACACACACTAACACTTCCAGCACAACTCAATCGGTAGTAACTTGCCCATGGCAATTGATCGGAGTTGAGCTCGGTTTGAAAGAAAGAAAAGAAAGATTTATACAGTCGAATCCCGTTATAAAGAACTCCAAGAGACGGGAGAATTGACTTCGTTGTAACGAAATTTCGTTGTACAGAAATTCCATGTTTTTGCATTGTCCCTATGTAAACATATCCGGGGGGATTTGAAAAAGTGTTCATTAAAACGATATTTTCGCTATAACGGTATTTGTTAAAATGGGATTCCACTGTACAACCCACTTTCAAAACTTCCCTGACTTGCCACGGGAGTTTCAACCACCCAAAAGTTTCAACAACGGTTACTGTTATCAGACAACCCTGAATTGATTCGACTAAACTCTTGTTTTTCCATAAGCCAGTTAAGCAAGCCTGAAAAATTCACGTAATATAATTACCCTTTCAGAGTGGCTGAGCGAAAACAGTATATTCCGCAAAAGTGCTTCAAAGAAACGGAAACTTTCGGAATTTTCCCAGATAAGGTGGGGATACCCAATCATGGGACGCCAAAAAAAAAAAAAGTGTGCGCATACATACACACACACACACAAATGGCAAATGATTCATCAACCTCCGATGAAAATGCAATTATCACGTGGATAATTAACCCCCAACCGAATTATCATCCAACACCGAAAACGGACGAATTCCGGAAATTAACACGGCGTTCTTGTGCTTTTTTCCCTTCCCCCGACATACGATAATCGGATTTTCCGTCCAGACGTACATTTAACGCCTCTGATGTACCAACCCACGTTTTACCACAATAATATACTGATTTTCCATAATCACGTGGGTACAATAATTTCCCGTTTAAAAAAAAAAAGGGACTTTCCGGGAAAGGGGGAAAATCGATACGAATCGTGAAAACTGATGCGAAAGAATCATTACACGTAATTACTAGTATTAATCTAAATATCAGGGGGAAGCTAATGTTCTTCGGGAGGAGAACGAACGCCAAAATACTCACAAAAAATCAATTTAAGTTTGTCAAAAATCCTGTCCCAGAAGAGGTTCTTACCGCCAAGTCGTCTCAAAGTGTGGGCCTACTCGGTAGGGCAGGTGGGTAGGGAACCTAATGTTAACGAAGTCATAACTAGGGGCCCGGAAGTTTGGGCACTAAAAGCGTCGCAGAAGTCCTGTTCCAGAAGAAGTTCTTACCGGCTAAGTCGTCTCAAAGTATGGGCCTACACGGTAGGGCAGGTAGGTAGGGAACCTCGTGTCAACGAAGTCATAATAACTAGGGGCCCGGAAGTTTGGGTACTAAAAGTGTCCCAGAAGAGGTTCTTACCGGCTAAGTCGTCTCAAAGTATGGGCCTACACGGTAGGGCAGGTGGGTAGGAAACCTCGTGTTAACGAGGTCATAATAACTAGGGGCCCGGAAATTTGAGCACTAAAAGCAGTCAAAATAGGCTATATTAGTTGTCCGAAAACTTGTTGAAAATTGACTTCGCTCCCTGAATCCGCTGTTTCAATGATAGATTATAATAACTGGCGTAGAAATAGAAAATACCGTCAAATCTCGTTTTAAGGAATTTCGTTACAGCAAAATTCTTGTTTTATCGATTACTTTTCTTGTCCTCCAGATAAGTTTACATAGGAGCAATGCATAAACATGGAAATGAATTCCTTTATAACAAAATTTCGCTGTAGCGAAGTGATTTCTCCGGTCTCTTGGAGTTCGTTATAACGGGATTCGACTATATATATATATATATATATATATATACACACACAACCTCTGACAATAAAGTTCGGTGAATGAAGTCAGAACGGCCGATTTGGCAACACTGGCGAAGCAAAACGCTGCACATGCGTAGCGGCAGGTGTTGATCATCTGCCGCCACCGTTGTTCAGTTGAGCGTCGTTTGTGTTCCGTGAAAGACTTGTTTTACAAAGTGATTGTTTAGTGCGTTGGTTCTTAACTGAGAACAGGAAAATGAACGAACAAAAGATCAATTTCTTGAACTGTATTGTCACTGAGGATGAGTCCTGGTGTCTCAGGTACGACCCTGAAACGAAACGGCAAAGCATGGAATGGCGTTCTCCTGCATCACCTCGTCGGAAAAAGGTCAGAGCAGAAAAATCACGCATCAAAACGATGCTAATCACCTTTATTGATAGTCAAAGCATTATCCACAAGGAATTTCTACCTGAGGGAACGACGATGAATGCTGCAAGGTACATTGAAATTTCGACCCGTTTCATGAAACGTCTACGCAGGGTACGACCTCAGTACGCACAACAAGGTTCATGGTTTCTTGTTCACGAAATGCTCGCCCTCACACAGCCAATATCGTCAAACAGTTCCTGGCCAGAAAGGGGGTGGTGCAAATTGAACATCCACCATACTCGCCAGATCTCAATCCTCCAGACTTCTTCCTATTCCCACGACTCAAACTCGCTTTGAAAGGAAAGAGATTTGACGATATTCCTGACATCTAACGAAACGTGACGAGGCTTTTGAACTCCATCCCAAAAGAAGACTTCTTGCAAAGTTTCCAGGACATGTATAGGAGATCTCAGCGGTGCATAGTAATGGGAGGTGACTATTTCGAAGGACAGTAAGGTAACTTTCGTTAATGTTTCATCTACGTTAATGTTACAGGACTATTCACCAAACTTTATTGTCAGAGGTTATATATATATATAGAAGAATGATACAAATATAGAAGGTCCATGCCGATGAAAATGTACAAGAAATTAACAATTCGGAATTCGTTTATAATCATGAGCCGGAAGATAATCTCGAGACAAATAATACAGTCTTAATACTTCTGATAACGTTTTTTTCAACAAATCATGAAAAACGTTGTAAGAGGGGAAAAATTTTAAACGGGAAATTTCGGTGAGTTTGGTGGAAGTTGGGCCCACGAAAACAAGTCATAATAAGCAGAAAAATATGTGAGATGAATATTTATTATTTTTGCCATAAGTATCATAATATAATTTACATTATGAAAACACTGTATTCACGACTTTATAATCTGAATTTGTAATATTTTACTATAGCGTCATTAAAAAAACGGGTTAATTGTATAAAGAACAGCCGGAACAAAGAAAATTACATGAACGTTCCGTAATACGGGACACAAGTGGTTCGTGAAATGGCTCGAGACCTCGTTTCCAGAAAAGTTTAGAAACTGTTCCATTGCATGCCTCTAAAAATGGCACAATCTCGAAGCGTCACATTCACTTCTAAAAATCCTTCAATGTAAAATATCTAGTCAATACTGCATCTGTGCACGTAGTTTTTCAAACTTATGCCCTCCATTTTCCTGCGCGTATATACAATCGAACATCTCCGATGTATTACAACTTCCCCGTCGAAAACAATCCCAAAGGCAATCAGAAAGTTATTCAAACTGCAGTTATAACATTCCCATCTAGTCTTCGGGTATAATTTGTACCCGAAATAACCCGATTTTGAATGTCTGGGACCGATAAAAGCTTTTACGAAAGTACCTACATGTGTGCCTCAATATCTCTAGTCTCGTGCCGCTTTTCTCTTCCGGGAGCACTTCAGCGGGAAGAATCCCATTCCAGCGGCGTAATAAAGGAACGTTTAGAGTGACGTGTATTATAATATCATCATCCTCTTATCAGCAATTCGACCAACTCGGCTTTTGTGACATCGGTAGAGACTCTACAAGGGATTCGGCAAACGGTGTTATTTGATTTCAATTACGATATGAAAGACTCCGTGTCTACGGTATATAATTCTCTGTATTTGTCTGTCTCATCTAATGTGATCTTAGTAGATACGCCCTCAATATTTATGGTACGTGAAGTGTAAGGAACAGATTTGGCTTGGCGTATTTAATGCTATGGGAAACTGGATTTCTCTGCTGGAGCCGTGGAAAAAATATATTACCATTCGCTGTTGGACTTGTGGACCAGGGGTCTTCAATGTATCCCGAAGATCATTTTCAGAAAATAGTTGAAAACATTTAAAAAAGATTAATTTTTTTAGAATTGATGAAAGAAATAATTTCGGAGTTGTGAAGAAATAATTTCGAAATTGTGAAGAAATAATTTCGATACTGATGAAAGAAATAAAGAAATAATTCCAGAATAAATGAAAGAAATAATTCCCACAATAAATGGAAGAAATGATTCCCACAATAAATGGAAGAAATGATTCCCCCAATAAATGAAAGAAATGATTCCCACAATAAGTGAAAGATATGATTCCCACAATAAATGAAAGAAATGATTCCCACAATAAGTGAAAGAAATGATTCCCACAATAAATTAAAGATATGATTCCCACAATTAACGAAAGAAATAATTTTCTGGAACAGTCCTAAATGAAAGAAATAATTTTCTGGAACAGTCCTAAATGAAAGAAATAATTCCAGAATGAATGAAAGAAATGATTCCAGAATGAATGAAAGAAATGATTCCAGAATGAATGAAAGAAATGATTCCAGAATGAATGAAAGAAATGATTCCAGAATGAATGAAAGAAATGATTCCAGAATGAATGAAAGAAATGATTCCAGAATGAATGAAAGAAATTATTCCAGAATGAATGAAAGAAATTATTCCAGAATGAATGAAAGAAATTATTCCAGAATGAATGAAAGAAATTATTCCAGAATGAATGAAAGAAATTATTCCAGAATAAATTGAAGGATCCGAACCCGCGTCCGCTCCTTGTGAAGGGGCCTTAGACACAGAGCCGCCCTTAGGGGTGTGGTACAAATGCGATCGCACCGGGTCCCGCTTTTTTCGGCCCAGCACTTACGGTAATGATATTTTCTTTCGTGAATTCTGGAATTCTGCAATTTCATGAATTGTGGAAATATTTCGTTCATTGATTATTCTAGTAAATGAACGAAATTCAGGAGCAAAATGATGAAATTCATTTAAAATCAATCAAATCAAAATGATGAAAATTCAGGTCTGGAATTATTTCTTTTATTTATTCAGAATTTCCGTAAATTCTAGAAGCATATTTCTGTTTATTCCAAATTTTCTTCAACTCTGAATTTTCATCAATTATGAGAAAATCAGGAAAATTATTTTTCATTCGTTCTAAATTTTCGTCAGGTATGGAATTATTTCCTTCAATTTTGGGTGAACGCGTGCGTCTGCGCTTGCTGGGATTTTACCTCTGTTAATTATTTTTCTCATATTTGATTCATCGATTCTGAATTTCCATTTGTTCTCAGCCCATTTTTTTTTTTTAAGTCTCAATTTTAATTAGTTCCGAAATTATCTCTTTCATCAATTTAATTTTTTTCTGTAAGAAATTTTCATTAAATTGTTTTGTTAATTAAAATTTAATTTTGTGTCTATATTTTTTCTGTATGGAAATTTTTCAGCATCCCTTTATTTATTTTATAATGTAGGAATTTTTGAATGTGCCGATTCCCCCTTTGCCACAGAATGTATAAAATCGGGATAAGGGTGGGGGCGGAAATTATAAAGATTCCTCTGGCCCATTATTACCATTCCCGCGTCTTGTAAGGGCGGCCCTGCTTAGACATAGGACCCTCCTCTGTGATTTTGCGAGTGACGGATCTTGACTCATGATTCGAGAGATGCTGTTAAGGTGTCTGATCACATTATTCTGTACGTCCAGACCAATTTTGTTTTGATTTTCGTTCCCAATTTCGTTTTTTAAAAACAAAACAAAACATACAGGTGACGGGTCTTATGATTATATTGCGCTTTCACCTTATGTTTGACAAAAAAACTGCGTAAGTATTGATGAATACTACAGTCGAGTCTCGAAACTTCGAGATTCCGGATAATCCGAGGTTCTAAAATTTTTTCGAAATTCCTTGTCAAAATCTCTCATTTTCACCAAGAATTGAGTTGTTTCGATTTATCTCATTCTCCCCATTCTAGCTAAGAATGTGAATAATTTTTTGGTCTTGATCCCTGGAGTACCAAGGTACCACTAAAATAACTATGAAATTTGGTTACGATCCCGAATGAAACTGAGCAGAAACATAACTCATGAGGTTATTTCCAATCTCCAAAACAAACTCTCGGTCACAAATGATTCGAATCTTAACAATTATAAACTTACCCTCCTTCTCCCGACTCTTTCGTACAGCCTCCTGTCCCGACTCCTCTCGACGTCCCTCCTGTCCCGGTCCTTCTTCCGGGACCTGGATCGTCCGCGGGACTCGCTCCTACTTCTCGGATGGGCCATCGCGACCTGTGCTCGGATCCAGCGGGACACTCTCTCCCGCTGGTGTCGGTTGAGGTACCGTTTCTTGAAGAAGAACAGTATGGCTAATTGCTATTAACACTCAAACTCCAACGAAAATTCAACGTTGACGCTTCACGCCACGATCACTTTTTCATCCAGAATTCTTAAGGCATAACAAACGCTTCGACGTCACCGATGGAAGCCGAACCACACAGAAAATAAGCACCGCAGACCAGGAGGTTAATCTCACTCACACGTACGCCATTTTTACTCGCAATGACAGAATATGAAATATCTTCGAGTTAGTTTTTTTCCTTTGAAATAAATAGATGATTGATATGGAAGTGGCCCAAATGCCTCTTGTACCACGTGTGATGTAGGAAAGGGAGTGGGAAAATGCATGAGATCATCACCACATAACAGCGGGCACAACCCGTCGAGATGTTAGACGAGAAACACCAGCGTGTCCGGTGGCCACTGGTACCGAACAGTGATTTTAGATTAGAATTGCTTCGGCATTATCGTATGGCGACAGACGCGGAATCGAAAGGGGGAAGGGATTTCCCGTATCACGTTACGTCTTCCCAGACGTAATAGACCCATATTCGGTGCATTCTTGTACAGTCATAATTTCATTTCGGTACTCGCCGAATTCGATGCAAGTCGTATTTTTATACAAAGGTTTTTAACAGCTGGCTGTTGCGAAGATATATTTTAGAAGGAGAGAAAATTCAATGCCCCTGCGGAGAATCGAACCCACGTCCTTTCACTTTGCGGGTGAACGCTCTGTACTACTAGACTACAGAGGCAACGACTATCTCAATCTTTCCTTGGAGCTCGAGTGCACTGAACGGGATCGTACATGGACGGTCGGATCTAACTCAGGCCAAAGCTTGCTGACAATGCCACCAGATGGCGACTTATCCGAGAATGACGTCACTCTCCGCTATCCATGCAAAGGTTTTAACAGCTGACTGATGCGAAGATATATTTTGGAGAGAAAGAAAATTCAACTAGTGGTCTAGGGCAGTGATTTTCAACCTTTTTCTGTCCATCCCCCCCCCCCCGTTTCAACCATTTCTCATTCCTATGGCTCCCTCTTGCGAACACATGAATAATTTTCCAACCCCCCCCCCCCTTACCCGCCCGTTTCTCCATTAGAAGATAGTTATTCAAAATTTGTCTGAAGTATATAAATATGCTTGAATTTGATTTGATTAATTTTTAATTTATGAAAATAACGAAAGAGCAAAATAAACGTAATAGGAATATAGTAAAAAAAAATAGAATAAATTATTTTGAATCAATGTAAATTCTGCGCTTGAAGACGACACAAAGTCATCAAGTTACTTGTACTGGATGAAAAATTTGTATTATTTCAAATTAGTTTATTTTTGTGTAAATGGGATTATGGTTTCATTGAGAAAATGTCAGTTGTAGCCTCCAATACGCATTCTTGTAGTGATAAAAATCGCAAAAAGTGGTAGAAAGCAGTTTTATTAATTTTATTCTCTTCATGCGGATAGAAGTAGTATATAATAAGGGAGTAGCCACACAGAAATGAATCACAATTGAAAAGTTCAACCTTTCACATCGTTTTCAATAATGTATCAAGGAAATAGGTTCATGTTGTAGCCATGCTATGAACTTAAAAAAATGAACTAAAATACGTGTGAAAATTTTTTAAATATTTGTTTGAAACATTCATTCCAGAGAAATCATGTGCGCAGTCACAGGGACGGATTAACCATTAAGCAAAATAAGCACGTGCTTAGGGCATCAGTACAAAAGGGGCACCACCAAAAAGATATCATATGGTATTTTCTTTTTAATGCACGGATTTTTTTTCAACATCAATCATCCGATAGAAGATCCTAAAATTGTAAGAACACTTGATTGTATAGTTGAAGATCATTATCACAAGAATGGCACGAAAGATGAGAATCTAATAATATTGCAAACGAGACTTCACATTATTGCCAAGTTTTTCGATTAGCTTTTCGCAATTTTCATAAAGTACGCCCAGGGCTGTCTCTTAACATCATCATACGCCCACATATAAAGCGACTTTTCTGGAAGAGGCACTACTACCTACAGCTAAAAATTCCTACCTACCTATTTGGATATTTACTCTTGAAAATCGGAACCAGATCTAATTGCCACTTGGTTGCCAGAAGTTGCTCAGGTGGGCCCACGCAGTAAACCAAGTTCTACAGAATAAGGACGTGATTTTTGTGGGTCATTAGTGGATCAACTGTGTAGTTTGATCCATAGAAGTAAAAGAAATGCTACCAGGTGTAAATTACGAAGTTGAGAATGTATCTAAAAAGAAAAAATACCCAATATATATATAACGGTGAATCGTCAGAAATAAGATATCTATTGGCAGGACCGCAACTGGATACTTGGTTAGCCGGGGCAACTACTTATTTATGCGACCCCCCCCCCCCCGTAATGCTGAAGGATAGGTTGAATGGTTGAATTTGCGCCCCCTTTTGTAATGTGCTTGGGGCACCAGAAACGCCTGCTCCCACCCCCCCAGTTGCGGCCCTGCCTATTGGTAATATTATGGCCATTATAAGATTCAATGGTTCCTCCTTGGAGTGTTGTTACAGCCTTTATCTCATCAACCATTCGTCGTAGTGGTATGGTTCTAATTTTAAAAATTCTCAAAATACGACCAGAAATCACCCTGTACGAGTTTTGAGGATGAAAATACAGTGTACGCAAAATGAAAAATGTAAATTTTTGTACGATCCCCCCCCCCTAATTTTGAATCAGACAGTTGTTGCTCTTTCTCTTCTGAGCCCAACGAACAAATTACATGTTTTTAACTGCATTATTCCGTGAGATATTTAAATTCAAAAATGGGAGACAGGTCCTTGCTTAGGAGAATTTTGTGGCCCAATGTAAAAAAAAATTTTCGGCTCCCTCTAAAAACATTTTATGTAGTTGTTCCCGACTTACAAACTTTTCGAGTTGCGAACATAAATCTTGGAGGGGAATTTTTTTTCAGAGAGAACGCATTTTATTATTCTTAATTTTTTTCATTATTTCAGGAACGCGTTGATGGTCTGGATCGTAATCAAACACGATCCATTGAGAGAGAAGGGCATTTAAATTAATTTTGCAAAATTCATAGATTATTAATAATAATTAGCGCGTGGTCCACCTGCTGACACTTCATCGTGGCTCGAATCATATTGAACAGACATCAGTTTTTTGTCATACTTTTAAAGCGCTTCATCATCTCTTTATCAAATATACGTTGCAATTCGATAACTTTGATCATTTTTCGAATTTTTTATTGCTATTTTTGTGTAATTAATGTAAATTAGTAGAAGTAAAGGAACCAAGTACTGGAATTCCATGACCCCCCACAAGAGTGGGGCTGACAGGCAGGATCGTCGTAATACCATCATAGGCCCCGAGCCAAGGGACTTTTCGGAGGCCCTGCATGAAAAATTCTCGAAAAATTCAACTACGTCTCGTTTTTCTGAAGACCACATAATCCGTGTTTTCACTTATTTGTTCGATCATCCATATTGTCCGAATGTTTTTGTGGAAAGAAATAATTATTTTTTCTACATAAAATCGATTATTTCAAATGTACAATTTTTGTTACCAAAATGTTCGTCTCATAAAAAAATTTTATGCCAAAAAGCAACAAAGAACTCTTCCCTATCTCTCTTTTATCATCTCATGAGTTGCCTGAAATTTCGAGATTAAATGGCAGCACCAACAGTATATAAATCAAGCCTGTGGAGAGAGTAGGACGTCAGCGGTCTCCGCCTTGGCAGTGCTGAGAACAATGTCCCCCAACATCTTTCGTCGGAACATCACGTGACTCGGTGAAAACAAACACGACCCCCCCCCCACCCTGTTATTTTCTTATGGCATAAATAGGAGTTTAAAACAATAAATGAAAAAATAATTTCAACTTGGACGAGATAATTCCAAAATTAATGAAAGTTATAATTTCAGCATTAAAGAAAGATTATGGCAGCATTAATGGAAGAACATATTCTAGAATTAATGTAAGAGATAATTACAGCATTGACAAAAGTGATAATTCCAAAATTAATGAAAGAATTAATGAAAGCGATAATAATAAAATTAATGAAAGATAATTCCAAAATTAATGAAAAAGAGATAATAATAAAATTAATGAAAGATAATTCCAAAATTAATGAAAGATAATTCCAAAATTAATGAAAGATAATTCCAAAATTAATGAAAAAGAGATAATAATAAAATTAATGAAAAAGAGATAATAATAAAATTAATGAAAGATAATTCCAAAATTAATGAAAGATAATTCCAAAATTAATGAAAGATAATTCCAAAATTAATGAAAATGAGATAATTCCAAAATTAATGAAAGAATTAATGAAAGAGATAATAATAAAATTAATGAAAGAATTAATGAAAGAGATAATAATAAAATTAATGAAAGAATTAATGAAAGAGATAATAATAAAATTAATGAAAGATAATTCCAGAGTGAAGGAAAGAGATAATTCCAAAATTAATGAAAAAGATAATTCCAGAATGAAGGAAAGAGATAATTCCAAAATTAATGAAAAAGACAATTCCAGAATTAATGAGATATAATTTCAGAATCAATGACAGAAATAATTCCAGCATTAATAAAAGAAATAATTTCAGCATTAATGAACGAAATAATCTCAGCATTAATGAAAGAAACAAATCCAGAATTGATGAAAGCAATTATTTCAGAAGTAATGAAAGAAATAATAATTAATAAAGGAAATAATTTCAGAATTAATGAAGGAAAATTCAAGAAATGATGAAAGAAATGATTCCGGTATTAAATGAAAAGAATTTAATTTTTTTTCATCTCTCTTTAGATGAGTTCTTCTAACTATCCTTTTTTTAAAACTTTAAAACCCAATATTTAGAGACCGAACTAAACATTGCTATGGACAAATCGACAGGCGGGAAGTTTGTTTTCACGGAGTGACGTAATTTCCTCGCATTTGATGTCGTTTCAGTCGTGGTGGCTGGATGCGCCCTCTAGTAATAAGTCCGAGCATTCTTTTTTTCTCTTTTTTTTTAAGTAATAAGTCCGAGCAGTAATGTCGTCTGCTTCTCTCCAGGTTACTCGTTTCGGGCGTCTCCTTGAGTCCTGAAAAAATTACTGAACTGGTAGTTTGAACTTCCAGTTCTGTTTGTGAGCTTTAGCTTGTAGGGAACCGACTTCTTCTCTGTCGTCTGCTCATTAAGAGGCTCTTTGTTTTGGACGTCTCCTTATGCTCAAATAAAATAACCGAACTTATAGTTTCCATTTCCAGTTCAGTTCACGAGCTTTGTTTATAAGGAATTGAGCCGAATAAGGAAAATAGTTTTTTTACTTTAAACTTCATCATCACCACATGAGTCGCTTTTAAATTTGACATTAGATGGCAGCACATTACTATAAAGTGCAGTGTGGAAAAATTCACTTTTTACGATCTTACCTGTCGTCGGACGTCTTATGTGGAGGTCTTATGTTTTGGATGTCTCCTTGGGTCTTGAAAAAATTACTGAACTGGAATTTTGATCTTTCAGGTCAGTTTATAAGTTTTTTTTATAAAGAGCTAGCTGAATGAAGAATTTAGTTTTTTACACCTGAGCTTCTCGTCATCACCACATAAGGCACTTCTGATTTCGAAAGTAGGTAGCAGCACCAACAATATTTTTAAAAATGAATTTCTTAAAGTATTCTAGAGTATTAAATTAATTTTAATTCCCTTTTAAAATTGTTAGTGCCATTGTGAATTCGCGGCAAATGCTACAAGGCAAAAAAAAAAGAAAAAACTGCTATTGGCGGACGGCGTAACATTTCGAGTCACCCGGTATATACGGATTTTGCCATTACGTAACGCAGTGACAAAACTGTTCATGTGAACATAATAATAATTCATTATCAGGATTTCAAGCCCATCGGAAAATATAAATAAGGGGCCATTCTAGTATTACGTAAGCAGATTTTCAGCCATTTTTGACCCCCTTCCCTCCCCCTTGTCCGCAAAACACTGATCCCCCTCCCTTCCCTGTCAGCAAAATTTCGTCAGCAGCTTAGAATATTTCATATCTTCAAAAAGGGGTGGTTAATGACGTAAGCAACCTTCAACCCTACCCCCTTATCATCAAAAGTCAGCAAATCCGAAACCCCCTCCCTCCCCTCGATGCTGCCGCAATACTTGAATGACCCCTAATCAGATTTTCAAATAAGAAAATTATCAGTTTGTTGACTTCAATTTCGATACGGTGAAAATCTGATATTTCGTTGGATGACAAGCTGCCTTCAAGTGGCTTTTTGGTTCGTAATGTGGCCGCTCTCTCGCAGGCGAACGAAGCAACGTGCGAGTTGGCTTAAACACAACACAATATTTCACATAATAGGCTCTACTATATTTAATATACAGGGCGCATAGATAACGGGGGCATATCGAATTTTAATGGCGAACCATTGGTCCTAGAGGCATACTTCCAGTTGGAAAAAGTACCCGAATAATGTGTAGTACTCTGATATTTGATTCATGTTGCCAGGGGTTATATAGTTATTAAAATAAAAATGTTAACTTTTTATCTGGACACCCTGTGCCCCAAAAACCCAATTGGAAAGTTGTTTCCCGGTCTCCAACAAAAAAATTCATCGTTCCTAAGTGCAATATTCACTGAGATATTCGAAGAAGGTTGGGAAAAAAAACAGCATTAAATGCGAGGAAACCAGTTTACCCGCATTTAATGCTGTTTTTTCTCCCCCAAATTTCCTCAATTTTTCGAATTCACATATCTCGGTTGTCATTGTTCTTGAAAACGTGAAATTATTTTAGTTGCCATCGGGAAAGACAGAGCAAAAACTTCTTAATCGGGTTCTTTGGCACAAGGGGATGGTATAAAAAGTTTTTTTTTTTAATTTTATAACTATACAACCCCTTACAACATGAATGACATATCTGAGTTGGGCACGTGATTCGGATACTTTTCCTAGTTGGGTATGTCTTTAAGACTAACGGCTCGCAAGTAGTGCCATACGCCCTGTTACCCATGCAGTCTGCATATACACGTAAAAAAATACAGTCGACTCTCGTTTTAACGAATACCGTTATAACGGAAAAAATATCGTTTTAACGAAAACTTTTCTAATCCCCCCCGGATAAGTTTACATAGGAACAATATAAAAATCTGAAATTTAACGAAATTTCTTTATTACTCCGGTCTCTTGGAGTTCATTATAATGGGGTTGACTGTATTCCCACCAAATAAATATGATATTTTTGCAAATTTTGATGAGCAAGCAGTCCTTTTTATAAGGATTATGTCATTTTACTTTTATAAATTTAAGAAGGAAACAAAAGAAAGAAAGGGTTGGGAGAAAAAAAGAAAAATGGCCAAGAAGGGGATTCGGGCCTCACTCTCAGTTTTATGACAAAATTTCACATTTATGAGACGTTTGACTACGGTCACGATCAACCTCTATATATAGCTCTTTCAATATCAAAATATTTCATTTATACGAAGCGCAATTTCAATTATTTGGCATTTCCATTTTGACTCGAACTCCAAATCTTTGGCATTTAGACATCATTTCCAACTATCAAATCCACGAGGTTTTTGCAGATCGTGAAAAATGCGTCGCTGAATTGGTTTTGCATGCGTATTATCAACAACACTAAAAACCGCAAATTTTAGGTTGACAGATACAAAGATACGCATTGAGCGGATTATGGACATTTCAAAGTGAAGACTTGCGTGAGAATTTATTGCACTTTTCTGAGAAATCAACAGACGCAGTGAGTCTCAAATAAACGGATTTAAATTGCTTTAAATGTGGTCATACGTCCATTTAGAATTTTTTTTTCCTTATGCCCACAACATTGTTCTTGCAGGATAGGAAAATTGTATTGAAATTATTTGGGATGTTGCAGGCCAGTAGTAGGGCAGTTAACAGGAAGCATTACAGTATAGATTAAAAAAACTTTAAAGATGTGTCAATTTAGAGGAAGTCCCAGTACATTATCTGCTTGGATTGCATATAGAAACCAATCAGCACAAACCAAATGACATTAAGACCGTCTTAAATATGTTTAAAATCACGTTTTTCCTGTTCAATTGAAATGAATGGCATATGAACTGGAATATCCTAGGGCCCCCCCCCCTGAGGCCATATGGCCCCCGGTTGAGAACCACTGGTCTAGGGCAAAGCCGCTGAAAGACTCTTAATGCATCTTTGGTCTAGGGCGTTCATCCGGAAAGTGAAAGGACGTTGGTTCGATTACCCGCAGGAGCAGTTGAATTTTCTCTCTTTCCAAAATATATCTGTGAAAAACCTTTATAAGGATAGCGGAGAGTAACATCTTCGGATAAGTCGTATTTTGACGATAAAAGCCTCAGCACATTGTTAATCTTCAGCGCGCTCCATGATCTGAGAATGATCTAGATTTTTTTTTCAGTCCTCAAAATGATATATAGAGAAGGTACTCATATACAAGGTGTCCTGTAAGTGCTGATGCGGCCTTTATCTCATGAACTGTCCATCGTAGAGGTATAGTATCAATTTTAAAAAATGCTCAAAAGGCGTTCAAAAATTACCCAGTAAGAGTTTTGAGAGTGAAAATACAGTGTGTCACAAAATAAAGAATCTAAATTTTTAAACTGTTCCCCCCACCCCATGTGTTCTAACTTCCATTAGGAAGTTTTTCCCCTATCTCTCAATCAATTTAAGAATTAATAAAAATTCACATTTAATGAAAAAATTTCAGAATTAATGAAAAAAATATCTGACAGAAAAATAATTTAAGAATTGATGAAATTCATATTCAATGGAAAAAATAGTTTCAGAATCAATGGAAATTCAAACTTCAATATAATAATGTTAGAAAATAAATAAAATTCTCCAAATATATTAAGACGTTCCATTTCATTCGACGTCGTGGACCCATTAGAAACACCCATTAAGACGCCACTGTGTGTGAATCTAGATCAGAGATCTTCAACCACTCTCTAGCCGCGGGCACTGCCTGTACACATCATGAAAAGAAGAGCACCCATACGGCAAATTTAACTTACAAATGCATGAAATTTGAATCCTTGAATCCTCTTAGGCCGAGAAGAAAAGTCCAAGTTCCTAAACGCAATAGTCGCTGAGATATTCGAATTCAATAAATCGGAGAAAAGTTGGGAAAGGACAGCATAAAAATGCGGGAAAAGAGCGTTGTCCGTTAGTTTTTGTTGTTTTTTAGATCTGGAATTTTGCGAAGCGTCCATTTCTCAGATCCGGAATTTTATGAAGGGTCCAGAAACCCGAATATCGACACACCACTGGTCATTTAGACCAGTTGAACACCCACCCGCCACAGTTCTTTCAGTACATGCATTTAAATTCCGATATAATCCTATATTTTTTGGAGAAGATCAAGTTTCTTGGACCGTGATAGTTCGACCCTAAAGACCCAAATACTTTTTAACAAAAACTGCAAAAACTTCTCAACCAAAAAAGGAAAGATAAAATTCCTTTCTTTTTGTGGAAGAAGGGAGAAAAAACTATTAGTGCCACGTACAGCGTGGGGCCATCATTTAAACAAGTCCAAGGAATAAAACACAAAAAACATAAAAATTACATCAAGAGAAGCAAGGGAGAGGAGAATAATAGATAGTAGAGTTGCTCTACATTATCCCACATTTCTTATCCCGGGGTAAGGAAAAGAGAAATTTCTTCTCTTCCTTATTCTCACTTTTACCTGCTCTCATCCTTTTAGTAAAGCAAAGAAAAAAAAATAAAAGAATTGGCGATCACACCACCAACAACAAGCGAAAAAGCCATAACAACGCCAGGCTTTATCCCGAATGAGATCGTTAACCACGAGATATATTTATACAGCGATAAAGCCACATTGCGGCTCTCTCTTTCTCTCTCATTCATATATATTTATGCCTTCATTAATATTGTTCAGGGATCGGTAAATATGTGTTGTTTCTTCTGATAACCCATTAAGGTAGAATTGTTTATCATCTTAAGCAGCAAATGGTGTCTTTAGCGCCGTACTTACGTACCTGTACATGTATCTGGGTTTCTCCAGCATAAGAAGATTATCGCGATGTTTTATAACGTGGATTTGTCGCATTATTAGCAGTTTACAAATGTTCTTTATATTGTTTTTACGAGTCAAGGGGCATCCGGCCCGAGGGCTCAGTGTGTGGTTCGGAGCAGATGATATTCCGGCCCAGCAAGGGATTTCGCTAACATAAATATTTGTCTAATACATAGTTTCCCAACCCTTTTTTGTCCCATCGCCAACTTCTTCAGAAATTTTTTTCTCCCATCGCCTCCTAACCCATAGGATCCTATGTTATACCCTTAGCTTCTACCGCCACCCTGGAACATCCCATCGCCCCCCAGGGGGAATTAACGCCCATGTTAGGAATCACTGGTTTAATATTATAATTCGAAACAGATGATACATTTCAGAAAATTTAAATACGGGACATGTTTTTTTTCGGTGAGATATGAAATTAAAATATATTGGCGTGGATATACAGGGTGTTTTATAATCAAAATTCCCGAACTTTGAATAAGTTATATTAACTGCAAATGATGACATACATGGTGCAGTTACTTTCCTCCTAAGTCAGTGGTGTCCAAGTTTTTTATGATAAAAAAAGACAGTATTCCGGCCCAAAGAGAAGTTTCGAAACATATTTTCATAATATTTTGATCTAGTTTCCCACACAGAGGAAATAGTCTTCTTCATGGTTTTCACAAGGGTGAGGCTGATAGGGCTCCAGTCTTAAGACCCGGGATAATTCTCATTTTTTTGTTTTGCCACGCTATAAATTCGCCACAGAAAGACTATAAAAAGTCTAGCTTGGGGGCGCAGCAAAGATTCCAGTCTAAGTGCCCAACTCCATAATGTGGGGGGGGGGGGCATGATCTTATTAGAGGAGAGTACCTAATACCTACCAGGAATTTAAAATACAGGATATTTTTTTCCCTTTGGGGTGAGTTGTCAAAAGTCAGATTTGTCCATTCCGCGGGTCTCATACGGCCAAAAAAAAATATATTATAATATATTATAGCGGCTCAACGAGTAAATTCAAAATATATTTCATAAATACAGTATTTTAATATATTTCAGGACAAAGATGTTACCTTCTAGGAAATTAAAACATATTTTTTTATTAGTGAGATGTCACATTAGAAAGCAGATGCAGAATTGATGGGAATCTGTTGTGGCCAGCCCGCGGGGTCTCATGCGGCACGGAACAGGTAATGAGTAATTTCAAAGTATATTTCCCCGAATTAATATTCTAATACGGTTTCGGAGAGATTCTCACACTTTACGGAAAACCAAAATACGGGACATTTTTTCCTTGCTGAGATGTCCAATTAAAACAGATTTTTCGAAATTCCTATGAGCCAAATGTGTCCAACCTGCGAGTCTCGTGCGGCACAGAACAGGTATTACAGCGGCCCTACGAGTAATTTTTTTGACTAATTCTTTAAACTTTGTTCTAATAATATACTAATATGGTTTCGGACAGAGAGGCGGCGTACGAATCCGTCCCGTTTTGCCTGTATCTGCAGTATACGGCGTAACTACAGTAGATGACCTTCCGAAATGTGGATTCGAAATGTTGCCGTCCATCTTCCGCATAGAACGACACTCCGCATTCACGACTTGGAGGATGGATCACCACAGAAAACCAACTTGAACCGACCATTAATTCGCCACCCGCGGCCTAAATTTCCGGGTTTTAGGCTATCAAAAAGCGAGGTACGTACATGCGCAAAGTCTACTTCAAGGTAGAAATAAATTTCCGTCAAGGACTTACCATTTCCTCGACGGGCTCCATAAAAGCCTCGGCCATGGGGCTTTTCGCAGGCACGTGACCATTAGTTTCACAATCACCATTCTCCATCGTGTTATTCAGTTCCACTTCCCTGTCGAAAAATAAAACCGAAATATTAGTAAAGGGGAACAATACGGAGCCCCGAGCTCCAGGAGAAGCTTCGAGGCAGTAAGATGTAGAAGCTCACAGGGAGATGTAGAAAATCTGGAACAGGATCATTCATCTGCCTAGGAAGGGGGAGGGGTGCAGGGACGTCTTAACGCTCATAAATTTTTCCTGGCGTTAAATTTGAATTTCATTAATTCTGAACTTTTCTGGCATTTTTCTGAATTCTTATCAATTTTGGATATTTGTTTTGGGGCCGTTCAAGTATTACGTCATCATCGATGGGGGAGGAGGGGGTTTCCGATTTGCTAACTTTTGATGACAAGGGGGAGGGGGGGTTTGGATAATGCTTACGTCATCAACCACCCTTTATGAAAATATGAGTTGGATTCAAAGGGGCAGAGCTGATGACGACATTTTGCTGACAGGGGGGCGGAGGGGGGGGGGTCAGCGTTCTGCTGACTTTTGCTGACAAGGGGGGGGGGTCAAAAATGGCTAAAAATTTGCTTACGTAATACTTGAATGGCCCCTTTCTTGTTTTTTGGCATTTTCTCTGATTTTCTTTTTTTAAATTTGAGATTTTTTTCTAGCATTTCTGAAATTTCATTAATTTTTTCAAATTTCCCTCTCAAATGGTTTCAGAATTTTTACATTGTTTCTGGATTTTTTTTATCGCATGCGTATCTGAATTTTTAATATAATTCTGCACTTTTTCTTCCTTTTCGTTTCTGAAACTTTTTGAAATTTAGTCTGAGTTTCTATGATTTCAGAAAAAAAAATAATTTGTTTTTGTTAGTTGTTTCTGAATTTTCATGAAGTTTGAAATTTTCCCTCACATTAACTTTAAATTTTCATTAATTCCGAACTTCTGTCACTTTTTTCTGAATTCTTATCAATTCTGGATTTTTCTTTCTGAATTTTTTTTCATAATTTTGACATTTTCCTGTAATTTCCGAATTCTCATTAATTTTGACATTTTCCTGCCATTTCCGAATTCTCATTAATTTTGACATTTTCCTGCCATTTCCGAATTCTCATTAATTTTGACATTTTCCTGCCATTTCCGAATTCTCATTAATTTTGACATTTTCCTGCCATTTCCGAATTCTCATTAATTTTGACATTTTCCTGCCATTTCCGAATTCTCATTAATTTTGACATTTTCCTGCCATTTCCGAATTCTCATTAATTTTGACATTTTCCTGCCATTTCCGAATTCTCATTCATTTTGACATTTTCCTGCCATTTCCGAATTCTCATTAATTTTCAAATTTTTCTGGCATTCCGAATTCCAATTAATTTTGACATTTTCCGGCCATTTCCGAATTCTCATTAATTTTGACATTTTCCGGCCATTTCCGAATTCTCATTAATTGACATTTTCCGGCCATTTCTGAATTTTAATTAATTTTGATTTTCCGGCCATTTCCGAATTCCAATTAATTTTGACATTTTCCTGCCATTTCCGAATTCTCATTAATTTTGACATTTTCCTGCCATTTCCGAATTCTCATTAATTTTGACATTTTCCTGCCATTTCCGAATTCTCATTAATTTTGACATTTTCCTGCCATTTCCGAATTCTCATTAATTTTGACATTTTCCTGCCATTTCCGAATTCTCATTAATTTTGACATTTTCCTGACATTTCCGAATTCTCATTAATTTTGACATTTTCCTGCCATTTCCGAATTCTCATTAATTTTGACATTTTCCTGCCATTTCCGAATTCTCATTAATTTTGACATTTTCCTGCCATTTCCGAATTCTCATTAATTTTCAAATTTTTCTGGCATTCCGAAATCCAATTAATTTTGACATTTTCCGGCCATTTCCGAATTCTCATTAATTTTGACATTTTCCTGCCATTTCCGAATTCTCATTAATTTTGACATTTTCCGGCCATTTCCGAATTCTCATTAATTTTGACATTTTCCGGCCATTTCTGAATTTTAATTAATTTTGACATTTTTCGGCCATTTCCGAATTCTCATTAATTTTGACATTTTCCTGCCATTTCCGAATTCTCATTAATTTTGACATTTTCCTGCCATTTCCGAATTCTCATTAATTTTCAAATTTTTCTGGCATTCCGAATTCCAATTAATTTTGACATTTTCCGGCCATTTCCGAATTCTCATTAATTTTGACATTTTCCTGCCATTTCCTAATTTTCATTAATTTTGACATTTTCCGGCCATTTCCGAATTCCAATTAATTTTGACATTTACCTGACATTTCCAAAGTCTCATTAATTTTGACATTTACCTGCCATTTCCAAAGTCTCATTAATTTTGACATTTACCTGCCATTTCCAAATTCTCATTAATTTTGACATTTACCTGCCATTTCCGAATTCTCATTAATTTTGACATTTTTCTTTCATTTCCGAATCTTCATTAATTTTGAAATTTTTCTGGCAATCGCTTCAGAATTTTCTAGTTTCCGAAATATTTCCTGTCACTTTTCCAGAATTTTTATCTATTCTGAAATTCCGGAATTTTTTCCGGGATTTCTACATTTCAAGCAATTCCGAGGATTTTCTGAGTGGATTTTCAGTGATTTACATCCGAACGCCCATGTTGGGAATCACTGATGTAAATAGGTCTCGTCCGGAAAACCGTATGCTTGGTGCTGCCATCTTCACGTTATTATGGAAACCAATATCTTTCTCAGCTGCACCTTTCTCAAATATTTGGAGTCGACATTTTCAAAAAGATTGGTATTTTATTTTTTGACTCACCTATTGGATAGTTTGGGCGACAGGTTGGCCAGGGCGCTGTCCCGTTCCCTTTTCATCTCGCTGTACTGCCGCAGTGCCGAGTCTCGCTCCTGGACAGCGGCCGCATTTTCTCTGAGGACAGAATCGCGTTCCTTCAGGGCTAGCTCCAGGCCCAGCTTCAAGTTATGCGTCGAATTCGTGACATCGGCACCTGAAAGAGAAATTTCGTATCTTATTGTAAAATAAACTATCAGAAATGCTCTGTGGGAAATATTAATATCAATTGAATTATACACTCACACACTTGATGTCCCTTAAAGCCACCTTGGTCATGGTAAGACACATTTTAAAGTCATGGTAAGACACATTTTACAGTCAGAAAGTGGCGCAAAATAAAAAATCATGGCGCACTTCCGACACAACTCAATCAGTAATAAATTGCCCAAGGCTATTGGCCGGAGTTGTCCCAACCTTCTATAGCACAAAGCCTCCGCGCGAAGCTCGTGACGTGACTGAAGTCGCCCATTTCACCTATAGTCATTGGATATATTGCAAAAAACGTGAAGATTTCGCATACGTCGGCCTGCTATACCCAATGGCTACAGGTGAAACGGACGACTTCAGTAACGTCACGAGCTTCGCGCGCAGGCTTTCTGCTGTAGAAGTTGTTGGTTGTGCTCGGTTTGTGAAAGAAAGGGAAAATTCAGAAATGAGCTACTCGTACACCCTTCATTTTATAGGACTCTGATTTGCGTATTTCCGGTAATTTGCAACCGTTCAGGACAAAAAATTAAACTATTTTATGTTGCAAAAAAAAATCCCCCTTCATGAGAATCACTTTCTCGCAATTCGCATTCAAATGTACCCATTCCTTACATTTTTAAGCAACTTACGAATTTATGAGCCACCCAGTACCTTTTTATAATACTGCAACAAATTTTAATTACGGTTTCAAAACTGAATTACGAATTGATCGTTTACTTTTGACACAACAACTCAAATTTCTCACTTCCGAAATTGGTGATCTTATAAGCGGAACAAAAAGTTATGTGGACGAAGAGTTTCCGTTGGTCTTTAACTTATTGTCGTAAATCTTATTTTTAAAACAATTATTCTACAAAAATGCCTTTAAACTCTCAAATGTGATATCAAAACACTCTTTAACACAAATTTTATTCAAAACGGTCAAGGCAGCAATATCGTCGTTAAAAAAATAATGCAGTACAGTTAACGATGATGACTATTTAATAAAACTGTAGTTGTGTTACAAGGCCGTAGCGGGCGGGGGGGGGGGTCTGGTTCACCCCTCCCCGCTACGGCCTGTCCCCAAATTCCCCCCCCCCCCCGAAATGTAAGAAAATTACCGAGAAAAGGGAAAAAGATGGCCAAATCTATTGTTCTATCACTTCGGTCCCCCCCGAAATGAAAGTGCCCCCACCGAACCGGAATTTCTAGCTACGGGCCTGTTATGTTAATAGTACAGGGTGGGCAAAAAGTCCGTAGAAACTTTAAAAATGAATAAAATTGAAATGACGGCTTTGGGGTTACGGGAATTTTTTCAAGACAGGAAAAAAAAAAAACCCTCAAAAAACAGCCGATAGGCGGCACTGGTACGAGCGACTTTGGTGGAAATATGCAAATGCGACGGTAATAAGAACTTGCTCTCCTAATCCCCAATCAGTTCACCGTTGTAAACCGTGTATGTGGACCTGCTGCACTCTGCCGTTGCTTGATTTGTGACTCGCCTTCAATGTGTTATCCCCTGTGGCGGTGGTCATGTGGGACACATACTGCTGAAAAAACGATTTTGAGGCATTCCGTTCGTTATTTGCGTATCTTTTCTTTGATTTGTGTGCGTCAGCGCCACTTATCGGCTGTGTTTTTAGTAATTTTTTTTCCGTCTTGAAAAAAATTCCCGTGACCTATCGATGCTAACCCTGCAAAACCGTTTTTTACTTCGGTTATTTTTCCGGTTTTTATGAATTTTTAAAGTTTCTACAGTTTTTTTGCCCACCCTTTATTTTTCTAAAACAAATAAGTTTTTAGCAACAATACTTTTACAGTATAACGAATGTTTTAATATATAATAGGCAATGGTATTTCACTGATAAAGTTAAACAATGATCAATTTGTGTGTGTGTGTGAGAGAGAGAGAGATCGAATGTTTAATTCTCAATTCGAACATCTGAGGGAAATAGTTGACTATGATGCTGACTGCTTAAGGAAATATAGGAGGCCCAAACAAATTGGGCGCCTTACATGGGAGAGTTTGTAAAGATGTTTTCTTCTGCAAATCTCATTGTATACATACTATTTTAATACATAAATTCTCTCATTCAATTGTATATACTCACATTACTTGCATACTCTGTATCTATCCACTTTTGACATTTATTTGCATCTTCTTGAATTTTGTATATACACATATATTTCCCAATTGAACTTTGACCTGCATATGATGTACATATGAAACAGGTGTAAAAAAAGAGCGAGATGACTTTTCTGAACTTTGGATTGTTTTGCTTACATAAAATTTGTCAATAGTAAATCCCCATTAATTTCTGATGCACTGAGTTGAAACAGAACTTTGTTACCTGTATTGCATTTTTGATGTTATTGCTGGGGTTTTTTGCGTCACGACTCCCATGTGATGTTTTTTCCCCCCATTCCACTTGGAATAGATGTTGCTAGCTGCAAATTGTGTGGCCTGCTTCTGTGAACTGTGATGACATTTGCCTGCTTATAGCCAGATAATGACTTTAAACCAATTTGACCAGTTCTTTTTGCATACACTACACATTCATACAAACACATATCTATGTACAAACATGGACACATTTTCTTCTTCACAGGCCTTCTTGGCCAGTTTTTATGCCGGCAGTTGGCCCTCACAGGCTGGGAATCGGCTCAAAATTCAATTCTGGTCTGGTCTGGTATTTCACTGATAAAACTACAACAAACTACTTGGCATGAATAAATTTTTGAACGTTTTTCCCCCCCCCCTCCCGTCCTTCCCTACTACTGGAGGATGGAAGTATGCACAGAAATGTAAAAATAAACAGGTGGTTAATAAAAAATGAAAGCTAAAAATTGGGGGGGGGGGGTGGTTCCAGACTTGAATTTGACCAACCTTTATAAAGCAAAAGGTTGAGATTTCATGAACTCAATCTTATTTAAAATTAAATTTTAAAATTTAAATTTCAAAATTTTTTTGTTTCATTTCAAAATTTGCTTCATTTCATGAATTGAACAGTTTCCGTTATTTTTATTCAATCACATTGATGTCATGGTATTTTATCACGCGCCCAGGCTGCGTTCAATGCATTTCTTTTTTGAAAATTTACAAAAAATTAAGTATCTAAGATATTAAAAACGTCATACCAGCATAGGATAGCGCATACAATCAAGAACATGTGTAAAAAAATTTGGATTAAATCGATCATTTAAATAGTATTGCTAATGATATTTCTATTAGAGCAGCGATTCTCAATCTTCATTGACTCGCGGAGCCCTTTTTCATAAAAACAATTCTATGGTGGAGCCCCATAGTCCAATTTTTTAATTATCATCAAAGTTACTCTGTGTGTGTGTTTTTATTTTTCTCAAGTGGCCGCGGAGCCCCTGGAGAGTGCACAAGGAGCCCTAAGGGCTCCGTGGAGCACCGGTTGAGAACCGCTGCATTAGAGCATAGTTAAATGGCATGACCAGACCAGACCAGACCAGCATCAGAATTTTTCCCCCATTCCCAGCTCCAAAGGGCTGATAGTGGGAATAAAGACGGGCCAAGATAGGCCTATGAAGAGGTGAAAAATGTGTATGTCAGTTAGTGAGTGCATGTAGGTTTAAAAGAAAGAAATTTTTTTTTTTTTTTTTTTGTCAATTTCGAGGGTTCTGGTCATGGCTGAAATGAATTAAGCCCAGTAATTTTTCTCCGAAAAAATGCCACCACAAGTCATCAGGTTTCAGAAGTGAGCTGAAAATAAAGTCAGTTATAGCACAAAAATGGTAGGTGGATCATCATGTAAATTCTATGCAAGTTCCGAGAGGTCCATACATTAACTGCTCGACTGAGCCATTTTCAAAGACTCCTACTTCGAAAGTAGCCCATTGTCGTTCGGGTGAAGATATTTTTTTTTTTTTTTTTTTTTCAAAGTTTTGATATAAATAAGTTTGCAAAGAGAATAAATAGGTGCCACAAAAATGATAGAATATATAGGTGCCAATAAATGAAAAAATATATAGGTGCCAAGATTAACAATATGAGGACCAGATGAATATATAGGGTCCAAAGATTAAATAGGTGCCAAAATACACAAAAATTCAAAGAAAAGAAGAGACTTTATATATACACTTTATACAGATGATGATTAGTACCTTAGATTTTCCCAACGAAGATGGAAAATTTGTTTGGGTCTTCTATAAATTTTCCTCCGTGCATTTGATCGAGGCGGAAGAGCTTCATCATAATCAACAATATCTTTTATATGTTGAAATTCGGAGTTACTCATTAGCTCAAATTGATTTTTATTGAGTTGTTTTATGTAGGAAAAAATTTTTGGAAGTGACAGGTCTTGGTGAATGTTGTAATTACGAATGAAATAAGGAGCTCTAACAAATCTCCTTAAAATTTTGTTCTGCATTCTTTGCAAGATTCTTATATTGGTTATAGACGCCGGAGCCCACGCCGGGGAAGCATAAAGTAATGTGGGTCTAAGAATCGACTTAAAAAGCAAAATTTTGTTTTTGAGAGATAATTTAGCCTGGGGGAAAGTGATTTTGTTTAATGCTCCCAAAATTTTATTAGCTTTATTACAGGCATATTTGACATGTGGTGTGAAAGTCATTGTCCTGTTAAAGATGCAGCCAAGATATTTAACACTCCTTACAGGCCGCATTGGTCGATCGTCAATGTACAAACGGCGAAGCGGTGGTATTTTTGTACGTTTGGCAAACCAAACAAATTTGCATTTGTCTTGATTGAGAACAATATCGTTCTCTTCGCACCAGTCAGTTATTTCATCCACTGTTTCCTGAAGGTTGTTTGCAGCCCTACTGGCCGTTCTTGCATTACACAGGACAACTGCATCATCAGCAAACAGCGCCAGGATCCCAACGTCAGGTGCTGGAAAGGTGTTGATGTAAATAAGAAACAACTGTGGCCCAAGGACACTTCCCTGCGGGACCGAAGCTCTAATATTTTTTTTTGAGGATAACACATCGCCATTCTTCACCTGGAAGGTTCTTCCAGTGAGATAATAGTAGAAAAAAATAACAAAGTGAGCAGGAATACCAGAGTCTATCATTTTAGCAAGAAGTGTAGGGTGGTCACACTTATCAAAAGCCTTACTTATATCGAAGAAGGCAGCAGCAACATATTCATAATGGTTAATTGATTCAGTTATAAAGTCGGTGACACGGATTAATTGGGTAACACAAGAGTGTTCCCGCCTGAATCCATGCTGCTCAGGACGGATGATGTTATTGGTTGTCAGTACATTTTCGAATCTATGAGCAATAATTCTTTCAAAGACCTTACTTCCATTAGAAAGTAAACTAATGGGTCTGTAAGAGCCTGGTAGCATGGGATCCAGGCCATTTTTGTGAATTGCACGAATGATTGAGTGTTTCCAAGGGCTTGGAAAATAATTAAGGTTGATAGCTGCATTAAAAATATTAGAGAGGGTAAGAAGCATGTTGTGCGGGAGGTTCTTAAGTGCTAGATTACCAATACCATCGTAGCCCGCAGCTTTTTTTATGTTGAGCTTGTTAATGACGTCGATAACCTCCGTTATGTCAGTGGGTTCAATGTGCTGAGTGTGGTTATGTATATGATGATGTATATATTGTGCTACTCTTCTCCTAAGTGAAACCTGTGTATCATATGACTGAATCTGATTGGGTGTAAATTGTCTTTCAAAGGAAGTGTATTGGCTATTTCACTGTCAGAAACAATGATACCACTAGGGCTTTGCAACTTATTTATTATGTTAAAACTCTTAGGTTTGCAAAGCTTCCACGCTTTCCATATGCTATTATCCTCTGTGGAGGCTGATTCAATGAAGTCAGTAAACCTACCGTTTACATGATTCTGGACTTCATTTTTAATTTCTCTGTTGAGCCTGTTTAGGGCAATTTTGTCAGTTCTCCTTCGATAACGCTGCCATAAACCACGGATGTAATTTTTGTGACGAATTTTTTGCAGGATATCTCTAGGAAGTCCATATTAATTTCCAGGCCTGATGATTTCATTTGAGGATTCTTTAATAGCATTTTGCATGACCTGCGTGAATTGAGTAACTGCGTCATCAACACTCTGAGCAGTATTTAGATCACTCTGTGACACAGTATGTTCATTCGTCAAAAGATCATGATAAACTGGCCAGTCAGTTCTTTTTACAATATGCCTTTTGTGTGTACATAAAAAATCAATTTGGAAAAAAATGGGATTATGAGGAGATCGAAGTATGTGTTTTGTGTACATTTTGATATTAAAAAGAAAATTCCTAGAGAGGCCAAAGTCAATAACGTCAGGTCGATATCTGACTTGAGGTGGGATATGTGTGGGTGTTGTAGACGAATGAATGTTTATAAATTTGTTAAGACAATACCTTCTCAAAATCCTACCACATCTATTAGAGCCGAGGCTATAAAAAATACCATTTTTACAATTCCAATCTCCTGCAATAAGCGTCGGCAAGTTAGTATTAAAAATGTGGTCAAGGAGTGGAATGTCAAGGCTATTCCGTGGAGGTTTGTAAATTGAACAGAAGGTCATTGTTGTTCTATTGATGATAATATTAATTGCAATAACTTCCATTTGTGTGGAGGCAGGGAGAGAAATTTCATAGAATGAAAAGGAATTGCATGAGAAGCATGAGACCCCTTAATGCAGCTTTTGTTTGCGCACAACCGGGTTAAGCCAAATCGGATATATTTATCGTTTGATTCTCCGCCACTAGATGGCAGCGACATACGTCAACTCCGTGACGTCATCTCCTGACAGACCTTCCTCGCTTTCTTTCCCCGTGAAAACACACATAAAACTCGTCTAAGGTTAAAATAAAGCAAAAATACAGGTGGAACAGCTCATAGTAGCATTTTTTTATTATTATCATCATTACTATACTCGTGGCTTTAACTCGACGTAAGGCATAAAAAAAACTAGTTTTTCTCAGTATGTCTCAGTGACTATAGTCAGTCCTTCATTTCCGGTCGATTGTCTGGATTGATGGACGCTTTTTTATACGGTTCTTGTCCTTTTTGATAGTAAAAGTTTTGAATAGAGAGAGGATCGTAGGACACACACAGGATAAAGAAACTGAAATTTTACGGACGCGTAAACCCCAGGCGTAGGCAGCCAGTGAATAATCGTAAAATAAGAAAAGGTATCGGCATGTGTGTGTGTGTTCAACGAGCAGCAACAGGTTTTGTGTGCGCTTTTTTTTGTTTGTTTTTTAAATATATAAAAATAACGTAAATATGCCAATTTTGACGACTGATCGTGAGGATATAGAAAACGCGGCCGATGGCCTCCGATATGATGTTTAAAATGGGTCATAGCGTCGCGAGACGATGATTTGCGCATTTTTATGCAATTTTAAGCGGAAAATTCGAATGGCATAATGATCCTTGTTGTTGAAGGTATGAGTTTTTACGAAATGTGGAGAGAGAGAGAGAGAGAGCCCGCTTTTTCGAATAACTACGCGCTGGAGCCCCCGTTAATCTGAACAGCTAGGAAAATGCCTGAAAAAACAATCGGTGAAATTTAAACCATGCGCAGATGGAATCATGGATACCATCGGCAGCTGTGACAAAGCCTTCTAGATACAGTAAAACACCCCTCTTAACGGACACCCCCCTTAGATGCGATCTCGTCCCTCTTTTACACGGTCAAATAATAATCTCCTTGGATAATAAAGGTTTGCATTTCGAAATCGTGATTAACGGTCACCCCTCTTTTACGGCTAAATAATAATTTCCCCTCGTATAGTAAAAGTATGCATTTCGAACCCCTGATTTCCCCCCTCCTTTTACGGACGAATTTTTTCCGCAAAAGAAAAGTTTTACTATACTAACTACTATCTAGAACGGTAATTCCCAATGTGGGACCCAGGCCCAACAAGGGGGCAATCTGAGAATGAGTTTTTCTGTTAAGGCTTGGAACTTTTCAGAACTCCCATCATTTTCGTATCAGTTCAAATTTGTATAGTAAAACCTCTCTTTTGCGGACACCGGTGGGACATAAAACTTCGTCCGTAAAAAGGGGTGACCGTTAATTAGGGGTTCAAAATGCATACTTTTATTGTACGAGGGGAAATTATTATTTAGCCGTAAAAGATGGGTGACCGTACCTGAGAGGCGCCCGCTAAGTGGAGTTTCACTGTTTCATCAAACAATTTCCCTTAATGACTTCATTCTTTCAGTGTTTTCTTTGGAAGGTGTTTGACCAGGGGTTCTTAATGTTTTGTATTCCATGGACAATCCGTGCCTGTAAGATGAAGTCCACGGACCCGCTGTGCCAATAAAATGAAGGCCACGTACCCTTTTACAAAGTAATATTCCGTACGTAAAAGAATGAGCTAATTGTTTTCTCATCCAAGCACACAGGCCTCCTGAAGTCTCTTTAAGGACCCCTGGTTAAGAACAGGCCCATAACTACACTGGGGAAATCGGGGCACTTCCCCGGAGCCCGGAGCAGAAAATAGGAGCCCCACGAAAATTTTTTCCTCATAACAACCCTTTCAAGTCCACCCCGGGGCCCCGAAAAGGCACGCTACGGCCCTGGTTAGGAGCCACCACTTCTCTAACAAAGTGAATGACCTTTGTGGCTCCCTCAACGTGAATGGGAATTCACCTTTTGAACAACAAGGATTACTAGTATCGGGGGAGGGGGGGACAGAACTAGGGTGTGGGAGGCAAAGCCCTCGGGTTGAAAAGTTTAAGAATGCCAAGCAAAAAAAATGATTCTTTACGCAAAACTGTGCGGTACTAGGAAGTTTCACGGGGGCGAGGGTGGAGTTACACCTCCTGACAAAAGTTATAGGGTCCAAAATAATGATTTTTTTTTTACATTTCCCGGGCATATTGACCCACTCTGATGTTGGCAGATATGCTACTATAAATTCTAAACGTTTTGTTCTGTTCTCAGACTGCAATTTAGTACATAATTACACGAAGAAAATTTTAGGCGCCAATACCAATTTTTTAGTCGCCATGGCGATCGCCTGGGATTTGTCCTGCCCTATCCTTAAAAGCTTACTCCAATTGCAATTAAACGTCATCGTGATAGTTTCTTGTGGAAAAAGGACTCGTAACTGTGCGAGGGATGTCTTAACGTACTACTCGAGAACCTCAAATGCATAAGGGCAGGGTCGTTAACTAAATGCTTTGTCACCCGGGGCAAGTGCGCATTTTAGCGCCTCCTTGCAATGTTGAAGGAGAGGTTTGAGAATAAAATTTTCGCCCCTGCGTCTGGCCCGGGGCACGAGATCCACTCGCTCTTCCCCCCCCCCCAGTTGCGGCCCTGCATAAGGGCACTCGTGATACTGTAATGATAGCGATAGTGATAAGAACCGAGAGTCACCCAGGCTCTGTGATATCGGGATATCGCCCCAGGGGACTCTCGACCTTTAGGCAAAGATCAAAGTGAAGGGAGGACTCGTGCGCCTCCGGGGAACCCGAATCCCCGTAACCATTCATTAAGCTTATGATACACATATACATGGGCAGGTGCCATTATGCACATCGCCAGCAAACAAGTATAAAATTTATGATCGAAAAAATGGTGAATGAGATAAATAAATCGCAATTATTTGTAAATCAAAAATCGAAAATATTTCTTGATAAAATCTGATCTGCTTCCCGCGTCAGGGATTTTCATTGACACTTTTTCCATTGATTGATAGTAACTGATATAATCTGCCGCTGGGTTGATTCAATTGCTGCACCGTGTTATATGATTCGGTCCAAAAGACATTCGTGAGACAACAATTGCTACCTGTAATCAGCTTCTCGGTAAGCAAAGCGTGGATCATTATCTATATATACTCTCGACTACTCTTTTTCCCCCTCTCTATACAGATATATGAGGTCGCTGTCTGGGTGTACTGGACATGATACTGTAATGAAATTTTTTTGAAAGCATGGAAATTTGTAGGCATGTACTTCGAGCCAGATAAGGGCCGGGGATAGACAAATCTGTTGCCTGGCACGCCCGGGGCATGTTAAGAAGTTTTGACCAGGCATGTACGTATTTATTTCAACCACAAGCCCAACGCTACAACAGGTAATATTTGTCTTGCTGTATTGATGTTGAAAAAAAAAAAAAAGATTTATTACATGTTTGGCAAATACAAAATCAGAAGCCGCAAACTGCCCAACATGGTGGCTGGACGTGTCAACTCGCTCATATAAACGTGATCTGTATTTTCACGTATTTTACCCTTCCAGACTTTACCTTTGTTGTAAAGCTGTGTGTCCTGTTCTTTCAACAAAGCTTACTTTAATTCATAATTAATATTTACGAGAATTGAAGGATAATTTGCATAATTTAAAAACTGTAGAAACCACAAGACACACAGGCTCTGTCGTAAGAAGCAACGTAAGCACTTCGGCCCCCAGGGCATCGGAACCCGAGCAAAACCAGAATTTATTGATACGTCAAAGATTACATACAGTGCATCGTAATTAAAATTACGTAAGTCGAAGAATCTTTTTTCTTTCTTTCAAGCCGAGCACAACTCAGGTCTATCACCATCTATGGGCGATTTACTACCTCGTGAGTTGTGTCGGAAGTGTAACTGTGTGTGTGCGCCTAACAGTCTGAGTGCGTATGTAGTGTTGTGTTTGATTTTTCAGTGCCGCCATCTATATTTCAGAAGTGTAGTGTGTGTTATGATTGAATTACATTTGTAGGTCTGTTGCTCTCTGTGGCGAGACTTTTTAAAGGGGAGATCGGCTCACGTTCGAGCCTTGACGTTGGGAACCACAGAAAATCCAACTTCAGCCAACCACCACCAATGTGGCGACGGTCGGATTCGAACCCGTCACTATGACCATGGATCAAGTGGAAGTCAAAGTGCAACGGGCACCAATAATAAACAATCGTAGAAAGTTGTATGAAATTAACACGTCATCGGATCTAGACTCTCAATAATTAAATTCAATAAATTTTTAATATAAATTTAATATAAAGTGAAAACCGAAATTCTTAAAAAAAACGCCTCCAAATTAAAAAATAGTGGCATTTCTGACGATTTCACTGCGGGGACAGAGATTTGGAGGGCTTCCCAGAAATTCCGCGATGCTGCTTTGAGAGACAGTCAAACTATATCATAACTTTTTGCCCTCATCAATAACACTAAATACATTTGGGATCCCAACACTAACTGAAATTCCAAAAAAAAAAAATCAGGACAAATTATTGAAACCTGACACATGGTATATAAATTACCTACTCCCCATAATACAAAATCACAAACTCGAAAAGGGCCTGTTTATGCAAGGGAAATGGTTAACGATTTTGTGTGACGGAAATCGGTTACGTTTTTGGGTGAAGTTTTCATTCAAGTCTCGAATATATAACAGTTTGACCCATCGGGACTAAATTATGTGTATGTACCGAGGGACGTGCCCCCCTCCCAATCCTGCAGCAGGGTCCCTAGGCTGGATTAGTTGGTGGGGCCCCCAAACCAGCTTTTTCACTGGGCCCCCTCTGTGGTTAATTTAGTGTGAAAAATCAAAAAGTGGTAAGAATCGTTCCGGCCCCCTGTCAGCCCTGCCGAGAGATGTGTGTATATGTATAATATACATATGCATACATCACCAGTGCTCGAAACACACAGGCGTCGGGGTACCCAGGGCGTGGCATCGCACATATAAAACCATTATGGGAAAGTTAAAAGGTTTCATTTTCTCCTGGGGAATTTGACGGATCTCATTTTTTTCTTGCTGCAAAAATTTGCAATAGCGGAAGCCCAAGATATATAAAGTCTGGGGGAGGGCATAAAAATCTGCGAGAGTCCCGTGTCCTTGACTGCGGCCCCTGGAATTTATTTGTTGGTAAATTGAATACAAGTGAAAATCTTTCGTGGCCCTCACACAGGGGATGTCCGGCGAGATTCCAGTTCGGGGGCTTCATGTGGAAGTTAACAGGTTTCATCTTGGGGCCACTGGATGAATTTAATTGTAAAATTCTGCGAATTGAGTCCCGGGTCCTTGATTGGGGCCCTTGAATTTATTTGTTAGTAAATTTAATACAAGTGAAAATTTTTCGTGGCCCCTCACCATAGACTTAAGATATAAATAATAGTATTATATAATAGTATATATAATAGTATTATTACTCTGTGCCCCTCACAGTGGCGATGTCGGACAAGCCTCCAGGTCGGGGTCCCATCGAGAAATTGACAGTTTTCATTTGGTGGCCCTGGATAAATCTCATTGTTTTTTGTTATTTAACATTGTAAAATTTGCAACATCGGTTGACCGAGATAAAGCCGGTCTGGGCTCCCACTAAAATTATGCGAATTGGGTCCCGGGAAATTGGTTGGGGGCCCTGGATTTTATTCGTTGTTAAAATGAATGGAAATGAAAATTTTTCGTGGCCCTCAGAGGGGATGTCCGACAAGGACATCCAGGTCGGGGACCCCATGTGGAAGTTGACAGGTTTCATTTTGGAGGCCCTGGGTGAATTGCCTTCTAAAATTCTCCAAATTGGGCCCCTGGTTCTCCATTGGGGCCCTGGAATTTATTCGTTGTTAAAATGGGTACAAGTGAAAATTTTTCGTGGTCCAACAGGGCTCCAGTCTGGGGACCCCATGGAGAAGTTTTCTGGAGGTACTTGGTGAATCACATCTGCTTTCCCCCCCCCCTTTATTATTGTAAAATTCGTCGGTAAGGGGTCATTCAAGTATTACGTCAGCATCGATGGGGTAGGGGTTTCGGATTCGCTGACTTTTGATGACAAGGGGGGAGGGGGGTTTGAAAGTTGCTTACGTCATCAACCACCCCTTTTTGAAGATATGAAATATTCTAAGCTGCTGACGAAATTTTGCTGACAGTGGGAGGGGGTCAGTGTTTTGCGGACTTTTGCTGACAAGGGGGGAGGGGGTCAAAAATGGCTGAAAATCTGCTTACGTAATACTTGAATGGCCCCCTAAGCTGGTGCTTTCACGTCACGTTCCATAGCACTCTGATGAAGTGGGACGAAATAAACAAGATATGTTGTGGGGGGGTGCCCGCCACAGGCCGAGGGGAAGCCCCCCGCCAGTCATAATATAATTCATATTATGAAAACGCTGTGCGTGTGTATTACGACTTTAGTAAAAATTACAAATTCAAATAAGTATATCGTTGAAAAAACGGGACAAATGTATAAATCGGAAAAAAAAATTATAGTTTTGCCCCGTAATACGGACAGAAGTGGTCCGTCCCAATCGTTTCCGACATTCTACTGATCCTTGTTTTCGGAAAGGTTACGAAACACTGCCGTAGAGATGATTCAACGTGCAATTGTCGATAGATCTCATCCACCTAGGACAAACTCTCACCACCATCAAATTGAAAAACGACTTCTTGTCAATATTATTCAGTTCGCAGCTCGTCAATTAATGTTAGTTGCATTACAGAAAAATATAGAACAAATTGTCTCTTGAAACGAAAGACAAATGTAATCGAGATATTGGGATAAGAAAAGGGAGATCTCAATCTCTTATAAATGAACAAAACGTTATAGCCCCCACTCTTGCTTTTTTTTGTGTGTGGCCTTTTCCTTTGTCGTCCACGGCTATTCTTATAACGACTGCACGCAATGCTGCAAGTCGAGCAACAATTATGAAAACAATGAAGCAAGCAAGGCACCGACGACGGTTCAAGGTTAAGGAGGGCGAGTTCGAAGCCACGCTTCACTATAACAATAATCTTTCTTTTCCTTCTTAAAAGACAAGGGTTAACAGTTATACGAAACTGTTAAGATGAAATCATATTATATGCCTACACACGTAATGTACTATCATCACCATAAGAGCAAAGTAGTGGTGTTTTTTTGTTTTTTTTTTGCATTGGGTGTTACTCGTCTCGTGATGGGCGTTTACTCGGTTATTACGATTCCAGATACTCTGAATGTATAAAAAGAATAAATACGGTACACACACTACGCAAATGAGTAACACTTTGTTTGCGCATGCGCGTGGACACCTCATTAAAGAGTTCAGAGACCAACGGGATCATGTTTGGATATAAAGTGATGTTACCTGTCGTGACTTTTACAGAAACTCATTAGCCATTTCCAGATAGGCAATAGAAAAAGTGGCAGGCACTACATATAGAAGATATTCGGTAATACACTAATTATTCAACTTCATGGGTGGAGACGAAATAATCAGACATGAATGTTTGTTGTGTGATTATTTATTTAATAAACGAATAGACTTAATTAAATTCACGTCTAAATCTTTTATTTGCTTCGCTGGTCGTTATCTCAATTCTCTCAGTGATTAGATTAAAGATGGTTAGCAACTTACGAGGAGGCACTTCAACATGAGCGCGTAGTGAAATTAAATCATGCAAAAAAACATGATAATAATCTAGACGGAAAGTTTACTTGATGGAAATCAGAAAATGAAAAAAAAAATGTCAGAAAAAATGTCAGAAAAAATTTCATAATTATTGGAAATCTAAAATATTAATATCAGGGTAAAAAAAATTCAGAGTTTACATAAAAGTTCAGATTTACTGCCAGAAACAAAAAATGCGAAAATGATGAAAATCCGTAAATAATGAAAGAAAAAAATTTCCGATTTCATGAAAATTCGGAAACAAATGTCAGAAAAATTTCCAGAATCGATGAAAATTCAAAAATGATGTCAAAAAGAAATGCAGAAGAGGTGAAGATTGAAAAACAAATGCCAAAAAAAAAAATTACGAATTGAAGAAAATCCAAAATTATCGGCAGAAAAAATTTTGAAACTTTTCTAGAATTACTGGTAATTTCAAATTAGATTGAAATTTTTTAGAATCATTAATTATTAATTTTCAGAAAAAGTTTAACAACTAATGAAAATCAGAAACTAAAAAAAACGAAACAAATGTTAGAAAAAAAAAATTCATAATTTATGAAAATTCAAAATAATTGTCAAAAAATTCTCTCCAGATTTTATATATATATATAAGTTCAAAAGTAATGCCAGAAAAAAAAATTTAGAATTCAAAATTAACACCAGGAAAAGTTTCGGAGTACATGAAAACTTAATGCCAGAAGAAAATCTAGAGCACACACAAGAATAGATTCAGTAATGAACGTCAAAAAAAAATCAGAACAGATGAAAATTCAGAAACAAATTCAAGGATCATTGATAAATCAAAATTAATGCCAAAAAAACTTCAAAATTCACGAAATTAAGAATAAATAACAAAAAAAATTCTGAATTACGATTCGAGATACGCTGAAATGATAATATATATATATTTATTTATCAATATAAATATGTACATACTACGCAAATCAGTAACGCTTTGTTTGCGCGTGCGCGTTGACACCTCATTAAGGAGTTCAGAGACCAACTGGATCGTGCTGGAGATGTAATTTTAATGTTACTGTCGTGACTCTTACAGAAACTAATTAGCAATTTCCAGACTGGTAATAGAAAGTGGCACTACATATTGAGGATATAACACGCTAATTATTTAACTTCATGGATGGAGGCGAAATAATTAGACATGAATGTTTGTTCATGATTTAATTTAACAAACGAATGAACTTAATTGAATTCGCGTCTATATCTTTTACTTATCTCTCTGATCGTTATCTTAATTATTTCAGTGAGTACATGAAAGATGGTTAGCAACTTGCGATGACACTCTTCAACATTAGAGATGGGACAAATATTCGGCGGCTATTCGGTACTCACCCCTGTCTGAATATTTGGTTCGGCCGAATATCTGTGCAAATCTTATCACAACAAACTAATTTTAAAAAATTATATTAATTGGAATTTTTTTCGCATAAAAATTAACAATTTACTGATTATATTTTATTGTGTGGCGCATGCCTATCCCTTTCTGTACAAGAGGTTATGTCAGGGTGAATTTCTTCTAGGAGAAGTAAAACACGAAGCTGAAAATAGAATCCTGCCGCAATAATGTGGAAGCGAGCATGAATTGCGCAATTTCACTAACTGAAGGATGCACCCAGACAAAAAACGTATTAAGCTTCTGAAAGGGGCAAAGAACATCTAGAGTAGAAAAATCGTAAATTTTATGAGGCATTAATACTTGAGAGTTAATAATGGTTGACATTTTCTTAATTGGATGTAAAATTGTAACAAGTGTTGGGAAATTGATTTTATAAGCACAGTGTGATACCTTGGCTTGCGAATTTTCCGGCTAATGACGATTTTTCTCGTGATTTTCTGCTTCGGCTAACGAATACACATTCAGCTAACGAATATTCTTGATTATATGCATGCACACACTAACATAAAATATCAACGTCGTGAGCTGAATTTTCACACCAATCATCATCAAAATTACTGCACTAGGGCCCGGTTAACTCATGTACACCTCGGAATCTTTTTTTTTTTTTAGATGTACATGCGCTTCTCTTTCTAAAATTCTTTAAACCATTTCATATGAAATAGAAAGTTCAGCCAAAATAGAAAATGCATTGAAAGAGAAAAAAAGGTAGCCTAAATTTTCAGAGTATGCGTTCTTTCAGTGCGAGACTCATCAAGCTGAACAGTCTCTGCTGATTATCTTTTCCATCTGCATGTTAGACTAAAGCTGGTGTTGGTTGTGTATGTACTGGAAAATAAAAAGATCAGCATCTTCTCCTGTATATTCTCAACTATACAATTTTGAAGCTATTCATTTTAGTCTTCAATCAGTTTTTGTCTTTTTTATAGCATGCATAGGTGCCAACTCACAGACTAGAAAAAATCTGTAGTTTATCCGGTGATGACATATTCCGCATCAAAGAAAACATGTCAAACAAATGAAAGGGGAAAACCGGAAATTTTTTTGAAATTGAATAACAAATAATGAAAATCCCGTTTTTCCGGGACGCATTTTTCCCTGTCCTGATTTTTTTTAGCAATAATTACCCACTTTAACCATCATATTTGGTGGCAATTACCGATTTTTCTTACTTGAAATCCTGTTTCCCAATTATTTTTTTTTCCTGAGAAAACGGGGTCAGCCTGAAATTGAAAGGACTGGAAGAGTATTTTCTTTAGGGATTTTCCATTCAAACATAACTTAATTTGAGGACTTTTAAGGATTTTTCTATAAAGATACGAAAAATCGGAAGAATTAGATTTCCGACCGGAAGATTTTAATAAGGCTGAAAAATCGGAAGCATTGGCACCTATGAGCATCCATTAGTGTTTTAAAAAACTTGTATTTAAATTTTTGGTAGAAGCTGGAACGAATCAAACGATTTTCCATAGAAACCTATGACGTTCGGCTAATGAAGTGATTCCGGAACAAATCTTTGTTACTGAGGTATCACTAATATTAAAATACAATATATCATTATTAAATTTGATTGTCACTGTCATGGCAACAAAAATCTTTTAATTACCAGTTTTTTAATATTTATTTGAATAAAAATTAAAATTAATATCAGAATAAAACTAATTAGAATAATTAATTCAATATCAATCATTTGAAATTACCAATAATTTTATTTTCAATTAAAAATGACAAAAAAAATTCCATAATCAATGAAAATTCAAATTTTCCGCTAGAAAAAAAATCCAAAATAATCCAAAATTTATGAAAATTCAAAATTAATGCCAGAAAAAAATTCCAAATTTCACAACAATTAAGAACAAATAGCAGAAAAAAATTTAGAAACTAATTTCAGAATTCAAGATTCGAGATACACTGAAAGGATAAAAAAAATATATGTACATGTAAGCAAATGAGTAACGCTTTGTTTGCGCATGCGCGTGGACACATCAATTGAGTTCACCAACAAACCGGATCGTGTTGGAGATATACGTGATGTTACATTTTGTCGTGACTTTTACAGAAACTAATTACTGTAGTAATTTCTAGACTGATAATAGAAAGTGGTACTACACATATTGAAGATATAATAATACCGCAAATTATTTAACTTCATGGGTGGAGGCGAAATAATTCAACGCGAATGTTTGTTCATGATTTTAATTTAATAAATGAATGTGTGTGGACTCTTATAAGATATAGAAGTGAATTCAGTAGTTTTTTTCTCTGGCTATTATCTTAATTATTTCAGTGAGTACATAAAAGATGTTTATCAATTTATAAGGAGACTCCAACATGAGTAGTTAAGTTTCGCAAAAAGAAGCATGATAATCTGGACGAAACGTTTACTTAATAAAAATCGAAATGAACAAACAAAAAGTCTTCGTGAAAAAACATAATAAACGTCATGAAAGTTCAGACTTGTAATGCCAGAAGAAAAAAATTCAGAAATGATGGAAATGCAAAAATAATGCCAGAAAAAATTTCAGATTTCATGAAAATTCCGAAACAATGTCAGAAAAAAAATCGGAAATTAATAATGCTCGATGTGCAACAATGTGAAAAACAAATAAATTAATTGTTTGGCAGGGCCGTTGCGTGCCTTTTTGGAGACAAGTGGCAGAGTTTTCCTTGGGGGTCCCTATCTCTCTCTTGAAAAAGGATTATTATTATTATGAAATGAGCGTAAAAATTTTTTTGGGCTCCCTATTGGGCAGTGCCCCAGTTTGTTCAGCTTAGTTACGGCCCTGTTGTTTGCTCATTCAAGTTCACGGCAGTGCCGTCTTAACGCACGGCCCAGGGTCCTCACAAAAATGAGATTAGGTTGAAATTTTCTCGAATTTACCCGGTAGGGCCTCAGAAAAACCACTTGGCCCTGGGGTCCATGATGCTCTTAAGACGGCCCTGGCTCATGGTCCCTTCAAATATCTCCAAGAACCTGATCAATGACCCCTGCTCTAGAATGTGTTGGTGTGGGGAGGGAACCACGTCTCAATTATACCTATTCAGTAATTTCCAAAGTAGTACCTTGGATGCCAGATATCGTTCAAAAGTACCCCCAGATTTTTTTTTTTCGGGGGGGGGGGGGGGGAGATGAAATTGAAGGTGGTAATAGGGCTGTGTTCCTCACAATCAGACTCGATATTAGGCAGGAGTACCACAAACGTAAATTTTTTTCGGAAATTACAAATTTCTCTATGTATTTGTTGAATTTTACTTCACAAGTATAAAAACTTTTTGTAACAGATTTTTTTCCCAAAAACTTTGTTACAGGGGATCAGTCTAGAATTCCATTCATTCTTTTCACTCCTCACTTTCTTATCTAAAAATTCGTGGAATCCATGGGCACTGCCGTCATAACAATCACTAGAAATTCGAACAAATAACCAAAAAAAACAGTAATCCTCTTGGGGTTATTAGAAAATATACACGCAGTGTAATCTTGAAAATGTATGGTATGCTTTGTGTTTGACAAGAGAAAATCTGGTGAGCATTAAAACACCTCAGTGGGGAGCCTAGAGCAAAAAAAAAAATACCCCCCCAGGAGACAGGGACCGGTTCTGAGGGTCTTCAAGACAGTAGGCGGCAGCAGCTGTGAGTTTCTAATTCCAGAAGCTGGTATAGGAAAGAAAAAAAGTATTTTTATGGGGGAAAAATGTCTACCAAGGAGGTCAATTCACTGTAAAAATGGATGTTTGAGGGCCTGAAGGGTGTCCCCTGGTCCACCTGGCTTTCTATTGTCAAGACATAGTACCTCAGAAATATCAAAATAAAACCACTTATGTGTTTTTTGTAGACTTATCAGGGTGTTTCCACAAGCTTCAGATTTTTTTTTTTTTTTTTTTGGAATTTTTACTCTCATTTCCGTCAGTGTCTAACTCGGGGGTTCTTGACCTATGGGTTTCCAAGATGGGTAGTTGAAATCCACTTAACTGCCAGGGTTTTTGAGCTATGCTTCACGACCGGAACTTAATTCGCAGGGGCTCCCTATATGAGTTGCATGAAACCCCCTTACAGTCTGTTATAAATGCACCGCGTACCTAATTTTTAAGAACGAACAGTCCCGTTGGTCGCAAAGCTGACCTTTTTATTGATTTTGGGTCGCGGCTGAAAAAGGTTAAGAGCCCCTGGCCTAACTCAATGGTGCTGAACCCAGTGCCGTCTTAAGGCATGGGCCCACCCGGGGGCCTCAAGACAGAAGGGGCCTCACAAAAATGAGATCTGGTTAAAATTTCCTAGAATTTGCCTGGTAGGGCCTCAGAAAGATCACTTGGCCCGGGGGCCCATGATGCTCTTAAGACGGCCCTGGCTGAACCTTTAACAGACTATGGGCCACTTCATTGGTTTGCGAACGAGTCGCGGAAGACTTGAGTGATCTGGGAATATTTGAGTCATTTTTACAAAATCACATTTGAAGTCACGGGCCACATCAGATGACTTTGAGGACCACATTTGGCCAGCGCGCCATGAGTTTAGCACACACAATGTATGGTCCCCTTTCTTAAGAACTCCACTTGAATGTCTCTCCGTTCATTGAGAATTTTGACTCGGTGGTTGAAAAATGATACGAGAGCTTACCAGAATCTATTCTGGACGACCGGGGTCTACTAGTAGATTGTCAGGAAATGGAGCACAATAGCCGCGAAAATCTTCGAAACCTCAGAAGCCAGCGTAATTTGAGTTACGTAATTATATTAGCATGTTAAAAGTGGTGTCGAGTAGCGTTTCCTTTCAGAGAACGTGTGTCATTGAGACAAAAATCACTGAAAAAAAAGCCTCGCGAACCACACAACGACGAAACAACTTGACGAAATGGCGTTCGTCAAGTTGTTTGTCGGTTTTCGTGAACAAAAACCACAAAGACAGAAAACAAATCACAGTTTTTGGATTTTTTCAGTTTTTCAATCTAATTGTTTTTTTTAATAATTATAATTATCAAGAAAGCTATTGTTTTCATGTCATATTTTGGCACTTAGAGGTTCAGGTCAGTTTTGGGAGCATTGAATCTTGATATTACCGATAGATTCAGACAGTGGGTTTTTTTTAGTATAATAGTACAGTATCATTAAACTAAAATGTATTGGTTTTTCTAAACAGATTTTGGCTCCTTATGACAGTTTTTGGACAAGTTTATGATATTTAAGGACAGTTTCTAAATCTGTGAAAAAACTAACAGTCTGGAAAGAGTCAAAAACTGTCTCTTTTCAGACTGTTTACTTTTTTATAGATTTGGATTTTAGACAGTTTTGCAACTTGTAATAAATTGATTTCCAGTGGTTCATGTTACTTCAATTAAAAATAATTCTATTGGCTTGAATTTGACTTCTTGAAGTTATGGGTAGTAGTTTTTAGACAACTTTTTTAACCTTTGAACCACCTCGTAAACATTCCTCTGGGGAATTTCTAACGAACTGGTACGTGCAGAAACTTGTGTGCGTGTACATGCGTGACCCCAACTTATTTACGTTGTCAGAGTTATGCTAGTTTCAGGTTGAACTGGTGCGTCATCGGTCTTCTATATTAATGCGTTTTTACCGAAACTAAGTTTTTTGTTAGATAAGGAACATTTTTTTCAAACACCACTCATTCAAATGTCTTGAAACTGTCTCTCTCAACACTATGGTGGTACATACTTTAACACGAGCTTTTAGGATTTTAATTGTTGGTTATTTTTCTTTATCGAATTTTAACAACATGTAACTTTTTCAAAAATCACCAAAATTCACCCTTATTTTGTGCTATAAAAAATTTTCAAATAATTGTAATAAAAAATTCTCGAGTTAAAGTATATAGCACCATAGTGTTGAGAGAGACACAAAGTTTCTAGGCATTTGAATGAGCAATTTGTTCGAATAGATTTTCCTTATCTAACAAAAACTTAGTTTTGAGAAAAATGCATTTAAAAGAGAGACATTAGCATGTTTAATGCCCGTCAGAATTTTATATTAAAATATTTTTAGTACAGGTGGAACAAAAACTCGAACACAAATCAGACGCAGAAAAAATTTCATAGTATTTGAAAATTGAAAAATTCGAAAATGCAATTTTTGGAAAATTTGCGTGCACCAACCCCCTTAAGCTGTACTCAAATGAGTACAGTGGGTGCAAATGGGTTAACGGCGGATGGCGGGGGGGGGGGGGGAGCGTCTTGATAATATGTTCTGGTTAAGGCTTGAGAGTAAACATGTCAGGCCCTGTTTTTAATATGTCAAATGGTGGGGTTTATGGCTTCACCCGCATTTCTATTTGGCCCATCAGTAAAAGAGAAAAATTTTCACCCATGACTAGAGATGTGATTATATTCTTCCGGATTTAAAAATTAGAAAATAAATGAGAAATAATTCACTGGGGGGGGGGGGGGGGGGACATTCCAAGTTCCACTGATATTACACACATTGTACATCATAATTCAAACTTACTTCTTTTCTTTCTTTTTTTTCATTTGTGGATGAGACTGAAATTTAAAATGCCAGTACTGTATCTGTAGGCCATTCAAAGGCATTCGAAAGTTTGTGTGCCTCTCATGAATTACCGCTTGAGAATAACACGGATGCCTCCATTGAAATTTAATAGAAATGTGTATAGACCTCTCAAAACTAAAAAAAAAAAAATGGGATCTAAATATAACAGAAATATTTTCCGTTCACCAGCGAAGACTAGAAAATAAAAGTGTCAACGCGGTTCCACCAGAAAAAGATACAACAAGTAAATCCGTGTCAAAAATAATGAGCATGAAAGACTCATCGAAGAGAGTAAAAGAAGCCACCGCTAATTCTCGTCGCTGTTCATACCTCCGGAAATGAAAAATATAAGACGGTCCTTTTTTCCGAGTGACAGAAACGTGTGCGGAAGAATCTCGGGAAAATAAGCAAAGCTTTTTGTACGAAAATAGATTCGAGCTCGCAACCCCGAAACGAGTCAGCTGCCGTGAAACGCGCGAACAAAATGTCAAGATCTTGGACGATATGCTCTCGAATGTTTTGTTTCATGTACGGATCAATCGCAAATATGATCACGAGATACCGCAATAAATCACGGAATGGTACGCAGTGGCCGACATCCATTGGGGGATGGAATAGAGCCTTCCATTAATTTATTACAATCTGACTCTAGTTCTCGTTTCCTTCGTAGAAATTATTAAATCATACGGAATGGTTTGACATTTAAATTTCGAATGCAAGTGGTCTTGGATTGGATTTCCTAGGCATGGCGCCCACAAGGGTGGGGGCTGACAGGGGCCCGAGCCTGACCGGCCAGTTTCCTAGAGCAGGGCCCTAGGCTGAAATCTTTTGCGGACCCCCAGGCCAGACTTTCACCTTCTATAGTGAATTTATAGCCTGTGAAAAGCAGGTGAAAGTCTGGCCTGGGGGTCCGCAAAAGATTTCAGCCTAGGGGCCCTGCTCTAGGAAACTGGCCGCGAAGGGGGGTGGCCGCCTAGGGGAGTTCCGCTGTATTTTCAATAACATATAAGATATTTCAATTGGTTAGTTATTAATTCGGTATGATTATTTTGCGGTTGCGTTTGCATACCCATTGCAAAATGAATGATATGCATGTTCAAGTATGACCAATCAACGAAATGTCTGGGGACTCCTAGCTTTTAATTAAGGCTTATTGCCCTACAATTCAACACTATGATTTTGCGTTCTGAAATTTTTTTTTTCCAGATATCCTTGTTTTTATCAGAATTTCTAGGAAAGGGATTCAGACACGGCGAGTCAAATTCAAACTTGTCGCGAACCCCGCGGGCCACCAACTCATGTACTTTAATGGCATCTCAATAGAATGAACCGATGAGGCCCCGAGTTAAACAGCGACAAAAAAATAATTCAATAATTTTCTTTATTCTGAAATTATTTCTTTTGTTTGTCATCAATTTTGATTAGTTCTCAAAAAAAATTTCACTCATTCTGAAAAAGTTTTCAATTAATTACTGATCAAATTAATCTTGAGATAAGTTTTAATCCGAAATCACTTTAAATGATTCTTTAATCATTTGTTTCGATGGAAGGAAGAATTATTTTCCTTCTCAATATACCTTGAAGTGATTACTTTCAATAAACATGTAATTATTCGTTACGAATTATAATTATAATAACAGAAACTACGAAATTATTTGTCTTATTGATTTATGAGTTATTTTTTCCACTAATTCAAAAATTATTTCTTTCAGTAATTCTAAATTTTTATCAGTTTTGGAATGATTTCTTTCATTAATTCTGAGATCTCATTAATTTGTTCCGGAAAATTATCTCTCTCACTTATTCTAGAATTATTTCTTTAATTTATTCTAGAATTATTTCTTCCATCATTTCCGAAATTATTTCTTTAATTAATTCTGGAATTAATAATTTCTCAATGTTTTCGTCACGACGAAAATCTCCGAGGGATAAATGCGGCCCGCGGGTCATGCGTTGAAGACCCCTGTCTCAGGGCATTTAGATTCGAAAAGATTACGCAAGAAATGAAAAGAATAATCGTCCATTAGGTAATGTCCGTTTCGTTATATTGATATCTGATGACACTCAGAGACATCTCAACGAAATCGGAAGCCTTGGGCCCAAAAATGTTTTTTTTGTGGGGGGAGGGGCTTACTTGACTCCAACTTTATACATTTTAATTATTGGGAAAAAGTCAACATCCTAAAAGACATTCTCAACTAAAGAATGTACACACAAATGCTGAAAATAAATGTAGAAAAAATACCAGCTCGCATGAAAAAAAAATTAATGAAAACTCAGTTCTGGGTAAATGTGTGAAATTCACACACCCTCTGGTCCAGCGCACGGGGCAGCAGACCCTCCTGTTCCCGCCCCCCCCCCCCCTAGTTGCGGTCCTGCATTGACGCACCTCTTTAGGTGATCACCAATTCTTAAATTCAACGTGGATAGGATGCCTGATTGTGTTCTTAAAAGTACAGGATGTCCCGTAAATTCGTAAATAGTTTAAAAATTCATAAAAATAATGAAAGGACTTGGTATATTTAAATGCGGTTTTTGAGAAAAAGTTATTCTCATGAAAAAAAGGTGTTTTTTCAATGCAGGAAAGAAAAATCGGTTCAAATATCTGTCGTTAGAGGACGCTGCACGGGGCAAATAACTGTAAGCATGAAAATTAGTCCTACAAAATGCAAGCCATACGATTAACTGCTAATTTTTTTTTTTTTTTGCCGGCGCTTGTATAAGGTTTTCAATGTTGACAATTCTCGTGCACCAATTACTTCTGTCAGACTGGTTTCCTTGGCCCTCTATCGACAGAAATTTGAACTTTCTTTTTTGAACCAAAAAAAATCCCTTTTCATGAGAATAACATTTTGCAAACAGCATTCAAATTTCCCAATTCCTACAATTTTTACGAATTTTTTAAATATTAACAAAATTTATGGGACACCAGTATAAAATTCGGCAAAGGCATCGAGCACTCACACTTTCTATGAGCACCACATATTAGAAACGCCAGATCCAAACAGCCCAAAACCAAATCGCGCACACAATTACCGAATGTAAATCCATTTCCTCAGACATAATTTCTCCGAAAACATCATAAGGACTGCATATTTACATATCAAGCAAGTCTCTTTCACTCAAAACATCGCCTCTATAACGATATAATCAATGGATTATGATGCCCTGGACGAATATCGTGTTTCACCCGTTTAATACGTCCCCCCGTTACGTGCTATAGCCGGCGGAGAATTTCGCAATTATGAGCTAAAAGAACAGGAAAAAAAAGTCAGAATTCATGAATAATGCACAAGAAATTGCCTTGGAAACAGTTTTTTTTTTCGAGGCTAAGAACCTGTGCACGGTTAACTTCGTAACCGTAACGCACGGGAAGAAGACAGTTTTATCGTGTGTTACGGATAACGTTCATACCCATTTATTACGTTTCGATCCCGTGGTTTTTTGGGCGAATTTCTAGCGGAGCACGTGTTATATATTTTGATGTTTGTAATCAGTGCTCGGAACCCCTCCCGTGTTTGATGACCCTGTTTACGGTGACTAATAATAACAAGGCTGACTATATGGTTACGTCAGCTAGCTATAACGGATGTGTATTCAGTTCTGGTTGGCATGGCGGTCAGCGGATATATGGGGGGTAATGTCTATATATACATATACGGTTTAAATATAGGGTAAAGGTACAAATATCTCAACGCAAAACCGTGAATTGTTCACACTCTCGTGAACATAGGCCAGCTTTTCACTTTCCTATTTTAATTATAGCCCAACACTATTCAGCTGACCTTGTATCGAAGAATGGGGAGGAATGATGGACGGGGAGTAATTTTTGAATTGGCGGGGAAGGGCTCAGGGCTGGGTCTAGTGCAGGGCCGTAAATGGGATTTTTTGTGCCTCAAACCATTGTGAAATTCGATGATTTTATAGCAGTGGTTTTTCCGCCATATAAAATTTGCTGGCTCCCCCCCCCCCCGCCATAAATTTTGCTGGGAGGGGTAGTTGTCCCCTTTTTTGCTAACCTCTAGTTCCAGCCCTGGTCTAGTGATCTACCTTCGTTTTTTTTTTTTTTTTTACGCTATGCTTCACTGAAATAAATAAATAAATCACTAGATATCTTCACCTGGGAGCTCGTCAAAAGTTTCTCACCCAGAGGCTCCCTGGGAGAAAGAAGGCAGGACCTAACAAATCAAAATATATATAGGTGGACTGTTAAAATTCTACAACAGGGCCTCTAGGCTAGGTTCTTCGGTGGGCCTCACTTTCGCGAATTTATAGAGTGAAAAACAAATAAGTGCTAATAAAAGAATCGTCCCGGGGCCCTGGGCTGGCGCTCTGTCAGCACCCCCTCCCCCTACTTGTGGAGCGGCCATACTTTCCAATGCCGGCAGACACACTGACATAACAACACATAAGCACAGAAATTGTTGTGTTGTCTTCATTTCCGGACTCCCATTTAGTGACCAGTGATGCAAAATTTAGGTATCCACCTAACTAATTACTACCCGAAAAAAATATATAATTGGTACCTAAATTTTTATTGACGAATCCAATTACTCATTCCAATCACTTTGTTGGGTTTTTTTTTTTTGCACTATTAATTTACAATGGGGGGGGGGGAGGGTGTCTGTGAAAAATCCTGACATGGAGTCAAAACATTGAAAGGGTGCCCATGTCTATCCACCATGCCTCTTCTCCCCAGTGCTGTAACTAATAAATAATTTCGGGGACAGGGAATGATCTCGTTGAGCCCCGACCCCGGACACAGGGAAATTCGATAATTTCATACCAGTGTTTTTGTTATTTTTAAAGTTTGCCGCCCGGGGCAGTTGTTCCCCTAAGCAAGTTTGGGCTCTGCCCCCACCCCACCCAGGAGCGGGGGACCCCCCCCCCCATAATAAATTTACACACAAAAAACCGTGACAAGATTCAGGGGCACTCGAGACAAAATCTCCACCTAATTGGGACCTATTTTTTGGGCACACTGTTGTCCCCAACGTCGCCCCCAATTTATCCCCTATCGCAACAAATAAATTTCTTTCCTTGCACTTTCATTTCGGATTTGGCACCTTTTGGTGGAAGAGGAAATAAATTTCCCTAATGTTTTTGGGGCAATAGAATTTTATTTAGCCTTTTCATCTCGAATTTGCCACGCCCCTTCTAGTGCGGACAAAAATATATTTTTCCTAATATTGTTTTGGTCGATAGAAATTTTTCGCCCTTTCATCTCGTGGATTTGGAGCCCCTCCCTTGCGACAGAGAAAAAAATTTCCCTAATTTATTTTTTGGTCAAAAAAAAATGTTTTAGCCTTTTCATCTCGTATTTGCCTCCCCTCCTAGTTGCGGACAGAAATTTCCCGAGTTTTATTTTGACCAACTGAATTTTTTTAATCCTTTCATCTCGGGGAATTGCCGCCCTCCCCTCCGAAAGCGGTCAAAAATAAATTTCCCTGATTCTATTTTCGTCAATAAAATTTTTTTAACTCGTTCACATCTCGGATTTTTGTCCTCCAAGAATGGACAGAAATTTCCCGAATTTTGTTTGTCATTACAAAATTCTTTATGCCCTCTTTCATCTCGGATTTTGCGCCCCTTCTAGTACGGACAGAAATAAATTTCCCTAATATTGTTTGGGTCAATACTCGTAGGGACAGAAATAAATTTTCCCCTTTCATGGACTTAGAACCCCACCTAGAGGGGATAGAAATAAATTTCATAATTTTGTTTTAGTCAGTAAGATTTTTTTTCGACCTAACATTTCAGGATTTTGACGCCCCTTCTAAAGCAGACATACACAAAAATTAGGAAATGAATTTCCCTAAAAAAAATTCTTTCGTCCTTTCATATTGGATTTAGCGCCCCTGCTAGAGCGGCCAGAAATGAATTTCACTAATTTTGTTTTGATCAATGGAAATTATTTTTCGCCTTTTCACTTCGGATTTCGTAGTTCCTCCAAGACCAAGCAGAAATAAATTTCTCCAATTTTTTTTCTTTGCAATAAAAAAAAATTTCCCATCCTTTCTCCTACAGCTGAAAAAATAATAATAATTTCCCTAATTTTTCCTTTGTCTCAATGAAAAATTTTTGTAGCCATCTCAGATTTTTGCGCCCCTCTTAGAACGGACAGAAATAAATTTCCCAAATTTTGTTTTGGTCAATAAAAAAGTTTTTCAAGTTCGATTTGTGGCGTCCCTTCTGGAATGCACAGAAACAAATTTCAGTAATTTTATTTTTGTCAATAAAATTTTTTTTTTCAGCCCTCTCATCTCGAACGCTCGTGACTCCCCCCTTCGGCTCCCACTCCCAGAGCGGACAGAAATTTCCCCAATTTTGTGTTTTGGTCAAGAAAAAAAAAATTTTCACTTTCATCTCAAATTTGGCGGCGCCCCGTGAAGCCGCAAGGCCCAATAGCTTGCCACGACAAGAATCATTCGGGGGGTCCCGGTGGTCCTGTCATCCTACGTCGGGGGGGGGGGCATGCTGGGACCCACGATATGCAGATTTCGATGACAGCCTGTCGATCGCCCCCCGCCCTGGTCATGAGGCTAGGCGCTAGTGAAGCACGGTAATTTGATAAATAGTACTTGGAAATATATTTGCCTAACCTACATCGTACGCAACTCCGTGAAAGACCGTCAGCTGTTAGTACACAACAATCAAAATTGATCAATTTCTAGCTCTACGGGGATAAAACAACGACATTCGGAATTTTCCTGCGGAAGATAATAATAATGATAGGAGAGAATGGATGGAAAGGACTCACCAGCAATATCCAGGGCGAACTTAGTCAACAAGTGTGGACACAAATTCTCGAGCGATAAACAAAACTCTTCGAATGCCTGTAATCCTTTGCACGAAATCAGGTTAATGAAATTATCCAACAGAGTCTGTGCAGAGTTCTCTTCCTGAAGTGAGATCTTCTCTTCGACGGTCAACACACTCTGTCTCTGGAGCCTGTTCAGAACTTTGTTTATGTCCACATTTATCAGATCTTTCTTGTATTTCTCCAGGAGCCTCGCGACACTCGTCGTACCCGCCATTTTTAGATGGCTGCGGAATTCTTTTTTTTTTTTCCCCCCCCTGTCCTGACACATGGCGGTGATCGGAGTCAGTGCTTTTACTGCCATCTAGCGTCGTGGTTTGCAACTGTGAAAGTACTGGGTTTTCAAATTTGTTTTTTTTTGTCACGTGTATGTGAATAAGGGTCGCAATGGCAGGCCCGTAGACAGAAACTTCGTTTGGGGGACCACTTTCATTTCAGGGGGGAACCAAAATGATATAACAATAGATTTGGCCATCTTTCTCCTTTTTTTTCGGTCATTTTGTCACGTCTAGGGGGGACCAGACACCCAAGTCCCCCCCCCCCACTACGGCCTTGCTCCCTGCCCATGACCTCCCTCAACGGTCCGGCTGACAGGGCCCGGGGCAATCACCATCATGTTTTTTCTTCTTTTTTTTTTACGCATTTCACTACAGAAAAGGCCGTGAAAAGTTTAAGGTGGAGACACGCCAAAAATCTCAACCTATGTATAGGTCCTGTTTAAGGATGTGGGGTCTATGCAGGGCCCCGTACGTATTTGAGTACCGTATTTCGAGCCACCAGAAGTGTTTGGAACCCTCTTCTCCCCAATTTTATGTATTTTGTAGGGGAGGGAGATCAGTGTTTATTATTTCCACAGAATGCAGAGAAATATCCGAACAAAAAATTTTAAACACACAATTGAAAGTAAATTAACACAAAAATTGATGAAAATTCAGCACTGAAGATAACTTTATATTAATAAGAAGAAACGCTTTCCTGTAACTCATGAAATTTTTAGAATTGATGTTTTATAAACAATTGAAAGAAATTATGCCACGCCAATGAAAATTCAGAATTAATGAAAGAAATAATTCCAGAACTAATTTCAGAATTGGTGAAAATTCCAGAATTGGTGAAAATTCCAGAATTGGTGAAAATTGCAGAATTGGTGAAAATAATAATTCCAGAATTCATGAAAGAAAAAATCCAAGAATTGATGAAAATTCAAAATTAATATAAAATATTTCAGAATATCAATGGAAATTCATAATTGATGCAAGAAATAATTTAAGAATCGGAGAAACCCTCCAATAATTTACCGTGTGTGCGGGACCTCACAAAGGGCGGGACCCAGTGCTATCGCACCTGTCGCACACCACTAAGGGTTGCTCAGATTGGAATAAGAATTGTAATGAAATTAATACTTGGAGATGAGCGTATTTATATCATGCAGGCATGGGATTTCACGGGCGGCTCTTGGGTGGTCGTGTGACCCCTTTACATCCACACAGGCACCACTCTAGGAAGAGTAAGTGCTGTCTTAACGCATAGGCTCACCCGGGCACGGCCCGGGAACCTCAAGAGAAGAGGGGCCTCACAAAATTGAGATACAGTTGAAATTTAGGAAAAGTATGCATTGCCTAGTAGAGCCTCAGAAAAATCACTTGGCCAGGGCCCATGTTGCTATCCTATATATACCATGTTGAATATCCCTATATCGGTAGAGGAAGAGCTGAGCGAAAGAGTACCCGGCATCATGATTTTCCACCTTGTATTCCACAAGATCAAACTCCACGGAACACTTAAAAATCCCGGAACTCGGAGAGCTTCCTAAGAAGAAAACTTTCTTATTACTAATATATACTCGCAAAGCTGTTCTTTATTTCGAATTTCAACCAGATAGTGTGGTTTAAAAAGAAATCCAGAGCACACTTTGAATGATTAAACAGTAACATTACGTTTTTAAGCTGCAAAAGTTCATGAACAGTGGCGTATTTACGAGAGGAAGAGCGGGCACTTAGCGGGCAATAGCCAAGGGCGACGAGTTCAGAGCGTTAGCAAATTTGGGGAATGGTGGCCAAGAAAATTAGAAGAACGGAAGAAGGGCGGCAAAATTTTCATAGCCGTCAATAAATTCGCCTCTGCCCAGACAGTAAAGGATCAGGTTAGTGAGTGACCAAAAAAGTGGCTTAGAAAATTTGCAAGCACGTGAGTGACCAAAAAAATGACCTAGAGAATTTGCAAGCACGTGAGTGAGTAAAAGAGTGGCCTAGAGCACGGGTTTCCAACTGGGTTTCCATGACAGTTTTTTGAAGGGTTCTGCGTGATCAAACGCCACGGAACCCTTAAAAATCCCGGATCTCGGAGAGCTTTCAAAGAGGAAAACTTTCTTGCTACTATTCGCCAAGCTGTTCTATGTTTTGAATTTTAACGAGGTAGTATCATTTTAAAAAAAATACAGACCACTTGGAGGACTAACCTAGAATGTAGAAGCATGTGAATGATCGAAACAGTGTGCAAGTATGTGAGTGACCGAAATAATAACCCGGTGAGCGAGAGACGAAAAAGAGGGTTTGAATGAAAGCATGTGAACGACCGAAAGACAGTGACACAGGGGCATATTTACCGTGTGGGAGGGGAGGGGGCTAAGCAGGCTATAGTCCGGTGCGGCTAATTTGGAGGAATGAGTAGTCAAGAAAACTAAGCTAGAATGGGTGAATGGCGGCAAAATTTATATAGCCGACAGACAACTAAACAAAAAATCCGCCTCTGGATGTTGGCCCCGGACGAAGCCCTCATAGGAGGGCACTAAAATTACGTGGCCCTTGTCAATTGCTTGAATTTCCACGGGGGGAGGGGAAAGAGGCATTTTCTCCACGCGGCACCTGCTATTTATCCTAGCACATGATCCCATTATCGTGGAGTGCTCCTATGCATCAGGCAAAGCCCTCAGGGCAGTGCGTGGCGGGCACATGCGTTAAAGCAGCCCTGTGGTAGTGTATTAAAGAAATCAGTGTCGATATCTTTCTTTTTCATTTCAGAAGCAAACAAAATGAGTGAAACAGCACTCAATTCTTGATAATTAATAAATACCCTCCGGTGAAAAGAGGCGTGGTTCTGTTTTGGTTGTAAAGCAATTGTTGTTGGTCTTGTAGGTAATCCATGTGAGGAACATAGTCAAAGATATGCACGCATGCGTCCTCATGTCCAAGTTTCGAAGAGAATTTTCGGTAACCCTACTTAAAGGCTATCTCTGGCATAATGAGCATGTAAATAATAAATGAAATCGTTACACATTAAAACCCCTCTCGGCTTAAAAAATCCTGCTGAGCTGAATTTTAATTTTTTTTTTTATTTCTCTCTCTCTCGGTAGGCACTAAGGATCCTTTTTATTTTCTAGAGAGTGGGCACCCACCCTCTCTAAGGCCCCCCAGCCCGGCAAACATATTTCGTCATACGGGGGGATTCCCCGAAGGGAGCATTTATTTTCTCCACACAAAAAAAATCAACTTTACATCTTACCCCAGGGAGCAACCATTAACAACTCGCGAGCAGCAATTTAGTGTCCCTGGGAATTATAATAATTAATTCACTTAAGTATTATATTTTACATTGTAATTATCACACTGTAGATATACATTCACATATCATCATATGAGTCCGACAAGAACACCCTCTCTTTAATTTCACCTGCACAGACCTGTTTTTCGCTGCGCACAGAATTTCGATATCTGTGCGGAGTGAAAAATATATCTCGCTACCTCACATAATATAGGGAATTTTTTCTGCGCAAAGAAACCCCCGTGTACACGAAAGTACACTCATTCTTACTGATTCTCAGACTCCAAACGTCCATATTTTGTAAATCTATTAACCATGAACTCATTAACCATAAACCGTTATTAACCTTAAAGAAAGGCAACACGAGCAAAAAAAAATTACCAAATATATAAAATGTCTTTCAGAAAATAACTACGCAGTACAGGATGTAATATATTGAGAAACATCATTAAACTGGAATATCTTCTGCCATCTATCAAATAAAAAACACAACTGTTAATGATTCCTCAATTGGAAATGTTGACGAGTTTTCGACTTATGTGCTGCATGGAAAAAAGCAATGCAGTGTGATATTAATAAAAATTTTTATTTAATAATATAGGTCAAATCATCAAGTTCGCTGCAAAATCTTAACTGTTGATATTTGTGTATAGTAGAATAATGTTAGTAATACTAGCAAATGATAGCCTGATGAGCTTGTGTTATAATCAAAACATGTATGATACGGGAATTGTATTAATTTTTAGCTTGGTTTGTATGATGTTCGATTAGTATCATAAGAAGCGGCACCTTTCCGAGTAGTACTGGCGTTATTTTACTGTATTCAACCATCAACTGCTGAATTTTTTCAGTAAATTTGTTAATTCAAATTATATTATTACTCAAAAAATATTATTATATTATATTTTTTTTATGTACTTGTTGTTTTTCACCAATTTCATTTTTAAGGATCATTAACAGTTGTGTTTTTTATATGATAGGTGGCAGAAGAGGTTTCAGTTAAATGATATTTCTCAATATAATACATACTAATATATACTGTATAGTTGTATTCTGAAAAGCAATATTTTTTTTTTGGCTTCTAAAAGAGAGAGTTTATTTTTACCCATTTGTTGGTTATGAACAAAAGTAATTAAGAAGCATCATTTTTTCATGCTTAATAGGTTTACAAAATATGGACGTTTAGAGTATGAGAATGCCTCCATGTACATAGAGTTTTTGCTGCGCAAAGAAAACAAAATCCCCTATATTTAAAGCATGTTATATTGACATTTGCACAGATATCGAATTCTATGCGCCAAGAAACAGGTCAGTGCAAGTGAAATAAAAGATAATATGAATCTAGCAGAAAACACACAATGTTAGAGGGCACATTTCAAGAATAATCATTTCCCCCTCCCCTCCATCCTGAAGCCTGACCTCCTAGAAAGATAGGATATAAATATATCCCAGATATTGATTCATGACAATAAATATGTATATTAAGAACAGAAACCTACACATGGAGGGATAGGAGGACCGTACCCCCGTCCGAAGCCGACCAAAAAATGAAAAAAAGTTCGGCATTTCGTTAAAAAAAAATTAAAATAACGAAAGAAAATACCTTTTATGTGCTATTTTAACCCATTTCTGTTAATTTTAACCCTTTTTGAAGGGTGGTAACTCAAAATTTCTCGAGAAGACAATTTTTGTACCTCCCCAAGACTTCTGTGCCCCCTTCAAAAGAGGATCCTGCGTACGCCCCTGATATGCTGAGGCGGTTGCCTATCCCTCTGGTGTAGCTCAGGCTATGATGGTGTTAAAACGATAGTAAGGTCACGCTTTTTTTTTGGATAAATATTCAAAAATTTGAGTTCCGTGTAGAACGTCCTCATTATTACCAAGGGTTCTGTTGAACAGCCTTATAACCATCAAGGGTTCCGCGAGAAACTCTACGTTGGAGACCCCTGCCCTAGAGCGTGAGAAAGCATGTGAATAACCAAACGAGTGACCCATATAGAGTGGCGGATTATATAAAATTGGTCGAGGGGCTCCCGGCACAAAAGAAAATATTAGGCCCCTTAAATTAGAAAATAATGTAAAGTTTGGGTTTTTCGGGACCTTTAGAAGTCGGGGCCCAAGGCGCGCGCCCGGTGTGTCCGCCGTTAAATCCGCCTCTGCCTACAGAGCGTGAGCAAGTATGTGAATTGCAAAACGAGTGGCCTACAGAGGAAAGGGATCAACTCAGTGAGTGACCTAGAGTGTGTGCAAATATGTGAGTGACCAAAACAGTGTACAAGTATGTGAATGACTAAAAGAGTGACTTTAGAGACACGCTGTACTTGCAGGAGTGGATGGGGACCAAATGGGGTTATTTCACAGGGTGGTGTATGCGAGATGCGAGGAAAGAGTGATTAATAAAATTAGACTATAGAATATGAGAGGGGTGGAAAATTTCATGTAGCCTACAAGCGAAAGCACCTTAAATGCGCCTCTGTTCACGAATATTATTCTCCATTATAAAAACGATGTTTTTCGGGAAAGTTTTTTACTCACTTAAAGGATCTTGGATCGCAGAATTTACGGGCACTTCACGTGACACCCAATGCCATTTTAATCCCGCTCGTGCACGACAACTTCATTTGCATGGGGACTTCCACAGTAAGATCTAGAAATGTGATTTATGACAATAGATATGTAAATTAAGAGGTGGTGCCTAAGGCCTCTTTCATTAAAAAAAAATGTGGAGTTCCAAAGAACAACCTCATTATCATCAAGGGTTCTGCGAGAAGTTTTACTTTAGAGACTCCTTACCCAGAGAGTGTGCAAGCGAGGGACAAGACTGACCTCTAGGTCAGTCGCGTGTGAGTGGTTCTCAAACTTTTGTTATCCACGGTTCCCTCACCCTGGTCCGCAGTTCCGTTCGGCCGCAGCTTCCCGGAATAGTCTAATAAAGAACACTCCAAAGCATCGAACAGACGTACATCAATATCTCTAGCTCACCGCGACGTCTCTGACAAAGTTTGGTGACGCCCCTAGGAGCCGCGACGTACACTTTGAAAATCACAGACCTAGAGGATGTGAAGGCATATGAACGACCAAGTGACTTGGACACAGAGGTATAATTAACGGTGTTGGAGGAGCGGGGGGGGGGGGGGGGGGGTAAGCGAACTATAGTTCAGGGCGGCGCTAATATGGAGGAATGAGGAGTCAAAAGAAAACAAGACTATAAGGGGCGAAAGGCGACAAAAATTGTACAGCCCACAGGCGGCAATACCATAAATTAGTCTTCGGGGGGGGGGGGGGGGTCCTCGGGAAAAGCTTTAATCTGAGGGCTCTAAAATTACGTAGCCCTTGCAAAATGCTCGTGGGAATTTTCACGTGAAAAAATGAGGCTCTGTAGGCAGAGGCGGATTTAACGGTGGACACACCAGACGCGCGCCTTCTTTGCCCAAGCTGCACCTGCTATTGATCATAGCACCTGATCATATAATCGTGAAGTGCCCCCACCATGCATCCAAGAAGCCCCTCGCCCTTCGGGCCGTGCCTGGTGGGCCCATGTGTATAGACGGTCCTAGGGATACTTTATTAAATTATCAGGCAATCTCTTCCTTCTTCAATTCAAAAACAAAGAAAATGAGTGAAACCGCACTCAGTGTCTGATAAGTAATAAATACCCTCCTTTTAAAAGCATCGTTAATACATATTGCAAGCGGATCTGTTTTGGTTCAAAAATTATTGTCGTTAATTGTTGGTGTAGTGACGCCTTCTGTTGTAAACAAGTGCAAGGAACATAGCCTAATAGCGCATGCATCCTCATGTCCAAGTTTAGGAATATATCTCGTAACCCATGTGCACAGACATTTGATATCTCGATATCTGTGGGTAATTAAAAAATAACATGGTACCTTATACAATATAGGAAATTTTTCTCTGCTCAGCAAAAAACTCCGTGCACAGGGAAGTATTCACAGTCATTCTCAGACTCTTAAAGTCTATACTTTGCAAACTTATTCTCCATGAAAAGATGCTGCCTTTCTTTGTTGCTTTTGTCCATAACCAATGAGCGAGTAAAAATAAATTTTTTTATCGGTAAAAAATGTGCCTTCTTCGAGATGTTGAAAATAAGTATACAGTACAGTATTATATTACATGTAAGAAAAATCATTGAACTGGAATCATACTGCTGTCATCTATCAAATAAAAATTACAACTGTTGTGATTCTTCGATAGAAATTGGTGATCGGTTTTTCGTTAATGTGCCGCATAGAAAAAGTTGATATCGTATGATATTAATGAATATTTTATGAGCAATAATATTAGTTGAATTGTTACGTTTGCTTCGAAATTTTAAAAGTTGTTGTTTGTGTACGGTAAATTAACGTTAGTAGAACGAGCAGAACAGAGCGTATTAGACCAGATCGATAGGAAACTCGCCTAAAGTACTAAGGGATGTTTAGAGATGTTGCGAGTTTGATATCTGTGTGTGGTTCGTCCTTCTCAGAAACTTTCCTAATACTACACCAACTCTGGCTATATAGCAATTTACTGCCATTAGTGAGATGGGTTGGAAGTGAAGGCGCTGTCTCTCGAGTTCGTTAAGTAAAATATCTTATCTACATCCTCCCTTGGGTTCGGACCCTGGCAACAACCTTCACGATGGTAGACGAGCACCATGCCACCAGAAAAAGTTAGCTATCGCAGGGAGTCCCAAACTCTCGGTGAGTACTAATAAAAAAAAGAATCTGCCATTCAATAAATTGTAGATCCCGGTCTAACTTTGCCATCGTGTGCAAAAAATGGCCACGCTTTTTGTATGACCGAATCAATACAGACCAGAATCAGTTCCATTCCGGTTTACATACTCATTTTTGTTTATTAGATGAAAGCACTGTTTCTTCATGGTGTATAACTTTGAGGCGTACAGACGTTTAGAGTCTGAGAATGACTGAGGATACTTCCTATACCCAGTTTTTGGTTGAGTAGAGAAAAATTTCCCATGAGGTACCATGTCATTTTTTCATTTCACGCAGATATCGAATTTCTGTGCCCAGAGAAACAACGGGGTCTGTGAAGATGGAATAAAAGCGTATGCGTCCCATCTTCCCCATCTGGGGAAAAAAAGGTAGTTGGCATATTTCAGGTAGGATGAGTTTTTTCCTTTTCCCGCGAGCAACCTAGTGCTCACCTTGACACCCACAACCTGGACCTGGGCTCCAAGTCTGGGGGGGGGGGTGACTAGGGAGTCAGGTCCCTCCTCCCCGAAATGTTGTAAAATGGCTGATTTTTATGGAATGACATGGTGAGGTCTATTGTCTGATCATTTTGACCATAGTAGAAAGAAATTTCTGCCAGGTCTTCCAGACTGAGATATCTAGTGAGCATCCTCAAAGGGAATTTGTAATGTTAAAAAAAATAATAATAAGATTTGTCTCAGGGGCCCCTAAGCTAAGCCCTGCCATGCCTTGGGGGGGGGGGTCATAGTTCTCAAACAAACCATTGAAAATGGATGCTTGATTTAGTGCTCAGGAGATATTCACCGACAACTCAGATGAACACCCTGTGATTTAATGATTCGCATCGCGATTGTTTTGTTTCAGTCAGAGTTCTTGTATGGGTGCTATTCTTCTGGTGATGGTTATATATACAATCAAAGCTCTTGATTCGTGAATATGCCTCCCAATAGGCTCACTCAGGGCCGTCTTGGAGCATCATGGGCCCCCGGGTCAGTTGGTTTTCTTGAGGCCCTCGTAAATTCTAGAAAATTTCAACCGGATATCATTTTTGTGTGGGTCCCTCTTCTCCTGAGGCCCCTGGGCCGTGCCCGGATTGGCCCATGCGTTAAGACGGCACTGGGCTCATATCACTTATTTCACTCCTCCAAATTTCTTTGAAAAGAGTGAAAATACTCCTTCAAATTTTATGTTTTTATTTTAATAGAGTTATTTCTCTGTTTTTTCTTTATTAAAAAAATTCTATTTTTCCAAATATACCTCTTAAAGCTTTAGGGAGGAGTGAAATTACTCTTCAAAACTATTTTATCAGATAGCACTGAGTACACAGGTATCTATCATGCAATATTATTGAACTGGAGCTGCTGCTGCTACCTATCATTAAAAAAAACACAACTGTTATAATTGTTGGATTGAAATTCGTTTTTTTGATTGATACCGCCCAAAAGAAAATGCGAAATTACTGAATATTTTATGCGCAATAATATGAGTATAATCATTAAGTTTGCTTCAAAATTTTAAGAGTTGTTATTTGTGTGCTGTGAATTAACGTTAGTACAGCAAAATAAAACTCTCCTTAATTTTTTTGTAATGCTAATACACGTTCCCTCCCCAACCATGTTTAAATTTTCGATTAGAATTGCAAGCTAAGGTTGCCGTTGCTACGAAGGACCAAGCTCTCGTCTTCTCCGTCTTGATTTCTCTACTTAAGTAGAGATATTGATCAGTCAATCTACAACTGTTAAAATTTCGAAGCAAACTCAATAATAAAGTGTATATTATTTGCTCATAAAGTATTATATTTAGTAGATTTAGTAATGACACACTTGGGTTTTTTTTTTTGGGCGACAAATTAATAAAAAACCGGTCTCCAATTTTAATCTAACAGACTTAACAGTTGTTTTTGTATATGATAGGTGGCAGCAGGAGCTTCATTTCACTTCATATCGTTGCATAATACTGAACTCAGTGTTATCCGATAAAGTAAATTTTGAAGAGTTAATTTCACTCCTTCATTTTCCAGAAGTAGGTTTGGAAAAAGAGGTGGGACATTTTTAAATAAAAACTCAGAAATAACTCCATTAAAAGGAAAACCTAAAATTTGAAGAAATATTTTCACTCTTCAATTAAATTTGGAGGAATGAAAACGAATTTTGAGGTGCGAATCAGGCATCTAGATGCGTATTAGCGAACAATGCTTGGGGGACATAGGGTTACCCCCCTCCCTTTTATTTCATTTCCCATGCATATTAACACACTTTGAGTAAAGCCAAGGCTCAAAAAGCCATCAAAAAGTACCCTCCCAAAAAATAAAATAATGACGCATAATCGACTGCGTCTCTGTTTTGGCTGGAGAACAAAATGTTGCCCTTTATTGTACAGAGACGCCATCTGTACTGAAAATATGCAAGTGTCGTTGCCAAAGGTGCAAGCTTATGTGTCCTCATTTCTAAGTTTCGGAATCGTGAAACGCTAGGTCGAAGGTCGGAAAAAGTGGTAGAAATTCTGTCGCTATATTTGATACTGTTGGGAATATGGTTTTTTTTAAATATAGATATCCCACCTGTTGCAAACAACGACAAATGAGTCGTTACTTATATGGCACAAGTGTGCTGCGTCCTGATTTCGGAGTTTCCGCAATCTACTCCAGTGAGGAAAGGGCTTCGTGATGGAACTCCTCCTCCTACCATCTACCAAATAAAAATTAAACTATTTATATTATCCGGCTTAGATATGTAGTCTGTTTTGTATTTTTTAGATGGCAGCAGAAGTTCTACCACTCAGAAGGGAAAAAAAGTCTTTAAAAACTTTCATTCACTGTGATTCTCCTTAGATCTGTTTTTTCCTATCTATTAACAATTTTTTTTTTTTTTTTTTGCAATTCCTAGCCATGGTTAGTAATTTTTTTCCGCGTTCGGAAACATTTTTTTTGACGAGAATCGGCTCAGTCCCGTATATATCTCACAACAATATGGTCAGTTTTTTTTATATCTCAAAGACTGATCATGAACAATAGACTGACCATATTTTCTCGAGAGAAATACGGGAAATTAGGATTCCAAATATGGGACATTGCCAATTATTGCCAAGAAGGACGCCAAAAGTGAACAATATTGCCAAATAATGCAGAAATTACGAAAAAATCGCAATGGTGGGAAACGAAGCATTACTGTAAATTGCAGTGAATTCCACGAAATAAAACGTTCACCAAGGCAAATGTGGAAGATTATTGTTGTTATTTGTAGTTGTAATTATCATAATATAATTTATGAGTTCAACAGTAATTTCAATCTTTGACTTCAATAAAGAATAAAAATCCAAGTAGGCGTCATGTAAAAAAACGGGAAAAACTGGGACACTTCTGCCAAAAAGTCGAGATGGCTAGAAAAATAAAGAAAACCAGGACTGTCCCGGAAAATACGGGACGTATGGTCACTCTAACGAACAGCAACACTAATATTGAAGTATAGTCAGATAAATTCGTCTTATTGACTGCGCCTAATAATTAAAGCATTACATCATCACTGATCTGATCATAATCAACATAATTGCCCATTTTTAACTTGAAAAAGGTATGAAAGGAAATAGCTGTTTCCAAAGCCGTGTTATTATGACGTCATATTTTAACGAATCATATCAGAGATTCTCTTCCACTAGAACGAATCATGAGAAGGGAAATTCGTAATCGTGACCAAATCAGTAGATGTGCTAAAAAAAAAAAAAAACAGCGCCGGAACTGCCAAACCACAGCTTTTGAAGTGGGGGAGGGGTTGATCCGATCATTGTTTTGTTGTTAATCATGGTATGTATAAAATACAACAATCTTTTTATAATTTATCCCTATAAATTTACATATTGCACGTGCATCCCTGAATTTTTTAAATGAAAATTTACACGTTATTAGAAGCATTAAGAGCTGTTATAAAATGTAAACAGTAAGTAGGGCCGTCTCAACAAAAGTGCCCCCCAACCATGGGCGGAGATGGGGGGGGGCATTGCTTCCCCATTGTCGAAAGTGAGGTCGACTGATCTAATGCATAAATGTATATATGAATTGACATCATCATCATCGTGCCTCCCTCCCCAGCAATAATGGCCGTGGCCCCCCCCCCCCAAACTACCAAGTCTAGCATAGGCGGTAGCCTATGCCCCCAACGCGTGAAGATATCCCTGAACAGGGCCTCCTAGGCTGAGATCTGGCGGGCCCCTCTAGTGAATTTATAATATAAAAAATACAAAAAATGATGGTTATTGTCCCGTGCCCGAGGGCTGGAGCCCTGTCAGCAGTACTCTTCTGAGCGTTATGGCCCTGATTTCTAGACTTAAATTGGGTAACGAAATCTCATACCATGAACTTGAGACGCCTATTGGCTAGGATTTTTCATGGGCCCTATTTCTACATAACAAATTGGGCCTTGCCTTCGCCAAGGAGCCCATAATTTCGGAGGGCCCCAAAATTCTAAAAAAAAATTCAATAATTAAACCAAACATTCTTCACCCTTGTCGCAGCACTGGCTGTTTTTAGAGCATCGTGGCACAAGGACAAACAAGCCAGGGTGATGTGTCGGAAGTGTCAAAGTTTGTAAGCTTGTTGGATTGCCACATATTTTACGGGACGGGAAAATTTTCCCATATTATTTGCCACATTTCTAGACCCACACAAGTGAAGGCAAGTATCTTCAGCTGCAAATCAGCCAAGGCAGAGGTGCGTTTACGGTTTTGCTGCCCTTCTCAGATTCTAGTCTAATTTTCTTAACTACTCTTTCCTCGAATTTGCCACCCTGTGCTATAATCTGCTTTCTCCCTCCTGCCACCCACTCCTGCAGGTACATCTGTGTTAAGGTCACTCTTTTAGCAACTCAAATGCTTGCACACTGTTTGGGTCACACAATTAATCACTTATTTTGGCATAAATTAATTTCCTGATATGCCCTTCCTTCGAGAACGCGTTGATATATCTCTCTCTCTGAGATGTGAAGCGGAGTGTGTCTGGCCTCTAGCTTGCAAACCTTGTAGGTCACTCTTTTGGTCACCTTGACTGACCTAGCCCCTTGCTGGCCGGGCAGAGGTGGATTTATTGACAGTTGTACATATTTTGCCCCCACTTCTCCGATTTGAATAATCTTCTTGATCACTCATTTTTCTAATTTGCTGCCTCTCTGAACTTGCTAAATACGCCACTAAACCGATGATATCTTCAGCCATGAATTATCCAAGGCAAACGTCTTCAGCTACAGATGAGCCAAGGCAGACACCTTGTGCTTCGAAAGAGCCGAGGCGGACATCTTCAGCTTTGATGCACACCCGCCTTTCTCCCCTCACTGCAGTTTTCAACAGAAAAGAATAAACCGCGCCTTTCCCGGTTCAGTGCTTTTTCCTAGTTGTGTCCCTGCATAGTATACAGGTGCCATTAAAGCCCTGTTCACGTGTGCAAGATTGGGGGGGGGGGTCGCTGTGGTGATAATTACCAACTTTTTTCCCCTCGTAGGGTAAAAAAGGGTGGGAGAGAAGCTCATCAAAAAAGCCTATCTTTCTTGGGGTGGATTGGTGGTCGACACCAATCTTCTCTCCCATTATGCCTTTGCATCGCGAAAACTACTGTAAGCTCCTTCGTCAGCCATCTTGAATCAAGCACTTCCGTTCAACCCACGTAACCAGTGATGACTTCCAGAAAGAAGAGGGGATTACCGGCATAAACTGAACGTCATGTGAATGGTTTGTAGTGAAAATCCCTGTTACTGGGAACTTCCCGGGATGTTTAATTGCACATGTGAATGGGGCTTGAGGAAAGTGTGGAGCTGGGAATTACTAATAGGGAATCAAGCCTTCCCGTAATTATCCTCCAAATCCAGGACTCTACTTGATGTAAGAATGATAAAAGGGAGGTGGTTGATCCTTTTCATCTTCCACTGGAATTATATTTCTGTGTTTTTATTAAAATTTCAGTCTGCTACGCTGAGACCGTATCTCACTGCGGTGAGACGGACCCTTAATGCTGCGATGTGTTTAGAAAACTTTTCGTCTCAAGTCGTTGAAAAACACAACAAGCCTGAAGTTGAAGTAAGGTAAGAGTCGTCATTCATTTATTTGTTCATATTCATTTAACAGAATTTTTTGCCCCCTTGTTTAGGAGCGAGAAGAATCTTAATTGCATGAGGGAAGTACAAAATAGCATTTATGTTGATTATTTTGAGTTCATTGCATTTTTGATGACTTAATATTTTGGTTTCGAATTGCAGTAGCGGAACGGAACTGCTCCTCACACCGGTGATAATAAGCAGGAACGAGAAGGAACGGGTGCTGATCGAAGGCTCGATAAATTCACTCAGAATAAGTATAGCTATCAAGCAAGCCGATGAGATAGAGCGCATCCTGTGCCACAAGTTCACCCGTTTCATGATGATGAGAGCGGAGAACTTCATAGTGCTTCGAAGGAAACCTGTGAAGGTAAGTACAAAGCATTGGTAACTTCGTAATATCTACAGAGTATGCCATTGAAATACATCAATGTTGGACAATGATAGTTGTGTTTTTTTCCCCCTTCTAATTTCAGGGCTACGATATTTCGTTCCTAATCACGAACTTCCATACAGAGCAAATGTACAAAAACAAATTGGTGGATTTCGTCATCCATTTCATGGAGGAGATCGACAGGGAGATCAGCGAGATGAAGCTGTCGCTCAACGCGAGGGCTAGGATATGCGCTGAAGAATTCCTCAAACAGGTATCTTATGCATTTATGTGAATATTATTGCAAACGCATGTAATTATCTGGTTTTCATTGACATCATTACTTTGTGAAAGTTTTTTTTTTTTCCGAGCAACAGCTAGAAACAAAAACACTCTGTCATGTTTGAGTATTCACACATTATTAGTAATTGCAGTCACAAGAAAGTCTTTCCACACACACAGCGAACATCCCGGCAACTTACAAGACACAAAAATTTGAGCTCTGAAGGAGCAAAATGTGTCAAATCGAAATGTATTCTCAAATGCACACATGATGCAATTCCCCCCCCCCCCGAACATAATTAAATATGTTAGTGTATATGAAAATATTTTTTCGAGCGCTAAGTGCCAAAAAAACTGGCCTTTGAAGTTGGGAACAACAGATAACTAACTTCAGCCAACCACCACCGTGGCATCAGTGGGGTTCGAACTCAGGACCTCGCAATGTGTGCCTGTGGTCAGTATGATCACTTGTCCATCACAGCAGCCACCCATGAGACTTTGTTTTTCAAAGTTAATGAAACCAGTAATGCAATAAATACATTTATAACAGGACTTATGGCTACCACATCCTGGAACAGCCCAGGGCTGAGATCTTCGGCGGGCATCCAAGTCAGACTTTTCAAGGGTTCTTATATAGTGAATTTATAGCATGAAAACACAAAATAAGAATGTTGATTATCCCTGGCCCCAGGCATTATCAAGGCTCTATCCCGCAGGGGGATGTAAGCCCATTTACTCTTTGGGGGTTGGACCATGCTGAAGAGAACTGAACATGATGAACCGCAAAGCCTAAGTGTATTGTCCCTCGAGCCACTCCCTTTCCCCCAGTCCTGCAATCCCAGCCCTCGGTCTTTGATCTAAGACATCGCCCCCTTCAGAAATTTTTTTCTCCCATCGCCCCCAACCCATAGTTTCCAACGCCCCAACATGGATGTTGAATCACTGATCTATGAGGAGGTCCCTGACTATTTGTCCTGCTCCCTGGATTCGTCATCTGGAGTCTTTCCCCGGACCCCCACACCCCCGTATATTCGATCCCAAATTCCTCGTCATCCAGTCCATATAGCCATGGCAGCAGGAACAGGACTGTCTCCACCCTGGTGGGAAACCATGACAAGACTGTAAATAGACTTTTACGACTAATCTAGAAAGAAGGTTTTTTAAGTCGCCATCTGGTGGCAGCATCAGCAGTTGTGAGCTTGGCCTGAGTCTGGTCCGGCTGTCCATGTACGGTCCCTTTCAGTGTACACGAGCTCCAAGGAAAGATTGAGATTCTGTGCCTCTGTAGTCTAGGGCGTTCACCCGGAAAGTGAAAGGACGTGGGTTCGATTCCCTGCAGAAGCAGTTGAATTTTCTCTCTTTCCAAATATATCTTCGCAACAGCCAGTTGTTAAAAAACATTCATATGGTAGCGGAGAGTGGCGTCATCCTTGTATAATCTAGAAAGCCCCTGCAAATTACATTTGGGTCGTGACCCATAGCTCAAGAATTCCCATCCCTGAAGTCCTTGCGATCTAAGTTTGGGGGTCACGACCCATAGGTTAAAACCCCCTGCTTTAAGCTATTCGTTAATACATTTGTTTTTTAATTATAAGAAAATTATGTTTCTTCCAATTTAGTTTTGATGCTGTTTATCAAGCCAACAAGTCGCTGTACAGAAAGTTTTCTATTATGATCGTAATCGTGGGGAAGCTGAACGTGAATCAATATGAACGATTTTATGCCCATCTTAACACATGCAAACTATGAAGATACTATTTTGATTGCTAAACACAATAACAGTTGGGGGAAAAAAATCTGGAATCGATTATGTAAAAGAAGGAATTAGGGGTATGCTTTGTGTATATATATGTATTTGCCTCTTCGATTGTTTTATGTTGTGTTCCGTTCGATTGAATCAGTAATTTTTTTACAGCATAGTTATTAGCATGTTTTTTTCTATGATTAAAAATTGTCGATCCATTCTTATTAAAAAAATTTCTTATTCACGATTTGTTCCAAGTGTTTCTTCATCGAGTTCTGTCAACTTTGAAATGGTAGGTAAAAATCATATCGGCAATTCTAGTTTGATGATAGAATTTATACAGCAGAGCAATTAGATTCTCGGAAGCGATTTATATAGATCAGGGGTGTGCAGTCTCGTCTACTCCCTTCTTTAGGCATTCTGCCCATCCAATAGTAAAACATGTCTTTTGAATGAACCAAAAAAAAGTCTCATTTAATATCATTAAAAACAATTTTATTCTGGCACAGGCTAGGATGAGTATATTACATATTCTTTCCAAAAAACAAAAATACAACATTCGATATAGGTTTCATGCGTTGCATTATACGAAAAATAACTTTTTTCTGGCAGCATAAACTTTATTTGTGGCAAAATATTTTGATATCTGTGAAGAACACACACATACAAATGCTTAAGTAGTCAAGCGAAAACTGTACAAAACGCAAATTTTTTCTCTCTCCTTTGATACAAAAATCTTAGTACCATAATATTATGATTTAAAAAAAAAAAACTAAGCAACATGATATTGGTAACAGAAATTCTGCAAGCACGAAGTATATAATTCGAAGATCAGCAAATTTGCCTCGTAGATACATTACCCTCTTTGAAATTTCAAGGGAATTTTGGTGTGTAAATCACCCATTGGCAGCATAAACACATGACAGCGGATATATTCAAATGCTATAGTATACACAATTTCTCATGCATTAGGTGGAGGGAAAAGTTCTTGCCACAAATGGTAGGTAGCTGCAGTAGTCGGGTTTACAATCTAATTTGCATAATTGCAATCGTTTCAGAAACGTTAAAGTGTGTTCCACTATTACACAAAAATTTTTCCGTTGTTTGCAACTTTTAGATGTAATACAGGACGTGTAAAATATGTCTGTTGAAAAATATAAAATTTGTCGCATCAAATGGTTCCACTGAAAATCCAAACTTGGTGCTTTCTGGGCTGCAACCATGATAAATTCTGTCTTAAGAGGGTCCACTAGAAGTGCTAGAACAGTAGGATATTGTTTCTACTGTGGGCATTCCCCTTGACAATCCAGCTACTTCATTATGGCAATATCGCTGTATTGCAATTTACTGTCATTAATGAGTTGGGTTAGAAATGAAGATGCCATCAAGGTGATCACTTCAAGCTTGTTAAGGGAAAATATCTTATCTATATTCTTACCTGGGGAGTGACAGCAATCTTGACGATCCAGCTAGAAATTGTCTGGTGTGAGGGCAAAAAAAGGTCACCAGACGGTCATACTGTGACTGGTGGAATCATACCACATAACTGTTTTCTTCCGAAAAGATGTCATCCTTTTTTTCCAAACAATAAACTTCTGGCAAGAACTTTGTTCCCCCATCTAATATTAGTTACATAATTTGAAAGGAAAATCTTATACCTATCCATAAGCCATTATACCTATTATAAGCATCGAGCTTGAACAAGTTCAAAATCACCAGACGATGGTGACCAATTGTACAAAACATTTTTAATTTCTGTTATGTCACCTGTTGGATGTTGAATATTGGTTAATGCAAAATGAATAAAAGTTGCCGCCTGACAATTGCGCGCTTGGCACAAAAACCTTGTGTTATGTAGGATTTGAATCCTAGCAAAAATGTTTCCCAGAACAGGCACTTCTACAATATGTATTGTAATCATAATATTCTGGAGTATTAGAGGCACAGTAATCATTTTAAAAGCGAAAATACCAAGCTATTAGGCACATAGAGGTGTCTTTTTTCATTTTGCGCTGATGCTTCATCTCCTGCTACAGGGTAGGAATATTCTACTACTTAACTGTACAATGCACCTCATACGCATTCCTCTGCAGAACTTCTGAATTGATACACGCCAGAATGTGTTCTAAGTCTATGTGGTCAAAATTATGCTTGTTTCATGTTTTTGCTGGTGCTGCCATATGGTAGAGATACTTAGAGACAAAATTACTGACTTGTGCCTGATGAGAGGCTTCCTTAAAAAGATTTCGAACAATGGTTTGCAATTGGCTGAGAGTGAGTACTGGTTTGTGATGGGAGATGTTATTTTTATTGGTTCAATTATTTCATGCCAATGTGATTACTACTACTGTAGATGCACCTTCAAAATATTTCTCTGGAGGATTTTCTAATAAATTGGAACATGCGGAAAAACAACTTGTGTGTGGCTTTAAAGTATTTGCATAGTCAACGTTTGTATGTGCTGTCATCTGCCTTCCCCATGTAGAAGTAAGACTGGAAAAGCATGAATTTTCATGTTATGTAAGTATTGTGTGTGTCTGCGTGCTTTCTGCAGAAGAGACTCTTTCAAATGGGAGACCAGCAATACGATGGCAATATATACTAAGCTGAAGAAGAAAAAATTCATGAAGCTTCTCAGCGCAAAGTAAGTTTGTCTCTGAGGATTTCATTAATAGCAGCAGATGAACTGTTACACACAAACTAAAAATAAAACAATTTTTATCGCAAAGCCGAATCTATTGTTAATTGGGATCATTACTGTACTGTAATGATTACAATAATTTGTGGTAATATGGAATAGGCAATTTCAAACAAAGTTTCAAGTATTCAACAGCGAAAGAGAAAAGAATGAAATTGAGTGGTTTGAAGGGTGATAGAAGTCATGTCATCTATTACCTTAATAATAATCATCGAAAAATACACTTGAAATGATGCATTATATGAACATTCACCACAGCTAGTCATTGTCTAGCTCAGAGATTCTCAAACTTTGTCCACCCGCAGCACCCCCTTTCTCTAGTCAAAGTTTATCCGCTGCTACCCAGAGCAGTTTAACAAAGTATCTCTTCAAAAAAAAAACTTATCTCGGGGCAGGCACTTCGGGCATAAAGGTTGACGCTACTGTGCACTGTTTGAGAACCCCCTGGTCTGGCTTAATACAGGGTGAGGTTAATTTAAAAGCAAGTTATATGTTATTGAATACTAAAAAAATATACGTTAAACCATACATTTTTATTGCTTTTCATACCAGGGATTTCTGGTAGGAGAAAATAATTAATATTTCAGATCTAAATCAGTCTTTTACTAATTATTTACACATTTGTCACATATTCACAGAACACTCCTCATATATTTCGGAGGAGAAAAAATGCTATCACATTGAAAAAATTCACAAGCGTAATCTAAAATTAAGATTGCCATACGGTATTACTTGCACTTGTCTGCTTCTAATGCTACTCATATCTTATAGTCAAGTAAAAAAAACAATTAATCATAAGCAAAATCTAATCTGTGTCTCATGTAAAGACACAGTTCCTCATTTATAGTGATTAGAACCCTGGACGAAACTCATTCTGAGAGATCCTGAAACCTTAAGTTTTTAGCCTGTCAAGGCGAGAAATTTTACCTGTTAATGCCAGATTTTCTTTTAATTTGTCCATTAGCCTCCAACTGTGTAATGTCTGGAAGACTTGCAGTTCTTGGCCATCAAGAAGGTGGCTTCGCATTTGCCAAGAAAACATTTCCCCACAAAATAGATATCCAGATAATAGAAGAGATGAGAATCTGTTGGTGTAAGGCAAGGGTGCTCAACCTTTTATAGAGTGAGGGCCACTTCATTGGTTTGAAACATATGACGGGTCACTCAAGTGATCTGGAAATGTGTGATGGACTACTTAATTGATGAGAGAATGTGCTGTAGGCCACTGAGGCGATCTGTAAATGTGCCGGGGCACTTGAGTGATCTGTGATTGTGCCCCAGGTCGCTTGAGTGGTCTGTGAATGTGAGGCAGGCAACTCATCTGATAATGTATATACCCCTAGGCTGAGAACTTTCACAGGCCCTTCCATAGTGAATTTATAGCGTGAAAACAAAAAATGATGGTAATTGTCCAGCCCCCCCCCCCCCTGTGGGGGCCATGGCCATGAGTCACTTAGGTAATTTTTACAAAGTTTGGTTTTTTGGGAGCAGACCGCATCAGATGGCTCAATTGCCGCATTTGGGCCATGGGTTGAACATGTATGGTATGAGATCTGCTGTTCCCTAGTAAGGCAACTTCAGTCTTCAGAGTCCCAACTCAGTGGGTTTGGTAAGCAAGCTCAGCACTGGGACTACTCAATGTGACATCCTTCCCTCAAGTGCAGGGAGAAGAAAGTCTGGGTCCAATGGAAATTTGCCTTGCCCGCACAAAGCTGAGATTGATGGTATAGGCATTGCATCTGGATGGTTTCCCTGAACTAGAGAAGGCTGATGGTCAAAACAATTTAGTGTCCAGAGGAAATAACATGTCTGGGAAATTTTTCACGAATGAGGCAGACTTACAGCAGGAGCCCACAAACTTCTTGGCATCAAAGATCTCTAATTTTTTGCCAGCAAGGGCATTTTACAGCTAGAGGAATGTTGGCAAAAGGTGCTAGATGCTGATTGCTCGTCTACCACCGCGAAGGTTGCTGTCATGGTCCTGGGTTCAACCCCGAGGGAGGATATAGATATTTTCCCTAACAAGCTTGAGGCGGCCACCTATAGATAGGGCCTTCATTTCTAACCCATCTCATTAATGGCAGTAAATTGCAATATGGCCAGAGTTGGTGTTTGGTGAAGTAGTAGATGCTGATGGGGATTGCTTTCAGGACTTGCATCATATGCACCATACATATTTTTTCTTTCCAACAATCAAAAGGGGTAAGAATTTGATTACCTTATAGTAAAATGAGGTCACATGCCTTTCTATTAGTTCTGTATGCAAAAAGGCTTGACAAATTTACAGCCAACAAAAAAAAATGGAGCCATTTTTTTTCCTCCGAGACTAATGGTCAAAAGTAATCCTCCTAAATTTTATCAGATTTAGTGTGCCTATCAGCACGGGAAAAGGCCCTAATATAAATTCTGAAAATTTGGTATTGTCCGGCTGACCGAATAATTTAAAATAAATTTCACGCCAATATAAGTTTCTGAGTCACCATGGAGACTCAGTTCGTAGGATTTGGCAAGTCCATGGCATCAATCATGCGTTTAGCCAGTACCACCCTCCTTCAAATTGGATATTTCAACATTTTGTATTGGTTTTACACTCTAAAAAAAAATAATTCAGTGACTATCCGATCCTCATACACACACGTACACATTTATATAGCTACTTGTGAAACGAGTGGCAATGCATACTTGACTCAAACAAATATTGAAACGTGGCAAAGCAAATTTCATACCAAAATCAGGCAATCTCAATTCAGCATTATAAAACATTGTAGAAAAATCCACTGGGTAAATATACTCTAAAAATTTGCAACACAAATTAAAACAATACAGTTAGCAAGCTTTTGCAACATCAGTCGGGGGAAAGGGGGAAAAAAACTAGCACAGTTTCACTGCGCAAAGCAGTCTTCAATAAATTAAGTACAAAAGAATAAAAACGAAGCCGATTTCTAAAGCATCACTCTACAATACAAAAATGTTAACTGCATTCAAAAGCTGTACATACACTTTATTTATACTTTATACATGATGACAATAATATTGATTCAGTCTTGTAAGCCATGCTCATGACTGGTTTTACAATTCTGCAAGATAGTAAAATAAAAATATTTTATCACTCCAATTATCGCAAACTGACGCATTAACACTATAAGAAAAGAATTTTTCCATGTGAAGAAATGTGAAAACTCTGTTCTCGAAAGGTATTGTTATTTACTCGCATCATGAAAATATTGTTGCCCTACAGTTAAATTTTATGTGTGAAACGCAAACAGGATCCTGTTTAAGGTTTATTCAGGCACACAAAACAGTCAAGGCCCACCTTTGTTCTGAGAGATCCATCTCTCTGAAACACATTGGGATTAGATCGTGAATTTTGCCTGATAAGAGTGAATGAATAGGCTAGTAGAGAGAGAGAAATATTTTTTGAACAGAGACGAGACAGATCTCTCAGAACTGAGACAGGCTGTGACTAGTTAGTGTGAATAGAATTCAAGTTATATAAAAATCAATCAGTCAGAAAAACTACAGGGGAATTACATTTTTTGTATAAGGGGCCATCCAAGTATTATGTCAGCATTGATGGGGCTTGGATTTGCTGACTTTTGATGACAGGGAGGAGGGATTGGAGATGCTTACATTACCAACCACCCTTTATAAATATATGAAATATTCTTAAAGACATCCTCTTTACTGGGAATGCCAAGAAGAAGAAAATCCTTTTCCTAGTTTGTGTTCACCTGAACATCACCCCCTTCCCACTGATTAGTCCTCTATCAGAGCAGTGTTTTCAACTGATGCTTCACAGCTGCTCTAGGACAAGAAAATAAATCTGATAAATAAACGCCTGTGGGGCTCTGCCACATAGAAATTATGTACTAAAAAATCCTCGAGATAAAAAAGGTTGAAAACTACTGCTCCATTGACCTTCTCTAGTAGACTTCTACAGACCTCCCCCATCCTCACTTCCACAGTGTCACACTTTGGCTTATTGTGTCCACTCAGCGTGTCACATGTGTCGTCCTTGAGCTTGAGTGATTTGTTGGACTCCCGTACATAAAAACATACATGCTCTTCAAGTGAGAGTGGGGAGAATGTGTTTCACCGAGGGTGTGCATGGCGATCGGAAGGGTGAATCGCCTACTTTTGCCCTGCTGCCAATGCTATTGATAAAATTTTCTGTGAATGGTGAATCGCCACCCTCCCCCCACCTCTGTACCATCTATGCTCCTATATGAGTTACACAAGAAAATAAGCTGCGATGATCAGGAGCGGCTTAAGTGAGGGTGCAAGGGGTACGGTGCACCCGGATGGCATCTTGAACTCACGTTGGACACGAAAATTTCTAACAGTAAAAATTTGCATGACATCACGTTGAAAACAAAGGTGTTGAGGTAACTTGAGAAAAAATACAGGGCCTGGGACAGTATTACCAGAAATAAAAATGCACTCTATCACAAGAGGCAAACAGTAATTTTTCCGGAAGTCAAATAACACAAAGGAAATAATTCGTCCTCTCACTTACCCGGTCCCTGAAGCATTAGAAACGGCTTTGAAATAAATTTCTTTATAAAAATTGCTTCGTTATACATCAACTTCACAGGATAAGTCAAAGTAATGGTGGCCCATCAGTAAGTAGTTTTGTGAATTATCTGGTATAATCAAGAATAGTAAAATAACGAGAGAGAAAAAGACAACAACTCTGCATTGAAAACGTCATATTTTCTTCAAAGGCGGGATATATGGTCAAGGGCATTTTCTCGATGGAGACTTGTGTGCGGCTTTCTCTTGAAAACAAAATAGGCTTATCCCAAGATCTCCTACGATACAGCTCTGTCAGCCTCCCGCCAGAATCGTCTTTAAGGGAGACCCATAAGGCTTTGCACCCGGGGGGCAGGTAAGCTCGAGCCACCCCTGACGAAGATTTACAGGACAAGCAAAGAGACTAATGCTCATGGGAACAATTTTCTTGTATGATGGAAAGCTGTGAGCGCAACTGGTTTGTGCATAAGTGGGATATTTTTTAAAAAACGAACGTTTGGTGTATCCATTTACTATTCCCCTGAAATACTTCATCATGCATAGTGTGGGCCCACTTTGCACTTGAAAAAAACTGGTAATCACTGGCTGCAGTCAAGACCAGAAGCATTCTCAATAATTCCATTGATCACATCGATAGCCAACAAACCAGTTGTTTTTAAGCAACCATCTTGCCAGAATTTAGAGAAACCATGATGAAGAAAGAAGACAAGAGCTGAATGCTCGGTACTTCGCACCAATTAGCAACAGCAATCTATGACCCCTTTAATTAATGCTTAACTGAAACCAGTAATAATTTAAACTTGAAACCACAAGCTAAAAATAGAATGTGTTCCGTCTATAGTCATGTGAAAAATAATCCCAGTGCATACATAGCAGTGTCAGACGGTGTTGGTCCGACTCTGCATATTTGGAAGGACAATTCATAAAATTCACAATATATTCTAGAAGGACAATCCAATCTGAGGCATAAGCAGAGGATTGACCTCTGGAGGGAGGCATGATGAGTTCTTAGACTTTGAATAGCATTGAAATCAACAGAAATTCATTATAACATATAAAGGTATTTTTTAAATATTTTTTGCACCAAAAAAAAATTTTTTTTGATCGTCTGGGAATTAAAACAACATTCCTGTTGAAATTTATCGGGAGAAAAAGAACACCAGAGGAATGCTGTAACCTGGGGAAGAAAGAGAAACCGTATGCAAATCTGCGTCACAGTGAATAAAAGATGTGGATGCTATCTCATATGTTACAACTGTTAGAACATCTGCACACTGGAATAACTTCACAGGGCTAGCATCCGCGCCTTTTATTCACTGTGATGCAGATTTCCATATGGTTTCTTCTTCCCCAAGTTGCCTCGTGTTCTTTTTATCCCGATAAATTTCAACAGGAATGCCGATTTAACGTTTGAGGAGCAGCCATTTCGAAAAGTGCTAGTGCGTTTCATGTTAGACCATGTATTCTCTGAAGACAATTGCTTGTATTGGTGTACATCTACATTGTACCTCTTCAAGTTTTTCCCATCTTTTCTGAATCACCCCGTATACTTCACGTTAGTTAGTTAAATATTCACTCAATAGTCTCAAGATTTTTAACGAATATCTCTTTCTCATTACTTTGAGTACTAGGAAGAAGATATTTTTGTTTATTGAGGTACAACTGTACTAGCATGCAGGGCCAGAAATGAAGGCAGGGGGCAACTGCCCTGGGCGGAAAATCTTAGTAAGGAACAAAAATACTTTTCCTTCTTTCTTTCAAACTGAGGTCTTATTTAACTCGACAGTGATGGAGACAAAATCATGTTTGTGTTGACTATTCCCCTCCCCAACCTTATATAAATCCTACTTATGGCCCAATTATTACGATATAAAAAAATACAAAAACATACCCTTTCATTTTGAAAGTTTTGGAGATAGACCAATTCACGAACACAATCAGCATTTCCTGTACACTACTGGACTTTTTTCAGGCTAATAAGAAAAATTCACATTTCCACATAAAATTTTTAAAAAAATACATAGATAAATTATGCATAAGTACACACACACCACCTAAACATATCTAGAGATATGCTCGTCTGTTATGTATATATCTAGGGATATATATATATATATACATTTTGGCACATGAAAGGTTCGGAACAATTGGTCTACACAGACCAAAAGTGAAAAAACTGCTGCACATCATATAAGAGCCTAATTGTTTCTTCAAAAAATTAATGGTGATATCATGTACATACTCATTTTATTGGTCTTTGATACATATAATTATAGTTAATTTGTGTGCATATCACATCTATACATATAGGGTGATTCAGAAAAGCATAGCCAAACTAATTGACTATAGTAATTTCGGCTGCTTGCACAGTGATGACTTTCTTTTTTTTTTAAATCGGAAACTGACTCACATTTTCGCTTTAAAGCTGAAAGACCATTGCAAACCATCTTCAGCTGCACTATCGCTGTTATTATCAGAGTTTCCCAATGGAAAGCCCGATGAGGGGCCGATAGTTTAAATAAGGAAGGGGCCGCAGTTAACCTAATCCAATTTTTGGGGTCAAAGTCGAGAGCGTGGAAACTTGCCAGGAAAATTCGGAAATTGATTACAAAAAAAAATCTGCTACGTTCTCTCTAATTTCGCTAACTTTTCTGGACTTCCAGCAACTCTTTCAACGAGAGACCATATGAATTATCAGTTCGACATGCTTGTGTAGCAGTTTAAAAAAAACATCTTGGGGTAAAGAAGCGAAGGGTAAATAAATATTAAATATTTTCTGATTGAAAATTTTCATTCAAATGTAAAAAATATCTCTTTAGAGTGCTTACAAAGTGTGAAAAGCACGCATAGTTATATAGCTCGTAAGTTTTTTCCCAGCACTGTACTTTACAGGGTAGTCAAACTACTTTCCAACAGAGGCCACTATTTTTTCAAGGTCACGCTATAGTACGACTACAGAAGATAGGAGGAGGTGGTGCTGAAAAGTACAGATAAATAAAACACGCTCTTCTCGGAAAGAATCATTTCGCAGAGAGCAGAAACAAAAATTTTTGCTGTCCTTTTTGAAATTCCTGGCATACTGAGGCAAAATTCACTATTTTGGCTATTGGGCATAGAAAAATTCTAAAATACATTATTTGAGCAGGATGGCGCAAGATGTTAATTTTAGTGCAGTGTGGTGCGATTGGAGCAGAGTTCCCACCCCTGAATAATGTTATCAGCCCATAGTTTTCTCCAACCAGAATTTGGGAAAACTTCAAACATGTTTGGAAAAGTTTCAAACCGCATATACACGTGGTAACTATGCTACATCTAGTTTCATATTGTAAACAGTCAAAAAATTAACACACAGTGCAAGAGTGTGAGTGTGGCAAGCTAACAGGAGACTGGGGGAAGAATATTACCCAAAATTTCACAGTACGGACGAAAGCTCAGTTGTGATGTGAAAATAAATGAACAAAGCTCAACATTTTTGCTCATAATGCGAATGCTCGTCATCACTCATTAACCGAGTCAAAATCTGTTAAAAACTTTTGCTCCTTAACCAAAGCTCTATTGTATTTACACTGGTGATCACATCATATGGCTAACAAAGAATTAATTATATTAATTTTTTGTCTAAAGCTGGGATTACACTATAAAAGTTTGATATAATATTTTTTATAAAACTTGGAAAAAAAAGCCAAATAAGCCTATTGATTGTATTTGCTCGAATGTAACCAATACGCTTATTGCTTGCACATTTTTCAAGTTCTATTAAAGAACTTTTCTAAAACTTTTATAGCATAATGTTGGCCAAAATAGGTCATTGTTCACAACTTTTAAGATACTTCCTCTCATATATAAACCATCAATCTTCATACCTTCGATGCCTCATTTTTTTGAGCATTGGCTAAACTCCTGCTTGAGAGCTGCACAGATTTCCTTAAAACACCAACATGCTTGTCTAGAAAGAAAATATTACACTTTGTATTTTATAGACTTTCTACCATGAAATATTCATATGATCAGTACATGGCACTTATTCAAGTCACTAATAATGTTATGTTTGGATATTATTATCCCTTTTGAAAAGCACAGACTCACTCTTGAGTGTAAGAAAAGTTATGCATCTCTTCCCTAATAGCAATACTTATGCGTGTGTGTGTTCATTTTTTTTCTCACAAATCATAGCATGATCCATGCATGTCAGTGATTCTCAAACAGTGTGGTGCAACATCCAAGGGCACCATGAAATCGGTTGGAGGTGCCGCATGCTATCATTAAAGTATTTAATGATAGAATTTATTGAATTCAAATTAGGGCAATGGTTCCCAATGAGTAAGTTGCTAAAAATTTAGGGTGCCATCAAAGTATTTCGAGATAGAATCAGAGTGCGGCAAGACATTCCAAAATATCAGCTGATGTCAGGGTTGCAAAAATTTTGGAAAGATCAATATAACTGGGATTTTTTAATAGAATGATATTTCATTTTAGAATTGACATATTTTTTAGACCAACCACCTTTACAATAATGGGATCAATATTTAATTTTTTTTCATAAATCATCTCAATTTGCAACAAATTTCTAAGGTGAGATATGAGAAGTTTTGAATTTGTGTGGCTACTCAGTTGATAAGGTTTTTTTTTTAGTTTTCAGAGATATTCCAGTGTATTGTAGTTCGGCTGTTGCTGTAATGAAACTTTTTGTAACAACGAAAGCCAATTAAAATTTTAATATCAATAAAATTATGAACTTATCTGGTCCTTTTATCGAGAAAAGTCATTCTATTGTCTGTACTTAGTAATCAGATAATTGCATGATTTGCAATGAAATACTTGAATAATATATGTTAATCATAAACTTGAAAAAAAAAATACTAGCGAAGAACAAAATAGAAAAACTAAAGTGTGAAAAGTATGTCTTACCCCTTGACTTGATATCATCGGGAACTTCAAAGGCACCTCTAGACTTTGCTGGGACTCTTGGTGCAACAGACTCTTCAAGCTAGAACAAGAGATTAAAATTTTTATAACAATTTGAAGATTATCACAATGATTATTCATATTTCATTCTTTTTATGTGATAGAGCGTATTTTAATGATTTCAAGGCAATATTTTGCATATTTCTGCATTTTCAATGGGAAATGCTTTTTTTCCTTGCCATCCCATCTCCTACTTACACAAGATAAAGAGGAAAAAAGAAGGATATTGGTGTTCAGAACATCTGTACATTCATCCTAGTGACAACATTAATTCCTTCTTCCCCCCCCCCTCCCCCCATTCGTGCTAGAGCCATAATTTTACGGAGCAGACCTGTTGTTACATGCTAGAGCAGTTTTCCAACCTTTTTTTGTCCCATTGCCCCATTCTTCAGAAATTTTTCTCCCATCTCCCCCCAACGCAATCTAACCCATAGGATCCTATGTTATACCCATATCTTCTACCACCCCCATGAACTTTCCATCGCCCCCCCAAGGAGGCATTAACGCCCATGTTGGGAATCACTGTGCAGAGGCTTGTCCTCAAGTTTTCCTGTTGATCTCTCAAGTTCTATTTACACTATCCTCCTCAAGAATAACATGGCAGTAAATTCATTTATAATTTTTGTTTATTAAATTGATTTATAATTTATGTTATGAGTTCAAGAAAGTGTCATCTGTCTTCAAATCCAAAAGCATCAATTCAGTAAGTTATTTGTATGTATGTATTACCACATCAATACAGAAAAACAAGACAAAATTCAGTTGAGCTTCGTTACGAAATCAAAAAAAAATACAGAAAATATTTCATACTGAACTCTAATTTTGTATCAACCACCAAACAGTGAATTGATTATGTTCAACGTGAAAAGTATTTAATTTGCATTAAGCAAACATTGTCTTGAGGAGGTTCGGCTATACAAGGTGAATAGGTACAGGGCATATGCCGCTGTGGTGTTCGAGTGGTTATAGTGCCGGACTCGTGATGCGAGGATCCGGGTTCGAACCCCACAGTGGTGGTCGGCTGAAGTTGGTTTTCTGTGGTTCCCAACTTCAAGGCGCTAATGCGAGCCGATCTCCCCGTTAAAAAGTCTCGCCACAGAGAGCGACAGTCCTACAACGGTAAATCATTCAACCATAACACTTCACTCATAGTTAGTAAAACTGGGGGCAGATGACAGCGTTACACATAACAAGCATTACACAGAAACAAAACTTTACGTCAGGTTGCACTACACGTACACGCACATTCCCGCATGTACCGATTCGTTGGGGGGTTCCGCGGGGGGAGGGGTGCATGTGTGGTGTAGCAGTAGTAGGTAGGGGCTCGGGGATCCATGATGTTCTTAAGTCAGCCACCTCGTTGGGCAATTTGCCTGTTGTGGCGTTGTATTTGTATTTGTATATGGCATTTTACTGGCGAACTGTTGATTCTAGAGTACTTTCAATTAGAAAAAGTTTCTGAATAGAGTGTGGACCTCAGATATGTCATTCATATTGCAAGGGGTTCTATAGATTAAAATAAAAAAATTAGCTTTTTATATGAACAAGCTGTGTTCAAGCATCCAATTAGAAAGTTATTGTCCTGAGGCCAACAAAAAAAGTCCACGTTTTTCAGTGCAATATTAATGGAGATATTAAAATTATAAAAATGGAGTAAAGTTTAGAAAAAGCATCAAATGCAGGAAATACGGTTTACCCATAGTTAACACTGTTTTTTCCAACTTTGCTCCATTTTTCAAATTTGAATTTTTTTTTTCGGCATCTGGAGAGACGGGGAAACAACTTTCTAATTGGGGTTTTGGGCACACAGGGACTGTAGAAGAAAGTTAATTATTTGGATACTTATTTTATTTTTCAAATTAGAAGTATGCCTCTAGGATCAACAGTTTACCAGTAAAATGCCATATGACCTGTGCACCCAGCATATACTCCATTTATCATTTTAATATATATTATCATTTTAATATACATATAGTTTTTCAGTTTTTTTTTTTTTTTTTGGAATCTTGCACATAGCAAAAGGCATTTAAGATTTTTAAGAATGACACTCCTTCGAGACCACTTTCAAAAAGTGCAAAATATGTAAATTACAAGCTCCAATGTAAATAAGTCAAGGTGAACCAGATGGTTTTACTGTATTGACATCCCTTTTTTTAAAGGGATTTGTTTACATTTTACTGTTCAATACCAGTGTAATCGTTTTTGAAAAATGAAGCACTTTCATTCCTAGCTCTTTGCTGAGTATTGTATACATCGTTTATGCCTCTGCATGCCCTAAAAATGCAGAAGACAATGGAATGCTATTGGGTAGCATAAGAATCACCAAACCTAGAATAGGTCTGTGTATCCAACTGCTTCATAATGCAGACTGTTGCATCACCTATACACAAAATGTGTGCCATAATTTTAAATGATGACTGCTAGTTACTGTCCAAGACCATGAAAAGTAAATAGAAAACTATTTTTTCCATCCAGACAGTTTTTAATAACTACTCTACTAAATTTTGTAGATAGGATTTGGTAATTGAGGAAGTAGGACATTTTACCAAAAAGTAGGATGAGTGGGAGTCCTGCACAATTGCATTAATATTTTAATATTTCTCATTGATACATCATTTCACTAAATTAACTTTACTAAAAATAGAAAAGGAAAATTTTTAGATCATTTTTCTTGTTTTCAAAAAAAGGTGCATGGTGAATTAAATTAAATGGTCTATTTTTTCATTATTTAGCTTTTTTATTTTCCAAGTAAGCAAACAAATTCACAATTTTTTTCCCAATCTCTGTGTTATGTTTGGGACTGTATTGAATTACAAAGTTTTGAAAAAGTTAAGCTCAAAAGATGATAAATACAAACTCAAATCTGGAGCTGCATTCAATTTGCTTCTATATTTATTTTTTACGTAAGTATACAAAGAAACCGCCCGTTCAGTAAGCCCGTGCTAACGAACGGCAACTAAAACATTATGGCTTTTCTAGAAAGTTCAACGTATTCGTCACAGTGACAAGCCCAAAAACTTACTAGGTTCACCATTCCATCATTAAAGAGGATCTTCAGAGGGGTATCTGATACGAGCTCAAGCAATTTCCCCTTTTCTGAAATCGACAATGAAACCAGTTCAAAATACTCTTCTTTGAAAGGATTAAATGTCCACCGATCACCCATTTCCGGCTCTAGATATTTTTCAACGAGGATTTTAATCCGTCCAAGTGGCCAGCTGTTAAATTTAACTCAGCTTGTAACAAGAAATCGGGAAGTGTTTCAAACACTTCCTAAAAAATGGGCTAACTCATGCCAAAGTTCGAACAGCAACGTCAGGATGTAACCCTGGGACAACCACCTAACTTCAGTGTGCAAAAGAAAAACGTTGTGAAGGATGTCCATGTCTTCACTTCATCAAGAACGTTTCACAAATTTGGAGGCAACGGTTTCGATGCAGGGTTCTGTCTGTGAATATAGCTGAGAGTCCATTTCATTTTGGGAGCGATTTCTGCCACGCATGCACGACGGCCTGAGTATCAACCTTCCGTGGATGTGGTGAGCCCAATGCATTTTGACCACTGAATTTTTTTCTCAATGAAATAATGATTAATTGCTTTAAATAAGTCTTTAACAGTCGTACAACCCCTTCGATGGATGACAAATAAAAAGATTTACTTCGAACTCTCTTTCAAGTACTTAGCAATTACAAGTAGCACAGAATATTGTGCAACGTCTGTACTTTCGTCGACTTGGATAGAAAAAAAATTCACAACCTTTGACGTGACTTATGACTGTGCTCTCAACACTGTCTGACATGTCCTGTATTCTTAGAGACACTATCATTTGACAGAGGTATTAAACTCATTAGAGAGCACTTTCCTCTGCAAACATGCATCTGACAGCATATTTTCACCAATAGTGTAATTTTTTCCTTGTTCCTCAATACGATAGCTAATGTAGTAGGAGGTTTCAGTAGCTTTGGAAGAAACTTCTGAAAGATTCAAAATATGTTTTCACATTTACGGGTGCACGGTATTTCATTTTGGTGTTTCAATCCGCTTCCGCACAGATCCAGTTTTTAGCCACTGATCCATAGCGCAAATCACATGAGTAGTAGGTGCTTGGTAGAAAAGTTGACATAGAAAATTGTGGGAATAACACGCACACGCCTCAATATAAACGCCACAACAAAAGTTGAACACAACACGAATTAATTCTTTGCTTTTATGCACAGCCCAGCATGTGCCAACAATCAAATCTAAAACGCTGAAGAAAAGTGAGCCAAGAGGAAGCAGTCCGCAAATACGGATCATAGGGCAGAAGGAGGAAAGGCCAAAATTTCCAGCGAACGCAACCCCCTCTGTTATAGAAGATTTTATTGATAGGGAGGTCAATATATTACAGCTGACAATATTAGTTATTAGTAAAAACCTCTACCTACTTTTTAAAATTCTTTTTAATGTTTTTTTATTATTTTGTTCTTTTTTCAGATAGATGGCCGCCATTACCATTTTCTTTTCACATACTCCATAACAGCCTCACGCGTACCCCCGGTTGGAAACCGCTGTTTTATACAAACATATTTCTCATTTTTTAGGGCATAAATGCATTACTTATGGAGCATTTTCAAGTAATTTTTAGATCATAAAAATCCTAGCCCTATTCATCAAAATCTCAAAAACATTAGGTGAAGTAGCCCTGAGGTATTACACGCAAAGCCATTACGACACCCATGCATCTACAGACTGTTGGATTTAAAAAATTGAAACAAGAACAAAAAAGTTTTAATCAGAAAAATAAATATGCAATTAAAAGTTGGTGTAACTTACTTCGGATGATGAAAGTGGAACATTATTACTCGACGAACCTGAAATTTAAGAAAAAATTATGTTGTACTTAGAATGGCCTTGAAATTACTGGAAATCCCACATGGTTTCAAGCTTCAGAAATAGGGATATACAAATTGTAGTGCACATGCTAATTATTTTACAGAGATGTGGCCAAGCTGCTCAAGCTTCATGACAGGGTTTTAAACATCTCCAGCTGAATCATTTGGAGTGTAAAAAGAACGTGCTTTGCTGCTAAAACTTTTGCATAAACAGTGATTCTGCATCAGAAGCCACACTAAGATTTTCTACTTTAAAAGGGGCCTCGAGAAATTTTCCCATTCCCTTGATTAAGATGTTTTTATAGTTTGATATTTTTTTGATGGGAAACACATGAACTTGTTACACAGTTATAGATACCCTGTACAGTAGGGTGGATCAAAAAATCAAAATGTGGATAAAAGAATTGGCGTGGGGTGCATTTAAGCATATACTAGTATAAATGGAAAATTTTTTATGAAATTAATTTTCAATTAATTTGTTCCGGTGCCCCAAGACACTTAAATATTTGCAAAAAATTGATTTTTATGCAAATTTTGAATTTAAAAAAATTAGTTAAAGAATCAATTTTAAAGGGAAATAGTATAGGCAAAGAATGAAAAACCATTTATTGTTTATTATTAAATATAAAAATATTAAGTGTAGTAAAAGTTGGAAGCCGTGGTAAAAGTTGGAAGGAATGGTCAAAATATTCATGCCATACCCTAGCAGTTGAAAGATGCATTCGCCTAGTGTCTGAAGTGTCAGAAAGTGTTTGTGGAGTGTAGAGAAGAGACACGGCTTCATATTGAATAAGATAAAATCAAGAAGGCATATCAAACATTTTAGTACTAAAAAGCATTACAACATTTAGAAATATGTAAATCTTCAAATTAATATAATTAAAAAAGCCATTATATAAGTTCACTTTCTATAACTTTTATGATTTATTGCCCTGATTTTTAAATTTATACTTCATGTGTTATTATAAAATTATTATTCATAAGTTCATACTTTAATACCTGAATACTCTGCAAAATTTATAAAAAAATTTTCACTAATTTACAATTTTTAATAAATTTTAATAAAAATGAGAATTTTTTAACTATTTTTGGGGCACCGGAAGATATGAATGGATTTCAATAAAAAAATTATGCAATTTGCATAATTTTGCGTCTTTGATATGTATATGTTCGCATATAAAACATATACATAACCAAGACAAAACTTTCCCACCCTGTGCCAAAAGTAATTTGGAAAATTAACAAACATTTTTCATTAATTTACAATTTTTAATACATTTTCATAAAATGTCAATTTTTAATTATTTTTTGGGCACTTTCGACACCGGAAGATATGAATGGATTTCAATAAAAAAATTATGCAAACTAATACACCCAAGACAAATTTCCCACCCCACGCCAAAAGTAATTTAGAAAAAAAAATTCCCTATACTTTTCGATCCACCCTACTGTACAGTAAACACTTGCTTTCGTGAACTTGTATGGATTTGAACTATTAGTTCATAAAATAAAAAGTTTTTAAATGGGAAAAACCTTCAAAGAAATGCCGTATTGCTTAGAACTAGGGCTCTAGTTTGTAAAAACGAAGTTATTTCATAAAATAGAGTGGTATATAAAGGTTTTCAAAATTTTGAATTTAAAAAAATTGTGGAGCCCACTCAGAAAATGATTGAGAGTCTACTGTAAATCAAAGCATTTTGCAGTACAAATGTTATATTCTGTGAACGAATTACTTACTTTTAATATTTTTAATGTAGTGAACCTCAGTTGTAGTCCTACGCTTCACCCTTGGTGGAGCTACAGGAGCTGGCCTTTTCTCTCTTGACACACACTTTAATTTCTGTTCGTCAGAGCAATTAATGTTAAATGAACCATTATCGCTCTCACTGCTGCTCGAATTTCCTTCCGACGATGACAATGATGATTTGTTGATCTTTGACTGCACGCTACCAGAAGGCTTCCTGAAACTTTGAATATTGTTTTTGCTATGATACTTTTGATTTCTCAAAGCAAGGAAAATGCTTGCGTCAGAGTGAGAATGTTGCAAGCCATAGCTTCTTGACTGTCCACCATCTTTGCGCCGATGGAAGACTTTTACAGAATCCTTCGGTGGTATTGCACACTGAGAGTCAGATATGTTTTCGAGAACAGCACAGAGCTTTGGTTTTTGCACCATAGCATAAACAGGACCATCTTCTTCAGAATTATGACTGATAATTCTGCTTGTTGAACGAATCTTCATAGATGCACTTTTCTGAAGCTTTGGTGGATCTGGAGCTTTGGCAGCTTTCCTCGAAGGGGACTTTTTTGGGCTTTGTTCAGAAATAGAGCTCTGAGAACCACTCATGGTGTTTGTTGTGTTCTCTAGGAGTTTCTCTGTGGTGAGCAAGGGTGGAAGTGGAGCATGCTGGGCTTTACGTGATGGTTGTCTACTTCTTTTAAACTTTGAATCTTGATCACTGGTATTCTTATTGAAAACATATGCTTCAGCACCATCAATAGATTGTGCAGATCTGTGGAAAGAAGCTTTCACCCTACCATGAACAGACTCAATCGGCTGAATTGGAGTTCTTTTGTTCTCAAGGTTTGTACCACACGATTCCTCTTTCGGCCCACTTCTTGGATGAAGGCGTAATTTTGCAGATGGAGTTCTGGAATGATGGGTGGCCTTTGATCCTTGGGTCACTGAGATGTTATTTTCCGAACTAGCTGAAGTGCTTGAACCGAAAAAAGATAATTTATAGTCCTCTGCCAACTTACTACCAACATTTCTGGATACAGAAGGTTTACACACTTGGGAAGGGTTGGATTCTTTTCGAGGCTGAGGAAAAAGCGAAAGTTTGAATTCATCAGCTAAAACAGGCTGGTGTTTATTAGTGGAAGGTTTGACAGGATAAATAACTTCATATTTATGATCCGAGCTCTGTGAAGATTTTGAACACACAGTTTCTGAAGGCAACAGATTGTTAGTGGATGATGAATGTGAAACAGCCAAATCCACAGTTGTATCTGAAGCAATTGATCTAGGAAGAGTTTGACATTTTTCAAGAGCAACGTTTTCGTAATCGGGATTCCAAGTGCATTGCTGTGGCAATGTTGTGTAGGATGCAGATTTCCTTATGCCTTCTGTTGACATGTTGGAACTGTTCCTAGTCTTGCGAGGCAGAGGAATAGGAAAAGGATTCTGCTTTCTATTCATCTCAGAATTGTTCTCATCACACAAAGGAACCTTACGCAACACATTAGGTTCTGAAGTGTCTTGGCTGTTAGGTCCAGATACCTTCAGGATTCCATTCTTGCAGAACACATCAAAAGTCTCGCACATTGCATCCATCTCAGGAGGGGGAGGAGGCATAGACGGTGGAGGTGGAAAATGGAAAATGATCTCCTCGTCATTCGGGTTTTTCAAAGGCATAGTATTTTTTTCATGAGCATCAATACCGTGAGCCAAATTTACAGACTTTTCATCACCATTGGAACCATCTGAACTGCATAAGGTTCTTTCTCTATCCGATACTTCTGAATGATGGTCCATGCATACCATTGATTGCTTTTCACCATCCTTTGGCACATCCAGAAGTTGACTCAGATCATCCGACAGAGTTTTCGTGGTCAACTCATCTAGCATTGTACTCAGTTCCACAACAGCCTCACTGACTAGAGTTTCCGCAGAATCAGATTTAAAGTCTTGCTTTCCTTCCTCTTCGTCATCTCCAATGAACTGCATCTCGTTTTGCTGCCAAGCTAAGCTTACGCAAGAATGAGATTTCATAACCGGGAAATTTATAGCCTGACGTCTCAGTGGAGGACTGTAACAAACACCCGACTTTTTGTTCTTGGTTGCATTGATATCTTTCTGAGAATTTTTCAAATTACTGTCTCCAGAACTTGTTGTTGGCCATATGACTTCATAACCAGGAGGTTTTGAGCTGCTTGTTTGAGAACTCTGCGAACTAATTTTAGCTTTTGTGGGTTCGGGTAATTTGCTCACTGCACTCGCCAACTCTTCATCCATAGAATATGACTGCCTTGATGTAAGATCAATTATAGCACCACGAGGATGGGTCCTCAAAGTACTTTCAATTTGTTCAATATTTTTCTTCGTAACTGAATTTACATTAATATACAAATTTTTATCGCCTCTATTGTGAGAGCTGTTTATGACGCAGACTGGAACTTCAATCTCTTTCTCCACATCTGAAACTTGTATTTCTTGTACTTGACTAGCCACTTGCTGAACCTTGGTTACTGCAACTGGCAATTTTTCATCAACTTTAAGATTTAATGCAAGAAGACCTTCCAGCTGTTCTCTGTTTTTGCCAATGACCGTCTTCTTTGGTAATGCTGGCGGATTGGTGAATGAAGATGACTGAAATTCTTTATCTACTATCGTATCATGATTTTCTTGTAAGTTATGTTTTGAGAAGGTGGTTGTCGTACTTTCACCAGCAATCTGTGACGAGGGATTTTTGTTGCTAAGAGCTCCATTACTATGATTTTGACAATGTGGTTTCTCTGATGATGATGCTTTAAGAATAGTTCCGTCTTCTTTTTCTTTGCCTTCATTACAATCTACTTTTACAGCAACGTTTGAACTCAGTGGCCAGAAGAATTTAGAATTTCCGACGTCTTCGCCTTTCGCTACAGCCAGGTTTTCTATTCCCAGCACAGAGCGATGATCAGGGGAAGTTGGAGAGTTCAAATACTTCTCGATTTCGGGAGACATACTTTGGGATGCGGATGTCACTACATGAAATTTTGAGTGGGGATAATCACTTTTTGCTTTGTTCGAGAAGGGTTTAAATGGATCAGCTTTTACTTTTGCGGCAATGCTTGGTGGAACACTAGAATCAGATTTAGGACAACTAAGTGCCAAGGACTTCTCTTCAGGTAACACTGCTTTTTTTGCTTTCACTTGTGTGGACTCAGATGGCATTGCAAGAGGCTGAGTATCCTTACCACTTCCCATTGTTCTATCAAGGATAGGATCATTAAATTTTGTCTGATCCAAAAAAGTATACGAATCTTTTGAAGTTTCTTTCATCTCAGATTTTATTTTTAAGCAATCAAAATCAACAGGAAAGGCTTTAGTTTTTGGTGAGATCGGCTTCGCAGATGGCAAATCATATTTTTTAGTAGCTATTGGACTATGACCAGATGACAAAATATTCACTATAAACCTTTGCTGTGTATTCTCTACATTATCTGGAACGTGCACTGGCCTAGGAAGACAGCTTGTGATGATTGAAGCTGCTCCTTTGTCACGCTTTGATGACTTATCTCTCCCACCAGTATCTTTGGCAGCGATCTTCAGAGGTTCTGAGGACCTTTCTGATCGTATAGATGATCTATTAGTATCGTGCCAAGTTGTGTGTGAATTTTGAACTGACCTGCTTTGTGATTTTGGCCAAATCGACTGCATATTACGAGAAAAATTACTGATGTTTTGTCTTATGTGACTGATCGATGTAACTGCTGATTTTTTCAGAGATCGTAGTGTCAATGTTTTTGCTTCTTCTCTTTTAATCTCTTGTTCAGATTTGACAGAGGAGGATCGAAACTTTCTTGACATTATACCAAACACAGACTCTTTATCACTGTCCTTGTTCATGGAACTCAGAGAAGGAGGTGCAGAGCCAGCACGAGAAACATGATGAGAATGGTGCCTAAATAAATTTGGTCTATCGTCATTTTTATTCTTCGAGGATTTCTCGAACAGTCCTTTCAGTCTGGCGATACTTGGACGACGGGATATTTTACTGCCAGCAGAGATATTGGAATTAACTCTGCTCTTCTCATCAGACCCTTCACTACTTGATGCTTTTGAGATCTGTGCAGAGCAGACTTGGCTCTCTGTAGCATCGCTACATTCACTATCAGCTCTGAAAACACTATTCTTTGACTCAACATCACTCTGAGATACACTGCTCCATGTGGGACTGGTGGGGATGGTCTTATTTGTAGCAGGCTCCACAGATTTTGATGAGGATGTCCCAGCACCAGGTGAATTTGAATTACCTAACTGCATTTCAGAGTTTTTACATTTTTGAGGAGCACCAATATATATCCCACTGCCAATGCTGATTCTCTCTATATCCGGGCTGCTGTCTGTGTCGTGGAATACGTCTACAAAGGGATCAAATCTATTAACAATTTTCGATATGCTATCACAACTTGGTATATGCAAATAAGCTCTCCCGCAGCGAGTTCTTACATGTATCTCTGATTTTGAATCATCGTCATCGATGTAAGGTATAGATTCTGCACTGGAAGGACAGTTTAATATGGAAATGGCAGTAGCTGTGTTCACCAGCTTGTTTTCACTACTTGTTTCTTCTGGTCCTTGTTGATCCGACGATAGAAAATGTCCTGCATCATTTGCTTTCATTTCGCTATCTGGAATCGGAAGTTTCTTTGATGATGCATCTAAGGAATCTGCAGTCGCTGGAATCAGGCTTTCTTTGTTCAGAGGTTTGTAAGTTGGAGCCTTATTTTCCAAAAGATTCATTCTTGACTCCGGTAGAGCTTCATTACCTTGAAATAAATACATGAGATTGATTTTTGATTTTTAGAAAAATCTAAGCAGTTATCAAAGAATTAAATTCTGTGTGTGTGTGATGATTTGTCATTTTATCTAATACAGTAAAGTTCTGTTTTCATGTGCTCTCCTAATTTCAGCAAATTTTTCAGCACTCCTGCTTTAATTCCTACTCTTATGATAATACACTGATTTTATTAATCACATCAACAACCTTTTGTGAATATTACTTTTTTGCAACTCGCATGTTTTTCTCAGGTGGTAACACTTAATTTTCAAATCAATTTCTTCCAATTTGAATAGATTTCTGCAGAAATCTGCACATTTCAGTCTTAGATAATATTGCTTTCGGCTGCTTTGTTTTAACCATGACTATGTCTTGCATGCAGGTAACCTATTCAGTTGAAATTCACGGTTACGCTAATTCTGTCATTTTATGCTCCAGATAGAATAATTAGACTATGAGTGATAGTTAAAAACCAATTCTAAATGCCAAACTGACCCAAACATCCATAAAAATAATAAATATCATGCATTGCTGTTATTTTTTTAAACATGTATTAATCTAAGAAAAAGGCTGATAGGCTAGCTCCCTTGGTAAAGAAGCAGTACCTGAAAGATTATCTAGCTTTATCCATGGATCCTCAGGACGCATTTCTTTGTTTTGGATATCATCGAACTTCAAAGATAGTGTTTCTTTTAAGCTTGAATTGACAAAACTTTTTGTATCTCGAAGCTCCAAAACTTTGTTCTAAGAGAAAGAGAAAATACAATTAAATTAATTTCCGTATAATGAAGAGGAAAATTCATAGCACAACATATTCATATTTCAATTACTACATATAAGTTAGGTTGTCATTTTGGTTTTAAAAAAATTGAAAGCATGAATTTTCAGGGATTTTTCAAAAAGTTTTTGAAAGGAAATAATAGTGACACTTTTGTAGTACAGCACAGTTACAGAAACACATCAGAAAAGCATTTAATCACATAGCATATCAACTATAAAACATAAATCAAAGTGATTGTAATTAAAGAGCATGAAAATTTAAGATGAAACAAGTGACTTTTTTTTTATTAGCTCATGAGAAGAGCTATTAAATAAATCTACAATATGTATATACCTTTTCATGGCCATTCAGTGATAGAGGATGACCACTTTTGTCTAAATTTTCATATATGTGACTATCAATAATCTTCAACTGCTGCATAAACATCTCTGCTACAGCTTTATACACCAACATGTATTGCTCCTTCAATACCAAAGAAAAAATATATGAAAGATGAAAATTTTTTTTTTCCTCAAAATATGTAATTGAATATCAAAATAAAGTAACAAGTTCATAGAATGCTACTCATTTGTGATTAAGGTGTTCAATTAAAGAAATTATGTGTGTTTTATCCATTCAAATTCATATTTATTTCATCTACACATATATTACATGAATTGTTAATTATTACATGGATGTAAATGGGATGAGGGAGAAAAGACCATCATGGTATAATTTGAATGAGAGTCAGCTTTAAATAGGAATTCTCATAAATATAGAAAAACATCATTTTCGTTTACAACTAAGGTTACATAAATACCAAAAGTTACTATAGGATTATTCATCAACTATAACTATATTAAGGTCTATAAATATTACAAAACTTCTCAGAATAAGTACAGACTTTACATTATGTGTGATCACAAGAAAAAAAAATTGAATTACAAAGTACTTAAACTTTTCTCTTCATATTAGACAATTTTCATAAAAATGTACAAATAATAGAAGGTATTAGTATTCATTATAACAAATCAATACACAAGTTTTTTTTTTACAGGAATAAAATGACAAACCTTAGTTTGAACCATTGCTATCCTTTGTCGCCTCATATTAGACACTATGTCGTGCAATGAGAAAGTTTCATCAAGTTTCTGCAATGAAGTTTCATGAAATAACTGGTGTCAGATAAAATTGAGTAATGAGGAGTGATGGATGAATAAAAAAATTAGCAATAAAATTATTCATATAAAAATGAACACACGTTTCTAAACATGCATTATGTAACTTTAAAAACCAGAGTTTTTCTAAACTTATTTACTTATTTTGTCTTACCATCTCATTTTTAGAATAAATAAAAACATTGCTCAGTGCATTACCACTTCTTGAGAGGACCTATAGCAAGGGGGCTTCTAACCTTTTAATATTATTGGCATCCTTGGAAATTTCAAATATCGCACAGCACACCTTTGACGACAAAACACACCCCGCTTCCCATCTCATTGAGATATCGAAGCGTTCCCGGAGGATGGGTGTGTCTGGAAATTTTATTAAATATCTTCAGAATAATAAATACAAATATTACATATGGATTGCACATATAAATTAACACATAATCAATGTTCGTCAATGGACGGAGTAATGAGAATGAGTGCACACCTGCACAATGTCAAGCCATTTTTGTAACACCTAAAATGCTAGGATACACTGATTGGGAATCAATTATATTTAACATAGTAATAGGGCTATATCACCAAAATATCTTGCAGCACCAATAACCAATCTCATAGCGCTCCCTTTGGGAATCATTGACCCACAGGAACCTACATTTACCTGTAACTTCTACTGCCACTCACTGCAGGAAACATATCTTTCTTTGAGAAATATTACTTTGAATATTAATTTTTACACAAGATTACTAAATTTTAAGAAAAAGGGGGATTTTTTTATGACAACTACGAAACAAAAGACAGTGAAATAAAAAAAACACAACAGTTAAACTAAAACAAAACAAAGAAACAAACTAAAACAAAACAAAGAAACATAAACTAACCCCTGTTCTAAGACAAGCCCAAATGAAATCAATGGCACAAATAGTCCCAGTTCTACCACATCCAGCACTAAATAAAATTAAAAATAAGTAAAAATAAAAGAGTAAAAAAAACAGACTGCAACACAAAAAACAAAGGAAAAATAATAAGCAAGCCAAAATAAAGTAACTTTAACTAAATAAAACTACAGAATTTTTTCAGAAGACAAACTTCTAGTTTCAAAAATAAAATTTTGCCCCCCCCCCCTCCTTTCCCATAGCTTACACCACAGACATATTCAATAACTTTTTTTTTCTGCTACTCACTCCCCCTCCTGAAAAATTAAAAAATTGAAAGTTAATTATTTGAAGTTCTCGGATAACATGACAGTGTTTTTCTACGCAAACCATTTTATTTTTCTACCGTTATCTTAAGTATAACTTGTTGACAGAGCAGCAGCATCTGGAAATTCCAGCAATTTTGAGGAAAAAGTTTTTTCCTCCATCTTTCCCAGGGCTTATCATGACTTATGCCCAAACTCTCAATACACTTGCAAACATGAAGATGTTATTATGTGTTGTCTTCAGACTCTGCTTTAGCATAGTAAATTAACATTAATAAATAAGTATAGGGAATTTTAAATGGCAATACAAGTTTTTTAGTTGCCATGATGACCTGGCATTGGTCAAGACCGGTTTTAGGCTCTGATACAATCTTTAACAATGTTAAAATATGTATTTTAATGCGAAAGAAAATTTGTTTCTTGGATGTCTGTAGTAATGAGTTTGACATTATACAGTATACATTGTATAATGTGTTCAAGATTTTTTTTTTCTTCTGTGGGGGGGGGGGGAGAAGCTTTATGTTCTTTCCTACAAAATAACACCACAAAAATAAGAACACTATAATTTCAGAACCCTCCCTCGGCTTTGCATATGTATGCCAATGAATGAGATATACATGTTTTCATTTTCAAACATTGCTTCTCATAAGTTGTACTTAACCAAGGTAGCTGGTGTTGAAATTATGTTTCGACTTATTTGATAATATGACAACTTTATGTATATTCAAAATAGTCAAAAAATATCCAAAAAACTCAAAAACCAGTTTCAGTAAATTATAGAATAACCACAAAATTTCCATTTGTTATCTGTTTGAATTTTTACAACAACTAATGAGAGTAACAACTAAGGCTGTTGGGTAAGGTAAAAAACAGACTTTAAGTACCTATCTAAAAATAATGGACTATAAGTTGATAACTGGGTATTATTGTTCTCATTATCTGTGAAAAAACTGTCCATTAAGTTGGAGGAAAAAAAAATTTCATGCCTTACAAATATTAAACAGTAAAGATAATCTAGAAAAACTGATTTACCAGTTTTAAATAATCACACATGATGTATAAACATTCTTGTAATTGGTTGAACATAAACATTAATAATTATTGACCATATAGCACATGTTTTTAATTATTTTTTGACAATTTTAAAATTAATCAAGCAAAATATGTTAACAAACAGAAAAGTAGAATAAAACACACTATTTCTATTTCAAATCAAGCACAGTGAATTTTCACAGAAGAAAACTTATACCTGTTATTGTTCAACCTACCTACAATGCACTAATATAGGAGCAGTTTCGGAGGCTTGGAGCTCTCGAACCAGTCGCACCAGATGTAAGATAGGCTGTACAGTATCTGGTACACTATGATCTGGCCATGTGTTGTAGTGAAACTGCCATATTTCTCGAGATTCACCACCCAGCTTTACAACAAAATTACGCACCAGGAAATCAGGACATACCTGCTTTTGACTGACCTAATGACATAAAGAAAAATTATCATTTAATTCTGAATTTACAGTGATCGTTAAACACAAGACTGAATTATGAAGACATATATTTGAGTCAATAAAGAAAGACAAAATACATGTTATAGTTTTATGTTTAATTGGGTGCATGCAAATTAGTATTTAACAAAAGAAAAGTCAATTAAAACTAAAATATCCACTCACTAGTTTAACAGAAACTTTCCCAAAGTTCAGGATTTCTTCATTTAGAGGCCAATATGAAACACACTTTGTCTAGAATTTTGGGGTAAAAAAAATGATTTAATTATCATTTTAATACCCTGCATTTTTTTTTTCTAGCAATAATTGGCTACCATTCAAACTGACTTCTCTTAAAGAAAAACTTCAAAAATGCAACCAAAAAAATGACAAAGCTCTCACTACATGTAGCAGAAACATACTTTTCCACCTTCCTGTTCACTACAAGCCATCACTATGACTTGCACATCACAAAACCACACCATACGCCAAAAATCTATCACAGTGTTTGAGAGAGGGCCCTGAGCAGCTATGTAGGCAAAAGCACCACTCCCACCCTAAGAAAAAAATAAATTGTGAATCAACTGCTGAAATTTTGTATCATTAAAAAGTTTCAACTCACTAAGTTATACATAACCTATACATATATTAAGCAAATGAGAATAAATGGCGAGAGCCATCATATGACAAGTTTGGGTGACCCCTCAAACCAAATTTATGAGTGTGTTATATTAGTGAGAGCCTACTGTACTTGATTCAATTTGTCAGCAATTTAACTGGTTTAATGTAATAGGAGTAATTCATATTGGAAGAAAGCTACAAATATAAAACACAAAAGGTAGTAATTTTTTTATGTAAGAGGGCTCTATATGACAGGGCTGGACAAATCCCTGGTGCCAGATCGCCATGGCAACTAAAAATTAATATTGGCTAATAAAATTTTCTTTGTGTAGTTACTAGATTGCAGGCTGAGCGCAGCCAAAAATGTTTGGAGTTTATATCTGCCAACATTAATGAGAGTTATTACGTCCTGAAAAAGTCAAAAGCAGCATTATTTTGGACCACCTTCTTAAGATAAAAAAAATTTTATGTCTATAAAATTGTTCCGGCACCTAGATTTTTTTGCAATTTTTTCAGCTCTACTATATGGCACTGAGCTATGGAGAAACTGGAGTGAAGACTTCCCAATACAATAACAAGGATGTGTGCGAGCCTACGCAAGAGAATACAGAAGTGGGAGTGACTGAGCGAAGAGGGCAAAACATTGCATTTTGTATGTGTACTTCAGTATCTAAACTATGGGGAAACTTCCATATTCAGTATTTTTTAGTTGATTTAATTTCTTCCAATTGTTTTCATATAATTTTATTAGTGTAGTTGTCCATCAGCACATATACAAATGGTGATATCGTGTTCTGCAACAATTAATACACATTACCATTGCTTTCTTTATATTGGCACCTCTGGTCTCCCTTGAGCTTCGACTGTATAATTTTGAAAATGCCTATTTAATGCAACGGTTTTTTTTTTGGATAGTTCCAAGTTCATTTAAATTCTAATGTATCGCCTGTGAAATACTTTTTATTGAAATTTTTGGCTACTACCTGATCATCTTCCTTAATGTGTTGATTACTGTTTTGAGCTATGTATGTAATATTACAAAGTCTTAATCAGAGGAAAAGGTTTTAGGTTACGATACTCTTGAAATGTGAGAAAACATGACAGTTGCAGAGTCATAGTGAAAATAAATCTAATTAAAATATTAAAGAGGTTCTTATATACTGTGAATAATTGCATATGTTGGAGGGGAAAAAAACGGAATGTATAAGTCTCATATTTTGAATTTCCCCATTGCATTAACACATTGCTTCAAAAGGGTGTGATGCAGTCGCCTAGGGACAGCTCGCTAAGTCGTCACTCAACTTTCCTTATAGCTCAGTGATATATGATGACAAATTTTCCCTGCATTGCATTTGAATGTAATCTTCATTTGGAGCTGCCAAATTGATTCCGGAAAGCATTTTAAATATCAGAAGTTTTAACAAAATTAGTACTGTATCATGCTTCAAGATTTTTTAAATAAGCAAGTAAAAGAATTTGTACACAAGAAGGTTAAAGTACTTGACAGTAAGGTTAAAGTAATGAAAACAAATTGTCACCTTATAATGAAACTCGTACCTCAATTTTTTTACATGACTTTTTGACAGTTTTGAATTGAGAGCATCATATCTCACCAATTATAGTCCTCCTACCATGAGATGAGATTTGGCTACGGTACGTCATGTCACGTCAAACGATTTTATTTTATCCTAGAAGGACATGCCAATCGTGAAAGCTCAGTCACTGATGAACTTTTCCCGATGTGCAATCGTTTTACCAAAAAAAAATTGAATAAAATCATCCGACATGACGTGACGTGACATGACGCAGCGAAAATTCATCTCGTGGTCGGAGGACTATACAGCTTTGGTGGGGGGGGGGGGGGGGGAATCAGCAATGATCTGTTCTCTATAGAGGAAAAAAATTAACCCCTTTTGTGTGTTATTCAATGGGACCTCATCTTTTCTTTGCTCTTCCTGTAAAATTGGGAATTTTTGATGTACAAGGTTTTCATTATAAGGAGACGAAATGTGCACAACACTAGAGAAAAGAAGTGCATCAGGAATTTAGCAGACAATCAGGCCCGTCATTTGGGGGGATGCAGCTTTTGAAAATACACTAATAATGGTATATATATAGTTAGAAATACATTGAGTACATGTTCTTTGCCCCCCCCCCCCCCCCGGAAAAAGTTGAAATGACGGCACTGCAGACAACTTAGTAAACTATGTACATGAATCTAAGTTCATGTGGAGGCTATAATAAACTTACTTTGATGTAGCTTGCATTGATATACTCTGAGCCAGATACTCCAGCATATTCAGGTAATACGACTCGGCAAAAGTCATCTGAAACGTAGAGGGGTTTCAACCTTGGAAAAAAACTAATACAAGTTTGCAATGACTTTCATCAACAAATGTACATGATATAACAACTTACAAGGCACAATGTCTTTGTATCTGTTTTTCAGCCGGTTCTCTTCCTTTTGCCCGAATATGCAGGAATACTCTGGATCAATCCGCAATTGTTCAGTCAGCTGTTTCAAACGCTACAAGAAGAAATGAAATGAGAAATTCTTTCAATTTTAAATAACTTACTCATACACCTAAATAAAAAGCATTAAGCTAACAAAACGTGGCAAAAATAGTACAACTGCATGAAAATATTTTGAATTATAGTTTCACCGTCATAACAAACTTCAAAAGACAAAAAATTTGGTTCATTATATCCAATTTAATAATAGAATATATACTGTGAGATTGGACTGAAAATTTTGTTTTTTTAAGAGCTTGGTTATCAGCTGGGTCTGCTGTAGCAGGTTTGGACAAAAAAAAATTTATTTTTCAAATATATATCATTAACAAATATTTTATTATTATTCATTGCAAGCATGTGTAGTGAAGTATAACCAGTCTTTTCGGTCACCCCCCCCCCCCCCCAGATGCAGTCACTCCTCTTTTACGGGCAAATAATATCTTATGAAGGTTTTTAACACCTGGCTGATGCAGAGATATATTTAGGAAAGAGAAAATTCATCTGCCATGCGGAGAAATCGCTCTCTTTCCTAAATATATCTTCGTACCAGCCAGTTGTTAAAACCTTCGTATGGAGAGTGACATCATCCTCGGATAAGTCCCCATCTGGTGGCGGTCAGCAATTGCGAGCTTTGGCCTGAGTTAGATCCGATCGTTCATGTAAGGTCCCATTCAGTGCACATGAGCTCCAAGAAAAGATTGAGATATTCGTTGCATTTATAGTCCAGTGGTCTAGGGCGCTCACTCGGATAGTAAAAAGATGTTGGTACAATTCCCCATTATGGTAGTTGAATTTTCTCTCTTTTCTAAATATGTCTTTGCATCAGCCAGCTATTAAAAACCTTCTTCACATGGATTGCGGAGAGTGACAACATCCTCGAAAAATAATAACTTCCCTAGTATAATAGAAGTATGTATTTCAAACTACTAATTAAGTCTTAAAATTTTTTTTTGCCCTGCTCATGGCTGCAGGGGGGGGGGGTTTCCTGTACATATTTTGGTTTTGGGAACCCCCCCCCCCCCCCGAACTGTTGAATGAGAAGTTAAAGGGGATTGTTTGACCAGAGGACCATGAGACCTACATTTAAAGTGCTTCATTCGTGAAAATAATATGGCAATGATCTGATGTGAGAGCTTGAGAATTGTACACAAAAAAAAAATCCATATTTTACATTTGATGCTATCTAAATTATCTACTGCATTTCAATGGGGAGATCTCAATATTGAGGGGTAATATAGTTATAAAAATTGTGAAAATTGCACATTAAATTTTCTACAGTAACTTTTCTCTCTCTCTCTCAGCAACCTCAACTAAACTGCACAATATACCCTGTAAATATTTCTCTAGGAAGTTTCTAACAGATTGGTGCATACTGGAAAGAGTTGTGTGTGTGTGCACATATACATATTCATACATAATCTTTATCGATTTAAGCAAAAAGCTCCTCTGCAATACAGTGTTCATGTGCATGGTTCTAATATATTTATGGTGCCAGAATTGTACAGGTTTCAAGTTCAAGAAGTTCAGCTATTGTTTGCTATTTGACACTTGCTCGTTTCAGGGAATTATTGTAGGAATTCAACAAATTTCAAAATAAAGGAACCCACATTTGCCTATCCCATGCTCCGCTTCCACAACTTGCGAAAGATGTGAAGCAGGATTAAATCCAGTTATGCCATGTTATTATCTGGGGAAAAAGCAACGATTCTTATTTTTTCAACACAAATACAGGGGTTGTCCCCCCCCCCGCTACCCTTTCACTCCGCGTTCGCGGCACCTTTATCCGATGTAGAGGCACTTCAGCAATTTCCAATTGTTCCAAAAGACATCAATTAAGATATGTCCCAATTTAGGCTACCATTGCACTTTGAATTTTATTCCCAATATAGCTCACAGCCTCATTCACCGATCTCATAGTACAATAAAGTACGTTGATTTAATAGGTTTGGACAAGAAATTACACTTCATGCACACTGTACTTGAATTCCTTTAGCCCCCATTCTCCCAAAGAAAATTCCCTGTTCACAACATGATCTAGAAAGGCATTACTCAAGACTGTGCAACAAAGAGAAACACAGTGCATACACATACCCTACATAGAATCATATCTATTCCTATCTATTATTTTTTCAGACTTTCTGGATGACTCAAACATGGTCATCAAAGCCTGCGCCTACATGTGGTTTTCTTTCTCCTTTCAAGTCCTCTCAGGGCAAACCACTGTTACAAATCACGGTTCAGACACCGCAGGGAAAAAAATAATACTAATAAAAAGGAGCGACAAGCGTGCACGCGCACGCAGATGATCCCTGTAGGTTAGAAAAACTTACAACTGACACGCCTTTTCACCTTTTCTTGAGGGTGTGCAATGTTTATTTATAACTGTTCTTGGGGAATGAAGGAGGAAGAGGGGGGGGGGGGTCGTTTCGAATGGCTCTTCAGTTCAAGCATCCACATCGTTGATGACAATTACGTCACAGCGTTTAACAACGTTTACAAAAAAAAAAAATTATAAAACCACCAAAAAATAGCGCTAATTCAAGTGTCCAACGGTATAAACGCAGTTTTCTTCCAAACAAAACCGCCAACAGGAGCCATGCAGTCGAGATTCTTTCCCTTGACGTCCACTGAACTTGACCACATAAAGCTAAAGTGGATCCTTAAACAATCCATCAATGAATTATTTTATTACTTTACTACTTGTATTTAGCGGAAAGAGTCCGAGTTTGTGGAAGCTTTGAACAAAAAAAAGTAAAGAAACATTGAAGAAATTCTCATCAAATATTTCCGTCGAAATTGATGACAATTTTGTTTTGTAAATAGCACTACATGGCGGCCGAGTGGTAAACACGCCAACCTTTGGTTAAACAGGACTGAAATCCATGCAGCAGTGACTCAAATTTTTTTCATCCGCGGCTCCCTTGCCCTGACAACGTTTTTCTGCGACTACCAGGGAAGAAAAAGCCATTTCACAGCACTGAATAGGCAATAATCAATCTCAACAGTTCACCACTACGCCACTGATAGAAATCGGCGACATCCCAAAAAAGAGCCGCGACGCACACTTTGAAGAACAGTGCAATAGAATACACAGGGGTGCAAGTGCCCCTCATCTATTTCGGAGCATCAAATTTCATTTTTGGAGCAGAAATTTTAAAAATGGAGCAGAACTAAAAATGAACTATATCTGTAATATAAGTAATTTTTCTGTGAAATGCCAGAAGTTTTGCCAAAAATGGTTGAAACAAATAATTCTAAATAAATTTCCTTCATAAATTAAAATCCATTTAAATTTTTTCTGAATTATCTTATCTGTCACTACTAAACATGCATTACTGAAATGACGAATAAAAATTATTAGACTCTTTTCAAATTAAGCAACATGCATACTAAAAACCTAGGCAGCAAGAATTTCTGCTGCTTTAACACCAAAATCTTATTCATCCTGATATAGCAAAAAAGTGTGTGCAGGATATAATAAGGGTTTCCGTGAAAAAAAAAAAATTAGCTTCTCACAGAATTTAAAGGAATTATTAAATTTAAAATCAAAATGCAAAAAATAAGAAATATATAAATACCTTATTTACTTAAATAATTTCTCAACCTAATAGCATGTTAATAGATTACTAATCACGAGTCGCTTTCAGAAGTTCAGCATCTCAATGGCAATTTTTTTTCAAATTTTTCATGCCCTTGAACATAATATTTTGTATGTCTTATTCCATTAAAGCATTGGATGGACAAATTTTTTAATGTTTGAACAGACTTTTATTTATTTGTTAACAATGAACTCTTTCACTGCCTGCGTTACCATGTGCTCAAGATAAATAAGCCTTCACCAAAACTGGCAAAATTATGAACTTTGGGCTGCTTTCAACGTTACAAAGTTTGAATATGTCTGCCCAATGTCTATCTATTCTCTGAACTGATTTCACTTCTTGTAATTCTTTGCATTGTAGTGCAACCCATCCATCACACATAATTAATAGTTCTGTTGGTGCTACAATGTTGAGCAACATCCCAGCAATACGTGAGGGAGAGCGAAAAACAAGAAAGGGCGCAAACATTTCATTCTCTCCAACATGTTTTGGAAAGGTAGGACATTAATATAAAAAAGGTATCTCACAGAAGTTATGTAAAATGAGCATGCTCCTAGTACAAACTCCTTCCTTTGACTATTGTTAAGAGCATGCCCCTCCCCCACCAATGCAGTGGCGCACCGTGCGGCCATATTGGGTGCCGCTCTATTAGGGGTGCCAAATGGAGTTGAAAGGGTGAAAAAAGCTTTGTTGACCAAAAAGGAGTCGTCAGTAGCGCCAAAAATAGATTCCGCATGGGTAGAAATTTTTTTCCTCGAGCCGAGAGTTTTTTAGTTGATTTCCAAAGTTTATCATCACTAGCAATATGCATATCATTGTGTAATTAGAACTGAAGTATTCTGTGATAATTGCACGAGGAAGCACATTGCTCCCAAAGCAGAATGTTTGCATTGTTCTACAACGAGCCCTCGGCTGATTGGAAACCTTCTGCGGTAATCTCTAAGAAAAAGAACCATCTCACAAGTGAGCCAATTTTTTTCTGGCCTGAAATTCATTGGCCGCCATAGCCATAAGTCCGACCACTTCCGCGAAGAGCCTACGCTTCGGACACAGACCTTAATGTATATGTCACGGTAAATGTGATAAATTCGGTAATTATACAAAATAACCGATTTTTATCGCATTTACCGTGAATAGTATAACTATCTGTAACATATAAATTAAATAAACTCAAGGGATCCACCTCTCAGAAAGGTTTTTGAGAAACATAATGTTGCTCTTTTCGAGAATATATTAGGGTAATCAGATTTGGCAGGAGGGAAAAGAATTCACGACTTATGTATCAAATACAGTCGCATCCCGTTATAACGAACTCCAAGAGACCGGAGAAATTACTTCGTTATAAAGGAATTCCAAGTTTTTCCATAGTTCCTATGTAAACTTATCTGGGATGATTAAAAAAAGTGTTCGTTAAAACGAGATTTTCGCTGTAACGGTATTCGTTAAAACGGGATTCGACTGTACTGTAATCGTGAATTCCTGTGCAGCTGTCACAAGAAACAATTTCCAGCCAGATATTTCAAACATGCAAAAACGAAAATCAAATTTAATGAGTTGTTTAGAGACTAAATTTAAAAAAAAATGCATTACTGATGTATATACTTTATATGTAAACAGAAAACCGAAGACTAAACGTAATAGTATGCAACAAGTTCGAGTCTATCTCCGGTCGTCTCCCAAAAAAAAAAAAAAAATATTTAAAAAAAATGTACAGCAGAAAGACATTTTTTTTTCTCTCCCATTCCCTTCCTCGTCTTTTTTTTTTAGGGCGACACTTCGGTCTTGAAGCAGCTGACGAGTCACATCAAGTCCAAGTAGTGTAGAAGAGAGGGGGGGGGATCATCAAAGTGGCATTGGCACTGAATCTTAGAATGTGGTGAATGTCTCTACACTTACAAAAAACACAATAACAAGATTCACATCCTCGCCACATGCTTGAATCAACCGAACTCATTCACATGTCCGGCAGCTTTTACAACTGAATGAAATTGGGTGAAAGAAAAAGAGGTTGCGATATCCTGCCATATACCGTAATGCTGTAAGACACGAATTTTTTTCCTATTTGAAAATAGGTCTGAAAAACAGGTTATATATTTATATATATAACTTCTTTCTCGATTCAAATATCAATGCAGTTAGACCTCGGTATAACATCACCCTTAGAAGCCGAATAAAAATGACTTCAAATGCGAGTTGACCTGATCTGAAGCGGATTAGTCGGTTGAGGGACCCGGGCACAAGAAAAAACATTGGGCCCTTAAATTAGAAAAAAAAACCTGTAAAGTTTGGGTTTTTCGGGGCCCTTCAGAAGTTGGGGCGCCCGATGCGCCAGCCGTTAAATCCGCCTCTGGACCTGATAATGAATGAGCTAAATTTGTTGAATATCAATATCCTAGCAGGGATCTTTAAAACCCAACGTTATAAGCAGGTGACCTTAAAAGCGATAAACAATGTACCGAGGTGTGACTACACTTGATATATTGATCAAAAATAAAATTTGAGAATATATGAAGTTCTTCGTCATACGAAACCACCAGAGACCTGGTTTTTATTCCGTTATTTAGAAGCAAATTAAACCAATATTTTTCAACCTTTTGACACCCGTATCTGCCCATGCTTTGTAACCGTTTTACCCGTAGCTCACTTAAATAGTCCAGAAAAGAATCACTTGCTTCACAAAGTACTTTAAAGTACGGAACAGGCATACAAGTTATATCGCCAGCTTATCGTGACGCAAACTTTAAGAACCACTGCCTTAAACGCGTCGCCTATATCTCAAAAGAGGTATAACAGGTTAAAGTTGATTATTTCTATGGGAAGATCTCGATGAAAATACAACGATACCTTAATGTGGATACGTTTTCAAATTATGATACCATGCCATGCTGTACCAAAGTCGTCTTCAACCATTTTCCATTCGCGAGCACTGCCTGTACTCGTCATCAAAATAAGAGCACCCTTACTTCAAGTTTGACATATAAATGCATGAAATCAGGATGATTTCAATCCTTTAATGCAATTTGTGCAAGATGTTTAATTGGAACGTTTATCAAGTGCTCGCGAGCATCGAGCACTCTGGGTACTTCAGGGAGCAACGGGTTAAATGCCGGAATTGCACTAAAAAGTTTCACAAAATTTCTTTTACAAAATTTGAAAAAAAACAACCAATAAACATATTGGTTACCTTTGTAACCGATTCGCTCCTCGGTTGCGTTTTTCAAATTTGGCTGCTATAAAAGAACTTTTCTAAAAATTTTATAGTGTAATCCCGGCCGAAGATGACTGCTGTACCTTACTGAAAACAGGTTATATTTAAAACGCCTGTATATTACGCGGTGCCTTCCAGGCAGGTGCGAAAGGTGCAGTCGCACCGGGCCGCAATTTCCCTATAAGGCCGGGATTACACTATAAAAGTTTTATAAAAGTCATTTTATAAAACATGAAAAATTCAACCAATAAGCTTTATTGGTTGGATTTTTTAAATTTTATAAGGGATTTTATATCAAACTTTTATAGTGGCCTACGCCCTTTTCTTCTGCAATGGGAAATATATGTGGAAAATTTAATTTTTTCCCCCGAAACCAACATCTCGTAGGAAATGAAACAGCTTCCAGTTTCAACCGCAATAATATCAAAGCGCTGATAACTATTAAAATTAGTGAAGTAATTCTCTAAAGAGCAAATGGGTAAAATTGTAATGGGATCAAAACCCTCTCCCCCTAATATTTGTAATACTTATGGAAACATTTGGTTTGAGCGCCCCCAACAATATCTTTGAGCCCTTCCAATCAGGGCCACAACTAGATGCTTGGTTCGTTGGGACGGGCAGGTATTTTGGCACCACCTTCTAATGTTGAAAGAGATTGTAAAGGATGAAATTTTTGCCCTTTCTCTCATCGGGCGCCTGGGGGTACCAGACCCGCTGCTTCCCCCGCCTTCCCAGTTGCGGCCCTGTTTCAAATATACATTGCACCTATGAAAATGAATATAATAAAATGGCTTCTTTTTCTGAACATTATTTTCTCTGCAACATCCGGATTCTGTGCTCTATCACACTGCTTACACAATTTTCGTTACATGCTCTATAACCAAAACTACCAAATTGCTGTTCGTAACTTGGAAAATTCGTAAGTCGGGGAGTAATTTAATGATGATTTTTTTTTATGTTCATCGGGCAGCGAAATTCTTAAGCCCGGCCTTGATTGGTATCACCGGATAGATCTCATCAAGGAAAATACAACGTTAGCTCATTCATTGACATACTTTTTCGAGTTTGGTTATATAACTAGCAGTCTTGTACCGCAACGAGGCGGGAAAAAAACGCATTCATTTAGATTACACAGCCCAACCGAATTTTTTATACGCTGTACTGTATATTAACGAATAAAAAAAAAGTCGATATTCATGAGAATTGGCCATTCTTTCAACAGTTGAGTGATAGTTTATTGTTGCATCAAAATGATAATATGCAAGAAATTGGTTTCTCGTGCAAGTTTCTTGGTTGTTATTATTTTTAATGCACCCAATACTGCAAACACGAACATGCTGGTTGCGTACTACTTGGATAAATAACTTTAAAAACACAAAATGGCCAGGTCATTTTCGTAAAAAATCAGTAGCGAGAGAAACAGACCCACCAGATCTTATTTTAAAATAAATTGCACGAAAATCGGCCCGAGGGTATTCAAAAAAAACAGTCATGGAGCCGTGACTAATGGCGAGTGCCAACTAAGTTCGGCAGACCGTGGAAAAAGATCGGAACGCGGCTCTTGCGTGACAAGCATCACTTTTTTTTTTTAAAATTCACGCTGTCCGCATGGGAGAGTCCTTCTCTACTTTTGAAGGACCCACCAGAGACACAGAGCCACTCTCAGGCGCCACTCGATGAGGGGAGACACCATTCGTGCCACGTCACAGTGACTCCAGTGAGCTGCAACGAAGTTCGCAGATAACTCGCGAGATACAGGGAAAACCACTTCCACACCTTCCCCTTTAAAATATTCGTTTGACATCCTAATTGGATGGGATGATATGTTTGTATGAGTTAAATATATATATACAGAACTGTTATCTGTTTCAGATCAACAAGAAAGGGGGAAAAAACCTCCATCGTTTTACAATCGGCATTCCCGAACACAATGAAAAATTACTCCGAAGGATAATCCTCTGGCGTGTCCTGTAGTTCTTGAAAGTATTTCCGAAACGTTTTGAGGCCTCCGCTCACAGAACTTGCAGGTTAAATACATTCTACACGTTTCCAGTTGAGGAAACTTCGATTTCTTCCAGTTTAGTCACTTAAAAGATGAAAAACAAGAAGCCTAAAAAATATGTCTGTAGGCGCTTTTGCCATAGACACACAAAACTGAAGGGTGGGGGGGGGGGGGTGTTTTCGCTTCAACAAGATTTATCGACAAAACTTGCACATTTTTTTTTATCTTGTATCCATATTTTTCTAGGTATTATATTCTATTTTCTATCCACAGATGTCAAATCTTCTCCATATTTTCTTACCATTGAAAAAATTATTCGGCATTATAAATACTTGAAATCAGTGTTACCGAAATAATAATTTTCAAGACTAATTTCACTCCTCTCCAAAATTTTGAGGTGTAATCTTGTAAAGAGAAGTATTTTTATGAAACTCAGAGAATTAACTATTAAAAAAAAATACCTGAAGTTTTAAGTGTATCTACTGTTCAATGAAATTTGGAGTAAAACTGAATTTTGATGCGTGAATCACACATCTCGATGTGTACTGACGAATGACGAGCACTGCTTGAACTCGCGTTGTTCAATTTAACAAACTTATTTGGTAGCACAGTAGAACCTCGATAACTCGACACCCCAAAAGTACCGACAAGCATGTCGACTTGAAGTGGATGTCAAGTTAGAAAGGTTTCCATTTGATCTCTCCCTCCCAATTTTTAAACATCATTTATGCCATGTACATGAACTTGTACAAGTTAAACAATTCCATTCCATCATCTATAAATTAATTAAAAAAAAAAAAAGATTTATCCGCAGTTTTCTACGAAAATTTTCTCCGGAATCCTGAATAACGATGGAAAAAGCGCAAGTGTATCGAAATATTTGTTATTCGCGAATGAGCAGTGAAATTATCGAAAGTTAAGGGGGAAAACTTTAATTTTTTACTTAAAAATTTCGATCTGAAAAAAAAAATTCAGCTTATTCAACCATTTCTCGCTCAAAAATTTCAGATATCATCCGCGCTTACTTGTGAATTACCATACCAGGGGTATGGTACCCCTAGGTAGGAGGAAATATTTTCAAGACCGACAAACGTCTCGTGAAAATTTATTAGCTGGCCAATTTTGAAAACTGAGTTGGGATAGAATCGTAGCGGGATTTAGATTTCTTGTGCCTTGTTAAAGAAGTTTCTCTCCATTGAGGTTAGTATTATACTAACCATGAGAGTTATTGAGATTCTACAATATTTCTCGAAAGTATTGCTCTTTTGCTGCTAAGTAGCATGTGTATCTCGGGCCTTAATTATAGTCCTCCGGCCACGAGATGAATTTTCGCTGCGTCATGTCACGTCACGTCGGATGATTTTATTCAATTTTTTTTTGGTAAAACGATTGCACATCGAGAAAAGTTCATCAGTGACTGAGCTTTCACGATTAGCATGTCCTTCTAGGATAAAATAGAATCGTTTGACGTGACATGACGTGCCGTAGCCAAATCTCATCTCGTGGTAGGAGGACTATACATGTTCTTATCCCCGATACTCCAGCGAAAGAGGGATCGTTAGCATTCATTAGCTTAACAACATCTATCTAGCTCTTGCTATCACAGTGAATGAAGTATCGCTGCCAAGGCAGGGATTACACTATAAAAGTTTGATAATGCCTCCGCAGATATCCAAAAATTCGTGATGCAAAATTTTGCTTTAACCTAATCTGCTTATTCATTTGTTCGTCTATGCAATGTAGACTGATTTTGTCTTTACCGTATGCTACATCAACTCGCCTATAATTTTGATCAGTGTGAGGATATCCCGGGCATAGCATATGCAGGACTTTCTGAAAGGGAGGGTGTTTTTTTTTTCCACTTCTCACGAGGAAATTCTATTTTGGTTTTCACTCGGATTCAACTCAAAGAAAAAACATACTATCAGCTCATCGGGAGCAGGGGGAATCCCAAAACTAAAACCACTCCTTGCGTAAGCCAGTGATCATGGGTGTGCAACTTACTGCCATTAGCAGCTTTTCCATTATTATTACACCTCTAATTTCTGTAATTCGTCTAGACGAGATTTTAGCGAGGCAAAATTCATTCGCGTTTATTTCAATTGATTTTCTTTTAAGGTCCCCCATGTACGATAGTTCTCAAATTATAGAAGTATCCCCCAGGGCCGCAACTAGATGCTTGGTCAGACGGGATGGGGGGGGGGGAGACAAGAACGCATTTTGGCGCCCCTTGTAATGTTGGAGAGGTTAAAATGTGAAATTTGCGCCCCTTTCGTCTGACACCCGGGGCACCAAACCCGCGTACCCACTCCCCACCCCACGTTGTGGTCTTTTTATCCCCGCTAACACAAACTGCCTCAATACTGCGAAGCTTCGGGATTTCTTGTTGTGCTGAAAGAAACCGATTCCTTCTATACACCAAACGATAAACAAATTCATAATTTTGGACAAATCGATTCCGGGAAATATATAGAGTGAACAGTTCCCCAGTTGTACAGGGGCGTGAGCCAGCGTGGAACAACCCTTCGGGGTACAGTGCTCGCATCCCCCTCCCCCACAGTATAGAGCCAATGTCTGGCTTTACAATTGTACAGGGGCGGCTCAAGACGAAATTTTCACCCGTGCGAGACATAGTTTCGATGTCCCTTTGTGGTAAAGCCGCACTAATAAAACCACCATGAAAACTGGAAACTGTTCCCAGCTAAATAAAATGCATCAAAAAATTCAGTTTTCTTTACGAATCGTTCTACCTGATGTATTCACAGTTCGTATTTAGCGAACAAAATATTTTATTTTTCTAAATTTTTCTGCAATAATTTTTTTCTTTTATCTCCTGATTTGGCGCCCCTTTTATAGCGGCGCTCGCATGGTTTGTACAGTTCTAGAGCCGTCCCCGCAGTTGTGCATCTTTACACATACAATCAACATTCGAAATTCAAACGTCAACAGAGACGAAGGGGGCAAAAAAACTACAATAAACTCCCATAGAAATCCACTCGATTCCTTCCGTGACGGGGCGTGTTCAGCACAAACTCCCAAAGTATTATTATTATAACAAACGTCCGTCAAAGCGGAAATGTCGTTGACCGCCCTAATAACAAAGCTCGAGACGACAGGGAGAAAGCTTCCGGGTCGGGCATGTACGCCACTGACAAACTAAAATAAGGATTGTCTTCATTCGATGCATGTAAACTAATTACTACCAAACAGTAGCGCAATACACACACACACAAAAAGCTTCTTGCCCACGACGCTGAATAAAGAACTATATATAGAAATATCAACACGAAATTCTCGGATAAAGGTAGGAGAGAGAGGACCATACACAATTTTATCTTAATGATAAAAAACTGGAAGGAATGGAATATATTGCGACATAGTTTTTCTAGAAGTCAATGAGAGCATTACGAATATAATAAACAAAATGACGTCGTTGGTTGGCTTCGAAGAAAACCACCCACAAACAGCGTGCGAAGGAAGAGAGACACATTAAAAAATATAATAATAATAAAGGAAGAAGGAACTGCATTTCTTCGTCTTACGGGCCAATCGTCTTAAGTCTGCTTCCATTTCAGGGTCGAGCGGCAAATGTATGTGTGTGTGTTTACTATTATTTTTTATTCTTAATTTTCCGGTCTCACAATATACAGCAAGGACATTTCCATGCGGATCTTTGGTTAGCGTTCGGAGGAATGAAAAATTCGCAGGAAATAAATCTGTCGAAAAATGGTGTCGCTGCTGACACACTAATCACAGCATGTTTTTCTATCAAGTCATTTCTTTACCATGATATTTTTCATTATTTTGAAGGTCTAATGCCATTCAAATTACAGTTTTCGACATTCTGGATTGTCTCTCGGACTAACTGAAAGCGGGTCCGCGAGCAGAATCTCAAACACTTTATACAGGTGCAAAAACGTTTATTTAATTCATGAAATTTACTCCTGCACAAAATAATTTCGGTGATCAACAGGTTTTGTTTTTGGAGAGAAAGGGAATCCCATTTATTCATAGGCTTAACTTGAGATTCCAAGGGCCAGAGCCCCTTCTCCCCTCACTGTAACGAATTTGCCCCCATCTCTGCTATACATATTAAAATATTATGCCCAAGCCCCTAATCTTCACCTTCAGATATTTTCCAAGTCTAATATTTTCTATTACATTTGCACAGTACAGCAGAGTACTCCTGCACAGTATTGCAGTCTGTCAGCAACCGGATGGGCTGTCTTACAGAAAAGAGATGTAATACTTTTCACAGTTATCCAACAGCAGGATCCTGCTTTAAACAGGGCTAGAAAAATCGGAAGAAAAACAAAATTAGGCGTCAGCGAAGCATAAGTTTTTCTTGGAGCAAAACTATACAAAATTCCTTGTTACAGATACACACACACTGATGGGAATTTCGAAAATTGAGCAATTTTTGTTTTAGGCTCCCCCCCCCCCCCACACACACACACACACACACACACACAACAATTTAATAACCACACATCAATACTTTTAGGCACAATGACAACCTAGGACTTGTCATGCACTCAAAGACATGGATTGATATCTTAGTAAATTTTATAGTGCATAAAAAAATTTAATACAGAAGGTGGATCTTTGAGAACAAGGGTTTCTTTCCAATCAGCCTCCTACTTGTGGGAGGTCAACCAGTTGCTGAAAGTTTTTCTCCACTATATTTTGCTTTAAATTGTTTAATTTCCAGACGCCTGTGTGGCTCCCTTATACACTTGATTTTTACCAGTGGTTTACCCCCCCCCCCCCCAGAATATCCCAAGTCCGCAACAGTAGCTTTTTTTGAATTGTGCTACTATTGCAGTTCTTATCAAATAGAAAACAAATTTTAGGAGCCAGCCAAATTTCTTAGATGCTAAAAATGATTTTAATCTGAAGGAAAAACGGCCGTAAATAATGTTTTTTTTTCAACTTTTCCGGGGCTTTAAATACTTTACCTGTGTTAAAAGATACATGTCATGAAATCAAAAAAAAAAAATTGTGTCATATATAGACTCCAATTCAGTAATCACATACAGAAAATTTAAGGCACCAATTCCGATTTTATAGTCACCATGGTGACTTGTACCCAAGGCCGTCTTAACGCATGGGCCGACCCGGGGGCCTGAAGAGAAGATTTTGAGGATCTGGGATTTGTCAAAATATGCACTATTATAGCCGATGAATTGGATTCAAGAGGTTTTTAAAATTTTCCCGATCCACATTATAACTGCCATATTGGAAATAAAAGCTTATTAGGAACCCAAAATAAAGCAGATCAAGTTTGACGAGATATCTCGGGATTGCCGCTTAAGAGGTTGAGCTTCTCAGAAAAATCTGGTTGATCATTTCCCGACCTACTCTCAATTTTTATTTCCAGAAGAAAGAAATGTAATTCAAAATCCTAACCATCTAATGTTCTTCAAGTTTTAGTTTTTTCTCCTTCACACAGAATTTTCCCGACTCTTACCAAATATTTAAATATTTCCTAGTTTGCAAAATATTTTGCATTTCATCACTTTCTAGGTACTTGGGAACCCTGCAGGATGGGATCAAGAAAAATTTACGAGATTATAACGCGTGAGAAGAGACTATTATCCAACTGTACTCAAATCTGGACAGCTCCTGTAGTGTGTTCGAAGTTCGCAATCTTGTTCACCAAGGTCTGAGTGTTTTTTTTCGAGCACGTGAATTAATAATTAAACCGGGCGTTATTTTGTTTAATATATCATCTCTATCCTGTTTTCAGCCGGGAACAATTACAAATACAATACAAAATATACGCGTATATGAATTTCTCCTTGGGAAGCCCTTCCGTGACTGATCACTTTTTCCTGTCTCTGCTTAGATTAAGCACTGCCCACTTAAACAAACATAAAACCCGAACAACAAAAAACTATAACGAGGTTTCCCGAACATGTTTTTATGCAAGGGCTCGGGGATGGCGTACCAAAAGTAAAAATGAAATGAAAGAAAGGGGTATGGTGGAGGGGCTATTTCCTTAAGTCATCTCCTGATCAAGCGACAGGCCCATTTAAATTCATCTACATTCTACATAATACACGGATGGCAAAACGACAGTAATGGAAATGAAAGTCCAAAAGAGAAATAACAAAAAGAAAAGACACTTTTCTTTAAGTGGGAAACTGTGCTGTCGAAATAATGACTCGACGACACAATGGCCAAAGACATCACTGGCAGAGTTCCATGCTCCACGTGACTATCACAAAGACAGGAGGAGAAAAAAAAAAATTTCATTGGTAAGTGTGATTTCTTTTCTCAGAGAAAGAGATGTCTATCCTCTCTGTCACACACACACATATAATAAGTCTTTCATAGTCTCTTTGGAGAGTTTGAACTTGCACTGTTTTCATATCGTGTATCTGCCAGAACTTCCGGACCAAGTGGTCTCTTCTAATCACGAGTCTGATGAAACAAAAAAAAAAACGGGCCGGAGGGGAAAGCGAATTTCCGAAACACGTTTTTTCAGACCGCAACCAGAAACAGCTTTCATTCCTTCAGTAAGAATATACACTAGTGATGAAATTATTCTGAAAAAATAAGAAAAAAATGCGAAGAATTCCCATTGCACGTGAGGTTTGTAACTACATCGAAGAGAAGAATAAAAGGATTCGGTCATGCACACTATAGTGCCAAATTTTTCTACAAAAAATATCTTTTAAAAAAATGCATGGATAGTAAAACCTTCCAACAACGGCCACTAACGGGACCGTGAGAATGTGATCGCTATTGGGAAGCGGCCGTTATTGGGGGATAGCCATTTTGTACCTTGGAAAAAAAGAATTAATCTTTTTACTGTAACATGTGAAATAATCAGTTCTGTAATTGATTACGATAATCATATAATTTATTATATTAGAATATATGATTATATTGATACTGTAATATATAACAGTGATTGATTAATCGAAGGGCCGCAACTAGAGGGGATCGGGCGGGTCTGGTGCCCCGGTGCATGACCAGAGGGGTGCAATTTCACCCTTTAAACACTCCTTCAACCTTACAACGGGGCGCCGAAATGCGTGCTTGCCACGGCTGACCAAGCATCTTGCGTCCCTGTTAATGGATCTACAGCGATATTTCGACATCCTAAAATTTAGGCTCGCAATGCTGAGATAGAACACTACAGAAACGACTTAACCAGAAAGACTGATATGAAATAAGACGGTGTACCACCAACCTCAAATAATTCTTCATTCCCACCCATGGTCAACTAGACCAGCGTTTCCCAACCGGGGGTGCGGGAGAGCATTTTTGCGGGATGGAAAAGAATTGCAACATGTTGACTGATTATTCTGGAAAATTGAAATTGAATTTTCAATTCCTAAAAAATATATAAACCATACCAATATTTTGACGCCTCATCTTCTGACTTCTACTGGAGGAAATGCATCATACGCATTTTGCGTTGTAAAATTTTCTTTTTTAAATTAGCGATTGTACTTGTTTTATATTTCGGTTGAGAAAAAATACCATTATTTTCCTAAACTATTTCGTGGTTTGTCTACATTGGTATTTCGTGATGTTAGCATGTTGTGCTTAGATTTGATACTGTCGTCACACACTACTCAGGAAAAACGTCTAAAAATTCAGTTAAGCATCGAAGAAACATTATAGCTGTTGCGACTGTAATCAATAAGTAAAAACTATTCAGTCAAAAAATATTCAGTGAATCTTTTTTTTTCCAAATCTGAAAAAAATTTTAAATAGCAAATTTTTTTTTAAATATTAGATACAGCCGAAAAGACATTAAAAACAATAAGTAAAAGAATTCATAGAAATTAATTATCGAATAATTAATGTAATAAATTATAGAAAAAAAAAATCAGAATTTCCTAACAGAGAAAAAACATTATCCAAGGGGGTGCGAAAAGGTAAATTGAATTGGTCTGGGAGTGCGGGAAAGTAAAAAGGTTGGAACCACACACTGAACTAGACCATACATGCTCAACCCATGACGCTCAAACCTAATTTTGTAAGAATGAACTGAGCGGCACAACAATAGACCAGTTAAGTGGCCCTTTTTCCCACTCCACTGCCTTCACTATACACATTTAGCATTTGTACGCAGGAAAAGAAAGCATACATAATTCCCCCCCCCCCCATAGAGTTCGGAGGGAAAAAATCCCCTTAAAAATGATTTTTCTCACAGCGTATTTTAGTGTGATACGCGTATTTTTTTTCCGACTCCATGACCAAAGTGGTCATTCAGAAATCTTTGTTCGGAGATTACTTGTAATGTTGTCTATGGGACGCTTTCGGTTCCAACAAAATGTGAAGCTGTCCGGAGGTGACCGTTGGGGGAGGTTTTAACTGTAACACAATCTATAATATAGATTCTATAATTTCGGGAACTCAATGCAACAGGCCCCAAAGCAGAATGTGCCAAAATCTGCGACGCACGTCGCAGAACAATTCGGAAGAATTTTAAGAAAAAGTGCAAAAACACTATTGTATGTATGGGGATTTTTACCGCAGAACATTTCCAGTCAGCCGAGGGCTCGTCGCAGAACAGTGCTAAACATTCTGCTTTGGGGGCAACGGGGATATAATATACCCGTTGCACTGCGTCCCCGAAATCTCATTTTGGAACAGCAATCAAGTTTCAAAAAATAAGGATGAATTCATTCCTCTTAATTTATGACTACTACTACTACTATACCACACATGTACCTCGTCCATATTCCTCTGCGAATTTCTAATGAATTGGTACATGTTGGGATGTGCATGTCCGTGTTGCGAACCTAACGTGAAGCTTGTTTCAGTGTAGGCTTGTTATAGTGCTGTCATACACCACATATTTTTCAAACTATGAGTGAAGTGTAATGTTTGAAGATTTCACCGTTGTAGGCCTGTTGCTCTCTGCGGCGAGACTTTTTGATGGGGCGATTGGCTTACATTCGCACCTCGAAGTTGAGAACCGCAGAAAACCAACTTCAGCCGACCACCACTGCTGCGACAGTGAGGTTCGAACCCGGGGACCTCGCGATGCAAGTCCGTCACTACGACCACCACAGAGGCTTAATTTATGACTAAAGACAAAATGTAAAGATTAGACATAGCAAAAGATTTTATACCGTATAATCGCTTGTGAAAATATCGGTAGCAGAAACGATTAAGAGCGTGATTTCCGTATGGATAAAACTCAGGTTGCCGCATCCGTGACCGAGCCAAGTCCAGGCGAGGATCAAGGTAGACCGAATAATATGGAAGAAAAATCGGTGTGCCCCGGGAAAATGCGATACGATCTTATGAACCTCACAATCGCCCGTTCTGACACATCGCCTTGGATCCACGCCTGGTGAAGTCCCAATTGTGATTTTTTTTAAAATCATTATATATATATATATATATACACACACACACACACACCTATGGATTTGTTCAAAAATCTATCGACACATCATTTACTTTTACATAGCTGTACCGTACAGTTTTAAAACATTTTCGTTATGGTAAAGGAAGGCAAGTCTTTTACCCAAATTTTAAGTCGTATCTACATAAATATCGTTGAATTTGTCCACGCGTGGCATCAATAGGTTGTAGGAATCTGGGGCTTCCTACTCGAGTAATGAGTAGAATTCGTTATCCCATGTCAGCGTTGCTTTGGGAGTTTCGGGGAGGGGGAGAAGGAAAGCCTGGTTTTTTTTCTTATAAAAGAATAGTAATAAATAGGGCTCGAATTTTTATGCCCTAAAGATGAAACGTCGTTGCTGATAGGCTAAAAAAACCTGAATTTACCGATCAACAACGACGTCTCATCTTTAGGGGCATAAAAATCCGAGCCCTAATAATAAATAAAACGGAGCTCGAAAGAATACGCAGGCCATTTCCTAACGGGTATACTGTTCGGAACCTCTTCGGGAACTATTTCTAGAAACTGCGGGAGCAGCGCGGAAACAAGAGCAAAAACATAAAATAAAAAAATAGGCAAGAAATTCGAAGGCAACAAAAACGTAAAACAAGGCCGGCCGCAGACGAATAACAGACAGAACAAAGAGTCGGGAGTTTCTACTATCAGCCCCCCCCCCCCCACCCCCTCCCGGTTGCCGACAAGTGTGGCATGCAAATTCAAAGAATCGCCACAAAGTCTTGCGAGACGAATTCAGAAAAATAAAATGAAACGGGTAAACCCTAGTATTCTTAAAGGCGTGTATTTCTCGAACTGTGGTCCCCGTCCCTAATCAGATAAAGAAGCGGTTCTGAAATTTTTGTTACCCAAGGCTTCCTTACCCTAGTCGAAGTTTATCCGCGGCTCCTCAGAATAGTGTAACAAAGTAAAACAACCTCACAAGCACAGAACAGGCGAAATCAATGTCACCTGTTCGTCGCAACGCCCTTTTGATCCGCGAAGCACACTTATAGAACTACTGTATTAGAGTGATGGGGGCTTTCCACAATTAGGGCCAAGGATGTCTGGTTAGTCAGCTAATTTATAATGTTTAAATCTCTCCCCCCCCCCTCCCCGAACAAACATCAGGCTCTGGGCAAATACCCCATTTGCACCAACAAAAGTCAGACACAGCTTCCGAACAGGTCATCAAAATCCTTTTCAAATCTCATGGCACACCTGAAATAATTTATGAAATTCTGAAGCCACCTCAAAAATGGTATTCTTATTGGAGTACAGTATTACTTGTTGCTGGCTTTCACTATTTTAATTTTTCCGCAACTGAATAAAATAACAGTGCACTTGGGTATCCTTAAACCTACAAAAAATATTTTTGCCAAAGATATTTCGATACCTGACCATGGTGGAACAATTGAGCTTGATGGAGTCTACAAATACAAATAAATACAAATACAATGCCACAACAGGCAAAATGCCCAACAAGGTGGCTGATAAAAAGATGCCCATAAAAATATGGATGTTATATAGTTAAAAAAAAACAGCAACCCAATTAAAAATGCAATTAACACAAATTATGAACAATATATACACATGATAAAATATTATACAACGCCCATAAAAAATACTTATGGTTGTCTTATCCTAAGAATGGATAGCTTCTCGATTTACCCCAACATGTTTATCGTATTTCTTTTTAAACGTGACAATTGTGTTACAATTTACTATCTCCGGGGGTAAGCTATTCCATTTATTAACAACCCTATTAGAGAAAAATTCCCTGCGACAACATAACCTTGCATTGTCCCTCATCAATCGATACTGGTGTCCCCTTGTAAAAGCAGTCGATTGGCGATGTACTAAAAGTTCATGGTCCATCCCATCCATCCCATTGAAAATTTTGAACACTTCGATCATATCTCCTCGACACCTGTGTTCATCCAATGTAAACATATTCAAAAAATGAAGTCTCTCTTCATAACTCAAGCCCTGTGTGCCAATAAGGACATGCGTAGCTCTTCTCTGCACCCCTTCAATAACACAGGTCTACAATGAAAAAGCTTTCTTAAAAATAATTAATGTTTTTTTATGGTTTTTTGAATGCTAATTACTGGTAAAGTAATTTTTAAATTTCACTCGTCTAGTTTTTGAGATAAGTGAAAATTAAATTTCAAAATAAATGCATAGGCAGCATAGAAAACACATTAACACTTATATAGTAAAAACTTTATAAACAAATATAGTAAACTATTTCTAAAGATATTCCAGTGAATTGTATGGTGATTTTCAGGTGCTGATTCCGAATATAGCATTGGTTTTGTCAGATAGGCTCTACTTTTTGAAATAAAGTGAAAATCTAACTTCAATGGTAATGCATAAGCAGCATACAAATCACATTTAAACTGTGCATTATGAATAAATATAGCAAAACATTAGCAAAGATATTTCATTGATTTTAGTGCCTATCATTATAATAACAGCTAGTATATAAATAAGAAGTATGTATTTATAAGGTGATAAAATAAAAATTCTAAAATATTTTGATTTGATTTAAAATATGAAACAGTTTTGTGAAAAAGCTTTACGTGACAGGAAAAAAAAGATTGCATTTTTGGAATCAGCACTGAAAATAGTATAAAAATCAGTTAGAGCAAAACTAAAAAAAGCTTTCAATAATTTTTTTTTTACCTTTGTAATCTACAAGAAAACTAAAAGTGGAAAAGCGACACGCGAAAACAGCATAACCTGGAATGAACCAAGAAGAAAAGAAATCCAAGCTTCCTAAAGAAAACCAAGGCTCACCCCAAGCTGTAGCAGCACTTGAAAAAAAAAAAAGTCTCCAACGAAATATGCTGGGTTAAAGAGAACTGCTTTAAAAATTAACTCAGAAGTTCTTTTTTTCTTTTTCCTAGAGTTATGTACAGCAATTAAAACAATGTAGCATATAACTAAAAGTTTCTCAGAAATCAATAACTATCATGGAAGAATTCCTGGGTGGTGCTCTGTAGCTCATGAAAGAGTAAGCATATCCAATATTTTGCACACAAGTGTGACAAACTAATATGTTTATGCCAATGCTAAATATTTTTATTCAGTGATGACCAAACGTCCCAAAATACTCTCTAAATCCTAAATAGATGTGATACCGATGATGGATGAAAAAGCCCGATAGGTTTCATCAGTACTGACAATTTCGAAAATCTTGTGGCATGAAACTACTTGTGATATAGAAGAGTTGATCCACTTTGCCCAAGAATATTTAGAAGACACCAACGAATAAGGCAAATACACAAAAAATAATAAAAGTCCTAATGCATTTCAACACCAATGGGTGCCGTCTTCAGAGGAAGATCTTCTCCTCTGAAGACGGCACCCATTGGTGTTGAAATGCATTAGGACTTTTATTATTTTTTGTGTATTTGCCTTATTCGTTGGTGTCTTCTAAATACTTGTGATATTTGAGTAGATTTGAATTGGGATAATGTTTTTATACTTCATCTCCTATCCGGACCATACTTTACTCAGGGCTTGACAAATAAAAAAAAAGCTAGGCAGTAGCCAAATATCTTAGGAGACAAGGACATTTTTTTAAAGAATTTTTCCAGGTAAAAAAGCCAAAATAAATTTTGTTTTTCAGTCTTGGTGCCCTTTTCCCATGTTGGCAGGAACACTCACATAAGTTCTAAACATTTTTGTGTTGTCCTCATACTCAGATTTAGTCATACTACACATGGGAAACTTTAGGCACTTACGCAGATTTTTTAGTCACCATGGCAACTTGTTGCTTGGGATTTTTCAAGTTGTGCTTTATTATCTTTATGTAAAAACTGATTACCTAATATCTCTCGGATCAAAATCACTTGAGTAATAATAATAACTAAAGCTGGGATTTTTATGACCTAAAGATGAAACATTGTTGCCGATAAGTTAAAAAAAAAAAACAGGAAATTCATGTTTTTCAACCGGTCAGCAACAACCCTTCACCTTTAGGCCATAAAAATCCAAGCCTTAATAATAACTAAATCACCCTTTTTATAAAACAAATGAAATTACACTTAGTAACCATTTGATAACTTTAGACACAAAGCGATTTGTATCAGATGACAAAATACATATTAAGAGATACATACTTTTAAAGACTTTTCATTACCTCAAAAGTTTTCTCATTCTTGCCACACTTCTATAAAAGAAACGCCACAACCCTCGAATTCCCCTTTAACTCGCCTGATTTCAGCAGGGATAATTTGCTCAGGCTCTATAATTAAAGCCAAAATTCACAGACTATCAAAACAGCTTTTTGACTGGTTACCATGGGGTTCTTATAATGCAAATTACAAGGGGTTTTTTTTTTGTCATATCTTCCAGTGTCCTCCATTGCTGCAATCGGAACTAGAGAAGTCAGTTAGCTCATAAGTTAATTTTTCATCTGGAGAAAAAGAAAAGGAAGTGCGCAAATGTATTTTGACAGGTAATGTTTCTCGAGTTCCTAAAATGTGCCACAAGTAACAACAGAGTAACAATGAAGGCTGTGGCAAAAAAAAAATGTTTTCAATCTGCATTGATACGTTTGAAGTTGAACAAACACTCTGTAGAAGATAACTTCCACAGGGTAACTAATAAGATAGAAAACTCTGCAAAAACTACACATATTATGAGGTCTATTACTCTTGTCCAACATGTAGGGATTTCGCCTTATTGGCTTTCCCTGGTCGCATTCTCTTGGTGACCCAGTCACATCCTTCTGGAGATTTTTCATTATGCTAATGGTTAGATTTTTATCAACTAAACAGCATGCAACAAATTTGCAATGAACGATTTTGTATTCAATGCCTAGGGTTTCCATTTCCCATTGGCCTGCGTGTATATTTGTGCATTTTTCTTTGAAAATATGTTAATTACTCGTCGTTGTTGCCAACAAAATGTGGCCAGGAAAAAGATCAGCTTTGGTTCAAGGAAAGAACTCATGTGTAGAAAATATATCATGGAAATTTTTATCGCAGAACATTTTCTGTCAGCTGATGGCTTGATGCAGAACAATGCAAGAAATTCTGCTTTGGGGGAAAATATGATGGATAAACATGTACGTTCATTAACATTTTTTCAAAATTTGTTTTTTTCTGAATTTTCACAGATCTAAACACTTTCTATGCCCAAAAAGTTCGGATTGACAGAGCTCGACCGATCTTCCAGTCAAGTCATAATTGACCTACATTCCAATTAAAAGTAAATAGAGTGCAAAAGCATGAACAAAGTACCGACAATATTTGCATGGTTTTCATGACAGAGGCCTCTCACCCTGAGGGATGCAGGATAGATTTACTGCATTTTACCACAGAAAATATCCAAGATAGAGGCCTGTAAAAAAATGTAAATTTGGGTGACCTCAGGCCCATAACTGGGCTGGGGGCAAGTTACCTCTTGAAACTGCACTTACTCACAGGCATTTTGCTTTCCTAATGGTATTACTGAATTGTCATAATCTAACTAATGGGAAATGCATTAATAAATCTATGTAGGTACTTAAAGCCATTTAAATTATAAAACTTGTTTTCCTGATGCTCCATTATCATAAACCTGAAAAAACCCTGAAATTTAAAAAAAAAAAAACCTAAGCTTTTGCCAACCCTGGCTGCAGAACATCACTTTGCCCAAGGTGGGGGGGGGGGGGGCGCCATGGTTCTGTGCAAACATTGCCCACTTTCTCAAGAATGCATAAATATTGTACACCCACAATGAGTTGACCTCTGGCTACATCATGAAATATCACGATGGCGTTTCCATTTATCTTCTGTAAAAAGGTCGCAGGGAAAAGGAACGGGTTGGTATTTTCCGTTGGCATCTTTTGCGCTATTTTAGCGAGTTTCCCCTCCTTGGAAAGTGAACTCTCCATTTGTGCATCAAGGTCAGAGGCCAACTCAGTATGGGCATACAATTTCAATCATAACAAAAAAAATTCCCCAAACTTTCTAACTAAACATCTTTGACCCCTTATCACAAGGACCTCCCGATTCCTGCTCTATCCAGGGGCTTCTTCATCTTTGAGTCTAGTCTCGCTGGTTCCCAGCAGAGGACAAAGTTTTTCCTCACACCTGAGGCAGATATTTGCGGTTTTGCCACCTGGGCTGGTTTGTGTGGGTTACACAAACTTTGCCACCCTTCCCCAATTCTAGTTTAATTTTCTAAACCATTTATTTCTCTATGCTAAAAAGCCACCCCCCCCCCCCAATATGCCTTTGTCTCTTATTCACTCATTTAGTCACTCACATGCTTGCACATATTTTTGATCACATATGCTTCAACGTGCTCTTTTGGTATTTTACTGACCTGGTCCCTTACTCTTTAGATCACTCACACACTTGCAGTCTCTGGGTCCCTCTTCTAGTCATTCACCAACATAGCTACTTGCTCTGTAGGTCACTCTTTTGGTCATTCAACTAACAGGGTTCCCCCCCCCCTTTGCTCTGTAGATCACTCGTGTGTTTGTAAACCACTCTTGATCACTCACTCCTTTGGTCTATAGGCATACCCTATTAGTCATCACTGACCTGGTCCGTCCCTCTCGGGGTCACTCACTGACGTAGTCCCTCGCTCTCCACGCCGAGGCTGATGTATGGTTTGACCGCCTGTGGAATATACGAATTTTGCTGAACTGGGAATTATAGCCCGCTTAGGCCCCCCCCCCTCCTCCTCCTCCTGTAAATACGCTTTTGCCTGACACTAGAAAATCCAATATAGGGGTCTCGCTCAAAAATGTGTATAACAGTCGGTCTGTCAACTGACTGATAGATATATAGATGGCATCACAATCATTAAGATCTATAAACTAAATCACTGGAATATCTAAGTTGGGGGGCTTACTTGAAATTCCACCTCGTACTGATCGTCGCAGAGCTTACGTCGAGCTTCAAGATCATCGACGTGATCCAGAAAATTCTTCAGAACAGTTCGTAGTGGAGTTTTCATCTTACTAGTCGTCTACTAGACACTTCTTTATTTACAGTGTCCGATGCTCAAAGACGTTCCGATTCCCGCGACGTCACCCATTTTTTCCGTCTCACGAACGATTACTAGACGTCCCACAAGCGTGAACTAAAGCCATCAAAGAAAAAAAGACGTGCCCGCTTTTTATCGTGGCAAGTAATTAAATAATTTCAAGTAAGTTACATCACCGGATACACATGCACACCCATCATCCATACTCCGCAAACACCACTTACGGATCTGTTCATAACAACGCGCGCCTGGAGCGGGATTCACGGGCAGTAGCCAATCGGTGCAGAAATCATTGTTGTAAGTGTCACTTGGTTAAAGTAATTCTCACTGCGATTGGTGGAATTTCCGCTGTGGAGCAGACGTGCGTTTGAAGGAACGTATTGCTATAATACCGTTCTGTTCGAGGGAGAGATTTATAAGGAGAAGGTCACTCCGTCTGGTTAGTCATTTCCATGCCCGGAAATGAAAAAATAAGAAAACCACAATTCACATGAAATGCATTTTTTCTATAGATTTGTTCTTTTTCATCATGAAATAATTAATAAATATATATATCATACTATCAAAAAGTGAAATTTTATCTTTATAAAAGTAAATTTGTGTCTCAATTTTTGTTTGTATCTTTTGTGACTGTTTAACAACAGTCATCTTTCGTGATCAGATTGGGATTTAGAAAAGGAAACAAAAATGCTTTAGCCGAGGTTCGAACTCAGACTCGAGCAGTTAAAGGCTTTATGTGTTAATCACATTGTATTAATGCAGCTTAGTTTTACTCCAGGCTACAACAACGTTAACGTAAGAGTTTTTAACCTATGAGTCGCGACCTCCTAACCAGATCATGGCCCGCCGCTCTGTCTTAATCAGGAGATTCTAGCAGGTGGTCGATCTAGCCTATGCTGGAAAATGTGCGTGTGTTAAGAACTTAACGTGAAGTTTGTTTCTGTGTAATGCTTGTTAGATTGCTGCCATTTGCCATCGATTTAAGGATTTATCAAACTATGAGGGGAGTGTGATGATTGAATATTTGTACCACTGTAGGTAGCTTGTTGTTATCTGTAGAGAGAGTTTTTAACGGGAAGATCGGCTCACATTCGCTCCTCGAAATGTGGAACCACTGTAAACTACGGGTTGTGACCCAGAACTGGTTTATAGAGGCTTCTGAGAGTGGGGGGGGGAGGGGGGGAGGGGGCGACATATTTATTTTACAACCTATTTGTTGCGCCAGTGGTTTCGGGCGTGTTGGCGATTTCGGTGACGTGGGCGAGGTTCCAGATATTTTTGGGGCCTCTCTTGAACCGTGATTTTATGTAAAGTACTTTTCGGCGTCAAATGTTTTCACAAAAAACATGAAAAACTGAAAATAAATCTTGGAAATTGAAAATTTGTGAGAATTTGAAATCAATGAAAAAAATAGGCAATTGAGAAGAATTATTGACAATTGATTGAAAATTAATGAGAAAAATAGTTGAAGAACTGGTAAAAACTTACCAGTTCCAGAACTTCAGAAATAATGAACATTCAGAATAAATGAAAATTCAGAATTTATGAGAACTTTTAGGTAATAAAAATTACATTATTTTAGAATCAATTGAAAATAATTGAAAATTAATGAAAGAAATAATTTCAGAATTCATGGAAGAAATAATTTCACAATTTATGAAAGAGAGAAATAATTTCAGAATTTATGAAAGAGAGAAATAATTTCAGAATTTATGAAAGAGAGAAATAATTTCAGAATTTATGAAAGAGAGAAATAATTTCAGAATTTATGAAAGAGAGAAATAATTTCAGAATTTATGAAAGAGAGAAATAATTTCAGAATTTATGAAAGAGAGAAATAATTTCAGAATTTATGAAAGAGAGAAATAATTTCAGAATTTATGAAAGAGAGAAATAATTTCAGAATTACTGAAAACTTTCAATCGTTTTGGGTACCTTGTGCAATTTGGGGTCAAGGAGGGCTCAGCCCCTATTGGCCTGCCAAGGACTGATTTCACTAATTTCGCAAACTGTAAATTTTGTTAATCAGGAATATTTGACATTTTTGAATTAAAAATTGACCAATTGGTTGCGAAAATGATCATGTTGTTGATTTTGGGTAGTGGATAAAAAAGCTCAAGAACGGTTGGTCTATCGCACGACCATAATCACTGCTGTGGACGCTATTTGAAAAGACATTATCACGTAACTTAGCGTATGTTTATCTATTGATTCGAAAATTATGTCTTTTTTTTAGCGTAAAACCACCACTCCGAAGATAGGTTTACTGCTAGTACAAAGAGGAATCAATATCGAAGGTAAATTTCATTTATGAGTTGTATTGAAGTAGGAAAAAAAAAATTGTGCACTGTGCTTTGATGAATAATTGTACATAATTATTCAAAATTTTCAATGCTTCCAACGTAATGCCTAGCAAGCAATTAAATGTTCCTTTTATCACCTCGTTTTTCTGAGGCCTACATAGCTAAAAATACCTGCCTACAATTTACATACTTTTGAAAATTATAACCAGAGGGCTGTAACTAAGCTGGGTGACCGGGGCACTGCCCACAGGACTCCGAGCTGAATAGAGGGCCCAGAAAAATTTACACTTATTTTGCATAATAATAACCTTTTCAAGAAAGGCCCTCCAGTAAAAGTCTGTCCCAGGGCCCCGAAAAGTCACACTACGGCCCTGCCAGATCTAATAATCAAGAAGCCCCCCCCCCCTTGGCACACTAGGACCCGGGCAGTGGAAGGTGGATCCATACGTTAAGATGGCACTGATTTCATGGTAATGCAGAGCCTAAATGCAGTGCCCCCCCCTCCCTGCTCACCCAGGCACGGCCCGTGGGCCTCAAGGGGAAAAAAAGGACCTCACAAAAATGAGACCTGGTTGAAATTTTCGAGAATTTGCTAGGTAGGGTCTCAGAAAAAACACTTGGTCCGGGACTTACGATGCTCTTGAGACAGCTCTGACTAAATGCCTATTCAATAATGAACGAATAAGCAGGGCCGTCTTAAAAACATCATGGCCCGCGGGGCGGAGCGATTTTTGTGAGGTCCCCCACGTATCTGGCTAGAAATGTCTGCCTACCAATTTCGCATACTTACTCTCGAAATTTTTAATTACATCCAATTTTCATGAGGCCAACCAGGCTGTGTCCTGGTGGGCCCCATGTGTTAAGGCGGCACTGCGAATGAGTTCTTTGTACTAGGAGTGTTCAAACCTTTCAGTCTATGGATCTGATATGTACGATGGCTGCCTCTCGCGGGTCACCATATTGAAATGAGTGGTATCCACTGGAAAGATGGGCCTTGGGGAAGGGGGGCAGGCGGGAGATAAATTTCAGTCTAGGGCCCCGGCTCCATAATATGGAGGCTATGTGTAGGCATACGGGTGTAGTTATCATGTCTAAGCATTTTTCCCACCCTTTGATCTATCACCACTGAAATTCCCAGAATGCGTGAACTGAAGTTGCCTCCAAGCAGGGCAGATGCTGTATTCCAGTACAATATGGGAAAAGTGAAAAAAATAGCTCTGGAAGAACAAAACCCTAGCATCACGAATATTACCGGGCCTTCAAATAAAAGAAGAAATCAACCAGGCCGTGGGGTTCCAAAGGTTAAGAACTGTACTTGCATTATTAGATTAATTTTTTTTTCATTCTTCATGCATTATAATGTATGGTTGCTGTATTGCTTCATTTCAATAGCTTCGATTGATCTGGAAGAAATGAAGAAGAGGATTCTTCTTTTTCTTACGGTTCTGGCGTCGGCCATGAAGCTCGGGACTACCTACGGACGGTATCGAAGTGAACTGAACTTCATCCATTGCCTGTGCAGTACGTAGCTATACATTTCTGTTATGTATCCTGCACTGTCATCTTCGCAAACACCTATCAATATTACGCAGCCGCAGTGGCGTATGTACAGGAAGGGGCTTAGTGGGGCAGCAAATTTGAAGAATGAGTGGTCAAGAAAATCAGTAGGATGGGAGAAGAGCGCCAAAATTTGTCGCACAATAAAACTTTAAATCCATCTCTGATTAGAAAGCGACGGACCAGGTCAGTGAGTGACGAAATGGGTGACCTAGAGAGTTTGGAAGCATGTGAATGACCAAAAGAGCTACCTAGAGCGTGTGTGAGCATGTAAGAATGAAAGACTAACCAAGAGACCGAGGAGCCACGTCGGTGAGTGACCTGCAGCGTGTGCAAGAGTGACGTGGGGGTGCAAGGGACCAGGTCAGTGAATAACCAAAAGAGTGACACCTGGAGACCGAGGGGCCAGGTTAGTGAAGTAACAAAAGAGTGACCTATTGTGTGAGCAAGAATGTGAGTGACCATGGCTTCCACATTCTAGAGCAGTGCCCCTATGCTGGGATCCTTGACGGGTCCCCAAGCCAGACTTTTCTATTATGAATTTAGACCATGAAAAAAAATATGGTGTCCTGTCAGCCACACTCTTGTGAGAGCCATGCGAGAGCCCGGAACAGTAACCAGGGGGCTCGACTAAAATCTCAACCCTAAAGCTTACGCTTTCTTCCTGGAGCTCAATACACACGTAGTAACACGGGTGGTGGGGGAATGGTGAAGCGTGTTTGTGAGAAGGGGGGGGGGGAATTCGAGGTATGAGTGGTCAAGAAAATCAGACTGGAATGAGAGAGGGGCGTCAAAATTCATGAAACCCACAGGTGGCAAAACCATAAATGTAAATGCGCTTCTGCACACCCACTTCTACGCTGTGACATTCCAACCTGTGGGTAAATTAAACCAAACACTGGTCGTAGGTAGCTGCAGCCTTGACGTGGTTTAGCATTCGTACCCGTGGGTTAAGACTCTCGCGCTCTCGCCCGTATGCCAATCCGCTGATTAGCAACCTGTTGGCAGGGCCGTCTTAAGAGCATCATGTGTCCCCGGGTTTCGATTTTTTTTCTGAGCCCCCCCCCCCCCCCGTACCTGGCTACAAATGCTTACCTTCCAATCAACATGCTTACTCTCGAAAATTTTAAAAATCTTATTTTCTCATTCCTCCTCTGCACTCAAGGCACTCTCCCCGGGCCGTGAGCGGGTGGGCCCCATACGTTGAGACGGCCCTGCCTGCTGGTCAATGTGGCACCCAAGAGCACTCGGTGATTATTCCCGATTTAATGCTGTCACGTTGCTAATCAACACCTCAATTAAGCAATTACTCAAAGATTAACATTACGAAGATTTGAGGGTAAGCATACGTCAGAGTTGCCGGACGGGTGCTCTTCTGTCGCAAATGGACATTGACAGTGCTCGAAAAACACGTTTAAATACATGTACTTACTTTCGATAATTAAACAGATCTCATATTACCATGCTTCACGCCAAAATATTTCAATTGATGCGACTTTCTTGTCTGCAAATTTGTAAAAATTATATTATTGTTATTCTCCAGCTACCCCATCGGAATATAAGGAGCCAAGACTTCAGTGCATGGACTCGTTGGTACCACAGGGCAACCGAAATAAAGTAAGTGCACATGACACTCACTGATGTTCCATTTTTATTTCATTAAATTAGATATACTGTGTTTAGTGAGGAAAAACAACGTGAATTCGGAAAGTGGTGACCGTATTTCTTTGAAACAAATACGGGACGTTGAGATACCGTATATACCGTGTGTATATGTTACTGCCAAAGCCAGAAATTGGCCAATTCGCGGCGGAGCCGGGCGCTTCGCGAACTGGCCAATTTCGATAAATATTGACCCGGTAACTGGCCGGTGATTCCTGGCCAAAGTCCGATAACTAAAAGACATGATTCGAGATCATCGTCAAGTTGGCATATGTTTCCGTGATGATTATGCCCACGTTAGTTATGGCAACCCATCAAACGCACTCACGATGCGGTAATTATTTTTTACCCAAAATTTGGCAAAAAAAAAAAAAAAACTATATTGCAGTGTTTCCCAACCTTTTGGAATTCGCGGTACCCTCGAGAATAACGTTAGAAACTTGGGGCACCCTTCCTTGAATACACACAAACTGCAGTTTGCTACAACAAAAATTGCCGAGTAAAAATATATCAATAAAGTTTTGTGCTTTTAATCATTAAGGGGCCGTTCAAGTATTACGTAAGGAAATTTTTTTGACCCCCCCCCCCCCACTTGTCAGCAAAAGTAAGCAAAACGCTGACTCCCTCTCCCACTTGTCAGCAAAATTTCGTCATCAGCTCTGCCTCTCTGATTCGGGCGACCGCTTCAGACTCTCCCATCCACACTCGTCTTGTATATGACCGATGTTCGATGCGGATGGAGAGAGGTGGCCACGGGAGAGTCAACATGAGAGGTGGTGGCCCAGGAGAGTCGTCTTCTGTAATCTGGCAGGGTAGAGGTTGACGTTAATTTGGTATGGAAAATATTGCATGCCCCCCCCCCCTCATGTTCCGAGAGGAGACTCGTCTTTTGCGTCTATCTGGCCCCCAGTACCTTGAGAAAAAAAGCCTCGTTTTCGACAACTTTTTCCCGAACTTCCTAGTTTCGACCCACCTGATTGGTCGCGGAAGTGTCACATGACACCAGTGTCAGGCTTTCGGCAAAAGCCCGCGAAAAAGATGACTCACTAGGGAGGGGAAAGGAGCAAGAAAGAAATGGCCAAAATGCGTGTCTAAACCAATGCCGTTTAAACGCATGGGGCCCACCCGGGTACGACCCGGGGGCCCTCAAGGAAAGAGGGGCCTCAGAGAAATTAGAACCGGTTGAAATTTTCGAAAATTTGTCAGGTAGGGCCTCATTCGGCCTGGAGCCCCATCATGCTCTTAAGACTGCCCTGGTCTAAACATGATTTTTCAAAAATCTGGAGTTTTTGTGCGCCCGCACGTGGTATTTTGTGGAAGAGCCACACTCTTGGGGCCAAGGAGCTGCATGTGGCTCGCGAGCCGTGGTTTGCCGACCATGGATTAGGGCAGTGGTTCTCAACCGGGGGCTATATGACCTCAGGGGGCCACGGATGAAAATCTGGCGAAAGGGGAGCCACGGCTACGGATACGGAGGCCACGAAGAAGTTTGTGGAATTAAATTTTTTTAGTCACTCTGACTAAAAAAAATTTAATTTCAAACGAAAAATGCATAGAATATATTTTTCGCAATTTTTCCCCATTCAAGTAACATTAAAATGAGGAAGGAAATAAAAAAAAAGCGTTGCATGTAATCTCGGTGGGTTTGGGGATGACAGTGGACCCTGACAAAAACTATAGAAGAGGTTTAAAGGAAAATGGAGTAACTGTAAAAACAGAAAGTTGTGTGCGCTCCAAGACTTTTCATTCAAAGAGGGCTGCCATGAAGAAAGCAGACAAAGATTTGTTGACCATTCATTGACATTCTTTTGAGTGCTGGTAGTAAATGTAATCCAAGAAGTAGATGGGTGAAAAATGAAAGCTTTTAAAAAAACCCATCGTTTTCATGCAGTTACAGACGGATAGCCATGTAGCTTAGCACGAAGCTATCTTCGACCGGCACTGAGTGGTCTGATCATTGATCATTTTTGTCGCACCACGGTCATTTTCTGAACGCGAGGGCTAATTAGACCCCGGGACCTACAATTTATTGCCGATTCCGAACGGCAGACTTGTTTCTTATACTCATCGAGAGGTTGGTGCGCTAACCCCTCGATGGGGGACTCATTGCGGTAATAATTTTCCCTTGCGGTCAAGTCGCCATTTTTTGTTGTACCTCTGTGTCAGGAAGTTTTTCTGACAAGGACAAACCGGGTATCGAACTCGCGACGCCTCTAAACCTGAGTGGTCTGATGGGGAATATATTTATAAAAATCTAACTTTTTATACCATCCCCGTGTGCCAAAGAACCCAATTAAGAAGTTGTTTCTCTGTCTTTTCCGATGACAACTAAAATAATTTCACGTTTCTAAGTGCAATATTCACCGAGATATGCAAATTCGAAAAATTGACGAAATTTGGGGGAAAAAAACAGCATTAAATGCGGGTAAAATGGTTTCCTCGCATTTAATGATGTTTTTTCTCCAACCTTCTTCGAATATCTCAGTGAATATTGCAGTTAGAAACGATGATTTTTTTTGTTGGAGACCGGGAAACAACTTTCCAATTGGGTTTTGGGGCACAGGGTGTCCACATAAAAAGTTAATATTTTTATTTTAATAACTATGTAACCCCTAGCAACATGAATCAAATATCTGAGTACTACACATTATTCAGGTACTTTTTCCAACTGGAAGTATGCCTCTAGGACCAATGGTTCGCCAGTAAAATGCCATATGCCCCGTTACCTATGCGCCCTGTACATTAAATATAGTACGGACTGTTATGTGAAATATTGTGTTGTGTTTAAGCCAACTCGCACGTTACAGATACAGATAGATTAACGTCCTCTATGCCTGCTAAGGGCTTTAGGACAGCTTTAGTTCAAAACGTCAGAGTGCAATCTTGTATAAAAACATTTGCGAAGATGAACAGGAACAACAGAACTGTGGGGAACAAAGTACAATGAAGAAACAGTCTTAGCAAAAAAAAAACAACAAAACAAAACAAACTGGTAGATGATGCAAAGAAAAAAACCCACAAAAATCTCAGCTTCTAGAAAAATGAAAGCAGCCAATGTTAAAAACGGTTACATTTTCCCATGAAAATTTCAAATTCCTTGATCAAAGTGCTCGGAGTCACTTCAATGAGTGTGTGCCAGTCAGATATCTGATTATTACCAAGGCCTACATTCTGCAGAAAGCATTCCCTAAAAATTGACCATTTAGGACACGTAAATAAGAAATGATTGTTAGATTCACAATTGTTGCCACAGATACAGATAGGTGAACTTATTTGATGAATCCTGTGAAGGTAACCATTGGTAGGTGCTCTGTTGGTCATGAGACGATAAAAGAGTGATTCAAACTTGCGGCTAGTAAAATAGGGCGAAAATTTTTTAACAGCATCGAAGAAACGATCTGCAACTGGATAAAGGGGTTGATTACAAAAATATTGATGAATTGATGATTGCCAATTTTTGTGTGAAAGATTAATCACATCCTCGAAGTAAGCATATGTAGGGAAAACTGGATTTTCGGAATCAACTGCTGTACGTGCTAGATGATCTGCAAGCTCATTGTAGAAGACCCCCTTGTGGCCTGGACACCAAACTAATGAGATTCTTGTCGCCCGCAATGATGCTAAATATAAGGCATAAAAAGTTGCTAAAACCACGGAATGTGATTTTGGGTTGATGTTGGCGATTGCTTGAATAGCTGATTTGCTATCGGATAAAATTATGTAGTTTTCATTACTGACAATGAATTTTAGTGCTGCGATCATTATTGCAACACATTCTCCAGTGAAGACAGATGAGCAATCATGGAGCGCTGCTTGAAATGAATTACGAGTTTTTGCACAGAAAATTCCAATAGAGGTATGAGCTCCTTTTGAGGCATCTGTAGCTATAATAGTAGAACAAGACCAGAATTTTTGTTCATGTTCATAAAAAAGTTGCTTTGTGAGGAGATCATTTGATGATGTTTGAAATGGAAGAGAACTGGTTGTGAAATCAATATTGGTGATAAGCCAAGGAGGATTCGCAAAAAACAGAGGTTGAAGAGGAATAAGTAAATTGTTGTCCTTGATGAATTGAATAATAGAAGGATCCAAAATTTTAGTATGTAAGCCTTGACGGTCAAAACTGAAATTAGAACAGATATGTTTGAACACAGAGCTGTAATGGGAAGCTTTTGCTTTGATAATATGATTAGTAGCATTTTTTAACAAAAACAGTGAAAATGGAGGTTTTCCACAGATGCTGAGTAACAGAGGAATCGGTGTTGAGATTGGAAGACCAGTAGCAATGCGAAGAGATTGGTGATAGATAGCAGAACACTTTTGAATATTTTTCTTGGAGCTATTATGCCACAAGAATGAACTGTAATTCATAAAGCTTGAAGTAATGTTAGAACAGATAGCCAAAAGTTTATGCCCTTTAGCTCCACGAAGCCTGCCTGCAATCAACTTCATGATATTACAAATGTTAATGGCTTTTTTGGAAATGTGATTGATCTGGGGGCTCCAACTCAGCTTTTGATCCCAAATAACTCCAAGAATCTTGATATTTTCCTCGTAATTTATCTGAGCACCGTTGATTTGGATATTTGGGAGAAAAGGAACATTTTTTTTCGTAAAAATGCTGTAACTGCATTTTTCAGTAGACAGAACAAATCCCCACTGATCCATCCAATTTGAAACAAGGTTTAAGGCAGAATTCAATTCGTCTGAAACGACATTCAAGTCTGATTTACTGATCCAAAGAAAAATGTCATCAGCATAAATGAAGGGATGAATGGAGTTGGGAAGGTGAGAAAGAATGTCAGAAATATAAATATTAAATAGCCATGGAGAAGTAACACATCCTTGAGGCAATCCCCTTTTTAAGTCAATCCAATCTGACTGATGGTTTCTCCAACTAATGATGCATCTTCTGTCCATCAAAAAATTCTCCATCCATTTAACGAAAGTACCATGAAACCCAAAAGATTTGAGCTTGTATAAAAGAGCAGAATAGATGACAGAGTCATAGGCGCCTTTAATATCAAGAGAAACAATGACGCCAAATTCTTTGAGCCTGAAAGTATTAGAAATAAAGCATTTTAAGTCATTAAGAAGGTTTTGAGATCCAGAACGTGGTTTAAAGGCATAAATGTTCGCTGGGAAGAGTTTGTATTTTAATGAGATCCAGTTGAGTCTGTACAGAATTATTCGTTCCAAAATCTTCAGTTTTACGTTTGTTAATGTCAGTGGACGATAAGACTTAGGACAACTTGGGTTTTTATTAGGTTTGAGTAAAAAAATTACTTTTCCATACTTCCAATCCACTGGAATAGTTCCAGAGAGCCAAATTTTGTTGTATTCAGCACACAAAAGATGAATTTGATAGTCAGGAATTAAAGAGTATGATTTAGCGTTGATACCATCAGGACCTGGCGATGTGTTTGGAGTACGACGAATTGCAGATTTGAGCTCTCCAATGGTAATCGGAACATTCATCAAACTAGAGAAGTCTTGATGGGGGCCACTGAAACAGTCAAAGACCTTGTGAGTGTAATTATTTATAAGAGATGACTGGAGAAGATTTAGCTGATCCATAGGGTCCACCACTTCTAAATTGTTGACCTGGAACACAAGATGACGATCCACTTGGAGTTTAGACTGGATGAGTTTGAGTTTTCTAAGAATTGTAAAAATCTTAGGATAAGTGGCATGAATAAAAATATTTTCTGACATAAATTCCCTTTTTCGGAGGTTGAGCTCCTTCTTGAATTTTGCATTATTTTTCTTAAAGATGATCCAACACGGAGGACAAGGGCATCTCAGATATTGTCTGAATGACCTTTTCTTGCAGATGAGCAATGATCTTAAGGATGAATCAAAATACTCATTATACTGGTGAGGATGTGATTGCACCTTTTTTGTAGCTGATATGCAGGATTTTTCTACATGATCAGAAAAAGAGCAAGTATTGTCAAATGATGTCAACTTTTCCTTGAAAAAATCCCAGTTTGTGATGGCTATTTTGCGAGAAAATTTATTTACCCGAAGATTGATGTCGAGACAAATAGGCAGATGATCACTGTCGTAAAGGGAGTCACTGCTGTACCAGTTAATTTTACCCATTAAGTTTGAAGAACAAAAACATAAATCTATTGTGTTCGACGAATTGCTTGAAAAATGAGTGGCACACTTGGGTTGGATCAGACAAACTGGGTTTTGTTGAAGCCACAAAAAAAGATTTCTGCCAGCTGTGTCTGTCCGAGGACTGTTCCAAGAAGAATGGGACGAATTAAAATCACCAACAATGATGAATGGAGATGAGATTTTAGAAAGAATAGTATTCATGACTGTAGGGATTTCGGAAGTGTCAGCCAAATAGGTGTTTGCTATATGAATGTACTTGTTATGGAAATGAATCTTGATAATGATTACTTCAACGCCTTGAAGACAGAATTTATGAATAACGTGTGAAGGGTATGTAGAGCGAACAGCAGTGAGAACACCACCTCTGCCTGAGCTGTTGTCTCGGTCACATCTGTATATTATAAAGTTTGGTAAGTGGAAACGGTCATTACATGTAAGGAATGTCTCCTGGAGACAAAGTACATCATAATCTTTTTGAAACGAAGAAGGTGTAATCTCTTGTTATTGATGCTGCGCAAGTTCCATTGAAGCACCTTCAATGATGTAAACATACAGAAAATTGAATAATCTTGACTAAAGTAGAAAGAACAAAATCTTGAAAACCATGAATAGCTTATTCAATGAAGTAAAATTGAAAATGAACATATCTGCAAATCTAGCAGTTGAACACAAAAACAGTACCGACTTGTACTGAAATAAGAGAGGGGAAAAAGAAAAACAAAAAAAATTATCATTGATTATGATGGTTTGAACAGTTTCGCTTTGGTGTGACTGTAGAGGACTCTAGCAATGGCTGCTGTGCAGGAGTATCCTTTGAAAGAGGAACTTGTACTTTATTTTTCTTATGAGGCAGTTCACTGGTGAATGCGGATGCGATCAGCTCACTGTTAAGTGCAGATGACAATAGTGGTACAGCTTCCTTGATGACTTGAGATATCAGATCTGGAACAATTGACTGAATAGCTTTAGTGATCAGTGCATGCGTGGAGATTTTCACATCTTCAATTATTTTTTCATGCATTGATTCGATTTCTTTACGGACCAAATTTTGGATATCGATTTTTAAGTCTGTGATAGTTGATGGCACACAATTTATACTTGCTCTGTCAGCAAAAGTTGGCGATTTATCTTGGAAGAATTTGCGAGCTTGATGAATTGGAATCCGCTTGATTGTTTTGTACTTGATTATTTCTGCCTCTTTAATATATGTTGGGCACTTCTTGTCCATGGGATCATGACCTTGAGCGCAGTTTATACATTTAGGAGCATTTGAACATGATTCTGTATCATGATGATCACCACAGGTCCTACAGATAGTGTTCGTAACTGGACAAAATTTAGTACGATGGGTAAATTTGAAGCAACGAGTGCATTGGCTTGGTTTTTCTATAAACTCTTGAGGATGGAAGATTTGGAACCATAATTTGAGATCAGCAGGAATGGAACTGCCCAAGATGGTAATTAACAAAGTATTTGTGGGTATGTTATTTTTCACAAAACGTCTAATGCACAATGGAACCAAACCATTGTCCATCAGCTCTAACGCCACATCACTCAGCTTTTCGGAACATGGAATATCTCTCAGAAGCAGTTTTGAAGATAATGTATCAGTAAGTAGAGTCGCTCTGACCCGAATATTTCCAATAGAGGACAGCGATAGGGCCTCCAATACAACTTCAGGTGATGCTGAAGTGAGAAGTAGGTCACCATTTCTTGCGAATCGGATTTCATCGATGAGTTTTGCATTCAGGAATTTTTGTTCAAGGCACATACGTAATTCCTTGGGCTTTGATTTAGGGATGGTCGTATCTCCAACAATCTTGACGGTGAACTGTAAGTTTGATCCAGATAGATTTTGAATAATGTCCTTGGGGCCGATGTCCGAAACCCAGAGATTATTTTCCGCCGATGTAGAAGGTAAGTCATTCAATGTCTCCATGGGAGAAAACATATTAGAGGATAGAGAATTCAATGATTGATGGTATTCATTGGGAGAGAACAATGCAGTATTAGAAGTATCTACACCTACGTCACTGAAGAAACACCCCAGATACTAACTAGTTGGCCAAAAAGAGCAAAAAAAAATATTATATATACGTTTGAACACTGAAAAAAACAACAAAAGCGAAGAATTAAGCGAAACAGAGAAAAAAAAACCCCTGAAAATTTAGCAAACAGGAAGAAAAAGCCGACCTCAAACGCGTGACGAATAAGCCGCCATTTTTTGTCCTTTCGATATGAACGACTCTCAACTCGCACGTTGCTTCGTTCGCCTGCGAGAGAGCGGCCACATTATGAACCAAAAAGCCACTTGAAGGAAGCTTGTCATCCAACGAAATATCAGGTTTTCACCGTATCGAAATTGAAGTCAACAAATTGATAATTTTCTTATTTGAAAATCTGATTAGGGGTCATTCAAGTATTACGTCAGCATCGAGGGGAGGGAGGGGGGTTTCGGATTTGCTGACTTTTGATGATAAGGGTGGGGGGGGGGGTTTGAAGGTTGCTTACGTCATCAATCACCCCTTTTTGAAGATATGAAATATTCTAAGCTGCTGACGAAATTTTGCTGGGGGGGGGGGGCAGTGTTTTGCTGACTTTTGCTGGCAAAGGGGGGGGGTCAAAAATGGCTGAAAATCTGCTTACGTAATACTTGAATGGCGCCTTATTTATATTTTCCGATGGGCTTGAAATCCTGATAATGAATCATTATTATGTTCACATGAACAGTTTTGTCACTGCGTTACGCAATGACAAAATCCGTGACTCAAAATGTTAAACCGTCCGCCAATAGCAGTTTTTTTTTTTTTTTGCCTTGTAGCATTTGCCGCGAATTCACAATGACACTAACAATTTTAAAAGGGAATTAAAATTAATTTAACACTCTAGAATACACTACAAGACATTCATTTTAAAAATATTGTTGGTGCTGCTACCTACTTTCAAAATCAGAAGTGCCTTATGTGGTGATGACGAAAAGCTCAGGTATAAAAAACTAAATTCTTCATTCAAGTTTTATCCTTATAAACAAAGCTTATAAATTGACCTGAAAGATCAAAATTCCAGTTCAGTAATTTTTTCAAGACCCAAGGAGACATCCAAAACAAAGTACATGCCTCCACTCAAGCAGATGACAGGCAAGATCGTAAAAAGTGAATTTTTCCACACTGCACTTTATAGTAATGTGCTGCCATCTAATGTCAAATTTAAAAGCGACTCATGTGGTGAAGATGAAGTTCAAAGTGAAAAAAACTATATTCTTTATTCCGCTCAGTTCCTTATAAACAAAGCTCTTAAACTGAACTGGAAATTTAAACTATAAGTTCGGTTATTTTATTTGAGCATAAGGAGACGTCCAAAACAAAGTGCCTCTTAATGAGCAGACGACAGAGAAGAAGTTGGTTCCCTACAAGCTAAGCTCACAAACAGAACTGGAAGTTCAAACTGCCAGTTCAGTAATTTTTTCAGGACACAAGGAGACGTTCAAAACGAGTAACCTGGAGAGAAGCAGACGACATTACTGGTCGGACTTATTACTAGAGGGAACATCCAGCCACCGCGACTGCAGCGACATCAAATGCGAGGAAAATTACGGGCTTCGGTGAAAACAAACTTCCCGCCTGTCGATTTGTCCGTAGAAATGTACAGTTCGGTCTCTAAATATTGGGTTTTAAAGATTTAAAAAAAGGATAGAAAGAACTCATTTAAAGGTGAAAAACGATTAAGTTATTTATTTCATTAATACCGGAATCATTCCTTTCATTAATGTGGAATAATTTCTTTCATAATTGCTTGGATTTTCCTTCATCAATTCTGGATTTTCCTTCATTATTTTTTGAATATTCTTTCATTAATTCTGGAATTTTATTTCCTTTATTAATTATTATTTCTTTCATTATTTCTGAAACAATTGCTTTCATTAATTCTGGATTTGTTTCTTTCATTAATGCTGAAACTATTTCTTTCACTAATGCTGAAATTATTTATTTTATTAATGCTGGAATTATTTCTTTCATTGATTCTGAAATTATCTTTCATTAATTTTGGAATTATCTCTTTTTCATTAATTTTGGAATTATCTCTTCCCTTCATTCTGAAATTATCTTTCATTAATTTTGTTATTATCTCTTTCATAAGTCTTTCACTAATTTTGGAATTATGACTTTTATTAATGCTGTAATTATCTCTTACATTAATTCTAGAATATGTTCTTCCATTAATGCTGACATAATCTTTCTTTAATGCTGAAATTATAACTTTCATTAATTTTGGAATTATCAGGGGGGGGGGGGGTCCGTGTTTGTTTTCACCGAGTCACGTGATGTTCCGACGAAAGATGTTGGAGGAGACCGCTGACGTAATACTCTCTCCAGAGGCTTGATTTATATACTGTTGGTGCTGCCATTTAATCCTCGAAATTTCAGGCAACTCATGAGATGATGAAAGAGAGATCGGGAAGAGTTCTTTTTGTTATTTTTTGGCGTGAAATTTTTTTATGAGACGAAAATTTGGGTAACAAAAATTGTACATTTGCAACAATCGATTTTATGTAGAAAAAATAATTATTTCTTTCCAAAAAAAACATTCGGACAATATGGATGATCGAACAAATAAGTGAAAACACGGATTATGTGGTCTTCAGAAAAACGAGACGTAGTTGAATTTTTCGAGAATTTTTCATGTAGGGCCTCCGAAAAGTCCCTTGGCTCGGGGCCTATGATGCTATTACGACGATCCTGCCTGTCAGCCCTACTCTTGTGGGGGTCATGGAATTCTAGTACCTGATTCCTTTACTTCTATTAATTAACATTAAACAAAACCATCAATAAAAAATTCGAAAAATGATCAAAGTCATCGAATTGCAACGTATATTTGATAAAGAGATGATGAAGTGCTTTAAAAGCATGACAAAACTTTATGACTGTTCAATGTGATTCGAGCCACGATGAAGTGTCAGCAGGTGGACCGCGCGCTAATTATTATTAATAATCTATGAATTTTGTAAAATTAGTTTAAATGCCATTCCCTCTCAACGGATCGTGTTTGATTACGATCCAAACTATCAACGCGTTCCTGAAATAAAAAAAAAATTAGAATAATAAAATGCGTTCTCTCTGAAAAAAAATTCCCCTCCAAGATTTATGTTCGCAACTCGAAAGTTTGTAAGTCGGGAACAACTACATAAAATGTTTTTAGAGGGAGCCGAAATTTTTTTTTTCTGCATTGGGTTGCGAAATTCTCCTGAGATCGGACCTGTCTCCGATTTTGAATTTAAATATCTCAGGGTATAAAGCAGTTAAAACATGTGATTTGTTTGTTGGGCTCAGAAGAGAAAGAGCAACAACTGTCTAATTGGAAGTTAGAGGGGGGGGGGGGTCGTACAAAAATTTACATTTTTTTGTTTTGTACACTGTATTTTCATCCTCAAAACTCATACAAGGTGATTTTTGGTCATATTTTGAGAATTTTGAAAAATTATAACCATACCACTACGACGAACGATTGATGGATAAAGGCTGTACCATTACTCCAAGGAGAAACCATTGAATCTTATGATGGCCATAATATTACCAATACGCATGGCCGCAACTAGTGAGGGGGGAGCAGGCGAGTCTGGTGCCCCAGGCGCATTCAAAAGGGGGCGCAAATTCAACCATTCAACCTATCCTTCAGCATTACGGGTGGGGGGGGGGGTGCCTAAGTGAGTGGTTGCCCCGGCTAACCAAGTATCCAGTTGCGGCCCTGCCAATAGGTATCTTATTTCTGACGATTCACCGTTATATATATATTGGGTATTTTTTCTTTTTAGATACATTGTCAAGTTTGTAATTTACACCTGGTAGCATTTCTTTTACTTCTATGGATGAAACTACACAGTTGATCCACTAATGACCCACAAAAATCATGTCCTTATTCTGTAGAACTTGGTTTGCTGCATGGGGCCCATCTGGTCACTTCTGGCAACCAAGTGACAATTAGATCTGGTTCCGATTTTCAAGAGTAAATATCCAAATAGGTAGGTAGGTAGGAATTTTTAGCTGTAGGTAGTAGTGCCTCTTCCAGAAAAGTCGCTTTATATGTGGGCGTGTGATAATGTTAAGAGACAGCCCTGGGCGTACTTTATGAAAATTGCGAAAAGCTAATCGAAAAACTTGGCAATAATGTGAAGTCTAGTTTGCAATATTATTAGATTCCCATCTTTCGTGCCACTCTTGTGATAATGATCTTTAACTATTACAATCAAGTGTTCTTACAATTTTAGGATCTTCTATCGGATGATGGATGTTGAAAAAAAATCCGTGCATTAAAAAGAAAATACTATATGATATCTTTTTGGTGGTGCTCCTTTAGTACGGATGCCCTAAGCACGTGCTTATTTTGCTTAACGGTTAATCTGGCCCTGACTGCGTACATGATTTCTCTGGAATATGAATGTTTCAAACAAATATTTAAAAAATTTTCACACGTATTTTAGTTCATTTTTTTAAGTTCATAGCATGGCTACAACATGAACCTGTATCCTTGATACATTATTGAAAACGATGTGAAAGGTTGAACTTTTCAATTGTGATTCATTTCTGTGTGGCTACTCCCTTATTATATACTACTTTTATCCGCGTGAAGAGAATAAAATTAATAAAACTGCTTGCTACCACTTTTTACGATTTTTATCACTATAAGAATGCGTATTTTGGAAGCTGCAACTGACATTTTCTCAACGAAACCATAATCACATTTACTCAAAAATAAACTAATTCGAAATAATACAAATTTTTCATCCAGTACAAGTAACTTGATGACTTTGTGTCGTCTTCAAGCGCAGAATTTACATTGATTGAAAATAATTTATTCTATTTTTTTGTTACTATATTCCTATTACGTTTATTTTGCTCTTTCGTTATTTTCATAAATTAAAAATTAATCAAATTAAATTCAAACATATACTTCAGACAATTTTTGGATAACTATCTTCTAATGGAAAAACGGAAGGGGGGGGGGGTAGAAAATTATTGGTGTCCGCAAGAGGAGCCACAGGAATGAGAAATGGTTGAAAGGGGGGCCATGGACAAAAAAAATTTTGAGAACCACTGGATTAGTGTACTCCTCTCTCAGTCCAAGCCAAAAAGCAGCCACACCGACGCCTCACTCTTGGCGAACTTGCCTTTGAGTGTAAAATAGGGGAGCAAAGATCAATAAATTCATCTCGTTCGTAAACAGTGAAATCTATTTCCACCGCACTGTCCTGCGAAATCAAATGGTGAGACAAACCAGTCGAGAGTCTCAGTGGAAAGAGATGAAAAAAGTACGTAACTATTGAACCTTGCAATCTTGATAGGTGTTGACAAATGAGGTTTTATCAGCTTATCGGAAGGTGATGTCACTCTCCTCAATTACTACGAAGGTTTCGACAGCTGGGCTGATGGGAAGATAAATCCTAGAAAGAAAATCCAACTGGACTTGCCGGGAATCGAAACCCACGTCCTTTCACTTGCCGAGGAGCGCCTTAGACCAATAAACTACAAAGCCAACGAATCCTCTTCTCCTAGAGTTCGTGTGCGCTGTCCCAACACCATCTACAGCAGAAAGCGTCCAAGCGAAGCTCGTGACGTCATTGAAGAAGTCCATTTCACCTGTAGCCATTGGATACAGCAATAGCAGGCCGACGCATGTGATATCTTTACCTTTTTTTGCGGTATATCTAATGATTATAGGTGAAATGGACTTCTTCACTGACATCACGAGCTTCGCGTGGATTCTTTCTGTTATAGATGGTGTTGGTTGAACGAGACCGTACATGGACAGCCAGACCTAACTCAGACCAAAGCCCATATTGCTGACACTGCTACCAGATGGCGACTTATCCGATGAGTCTGTCATGCATGAGAGTAATTAATTTGACTTAATTTATTTTTATATTAAGACCTTAAGTGGACTGTAATATTTTTTTTTATTTATCTCCATAACATCTCGCGGGACCCCTTAGGCGATATCACGGCACCCTAGGGTGCCGGGGCACACCGGTTGGGAAACACTGCTATATTGTTTGTATAGTTATTTTTATAGTTTTTCTCTCAAATTTCACTTCTTTTTCTCTCATCACATGGAACTAATCCAATACAGTTGCTATGTATGGACATGTATCACACGTTGGCGAATGGATTTGGTTCGGGCCATCTTGCATCAGCACACCGAACTTTGACCACGGATCTCCAGCCACTTCCCGAATCAGCCGGCCAAAGCTCGAATCATTTCTGAAAATCAGAATTTGGCGAAAAACACTTGGCCAATTCGCGAAGTGGCCGGCCCCGTCGCGAATTGGCCACAAACATAATATACATACAAGGTGCATAGCAAACGGGAGCATGGCATTTCACTGGCGAACCGTTGATCCTAGAGGTATTACTTCTAATTAGAAAAAGTTTCCAAATAACGTGTAGTACTTGGATATGTCATTCGTGTTTCATTAGTTATTATTATTATTTGTGTAACTATTTATTGTTTTGACTTACAATGAAGCTCCGGAAGGGGCGGGATGGTTCTGGGGGCGGGAGAATTCGGTCGTGGGGAGTGATGTGGATTTTTGGGTGGTCGGGTGGCGGCTGTTGGGGCTGAGGATGTTTAGTTGGGGTTGGGGGCGCAAACGTCCTGGTGGTGCCGGACGGAGATGCAGGGCTATTGTTGGGTTGGGAATGTGAGGGAGGCATGGTGACGAGAGAGTTTTGGTGAGGGGCGCCCTGGGAGGTTGGATTTTCTTGGGGTGGCTTCGCTTGGCTGAAACACCAGTAGGATTTCCCGGTGCATCCGCGGTCTTATGGACCACTGTGCTTAAATTGAAATAGCGATAGAGCCTGGACGTGCTCGGTTCATTCTGTATTCTGCATTAGTTATTAAAACAAAAAAAGTAACCTGTTATATACAGTCCCTGTATGCCCGAAACCCCAACCAGAAAGTTGTTGCTCTGTCTCTCTTGATGCCAAAAAAAAATTCCGAATTTCTAAGCTCAATATTCGCAGACATATTCGAATTTTTACAATCTACGTCATTGTTTTATGTTTCACGCAACATTGTTTTATTTGTTTACAGAAATTTCGCCCCTGACAATTCGTCTGCCCATGTGAGTGACAAAGAGAGTAGGTAAGTGATCAAGGGAGTGTCCGTATGAGCAGTGCCGTAACTAGCCATTCCTGTGTCCTGTGCAAGAATTTGCATTTAGGCCCCTTCTGCCCCCCCCCCTCCAAGTGGGTCTTGTGTGGGTACACCTGCCTAGTACGGCACTGCGTATGAGTGACCAAGTGAGTGGGTGAGTGACCATATTAGTGATCAACTAAGTGGGTGATTGACCATATGAATGGCCAATTAAATGCATGAGTTTTGCAATGAGAGACCGTATGAGTGAACAAGTGAGTGTGGTTAATCATACGTTCACTCATGCGGTCACTAACTTGATTACGAGTACGATCTTTCACTTGATCATTCATGTTGTCATTCAATTATACACTCACTCACACTTACTCATACGGTCATTCACTTAGTCAATCACTTTGTCACTCACTCACCTAATCACTTGGTCACTCACCTAATCACTTGGTCACTCACCTAATCACTTGGTCACTCACACAGCCAGGACGCAGTAAGTCACTTACAGTTGGTCACTCACTGTCGGTCACTTACTTGTCTACTCAAACAGTCAGTCACTTGCTTGGTCAGTCACTCGGTCACTCATACAGTCAAAGGCAGGCGAAATGCACAGGGGACGAGACTTGCAAGGGGCGAAATGTCGGCGGCGACGCGACGAAATTTCCGGATCCCATTTTATTAATATATGTACTTTTGTTTCCTTGACATGACAAGAACGAATTCTATCTTATTTTTATATGGTCATTTGTTTTGGTGCAGTTTGACCTAACTGTTCCTCGCGCCAATAAAAACAAATCCAATCCAGATCATTTATCGAAGTAACGGCCTGATTGTGTGTAATTCCAACGCAGATCGGGGAAAGCACCCTCTCTTGCGGGAAACTGGCCATCGCTACCAATTTCGGAGACACCATCAGGAAAGGACAAAAACGTGCAGCTCCAGCCCTGGGCCTTTCAGGCCGGTACCACGATGGAAGAAGTTTGCAAGATCACGAATCTGAGACCTTACGAGCCACTTGCCATGCCTCTTAGACAAGTAAGAGCCCATCTTTTGCTAATTCTTTTTATATACATATAATTGCGATCAAATGTTTGCATAAAATTTGCCCCCCCCCCCAGTAGGGTGATGGCCAAAATGGTCTCAAATGCTGCAGACCCCCCCCCCCCCACAAAAAAAAACCTTCATGAAACTATAGGGTTAAGCGGAACACTAGTTGGAAAACCATGCTCTAGATGTCTGGATTGTGCCCACCATCACTTGTGGCTGAGGTTCTGTAATCTCGGAACCCCTTCGCATCGTGGGCATGGGGCTTATTCACAGCGGAACGGGAGGGGGGGGGGGGCCTAGAGGGCTATAACCCAAGGTGACAAATTCGAGGATGAGTGATCAAGAAAAAACTAGTGGGAGAAGGGTGGTGTGTGCGAAATTAGATTAGCGAGCTGATCTCCCGTATTAAAAAAACATCCCGCCACAGAGAGCCCAATCAGGCCTACAACATTTGAAAATTCACGCATGACACGCCAAGCAAAAATAAACCAGCCTTGTCTATTTCTGGATTCAGAAGAAAGAATGCGGCATTATTCAAGCATGCCAAAGAAACAAGTGTCACGTTAGTCCACAACACGTATGCACGCACATTCCAACATATACCAATTCGTTAGAAGTTCCTCGGAAGAATATGGAGGAGGTATATGTGTGGTTTAGTATTAGGCCATAAATCCACGTCTGTCTTGCGAACGACAGTGAATAAACCAACGAGTGAGGGACCTAGAGGATTTGCAAGCATTTTTGGGAAACCTAGAGAGCAAGTGAAAAGGTCAGTGAAAGATTAAAAGAGTGACCTGGAGCACGGGCAACTCAACACAAGGCCAACGAAACTAGTGACTTTTTACGTCCGACCACTGCCGTCTTGACGCACGGGCCCACCCGGGCACGGCACGGGGGACCTCAAGAGAAGAGGGCCTCACAAAAACGATAACCGGTTGAAATTGTGGAAAAGGGGCCATTCAAGTATTACGTAAGCATATTTTCATCCATTTTTTGACCCCCCCCCCTCCTTCCCCCCCCCCCCCGTCAGCAAAAGTCAGCAAAACACTGAACCCCTTCCCCCTGTCAGCAAAATTTTGTCAGCAGCTTAGAATACTTCATATCTTAAAAAAGGGGTGGTTGATGACGTAAGCAACCTTCAAACCCCTTCCCCCCCCTTGTCATCAAAAGTCAGCACATCCGAAATTTCCCCCCCCCCCGATGCCGACGTAATACTTGAATAACCCCAAATTGGCCAGGCAGGGCCTCAGAAAAATCACGTGGCCCGGGGGACCATCATGCCTTTAAGACGACCATGCGTCCGATCGAGGGATGTATTATATTCCCTACGTTCATGCCCAGAGCGTCATACGGAATGTATCACTTCACCAAGCACACAGCGTCGGCCGAACCCCAGGATCGGACAAATAAAATCGCGTGATATCTAGCTTCGTTTTCCGCTGAGGTGGTCGAATGGTCATAGTGACGGACTCGCGTCGTTCCATCTCCGGGACCCGGGTTCGAACCCCACCGTCGCTGTAGTGGTGGGCGGCTGAAGTTGGTTTCCTGTGGTTCCCAACTTCGAGTTAAAACAGTCGTTTTTTAACCGTCGTGAGATAGGTTCGTTTTACCCATAGACTTAAGATATAAATAGACCGCGCACGCTATTCATAAAACTTGTCGAACGTGAAGAAAAGATGAGCAGTATTGTCGGGGAAAGAACAGGTTTCTGCGCTATTACATTTGGCGCGTTTTCGCAGAAGCTAGGATGTTGCTGTAACGAAATTTGACTCAATTCGATCAAGTTGATGAAAACTTTCCTTCATTTTTTCAATGAATTTCACTCATTTTTATGTGAAATATTTAGGGAGTATCAGATTTGAAAAAATAAATTCTATAAAATAAACAAATATTGGAAAACGGAACAACGTATATGTTGTAAAGCCTAATTCGTTTATATTTTTAAATATTCTCTTCATTCACTTTGTCGCTTTTAATTTCGAAAATTTATTTATACGAGGGGTTATTAAAACAAAAATATATCTTTCCAGAACATTACAATTACTCTATATACTCATAATTAATGTATAATTAATTATAATGCATCATATTATGTTACGTAATGTAACACATTCACACTCATACCATATTCAGTCATGAAATAATATTCAAACAATAAGAAAAAGTTTCATTTCTAACATTCCTGAAAAACCTTTTATAACCTCATCACACAAAACTGTAAACACTTACATAATACTTCAGGATTAAAATAGATTTTACTCAAGAAAATTACAGAATCTCATCATCAATTTCTCTAAATTATAAGAATTAAAATTCCATGTAGAGTATATATGTAATAATTTAAAGTGTGTGTATATATATATATATATATATAATATTTTAGGATATAATATTTCATATATATAATATATGAAATTATAATATTATAATATTATATATAATATATAAAATGCATGATGAAATTTCCTACATGTGTAAGCGAAAGAGGGTTCTCATACTTGGGGATTTCAATTACCCGGGTATTGATTGGGAGAACCTTTCATCTGGAAATCAGTATGAAAGAGACTTTCTTAAGTTGGTGCTCGAAAATTTTTTGTATCAGCATGTATCAGAAGCCACTAGGGGTACTGCTATTTTGGATTTAGTTCTTACTAGTTCTGAGGATCTAGTTGAACATGTTTCGGTGGGGGAAGAGTTTTCTTCCAGTGATCATCGTATCGTCAGATTTCACTGTAACTTTTCCTCGGGTAAGGTTGATAACAAAAGACTGGTTCCTTGTTTTCGGAGAACTAACTTTGATGTTTTGAGAAGAAGGTTAGCGGAAGTTTTCAAAGACCGGTTGGAATCAGTAGGGGTGGTAAGTCAATGGGAAGAATTTAGTACGAAGCTGTCCTCTGTTTTGCACGACGTCATACCCTTTGTTCGAAAAAAGCGTGTTTGTACATCACACCCTGGATGGTTCACGGATAGCGTGCGGAACCTTTATCTTGAAAAGAAAAGAGCATTCAGAGAGTATAAAAGTGGACGTGGTGACCTATCATTGTTTACTGATAAAAGAAGACTGTTGAAGAAAGCGATAAGGGATAGTAAAAAGGAAGTTGAATCTAGGTTGGCAGATAACATTGGCTCTGACCCAAAATCATTTTTTCGATACGTCAATAATGGATGTAAGGGGACAGTTGGCCCCCTCTCGATAGGAGGCTCTAAGGTAGAGAGCAATGTAGGCATGTGTAGTGCTTTCAATGACTTTTTCGCGTCGGTTTTTAATGGAGATAATGATATTCGATATACGGGTGTTGCATGGGGTAATAAAACCCTCAACGATATTCAAGTAGAAGACGTGGAGGTCCTAAATCTTCTAAGAAATGTATGTGCAAGCAAAGCTCCAGGACCAGATGATATCTATCCCAGGGTTCTCAGGGAAGGTGCTAATGAATTGTTGGGGCCAGTCGCACAGATATTCAGGAGTAGTGTTGCTGAGGGTATCGTCCCGAGAGATTGGAAACTGGCTAACGTTGTTCCGATATTTAAGAAGGGTAGTAGAGAGGTGGTGTCTAATTATCGTCCAGTGAGTTTGACGAGCTCCCTCTCGAAAATTTTGGAAATTATCATCAAAAGGCAGTTTGTGAAGTGGATAGACGAGAATAATGTATTGTCGGATAATCAGCATGGGTTCAGGAAGGGGAAGTCATGTGTAACTAACCTCCTTTGCTTCTATGATTACGTGACTAAGGCTTTGGGTAAGAGCAAAAATGTCGACGTTGTTTTCCTTGATTTCCAGAAGGCATTCGATCGGGTCCAACATGGCAAACTCTTGAAGCGTTTACACGAGATTGGAATAGGGGGCAACTTGCTGAATTGGATAGAATCGTGGTTAAGAGATAGGTCGCAACGAGTTATGGTGAACGGGGAATTCTCTGGTTGGACAGACGTCACAAGTGGAGTTCCTCAGGGAAGTGTCCTTGGCCCCATACTTTTTTCACTTTTTATCGACAAACTCGATCAGGGTATCGATGGAATTACTAGCAAATTCGCAGATGATGTGAAGCTAATGGGGGTAATCGGGAATGAAAGCGATAGGGAGTTGCTCCAGACCAACTTAAACAAGATTGCAGCATGGGCAAATGAATGGGGCATGACGTTTAGCGTAGATAAGTGCATGGTCGCTCATTTTGGTTCGAACAACCCACGGTTATCTTACGAGTTGAATGGTGTCACTATCCCGGATGCAACTAGAGTCACCGATTTGGGAATTCTCATTGACGAGCGACTTAAGTTTTCTGAACATTGTTCAGCGGTTGTCAAAAAAGCGAATAGAATGCTTGGTCTCATTTTCAAAAAGGTCTCTTCGCGTTCTCCTAAAGTCATTCTTCCGCTTTTTCGAGGTTTAGTTCGTCCTGGACTGGACTATGCTGTAAGGTTTTGGAGACCATACCTACAGAGGGACATAGACTTGATTGAAGGGGTGCAGAGAAGAGCTACGCGTGTCCTTATTGGCACACAGGGCTTGAGTTATGAAGAGAGACTTCATTTTTTGAATATGTTTACATTGGATGAACGCAGGTGTCGAGGAGATATGATCGAAGTGTTCAAAATTTTCAATGGGATGGATAGGATGGACCATGAACTTTTAGTACACCGCCAATCAACTGCTTTTACAAGGGGACACCAGTATCGATTGGTGAGGGACAATGCAAGGTTATGGTGTCGCAGGGAATTTTTCTCTAATAGGGTTGTTAATAAATGGAATAGCTTACCCCCGGAGGTAGTAAATTGTAACACAATTGACACGTTTAAAAAGAAATACGATAAACATGTTGGGGTAAATCGAGAAGCTATCCATTCTTAGAATAAGACAACCATAAGTATTCTTTATGGGCATTGTATGATATTTTATCATGTGTATATATTGTTTATAATTTGTGTTAATTGCATTTTTAATTGGGTTACTGTATTTTTGAAACATATGACATCCATATTTTTATGGGCATCTTTTTATCAGCCACCTCGTTGGGCATTTTGCCTGTTGTGGCGTTGTATTTGTATTTGTATTTGTATTTGTATATTTGTATATAATATTTACACATGTCACATATGTGACATATGTAATCTCTTCGCTCCAAAAGTATGCATATGTTAATCTTAATTTAAGGTATTAAACCGTTTTTAGAATGATTCTTTTTCAAGATAACATCTGAGGTACACAATATATGACTTCAGGTCTTAGTACAGATATTGACTCAAAAAATCAATTGAATAATTAATTTTCTTGTTTGAAGCGGCAATTTCACATACAACAAACATAAATTAATGAATAAAAAAATTTCTTTTCTGTAATAGTTTTATCTCAGGTGTGAAGAGGGGTAAAAATACTAATATTTTTAGAGGTTGTTATGCACTTTTATGCAAAACTGCAATTGTCTAGAGAGGGGGGGGGGGGGGAGTTTTCCTCACATTCTATTTAAATAGAATATTTTTCATAAATTTCTCCTCCTGAAAAGCATATTTTCTTCCAAGTTGAGCAAAAGTCGAATCTCGCCAAATCTTGCGGAGACGTATATTTCAGTTAAAACTTCATAAAACACAATTTCAATCATTTATTGCCAAAAATTCTATTAAAACATTTAATAATGATTCATGACATTTGAATTTTACCAAAACTTGGAACTTTAATTGAATTAAATCCAAAATGGAATCGTTAAAAACTGAGACTACGTCAGAAATCCATTGCATCGTCAATTTAATATTCCAATTTTTAATTTATAAGAAGGGGAATAAGCAAAAAAGTATTCCCTTGTGAAAGGATACTGGTCCCCCCTTTCCTAAACCGCTCAGAACATCCGAAAGCTGCGCAAGTGTTGGCCATTCTAATCAAAAATAAGACAGCGCGTGTAGATCGTCATACGAGTAGCCATAAGGAAAGCATTGCCAGCGAGATTCCCTGACCAGCCTTTCGACTGGAGTCACGTGACTCCGGATCTTTGCTTCACATTGTAACCCCTCGCGCGCACTCTATAGTATTATTACTCTGTGGTTTTACCCTACTGTTGATAGACCAGGGTTCTCTGAATTGATACGCAAGGGGGGGGGGGGGTTAGGGCTTCCGCTTGGTGCACGTTGCACTAAGCCCTGGGGTCAACGGCTTTAGCTCTGTAGCTATAGCTAAAAACCACTCGACGGGCGTTAAGAGAGGTGGCAACCCCCCCCCCCCCCCCCCCGCCACTTGAACCAGACTCTCGACTCGGGAATTACTTCCGTCTCGTCTGTCGGATCTGTACCGAGCAGGATGGCGACGTCCGTTCAACAATTAACCTGTATCGACCTTAGGGCTGGGTCAGGGATGCATACCTATATTCCCAACTTCGAGGAGCGAATGCGACCGTTCTCCCCTTTATAAAATCTCACCACAGAACACAATGGGCCTACACATAACGGTGCAATTATTCAATCATTGCACTGCGCTCAAAGTTAGAAAAATTGACGGCAGACGGAAGCACACTACACATAACAAGCATTACGCATTGACAAACTTCACCCGTTAGATTCACAGCATGTACACGCACACTCCAACATGTACCAATTCGTTAGAAATTCCGCAGAGGAATGTGAACGAGGTGCATGTGCGGTTTAGTAGTAGTAGTACCTCCGTTTTCCTTGAATTGAGTCGGCTGTGTCTAGAGGTAGAGCATTACAAACTAAAATTTACTCAATCCCGGGGCCAGTATTAATTTTGGTGCCCTTCCCCGCGGGTATAAAGTAAATCCAATACCTTTCCTGGTCCATCACCACGGCAAAAGATCCCTCTGCCGTCCCTTCGTTGCGGCCCTGCCTATAAAGAGTTTGCTAGCACGTAAGTGACCGAAAGAGCGAACTACTACTACTAATAATCATATATGCCCCTCGTACACATTCTTCCGCGGAATTTATAACGAACTGGTACAAGCCGGAATGTGCGCGTACGTGTTGTGAACGAAGTTTGTAGTTGTGAAGTTTGTTTCTGTGCAATGCTTGTTTTGTGTAGTGCTGCCATCAATTTTTCTAACTATGAGTGAACACGGTAATGATTGAAGAATTTACCGTTGTGTAGGCCTGTTGTACTCTGTGGCAAGACTTTAACGGGGAGAGGGGCCAGCACCTCTTAGAGATAGAAGGCCTCCGCAGTTTGCATGTGACGTCAGTAAGTAGTTCATTTTCCCTCAGAATATTCCGGGAAAAAAAAAACTCCCTCCTCGTGCCAGTATCATCGTTGTGAGGAAAAGAAATGATCGGGGTCAGAATTGGCGATTTCTATGCCCCACATCCAATCACTATGCTTTGTTTGTGAGCCAATCAGGTTGATTCTACGCCAAAATAAGAAGAAACTAAATAGGATGCTGTGTTTCAAAATGCGGCAAACTTGCTAGGTAGTCCGAATACGTTTATGGCAAACAGTGCAGAGGCCTTCTATATCTAGGAGATGCTGGATGGGCTCGCATTCACACCTCGAAGTTGAGAAAAAAGTGAAGTTGGAAAAAGAAAAAGTGAACTAGAAAAGGCAGCTAGGTTAGTGAATGAACGAAAAAAAACGACCTAGAGAGCTAGGTACTAGGTGAGTGAGCGGCTAAAAGAGTGACTTATAATCAGAGGCATATTTAAATTGAGGGGGGGGGGAAGGCAAACCTGCCGTGGCCCAGGGCGGAAAATTTGAAGAATGAGCGGTCAAAAAAATCAGATTAGCCTACTTGTGCAACACCACACTGACCCTAGTTTACTGGCGGCGAAACCATAAATCCGCCTTTGATCATTAATTCTAGCACCAGCATTTGTAGCAGAAGGCCTCCGCGCGAAGCTCGTGACGTCACCGAAGAAAGTCATCTCACCTATAGCCAGGGCCGGATTTAGACAGGTGCGAAGGGTGCAAGCCGCTCCCGGAGGAGGCACAATGCATTGTTGCTAGAAAGATTATCGAGCTGTGGCTTGGGTATAAAGCTCCTTGGTGTTCACTAGGATGCTCATGGCAAGCAGGATTCTTAGGGCGGGGAGGGATGGTTTAGCACCAAGAAATACTGTTTGTGCACACACAAATGCACTGGGGGGATTGGGAAACCCCGTTTTAGAGGGTCGCAAAGCTGTTCTTGTATCGAGCCGCAAAATACCTAAGGCCGTCCCTGCCTATAGTCATTGGATATACTGCAAAAAAAAGGGGGGGGGGTAAAGATGGCGCATATCGGCCTGCTTTGATGATCCAATGATTATTGGTGAAATGTGTATAACCTTCTTCAGTGAGACGTCACGAGCTTCGCGCGTAGGCCTTCCGCTATAAACGGCGTTGGTTATGAACAGGGCCGCAACTGGGAAGGTGAAGGGGGTAGGTGAATTTGGTGCCGGGCGCTGGGCTAGAGGGGGGGGGGACGTCGAATTCACCCTCTGACCTGTTCCTTCTACACGGCGGGGGGGGGGGGCCAAAATACATGCTTGCCTTTATTTATTTTTTTTCTTGTTTTGACTTTGCTCTTGAAAAATGCTAAATCAAATCGGCCAACGCGCGTTAAGCCCTTTTTATTTTTTTAAATGAATGTAGGCGGTGACAGCGAAAGGCTGGGTCATTGCCAAATGCATACTGGATCTGGTGAACCTGGACCCATATAAAACGGCCGACATGATCCAGGTAAGCAAGTCAGTATATTATGTGCTTGTAATTATATACGTTCTAAAAGCATTGCAGCGTCAAGGGCCCAACTTTTACGTGGGCACCCACAGTGTCTGTCAACCATTTTCGTTTGGATCACGTGATTATATGCTGTCGAATAGCGATTTGCATATTCTTAAGGGTGCACACTCTTATCGTTGTTCAATGGCTATTTCCTGAACCGTTAGTTTTAGGGGACAGCTCTCAATTAGAAAAAGAAAAATGTTTCAAATGATGTCGCCCGTCATCTTTGAATACTGTTCAAATGAGGAAAAAAAATTAATAATAAAAAAGTTACAAAATTTGAATTTTTAGACGGTCCCCGGGCACTATCAGTCATGTCTAGAAAAATATTCTTCATGCTTCAACATGTGCTATAAAAAAAAGGAAGACTGCGATAAGAGTGGACAGACACCCGGTATATATAACGAATCAGAGATAAATACGGAATTTTCGTTCGTTAAATCGAGGAATCGTTGTATCGGGTTTAAGATTGGCAAAAATACGAACAGACAAAAGGAACTTCTAAAGCCGAATCCACACACGCAAAGCTATGCAGCTTTAACCCGCGCTCAATCTAGACTTGCGCAGTGCGGGCTGTTTTTAATGGTTTGATTTTTCGTAGCCGCCTTCGTAAAACTGGTCTTGCGCAGGTCAGAATCACGTAGCGCGGCGGGTGCGGACAAAAAGGCAGGGCCGTCTTATGAAGTATCATGGCTCAAGGGCCAATTGACTTTTCTGAGGCCCTACCAAACAAATTCTCGAAAATTTCAATCAGATCTAATTTTTGTGAGGCCCCCCAGAAGGCCTTTGCTTGAGGCCCCCATGCCGTGCCCGGGTGGGCCCACACAAATTTGCCGCTTTTCTCCCATTCTTATAATTTTCTCGGCCGCTCATTCCCCTAATTTTCCTCCCCTCTGAACTTGCCACCTTGGGCCATAGCCCACTAAGCCCCCCTCCCCCGTAAATACGCCACTGAATGCATTTTAATTACACAAAAAAGTCGTCAATTCTTTTCTATCTTTCTCGTTTCAGAGATGTTGTTATTATTAACCAGTGTGGTGTCACGAATCCCGAGACAATTTGAAGACATTATCACTAGGATGGACCTGGTCGCCTCTGGACTATTTCCGTACACAGATATTGCGCCGGCGAAAAATGTTTTCACGCTTTTTCTTGAAATTAGAAGAAAAAAAAATTGGGACCTAGATTGTAATTTGATGAATAAAACAATTGTTATTTCCTTTTTTTACGAAAAAAAAATATATACATGTTGTTGAAGATTTAAACAAGTAGGGCCGCTTTGGCCCTACTTGTTTGTAACCCTACTGCTATGCTTTTCTTCATGTTTGTACATTGCCGCCCTCCCTGTTTTGCATATGTTATGCATTAACACAGAGAGAGAGTTGCAATTAATTAATATGAGTTTAATAATTAATAATTTCATTAGGTAATACTTTTATTAATTATTATTTTTATTGATTAATATTTTTTTTAATTTGAAATTTTTGCCTACTATGCTTAGAGGACACTGGAGCTTGCTCCACTTCGAGTGCCCTTTTTTTCCATGCCCCACCAGTTTAAATTTCTTATAAAATGGCCTGGTTGGTGTCTGTGGCAGGACTTACATTATTGTACAAAAAGAATTTGTAATATGATGTGTTTTCTATTATGTAGATGCGTATTTTTGATGTAAATAGTATACTAATAGACTATTTTACGATGCCTTTGATGGATATGATAGATAGCACTCTCTCTATATAATCATGATTATTTTAAAATATTTCTATGTAAGTTTAGACCGTGTTTCCCATCGACCACGGCCGTCTCAAATTGCTCGGGGGGGGGGGGGGCTTTTTTTGCCGTAAATCAGTGGTTAAGGGGGTCATTCAAGTATTACGTCAGCATCGATGGGGGTTTCCGATTTACTGCCAGGGGGGGGGGGGGAGTTGGATGATGCTATGCTTATATACGTCATCAACCACCCTTTATAAAAATATGAAATATTCTTAATGGCATCCTGAACTGTGGTTTGTGAGAACCTGAACTAACAATCCCCCTATTGATAAGTCTCCTAGAGAGCCACTATAGTGATCTCTAAATGTTTCGTGGATCCTTCAAGTGATCTAGAAATGTGTTTGGGACACTTAAGTACTCTCGAACTGTGCACCGCATCATTCAAGTGATCTGTAATTATCTGGCCACGCACCACTCAAGTAATTTGGGAATGTACCGGAGTTAACTTGAGTGATGTAGAGCCGCATTGGGAGTCTAAAACTGTCACTCAAGGGATTTCTAAATGTGCCACGGATCGCTTGAGTGTTCTGGAGCTGTGTTGCGGGTCACTTAAGCAATCTGTGAATGCGCCACAGGCATATTTGAGTGATCTGAAAATGTGCCACGGGTCGCCTAAATGCTCTGGAATTGTGCCATGGGTTGCCTAAATGCTCTGGAATTGTGCCATGGGTAACCCAAGCGATCTGTGAATGTGCTGCTTAGGGGCCGTTCAAGTATTATGTAAGCAAATTTTTTGCCATTTTGGACCCCCCTCCCCCGTCAGCAAAATCAGCTCTGCCCCTCTGAAACCTAACGCATATTGGTGGGATCAGAGACGTACACGGGGGGCATAGAGGGGTTCTCTCGTGCCCCCTCTCCACAATAAAATATTTATTTTTTTAATGCAAAAAAACCCAATTTTTTTAAAATTGAAATTTCGGAAGAAAATGCCTTTTTATGTTATTATAATCAATTTCTGTGAATTTCAATGTTATTTGAAGGCTATGAGCTCAAAATTTATCTTTAATAAATTCATCGCGACCCACCCTCTAAGCCATATAATGATAAATCGATAAACGTCCTTGGCCCGCGGACTAAATATGGCCCTGGGGGTTACTTGATGTCGCCTGCCCTGTTCAAACCTAATTTTGTAAAAATGAACTAAACGGCACATTTACAGACCGCTTAAGTGTCCCGTGGTACAATTCCAGAACATTTAAGCGGCCCGTGGCAGATTTTCAGATCACTTACATGACCCGAGACACACTTCCAGAACACTTAAGCGATCCGTGACACATTTAAAGATGACTTGAGTGACATGTGAAGTAGTTTTAGAGCACTCAAGTGGCCCCCAGTGCGGATCTACATCACTAAAATTACTCGCGGCAGATTCTGATTATTTAAGTGATGCGTGGCAGAGTTCCAGATATGTTCGGGCCCTTTAGCGGCCCTAACACATTTCCAGAGCACTTGGATCCGTGAACCATTTGGAGATCACTAAAGTGTTATCAATAGGAGGGATATTACTTCAATTGCCCACAAACTAGCGAAAAGTTTTTCTCGTTTTTGGCGCACCGAGTAAGATGCCATTAAAAATATTTCATATTTTCATAAAAGGTGGTTGATGACGTAAGCATTATCCAAATCCCCCCCCTCCCATCAATGATGACGTAATACTTGAACGGCCCCTTAGTTCATATTTACAAAATCAGGTTTGAGGGGGGGGGGGCAGGCCGCATCAGATAACCCCCAGGGCCATATTTGGTCCGCGGGCCAGAATTTATCATTATATGGCTGAGAGGGTGGGTCACAATGAATGTCTTAAAAGGAAATTTTGAGTTCTTAGCCTTGGAATTAACAGAAATTGATTATAACAACACATATAAAGGTATTTTCTTTCGAAATTTTGATTTTTTTAAAAATATTTTTTGCATTTAAAATTATTTTTTGATCGTTTGGGCCCCCGCGTACAGTCTCTATAGGAGGTGGGGGGACAGAGATGAAATTTTGCTGGCAGGCGGGTTAAAAATGGCTGAAAAATTGCTGACGTAATACTGAACGGCTCCTAAACACTAAATCAAATAAAATGCAATATGCGAGAGAATTAAAAAATCAGACGATTAAAACTCTTCAATGGTTTACGGACCCGTCAGGACGCTATTGCGACTAAGAAAAGGGTCTAACTGTGGTTCCTAGGTTCATGAACTCATAACATTTAATATTTAAATTTGAGCCGGTTAAAATCCGGAAATGCAATGTAGGAGTCCCAAAGTGGTGAAAGGAAAAATGAACTTTCAGCTTCAATAGTTCGCCACTAGATTGTGAAATCACAAAATTTTTAACACAGGGCTCGATGACAATTCTAATGAAACCTTTTTCTCAAAATGGGTAATATAGACCTACACCACTCTCTCTGACGTCACGCCTCTCTTTTATTAATTACAATTAAAATTTATTGCGGTAAGTCCATCAGTAACTGTCATGGGGTTGATCCTTTTCCATGCACCATTTCAGAGCTATTCCGATTGCCAAGGTTCTAGCAAAGCAAATCCTCCTAGAATATGGCAGTATGTAATAGGAGGCTTCAGTTCTAGTGTATATTTCACAAGTTTTCTAGACCGCAGGTTTCCAACATATAAGATCGCATAGGGATGATTGGAGGGCTCAGAAGCCAATCAGCGTTAGGTCAAATTTTCTGGAAATGACTTTCGTATTGGCAAGTTCCTCTTCATTGTTGACTTTCAGTTGGCATTCAACTTGTCATCTTTATAATGCAACAGCTGATAGCGCCACTCATACTAACCTGATAAAAAAAAAAAAAAAAAAAAAACCTTTAAAAAATATCATTCTATCTCATTTTTCTAATGTTTATTGATTAACACCGATTGTCTTCTGAGCCCTCCAATTGATGGTTGCCAGACTATTGCACGGAATCCAAACATCCAGGGACACAATTAAATATTTTGACTCAAACACCCTTAACGTTGGTGTGTTCATCTTCCCGTATTATGCCATTAGAGCAAGACCTCCTGGTAGGTGAAAAAAAACTGGGTAATTAATAAATTTTTAAGTAATTTCATATCTCTGGCAGAGTTCACAGTCTAATCTGCTTGATATGTCTATTTTCCTGACTCCTCCGAGAAAAAAGAACTAAATATACAGCAATTGAAAAAATCTTAGCCTTCCAATTTTTTTTCGAGTCATTCATTTTTCCCCCTGACTTTTATCAAATATGTGTGCATATAGTTCTCTGATCTTTGCCAAATATCTCCCATTCTCCTTGACTTTCCAGGTCGCTAGGACCATTGTATGGCAAAGCTCGGCAGATCAAGAAATAATTTAGATACCAGCCAAAATTTTTGAGAACCACACGAACTTCTTTTTCCCAAGAGAATCAATCCAAAATAATTGGTTTTTCCCCCATGACGGTATAAAAAATGTTGGTTTGATGTTCATTTTTTTCATACATACACTAAAACATAATTTCAAAAAAATTTTGTAACGTCCTGAGAGTACAATTAAGTAATTACACATAAGTATTGGGCGCCGATGCCAATTCTGTAGTAGCTAGGGCAACCTGGTCGTATAATTTTGGGTAGTTATAGCAGGCAAGTCACATGTACACTATATAGCTCTAGGTCAGTGGACGCTTTGGAGAGAGAGAGAGAGAGAGAGAGAGAGTTCAGTTTTTTTTAAAATAAATAACGTGATCAGCACGTATTGTACTTGAATTGTTCTGAAATTTCGGTCATGTTAACCCATGTTTGCACTCACAATTTGCAGTGACAATTTAGTCACAAGTGCATTGCGGAGACAACGACAAAAAAATTAAATAAGAAAAAAGTTTTTGATCGACCGTGTCAGAAAAAGCTGCGAATGATTTGCAACTTTCACAAAATACACTGCTGGCCACCCAAATTGCAACACCAAGAAAGACAAGAGATATCGCAACAATATTTATTTTGTAGATAACATGTTGACCAAGCATCAAATGATTAAATTTATAGACTTCTGTGAAGTGTGGTTCCGGCCAAAATCAGTAGCCAGAGTAGCCGCCATTGTTGGAGATCACCGCTGCCACACGCCTGGGCATTGATTCAAAGAGACTTTGGATGTGTTCTTGGGGTACAGCAGACCAAGCAGCTTCCACGCGTTGCCAAAGTTGATCTGGTGTGGCAGCTGGGGATGTAATCTGGGTCAATCGTTGAGCAACCATGGACCACATGTTTTCTATCGGCAAAAGATCCGGAGAGTGAGCTGGCCAGGGAAGCAATTCAATCTGGCGATTGACGAAGAACCTTTGGACAATGCGTGCCACGTGTGGTCGCGCATTATCCTGTTGAAATATGGCTGTGGGCAAGCCCTGAAGGTAAGGAAGGACAACTGGCTCCAACACCTCGGAGGTGTAGCGCTGGCTTTTTAAAGTACCGGCAATGCGTACTAGAGGAGTGCGAGTGATATCCAATACCGCCCCATACCATATTACCCGGTGCAGGACCAGTGTGGCGGTGCATAACGCAGCTGTTCAGCATCCTCTCTCCACGGTGTCTCCAGACTCGAATCCGACCATCGTGGTGTTGCAGACAGAAGCGTGACTCGTCAGTAAAGACAATTTCATTCCATTGTGCCGTCCACATCCTTCTTTCATCGCACCATTGGCGGCGGAGGCGTCTGTGGTTCTGCGTCAAGGGTAGACGAAGCAATGGACGTCTTGCGGACAGACCACTCTGCTGTAAACGGCGTCGAATGGTACGCGCAGACACTGGATGAGGCGGTACAGACTGAATGTGCTGTGCTATGGTTCGTGATGTGGCTGAGCGATCCGTCACTGTCATACGCACAATACGCCTGTCATCACGTGAAGTGGTGCACTGAGGTGGATGCGATCGAACACGTCGGTCCGTCGTACCCTCCTGCATCCAACGATCACATATCCGCATTACAGTTGTTTGGTTTCGTCCAACACGACTACCGATTTCCCTGAAAGATAATCCACAATCTCGGTAAGCCACTATCCTTCCTCTGTCGAACTCGGATACTTGATCAAAAGATGATCGTTTTTTTGAAAAAACCACAAGAAAAACACAATTGCCGTACTTCAAATCGTCGAAATCTCCAAGCCTTACATAGCGCTTTGAAGTGGCGCCACAGGCGCGCGTGATGTGCGCCTGCGCTGAAATTCTAATCATTTGCATATCTCACCTCCGCTAATGCATGTCGTAAATTTCATATTATTTGCATGCTTCCTTCAGGGTGTTGCATTTACGGTGGCCAGCAGTGTATTTTATTTACCATTTTCAATATTTGTGTGCACCTTTGTGAAAATTGCGTGTA